>NC_045429.1:361926093-363176093 GCF_902635505.1 Sarcophilus harrisii | reverse complement strand
TAAATGACATAATAGATATAAAGTATTTTGCTAATCTCAGAGTGCTATATAAATATTAGCTATTATTTTTTGATGAGTTCAAATAGAAATGGTATTGGAATAATTTGTTATCCTGATGTTTTTCTTTCATATGTGTTCTGTAGATTCTTATACAGGACCATAAAATAACTGCTTTTCCTAATTGAATAAAAAGATAGGAATGTATGCACATTTTCTCCAAGCTCACAGAAAGCATCCTTGTGTAACTTCATTAGCAGGTAGTTAATGGAGATGACACATACTTTATTCTGTTCCCTGCCAGACCTCTATATTTTTGAAAGCTTTTCATTTCACATGGCTTGGAAATTATGAAAATTTCTATTTAGTGTCTATTTAAAATATTGTAACATTTTATATGGATCAATGTTATATTCAGGTGATTGTGGGTTAAGTTCCAGTATAAATTGTTAAGTAATCCAGGTTACCTTAAGGTTTATATTTATAGCATGAAGATTTAACATAATTTAATTTATAAAAGATAATGAACGTCTACCTACTAGGCTAGGTATTTGAGAAATATTTGTTAGGGACAGATGAACTAGGTTTAATTTTGGAGGCTTTCTATTATAGTTAATATTAATGTATTATGGTTCATGCTCCTACCCACTATCTCCTCTGGAAACAACAGAATCTAGCTAGATATTTCAGGAGTGCTAAGTTTTTGTAGCCTGTAATCATGTTGCTTATACAGCATAATCTACACTGATCATTAAATCTGGGCTCCTTATGGATAACTCCTCTGTAGTTTCTTCCCATTCCTGACTGTCATGATAAACCCTTCTATTTCCACAGTTGGTTAACATAGTGTGTAGCATATAATATGTGCTTAATAAATACTTGTTGATTGATATGACAGCTATTTGCTCACTGTCCCTTTGGAGCATGGAGGTCTGTTTTTGCTTCTACTCTTGGATCTTAGTTGTTTCATAGGCTCTATCCAGAGATAAATAACTTTTGGTTATGTTAACAAAGCCAATAATGTGAACCTCTTAACAGCTTTTTATTATTGCTCAGTAAAGTGATAATCTACTTACTCCAAAACTATTCTGATTTATCATATGCTTTAAAAATGTCTTATCATTCCTTCCCTCTTCCCCCCCCACCATGTTAGTATTGATCTTTCTAATCCTTACCTTAGACCCTATCTTTTATAAATAATATTAGGGTACTTTCCAAATCTCTGACAGTTCATTTTCATATTTCTAGATAAGTACAAACTCATATTATGTAGGTGTTAATTGTTTTAAATGTGTTCGTTCCATTTAGCTCTGGTTTCAGAACGCTAGTAACTCTTTTAATATAGTCAGTGGAAACCTACTTCTTAATATTATTATGCTGTATGAGTCATGCTTGGAAGAGACTAAGGTATCTTTTTCCACTGGTTCAATATGACAGCTGGATTTAAGCTTAAAGCCTTCTGTTGCTCTCTTTCTTTGGCACACATTAAGAATTTTATACTTATCAAGTCCAAATGACATGGTATTATTGGAAAAGGATTTCACAAAATGTAAGAGCTGTTGTTGTCTTTCAATAGAGTCATATAGTCTGATGTTATCCATATATTTTCCATATATTAAGTGGTTAATAAGTTTTGGGCTCATCTCATTTAATTTGGAAATCATAATTATATTGAGACGAGATGACAACAGGATTTGTGTCAGGCAAAACCATAATAGAAGTATCTACCTTTCTGAAAGATGGCACATTTGATATGAATTATTCTTACAATTATTAATGTATGGGTAGCATATTTTAAACGGATAATGGTATTCCATGCAGATATCAAATACTCTAGAATTCTCACTATATTTGTAGAGATTTTGCAGAATGTAAATAAACCACAAATAAGGAATTGACAAAGTCTTTGTAATAATCAAAACAAAGGTAATTGTTGTGTTATGGTGATTTGGGGCTACTCGTTCAATAGTTACTGAATTATTAAGTTGTTCTTTTCATAACAGAGCTAGTGTCAAAAAATGAGAAAACCAGTGATCCTTTCATATAAAGACCAATTATATGTTTACATGCTGCATAGAAAATATTCACAACTTGTCTCAAAATTTTTCAAAGATCTGTAAATGTCAAAACCCAATATATTTACTAAGGAGTTAAAAAAAAGTGTGCCAAAAAGTCCCTGAGGATGTAAAGAATAGTTTCTTTTTTTTCCTTTGCTATTTCCTTTTCCATCTCCTTTCCTACTTAGATCACATTTAGAGTCTGGGGAATCTCTGATATGCCACATTTAGGAAGGCTATTAACCAATTAGAGACTATGCAGGGATGGGTGACCAGAATAATATCCCAAAGCGGAATGACTTGCCCCAGTAAATAGTAAATTTCTCATCTCTAGGGGTTTTCAAGTGAAGCTAAATGACAAGGATTTCCAGAGAGGAATCTTGTTTAGATATTAGTTGAAATCCATTCCAGCTCTGAGCTTTTAAGATTCTATGACAACATATGTTGTAAGGGTCACTACCTTGCCTCTTTGACATCATCACAGCTAGAAGCTCTGTGCCCACGCTTTGGGCAAGTAGGCCTTGATCTGTAATCCTACCCTCCCTCAGTTCTTTCCCCAGATTTTTCCATCAATTATTTTTCCTTCTTTCAGGACTCCAGTCTGATCTTTAAGAACCTCCCCCTGTCTCTAGCACAGTTATCAGAAGCCCTGATAACTTATCTCAAGTGCCTCATCTCAAGTGTCTACTGCCTAAGTATTTTCCAGCAGTAGGTACCTCATGACATGTCAGTCTATCCTCTAGCCATAAGACTCCTATACTGAATTAGTTTTCCTTGATTCAAACATATTATTTTGGTTTGGCTTTATTAGAAGTTCCAATTTAAATGAGGAAAGAGTGGAGAATTATTATAATCTCTAACCATTTTTCCTCAGCTCTTCTTTTTTTAAAAGATATTTTACAAAGGGATATTTACTTTAAAATCATAGAACATACAAATATTTTCCCCAATAAAGAGTATACTCTCCCCTATTTTAAACCATATTGGTCTCTGGAGAGAACTAGGCTCTAGTAGTATCAGCTGAGCTTCCCCCTTTACCCCTTACTTTTAAAAAAGTTGTGGTCCCTGAATCCTATGAGCTCTACAGATTATTATTATTATTATTATTATTTTTGGTTTCCTTAATTCTTCATTTACAAACACTGCTCCCCCTGTAGTCTCATATACAAAGCAGAATGTAAGAAGACGATTATATATGAAACCATGAATCTTAAAAATTCCCTAGCTTCTTAAGAGAGTCTGGGGTAAAGTTTTAAGGGTAAGCAACATCCCTTCTACCATTCTAAGGTCTCTGGGGAGAGTAATAAAGGTGGGACAGAGTGGGGTACAATGAGAAAGAATGTTGGATTTGGGATCAGACAACCCTACTTCAATTTCAGACACTACTGTTCATTACTTGTATAATTTTGGAAAAGTCATTAAGCTTTCCTGGATCTCAATTATCTCATTTATAAAAAAAAAAAAATCAAGACTAGATAGTCTCAAAGGAACTTTCCAGTTTTAAATCTATGATTCTATTTAAATCTATGAATCTGTGATATTTATGATCCTGGAAGTACTCTATTTAAATCTATGATTTTATTACTATTCACTGTTCTTCTGACATCACCCCAATACTTTTGAGGTCACACTTTCCCAACACTGAACCATACGTCTTTCCCCAATTCCCCCTCCCCAAACGTTGCCTCTATCCCACTTCCTAGGGATTTGAATCTAAGCTCTTTGTTCTGACCTCTATTGACAAATATCTCTTTTCTAAAGTCTAACACTGAAATAAGGACTACATATAGTTACTGTCCTAAAAAAGAATATTAGATCTGAAGCCAGGAGGCATAGGAACCTGGACCCAAGGTCCAGCTCTGACACTAGTTCGGTGATCTTGAGGAAATCATTGGATTGTATATAGAATCAAAAGAAAGATCTAAATATCAGTTTTAGTATTATTAAGGGTCTTAGAGGCCATTTAGTCCAACCCTCTCATTTTACAGATGAGGAAACTGAGGCACAGAGAGGAAAAGTAGTTTGCCTAGAATCACATAGCTGGTAAATATAAGAAACAGAATTTGAACTTAATTTTATTATTCCAAGTTCAAGACTGTTACCTCTATACCATGCTGCTTCCATATATAGTAGAACTAGTACTGAATTTGGAGTCAGATAACCTGGGTTTGAATCTACTTGTTTACTGCTACTTGTTATTTTATGACATGGCATATTCATTTAATCTCTAATCCTCAGTTTCTTCAGATCTGTGAAATGAGGGTTGGACCAGATAATCTTGAATATCCTTTCTAGTTGTAATTCTGATGAATCTCATTTATGTGAAATAAAATGCTTGTTTCACAAAAACTTTAAAGTTTCCTATAAAGAGAGCAACTGCCATAATATAAACATCATTATTGTTAATTGTTCTCTTTCCCTCAATATTTATAGCACAGTGTAAGCAGTGAATCAGTATCTCTGATTGAAACTGGTCCTCCTCCTCAATGCTATGAATCTTGAGAGCCCTGAGATTGTTCACACCCCTTTATCCTTTATGAAACAATATAGACCAAGGCAGTCCCGTGGAAGTCTGTTTCCAATTGAACTTCTAGGCTTAGCCCAGAGTGACTACCTAGAAAAGATGCAGAATGAACTATAACTCTTGGTTTCCATTGAGGTGGGGGGCCAGGACTGGGATTAGTTCTGCTGTATACTCCTGCAGGTCATTTTTAACTGATACCCCCGAGGTCTTCTCTCTATAATAACTCATATTTGTGTAATGGTGGTGGTGGTGGTGGTGGTGGTGGTGGTGGTGGTGGTGGTGGTGGAGGTAGTAGTAGTAGAAGGAGAAGAAGAAGGAGGAGGAGGAGGAGAAAGAAGAAGAAGAGGAGGAGGAAGTAGAAGTACTAGTAGTATTAATAATAGTAGTTCTGGTGGTTGTAGTAATAGAAATAGCAGTTACAGTAGTAACAGTAAAAGTAGTAATAGTAATAATAGTAATAGTAGAAGTAGTAATTGTGGTGGAATAGTAGAAGAATAAAAAATTTAAGTAGCACTTAGAGATTTACAAAGTATTTTATATACATCATTTGATTTCTTCCTTATAACACCAGTGATAATTATATCCATTTTATAACCGAAAAAAATGAGGCTCAAAGAGGCTAATGTTGTTTATAATCTTATAGTCACAAAGGATCTAAGGTAGGATTTGAAGCTAGATCTCTCTTGATTCTAAGAATAGAAGTAATCTTCACTTTCCTCACAATAGCCCTTCTGAGGTAATATAAAGATCATTATACCCATTTTACAGATAAGGAGATTGGTGTTCAGAGGAGTCATAGTCAAATTGCTCGTACACAGGAGAACTGGGACTTAAAGCCAAGTTTTCTGAGTCCAAGAGTAGTGCTCAGTTTTCCATGACACAGTGCTTTGCTTCTCTCCCTGTCACTTACTCTTTTCTCATCCTATCTTTCCTACCTTATTTTATATTATTCCCTTCCACATCCTTGATATTCCAGCCAAACCAGTCTATTCTCTCTATAGACTTCTGCCCCCACCAAATGCTCACATTTGTACATCTTTGTACCTTTCTCACATTTTTCCTTATTCCTCCAAAATCCTTCCTCTTCTTCAGATAATTTTCTAATACATTATCAGGAGGCTAGGTAGGTGGGTCAGTGGATGGAGTGCTGGGCCTGGAGTCTGGAAGGCTCAACTTTCTGAATTTGTCTGTCCTCACATGCTTCCTAGTTATGTGACCCTGGGCAATTCAATTAACCCCATTTGCCCCAGTTCCACATCTGTAAAATGATTTGAAGAAAATCTTTGCCAAGAAAATCCCAATTGGGGACATAAAGAATCTGACATGACTAAAAATGACTAAATGACAAAATCACTGTAATATTGTCTATTCTAGCTCTTCATGTGTGTCTTATCCCCTTGCTAGCTGTAAACTCTATGAGGGTAGGAATAGTGTCTTTTTATCTATACTTTGTATTTCTCCAGACAGGGTAGGGAATTTGTGAATGTTTGTTGAATGAAGGAATCTTTTCCTTTAGCTCTATTCCTCTGTAAGTCAGATACAACTTCAATAACAACAACAAACAGGCTAAAAAGACTTCTTTTGTGAAAAGTTGAGTTAGAATGAGATATGTGAAGTAAGGAGAATTTTTTTTTAAAAAGGAAATGCATTTATTACTTTTAAAGTACATACAGTGACTCAAACTAAAGGCTAACAAAGGTTCACCAAGTCCCTTGGTGCTTCTTTAACGAATAGATAAAAATCATTTGCAATTAGCACATTCAGAGTAATTCCTTGTAAATAAATGCTCCTAAGTGGCTATAATTTGCTTTGACTACTAAATATGCCCCCCAATAATCCTGTTTATGCTATTTTTAATTTAACTTAGCAAATTCTTTTTTTTCATAGGTAATGAAAAGGCTTTTGTCCAAATTTTCATGAATTTCCAAATTAAAGTGATTTTTCACCAACAAATTCTCAAACCTTAGCCAAATGAATTTTTAAAAAAAATATTATCTAGTGCAAGTTAAGAATATGGACAGTTGCTTGGGATTTTGTTATGAGTCTTGCTCTACAGCTGTTTCTCTTCCTTACCTATTAGTTTTTACCCCTTTGTAACCACTTTTTCCTCTCCCTTTTCCCTTTGGTCTCTCTTTCTCTCTCTCTCGCTTTCTCAGTGCTTATGGGTCTTTCCATGGGGTATAGCTTTTACTCCTTGAGCTAAAGCTGGAAAAAAGGATGAAAATGTCGCATGAGTGAAAGTCCTAGGTTGGTGGTAGTAGGGGAAAGGAGTTAAATTACTGTAGGGACCAGAGGTGACCCTTCATTTAAGAGAGATTGTGTGATGTTGATGAGTACTCAGACTATATGAAGAGCATTTGGTCAGAAATTGCCTTATATGCCTAGACACCAAAGGGCATTCTTAAAGCAGTGGTTTTACCCCTTTTTATATAAAGACTTTGACCCAAGGTGATACACTAAACCTGCCTTGGATTGTCAAGTCTTTGGGAACACAATTCTTTTCTGAAAACCTGGGTTCTTTCTTCTTGAGGGCTATGTTGACCATGGCAGACATGGAATGCTAGGCACATTTGCCATGATAGGGCATGAATGGTCTCAGAGGGGCTCAAGGACTAGTAATCTGGTAGGTTCTTTCTTCCACATGATTAGGATGAAGACTTAGCATCTTACCCCCAAGAACAGTATGAGGGAAAAACTATAGTCCCTCTTGTATTCATTGGGAACACCTGGCTCATGGTATAGCTGGTGTTCGAGGTTTTTTTTTTTTTTTTTTTTTTTTCCTTTTTCTTTCTTTCTTTTTTCTTTTCTTTTCTTTCTTTCTTTTTCTTTCTTTTTTTTTTTTTTTAGCATTACCTGCCACCACTCTTTTAAAAATTAGAATTTGGATGTCTGCTGATTGGGGTCCTGCCCTCTTCTACAATAGGGACACAGATCTGGGACAAGGCTTATTGATAAAATTGTCAAAATGTTCCAAAAGCCACTGTCACTATCCATCTTCAGTCTGTCTCCTTGTCTATTTTTTTCATCAATTGATAGCTAATCCTGTCCCTATCCTGTCTCCTAGATTTCCCCTTTTTCTGTTCCTTTCTCTCTTTTGTTCTCTATTTGGCCTCGTCTTTCTTTGAATTAGAACATTTCTACTTGTTTCACACTGTTCCCTACTTGTGGAGTCCCTACAGGGAAAGCTTATTCTTGGGTTCCTGTTTCACAGACTCCTGATTCTCACTAACAGAAGTAGATGGTGATTTTGAGGTCCAGGACAAGGAAGGTGGGGATCATTTGAGACAGAGTTGAATGGAGAGAAAATAAACAGGTGGTAACAGAGAATGGAGTGGGGTGAGATAACACAGTGGTTCTAGGTCCCTGAGGAGACCTAAAAGGTCTTTGCTCCTCTTCAAGACTGAGCACCCTCAGACTCCTACCTGCCATTACAACCTGATCTCTGCTGGGAGTTATGGAGGACTGGAATGGTTCCAAGCCTCCCTGAAGAGCAGAAGAGATGAACACAGTAGGGGTAGGATCTGGGGAGGGGATCCCAACATTTAGTGTCTAAACTGATTTTTCAGTTAGGTCTACAGGGCAATCACCCTAAACCCCATTCCTACCCTACCCTGGCCCAAACCTCAGTTGGCTGGGCTGCCCCCCCACCTCCCCACAACCCTCCCACAACTTTATCTCAGATGTACCCACCCTTGCCCACCCCCCAACAGGGCACCCCTATCTGTTTGGTGCCTGGTTCATCCTCTGCTCAGCTCAGTAGTAGGTCTCCTTCTCCACCCAGCCTGTTGGAGAGAGAAGTTCAGAATAAGGGAGATCAATGGATTTCTTTGGGATTCAGGGCAGTGATGGGTATATAGGAAGGGCCTTAGAGGTTGGGGCAAGAAAGTACTGAAAGCAACAAGAGGGAAAAAAAGGAGATAGCAGGGAAAAGAAGGTCATAGACATTAGGAATTAGATGGGGGAATAAAATGGGGACCAGGTGTAAATAGGGCAGAAGAATAGGAAAACTGTATCTAGCACAAGGTAATGAACATCTAAGGTACTCAATAAACATTTGTTAGTTGATTAAAAATCAAGTGGAGATTGAAGGGGTTGAAAGTATTAAATCATAGCTGAGGGTAAGATTAGAAGTCTAGGAGCAATAAACTTCAAGTCTGAGTTAATCTACTACACTACTCAGAGGAAGAATATTGAACACTAGAAGCCAAGATTTCAGGTCTTAGGGGCTAGAAAGAGAATAAGGCCCCAAACAATCTGGAAGTTCAGGGTTTTAAGGCACTGAAAGTCAGTGGCAGGCATGTGGATTTAGAGATGTGGTTAGGGGATTGGGAGAACATCTGGGCTGCTGAGGCTAGGAGAATCTCACCACCAGGATAGCGCCGCAGGATGAGCTTTCGGACCTCATCATAAATGAAGATAAGGAGACTATAGGGGAAGGCACAAAACCACCATGTGACCCTGTAAAGAATGGGGGAGAAAGATAGTAGAATCAGAATATAGAGTGAAGTCATAGAAATGGACAAAGAGAGACACCCAGAGAAATCCAGGTTATGATTATAGAACCTCTCCCCACACCCTACACCCCCCACATTCCCTCTGCCTCACCCCGCCTCCTCCTGGGCACTCACTTTAGTGGGTACATGCGTAGGGCCAAGCCCATGCCTGGGCAATAGGACAAAAAGGCAGCCAGAGCTGTCTCTTCTAGCAGCCCAAAGATCAAGATCTTATTTCTAGCAAAGAAAGAAATAGTTAGAGGGAAAGTCTTCCTTTCTGAAGTGCTTACTCATAGTCATCCTCTTCAGCCTGATTTCACAGTAATTCTTTTAATTCATCTCTTACTGATTCCCTAGCACACTCCCCACAGCAGCTGTTCAACACCTTCTCCTCTCCTCAAGATCATCACTCCACCCTCTCTTTCACCAGATGACCTCACCTCTTATTTTACTGAAAAAATTGCAGCCATTCCTGAAGAAGTCTCTCTTCTGCCTTTCTACATCCTTTACTACATCTTTAACCATCTTTGTCTACTCTGCTCTAACCCCAAAGACTGAGGTAACTCTTCTCTTTTTCAAAGGTGAACTTGACCATTTTCATTTGGGATTTTATTCCTTACTGCCAGTACATTTTCTCCAATATCTCTCATTTTCATCTTCATTTTCTTCCTTTCTACTGGCCCCTTCATCACTGTCTACAAACAAACATGCTCCTTTAATCCCCTCTCCTTTTTTTTTTTTTTTTTTTTTTCAGGCAATCATGGTTAAGTAACTTGCTTTAAAGTTTCTGAGGTCAGATTTGACCTCAGCCCTGAATCCAAGGCTGATGCTCTGACTCCTTTAACCTTTAAGAAACAAAACAAAACCTGCCATTCCTTAAGATATCATCTTAGATCCCTTCTACCTTTCACTATCACTTTACTAAGAAAATAGAGACTTTTCAGTGAGTTTCCTCATCTCTCCTTCTCTACATATTATAACCTATGACCTTTTATTCTTTACCCCAATCTCTGTGGTCCTTCTCTTCAACAAAGCTAATTCCCCTATATATATGTACATATATATTACTTTATATATATGTACATATATACCCTTCATCCCATCTCATCCCATCTTTTCTGGCATATTGTCTATACAATTATATTCTCTCTCTCTCTCTCTTTCTCTTTCTTTCTCTTTCTCCTCTCCCTTCTTTTGATTTCTTCCCTCCTTCCTCTCTTTCTCTCTTTCTTTCTTCCTCCCTTCCTCTCTCTCCTTTCCTTCCTTCTTTCCTTCCATTTTTCTTTTCTCTGTCTCTTTTCCTCTCTCACCAGTCTCTTCCTATTTGCAAGGTCATTCCCTTAATGAATTCTAAATTCCGCAGTAGTTGTCAACCAAACTTGACATTATTTGGTCTCCCCATATAGTCATGCAGGCTATCCTCTTTGCCAAATATTCACTTCCTTCCCCCTCTTCCACTTTCAAAATTCCTCTCTTCCTTCAAGGCTAGGCTGAGGCACTCCCTTCTCAGTGACATTTTTTCTGGTCCCTCCAACTGAAAAATGAGCTCTTCCTCCTCACATTTTCCCTGAACATTTTGTCTGAATCTCACACTTTCATCACACTCAACCTTGCATTATACTTATTCCTGGATATGTTATATTTCTCCCCCTCTTCTCCTCCCTCTACCTATTCTTAAGGTCAAGGACTGTGTCATTTTTCAATCTTTTGTTTCTTCAGGGCCTAACACAATATCTTGATATAGCAGCCACAAATATGTTTATTGAATTTGTCAGAGAAAGTAGAATGTTTCTAAGAGAAACAGCTTTCTCATTTGCCTCATATTACTCAAAAATCTTTTCATCTTACTTTTTTAAATCTTCCTGAATTTTATTAACAGCTAAGCACTTATTTTATTTATTAAGTATTATGTATTTTATTTTATATATTATATCTTTTATTTATTTATTATGATATATTATTTATTTTTTGTCTTATTTTACTCTCTAATTTTTCTTGCTCCACGGACAGGTCTGGAAGCTCTCTGAGGCCAGAGACCATGTCTTGTTTCCTGGACATAATAGTTACATAAATAACCTGAGTCAAATCTGGCATCTAAGGTCCACCTTGAAAAAGCTTTGACCTTTGATCTTGGGCAAGTAACTCTGTCTCTGAGACTTGATTTCCTTATCTATAACATGAAGGAATAGAATTAAATGATCTCTAAGGTCCTTTCCAGAAATAACATTTTATGAGTCTATGTGTTGTTGTTTTTAAGTAGAGTAAGGGAAGAGAAATGAACAGAAGGGATGGGAAGGAAGGATAGGAGTGGCACTCTCCAGAGATTTGTACCCACCCAGCATCAGGAAACACAATTAAAGCTGCCAAATTTCTCCTCCTCCTCCTCCTCCTCCTCCTCTTCCCCATCTCCAAGCAATACATGGCTAGAGCTGAGTGATTAAAATATGATTCTGATCCCAACACTGGAAAGTGGGATAGTTCATGGTCTGGGTGAATCAGGGATGGAGGATCATGACAGGACTGGGGGGCTGAAATGGGCTTTGTGGTGGGGAACTCACTTCATGCCCTGCTGGAAGACAGAATTGCGGCGGGTCTTGCAGATGATGAGGTCAGCCCATTGCACAACCACGATGCTGGCAAAGAAGGCTGTGTGGCATGTGAACTCCACCACCTTCCGCTGCTCATAGGTCTGGAGAAAGGGCACAAAGGGATTAGAGTCCAAAGAGAAATTGTGTTCAGACAGGGGAAGAATAGAATTACACAAGTCAAGGTCAAAAGAGATAGATGGATGAAATCAAAGGAAAAATTGGAGTTAGGAGTTCAGGTTAATGAAAGAAAAATGTTTTTGGGTAGAGTATAGTCCTAGGAGATAGTTGAGTCAGAAAGGGAAGAAGGATCAACTGAAAGGGGAAAGAGCTCTGTCAGAAAGGAAAACATGGTCAAAAAGAAGGTAAAGTCAGAAGAAGTAGAGTTAGCCAGGAGAATAGAAACAGAGAGGAGGATGGATTCAAGAATTAGGAGCAGAATGTGGAAGGATAGAGGAAAAAGATCAAACCACCAGCACACATCCAGTCTCACTCTGACCTCTCACCTCCTGACAGTTGTCTTGACACTCACCCATTCCTGTCCATAGCTATCCTCCAGGTCATTCTTGGAGCGATCGTCCCAATCAAGTCGAATGCCCAGAAGCCGTGAGGGTAGGAAACCATTCTCCGCCAGGATCACAAAGTAGGTAAAAAAGCCACCCAGGGCTTGGATCATCCCTGTGAGTGGTGAGTGCCACAAGAGTAGGGGATGTTAGAGAAGGAAACACCACCATCTGAATTGAAAAGGACAGGTTCAGCACTAAACTGGGTTTGGTTTTGAGCCAATTTCGAGAGCTTAACCTTTGGGAAATAGCCAGAATTGCACAGTATAAAGAACATCACGCTGGAGTCAGAAGACCTGGATTCAAATTCTGCATCTGACGTTGCCTGGGTGATCATGGGCAAATTTCTTACCCTTAATAGGCAAGTCCCATAATTCTCATGACCTCATTTTTTTCCCTATCCAATATGAGGTTGGACTGTTTGGCTTCTGAAATCCCTTCCAAAGAAATGAGATTCTGGGGCTCTAATCCCACTTTAAAGCAATGAGTCTCTTTGAACCTCACCAATCTGACCATAGGCCATACTGATGAGCCTCTCATTCACCAGCTTGTCTGTCTGTGGATTCCGAGGCTGGCGTTTCATAATGTCACTTTCAGCTGCCTCATAGGCCAAGGAAATAGCTGGTACCTGAAATATGGAACAGATGAGGGAAACAGGGAAGAAAGTGGGTGAGGAAATGGGGGAGAGATGGAATTCAATTCAACCAATTTTTATTAAGCACCTACTCTATACAGAATATTTTAGGCACTGGGGAAGGTGTGAAGTTTAGATTAACAGGGTCCTTGCCCTCATTGACTTTATAGTCTGGTAGATTCAATAATATTAAAAATTCTTGTAGAATTTTAAGATTGATGAAGGGATATAAAGCAAGTCCTAGATAAAATTCCTAAACTAAATCTTTCTTCTACCAGATAGGGCAAGTATAGGTCAGTAACTTGTCCTAGATTATCACCACCCTCTATCTTGATAATTTCATCATACCCCATTTCCCCCCAGCCACATTTCTGGACTTACCATATCAGTTCCCAGGTCAATGCAAAGGATTGTCACAGTACCCAGAGGCAGGGGAATGTTGGCGATGATAAAGAGCAGAAAAGGGGTGATCTCTGGGATATTACTGGTCAAAGTGTAGGCAATTGACTTCTTCAGGTTGTCAAAAATCAGCCGACCTGTGGGCAAATCCTTAGAGCATCAGGGATATCAGAGGGACTACCCTGCCCCCCATACCATTCCCTGAAGTAAGCCAACCCCTTGCATTGTGGTCTATTGTGTTCTATTAGAGAACAGGACAGTGAGAAGAAGCCTGCATAAGACCAGGGCTAGCAGAGTGTGAGGGAGAGAAGACTATCAATGGCCATCACTCTGGTTCTGTGTCTCTAATTTCCTTATATGCCTCATGTTTTCTATTGATCTTCTGAAAGAAAAAAAAAAAACCCTGAAGTTTAGAACTGTGGTGGACTCTGGAATAATTAGCTGCCTGAATTACAGGATATATATGATAAAGTGAAAAGAACAATGGACTTGAAATCAGAAGTCCTACATTCTAATTCCAGCTCTGCTTTTTCACTGCTTATGGTACGTCAGACATTTAATCTCTCTAGACCTCAGTTTCCTCATCTGGAAAATGAGGGGATTGGACAAAACTTCTAAGGCGTCTCCCAGTTCTAAATTCTTTCTCTACTATAATCCCACAATCCTGGCTTAAAGGGCATAAGATTTAAACTGGAACGTGATGTCAGAAAGAAGACAGTACAAAGAGAATAGGAATCTAGCCTTCTCTTCACTCCAGCCTTTGGTGTGAGATCTTAGTGAAGAATGGTTTCCTATCCTAATGGCAGTTTGGCATCTGACTCAACTGGGATAAGTGTGCCAAGAATGAACTGGAGAGCAGCCAGGGGCAGCCTACTCACCCTCCTCCACGCCAGTGACAATGGAAGCAAAGTTGTCATCTAGTAAGATCATATCAGCTGCCTGCTTGGAGACATCAGAGCCAGAGATCCCCATGGCAATGCCGATGTCAGCCTTCTTCAGTGCAGGAGAATCATTCACACCATCACCGGTCACTGCCACAATGGCACCCTGGTAAGAAAATACATCAGAGGTTAAGGCTCTGCCAAGCCTTAGAATCCCAGGATCTCAAAGTCAGAAAGGAACCTTGGAGGTCATCTAATCTAACCTGTCTTGATAGCAAGAATCATGGATCATATATTTAGAGCTGGACAGCTTCTTGAAGGTTAAGTCCAAACTCCAACCCACCAAGAGGAAAATAAGACACAAATTCAATGTCCTCTGCTCTACACACCGTGTTGCCTCTCTAGTTCCCCTATCATCCCAACAAAGGGGTTGTTTGAAGAACTCCAATGATGAGAAATTCACTTTCTTTCAAGATAGCTCATTCTATTTTTAACAGTTCTAATTTGGGCAATTTAGACTGATGTGATGCTTACATGAATTGCTACTAGTTCTGTTTCCTGTGACCAAGCAGACAAGGATCGATCTCTCTTTCAAATATACTGGCTCCACTTTTATCTCTTCCCCTGGAAAGGCATCATGGTGTCTCATCCTCGTTATTCCCTTCACAATTCTGTGTCTTCTGAGTTCTGTTCCCCTAATCTATACACTCATGTCTGATATTCATCCCTGATAGCCAAGAAGTCTGCCCTGCCTCACTCCATTCAGTTTTCCCACCTGTCTCTGACATCCCTCCACAATGATGAGCTTCTGCTGTGGAGAAGTCCGAGCAAAAACAATCTCTGTGTGGTTCTTGAGGATCTCATCCAGTTGCTCTGATGTCATGTCCTTCAGGTCAGACCCATGGACCACACAGGCCTTGGCTTCCCTGTATTAGTTAGGGAATAACAAATAATTCGGCTGAACTTTATCCCCATCTCTCAGTCTTTAGATCCCCTCATCCCTCAGTTCTCATGTCCTGCTACTTTCTGGGATTCGGCTTTTTTGTTTCCTTAAAGGAGCTCTTTTTAAGGAAAGGGGCAAGTATCCCTTGAGTCAAGAAGACTCAAAACCTTAGCATGAAGGAACTAAAACATTCAAAACAAGTCATATATGAGGCCAGATATAGGGGCTTTAAAGGTCTCAGTGATGTGTATACTATGAGCTCCACAGTGGGTAATCAATTCTGAGTAATAGTACAGGATGGGAGAAATATCCATCCAGTATAGAGGATAAAGATGACATTTGGTCAGGGACAGTGGCATGCTGGTAAATTTTAAGCAATGAGCTCACCAAAATGTATGCAAAACATACTTTTTTTCCCTTGAGGCAACTGGAGTTAAGTGACTTGCCCAGGGTCACACAGCTAGAACGTGTTAAGTGTCTGAGATCAAATTTGAACTCAGGTTCTCCTGACTTCAGGGCTAGTGGTCTATCCATTGTGTCACCTAGCTGCTCCCAAGACATACTTTTAAGTTTAAATGGCACATTTTCCCCAGTACTTTAAGTCTAGACAATTAATAAAACAAAAAAAAAAATCAAGTCCTGACATAGTATTTTGTCAATTTTCAGCCTGAGTGTTCAAGTTGAAAATTGAACAATTTGCCCTCAGCCCAACCATTTCTGGTCAGGGGTATTCAACAGATTAATTGGAACATTTCCTCCAACACTTTCTTCTACCTAGACAATCAACAAAACAAAACAAAAAAAAAAGTATCAAGCCCTGATTTGTAGTGTTTGTCAATTTTCAGCTGAGTGTTCACACTGAAAATTGAACAATTTGCCCTCAGTTCAACCATTTCTGGTTGAGGAAGGACCTACCTGGGATTGACTTGGCTGACTGGGATATTTAGTCGAGCAGCAATGTCTTCTACTGTCTCATTGCCCTCTGAGATGATGCCCACACCCTTGGCAATGGCTTTTGCTGTGATAGGATGGTCCCCTGTCACCATGATTACCTAGAGGGAGAAGAAAGGAGAGAAGGGGAGATGTTATTAAAGTTCATTTGAGTCCCAAAAAAGAAGGTTCAAGGTAGGGAAGAGAGGAGCATTGTACTAAGGCAGAGTCTAGTCTGGTTTCCATCACCTATTAGATAAGTGAGCGTACTAGCCCTGTATAGTAGGAAAAAATACTCAAATGGAAGACAGGAGACCTAAATTATAATCCAGACTGTTTATTGTTCACTAGCTTTATGACATTGTAATTCCTCTCAGAGGCTTCAATTTCCTTATCCTTAAAATGAGGGAAGAAGAGAGGATCATTTCTAAGAAATATCTGGTTCTTAAAGTTAATGTGTTTTAAAGTTTAAAATGGAGGGTGGTGTAAGTGATTACGGAGCCTGCAGGCTACCTGTAATCCAGAACCCTCTCAAGTGCTGCAGGAACTAAATATAACTGGGAAGCAACAAATTCTGAGATATGTAGCACAAGCAGAAACACAAAGAGATATGTAACACAAGCACATTGTATACAGTAACAGCAAGATCGTGTGATGATTTTTAATCCTATTTTACAGAAGGATAAACTGATTAAAATAGAAAAATATAACTGGGAAATATTTAATAAAAGAAATAAAAATATATTAGAGCATAAAAAACCAAGTCAGGGTTCATCTAGCTGGCACAGTAGATAGAGTGCTGGGACTAGGGTCAGGAGGACTTGAATTCAAATATGGTCTTAGACAATTACAAGATTGTGACCCTAGACAAGTCACTTAACCCTGTTTACCTCAGTTCCTCATCTGTAATAAATAAATGGGAGAAGGAAACAGCAGACCTCTCCAGTATCTTTGCCAAGAAAATCCTAAATGGGGTCATGAAGAGTTAGACAGGACTAAAAACACCCAAACAACAACATACCAATGAAATAGGGAGGCTAGGCTTGCTCTGTTCTTCCTCCCCTCTCCCCCAATTAAAACCTTAAAAGTTTACAAAGCCTTTTCCTCACAGTCCTGCAAGATAGAGAATATAAATATTATACATCCCCATTGAACACACAACAAAACTAAAGCTCAAAAAGACTATACAGCCAATTAGTGTCAGAGCTGGAACTCAAATCTATGTCTCTCCTGTCTCTCAATCCAATGTTCTTCCCCCAGAACAAACACCCATCTTCCACCCCCCAAATATAGTTAAATATACATATGTAGCACACACACAGAGATATACACACATCCAGCTCCCCAACACACACACACACACACACACACACACACACACACAATTTCAGAGTTGCAAAGGACCAAAGTGGTGATTTAGTCTAGTGACCTACAAAGAGAACAACTTAATTCCTCTCAAGGTAGTCAATCCACTTAAAAATTAATATTAATATTATACTAATTATATTAATATTATAAAATATTAATACTTTAAGTTTTATTATTATATTTGAATAGTTTTTAATTTCCCCCAGTTATATGTCAAGAAGATTTTTAGATTCATTTTTACAAGATTTTGAGTTCTAAAGTTTTCTCCTTTCCCCTCTTCCAAAGAGGGTAGGCAATTTGATACAATTTATACTTGTGCTATCATATAAAACTTATTTCCATATTAATTATAATTGAGAAAGAAGAAACAAATCAAAAAAAAAAATGAGGAAAAATAAGGTAAGTGAAAAAAAAATACTTAGATCTGTGTTCTGAGTCCTTCAGTTCTTTACCTGGTCATTCTCCTGTATTTCTCTGGGATCATTGTGTTGCTGAGAAAAGCTTTGTCAGTCATAGCTGATCATCACACAATGTTGCTAAAATCTGGATACAATGTTTTCCTGATTTTGATCATTTCACTTTGCATCAGTTTGTACAAATCTTTCCAGGTTTTTTGGAAATATACCTTTTCATTATTTCTTATTGCACAATAGTATTCCATTATATCCATATACCAGTTTGTTCAGCTACTCCCCAGTTGATGGGTATACTCTACATTTCCAATATTTTGCCAGCATAAGAGGGCTACTCACAAATATTTTTGGCACATGTAAGTCCTTTTACCTTTTTTATGACCTCTTGGGGGAATATAAGTCTAGTAGTGAAATCACTGGGTTAAAGAATATACACAATTTTATAGTACTTTTGGCAAACTTCTAAATTTCTGTCCATGATTGGATCAGTTCCCCTTTCCACCAATAGTGGATTAATGTCTCAATCTTCCCACACTTTCTCCAACATTTATTACTTTCTCCTTTTTTTTTTTTTTTTGTCACATTGACCAATGGGTTAGGTATGAGGTGACATCTCAGAACTGTTTTAATTTGCATTTCTTTGATCAAAAGTGATTTAGAGTATGTCTTTATATGCTTATAGATAGGTTTGATTTTTTATCTGAAAACTTCCTGTTGATTTGACTATTTATCAACTGGGAAATATTATTTTTCTTTTTAAAGTTTTATTAATGTGTTTCATTTTTATATTACATTTACAGATTAAGAAGAGATCCTGCCAAATCCTTTCCACAATACAGATATGGCATTGATATATAAATCAGACAGAATCAAAACTGAAGAAGAAAATTGAAGGACCAATGTTTCTAATGATACAGATACAAAAATTTAAAATAAATTACTAACAAAGAGGTTAAAACAAGTTATCATAAAGATTTTATATTATAACCAGGTTGAATTTATATAAGAAACACGGGGTTGGCTTAAAAGAGGAAAGGTATAAATTTAACAATATTCAAGGAACAATTCCTATATTACATAAATTATTTACAGAAACAGCTCATTCTACTTTAGCTTCAAGATGTATTTTCTTGACTCATGATGAAAAAGTGCTATCTACATCCAGAGAAAGAACTGATTAAATTTGAATGCAAATTGAAGCATACTATTTTCACTTTGAGGTTTTTTTCTTTGTGTTTTTTTTTCTTTTGTTCTGTTCCTTTCACAACATGACTAATTTGGAAATATGTTTTATATTATAGCACATGTATAACCTGTATCAGATTGCTTTCTGTTTTAGAGATCAGGGAAGAGAGAGAGGGGGAAAAATTTGGAACTTAAAACCTTAAAAAAAATGAATGTTGAAAATTGTCTTTTGATGTAACTGGAAAAAATAAAATACTCTTAAAATTATATATATACTTATTTCACACCTAAATTTGTCTTATTGCTAATTCCACCAATTTCCCCTAATTCTTCCCTTTGGGGTCAAATAAGTCTAATTTCTTTTCTGTGTCAGCCATTCAAATTTGAAGACAATTATCATATTTTCCCTAAGTCTTCTTTTCTCTAGACTAAACATCCCCTCTTCTTTTGACCTATGTTCATATGGCATGAACTTATATGGGCCTTCCTCGTTGTAGTTGCTATGCTTTGGATACTCTCCAATTTATCACAACATTCCAGATGATGTCTGAGCAGGGTAAACAACAATGGGACTATTTCCTCTATTCTTGGAGATTTGAGTGTCTTAATGCAGTCCAAGATCATGTTTTTTGGTAGCTATATCACACAGTTGACTCATAATGAGTTTGTAGTCCACTAAAATTCCTATTTTTAAGATGAACTATTATCTAACCATATCTCCCCCATCTTATAGAATTCAATTTTAAGACTTTATTCTTATCATATTTCATTCTATTTGATTCAATCCAGTGCTCTAGCACAAAAGGTTAGACAACTATTGCCAGGGGGCCAAATGTGGCTAAACTAAGAATTTTATTTTTTATATTGTAAAGTAAAATAAAACTTTATTTTGAAATGTAAACACCATTCTTAGCTTGTGGGTCATACAAAAGGAGGCTTCTGGCAGCAATTTGCTTCTGTTCTAGCCTCCTGTCAAAATTTTTGGCCATAATAGATATGCCATCTGTTATGTTTTCTAACTCTTCCAGTTTTTTATTACCTGCAAATTTAATAAGCATGCTATATACAACTTTCTCCAAATCATAAATAAAAATGTTAAGTAGCACAAGTTAAGCACAGATCTTTGGAGCAGTTATGTAAAGGTCTTCCAACAAAAATAGTATGACAGTCTATTAAATGTGTTGTTAAAACCTTTTTGGATAATTTTTGTTCACTCTTGTCAAACTCTTTACGATCCCATTTGGAATTTTCTTAGCAAAGATACTGTAATGGTTTCCAATTTATTTTATAAATGAGGAAATTGAGGCATGCAAAGTTAAGTGATTTTTCCAAGGTTACACAGTTACTAAGTCTGAACCTGGATTTGAATTCAGGCAGGTGAATCTTTTTGCTTTCAGGCCCTGTATTCTATCTACTTTTCCCACTTAGTTTCCATCTTTAAATATTCCCTACATTTATATCTATAGCATTCTAGTGATCTACAAGTTTGGTAATAATGTCAATAAAAAGGAAATTACATTAATATGACATGATTTGTTCCTTATTTGATGTATTGACTCTTTGTGATCTCTACTTCCTTTCCTACCTATTGTTCACTAATCATTTTTTAAATAATATACTCTAAAATTATTTCAAAAATTGAATTTGAGTTCATTATATTCTAATTTGGAAAAAAAATTGTGATATTTGTAAAAATTTGTGATATTTGCCTTTCTCCAATCCTGATACCTTTCTTACTTCCCATGATTACAGAATACCACTGTCAATAGTTCAGTAGTAATTAAGGATATCTAGATGGCAAAGTAGATAGAGTGCAGGGACTGGAGTCAGGAAGACTTGAGTTCAAATTTGATGTCAGTAAGTAATTATGCGCCTCTGGGCAAGTTTTTTAATCCCATTTGCCTCAGTTTCCTCATCTGTAAAATAAACTGGAAAAGAAAATTGACAAGTCACTCCAGTATCTTTGCCAACAAAATCCCAAATGAGATAAGACTGAAAAATCACTGAACAATAAAAGCTCACACCTGCCAGATCTTTCCAATAGTACAGTTCCTCAGAGCCAAGTGACTTGAATTCATCAAGGAAGGGAGAAAACAAATATTTATTAAGCTTCTACTATGTGCCAAGCACTGTGCTAAGCTCTTTACAAATAGTATTTCATTTGATAATTGTCCATCAATTCCTTATTAGCCATTTTGTGTTTTATTCTTCCTAGCCGAAAGAGGATTTTTCTTGGCAAAGAAAACAAACAAAATGAAAACTGTGTAGCCCTGCCTTCTTTCTGCCAAGAGTTATTATTGTCCTATCCGTCCAAAGCAGAGTACTTCTATGCATGCCTTTTAAAAATCTAGGTGGGTTGATGAATCCCCTATGCATTCACATCAGTCTCTTCAAATGATTCTTTTTCTTCTTCATCAGAATTCTTTTTTTATCTTCAGAATTTCATTCTTGAAAACTTTCTATCCCTTCTGTATTGATCTCTCTTGAGAAACTTGAGTTTGTGGGGATCCTAAGTTATCCTTCTTCTGGTCCCTTCAAAATATGTTCCTCCATAATGTAGGATATATAACAGATCATAACAGGTCTTCTTTTCCATTTCTGTCATAAACTCTAAGCTGCAGTGCTCACTGTTCCCAACCTCCCAAGGTTTCCAACATTTTTGCCCTAGCAACAATTCCTAATTATTACTAAGAATAAAATCTAGAAAATATTTTTTCCTTTTTGAAAATTCCTCTATCTTTTGTCAAAGATGAAAGAATTATTAAAGCAATTTAAGAAGTTATCAGCAATATTGTTTTTGTCAGAGAGAAAGAGAGGCAGAGAATGAGAGAGAGAGAGAAAGAGAGAGAGAGAGACAGACAGACAGACAGACACAGAGAGATAAAGAGACTGAGGGAAAGCTCCCAATGTATCAGGAAAACCGAAGGTCCCCATCATTACTCAATCAAGCATACCTTCTAGACTTGTGATTTGTTTCCTGATTTCCTCTTTTATTTCTTCTTTATGTCCAAGTGGTCAGATCTTAACATTCTTTTGTCCTTCCCTTCATTTGCCTTTGCTTCCATCATGTTTCTTCTCTCTAGTCCCTGAATTTCCTCATTTGAATATATCTCCTAAATACTGAATGTTATTGCATCTTTCTTTTTTAAAAGCTTTCCTTTTTCTTTTATTTATGGTGTACCCTTTTTGGTTTTTTGCTCCATATTTGTGATCACGTGGTTTGGAGAATTCCTGGTGTGAAAACTCTCTACATTTATATAGATTGGCAACTTCCAGAATCACTTGGGCAGATGAAAGATTAAATGACTTGGCCTTAGTCAAATGAGCAATATATAGTCAAAACAGTCCAGGTCTTCTTGAGTCCAGGATCAGCTTTCTAGTCATTATACCACATATCCTCTCCAAGGAATACTCTTATAAATTCCAGTTACTGATTTCATCCCAGTCTCAGTAATACCTATAATGTCTAATTTGACTCCTTGTATT
The DNA here is from genome assembly GCF_902635505.1 of Sarcophilus harrisii. Classification (NCBI taxonomy): domain Eukaryota; kingdom Metazoa; phylum Chordata; class Mammalia; order Dasyuromorphia; family Dasyuridae; genus Sarcophilus; species Sarcophilus harrisii. Next base: position 363,153,635 of record NC_045429.1, on the reverse strand, counting down.
GGGAGCTCTGTTTAGATCTGTTTCTTGCCTAGAATTGCATTTCTGTATATTTATTTGCCACTTGAGGCTCTGAATTTTACAACTAGCTTCTATTTTATTTTTCATGATACTATGTGGTACTTCTTTTGCTTTTATTTCTTTATTTATAAAATGTAGACATAATACTGACCTTGACTATCTCATAGGAGTAATACATGGATCAAGTGAGATTATATATATATATATATATATATATATATATATATATATACAATATACAAAGATTCATACAGTATATATATATATATATACACAACATATACATATATAATATATACTACACAGAAATGAGTATATAAGTATAGGTATATAGTATATACACATATACTAGTACACACATATATAGACAAATACACATATAAGTACACATATACAGATATATCTACATATATGTGCATGTATACTTATATGAGTATTTTGCAATTATAAAGTACTATGTGTATGTGCATATGCTACATAAATATACATATATTATTTCCTAGGGCAGACAATAATAACAGTTGACATTCATACAACATTTTGCAATTTGCAAAGCACTTTACATATAATTATCTCATTTAAGACTCATAACCACCCACCCTTACAACTTCCATAAAACTACAACCTCAGGTGTTGAAAGAACTGGTACACATGATAGTTGGCTTGCTTTTGTTGCTATCTGAAAGACCATGGAAAGATGACACAGGTTTTATAATCCTCATTTTACAGACAGAGAAACTGAAACTTGGAGAGGTTAACTGATTTACCTAGGTCTATAAAATTTCTAAAATAAACATCAGGAGTAACATTTGAATCCAGGCCTTCCTGACTCTTCCATTAGTGCTACGTTCACTATGTTACACTTTAGCTAAAAGAGATCCAGCCCACTCAGTCATGAGAATGGAATACAAAAAGGCACGGAGCTTGGGAACCCAAGGTGATGCTTTGGTTTCAACACATAACAGTTACAAAGAGGAGACAAGCCTTAAGTTTGCCTTGATGGATAAATAGGAATGAGGAATGAGGGGAAAACACTGCAAAACCTACACTAAGGGATTTGGATTTGATGTGAGCAGGAAATAGTTGATCTAATTGTCTTATTGTGTCTTTCTCAAACTTCTCTAACTTGGCCACTAAAGGAAAACATTTCAAAGATCTATGCCCTGGACCTTCTTATAAATGTGGAGCACTGGATTTGAAGCCAGGTGATCTGAGTTTGAATCTTCATTTCATCACTCACTGGTCATGTAAGCAAGTAACTACACCTCTGGGAACCTTGATTTCTTCATCTGTAAAATGGGGGTAATTGTACTACCTTTCTCACAGGGTTGTTATAAGAATTAAACAAGATAGGATAGGATAGGATATATAAGATGCTTTGTACACCTTAAAGCAATGTATGACTATAAGCTGTTATGATGGTGATAGTGATGATGGCAAAAATGATGACGATGATGGTGTTATTTTAGAGCAGGGGTCCTCAAACTTTTTAAACAGGGGACCAGTTCACTGTCCCTCAGACTGTTGAAGGGCCGGACTATAGTAAAAACAAAAACTTTGTTTTGTGGGCCTTTAAATAAAGAAACTTCATAGCCCTGGTGAGGGGGATAAATGTCCTCAGCTGCTGCATCTGGCCCACGGGCGGTAGTTTGAGGACCCCTGTTTTAGAGTATCTCCCACCATATGTTCTGATAAGTTTAATTTCTTCCATAAATGCTATTAAAGACTTTTTGAAAAAACCCAACCTATGTCTTCACTCGGAGAAAAGAAGAGGATTTCATGGCTGGGCTAGATAAAGGCCAGTAACTTTAGAAGAAAAATGTAGAAGGAGCCTCATCCCAACAGCTTTAGACTACTAAAAAGTACAAGCCAAGTATAGAGGAGTAAAGGAAGAAATTCTAAGATATTGAATCTGGTTATTTCCTGGCTCAGACCCTTATTTCTTCATGCAATGTTTGTTTATAAGCAGAGAGGAAAGTATCAGATGCCCTTTCCTGCTTTAAATATTTATGAGCCCACACAATAAATTATGGTAGAGATGGAGAGGGTTCAGAAAAAAAATAATTCATTTAATAAAAGGAATTGGCATGAGAACAGAAAGGCAAGAGTTAATTCTCCCTAGGAGGATCAAGAGATAATGGAAACTAAAATCATGGATTTAGAGCTGGAAAAGATTTCAGGAGTCATTATGTTCAACACCTTCATTTTAAAAAGGAGGAAACAGATACAGAGAAGATAAATGGCTTGTCCACACAGATAGTAAGTATCTAAGACAGAATTGGAACTCATATCTCTCTGACTTCTCTTTCAATTGATTAAAATATCTCACCTTTCTATTTAAAGCTGGAAGGATCCTCCAAGGCCATGTAGCTTAACTCTCTCAATTGTACAACTGAAATTGAAAGCCAAGGAATTTGAATAACTTGCCTAGGCTCATAAAAGTAAAGAATCAGGGGGCAGTTAGGTGGTGCAGTGGATAGAGCACTAGCCTTGAAAATCAGGAGGATGTGAGTTCAAATCTGACCTTAGACACTTAATACTTCTAAGCTGTGTGACCGTGGGCAAGTCACTTAACCCCAATTGCCTCAGAAAAAAAGTGAAGAATCAGAGATAGGATTTGGTTTTCTGACTCCAGAGCCAGCTGTTTTTGCATGGAAGGACAGTTTCCTCTCAACCCCAAAGCAGACTGGAGTGTATGCTGATTAAAAATCAGACAGTGGTGCAGGGAAGACAGCATGGGGGCATATAGCTGTTTGTCATTGATAATGATGCTTTCAAACTCTCTGGCTACTTAGGAAATCAAAATATTTATTTTGTAACGGTGATAATTTTTGGCTTGATGGTAGGAGATCTGGCTCCTGTATGACTGAGACTAAATATGTCAATAGTAGAGTCCAGAGAGTAGAGTCCAGAGTGTGTGATGAATAAAATATGTACAGTTAATATGGTCTGAGTGAATTGAGGTAAGTGTGTGATCTAGAGGGAAAGAGAATATAGTAATGATCAGTGTGAGTGAATAGTAAGGGGATGTTCTGATGCCAGAATTCCACAAACTATGGACTAGTCTCGTGTAGACTCCCAATGGGTTGATGCTTAATCCTAGAGTGAAGCTTGATTTAGGAGGCATGGAGAGTCAGCCCAGCTGTGGGTATTTGTACAGCTTCCCAGATTATGTACAAGCTGTTTGTTAGAACCTCCCCCAGAGAGTGATTCCATTATCTAGGTGGGAAGCCATCATTTTGATCTATATCTGGTCACTGGACCCAGATGGCTCTGGAGGGGAAAGTGAAGCAGGTGACCTTGCACATTCATCCCTCACTTGCATCCAATTCACTTGCATGTCATAGCAGAACGTCTCTGATGTCATGGTCCTCTTTGAGAACCAAGGACAAAACAAACGCAAGCACTCAGAACTTGGAGAATGGTTAGGAGTGGAGAGCTTGAATTTGAATTTCTCAAAACAATAGTCCCAAGCATCCTTGGTTCTAAGGGAAGGATGAAAGAAAGGAAGAAAAAGAAAGAGAAGAGGAAGGGGAAGAGGAAGAAAGGGAAAGAAAAGGGAAGGGAAAAGAGGTAAGGGCACTGGTACCTTGATCCCTGCACTTCGGCACTTGCCCACAGCATCAGGAACTGCAGCTCGGGGAGGGTCAATCATGGACATGAGTCCCACAAAGCAGAGCTTCTCTGTGGGGAAGTTCAACTCATCCGTGTCAAACTTGAAGCCCCGAGGGAATTTTGCAGCGGGTAGGTTGAGGTGGCAAAACCCTGGAGGAAGGAAAAAGGAGGTATGAGAGACTAGACTGATAATTGGGAGTGTATACAGGCTATAAGCCGGTTTTACTCAACGAAAGCAAGAAAGAAGCTCTCTAGTCCTTTTCTGAACCCCTCTCCTTTAATTCCCAAGCCCCCTTGATCCCTCACCGAGCACACGCTCTCCCAATCCTCCCAGCTCCATGTAGGCATTTTGAAAGGCATCCTGCATCTCCTTGTCCAGAGGAATCTCCTTGCCCTGGACAAGGATGGAGGAGCATCGGTCCAGGATCCTCTCTGGAGCCCCTTTCATCACCAGCACATGGCTCTGGGGACTGTCTTCCCGTTCGTGGATGGACAGCTGGGGAGAGGACAGAGGCAGTGTCAGGGAGGGCAGAGGAGGCAATGGCAGGCAAAGCCAGTGGAAGACTGGAGTCAAGGGCAGCTTGGTAGAATGGACTTCAAATTAGAAAAGAGCACTTAGGATAATAGGATTCTGGGTTTCTAGCTAGAAGGAGCCTTGGAAGAAATCTACTCCAGTAAAATCATTTTATAGATGAGGAAAACACAGCAAGGGAAGTTAAGTGACCTGTGCCTAGGAGGGAGGCAGAGACACATAGAGTAAGCATCATAATAAGATGGATTTCAATCCAGGTCCTCCCACTCTAGAACCAGTATAGAACTATGTCCTTGCTATGTGAGCAAAGGATTAAAAGATTTTATATTTGGCAGGGACCTGAGAAGAAATCTAGTACTAATCCCTTCATTTTGGTGAAGAAGAAATATACCTAGTTAATGGGAGATCCAGGATTAAATCCAAATCTTGACTCCAGATCCACTGCTCTTTCTTTTTTCTTTTTAAAACTATTCCATGCCTTCCCAGGGAGTCATGTGACTCAGCCTCGGTCTTCCCACCCATGAAATGGGAATAATAATACTTTTAAATCTTAAAAAAGTGCTATTTCAACATGTTATTTTAAACTACTTCACAGAGTTGTTGTGAGAAAAGTATTTTGTAAGCTGTAAAGTGTTAGAGAAATGTCAGCTATATTATAAGAAGAAATGAGGACAGTGGCCTGGTTAGATATGACAATTCACATTTTTATGATACTTTAAAATCTTTAAAGCAATGTCCCTCCAACACACAACTCCATGATTCAGAGAGTATAGATATTATTATTTATGTTTTTAAAATGAGGGAACTGAGAAAGATAAATATTAGCGCTAAGGTCTGAAGCCATCTCCTTTCTGAACCGAAGTCTAGGGTTCCCTTTAGTACATTCCTCTGGAGGGATGTGGTGGGATGGGGGGAGGTGTGACTGAGACTTGTAGTCATGGAGATACGAGGCAAAGAGGGTGAATATTTGCTGCAGTCCTTAACAAATACTTTACCCCTCCTAACATATAATGAACTTCGATTTTGTATTTCTTACACATTTGCCATGTAATATATTATCATCTGTTTCAGATAAAAAAAAATGTGTCTCCACTCTGTCCTAAACTGTAAGGTCCTTAAGGACAGGAACCTGCTCTTGCTCCAGAAGTGTCCTTTCCCCTAGAGCCTGACACCCAATTTGGTCCAGAGACCCTTATAAATGATTGGCAATGCTTGTTTCCAGATGGAGATAAAGCTATTTCTGATCCTCTGTCCTCCCTGTCTTTGTTCCATCCTGCTTTCCTATGTCATTTTGGGACCATATCTGTACCTGGTACTTATTGGTGGAGTTGAAGGGGATTTCAGCCACTTTGGGGTTCCTCTCCCTCATCTTCCTGACGGAGCCACATGATAGCTCGATACATTTGAGCAGGGCAGACTCAGAGGCATCCCCAGCCGTGTCCCGCTGCCAAAACAAGAATGGTTGTTACAGAGGGCTGGTAAGGGGGAGAAGGGCATGGAGTTGCTGTGGTCACAATGTAAACACCGAGATCTCACTGAAGGAACTGACAGGGAGGTACAAATTATAAAAGTAGGGCCTGGAAAAAACAGTTTCAAGGTTTTAGGTTCAAGGATAAGGAAGCTTTTTGAAATAAGTCATCACCAAAATCCTGACATCTTCTCTTCTTCCTTCAATCCCTTACCTTGGATACAGAGATGTTCTCCTGTCCAGCTTTAAAGACTGCACGGTTGCAAAGTCCAGCAATTCGAGATAAGGCGGTCCAGGTTGGAGAGCGTTTGTCAAATGTGGCACCTGGTTGATGACAATGATAATAGTAATGGTTTACATTTATATAGAATTTGTTTGATCTTTATAAAATGTTCTATTTTCATTTAAGCTCATAGAAGCCGGTGAATATGGGAGTTCAAGTATCAATATCCCCCTTTTACAGTTTAAGAAACAGAGTTAAAACAGAACTTGTTCAAGACTTCCCAGATCATAGATTGAATTGAGGAGGTGCAATTTTACATTCTGCTCTGGTCTTCTGATTCTTAAGTCCAGAGCTCTTTTCACTTCACCCTGGGGTGCCCTAGATAAATATACAGGGGAGCCATGAACTAGACTCCCCCTTTTCATATCTCTCACCCATTTTGTCTTCTTCCATACTCCCTACCCATTTTCTCTTAGTGCCTTCAACTCCCACCCAGCTCCCAACACCCCCCCGCCAATAAGTGTTGCAGGGATGATGTCACCAGACTGGTCTTCAGTGGTATCAGCCTCATGGATCTGGTTGTCAAACCACATATGGGCCACAGTCATCCGGTTCTGGGTCAGGGTGCCTGTCTTGTCTGAGCAGATGGTGGAGGTGGAACCCAAGGTCTCCACTGCTTCAAGGTTCTTCACCAAGCAGTTCTTTCTGGCCATCCGCTTGGCTGTCAGAGTGAGACACACCTGGAGGGATGGGGTACAGTAGGGGTAGAGAGAAGATAAGAAAACAAAAAAGAATTAGGTCTGGTGCTAGGAAGGGCTATCCATGATTATGACTGAAACCATGGTCTTTTTGTTATCATGGCATGGTCCCTATTCCATTTTTAACCCTACCACTGACTTTCATTTATCAACAAATTTATTCAGTAAATGTTACTGAGCACCTACCAAGAGATACAAAGATACATAACCCACAGACTCTGCCTTCTATAAGCCAACACTCTAAATGAGTCTAAGTAAAACACAAATGCACCTCAGAATTGTGAGGTAGTGTCCTGTGGGGGCACATACACAGATTTGTGATCTTAAATGATAGAATTGTAATCTATTTACAATCCATTCACCTACTGTGTGACTCTTGACCATACTTTTACATAAATCCTCCACCAGGCACACAGAAATTAATTGTCATTAATACATTGTAGCCTATTCGGGTCCAGCATAAAACTCTTCACTACCTTCTGGGTTTTCTATAATTTTCATTTCTTAAAATCTGTGGTATTATTTATAGTTACATAACTTCAGTGGAAAAATATTCACATTTTAACAAAAATGAATTTTGCTTCAAGAGGCTTGGGATCATTGAAAGACTTACACAATTTTCCAAATATAATCTTTCCTTTTTTCTATTCAATTCTGGTTCTAGTTTTTTTTTTTTTTATGTTGTTTACCATTTTTATCCAAGATACATACACTGATGAACTAGTTTTATGGGCTCAATCAACTGCATGTCCTAATCTGGACAACAGGCAGTTCTTGTTTACTTAATTTCTTCTGTGGAAGGTTATAACAAACTTTTTAAATGATTATGGATATCATTAAAGAGGCTCTGTAATTTGACAGAATCTGATATGGTCAGCATGATGTGATCTTAAAATAGGATCAGCTCTAGCTCCTTTTCTCCACGACAATTTTGTGGCATAGTTTGGAGAGGGTTGAATCTCAGAGACAGGGAGTTTGAGTCATGCCTGAGACATTTACTAGTTGTAAGACTCTGGGCAAGCTACTTTACCATTTTCTGATTCAGTTTCATCATCTGTAAAATAGGAATAGTGATAACATACACTTCACAAGGTTATTGTTAGAATCAAATGAAATAACCTTTGTGCTTTGCAAACCTTAAACTACTATACATATGTTACCTATTATTATCTATAAGGAATCTTTCATCACTTTAGTCTTTGTACTAAACCATGACAGTAGCAAATGTCTTTGGCAAACATATCATGTTTTATGCCTTGTTTGATGTTAATAATCAGAACCTAATGGACTCACTATCAGTAAAGGAGAAAATAACTTATTTTGACAAATGTTTTTCTTTCTCCTCCCTTTTTTTGTCTCTCAGAATCATCTGGCCTAATTGAGTTTTAATTCAAGTTTTCTGTAAGCTTATTTTTCTTCCTACTTCATGGGAGATGTTATCCTTCATATCTTCCACCATTCTTCTCTGTACAATTTTGTAAACAAGTTAATATTCTGAACTGTTGTTGCTCTTGGCTACTGTATCTCTTCTCTTGGTAAGATGACCCAGTGTTTACTGGATAAGGGGGTTTCTACAAGCTTTTGACTTCATAGTTGTGTCAACTAAAAATAGAAAAGTACCCAGGAAGGAACTTTTTCTACCAATACAGACTGGTATCTTCTCTGCAAGAGTTGAGAAAAGAACTGAGAAATTAAATGATTTGCCCAGGATCATATAGATGGTTTTTATCAGTCATGAAACTTGAACCTCCTGGCTTCCTGATTTTGAGGTCAGCTTTCTCTCCCCTCTTCCATACTACTCATTAAATTTTTGTAGGAAATGGTGTTAGTCCACGTCAATATATGTACCTTTATGTCTATCTCATTTAAGTAGATCAGGTAGGTCAGGTTGGAACTGTTTTGGTTTCTGGTAATAATTTCTTCCCGTTTTTATTCTTTCTTTTAATTAGGCATTGATTAAAAAAAATCTTTGCTCTAACCATCAGTGGTTTGATAGTATATGAACAATTGACTCAGAAATGACTTACACAGGCAGAAGTTTTCTATCTTAAAATACAGTCAATTTTATTTTTTTTAAAGTGTCTCTTTTAAGTTTGCCTCCTGACTATCATCTTGATTAAAGTAGTAGTCTTGATATTTAGCTATAAGATTTCTATGTAGTTCATAATTTCTTGATCTATTGCTGCTGTTTTCCAACACATTTTTCCAATCCTGTCATATATTCACGTTTGCTTTGAAGTCATTAAGTATTAAATATTCTGAGCACCATATTCCCAACAGCCTAATTGACATTTCCACCAGGATGTCCTGCCAGAACCTGAAATTCAATGTATTTAAAACCAAACCTAAAATTTCCAAGGCAAGTTTCCTTCCTTATATCCCAAATTTTGTGAATGATACCACCATTTTCTAAGTTATCCCGGTTGGAACTTTAGAGTCACCACTGAATTATTTCAATTCCTTGCCCTCATAACCAATCAGATGCAATGCCCTTTTGTTTCTACATGTGAAATGTCTTTCATATGTTTTTTCTTTCCTATTTTTACTGCTGTCATCCTAGTTGAGATCCTTATTGCCTTTCCCCTGAACTATTAAACTAGACTCTTAATTAGTCAAAAGGTAGTATGGTATAGTAGAAAGTATACTGATTTTGAAAGTAAAAGATCTGGGTAAAAATCCTGATTCCATTTCTTTATTTTTCTAGTAAAATAAAGAATCTTCAGCAAAATGAAGAGGTTATAATACTTTCTAAGTCTCTTTCAGTCCTATATCTTTGATTTGAGTTTCCTTGCCTGTAGATTATTCCTCTGTAATTCATCTCACACAACACTGTCAAAATATCACATCCCTCTACTGTTCTAAAATCTCCAGAGGTTTTCCATTGCCATTGGACTGAATGAAGTCTAAACTATTTATGAAATGTAACTCATTCTGTCATTCCAACATTATTTTCCATTACTCCAAGAAGCTACCATCTCTAAGAAAGATTCAATCTTTCTCTTTTCTGTACCTTATAACATTTTGTGTTTTATAACCTATAACCTGGAAGTTCTGCTCCCAGATCTTATCATTCTGTGGAAGGTGACATTGGATTCTCAAAGTCTATACCAGTAGAATAGCTCTTGCCAAGGAAAGCTCTCAAGTATGAGTGCATCTATAGACTATCTTTGCTAACCAAGAACCAACGTAGCTAAGTTTGGAAAGACTCATCCTCAGGTTGATTCTATACCGCCTCAATATCTTAGCCAGTTTTATCAGTCATTTTTCAATTGTATCTGACTTCTTATGAACCCATTCTTGGCAAAGATACTGTGATAGGTTTGCCATTTCCTTCTCCAATTCATTTTCAGATGAGGAAATTGAAGGAAACGGGAGAACAAATCTTTCTGGCTCTAGATATAGTCATATAGGATCATAGATCTATAGCTGGGAGATCTCAGAGACCATCTAGTCAAGCCCCTTCACTTTACAAATGAAGAAACTAAAATCCAGGAAAATTGTGGGACTTGTCCAAGTTCATAGAGGAAATAAGGGTGAGATTTAAACTCAGGGATCCTAGAGTCAGTATTCTTTTCATTGCACATTGTTACTTCTCTGCTCCTAAAGTGATTGTATTCTGTATTGGTAGTGGGAACACAGATGAAATCAGGGTTACTTTAAGTATCAAAGATGGGTAGCACATCCATATGTCTTGTACTGTACTTATTTGTGTGCTTTGTCTTATTTTTTCTACTAGATCATAAGATCCTCAAGGCTTTGACCTGCATTTTGTCTTATTAATACTTAATTCTCCTGCATCACCTGATACATTAGATGCATGTAGAATGAGAATCAGGTTCTCAAGTTAGAAGGAGTAAGAATAGAAAGGAAAGATGAGACATTGGCAACTTGTTGGATGTGGGAATAAGAGAAAGATGAATCAAAAATGAGTTTGTGAGGAAAATGTTACTATTGAAAAAACAAGGGAAGCTGGAAACAGGCACTGGTTTTAGTGAGAAGATAACTCAGTTTTATATGTTTTGAAATGAAGTGATTATGGGGACATCTAAATGGAAATGTTTGGTAGATAGGTAGATATTAGCTTTGTAATTCTGGAAAGAGGTCTAGTATAGATAGGAGATTTGGAATTCATGTACATGCTGGTAAAACTAAAAACAAAGAAACCTAGATTTTTTAAAACAGTAAAGAGAAGAGATTTTAAAGAGAAAACCTTAGAGAAGACCCACCTTCCCCTCCCTACCCCTGGGTTCCTAGATGTTCTAGATTCTCCTAGGTGGTAGGAGAAGGAAGAAGAGCCATGAAGGAGAGAGAGGGAAAAAAGAGAAATAAGATAGGGTAGTATCCTAGAGGCCAAGGCAGAGTGTTTTAAGAAGGGATGGAAATGTTGGTATCACATGTCACGGACAAGTCAAGAAGGGTGAGAAAAGGCTGATGGATTTGGTGATTAGGTCATTGGTGACCTTTGAGAGAATAGTTTCAGTGGAAGCTGAGAGTTCAGGAATGAGTAATGAGAAAATGGGCGCTATATGTATAGCTCCTGAATTCCAAAAGATTTGTAGGAAGGCTAAGGGCACAGAGTGGATTAACAGTTCCCCTATCCCTAAACTCCTTTTGGAGTGAATGAATATGTGGGTCTGTAAGGGGTATTTCTGCCTCAGCTCCTCAGCACACATTTTCTTTATCCCCCTTTCCATCAGCTCACCCTAATAATAGATTTCACAGATTTTCGGATGAGTAATTACAACTAGATATTCAGTTGTCATTCTATAGTGCTCAGACATCAGCTCTTTTCTTTGCTTTTCAAGGTGTGAACCAGGAGGCTTAGGTCAAGGCTGGGAAAAGGGGAGAATGAGAGTAGATATCCCCATAATGTGATCCAGAAAGTAAAAGCTGGGGGTTACTGGATTTCTGGGACCGACATCGCCTTAGAATTTCTCCTTGCTCCTTCTGTAGTATTAAAGTAACACTTCCTCTGATTCTGGGCCTTGAACCTACAGTTTCAAAAATCTGGATCTTTCTCTTTAGACTTCAGGCTTACTTGGAGGTCAAAGTGACTTCACAGTGTCTCTAGCATGGCTGCTATAGCCCAGCATTGGAAGTGACAGATTACAGCAGCAGATGGACCCTTCACTTCAGGCTCCCTCCATTCAACTTAATCTAAATTATTTGTAGGTGGATCTTTCTGGCTGTTGTTCTATTTTTAATCCATCTCTAATGGTCTGGGCCCAATTTGAAAGTTTTAGAACACCTGCATTTGGGCTCTGCTTCCACGACTTACTAATTATGTAGCTATGAATTAACCACTTAACCTTTGAGTCTTAGTAGCCTCATAAAAAGAACCATTAATCAATTGAACAGTTATTAAGTGCCAGGCACTGTGGGATACAGGCATGAGAGATATAAATACAAAACGAGAATGATAATAATGATGGTGAGAAATTAAATAGCAATGAGGTGCCATATCTCACATTTCTATAGTGATGGATGATTTAAATGCATTTTACTTATATCTTCTAATTTGATCTTTATCCACAAACCTCTGAGGGAATGAGGAGTTGTTGTTTTTTAAAATCCCTCTTTTAAGGATAAAGACACAGATTTAGGAACATTAAATGAATTTTCCAAGGGCCATGCAGGTCATAAATTGCCAGAGTAAAATTCTAGTATCAATCTTGGGGATGAAAGCAGCAACCATCACATTGTGTATGTATATTTTTAGCTCACTTTAATATAGAACTTTTAGGTTTGCAGTATGCTTTCTTCATAACAACCCTGTGTTAGTAGTATAAATGTTCTTATGTTCTTTTTCTAGGTGAGGTTCAGAGCACAAAGTAATTTGCCCATGTTTACACAGCTAGTAATTATCAGAGGCTAGATCTAAACTCAGCTGTATCTAAATCCTAGATTTTTTCTACTGTACAAAATAAATACAAGATGGTAAAGTAGATAGAGTACTGAACTTGGACTCACAAAGTCTTGATCTTAGCTATGTGATTCTGGGCAAGTCATTTCATCTCTACTAGCTTCAGTTTCCTCAACTATAAAATGGGGATCACAATAGCATTCTCTTCCCAGGACTGTTGTGAGGCTCAAATAAAACAATAATTGGGCTCAGCATAGTGCCTAGCTTGGTATATAGTAAGTGGTTAATAAATGCTTATTCCCTGCCTCTGGAAAAAGGTAAGGAGGGAGGTATTAGCCATTTTATAAATAAGGAAAAAGTCTCAGAGAGGAATATTGGATTTCTAACTGAAAATCAAATATGCTTTTCCCAATGCTGTACTGTCTCTCCCTTTTTAAACAATAATTTGTGAGGTAAAATGCAAACTTCTGCTTTATCAGGTTCTCCTGGATCAGGTACCAGAAAGAATTTCTGTTCAAGTCAAATAAACAATGGCTCACAAAGCAATATGAGTAAGATACCCATCATTATCAATAAAATGTCCACCCCGTCCCTGTTCATACTTCTGTCCCTTCCCAGTCCTGCCCACTCACAGTGACAGTAGCCAGAAGTCCCTCGGGCACATTGGCCACAATGATGCCAATGAGGAAGATGACAGCCTCCAACCAGCTGTAGCCCAGGATGAGGGAGAGCACAAAGAAGGAGACACCGAGGAAGACGGCCACTCCAGTGATCAGCTGGATGAAGTGCTCGATCTCCATGGCAATGGGTGTGCGACCAACCTCCAGACCCGAGGCCAGGGTGGCAATGCGGCCCATCACCGTCCGGTCACCTGTAGCTATCACGATACCCCGGGCTGTGCCTGTAAAACAAGGAGACACCTGGATCAGACCATGAAGGCACCATATGAGGGCCATCTTACTAAGGATGTTACTCAGAGACCAAAAAAAAAAAAAATCTAAATGAATATTAGGGTTAGAAGGAACTTAGAAATCAAAGGTCCAGAACCAGGAGAACATCATATGCAGCAATAGCAAGATTATGTGATCATCAACTATGACAGATCTTTTACCTTTTCTCAGCAATGAGGAGATCCATGACAATTCCAGTAGACTTGAGATAGAAAATATCATCCGCATTCAGAGAGAGAACTATGGACACTGAATATAGATTTTCACTTTTTGTTTTTGTCTATTTGCCTTTTGTTGTGCTTTTTTTTCTTTTGTTCTGATTGTTCTTTCACAACATGAAAAATATGGAAATATGGTTTAAAAAAAGAAAAAAATAATAACTACTCCAATCATTTAACAGTTGAAGAAGCTGAAGGGAAGTGACTTCCATTGGACCAGACAGCGAGTCAGTGACAGTGTTGAGATTAGAATCCAGGTCTCCTGCCTTCTATTACAGAGACCTTTCTGCAATAGCTTCCTTTTTGTTTTGGGGGTAATCTTAGGTCACAATTGAATTCAGGTCCTTCTGATTCTAGGGCTGGTGCTCTATCCACTGCACCTCCACAGCTAGCTGTTCCTCATTATATTTTCTTAAGGGAGTTGTAGCCACTTTGCTGCCAATTAGTGAGGTCAGGTAGATGGGAAGTATACCCCACTCCTGCCCCATTAATCAATCACTCTGCAGAAAGGTACTGGGTGGATTAGGATATCTCTTGAGTCCCTTCCAATTCTGAGCATCTATGATGCTGATATTGCCCAGCTCCTCTTAGCTAAATTCGGTATAGCCCCCTCTCACATTTTTTCTGGCTCCTATGAAGAAATGTTGCAAATAATGGAAAGTTGTGAATTATAGATTTTTTTTAAAAGTTAAGTTTGTGGGACAGCTAGGTGGCGCAGTGAATAGAGCACCAGCCCTGAAGTCAGGAGGACCAGAGGTGGTCTTGGACATTTAACACTTCCTGGCTGTGTGATCCTGGGCAAGTCACTTAATCCCAAATGCCTCAGGGAAAAAAAAGTTAAGCTTGGACATTGATTATAACAATAATAACAGAACGACAATGGCAGCAGTGATTATTATGGATATTCTTCAAACCTCAGACTAAAAAAGATCTTGCTGTTGGAAGTCAGCCACTAGGTACTAAGAATTCAGTAGATGGATATCTACAAGTCTTTGCCTGTTCTTCCAAGCCAGAGTTTTAAGGAATATTTTGCCAAGCTTCTTTTTTTTTTGAAAAACAAAAACAAAAAACAAATAAGCTCAAACTATGGGAGACCTGATGCAAATGGTAAAAACTCAATGTATTAATATAGGGTATTAACAATGTCTGGGGGAGAAGGAATAGATTGAGAAAAAATGCAAATTGTATTAATAAAGGTCATCATCGTAATTCTGGCTTCTTCAAGATAGCAGCATACTGGAGAGAGACTCCAAATCTAAATATATTCTATATAATGTTTCTTAACTCACATTGCCTTGAAATAAAATTGTTGATATATTGTGGTCCAAGAGTTATAGACCCGGCTTTAATGTTGTTCAACCAATTAGTTGCCCCTACATAAAATTTATAACATGGCTCTTTTGAAACTCATTGCTCCCTGTAACAGTTTTGCCTAATACTGTGTTTTGCAAAATCAATTAGTGATGTTTACTATAAGCAGAAGTTGTGTTACAGTGGAAAGAGAATATAGTCAAAATATAGTCTGAGTTCGTATCCTACTTCCCTAACTCACTATGTGAACTTGGGAGTTATTTCGTTTCCTCATCTATAAGATGATGGGAAAGAGAAAACAGTAATTTCTAAGGTTCTTCCTGCTTTATAATAATAATAGCTAGCATTTATAGTGTTTTAAGGTTTGTGAAGTATTTTACAAATGTCATTTAACTTGATTCTTACAAAGATACTGAAAAGCAGATGCTATTTTTATACCCTTTTTACAGATGAGGAAATTGAGGTTAAGTGTCTTTGTCCAGTATCAAACAGCTAGCTGAATTTTGAGGCCAAATTTGAAGTCTTTTTGACTCCAAATACAGTCTCTAATCACTATACAACTTAATTGCCAATAAGACTATGAGCTCCAGGTATCTTTATGAAATATATGGATCAGGAAAGAATTATGTGCCACAGAATTTTACTTTTAAGAGTCCCCAAATCCAGTCATTTTCCTTCTGCAACCTCTTCCTCCCATACCTTCAATTTCTTCCTAGAGTTTATCTGCCTTCTTATCACACTGGAATGAAAAGAACTGGATGACCCTGAGGTCACAAAATTCCCGCGGTGGGCTAGGCCCAGATGTCCTCTGGGGCTTTCAGGTAACAGCTGATCTAGGCTGGGAGCACAGAATTTATCCGGATTTATATCATATCTGATATCTCCGGAGGAGCTTTAGATTTTAGAGTCAGGAGACCTGTGTTTAAAGCCTGGCTCAGCTACTACTTACAAAATGTATGATCTTGAATAGGCTCTTTCCCTGTCTGACTTTCAATTTCTTCAGGTGTGAAATAAGGGGGTTAGATGTGATGATCTCTCAAGTTTTTCTAAATCTTATAATTTTTCATCCCAAGTATGGAATTAACACAACCTGTCCATCTACACCAGACTGTGGTTTCTTTGGGCTGGGAAGAGCAGGTAGGATTTGGCAACTAATTTGGATAAAGCTGAGAAATGATGCAGAGCTTTCCATCTGGTACCTGAAAGGTTCCCTAAACCAATAGCTCTTCTTGCCCCTCAGGAATGGTGCTCCTCAACTATAGCTGCCTCGGACTTGATCTTATCCCTGGGATTAAGTTGGAAAGAGGTAAATACTTCTACTTTCTCTAGGACAAGGGTGAAGATTCGAGGGGATAACAGCAGAAAACCCAAGATCCCCTGGGAGATAAGTTTGGTTCTGGTCCCTGCTGCTTCTGACTTTGTTTCTGGAGGCTCTCAAAAGTCCTTAAAGGTTCGGGGTGAAAGGGAGGAGAGGAGGAGTCAGCCCTGCTCCCCTGCCTCCCAGGTGAGCCTTTCCTGCCCCCTGCTGGGTTCAACAATTGAAAGCATCCTGGGTCTTGTCTTGTGTTAACCATTCCCTCTGTAACTTTGGGCAATTCCAGTCTCACTATGTTTACTTCTTTCTGAGCTCCCCTTTAGCCTAAAGAAACCAGATTTTTCTCCTGGTCATGCTTCTGGCAAAGATGAGACTGCGGGTACCAAAAGAGACCAAGGCAATTCACATATTATTTAGTAGACTTAAATGCTGGGTCAAATCCCTATTTTATGCATTATTAGGCATTTTATTTTTCAATATCTCAGTTTTCTCTTTTGGGGGGAGGGAGGGTTAGATAAGATCAGAGACATCAAATATATGGCCCACCAGTATCCCAAAAGCATAGAATAAATTGAAATAAAATTAACAAAATAGATAAAAATAAAATAAAACAAAAATAATTACATTTTAAAATAAACTCAATAAACCTCCTGCAGAGATCCTTATGCACGAATTAGTAGTCCCCATTTCTATTTGAGTTGGACATCACTGGAATAAATGATGCCCAAGATCCTTCCCAGTTCTATTTTGAATTGGGGGAATTTCCTATTTTCTGAATTCATCCTCTAGCTCCCTTTTATATTGTATTTGATAGTTTACAAAGTACTTCCTCCCCATCAGGGAAGTGGTGAAAGTATTATCACTCCCATTTTACAGATGGCAAAACTAAGGATGCAATGTGATTCCATGGAAAGAGCACCAGAGTTAGAATCCTTGCTCTGACTGACTCAACCAAGTCATTTTACTTCTCTGGGTCTCAGTTTTCTCATCTAGAGGTAGGATCAGATGAACTCAGATCGTTTCATTTCTAAATCTTTGATTTCATGATGTTCAGAGAAGGTAAATGACTTAAGTATAATCATGTACTTGTTAAGTACTTAAAGATATAGTCAGATTTCCTGACTCAAAGATCAGCTTTAAACCAGGCTGCTATTCACCTTGCCAGCATCCCAAAGTTGTCGAGGTGCATTATTCTATATTTTTGCCTCACAGTTCTACTACTTGTAAAAGAATTATCCCAGATGAAAAGCGGGGACAGCATCACAACTGCACTCAAATCACTCTCTGGGAGGCTTTCCTTCCTTATTAGGGATCAGGGCTAGCCTCATTGATATTGGACTGAAGCTCATCTGCAAGTACTATTTATTCACTCTCCCCAGCCAGACATTTCTTAATGGAACTTCTAGGGCACTCATTCTGGCTCTGCTTCTCACCTTCCACACAGTTGGTAGAAAAGAAGCAAATATTTCGGGTCTCCAAAGGATTCTCATGAGTAAACTCAGGTGAACGGGTCTGTGGTTCTGATTCTCCTGTCAGGGATGAATTGTCCACCTGAGGATAGAGAGAGAGTGGGAAGACTCATTCAGAGAGACATACATTTAAACAGATATTGTTCACTTGTTTCAGTGGTGTCCAATTTATGGACTTTCTTGGCAAAGATCCTGGAGTGTTTTGCTGTTTTCTTCTCAAGCTCATTGTACTGATGAGGAAACTGAGGCAAGCAGGGACGTGTGACTTGCCCAAGGTCACACAGCTCTAAGTGTCTGATGCCAGATATGAACTCAGGAAGATTAGACTTTCTGACTCCAGATCCAGCATTCTATCTTGCCACCTAACTGCTTTTATTTACACAGATAAAATCCCATATTTAACTTAGTCACAGATACATATAGCCAAAGACATTTTGGAAACAGCCTTATTTGGTAGAAAGAACACTAGGTCTATAATCAGAAAATTTGTGCTTGCATTCCATTTTTCCACACTGTCTCCCTGAGAGTAGTCGAGAATAGCTCAATGTCATCTCGAAAGGAAGTCCCCTAGGGAATTGGGCTTGTTCTCCTGTGCTTGGTCTGCACTATTTAATAGCTTTATCATTGTCTTGAATAAGGCCATAAATGGCATGTTATCAAATATGATGATGAAATAAAGCTAGGAAGAACAAAAAATCACCAAGTCAGGATCCCAAAACAGTCTAGACAAGATAAGATATTGTGCCAAATCTAAGAAGAGGAAATTTCATTAGATGAAATGTAAAAGTCTTAACATTTGAGTTAAAAAATCAATTTTCTAAGTACAAAATGGGGTAAAAAAAACATTCTGAAAATGATCAGGGGGCTTAATGGATTGCAAGCTTCGTATGAGTCAGCATTATAATATAACAATCAAGGAATTGAATGAGATCATTGGCTGAATTAAGAGACCCAGGGTCAAAGCCTGAGGAGAGATGGCAAGTGCCATTATCCTATCTTGGTCAGCCTACATCTGGAGAGTTGAGTTAGCTTTTCATACCTTCCTTGACTCTGGACACTGATAAATGGGAGAGCATCCAGAGAAAAGTGACAAGATTGTAAAGGGGTCTAATGACAATAGCATAGAAAGATTATCTTGATAATCTTATAGAAGAGAAGACTTGGGAGGAATATGATAGTTGTCTTCCAGAATTTTAAGGACAGTCATCTGGAAGACGGATTAGGTTTATTATGCTACATTCCCAAGGACAAAACTAGGTTTGAGGATGAAAACTGAAGACATAAATTTAGAGTTGATATAAGGAATACTTCCTAACAATTCAAACTATCTCAAAGTGAAAAGGGCCAACCTAAGGTAGAATGGACTAGCTTAACAGGCAGTATTTACCTCTTCATTAAGAGGTCCCCAAGCAAAGGTTGGAGTATTGTAGGTACAGGTTGGACTGCATAATTCTGAGGTCTTTTCCAATTTTGGGATTCTGTTGTTAGATTCCAGGATTTGGAATTGAGAGCCCTGGATTAGAATCTTGGACTAATCGGTCTTAAAGGTCTCTTCCAGGTCTAAATTTACAATACTATGATCTTTGGGGCTGACTCTTCATATTCGCTAATATTACTATTGTTTAGCCTATATCTCACTATAGCCACTAGGCCATAGGTATTTCACTAGAATAATTTAAAATGTACTAATAGTTCATTTTGATAGTATATTTTAAAGCTTATGGAGTACTTTCTTCACAGGATTTTAAACCTTAAACAGAATTTGAAATCTATGAGGCGATTGGATTTCAAGTTTAAGACATTAACACAGGTAGAATAAACTACAGGAAGATAAAATAATCCATAGATATTCTACTTACAGGATAGTCAGCTGGATATTATTGAATGGGGTAGGATGACAGTTATCTGACATGTCCCTATTTTCTGTAATCCACTCAACTCTATATCAACATGACCATTCTCAGTCAACCAGGTGACCTTCCCACCTGCTCACCTTGCAACCATGAGAAGAGATGATCCGGAGGTCAGCAGGGACACGATCTCCACCCTTCACTTCCACCAGGTCTCCTACCACCACCTCTTCTGCATTGATCTGCATTTTCTCACCTTCTCGAACCACCAGGGCTTGCTATGGGAAGACAGTGGGGGCATTTGTACCATCCAGACCTCCATTATGTTCTTTTATTCTCTTCCTCCCATTCCTGCCTTTCCATACCCTTACCCACCTACTCTTTATCTATCTTTGGAACTTTATCATGACTTGAATAGATGGTGGGGCTTCCTCTTATGGGAGAGCAGAAAAAACAAGGAAGGAATCATATCCCTCAGAAACTCATGTCTCTAATCCTAAATCCAACCCTGTCATCTACCTGTGGCACCATGTTCTTGAAGGAATCCATGATTTTGGAGCTCTTGGCCTCCTGGTAGTAGGAGAAACAGCCAGTGACAATGACCACAGCTGCCAGGACCACACCCAGGTATAGCTGGAGGAAGGAAAAAAATATTAATTTAATTCCTACCTGTTCCCAGGAAAAGCAGCTGGTCCAGGATAGGAGTGGAATATAATCATCTTACGCAAAACTTAAGATTTCTGATTCTGGGGGTTTGTTGGAGGCAGCTTGGACTTGTGAGAGATTATTACATTTTCAGTTTGAGTATTTACATCTTGGAAATCAGAAAATGCTATAAATCAGGTCTTGATTTATTCCTTTGCTGATTGTCTAGTTTAAAGTATTACAGAAAATGTTCATGCAAATCCAACTTAAAAGTGTGTTGTGAGTACAATTTGTTCCCACTGGAAAGTCTGTTGTTAAATTAACAGCATACCCTTGCTTGGTTCCTATTGAATGGGTTGCCTCAAAAGGTAGGAGTGTAGATAGAGGGAATTCTTCCTCACCCTAAGCCTATAGACTTGATAGAGTTGGGAAGACATAAGGGGATTGAAAGCAAGGAGTGAATCAGCAACAAATAACTATAGGGAAGGGGCAATCCTTGAAATGATATGACATAATAGATGGTCAAACTCTTGGCTTGGAACCCTCACTTTTCTACTCCCCAGCCCTGTGATACTGGGCAAATCATTTAACTTCTCAGTTTCCACAGAAATAATATTTCTTCTACCTAGTGACTAGGTAGAAAAGTACATGACAAACTTTCAAGTATTGTAGAAATAGTAGCTGTTATTACTAAAAGCTTCCATTTATATATCACTTTACAGTTTGCCCTAGGGCTTTCCAAATATCATTTAATCTTTACAGTAATCTATTGTTATATTTATTTTATAATGAAACTGAGGCTGAAAGGATTACACCTAAGGCCACAGAGAAGAATAATATCAGTGGAAACATTTGAACACAAGTTTCTTTCTGATTTCAAAGCTATAATGGCTTATTTATTATTATTAATATTATTATTATTCCTATCACTTTTCCTTGGCAGGTGGTAAGGTTTATAAGCTGTTGACCGCAAGTATATGAAGCTGGGTTTTTTTTAGCACCAGCTCAGGAGCCAGCTTCATCCCTGAGTCACTACCCAGCCAGGTCCCAGGTTCTGTAAATGAAGGACTTTGCTCAGGGGCCAGAGTTTGGGAATTTAGTGGATCCAGAGAAAGATGGATTAGAAGGTAGGATCAGCCACACAGGACAGGAGGCTCACATTGTCATTGGAGGGCTCATCTTCCATGGCTGCCTGGATGCCGTAGGCCAGGAAACAGAGTAGGGCCCCAATCCAGAGCAGGATGGAGAAGCCCCCAAAAAGCTGCCGACAGAATTTGACCCATTCAGGGGTGGTGGGTGGTGGTGTGAGAGCATTAGGTCCATCCCGGGCCAAGATATCCTGTGCCCGCTGGTTGGTGAGGCCCTGTGGGAAAATGATAAAAAGAATAGACTCAGTAACCTCTGAGGTTTTTTCCTGTTTAATCTATATGCTATATGATTTTATATTGAAGAATGGAATTGGCTATCTTGATACTGAACCAATCACAAGGATTACCTTAGATACCTTACCACTTCCCATTGTTTTCCCTTTGAACTTTTTCCCTTTCTCCTTTCTCCACCCTCCCTTCTCCCTTTTCCCTCTACCTTCTACTTTCTGGTTTTTCCTTCTAGGCCCAATGCCTTCTTTTCTTCCCACTTCTATTCCCTAGTTTAATCCTCTCAGAAGTGAAAGTTTCCAAACTCTCTACAGAGGCAGGGCCAAACTAGGGATAGCCACAGATGGGCCTTTCCTCTCCGCCTTTCTTTTTTCATTCACCAGGGAAGTTGAGGAGAATTCTGTTGATACACAGTTTACCATTTGATAGAACTACACAGTCTGGGGTACCAGAGGAGATTCCAGGGATTACATAGTCCAATCTAGACTTAAACAGGAAGTCCCCTCATAGACATCATTGGGTCTCTGCCAGAAGACCTTTAATGAGGGGGAATCCATTCTACTTTTGAATAGCTTTAATCCAGTGGTTTTCAAACTTTTGTTTTCAGTATCTTTATCCTATTAAAAATTATTGAGGATCTCTCCAAAGAGTTTTTGTTTATCTGGATTATATTTATAGACATTTACCATATTGGAAATAAAAACTAGTTTTGAATTTGTAGACCCTCTAAAAGGGTTTCAGAGATCCCCAGGATTCTCTAGACCATACTTTGAGAACCACTGAATCATTAGGGTATTTCCCCACCTTACTTCAAGACTAAATTTACCTCTGAAACTTCTCCCTATCACCACCTCTTTCTGCTATCATCTCATATATATTAGTCCATGATAAATCTACTGTATGGTGGAAAGGGCACTGAATCAAGAGGCTGGGGACAATGGTTCTGGCTGAATGCCTTTGAGCTTTTCCATTTCTAGTTCTAACATTCTGTGTGCCTTTTTTAGACTATAATCCTGAGAAGACAGAGACCATCTTATGCTGGTCTTATGCTAGAGGACATTCCCCTTAGTGAGTGAGGGAGAGCAGGAGCAAAGGGGAACAAGAAGAGGACTTTTCTTCCTACCCCAAACTCACCTTGGATAGGTCTACCTGATACTTTCGGCCCAACTCATCCAGGGACAGCTTGTGGTCATCCTGAGGGAAAAGCAGACGATTACTATGAGGGAAGAAAGAAATTTAGGGAAGTGGGCATTAAAGGGACCTGAGAATGATACAACTCTCCCTGATTCAGGAAGATCCCATCTCAAAGGATGGAAAAGGCAGAGAGGTCCCTGGGAAAGGCAGGTAGTTCTCACCATGGCCACTTCCTTCTTTAATTCATCCAGTTCCTTTTCTTTCTGCTTCTTCTTGCCGCCTCCATTTTCTGTGGTGGTGGCGGCAGGTGAGTACTCTCGGCCAGTCTAGGAGAAGAATTAATTGATTCCAGGGAATTAGGAAAAAAGAGAAGAATCAGGAACTGTTGCCCTTAAGAATAAGCATGCTGATCCCAAAACAAGGAATTTTCTATAATGGCTTTATTTATTTATTTATTTATTGGAGTTTGTTTTTGAGAAGCAATTAGGGATAGGTAAAATATGTGAGATTGGGTTTGAACTCATTCTTCCTGACCCAAAGACCACCCTACCCACCACTGCTTTTTCTATGAGATTTTGAAGAAGAACTACAGGATTCAAGAAGAGTCAACTCTGGCTTGATTCTAGCTTTGCTTCTAATTACACATGTGACCTTAGGAAAGTAATTTTACTTTTGAGAGTTTTCCTCATTTATTAAAATGGAGGAGTCATTTGTACTAGACATTATCTAAAGTTTGTTCCAACTCTACGATTCTATTCAATTCAATAAAGGTTTGTTAAGAATTTACAATGAGCAACGAACAGGGGATAGCTCCAAAGATAAAGATAGCCTCGTTCCTGTCCTCAAAGAGCTTGAAATTTTTTAGTCCTGAAATCAAGCCTGGAGGAAATCCTAGGCTGTTCAGGAGAAAAGTAGAAGGTGGCAAAATAGGAGAACTGTGTTTGGCTTTGGGATTTCTGTCATTTGCAGAGGCATCTTTGGGAGCATCAAGAGAGAAACAAGGGAACTGAGAGTAATGGAGAAGAGACAGCTTTGGGGGAGGCTAGAGTGAGTGGAGTGGGAAGTTCTGTCTGTGGGGCTAGGGGGGCAAGAGGATCTGAGTTTAAGACTGGGAAGTCTGAGAAATAGGCCAGTGAGATGAGAGGGCTGGGAAATTTGAGGAATAGATGAGTGGAATCTGGAGAAAGGGAATTGTGTAGAGTATTTTGTCTGGGAGCCCTGTTTACCCTGAAAGCCTGCCATTGGGTGCCATTTTCACATCCCTTTCCTACACTTTCCTGTAAAGTCCCGTAAGTCCTGTGCCCCCGTTTTGGTTAAGTTAGTCACATTTATACTTGTAGACATGAGTGGGGTGAGAAATGAGCCCTGATATTCCTCAAATAAAAGAATTTCCAGGTTCAGGATCCAGCCTCTGGGAACCCATTAGTCAGATAATAGTCAAACCAACAAGTATATTAAATAGTAATCATGTGTCGGGAACTGGACTAAGATTGGGGCAGTTCTAAGATGACAATAAGTAGACTGAACTTTAGAGTAACAGAAAGATCCCGGGGTTCCTGGGGTGCTGAAAAGATTGTTTCTCAAGGTCAGGAACATTTCCCTCCAAGGTGGCCTCGGCCCAAAGGTCCACTCTGGCACACTGCAGGGATAGTAAGAGCATCTGGGGTGACTCGGCTCCGGTGTGGGCACAAGAACTTGCCGGAAAGGGATTTTTTTCACTTCAACTTCCCCCATTTTTTTCTCACCACCCCTCCTCAGGGACAAAGTGACCTTGTAGAGAGAAGGCTGGGCTGAAAAGGCTTGGTTGAAAGTTAGGACTTCTTGGCTACATTCTAAGGGCCTGATACAACCTCACTAAGAGCCCTCCCCAATTCTCTCCATGTCTGTGCCTCAGTTTCCCCCTCAGTACTGGGGGGGGGGATGGTTTGTGACTGGTTCCTCCTTAGTCCTACATCTTTCTTCCCTGTTTTTCTTTGTGAATAGTTTATTAGATTGGACCAATTTTTATAAATGAGAACTTTAATTCTTTGAACTCTGATCTTATATTGGTGGGAGGCAAGTGGCTGGCTGGGGAGACTGGGGGCATTTGTAAGGTAGAGAACTGATTAAGGCAGTAAAATAAACAGTAGTTTTCTAGGCTGTGTAAAGTATTCAACAAAGGTGATAATACTTGGGGGGGAAAGACAAGGATCAAGGTTAGGGACACTTAATGTGTATTTTGACATAAAAGGAATTATGTGAAAATTAGATTCATGTGTACATATATATATACACACATATGTATGTATATTGAAATCACTAGCCTAAAAACTTTTGCAGTCTGCTCTTAGCAGCTCCTCCTCTCCCCCCACCATCCCACTCCATTCCCCAGCAGGCCTTGAGCTTGGGACAGACTGCCCCCTCCTCCCCCCTTCTCCTGTCCTGGCAGGCATCTCAGGCTCTGGAGCCAGGAGCCCACAGAGAGCCAGGGCCAGCGGCAGCCTCGGGAAGAAAGGGAGAGAGGAAGGAAGGACCCCTTTGCCTCTTAACCCACCCCCCTCCCCTTTACCCACTCTCCCCTTCTCAGGGTCCTGAATGCGGAAGGAGAACAGAGAGTTCTTTCTGAGAAAGCCAGAGGCTGGGACAGAGCGGGGGCGGCTGGAAATCAGCCCAATCTGCCCCCCCACCATACCTCCCCACTGCAGCTGGAGAAGGCCGGCATCCCCCTCCCAACACTGTTATATCCCTCCCCCACATCCCAGGCCATCCCTCATGGCTGTGGGGTGATGAGATGAGACCAGTTCTGGGCTGGGGACCAGCAGGACTCTCCCCTTCTAAGACTGATGGAAAATGCACAATTCTGGAATGAGGAGCAGTACCCTAGAAACCAGAATCTGGGGAGTCTACCCTACTGCAGGGTGGTCCTTCCCG
This sequence comes from Sarcophilus harrisii, assembly GCF_902635505.1. Taxonomy (NCBI): domain Eukaryota; kingdom Metazoa; phylum Chordata; class Mammalia; order Dasyuromorphia; family Dasyuridae; genus Sarcophilus; species Sarcophilus harrisii. The sequence goes on along the minus strand of NC_045429.1, from coordinate 363,127,980 downwards.
ATGGGCTAGGATCCAAGCTGCCGCCACCCCCATCTCGCCCTGCCTCCTTCAGCAGAAACAGCCTGTTTTCCTTCCCCACCTGGCTATTATTCCAATTTAAACCACTAAAAGGATAGTTTGGGGGTCAAGTGAAGTGAGACACTTGGTGGGAGGATAAAGCTGGAGCTAGCTAGTGAATGAGAATTCTACAGCCTCCAGAGTACCTATTTTCCTGTAACTTGGCACTCCTGGGTCCCCAGGCACATTGTCTTCCCACTAGTCTCTCTAGGATTGGAAGGAAACCCCGGTGTCCTAAAGTGAAAATCAATGGAAGAGCTTGTCTCTCCCCTATCCGTGAGCCCTATTGCCTAACCTTCTCCCCATCCTGTAACTCTCTCTCATGCACTCTTTATCCCGAAGGCTCCTGGCAGGCTCACTGGGAACTCATTCCTCCAGGAGATTATTCCTCCTCTTATTACAGAATCCAAAACTGAGTTGAAAGACTCGGAACTTTATAAGCTCCCCAGGGCATCTGATGTCCCAAGGATGTTTCTCTCTCTGAGACCGGTGCGAACACACTCACAACTCCCTCACACTGAGGCAGGATGGCGTCTGCACTTGGGCCTTGTCACAAATGGAGGTCCATTGACCCACTTTCACAAAGATACATCTTCCCACACGTACATGCACAAACACTCATACGCACATACAGAGACGCATTCATGGACACAGACACTCAGGGCCACACACGCGTTGTGATTCCCTCACTCCCTATTTATAGCTCTCCTCTGAGCCCAGGAACCCTGGTGTCCCCACCCCATCGCTTTCTCAGCTGTCGAACTCAGATGTGTCCTGGCTTGACCCTTTATGGTCCCCTTGTCCTCTGGGAAGTCCCTCAGCCGAGAGACCCTTCTTAGCGCTGGCTCGTTTTTCCCTAGAAGCGACCCATCCTTTACACGTCCTTTCCCAGAGGAAAGGGGTATGAGGGGATAGGGTCAGCCCTCCTTGGATGGAAATTGTACTTCCAACTGTCCCAAACTCAGGCCCTGCCTCCCGTGGAGGTCCGGGCCATAGTGCCCAGAGGGGGTCTTTAATCTGCCCAACGGGCATTCCTGTGCTTGAGAATGCCCCGGCCCGACAAGGGGCCAGATTGCTGCTGCTAACCCCTGGGAAAATCTTTGCTGAGCAGAGCCTTAAGCCCAAGGACAATGCTGCCCAGAACATGGCGGGGGGCCTTCACTCCTCCCCCCATCTCTCCCAGCTGTCCCTGGCACTCAGTGCCCAGGGAACTGGGTGTCCAGAGCTGCTTGGCTACCCAGGGAATGAGATGCTGAATCCCTATAGCTTCCGCCCCTCCCAGCCCTCAGTAAGCCAGAGTGTTCCCTACCCTCTCTGACTGGCAGTCCCAGGGGGCTGTCTTTTGGGTCCTGGGAACAAACAGGACCAGATGACCCTTCAGTTGGCTACTTAGGGTGGGAGAAAGAAAAGCAGCAAGTGAATGGGGATACGGGAGTGTTAGGAAGAGGCTCAACGAGTAAGTTTGAAAAAGTTCAGGGTGGGCTGGAGCAGGAGAGAGGGGGTCCGGGACTGCAGTGTGAAGGGAGCGCGCATTTGCCTGCATGAGTGAGTGTGTGAGTGTGGTGCCCACCTCTGAACCGCCTCCCTGGGTCTTCCCTACCACTGCCCACTCTCTCTCTTCTCCACCCCCCAACCTTGGTCCCTGTTTTGCCAATCTTCCCTCCTCCGGGCTCCATGCTTGGTAAGAGACATGGTAGCAGGGGGAGTGGGCTCAGCTTTCAGGGGTACTCACCCCGCGGCCCATCTTGGGGCAGAGGAGCTGCAGGGACTGAGAACGGAGAGGCCAATGGGAAGGATCGTCAACTCGGACAGGCGGAGATCGAGTCAGACGGACAGAGACAGCCGAAGTAACAGGGTAGCTTTAAATAGGTCTCTCTCCCCCTCTCCCCCTCCTCCTGCTCGGGGAAAGAGCGGCTTGTTGAAATAGGATCCCTGAGGGCTCCTCCCCTCCAGCCCCTTAGTGCCTCATGTCCTGATGGTTGCCCTCCCTCCCCAATTTCTCCCTGTCTCCCCGAATTGCCTTTGGCAGCCACCAACGGGGAGAAGCAGGGGACTGGGGGGATCGTGGGGGAGGGTGGAGATGAGGAGAGCGAGGAACTTCTTCAAAATAGTTCTCATAGAGCAGAAAGGACTGGGGGGGAGGTCTGTTCATTTAGATCTTCAATCCTCAAGCCCCAAGAGAGGAAAGAGAAAGGTGGAGCACTGGGGCGTAGCAGGTGAGAGGAATCGGGGTCCAGAGCCTCCCCTATGTAGGAGTCTATAGAGCCCTCTGACTTTAGAGCTGGAAGAGACCACAGCTGTCATTTTACAAATTAAGAAACTGGTTAAGTGACTGGTCCAAGGTCACACCACAAGTCAGGACCAGAATTCAGACCCAGGGTTCTGTTCATTAGATCATGATGCCCACCTATAGAAACCAGAGCAGTCTCTTAAGAAGGTGCCAGGTCTGGGGATGGGAGAGCAAGGGCTTCCCGAGTCCTCTAAGAGGGACTGAAAAGGTAGATACATCTGCCTTCCTCCCCAGCTCCCTAAGCCCACACCAGGCCAGAGACACAAGGACAAGGATCTCCAAATCTTGCATCTGATCTTCCCAGGAAAGACATCAAGACCACCCAGGGAGGACTTGAGAAGGAAGGGTGACGTGGAAAGGGCAGACTTAGGCCACTGAGTGTCCCTGGGTTCCTTTGGATTCATTCACTTGGGTGGTATATGCTTTTTCCTGCTCTTTTCCCTTAAAATCTAAGAGTTTTAATGCTCAGTCCCAGTTTTGACATTTGGGATAGAATCAAGAAGAGAGATAGTGCTGGGAGAGTGTGGTAGGAAGGGGGAAAGGAAGGGCACACTAAAGAGTAAGGTAAAACTGAGACTGGGAAGGAAATCAGAAAATCAACTTGATAACAGTTTTTGAATCTACAAAATGGCAAAAGGGGTAAGTGAGGCAGCACAGAGGCAACAAATAGTGCACTGCACCTGGGTTCAGGCAGACTTGAGTTCAACTGTGGCTTCAAACACGTCTTAGTTGTGTGACCCTGGGCAAGTCATTTTATCACTGTCTGCCTCTGTTTCCTCATCTGTAAAATGAGAATAATTATGGCACCCACTTCTTATTTGTCTCCATTTCCCCATCTTAAAATGGGAATAATGGTACCTATTCCCTATCTGCCTCTGTTTTCCCCATCTGTAAAATGGGAATAATAATGTCATCTATTCCTTATCTGCCTCCATTTCCCCATCTGTAAAATAGAAATAATGACAATTACTTCCTATGATTTTTATGAGGATAAAAGGAGATATTTGTAAAGTGCTTTGCAGACTTTTAAAGTGTTCTATAAATGTTAACTCTCGCTATTATTATTTCCAACGAGACCACAGTTAGAGAGAGTTAAAATGCTACGGCTTAAATCACTGAGGTTAGATATCAAGACTTTCCTACTAGGGAGGAGCATAAGATTCTGGAATGGGTCAGAGGATTTGGAAGGTCCTTAAAGGTCTTTTTGTCCAATGATGAGGAAATATCTGAAGCCAGCCTTTGAAATCAGATATTTTAAATGATGGAGGAGTGATCTCTGGTAGGGATGCCTTTACCTAAATCTAAGCTGACAATGGGCTTTCTAGAGGGAGGATAGATTAAATGATCCTTGTATAGGGTCTGGGAATATCATTGTTGCTATAAGGGAAGAAAGAGCATAGAGAGCAATAAAGAAGAGCTGAGAGAGAACGGTGAAGAAGGAGAAAGAATATCTTCATCTCTTGACACACTTTTCCTTCTGGGATAGGAACTGGGTGAAAGTAGGGAGGGGGGAGAGGGCTGCAAAAGGGTAAGATTTTCTAGTAGTATATCCCTGGTTCTCTGGATACAGAAGAACTGAGATACCTATAAAAGAGAGGGAGCATTCTAGCACAGGGAGAGGGAAGAGTGGTGAAGAAAACAAGAAGGAGGTCAATGGGCTGAGGTCCTGGGGAGCATGGGCCCCTCCAACGCTGAGTCAGATCTGTCTCTGACTCCGGAGGGGAGCTCCCCACAGAGGGATTATCGCCTGTTCTCTCTGGCAAATCCGATCTCTGTGTTCAAGGCCCCTGCCCGAATTCCCCAAATAACTGCCCCCCCTTCCTGCTATGCCGCTGGGATTTTCCATTACAGGGATCCGGTGGGGGCACGGCCCACTTCCGTACAGACATGCTTGTTGGAGGTAGAACAGAACCCACAAGCTCCCCACACCACTCCCTACTTTGTGCCCTCCATTCCCCCTGCAGATGATTCCCCTATAACACAGCCTGGAGAAGAGGAAAGAAGGTTGGAGGTACAGAAGGGTGATGGAACCTTAGTTTTGGCTCTTTAAAGAGCTATGGGGGCAGGAGGAAAGGATAAAAAGGAAGGGACTGATAGGCCCTGGAGCAAGGAGACAAGAAAACCCCAGTGGACTGTACACTGGGTTTGGAGATTCTTCCTAGCTGTGTGACCCTGGGCAAGCCCCTTTATCTCTGTCTCCGTTTCCTCAACTGTAAGACAGGAATAATAATAGCACCAGCCTCACAGGGCTGTTAAGGAAATCAAATAAGGTAATTTTGGGGAAACAAAAAAGTATTTAACACATTTAGCACATTAGCTATCTCTTGTATCCCAGTCACGGGAATGACCAAAGAGATGGCCTGCCTTGTCTACAGGAAGGGACAAAATGATGAATTTAGGTTAATTTGTCTTCTACATCTGGATTTTAATTGGATACAATTGGGCATGAGATCTCTCTTTATAGACCTCAGTTTCTCTATTTTCTGGGGACAATGTAGAACAATAGGAGAGACCTCTAGCCTCAGAATCTCTCCCTCAGTTAAAATAGCCCCAGTAGAATTCTAAGAGCTGGAAAAGGCGTCCATCTAGTTCATACTCCTCATTTTACAGATGAGCAACCTGAGGGCCAGAGGAAAAGTGACTTGTCCAAGATCACAAAGCTAGTTAGAGGAAGAACTAGGTCACAGACCCATGTTATTCAACTCATAACACCAATATTTTTTCTACCTACTCTGCTTCTCCTCAAAAAGCATTAAGCCCAGGTATTGAGACCAGAACCAGTGTCATTCCACATGTGACCCTGCAATGCCAGCATCCTTTAGAAATAGCATGGAATAGTAAAATAAGAATTCGTTTTGGGGTCAGGTGACCTGTATTTAAATCCTCATTTTGTTACTTGCAGCTAATTATGACAATGGGTAAAACTTAAACTTCCATGAGCCTCAGTTTTCCCACGGGTAAAATGGAAACAAAATTTGCTTTACTTATTTCCCAGGAATGTAAGTAGTAATGATGACCCTAGGAAAACTGACTTTTCTTAGCTGCCCCCTTAAAGGCTAAGGCTATGTCCTCTCCTGTTCTTTCAATGGGTGTAGTTAGGATCAATTCCATCATCCCATACATTTGCTAGTCCCAAACCTAAAGCAAATCCAATGGTTTTTGGGTTGCTAGTCACATGAACTTCTATGGCACTAGATGAGAAGGAGGGCCACAGTGGGCTTGGAGCCCTGCAGTCTGTGTGGAATTCCTGGCTCCCAACCTCCACTGTTTCTACTTTGGAGAATACATTCTCTACTCTGGACTTCAGTATCTTTCTTTACCCACTCAGAAAGGTCCTTTTTCCCCAACCACTGACAAAGTCCCCAGGATATGGGACTAGAGCATGAACATTCTCAGCCTCTTGGGTCTCGGTACCTGGCTCAAGCTACTATTTTCCCTTGGGCATCCGGTTGGACTGCGGCCTTTGGCAAAGGAGGATTCTAGGGGAGAATAAGGAGATATTTATAACGAGAGGAGATGGGAAGAGAAAGGCCCAGAATGACTTGGGCTGAAGTTGGAAGGAGAATCAGAGCTGAGAAGAGAAATCACAGAAAGCCAGAATAGGAAGCAGATCTGAATTGAGAGCAATGGAGAGGGGAGGAAGGGTATTTGTCTTTGTAGAAGGATGAAGAAGTCTAGGAGTCTAGGACAGGGTTTCTGTGGAAAGAACTAAGGAGCAGGGGAGCTGAGTGGCGGTATAAATGAGAACATATGTGAGAATGAGTATATATGCATACATATATGTTAGTGTATTAATATGGAAGAGAATTTTAAAATCTAGATAAGTGGTAGGGAATGGAAGGGTCTAGGGAGACTTTCACATAGGGGATGGTAACTTTAGAAGAGTTCAAAGGGATCTGAGCAGTGATTGTAAATCTGAATGAAGTAAATTCATGGTCCCAAGGGGAACTACTTCTGAAGGAGAAAAAAACTCCTTTGCTAGCAAGTACTAAGCCAAGCTATTTACTACTAAGAATAAATTCCCAACTCTGTGACACTTTAGACATTACAAAATGCTTTCCTCAGGCCAACTTTTCGAGGTAAGTAAAAGTATTTTCATCCCATTTCACATAGGAGGAAACTGAGAGAGAGTATATAGGTAGTAAGTGGCAGAGCTGAGATTAGAACTCCAGTCTCCTGATTCTAAGTTCAGCTCAGTGTTTGCTTCTTATCTCACTGCTCTACTTTATAGCCAGACCTCATATGTATAGAGGTGTGTTTATGTGTGTGTGTGTGTGTGTGAGAGAGAGAGAGAGAGAGAGACAGAGAGACAGAGAGACAGAGACAGAGACAGAGAGAGATAGAGACAGAGAGACAGAAACAGAGAGAGACAGAGTCAGAATCAGAGACAGAGACAGACAGACAGAAACAGAGTCAGATACAGACAGACAGAGACAGAAAGAGACAGAGTCATAGAGACAGAGTCAGAGACAGATAGACAGACAGACAGACAGTCAGAGACAGAGACAGAGAGACAGAGAGAGAGGGACAGAGAAAGGAGAGAGACAGAGACAGACAGAGGAGAGAATGTGGGAGCGTGGTCTAAATGTGCAGGAGCATGTGACAATCTGTGTGATGCTGTATATGACTGTATGCAGTAGAGGGGAAACACTGGCAAATGTGTGTGTGTGTGTGTATGTGTGTGTGTGTGTGTAGCTGAGTGATTGTGAGAGAGTCTGGGTGTCTACGTGAGATTCTATGAGAGAATGTGTGTGTGTGCAGGCGCACACCAGGGAAGCGGGGGTTGGGGACGTGCATCGGCTGCAGATGGGCTTTCAAGGTCTCCAAGAAACAGTTTTGTTTCCTAAGTGACTGACCTCCTGGGGCCTCCAGCCCAGACTTGAAGGTTGTTTCAAGATCATGAAGGAGAGAGGGAGGGAAAGAGGTGGGGGTGGGGAAAAACAGTGCAGGGAGCTCCTCTAGCCTTTTTTAACTCACCCTCCTCCTGTCTCACCCATCTTTGGTCTTACCATCATCCCCCACCCCCACCTCCTGGGACTAGACCAAAATTCTTTCTCTCTCACCCTTCTTTTGCTGCTTGCAACTGTGTCTGTCTCTGTGTCTCTCTCATTCTCTTTCACTTTCTTTCTCTCTCTCTTCCCTCTCTCTGTCTCTCCTTCTCTTTGTCTCTCTGTCTCTATCTCCTTTCTTTCTCTGTTTCTTTGTCTTTGTCTCTGTCTCTCCCTGCTTTTCCCTTTCCTCTGTCATTTCCTTTCTCCTATTTTCCTTATCTCTTCTTTCTACCTTTCATTGTCATCCATAGCATCTCTGTTTCTCTAAATATCTTTCTATCTCTGGTTCTCACTTTTTCTCTATGTTTACACCCTTAGCTTTTTTTTTTTTCTCCATGTCTCTTTCTGCTTTCCCCCACTAGGTGCACAGGTAAGACACACACACACACACACACACACACACACACACACAGAGAGAGAGAGAGAGACAGAGAGAGAGAGAGAGAGAGAGAGAGAGAGAGAGAGAGAGAGAGAGAGAGAGAGAAGTAAGTTTCAAAGTCTCAGGAGCCCCCTCAGTCCCAGGGCAAACTTACTACCATGGCCATGACATACACAACACCTCCATTTTTTCATCTGCCCATTACTCAGTGATGTCCATGTATTTAATGCTCAGCTTTGCTGCTAAAGTAGAGAGCCTATCCTCTGGGACCATTTACTAGTCTGTCTGAATCACTCAATCAATCAATCAACAAGCATTTATTAAATACCTATTATGTACCAGCCACAGTACTAATGTGAAAGATTTGATGGTTGGAGTATTGTCACTGAAAAGGAGAATCTGTGGAAGAGGGTACAGCTGCCCTTGGGATGGAAGCAGGAAGCTAACCATGGTCCCTCAGGAGAAGCTGTAAAAGCCAGATTGGAAAGGGATAGAGACTCGAGACACATTCAAGTACTGAGTGCCGTATTTAACTACAGATACTGATAAGTCTAGCAGATAGAAGGCTAGCCTTAAAATCAGGGAGACCCAGTTCAAATCCTGCCTCTGACACATAGAGACTATATGATCATGTGCAAGTCGTCTCGACCCATTTCTTAGCATAGCAGGCAACCCTATAAATCCTCCAAGGCTTCACAGGATGCCTTGCACATAGCATAGGCAGAGGCTTTATATATGTTTGTTAATTGATATGACTTGTAGATGAGAGTAAGTTTCAATCTATTACTGGAGAGAGTATCAACACCAGAAGTTCCCCAGGCTGATAAAATCATAGATTTGGACAAAACCCACAAGTAAACTGCAAAACAGCCACAGGAGGGTAACAGGATGGTGAAAGGGACAAATTCAAAGGGATGTCATGTGGAAGAAAGATTATATTTATTCTCTTTTGCCCAAGATTGCAGAACTAAGAGATTCGGGCAGAAGGAACTTGTAAAGATGAAGATTTCCATTAGACAGAAAGGGAAACTTTCTGATCATTTGCATTGTCCCAAAGTAAAAGGGGCTACCTCTAAAAGAGAAGAGAAGAAGGTTGGAAGTTTAGGAGAATTGTGGTTGAGGAAGGAAGTCAGAATGATGAGAATGGCTTGAGGGAAAACATTGAGGAGATGAGATAACTTTGGGGGGACATAAAGGGGCAAGAGGGAGAAATTGGGGTAGGGGTCAAAGGCGGAGAGGCGCTGAAGGGAAAGAGGCAGCGACTGGTAGATACTTGGAGGAGGGAACGGGGATCCTGGGAGAAAGGCAGATAGTCTGGGAGCATAATGAAGGGAAGAACAGAGGTCAGGACAAAGAGGTTAGAGAGACACAGAGAGGGAAGAGGTAAAGGGATACTATGCAAGGGGGTGGAACTGGAGGCCCTTTGTGCATTTGACATTAAGTAATTCACATAACAATGAACACTGCTTGAGTTTGATTCCAAAGTTCTTGTAAGCTAGGGCAGGGAAGATGGGGTTAATGGTCCATGCTGGGCATGGGGATCAAGGGACACAGCTGGTCCCTCTAGGGTTCCTGTTTGCCTTTGATTATATCTGAGGGGAGGAGGGAGGGAACGGCACCCCAACCCCTGAGGAGGGTTTGCTTTGGCCAGAGATCTGACCCAACTGCTGGCCCAGAGCACCACGCCTCCCCTGCTCCTCCTATCAGGAGGCTGTGTTGTCTCCCTTCAGCTTCTTCCGCTCCTCCACCCGCCTCACACAAGCTCGAGCTTCATTTGACTTTCTTTGCTGGGATCTCGGACTTTGGGCTCAAAGAATAGGACCTTCCCCAAGGGGTGCTGAGAGATGGGAAGATGGCCTTCTTGTCCCAGTGCTAGTTCTAGCCTGTTTCCTACCTTGTGCTTCATTTTCCTTTCAGAGGGAGACCAATATTTCTCATCTCTGGGTCCATTCTTCTCTACACCCCTAACACTATCTTAGGAATCCAGAAAAGAAAAAGAAAGAAACAAACAAACAAAAAAGTTACTTTCAGCATTTATTGACTAAAGTGACATTGTGAACAGAATGTTGGGCCTGGAATCTGAGAGACATGAGTTCAAAATCCATCTCTGACACTTTTTTCCCTATGTGACCCTGGTCAAATCCCATAACCCCAGCTAGTCTTGATTTCCTCATCTTTAAAGTGAACATAATAATAGCACCTATCTCCCAGGGTTGTTGTGAGGTTATTGTAAAATGCCTGGCACTTAGTAAATGATTAATAAATCCCTTCCCTCCCTCTATTTATCCCTCCCTCCCTTTCTTTCTTCTTTTTCTCTTTCTTTTCTTCCTTCCTTCCCTCCCTTTCTCCTTTCCTTCCTTCCTTTCCTCCTTCTCTTTCTTCCCTTTCTTCATTCTCTTCCTCCTTTTTCTCCCTTCCTTTCCTCCTTTTTCTCCCTCTTTTTCCTTCCTCCCTTCCTTTCTTTCTTCTTTCCTCTCTCTCTTCTTTTGCTTTTTCCCTCCCTGCCTGCCCCCCCTCCCTTCCTTCCTTCTTTCCGTGATTTTATCATTGTACATTCTTTCTCTATAGTCAAACACTTCACCCTCCCCCCCATATCTGAGTAGATACTTTAAAGCAGAAATTATTAAACCATTTTTGTGTCATGGACTCCTTGAGCAGTCTGGTGAAGTCCATATGTTTAAAAAGGCATAAAACAAAATGCATAAGATTAAAATGGAACCTGATTTATTGAAGTAAAGCAATTAATTTTTTAAAGAGAAAATTCATGAACCTCAGGTTAAGAATCTCTGCTTTAATAAATTACTATGACTAGGAAAACTCATTATCTGGGGACCTCTCCAGGATATAACCAGGCTGATTCTCTTATAGCAGAATACAATGCAACCCATGATATTGCTGTAGCACCCAAAGGGGTGGGGCTGGGATGGAAAATAAGCATTTATATAGCATCTATTATGCATCAGACACTGTACTAAGTACATTACAAAGATTATCTCATTTGTTCCTTGCAAGAATACTGGGAGGTAGGTTTATTATTATACTCATTTTATAGCTGAGGAAACTGAGGCAAACAAAATTAATTGACATTTAGCAAGTGCCTGAGGTTGGACTTGATCTTCCTGACTCCGGGCCCAGTGTTCTATCTACTCATCCATCAACTCTCAGGATAACATTTTGAACTTAGAATCAGGTTCGTATCTCTTTTCAGATGCTTTGTGAGTCTGTACCTCAGTTTGCTCATCTATAAAATGAGGGAGCTGAACTTGCTGACTTCTGAGAGGTCCCTGATAGTACGAGTTCTCTGGTCCTGTGATCCTTTCCAATTTGTTAAGATCTACCAGCCCTTGAGCTCCTCTGGCACAATCTTTGAAAACTCAGAGTCACTTCCTCCTTCATAATCCAAAGAGGAAGATTGTATTTATATCTGATTTAGTTAATGCAAAACATTACATGTATCTCAGCCCTAGCTCCTCCTAATATCCCAATAAGATCCTTCTATTTTCTCTCTTCTATAGCTTCCGTCCCTGATGTAGCACCTTCAGATTGAGCAGATTAAGCACCTTCAACTGAGAATAATTGATAGTTGGCTTCTGCCTCCTCCACTGATTGCCATAGAAAATAAGGCTGGTTTTCTTCATTCCACAGATGGAGAGACAGAGATACAGAGAAATGGACTCAGTGTAATGGAAAGAGGATTGGCTCTGGAGTATAACTCAATGAAATTAAAGGAGTAATATATTGATCCTTTATTAAATTACTGCTTTGTTGTTTTATATTTCCTGTGAGGGTAACAGAAAGGCTGTCATGTACCTGAATATAAAGTTATACTGAGTTCTTGTATAGGAGCTGAGGCCCTTTTCTTTCCACTGGTAGAAAACTAGACATGGGGCAGCTAGGTGGCAAAGTGGATAGAGTACCAGCCCTGAAGTCAGGACGACCTGAGTTCAAATCTGGTCTTAGACTTAACACTTCCTAGCTGTGTGACTCTGGGCAAGCCACTTAACCCTAATTTTCTCAGGGGGAAAAAAGAAAACTGGACATGAACCATTTTCTGAGATATTCAAAAAGAAGGTCTGTGTGGGGACTCTAAGAAGATGAATTCCCAAGATTGTTCCCTATCCACCAGCATACCCAGAATCTGACTGAAAAGGACTTCAACAATCATTGAATCCAGCCTATGCTAAAATAAAAATATTCTCTATGATACTGTTAAAAATGTTTATCTAACTTTTGCTTGAAATCTTCTAAACTGGAAGTTCCCACTTTCTCCCATAAAAGCCTTTCACTTTTGGGATTTTTTTTTTTTTTTACATTGAACCCAGATCTGCATCTCCATAGATTGCTATTCCTATTTTTGCTTTCTGGGGCCAAGCAAAAAACAAAACAACAACAAAAAAAAAACCCATGTTTAATTTCTTTCATATTACAACCCTTCAAATATTTGAAAACAGCTATCATTCCCCCCTCCCCTACCATGATCATTTCTCTTTCAGGCCAAATAGCCCCTGTCTCTTCAATAGATAATGGGGTACCAGTATGGTACCTTCAAACACTCTCCAACTTACTCGTGTCTTTTCTAATGTGGCTCCCCAGTAAACACAATATTCCAGATGTTATCTTTAAGGCAAAGTATTGTGATACAATAGATCACTTTATTCTGGTTACTGTACTTATCATAATTCAACTCAAGATCTTATTAGCTTTTTTGGCTGCCATATTACACTGTTGACTCAAATTGAATATTCATTCATTCATTGATTCAACAAGCATTTGTTAAATGCTTATTATGTGCCAGACACTGTGCTAAATAAGGGATAGTGGGGGAGCACAAAGAAAAGCAAAGATAGACCCTATCCTCAAGGAGCTTACATTCTCAAGGAAGAATCAACATGAAATAAGCAGGTACATATAAGTTACATAGAAAGTATATGAAAGACAATCTTACAAGGTAAGCCTCTAGCAGCTCAGGGAGGCTGGGAAAGGTTTCCCTGCAGAGGGTAACATTTAAGTTGAGTCTTGAAGGAATCCATGGATTCTAAGCAGCAGAGAGAATTAGAAAATCATTGTAATAGTCCAGACGAGAGGCAATGATGAGAACTTGAATCTGTGTGTGGAGTGAAAGGAAAATCTATAAAGATGTTGTGAGGGTATTAGAAAAAACAAAATTTTGTAATTAGATATGTGAAGTATGAGTGAGGAATTGATAACAAAATTAGGTTCCTTTGAAAGTAAGAGGGAAATTCAGAAGGAAGAGGGTTTTCAAGGAAAGAGAATAAAGATTATTTTTAGACAAAGTGAATTTTAACTATCTGTGGGGCATCCAGTTCAAGATGTCCAATGGACACATAGATAATGTAAATCTAGAGTTCAAGTGATAGACTAGGACTCAATATATAGATCTGGGAAGTATACGAATAGAGATGATAATTGAAACCATGGAAGCTGATGAGATCAGCAATGAAGATAGTGTAGAATAAAGAAGACTTAGGAAAAAGACTTCCACCAAGCCCTCCAGATCTTTTTCAAATGAACTGCTATGCAGATATTCCTCTCTCATCTTATATTTGTGGAGTAGACCAAGTACATGGGCAGCTAGATGGTGCCACAGTGCACAGAATGCCAGCCCTGGAGCCAGGAAGACTCCTGTTCCTGAGTTCAAGCCTCTCCTTAGAAATTTACTAGCTGTGTAACCCTAAGCAAGACACTTAACCCTATTTGCCTTAGTTTCCTCCTCTGTAAAATGAGTTGGAGAAGGAAATGGCAAACGGCTCTGGTATCTTTGCCAAGAAGGTCCCAAATAGGGTCACAGAGAGTTAGACCTGATTGAACAACAATAAAAAGACTAAATATATATATCTTTACGTCTATTCCTATTAAATAGATTCTTTCAAACAATCTGTCTTGTTGAATTTTTTTATCTTAAATTTTTCATTCAGTATGTTCATTTTTCTTCTCATTAAAAAAAAATCACCTATAAATTGGCCTATATGTTAGTCAAACTTATCAATTCAAGTCACTGATTAAAATGCTGAACACCACAGGGACAAGTTCAGATTCTTGGGGCACTTCATTTGAGACCTCTCTCCAGGTCAGTATTATTCTGACACTCTTCCAGTTCAGAATCCACCTAACTGTTTCTTGTGGCTTTCTAAACATCCCAGATCTTTTACACTTGGCTAGCGTGGTGGAGCTTTCTGTGGCGGCATTGTTTTCTCCAATCAGGAAGGCAGCAGAGCATTTGGAGAGGAAGGCAGGAATCACTGCCAATAGTCCTAATAAGGACACCAACCTCTCTCCCACTCTGGAGGTGGCTGTAGGCAATGCATGAAGGCCCCAGATCTGGAGTGGTAGTCTTTAAATTGGTCCTTAGTCCTTGGTTAGAAAATGGATGTTGTTGGAAAGAACACAGCAGTGCAGTGTGGGAAAGTCTGGTCACCTGGATACTTTTCACTTGTAAATCTGGGCAGGTTTCTATGGTCCAGGTGCTCCCTGAAGAATGGGTTTTATATTAATTTGGTTTTTGTTTGTTTGTTTGTTTTTGCATTGAGCTGTTCTGGGAGCAAGAAACTAGGCACAAACTTGGGCAGTGGGAACAAAGGTGTTTGGGGATCAGTGACAACTACTTCTTTGATAATACTTTCTGAGCTAGGTATACCTAGATCAGGTCTTGGGGCCCTAACATATTCCTCTGTTCCCTGAATCTTTACAGTTTCCTTGGTTCCCTAGATCTGAACATGTTACTGGGTTTTGTGGTCTCAGAGATTTGTCACATCCAAGCCCCATATTCTGCTATTGCTATTTTAATGAAATGTTCCATCCAATCATACACTCCCTCTGGTCTTACTCTTTCTGTCACCATAAGACTGTGACTTGTTCACAAAGGGAAAAAAGTATCCAGAAATGATGACTAGTATTGTTATTGTTCAGTCATTTCAATGGTGTCCATTTGAATTTTTGGTTTATTTGTTTTTTTAGCAGAGATACTGGAGTGGTCTGCTATTTCCATCTCCAAATAATTTTACAGATGAAGCAAAGAAGATTAAATGACTTGCCCAGGATCACACAGCTAGTAAGTATCTGAGGCCTCTCATTTGAACTCTGATCTTCCTGACTCCACACCCAACACTTTATCTACTGTGTCATCTAACCATCCTAAAATCAGTATTAAAGACAACAAAAATACATATGCAAGATTCTAGTCTAGACAAAAAGTAGCTAATTTAATCTTTGTAGTTTAGCAGGTCCAGATTGGTCCCCTGATCCTTTCTAGATTGAAACACATAGTATGTTGCTCTTTTGTCACACATACCCCAAAAAACAAAAACAAAAAGAGGTTGGGTGACCCGGACCGACCTGCCATTTGGCCTTGGCCCAGATGGGTTCAGTATATCAAGCTCTTTCATTAATTTACAATGTTAGGATCACTTTCGGCCAATCAGAAAGTCTCTTAGGTGCTAGAAGTTTTTAGGGGATTTCATCTATATTCTTATCTAACTAGAAATTGTCTCTTCTCTATACACCCCCACCCCAAATATGGAAAGGAAAGCAGAATAGGGACTATCACATACTGCAACCTCTGAAGAGATGTAGCCTGGGTATCCTGCAGGAGCTACTATTACAGCTACTGAAGGCCCCCTAAAAAAGTTCTTGCCACCAAAGTACTTAGCAATATTAAGGAGTTTAACATCAAAAATCTGATGTGACTCTAGCAGCCTAAAAAGCATTAGAAAAGAGAACGGAAACATCTCTTTTACACCCTAAGGATCATGGGACTTAGCCATCTAATTTGCAACTGAAACCTTCCCTATACGTTTTCTCCCCCATTAGAATGTGAACTACTCAAGAGAAGGGATTGTCTTGCTTTTTTATTTGTGTCCCCAGTGTTTCCCATAGGGCTTTGTGCATAGTAACCTCTTAATGCTTCATTCATTCATTCTGTCTTCCCCAGAAAAGGAAATAATTGAATGGATACCCAGTTCCCTCCCAACATTCCCAAAAGGCAATCCTTTTCATTACAGGTCTTGAACTTCGCAGCTTTATTACAGGCTGGTCTATGAGTAGATATGGATATGGCCATGTTGTATGTGTCTCTGGGCATGTAGTGCCAGAAGTTTCAATTCCAGGCCTTCAAACTTATCTTGTAAATGGGTCCCTTTTTCTGGATACCCTCTCTTTTCTTGGGCTCCCAAGCACTTCTTGGACATCAATCTGTGCTTGTATTTTAGGGCAAAGCTTTGTGACAGCTTGGGGAGGAGCCAGAGGTCAGCGAGTGTTGGGTATAAGCAATCCAGGTCCAGACTCCAGTGACAGAAAGAAACAACTCCTAAGCAACCTCTTTTTCCCTCTAAAAGCCCTTTATGTTCTTTTCAACCTAATTTCATGTTAATTAAAATAGTTGGGTTAAGGAGAGAGTGAAGAACAGTGGATAAAAGTATATTTTCAAGTCCTTTCTCTGACAGGTAGAAGCTATGTGACCCTATGGCAAATTATTTAACCTCCCACTACCCTGGGCAATTCCTTATGACTATAAATTTCTGCTAAGTTGCTGAGCTATCATTCAGGAAGTTTTCTGTTGAAATAAGAAGCCCAAACCCCAACACACTACAAATAAGTAGGGTGGGGGAATAGGAGACATATTGTCCTAAATTCCATTTCCCCTTAGGGGTTCTCTTCTTTCCCCCATTAGTTCCCTTCAGGGACTTCAATTTCCCAATTTCCCTGGTAGGATTTTGGGAACTTATTTTCCCACTCTAGGCCTTAGTTTCCACATCTGTAAAATGAGGGGGTTTAAAGTGAATGATGAAAGTTTATTTTAGTTGTAAAATCTATGAATCTTTGATCCTCCTCATCTGGCAAAGGTTTGGAGAACTGAGAGTAAGGGGCAGGAAAGGGTTAGAGCCATGCTCAATAGAGCAAAGAACTTTACTAGAGGAGGGAGGGTTGAGGGGGATTCCAGCTGAGAGAGGGATCCATAAGTGACATTCCGGAGTGGGCGTTAGCAGGAATGAGCCAGGGCAGAGAAAGGGCAATACCCCCCTCCAAGGCTCAAGAATTGGAAAATGCCAAGCCCAGCAACTACATACCACTTCCCTCCCCTCTCTCTTTCCTCTCTTGAGACTGTCTTTTTGATTCCCCTAATGGAGGATTTAGGAATTGTGGGAGGTGGGGGTGGGGGTAGAGAATAATGTGGGAGGGATCTTAGCCAAAGCAATATAGGGGGATCCAGTCAAAGAGCACATTTATCCAGTCTACTTCAATGGCTTACATCAAGGTCAGAGAAAGGGTAGAGAGAGGAGAAATTGTACATATAAGGAGTATGTGATGTGCCTGTGTCTATCTCAGTGGGTCCATAGTGAGAGAATTATCTCTGTTTAGAATGAAAGCAAAGCTCTTTAGGACTTCAAGGGGCAAAGGTCGATAAACTTATTCCATCACTGGATATTCTAACGTCTGTCATCTTGGTTCCCACCACAGCACCAGGATGCTAAATTTACACATATTTGTAAGAAAGAATCAAATGTGCACCACAATGTGATTTATGACTGTGTATCTATTTCTTTTTTAAAATTAATTTTTATTGAACCTTTAGTTTTTTTATTTTTTATTATAGCTTTTTATTTACAAGATATTGTAATTTTTCAGCATTGACAGTTGCAAATCCTTTTGTTCCAACTTTTTCCCTCCTTCCCCCCACCTCTTCCCCCAGATGGCAGGTTGACCAATACATGTTAAATATGTTAAAGTATAAGTTAAAGAACATTTAATTTTTTTATATCACCTGAATTTCCTTCAGTATTCCTCCCTTTCCCTTCTCAGAAAGCTGCTCCAGTTAGCAAAAAATATTTTAAAGGAAAAAAGAAAAAAAAAGTAAGAAGAGAAAAAAATCAACAAAACCATTAATTCCCTAGCTCCCCGCCCCTGATAATATAGGCAATGTTCCTTACCCATGGACCCCATATTTCTACAACTCTGCAAAGGGGTGAGAGAATGGGAGAGGAAAAGTAAAATGTCTTCTTCTATATCTTCTTTGAGGCTATGCTTGTTCTTTGTAATTTTGCAGCATTCATTTTCAATTATTTTGTGATGGCTGTTCTTTCCATTCATGTTGTCGCAATAATTGCGTAAGTTTTTTTCTTGGCCCTGCTTAATCCATTCTGTCTCAGTTTGTATAAATTTTTCCAAGCTTTTCTATGTTCATAATGTTCAACATTTCTTATAGCACAATAATATTCCATTATACTACAATTTGTTTAACAATTCCCCAACTGATGGGCATTTACTTTGTTTCTAGTTCTTTGCTATGTCTAAAAGAGCAGTTATAAATATTTCTATAAATATTTTTGGTCTTTATGGAGATATTCTATGTTATCTATTTTTATAAATTTCTTTATTTTGATACATGTGTCTTATGTATCTTGGAGCCTGAATCATATGTTATGTACATATATATGTATATTTATATCTCTAATCTATTTGTCCTTTTCTAAAGTACTTCTCCCAGGAGTCACCATGATAGCAATCAATCAACAAGCATTTAGTAGTGTAGTAAGGCTATCCCCTACATATACCACAAGGGTGTCAGAGTGTGGCTCACAGGGAGGCAGAAAAGATATCACTAACTTCTTCTCCCCACTATCCTCTCCTTCTCTAAGGAAGACTTTAATTCCTGCCAGGAGGAAAAGCAAGAGGTTGGGACCCAGAAGAAGTTGGCGACCGCTCTTCTGATAGAAGGATTCTGGGTTATAATTATTTCTATTTGCTCCTTAAATCTTTTTAGTCTAAGGGATGTGGTTTCATATTCAAACTAAACTTCTGATTAATGTGCAGTTATCAGGAGGAAAGGAGGGCCCAAGCTTTATATCTAATTCTTTCCCTACCAAATACTAGTTACATAATGAGCACACATAGCAAATGGCAAAGAAATCCATTTAGAAAAACAAAAATCAGATAAAGAATATATACACACCTATATGTATGTGTAGATGTATAAAAATTAAACACACACACACACACACACACACACACACACACACATGAAAAGAAGATAGCAGACACTACAAAGAAAGGGAGTTCTCCCATTGGGAGTAAGATAACTCAACAAGCAAGCCTCAACCCTCACCCAAAAGGAATATTCTTTGTAGTGACTAATGTAGTAGATTGGGGATAGGCAGGTGAAGGTGACTGCTAATTTTCATGTAGGCTTCTTTGCAGAGTCTTGTTTTTATTTTAGCAACCTGAAATTGGATTAACACCATCCATCTTCTCTCTAGAAGCTAAAAATGCCCAGAGACTGAATAGCCTATGTCTTTCCTGCATTACCCACACAGGTGTAGGGCATTGATCTCCATCAGTGACTAGAGACTCCCATACAAGTGGGCTTTAGGATCCATTACATTGGGTATCTACTGTGGGTCAGGTATTAGTCTAAGTGCTGGGGATACAAATGCAAAGAACAAAACAATCTTACTCTCAAGGAGCTTACAAAACAGGGGGAAGACCCAGAGTTCTAGCTGTGGCAGGCCCTAACAAAATGGAAAGGCTTCAAGGACAAAACCAAACCTACTTAAGTTTTTACTATGTGCCAGATGCCACGCCATCTGTTTTGCAAATATTATCTTATTTGACTCTGGGTGGTAGATGCTATCATTATCTTCATTTTACAATTAAGGAAACTGAGGCAGATAGAAGCTAAGCAACTTGTTCAAAGTCACATACCTAATGTCTGAGGTCAAATTTGAACTCCAGACTTCAGGCCTAGTGCTCTGAGCCACTTAGCTGCCCCAAGATGGCAAAAGAAGGCCCAAAGATGACTAGTCTAAGGACTAGCCTATATAAATCCATAAAGAAGCTCATTACCAGGATAAGGAGTTTAGCCACCAGAGTACTCCAAAATCCCATACCTAAGATTTGGAGGTTCTATGCAATTATAAAGTGGACCTGAACACTGTTTAGAGTAAGAAGACTAAGATTTAATGCCATTTCCAAGCCACATGCTCTTGAGCAAGTTATAACTCTCTGAACCTCAATTGCTTACTCTATAAAATAGAGATAATAAGCACACTATCTACCTCACAGGTTTGTTTTACAAATCCAGAGAGGTCAAATGCATTGTAAGTAGAGTGATATCTAAATGCTCCCTATTATTTCTATCTGTGTGGGTGGAGGGAGTATACACACGGATGAAATCATATCTATTGAAATCTCTCTGGATATTAGTTGCTGTGGGTGTCTCTCAGTGGGTCTGGGCCTGTGGCTGAGCGCATATATTTGTGTCAGCGTATCTGCACTTGTTTTTGTAGATCCTGGTGTGTGTCTGTTATATCCTATATGAGTCTTCATCAGTAGGTGGGTGAGTGACACGTGACTCTGCCTCTGGGTACATGTGATGTTAGGATGCCTCAGCCCCTGTGCAGAGTGTGTACCGACATCAAGCAGCAGATGGGGAGTGGGTGGCAGATTGGTGATGGGCAGCAAACCCAGAAACCAAAAGGGCTTCTGTAGCTTCTGCATGCACTGCTGTGCCCAACACCCACCCACCGCACCCCACACATCTGTGTCTACATCTCAGCGCCAGGCTCAGTTGCTAACTAACCCATGGCACAGTCACCTAGAGTTGGCGCTGGCAGTCCTCCAGAGCTGCCTTCTGCTCCTCCACCCCTGCAGGGCGTGGTCTTACCTAACTAGCCCTGGACCTGGTGCTGGGGGCTAGATGCAAGATGCTCCAGCTATTCCAAGATCTTGTCTTACAGAATTGTGAGATTTTATTGCTAGAAAGGACTTTAAAGATCATCAGTTAAGCCTTTTGTTTTTGTTTTTTAAACAGTAGACATTGATGACTAAGGAGGTGTTATTTGTTCAAACACACAGAGCAAGTAGGATTAGCAGTCAGGATTCAAACCCATAACTTTTGATTTCAAATAAAATTTCTTTTCCCACAACCCTTTCTTGCTTTCTCTGGGTGTCTGGGTTTCTAATATTCCTATGAAGTGCTGGATTGTGATGTTACAATATGTATGTTGTGTATTCTGTCTGTATATATAATGTATCTCCTGACGGAGTGTGTATCTCTGTGTGTATGCTCACATGTTCCCTCCTTGTCTCCCCCTCCCAGTCTTGTTTTTCTTAAGTTACATAAGTGTCTGATGGGCTATGCCAGGATTGAACTGTGGGTGCCCCCTGGTGACAGACTTTAGAACTCACAGACTGGGGATAGAAGAGGCAGAGTGCACCTTTCTTTCAGGAACCCTAAACAGACACTCTTTCCAGTCTTTAATTCTTCCCTTACTGCTATCCCATAGCTCCGTTCCTAAGCCATGAGTCTCACGATTGTGTATTTGATTTTCTGAGGGACAGAAGAAAAGGAGTTAGAGGAGAAATAAGGATAGATTTTCCATCCATTAAAGAGAGCAGGAAAAAGGAGGCAGAACCCCCCAAAAACCTTGTTTTTTGTCATTAATGATTCTTGTTCATAGAAGATCCATCCACCCAACATAACAGAGACTTTCCTTTTGGGGAGGGACAGTGTAAGAGCCAGAATGGTAATTCTACTGGCATAGAGAACTGGGTGTTGGAACTCTCATTACCAGTGTATATTGCTTTGTAAGATAGCACAAGGACTCTTGATTTGATTGAGGGGGGAGGGGACACATCTGTGAATTTGCTTTAAATATAATTTGATCATATTATTTAACATTCATTTAAAAAAAAATTGAGTTCCAAATTCTCTCCTCCCTAGACCCTCCCCCACTCATTGAAAAGGCTTGCAACAAGATACCCCATTATATATGTGAAGTCATGCAAAACATTTCTATATTAGCCATGTTGGGAGGAGAAAAAGGAAAAAAAAATAAAGTGAAAACCAATATGCTTTCATCTGTACTCAGAGTTCACCAGCTTTCTCTCTGGAGGTGGATAACATTTTTCATTATGAGTCATTTGGAATTGTCTCGGATCATCACATTGATCAGAATAGCTAAGTCTTTCATAGTCACTGTTTATTGATGATTGTATTTCATTATAATTAGTTTCCTTTGTAATCTCATAAATTTTATTTTACATATTTGAAAACATTCACAGTGCCTGGCATGTTATAAATACTTTGATCTTGTTGGCTTGACTTGAGAAGGGGTCCATAAGCTTCATCAGATTACTTTAAAAAGGGTAAGGACCCCAGTCTTAGAAAGTTGTCTGGGCCACTGACAGGTTAAGTGACTTGCTCAGAGTCACAAAACTTATCTGTGTCATCGGTAGGACAAAGAGCCAGATCTTACTAACACAGGACTAGTTCTCCATCCATCACACCATGCTGTCTCTTGTTCTTTTAATATTATTTCAAATCAGTGCAGTTCTTTTTATCTATCATCTTTCATTCTCACTACATGGTCAGCCTACCTTTTTCTGATCCTAATTCAATTCAATTAAACTGATATGTCCAAAGTGCCCGGTATTGTGCTGGATGCTGAGGGTACAAAGATAAAAAAGAAATAGTTCCTACCTTCAAGAAGCTTATATTGTACGGGGGGGGGGGGGGAGAGAGGTACAGCATGTACATGGATAAGTAAATAAAAATTACATACAAAGTAAACAAAGTAAATAAACTATTTTTCCATCAGGGGATGAGAAAGTTCTAACTAAGGGAGGATCAGAAAAAAAAAAAAAAAAAAAAAAAAAACTTGGCTAAGAGTTGAGTCTTGAAGAGAATTAGAAATTCCAAGAGACAGAAGTGAGATGGAAGAGCACATAAAACATGCATTGAGATGGGAGAGAGAATGCCAAGTACAGAAACCTCAAGTGGGTCAGTTTTGTTTGGATTATCCAATAAGAAAAAGTCTCTAGTTCTATTATGCTACTTTCTCATTAAAAAGTCAGTGGTTATAGCCTATACACTTTTACATACTATGTCCTTTTTCATTGACCTTAGGGGAAGATCACCATTTTGGCTTTTCTAAAATGGCATTTCATGAGTCACCATCACAAAATTCAATTTAATTCAACATTCATCATGTAATAATTTATCAGAATATTGATATTAAAAAAGATGAGTTTTTGCAGCAGGCTGCATATTAGGTTCCTTAAAAGTGCTGCATTCATTTCTCAAATTCTATACCAGAATGTCAGTAAAAAATGAGGACTCTACTCTTTCTGTCCCCTCAAACCTGGCTGGGTCCTAGAGGAGCTAGAAAGAGAAAAGGACTGGTTCTGAGGTCTCAAGATCCTTCTCAAAGGCCCTTTGTTCTCGGCGGTTAGGGACATATTTCTCAGAGACACGATGCTTGGTGCTTCCTTTGCTTCCTTCCAGTTCCTCTTACAAAGTCACCTCTTTTTTTCTGCCAATATTCCTGAGCTCCACAACTGCTTAGAGCAGGAGCTGGTTGTCTAGGTGCCTCCCTTAGATGCTAATGATAAGGGGCCAGGCTATTATTAGTAAGAAGAAACAAGGAACCAATGAATCCACATTTATGGATCTTTAACTATATGCCAAGTACGGTGCTAAGCACTGGGGTTACAGCAAAACAGTCCCTGTTCTCAAGGAGATTACATTCTAATAAGGGTGACAAAATATACATACCAATATATTCGGAATTCATGCAATAGGAATAGCAGGGAGTTCGGAGAGAAGAAGCCTAACAGTTGGGGTGGGGTGAGGGACTTGATCAGGAAAGGCTTCATGAAGAAGGGGGCACCTGAAGGAAACCAAGGATCCCCCACACTGATTTAGGAGTTAAAAGGCATCAGTTTGAATCCTAGCTCTGCTCTCCTGAACATTGCCCAGCTCAGAGCTTCGGGGTTTTGTTTTGTTTTTTTCCAGTAAAGTGAAGAATTGCATTAGATGATATCTATCTCAGGCTCCTCTTTTCAATTTCTAAATCCTATGATTCTATGAATCACACGTGCCAGACAGGAAGAACCTACATAGAGCTTCTCACCCAGCCTTAGCCTTCAGGCAGCACTCTGCCCGCCCCACCCCTGACAAAGTTCTTCCACCTGCATACTAAATTCCCACTGTTGCAGAAGTTCTCTCTTTCTGTCTATCTCTGTGTCTCTCTGTGCGATTCTTTCTCTTTCTTTGTCTCTATCTCTCTCTTTCTATCTTTCTATGTGTGTCTCTTTCTCTCTTTCTATTTCTCTGTCGCTGTCTCTTTGGCTCCAGCTGTCTCTGGCTCTCCTTCCCTCCCTCTCTTTGTCAGTGAGCTGTCACCCTTGCTGAGCCTGTTCATTCACTTACCCCAGACCCACTTGTCTTAGCCCTCACCCCACCTAGGTTCTCCCAGCCAGCTGGGAAGGCCTAAAGACCCAGAAGGAAACAGCTGGACTCCGTGCTGGCCCCCAACTCTTCGATGACGCCACTTGCTCTCGGTATCTTCCTCCCTAGAGAGGGGTCCACCCTCTCCTGACCAGTGAGGATCTTGGGACAAACTGGAGGGGCGAGGATCAGGGCCCTGGGACAGGGTACTGTGAATCGCGACTGGAGAGAAGTGCCAAGCATTCGCCCCCGGAGAAGGGGAGGGAAAGAGGCTGGGCAGAGGCGGGGTCTGGGCGGAACCCTGCCGGGCGGAGGTGGGACCAACCAGGCCCAGAAGCCCGAAGGGAGGGAGGGAGAGGGAAAGCGGGAAGAGGAGGGGGAGGAGGAGGAGGAGGAAGAGGAAGGAGGGGACGCGGCCGCTCCGGCTTGGTGTACCTTGCTCCCTCCAGCCGGGCATGCGCCCCCCGAACCCTTGGCCCCCCAGAGCCCGAGCCGCCCCCCGGATCCTCCCCGGATTCTGCAGCTCGCAGCATGGGAGCCTTCGGGCGCACGCCGTGGCGACTGCTGCTGCCGCTAATGCTGGGTAAGAAAGAGGAGCCGCGGAACTCCCCTAGCTCTTCCTGTCCCGCGTCCCGCCAGCCCGGCTCATCCCCCTCCCACTATAACCTCGCCCCCTCCTCTTTCCCTGCGCCTCTTTCGGGCTGGAAATCTTGGCGAGGACCTGAGCATCTTCAGCTTCCGCCAGGACCTGCGGGGATAGGAGTTCGTTTCTACCCGGGTTGCTTCGGGCCTTTGGCCCCGCACTGACAGTCCCGGGAGGCTCTTCCAGACCCAGGGTAGGGTGCGCGCAGGACCGTGCCCAGCTGGCTTCTGTGGCCTCCAGCTGAGCCGATTAGGAAGAGGGTGTAATGGGAGGGAAAGGGGTTTCCCAGCTCCAGGCTCCTCCTCTCCAGCTGTTTGGTGAGGACAGGGTGAGAAGCTACCAAAGACGCTACCCCACCGAACTATAACGCCATGGCCAATCTCTGGAATGTCATGCCCAACCTCTCTCCCTTCCCCCCACCCCATCCCGGGTGCACTTCTCTACCAGCAGAGCCAGACCCTAGGAGCACTGCAGCTTCCATGCCTGGCCTAGGCGTGGGCAGTGCCCGCCCTCGTAATTGCCCCGGAGTTGGCAGGAGGCCAGGGGGTTGGCTTTGCCCTGAATCTTTGAAGTCTCCCCTAATTGCCCCCTTGACTTCTCCAGATTATTTCCTCAGGGACAGTGACCCCCTGCTCGTCCTTCCCTCCCTCAACTCTGAATTGTCTCACTGCTCCCTTTACGGTCCCAGCCTTCTAGACCTCTACTCCTTTTCAGGTCTCTATTCCCTCTTTACTCTCTTTCTCTATCCACCCCTAATCTAGCCAGTTCTCTCATCTCCCTCCCTACTGTCCACACTATTGTAGAGTTCTAACCTTTATTACCCCTCCTGGACCATTTGTCCACTCCGTTAATAGTTGCAATTAAGTGGCTAGGCTATGAGCTGTGGGTTGTGGGGACTGTCTCACTAACACAAAGCCTTGCTCTAACCCACCCTATCCTCCAATCTTACCCAGATCTGGGACTCAGAATATGTTGGCAAGAAGAGATGTTTGGAAGTCATTCTCTGATAACATCAGCCTGGTCTCTGTGAAGTCTTTAATCCTAAAATCTCCAAGCACCATTTGCCCCTGGCATTGCAGAGAGTAGGAGAGCTACCCAGTGCAGGCAGGAAATTTGGCCCTTGTGCCTTCTTACACCCAATCATGGTTGAAAGACTGCTGTGGGAACATGGTACAGCAAGCTGTGATGCCAGTCAATAGCTAGTTCAGGTTTGTTTGGCCTGCACATGAGGGCTTCTTGGAGAAGGCAGTGAGTTGGGATAAGTAAGACGATGGAAGGATTGGACTGTATTGAAACCTTGGGAAAGCTGATGCCCCGTTTCATTTCCCAGAATTTATTTGGGTATTTGAGATTGAACTGGTAGAGTGTCAGTAATTGTCCTGGTCATCTATTTTTAGGCCAGAGATTTGCTGATGCTTCATGATGTTCTCAAACTCCTCAGCCTTATCCTCTGCTTGGCTAAGTGGACTCCTGGATCATGGTGGTTGGGAGAGGATGACTTTTTTCTCCTCATCTGTCCCTGGGGGCTAGGCACTTGGGGAAGTTGGGACCCACAGGAACTGGTTGCTTAGCACAAAGCAGCTTTTCCCAATTGGCAGTATGATTCGAAGGCAGGAGAGTCCTAAGGGTTTTTTTTTTTTTTTTTTTTCTGACGAGAGACAGGAAGTAGGAAACCTTGTAGTGGTTAATTCCAAAGATAAGGGGTGCTTTCCCATGGGGATCTTGGAGCCTTACATGCAGGTGGAATCTGGAGGTGGAAAGAACCCCTCATAAACAGAAGGTCAGACCTGGTGCAATTGGGTAACTTGGAAGTGGTTCTGTCTCTTTATTGTCTCCCTGGTTATGAAACCAGCTGCAAACTGGGCTTGTCTGACTCACAGACTCATAAAATTCTAGAACCTAAAGAAGCTTTAGAAATAATCTCTTCTAAACTTTATATTCTACAGATGAGGAAATTGAGTCCTAGAGTGGTGGGATAACTTGCCCATGCTTATGGAACTGTTAATATGTTATAATGGAATAGAAACAGCAGGATAAAGTGCAAAGAGATTTATTAAGCTTTACTAGCCTTAGGCAAATTATTTAAATTATCTAAGCCCTAGTTCTCCTGCAAAATGAGGATAATACATGAACCTCTCCTGCTGGGCAGCTGAAAAATTCATGTAGACATATTTAACTGTAAAGGCTGAGGTATTATTATTATTATTATTATTATTATTATTACATCTACTATCAATCAGTCAGCAAGCATCTATTAAGTATTTCCTATGTGCCTGGCACTGAGTTAAGTTCTTGGGGCTTCTATCTAAGGCTCCTCCTATTCTTTCCACTTTTGGGGGATCAAGTCAGGAAGAAGCTGTGAATATTAGAGAATGTTAAAGATGGTTAAGGGAAAGTTAACCAAGGGTTCTCCAGTCCCCCTCATCAGTCTCTGGTCCCATTAGAATGAGATGAATAAGAAGTGGCTTCAGAATTCCAGGCTGAAGGGGACTGGAGCACTAGATGACTGAGAGTAATAGAGCCCAGGTTTTTCTGGTAGGGGGGAATGGGGAGTTCAAGCTCTGACAGTTCTCCCTGAGATTTCACCAGCCTCTCTATTTCCCTCCAACTTTATACCTCAGGGAGGCTCCCTTAGGAATCTTGAAAGATAAAGACAACTAGAGAAATGCTGGACAGAGAGGCTACCCTGGAACAGAAGGCACTGTGGAAAAAATAAGCAGAGCTCAACAAGGAATGACTTGGGGGGTTGGGCAATCTGTGGGGATCCCTTCTGATCCTCTTCTCTCACGGGGGAGGTGCTCAGCCTATGAGAACTTTGGAGAGGGGGAAAGGAAAGAGTTGACATGAAGCTTGACATGAAATGAATATGTAAATCAGATGCAAATCACCAGACAAGTCATTCTCTATTGTTTAGGCCCTTGGGAGACAGAAGGGGCCAACAGCCTCAGATAAGTTGGGGAGGCTGGCAGAGGGTCTGGGAAGAGACGTCAAGATTCTGTGGGAGGGGAGGGCAGCATAATGGCTCTCATGGGGGCCGGCTTTGGCAGTGATGGTCTCAGCTGCAGGGGTATCTGTCTATTGAGGTGGAGAAATCAGTGAGCTCACCGTCCACAGCTGGAGAGGTTAGTAGTGGGGGACAGCGCTTTGTCCCCGGAGGAGAAATGACTCCATCTGCGTCCAGGCCCTGCCCAGCTCGGGGCTACTGGCTCCATTGTTCCATGGCCCCAGGTGGCCCAGCCCCTACTAATAGGAGCAGCTGAGACAATGGGCCCTTCTGAACCAGACCTCTCCGTATCCATCCTTTAAGGGCAGAGGGGCAAGCTGGTGACAGGGGAGTGCGTGATAGGAAATGCCATCCTGCAAACCCCACAATCAAGGAAACCCTCCCCACCCTCACAGTGCCATCTCTGAAGGAGGCGGGCACCATGATGGCACATAGAGCAAAGGGACCTAGCAGGAAGGAAGGAGGGAACGAGTCTCTTCTACACAATGTGATTCACTGGTGATTAAGACTCAGAAACTCTCTCTCCCAATACCCCTGTCCCTCTCTTCCCTTGCTGGACTTTCAGAGCAGGGACTCTGGTCTTTGACATGACCCGTGTCCACTGCAGGTGTGTGTGGTGCCCGGGAGGTGGTGATGCCTAAGGGACCCCTGTACCGTGTGGCTGGCACTGCTATCTCCATCTCCTGCAACGTCAGCAACTATGAAGGTCCCTCACAGCAGGACTTTGAGTGGTTTCTCTACCGACCGGAGGCACCCGAGTCAGCCCTGGGCATCATCAGCACCCGGGACAACCGCTTCCCCTACGCCGTCTTTGGGCCCCGTGTGGCATCCGGAGACATTCAGGTGCAGCGGCTCCAAGGCGATGCTGTGGTACTTCGCATCTCACGCCTGCAGACCCAGGATGCTGGGGTCTATGAGTGCTACACCCCCTCCACTGATGCTCGATACCTGGGCAGCTACAGTGGCAAGGTGGAACTGAGAGGTACCGGGGCTGCTGGGGCGCGGGAGGGGGGAGCGTTCTCTCCACAAAAGAATCACGGATGGGGATGGGACCTTAGAGACCTAGTCCAGCCATTTCTCAGAGCTTTGGCCCAAGTCCAGACCCTTGTCTCCCAGGCCAGGATTCCTCCCTCAGCACCACACTGCCCTCCAAAAGAAGTCTCCTTGACCATCTCTGTCCCTTTCTGACTGGTTGGGAAGCCTAGTGGGAAGATTATTGTCGTTTCTCTGCCAACTGGAGCTCTCTGCTTAGATTGGTTGGAGAAGGGGGAACTATTTCAATCCTCTTCAGTTTTTTCTTATGTTTGGAAAATAGAACGTACACATATATATATAAATATGCACATACGTATATGTGTCTCTGTGTGAATGTATGTATATGGGCAACCTGAGATCTCTTCTTCCTGATGTGCATTACCGTGGTCCTCATTATTGCTGCTCTTTCTTAGTCCTTCCAGATGTACTGCAGGTGTCTGCTGCTCCTCCAGGGCCCCGAGGCCGCCAGGGCTCAGCTTCGCCTCCACGCCTGGTAGTGCCTGAGGGGCAAGAACTGGCCCTTGGCTGTGTGGCGCGGACGAGCACACAGGAACACACACACCTAGCAGTGTCCTTTGGGCGGGCAGTGCCTGAGGCCCCTGTGGGGAGGGCAACGCTACAAGAGGTGGCCGGGCTGCGGCCTGATTTGGCCGTGGAGGCTGGGGCACCCTATGCGGAGCGACTGACCGCAGGCGAGTTGCGGCTGAGCAAAGAGGGGGCTGAGCGGTACCGGCTAGTGCTGGGGGGTGCCCAGCCAGAGGATGCTGGCACTTATCACTGTACTGCTGCTGAATGGATCCAAGACCCCGATGGCAGCTGGGCCCAGATTGGAGAGAAGCGGGCAGTGCTGGCCCATGTGGATGTGCAGACCCTGGGTGAGTGTTCTTAGCCACCAGGGTAGGCATCTGGCCTGGCATTAAAGTGGGCATAGCAAGAACTGGAGCAGGGAGAGGTACCCACTGTGTTTCAGAGGCTAAAGTGAGCAAAGTAAGCCTGGGCTGGTCCCACAAACCCATTTTTGGGGGGAGGGCAAAGTGGGTTGGCATTGATGCCCTAGCTGCCTGCTTCTGGGCCTTCCTCTACTCTGGTGGCTAAAATTGGGAGTGGTCAGGCCTGGGCAGAGGCTTAAGGATGAAGACAGAGTTGTCTGATGTAATCTGTCCTGTTTCCCTTTTCCTCAACACCACAAAAAGGCCAAAGGAGTGAAATCTGTATTAAGGGTATTATTTGTGATGAAAAATTCAAGTCATGATTGTGAGACTGGAAAGTCTTGTGCCTTGACTGCTTAGTAATTGCCTTTCTTCTCTGACCCCCTACCCCATTCTCTGTTTCAGCCAGCCAGTTGGCCGTAGTTGTGGGCCCTGGGGAGCGGCGGGTAGGCCCGGGAGAGCCCCTAGAGCTGCTGTGTAATGTATCAGGGGCACTGCCCCCACCAGGACCCCATGCTGCCTACTCTGTGGGCTGGGAGATGGCACCTGCAGGGGCCCCTGGGCCTGAGCGCCTGGTAGCCCAGCTGGACACAGAGGGCATAGGCAGCCTGGGCCCAGGCTATGAGGACCGACACATCTCCATGGAAAAAGTAGCCCCTATTACCTACCGTCTGCGGCTGGAGGCAGCAAGGCCTGGAGATGCGGGCACATACCGCTGCCTGGCACGAGCCTACGTTCGGGGACCTGGGGCCCGGCTTCGGGAGGCTGCCCGTGTTCGTTCTCGGCCCCTCCCTGTGCATGTGAGGGAAGAAGGTAAGAGGGTGGAGCCTGAGGGAGTAAAATCTACATTAGCATGAAGAAGGTTCCTAAAGAGGGGGGGGGGGGTGGAATCAACTGGAAAATACCCTGAGAAAGTAGTGTATTTCCCTCCCAGAGATTTTTTTTTTTTTAGCATTTCATTAGCTTTTTTATTTTTTTATTATTATTATTTTTAATAACTTTTTATTGCCAGAACCCATGCCAGGGTAATGTTTTACAACATTATCCCTTGCACTCACTTCTGTTCCGATTTTTCCCCTCCCTCCCTCCACCCCCTCCCCCAGATGGCAAGCAGTCCCATACATGTTAAAGAGGTCACAGTATATCTTAGATACAATATATGTGTGCAGAACTGAACAGTTCTCTTGTTGCTCAGGGAGAATTGGATTCAGAAGGTAGAACTAACCCAGGAGGAAAAACAAAAATGCCAGCAGTTTACATTCATTTCTTAGTGTTCCTCCCAGAGATTTCTGAGGAAACCCTCCCTTCTTCCTCTGTTCAAGTAATGCCTTTGTCTCCACAGTTCATCCTTCTGCCAAAGTAGTTTCCTCCTTGTCCAAACTCAGGTTTATGCAAAATAATGGATAAAGTAGGGAAAGGTTAATATTCCACAATTTCCTGCTCCTCCCCCAGATCCCCTGGGCATTTCCTGGGCCAGCACCTCTGACCTCATGCTCTTGTGCCTCACAGGTGTGATGCTGGAAGCTGTGGCGTGGCTGGCAGGGGGCACAGTGTACCGGGGAGAGACGGCGTCCCTGTTTTGCAACATCTCTGTGACAGGGGGCCCTCCCGGACTACGACTGGCCAACAGCTGGTGGGTGGAGCGGCTAGGGGAGCCAGGTCTAGTTCCACCCCCTCCCCAGCTGGTTGGCGGCATGGGCCGGGATGGCGTGGCAGAGCTAGGGATCCGGCCAGGTGGAGGTGCTGTCAGCGTGGAGCAGGTGGGGCCCCGAAGCCACCGACTGAGGCTCCATGAGCTGGGGCCGCAGGATGAGGGGGTATACCACTGTGCTCCCAGTGCCTGGATACAGCATGCCGACTACAGTTGGTACCAAGCAGGCAGCGCTCGCTCCGAGCCCATCACCGTCTACCCCTACACTCTTCGTGAGTAGCCCCCCTCAAAAATTCTAATACCACAACCCCTGTGTGTTCAGCTCCCTGCCCCCTGATCCCCTCACCTGTGAGGGAAACTGTGAAAAAAACACTTGGTCAAACCTTGGAGAATTTTTGGAAATCTAAGTCAGAGGAATGGATCTGGGGAAGATCCAGCTACAAAAAGGGGGAGGAAAGGGCAGGAATGTCACTAACAGATCCTCTTTCTTTTCTCTCTTTTCAGCCCTGGACACCCTGTTTGTGCCCCTATTGGTGGGTGCAGGGGCTGCCCTGGTCACAGGTATCACCATCCTTAGCACCGTCACTTGTTGCTTCATGAAAAGACTGAGAAAGCGGTGAACCCTTACCCTATGGTAAGGTCCTGGGACGCATGAATTTCTTCTATCCTTAGTTTATCCCAGAGTAAAAATACCCTCCTGAACTTCTCCTCTTGGAACCTCTCTCTTGGAAGAGAGGCTATGACACTGGATACCTCAATTCTACCCTATGTTCTTACCCCAGGATCCCTTTATGTCCCTTTACCCCATATGTCCCTTTAAGATGGTTTTCCTTTGGGGTATCAGGGTGGGTAACATAATGAAGTTAGGTGGGAGAAGAAGCCCAAGCTCACCTTTGACATCCTCCTCAACTCCTTCTCTTGTTTCTGCAGGTACAAGCTGTCTTCCTTCCAACTCCCAGCCCAACATCATTGTTGCCTAAACTTCTTCTTTTATCCTCAATCTGGTCCTTCTGTCTCCTACTCTTTTTATTTATTTTATTTGGGGGGACCAGGATATCTCCCTCAGCTCTGCTAGGCTGGGAGGTTTTCCGAAGCCGCAGGCTCGGCCCCAATTTTTCTACTTACCTCAAGTAGAGATCAGTGCCCTTTTCCTCAGTGCCCCCCAAATCCTGGCTCTCTTTTCTGACCTTTTCCCTTTTCCATAGGCATGTCCTTTCCCCTAATCCCAAAACTTTTTTTTTCTAAAATGTGAATAAAGTTTTTTTTAATAAAATCTAAAATCATATCCTTCTTCTTTTTCATTCCTAAGGAGTTAGAAACAATTAGTTTATATATATATATATATATATATATATATATATATATATATATATATATAATAGAGAGAGAGAGAGAGAGAGAGAGAGAGAGAGAGAGAGAGAGAGAGAGAGAGAAGGGAGTCAAAGAGGGGAGATAGTAAAGACTGATAAGCTTATAAGTTAATGGATCAATATCAACCTCAAGGGAGTTTCCAGTGGAGTTCTCCGTTACTCTGTTTGGCCCTATTCTGTTCATCATTTTTATGACTTGTGTCCAGGTACAATTTTGGCATAGCATAAAGCTGGAAAGAAGCAAATATCTTGGTTGGCCACAATCAAAGACCACAAAATCTCTACAGACTGAAATGGATTGACAGTAACAAGATGAATTTTAATAAGGATAAATATAAAATTCTACCTTTGGATTCAAAAAAGTCAACTGTAGCGGCAACTAGGTGGCACACTGGATAGATAGAGCATCAGCCTGAAGTCATGAGGACCTGAGTTCAAATCTGACCCCAGACACTTAATACTTCATAGCTGTGTGACCTTGGGCAAGTTACTTGACTCCAAATGCCTCAGAAAAAAAAATCAACTGCATCAGAGTAGAAAGGGGGAGATAGGGAAGTTTATATGGGAAACATCTGGAAATTCCAGGTGATTCAAGTTCAATATAGAGTCAGCATTGTGATGATAAAGCTAAAATACTTAGACTACCTTGAGAACAGAGAGAAGAGGGAGGTTAGAATCTCATTGTACTCTGCTTGGATCAGATCCATCTGGAATAAGATGGCTAATTAATAAATTTTTATCATTATTATTTTTTTGTCTTTTAAGATGCCTTTTTATTGTTCTCATATGCCACACTCCATCTCATACCATTATATTAGCTGTCACCAGGTCCTCTCTGCCTTTTAAAATCCCTAAATTCCTTAGGTTCAATTTGTGCCCACTTTCTACATGAAATCTTTCCTGACCAATAAGGGTGGTTAGTTTAGTGAGCCCTATTTTACTGCAGACATTGACTAGCAAAAATCAAGGATGCCCTAAGGAGTATGAAGAATGATGAGAACCTAACATCATAGCATAAAGGATAGATTGAGGAAACTGGCATTATTTATCCTAGAGAAGAGAAGGCTTGGGAAGAACAGGGTTGCCGTGCTCAAGTATCTGAAGGGTTGTCATTTGAAAGAATGTTTAGCTTGCTGCAATAAGATATGTAGTGTGATGGAAAGAGTGTTTGGACTTGGAGTGAGTAGACACCTGTATTTAAATTCCGACTCAAACATTAGCTGTGGGTTTGTAGAAAAGTCTATTGACTTCTCTAAACCTCCGCTTCTTTATAAATGAGCATAATAACTTCTCTAGCACTTAACCCAAAGGGCTGTCATAAGGAGCAAATGAACATTTTGCAAGACATAAAGTAAAGATAGAAATATGAGCTACTATTAGAATTGGACTCAGAAGGCAAAATTGCTGTCAATGGGTGGAAGTTACGGGGAGATAGATATCTGTTCAATGTAAAACAAATCTTTCTAGTAAATGCATTTATTCAAAATGGCATGAATTGACCCTGATATTTTAGAACCAGAGGGGAAAAAGAGAAATTGAAAGAATCTAGCAGTTACCTCCTGAAAGAAATTCCCAAATGAAAACTGAACATTATAGCCAAATTCCAGAGCTTCCAGGTCAAGGAGAAACTAGCAGACAGCCAGAAAGAAACCAAATATTGTGGAGCAGAATAATACAAGATTTAGCCGCTTCTATATTAAAGGAGTGGAGGGCTTAGAACACTACATTCTGGAGGGCAAAGAAGCTAGGGTTACAATCAAGAATTACTTATCCAGCAAAAAATGAATTATAATCCTTTGGGGAGGGGAACAGAAATATTCAATGGGATAGAGGACTTTCAAACATTACTGAGAAACAAACTAGAGTTGAATTTTAAAAATCTGACTTCCAAATACAAGAATCAAGAAAAACATAAATAGGAAAGAGAAATCATAAAGGATTCAATAAGGTTAAACTATATCTCTACATAGTAAGATAACACATATAATATGATATGAAGGTATCTTAAAGAATAAAATTCAGGGGTAAGGAAGAGGAATGCACTTAGAGAAGGGAAAAAAGAGGTAGGATGGGGTCAATTCTCTCACATAAAAGAGACATGAAGGATCTTTTACAGTGTAAGGGATGATGGGGGAGATAGGAGAGAGCATTTGAACCTTACTCTACTTGGAAGTGGCTCAAAGAGGGAATAACATATATAGTATATAAAGCTATATTATTTTCTAGGAAAGTAGGAGGAGAAGGAGATGAGAAGGAGTGGTGATATAGGAGGTGGGGAGACTGATAGAAGGGAGTGTGAGGTGATAGAAGGTAGTATTAGGAACAAAACACTTTTGAGCATGTACAGGGTGAAAAGAGAGACAGTGAAATAAACAGGGAAAATAGGGTAGAGGAAAATACACAGTAATCATAATTGTGAAAAATTTTTTTACAGTGAGTTTCTCTGATAAAGGCCTTGTTTCTCAAATATATAGAGAACTGAGTCAAATTTATGAAAATAAGGGCTATTCTCCAATCAATAAATGGTCAGTTTTCTGATGTAATAAAGTCATCTAAAATCACATGAAAAAATGCTCTAAATCATTATTGGTTAGAGAAATGCAAATTAAAACAATTCTGAGGTACCTCTTTATACCTTTCAGATTGGCTAACATAACAGAAAAGGAAAAATGATAAATGTTGGAGAGAGATGGGAAAATTGAGACACTTTGTTGGTGGAGTTGTGAACAGATTCAACTATTCTGAAGAGCAATTTGCAACAGTGCCCAAAGGACTCTGAAACTGTGCGTATCCTTGTGAAGTGTGTGCACTACTAAGTCTATATCCCAAAGAGATAAAAAAACAAAAAGGAAAAGGTCTATATATACACATATTATTATAGCAATTCTTTTAGTGGTGGCAAAGAATTGGAAATTAGGAGGATGCCCATCAATTGGGGAATGGCTGAACAAGTTGTAGTATATGATTGTGATGAAGTACTATTGTACTATAAAAAATGACAAACAGGATATTTTCAGAAGAACTTGGAAAAACATGGACTGATGCAAAGTGAAATGAGCAGAACCAAGATAACATAGTATATTTTACAATGATCAGTTGTAAATAACTTAGCTATTCTCAGTGATAAAATAATCCCAGATAGTTCCAAAGGACCTTTGATGAAAATGTCATTCATCAAAGAATGATTAATTCTGAATGTAGATCAAAGCATATTTCAAACATTTTTCTTTACTTCTCTTGGGATTTTTTGGTCTGTTTTCTTTTACAACATGACTAATACAGAAATATGTCTTGTATGACTACACTTGCATAACCTATATCAAATTGCTTGCCTCCTCAATGGTGGGGGAGGAGGTAGGGACAGAGGGAGGGAAAAATTTAGAACTCAAAATTGTTTTTTTTAATTAAAGCTTTTTATTTACAAAACGTGTTCATGGGTAATTTTTCAACACTGACCCTTGAGAAACTTTTTGTTCCAAATTTTCCCCTCCATCCTCCACCCTCTCCCCTAGATGGCAGGTAGTCTAATTCATGTTAAATATGTTAAAAATATATGTTAAATCCAATATATGTATACATATTTACACAATTATCTTGATGCACAAGAAAAATCAGATCTAAAAAAAAAAAAACCTGAGAAGGAAAACAAAATGCAAGTAAACATCAACAGAAAGCATGAAAATGCTTTGTGGTCCACACTCACTTGCCACAGTCTTCTTTGGGTGTAGATGGCTCTCTTCATCATTGAACAACTGAACTGCTTTGAATCATGTCCTTGTTAAAGAGAGCCATATTGGGTCGGAACGAACCGTCCTATAGTCTTGTTGTTTCCTTGTATACTGATCTCCTGGTGCTGCTCATTTCATTTAGCACCAATTCATGTAAGTCTCTCTAGGCCTCTCTGGAATCATCCTGCTGGTCATTTCTTACAGAACAATAATATTCCATAACATTCATATACCATAATTTATTTAGTCATTCCCCAACTGATGGGCATCCACTCAGTTTTCAGTTTCTTGCCACTACAAGAAAGGCTGCCACAAACATTTTTGCACATACAGATTCCTTTCCCTCCTCTAAGGTCTTTTTGGGATATAAGCTTAGTAGTAACACTGATGGATCAAAGGTATGCACAGTTGGATAACTTTTTGAGCATAGTTCCAATCTGCTCTCCAGAATGGTTGGATCCATTCACAGTTCCACCTACAATGTCTGAGTTCTAGTTTTCCCACATTGCCTCCAACAGTCATCATTATCTTTTCCTGTCATCTTAGCCAATCTGACAGGTATGTAGTGATATCTAAGAATTGTCTTAATTTGCATTGATTTGGAGCACCTTTTCATAGGACTACAAATAGTTTCATTTTCTTCATATCCTTTGACCATTTATCAATTGGAGAATGGCTTAAATACTTATAAATTTCAGTTAATTCTCTATATATTTTATAAATTAGGCCTTTATCAGAATCTTTGAATGTAAAAATGTTTTCCCAGTTTATTGCTTATCTTCTAATCTTGTCTGCATTAGTTTTGTTTGTACAAAAATTTTTAAACTTAATATAATCAACATTATCTATTTTGTGATCCATAATGATCTCTAGTAGAACTCAAAATTGTAAAAAAAAAATGTTAAAAGTTGTTTTTACTTGTAATTAGGGAAAAGTAAATCTGTTTAAAAAATAAATAAAATAGCTGAAGAAACCCAGCATAAATTGCCTCAAGAAGTTATGGGTTCCTCAAGAGGTTTGGCAATTGTTAATCCTGTAAAGTTACCCATGTATATATCCTGTAAATAAAAGGCTATTAAAAAAAAAAAAAAAGAAAATAACACTGGTTAGAGCAATGCTATGTAGGACATGACTGGATGACTACTGGATGTAATCAGTTTTCCTTTTATTATTTACTAAACTCAAGAAATTCATTATAATTATAATTATTCGATTAAAATTTATAACTGAGGAAAAAAAAAAAAAAGAAGTTATGGGTTCCTGTACAATAGAGATGTAAAAGTGGAGATTGTATGAACATCGATTAGAGATGTTGTTTAAAAAAGAATTTATATTTTTCCATTTAAGTTGATGGTCTTTAAATTCTTTGAAATCCTCTGGGTAATTTAAACCCCCTTTCATTACACATACCATCTGACTTCATTCTCCTGCCTCCTGCCAAGATCCCTTGATCATATCTGTTGTATGAACTATTATTGCTCAGGTGAGTTTTAACTGGGTTTCAAATATAACTGGGTTCCAAATATAGGTGGGAGTGAAGATCAAGGAACTGATCCAATTCTGCTGACTTCTTCCTTTAGTCTTTTGGGACAGAAAAGCCTTGATGCAGCTCCCCTATTGTTATATGCTTCCCAGTTTTGCCTTTTCTAACCCATAATTCCCATCTCCTGCACCCTGAACCAGATGTAGGGCCTTCTAACTGTATTCCTTCATGACTTTCATTCTGCCTGTGGTAACAGTCAGAAAGAAGTCACTGATAGTTACCTGGGTGATGAAAAAAAGAGAACTAGAATCCCCACTAGGTATGAGTGTGAGTATTTCTACTTCTGCTATGCATACCCAGACACACAACTACTTAGTTCTGCCTCCAGCTCTTGAGGAAATTTTACAGATGGTCCCACTTCATAGCTCAAGTGGATTTTCCTGTTTCCAAGCAATACAGAGAGTCCTCTGAGTCTCTACTTTTCTGAAGAGTGAATTTTCATTCACTTCCCTGATCATGGCATCAAAAGTCACAGCTAGAAGAGCTCCCCAATCCAATTCCTCTTGTTAGAGACAAGGAAACCAAAGCACAGACAAGTTAAATAACTTAGTTAAGGTCACAGAACTAGTTAATGTCAGAAACAGGACTGCTTTCCTAATCCCCAATTTGGTGTCCTTTCCACAACTATGACTCTCAGCTCAAAGACCAAACTAAGAATAACAGAGTTTTTGAGTTGGGAGGGACAGTAGATATATATCCCTTAACTTAAGTGGGAATTCCTTACATGATATTGCTACAAAGGGTCGTTTACTTGTCTTTTGAAGCTTTCCAGGGATGGAGATATCACATCTTATGAAGGCAAGCCATTCTACTTTTGGATAGCTCTAAAGACTTTTTTTTCCCTTGTACTTAAAGATTTATAATCTCATCAGTGGGGATTTTCCCTCCAACAACATAGGTCACAGTTCATCCACTTCTCATTACTTTGCCAGTGGGGGTCTGTCCAATATACTGGGGGTCTTCCTTGCTTTCTTCTGAAGTGATGAAGATACAGGTATAGCACATGGGCTATCCCTTTCTGTTGCCACAGGACTAGTCCAACTTCTCTTCCTGTCATACAATTCTTTGATCATGTCTTTTATTCCTGTTTGCAGTTGTTCATTGTTTATATATTGCAACCTATGCATCTCTACCATGTTTTTCTCCATTGCTTTTTGGGTGATACTAATCTGTGTTTTATGTCTTACTTCCTTACTTCCTATAGCAACACCAATAAAATATTATTGGTAAAAACAAAAAGGACCTTTACTTTCCTGGGAAGCTTGGGGTCAGTAAAAGAGTTCTGTAATTTCCTGAAAGCAATTCAATATAATTTATTTCCTTGGTAATCCTATGTATTTTGTTTTTTTTTTTTTTGTATCTAAAATGAAAACTAATATTTAATTTAAATTTAAGAATATTATTCTGAGAAGTAATCTATAGGTTTTATGACTGTCATGATAGAAAAAAGTTAAAAACCACTGCTCTATAGGATATCTATCCAACCATATGTCAACATATAGATAATAGACATCCTTTATTCTGTTAGTCTTCCTTGTGTGGACAGACAGGCCAAACTCCTTTGAGTGCTTGCAAATCTCTATCATTAAACTTTGTATCATCCTTGAACTTCATACAATCAGAACAATGTTATATACAAATGGGAGCATCTGAAGGATTTCTGCATCCACATGAAATCCCTCTTCAACTTCAGCTTTGCATTTGATCTCCTCCATCTCAGTGGCAAACACTTTTGGCAAGCATACAATCCATTTCTCTGGTTTATGCTTTGACTCATATTTATTGTCAGGATTTTTGAATTGAGTTATTTCTCTTGTGGTATCTTCCAAGTAATCCTGAATGATCTTGACGTA
Source organism: Sarcophilus harrisii (assembly GCF_902635505.1). Lineage (NCBI taxonomy): Eukaryota > Metazoa > Chordata > Mammalia > Dasyuromorphia > Dasyuridae > Sarcophilus > Sarcophilus harrisii. The sequence continues at coordinate 363,088,204 of NC_045429.1, read as the reverse complement.
TTGATTAACTCATGAAACTAACAGAATATTGGTGTTAGAAAGATGGCTTTTGTTTTTAGTAGAAGTTTATGGTCATTGAAGGAGATATACAATTTCCTGAAGTCAATCTTACTTGCTTTTCTCTTGTTTTTCTATTATCAAGCAATAAGAATTTATTAAGCACCTCCTATGTACCAGGCACCATGCAAAGTGTGGTAGATATGCCCTACTCTCAAGGAGCTTAACTGGGTAGCTTCCCACCCAGTGGTTCTACATCTGCCCTCTGGTGCCAAGCAGAAAAAATATGAATTTGAATCAGATGCCCCCAAATGCTCTTTCCAGCTCAGAATCCTGTGGTGTAATGGATTTGAAATTCTTGAATTGACGCACTGAGGTCAGATAATTGAGCACTTAAGGCAACCTACCGATTGGACAATACTCTATGGGCATATGCTTGGGAAATGGTCCTTCCCACTATCCTGTGCTGGCTTCATGATTGGTGTATACAGAGAATTGTAGTAGGAACTAGGGGGTGGGGTAAGACTAGCCAGAGTCATTTTGGTGATAGATGAAGGAGAAGGAAGGTGGCGGAGATTCTGCTTCCATCCAATTCAATCCTACCTCTAAAGACCAAGAATAAAGACCAAGGACTTTTGCTTATCCTGACTCCAGCTGATTCTAAGGTATCCAGGGTGCTAATGTGGTCTTCACATTTGGTACCTAATGTGTGGACCAAGGACCCTAATTTCACTGAAGAAGTCCCTGGTGACCAGAAAATAGAGTGAGTATTTTAATAGATGAATAGGGAACTTACTTTGTTAAGGGCTAAACTAGCTGAAATGGGGCAGATATTAGGAAAAGATTCTCCCCCAGCTCCAGCCCCCCACTCCCCCGCCCCAAGGGGGCACTATAGAAAGCATACTTAAGTTAATCAAGGGACAAGGCTTGATTGTAACTTGGTTGCAGATTGCTAAACTCTTGGGTACATTAGAATGCATGTCCCCTTGGTTCTTAAAGGAAGAAGAGATAGCACTAGATAATTGGAAGCTGGTAGGAGAGCAACTATGTGAATACTACAATGATAAAGGTCCTTGTTCAATTTCCAAGGAAACATTCTATACATACAACATAATACAATTGGCCTTAAAGAATCCTGCAAGTTACAGAAAAAAGAAACATTCTAAGAATAGCCAGATGAGGAAGTGTGAGGAAAATGAGGAGGACAAAGAACAGATTAAAAGTGATATCACCAGGGGACATGGGGAGTTAAGTGAGGATGAAGGGTGTGGTGAAGGGTGTAGTGAAGGGCGTGGTGATTCAACCCCACCTAAACTGGAACTGGTTCTTGACCCTCTCCCATCAACTTCACCTTCCAGGATGGAGGGAGGAGGAGTAGTGGGAGGGGCAGTGACACCACCAGTATTTCCCCCCCAGCAATCATCCCCTCCTATGACTAGATTGCAAAAGGCACTACTGAAAACCACTGAGAAAGGGAAAGATGTAACTGAGCTAAGACTACAAATTTATCCTGTGATTAAACAGTTTAACTCTTCAGGTCAAGAAAGTACAAAATATGCTCCTTTTGATATAGAAATCCTCAAAGACCTGAAAAAGGCTTGCACTCTTTATAGGGTAACATCAGCTTATGTTAAGATGTTATTACAGAATTTGGCTTATGAAATCTTAACCCCTAGGGACTGGAAATCTATAGCAAGGACATGCTTAGAACCTGGACAAAACTTGTTGTGGCTTTCTGAATATAATGAGCTCTGTAGGATACAAGCCTAACAAAATAGTCATAGTAGAGTTAATCCTCCAATCACTTGTAATAAACTAACAGATGTAGGTTCTTATGTAGAAATTTTAGTACAGATTAATTACCCCATAGCAGCACATGAGAAAATTGCTGCTGCTGCTATCAAAGCATGGGCTTCTCTCCCCAATGAAAATGACAAGGGTGAAGCCTTCACAAAAATAACACAAGGGCCAAATGAACTCTTTGCTGATTTTGTGGGGCATTTGCAGATAGATGTCATACGAACTAATGATGAAAATACAGTAACAGACATTATGATAAGGCAACTTGCTAAAGAAAATGTTAATGAAGTTTGTAGAAGAATTATACTAGGACCACGCAAGGATGTTCTTTTAGAGGAGATCATAAGATACTGTGCCACAGTGGGCACAAATGCCTTTTATAGACAGGCTATGATGCAGACTTCCCAAGATCCCAACATGGGAAGACAGGGTCCCTTCTGGCAAGGGACTTCCAGAGAGACTCGTCAATACTTTCAGTGTGGTAAAGTGGAGCAACTGAAAGCTCAATGTTGGCATAGAGACAGAGTGAGAAAACAGGGTGGGAGAACAAGACCCAGTACCTCATGTCCAAAATGCAACAGAGTCTTCTATTGGGCATCAGAATGTAGACTGATTCAGGGAAACAGGATGAGAGGCCTAGCCCCATGGCCCAAGACAAAAAATACTTGGGGCATGATGGCAGCTGACACACACCCAGAGAATGCTTAGAAGTCCAGTACCCAGACATGACCAATCAGTCAGGAAGCCACCTGATGGGAGAAGGGGATTACACAATCAACCAGCCAGGAAGCAACCTGATGGGAGAAAGGGATTAAAATTGGGGAGAATAGAATTATACGCAGCTGGGACAACTGAGATACCCCCTGGAGAGGTGAAATCTGTTCCTCTCCAGCCTATGGATCCCTTGTCTCCAGGCACAGTAGGCTTGACCATTTACTTACAAAACAGTGTCCATCCATACACTGATGTGGGAAACTGGGGAATGTGTAGATAATAGTCGCCCAGATTCTGACTCCCAGCAACAAAATCCAGGAATATACTAGACAGCAGCTGTGACAGCTGACCGACCTATGCTCACTATCTATATAAAAGGCATACCATTAGAAAGATTGGTAGACACAGGTGCAAATCATACAGTCATTAGAGGTGCCAACTGGCCCAGTCACTGGCCAAAGATTAAGACAGACACCTACATGTCTGGTGTAGGAGGATCAATAGCAGCTGAAGTTAGTGCTACCCCTTTGAGATAGATATTTGAAAGTGAAACAGGAGTTTTTACTCCTTTTATAGTTGAAAAAATACCCATCAATCTATGGGGAAGAGACATTTTACAACAATTAGGATTAAAAATGAGTATTTCGGTTTTTTAGGCAGGGCTGCTGTTGAAGGCCTGCCAACACTCTCACCTGTTCCTCTCCAATGGGAAACTGATACACCAGTGTGGATGGAACAGTGGCCCTTAGGTAGCGATAAAATTCAGGCCTTATTAGATATAGTACAAGAGCAACTTGACCAAAGACACTTACAACCTTGTCTAAGTCCTTGGAATTCCCCAGTATTTGTTGTAAGAAAGAAATCTGGAAAATGGAGGATATTTGGTTTAAGAAAGGTAAATGAACAGATGGAAACTATGGGAACTCTTCAGCCTGGACTTCCATCTCCTACTCAATTGCTTAGAGAATGGCCTCTTTGGATTATAGACATTAAGGATTGTTTCTATTCTATCCCTCTAGATAAGGAGGATATGAAAAGATTTGCCTTTTTAGTGCCCAGCATTAACTTAGCTGAGCCTTATAAAAGATATGAATGGACAGCTTTGCCACAGGGACTAAAAAATAGCCCTACTATGTGTCAAATGTATGTTGCTGCTGCTCTTACTCCAGTAAGAAAAACATTTCCAAAAGTTATGTTATTACATTATATGGATGATATTTTCGGGTGTATACCCAAGGAACAAATGTTAGAAGCATGTCTACAAAAGACCATGAAACACTAAGGAAATACAAATTGCACATAGCTCCAAAAAATTCAAAGACATGCTCCTTTTCAATATTTAGGATATGAAGTATATCCTAAGGTGCTTACAGTACAAAAACTTTTCTTAAGAACAGAGAAGCTAAACACCTTAAATGACTTTCAGAAATTGATAGGAGATATCCAATGGATGCTTCCAGTGTTAGGCTTGACTACCTATCAATTACAACCATTATATGACATTTTAAGAGGAGACAGTGCTTTTAAACTCCCACGCCAGATTACAAAACAAGTTCAAGAGGCTTTGAGAGAAGTTGAACTGGCTTTATTCAATGTGTTTGAAAGAGTCACTCAAAAACCCTTGGAAATATCAGTTTTTGCTACATGAGACACCCACAGCAGTCCTTCATCAAGGAGACAGTGTGATAGAGTGGGTGAACCTCCCAGCATAACCAGAACAAAGCCTTACTCCTTATCCAGTGCTTGTGGCTAGAATTTTATTAAAGGCCATTAAGCGAGCAGTACAATTATCTGGGATAAGACCTGACAAGATATACACCTTTTATACTAATGCACAAATTAATGTATACTGTGAAACCATCCCAGAGTGGCAAATTTTATTAGCTACAGCTTCAAATTTTACACACAGGTCTCCATTAAAGATAACCAGACTATTACATAATTGGCGATGGATTCTTGAAGAAAAGATTTCTAAAGTTCCTCTTAAAGGACCAACTATCTTTACAGATGCATCCAAACATAATTTTTGTGCTGTATACTCTCGGGACTTAACTATAAAGAGAGTAATCAGAACTTTTCAGTCCATTCAGCAGAATGAATTGTATGCAATCATTCTAGCTCTTACTTATTATCCAGGAAATATAAATATAATATCTGATTTGGCCTATTCAGTAGGTGTTGTACAAAGAGTTGCCACAGCCCAAATAAAATTTGTAGCCTCTAATATATATCAGCTCTTTAAGGAACTTCAAGAGCAAGTGAGAAAGCATTCAGGTAAGATTTATATGTTGCATGTCCACTCTTATAGTGGACTTCCAGGTCCTATTTTTGATGATAATTCAAAGGCAGATAGCCTTCTGACTATGTTGGTCAATGCTCCTTTATTTCAAGAAGCCCAGGAATCTCATTCTAAATATCATCAGGATACTTGAGCTTTACATTTACAATTTGGAATAACAAGAGAGGAAGCTAGGAGCATAATAAAAGCCTGTACAGCTTGCCTTCCTTTCCACGCTCCTATACTGCCTTCAGAGAAGAACCCTCGTGATTTGAGACCCAGTGAAATTTAGCAAATGGATGCAACCCATTACACATCTTTTGATCATCTATCTTTTATCCATGTTGTGGTAGATATTTTTTCAGGATTCACTTTTGCAATACTAGCAGCAAAAGAGACAGCCTGAGTGGTCACTGAATTCCTTATACAAGCATTTGCAGTTATGGGTGTGCCACAAGCACTAAAAACAGATAACGGACCTGCATATACCTCTAAACATTTTGTACCCCACAATATAAGATTTTACACACTACTGGCATCCCTTTTAATCCTCAAGGAAGGCAATAGTAGAGACGAGAAACAGACATTAAGACACTCCTCCAAAAACAAAAGAAAGGGGGAGCCACAGGTAGCCCTAGAGAATTTCTAAATCTAGTTCTTTATACTATCAACTTCTTGATTTTTGACAAAGATGCACTGGCTCCGGCAAACAGGTTTTATAACTCACCAGAAGGGCAGTGTCCAGTGCGAGCAGCTACACTATCTTTAGATAATCACCAGGTGATGTGGAGAGACCCAGAAAGTGGTGAATGGAAGGGACCAGATAGGTTAACTGCCTGGGGGAGAGGATTTGCTTGTATCTCCAGAGATGGAGAAGCAATCATATGGGTGCCAATGAGCCATATTTGCCTTGTTCATTGGAGAGAGACGGAACAGACCCTTGAAACGAAGGAGAAGGCCCAAGAAACATCAGATGGTTCTATTGCTGACTGTGCTCACCGCTGAAAAAGCCTGGCAGTTTTGGAGTTTGACTCATGGACATAAAAAATTGTTGGACTTGAAAACCCTTCAGGAATAATTGGATTCTCTGAGACACGATAAGACTGTTGTAGGACCTCAAAACCCTCAGGAATCATTGGATTCTCTGAGACACGATAAGACTGTTGTAGGACCTCAAAACCCTCAGGAATCATTGGATTCTCTGAGACACGATAAGACTGTTGTAGGACCTCAAAACCCTCAGGAATCCTTACATTCTCTGAGACACGATAAGACTGTTGTAGGACCTCAAAACCCTCAGGAATCCTTGCATTCTCTGAGACACGATAAGACTGTTGTAGGACCTCAAAACCCTCAGGAATCCTTGCATTCTCTGAGACACGATAAGACTGTTGTAGGACCTCAAAACCCTCAGGAATCATTGGATTTTCTGAGAAATGATAAGACTGTTACAGGACTTCAAAATCTGTTAGAATCGTTGAATTCCCTGACACATAAAAAGACTGTTGCAGCACTTCAAAAACTTGTGGGGATCATTGACACGTGAAACAATGAACAATAGATAGGTTTTGGATTATCTCTTGGCTGCTGAAGAAGGCGTATGTGTGACTGTTGTTTACATACCCTCCTTCTAGGACTTCTGGAAATCTTTTACAATACCATGTTGATTTATGTTGTTTGTTATATCACTACTTGCATTTACAATTCATGTTTGTTACACCACATCGAACCTGCACTGATTGTGAGAAGAGTCATCACTAATAGCCTGTGCATTATTGCTATGTGCTTGTGTAATACCTCCCATGCTAATGGGTTTGTGCATACCTGTTTTGAATAAGACCCTTCAGCCCAGAAACCTGGTAGCAATCCCCACTTCCCTTTGGTGCTTTTCATCTCCCTTCCTGAGAAGTTGGGTGTGTGTGTGATCATCTCCTTTTTAGTGCTTTCACCTCCCTTCCTGAGAAGTTGGGGGGGCATGATCATTTCCTTTTGGGGGCTCTCACCTCCCTGAGAAGTCAGGGATGGCGTGACCACCTGTGTTCTAAAACAAAAGAAAGAGGGAGATGTAAAGGGCTGAAACTCTGAGGTGATGCACTGAGGTCAGGACAGCCAAGCACTTAAGGCTAACTACTGATTGGACAATACTCTATGGGCATATGCTTGGAAAATGGCCCTTCCCACTATCCTGTGCTGGCTCAATGATTGGTGTATACAGAGGATTGTAGGAGGGACTAGGGGATAAGTAAGACTAGCCAGAGTCACTTTGGTGGTAGATGAGGGAGAAAGAAGGTGGCAGAGATTCTGCCTCCATCCAATTCAATCCTACCTCTAAAGACCAAGAATAAAGACTTTTGCTTATCCTGACTCTGGCTGATTCTAAGGTATCCAGGGTGCTAACGCGGTCTTCACACTATGGTTCTAATCTGAGCAAGAATACTTCTACGATATCCCCATCAAGGAGTCATCTAGCCTCTGCTTGAAGACTTCTAGGAAACTAAATACTTCTGAAGGTAGAACAGCTCCATTTTTGGACAACTTGAAATGTTAGGAAGTTTTTCCTTATATTGTACTGAAATTTGCCTCTCTATGATGTTCACCCATTGTTCTTAGCCATATCTATTCATCTATGTGATAATACTTCAAACACCTGAGAACAGTTATTGTGTCTGCCTTAACTTTTTTGGGGAGGGTGGGGGAACTAAATATCTCATTTCTTTCAAATGGTCCTTACACACCATGGTCTCCAGTTTTCTCATCATCTTAGTTATCCTTTGGAGGCATCCTCATTTGTAATGTTTTTCTACAATATGATACTCAGAAAGGAAAGTAGTTTTTCAGATGGGACTTGACTAGAATAGAGGGCAGTATACTATCTTTTCCCTTGTTCTGAAGACTATTCAATGCAGTATAGGAATGCATTTTTGTTTTGACTGCCATGATACCACTGATAGACTGAATTTGCAATCTACTGAAACCTACATGTTTTCACAGGAATTGGATTTTCCCCACCCCACCCCATCCCCTATGATTTTTTTGGGGAAGACAAATTTACATAGGAATTTACATTTATTCCAGTTGAATTCCATCTTATTAGATCCTCACCCCTACCTCCCAAAGTCTTATTCCAATGCTTCATCATGGAATGGAGGTGAGACTTAGTTCTTGATGACATCAAGGAATGGAAGTACTGGCAAGGTTTGAAGGCAGTTCTTTCTTATTCTAGACCTGGTACTATTTCCACTCCATGGCTTGGCTGCCTGGTGACGGCTTCTGTCTGAGAACCAGCCCAGCTAAGGAACAGGGAGGTTATTACCAGGAGAATCACAAGGTTACAGAAGTTCTATGAATGTGGAATGACTCTCCAAATCCATCATTCAGATACAAAGGAGCTGTGATCTACGCCAGCAGAAAACTGCCCAGGCAGATGAAGCCAGAGGTCTCTGCAGTATTAAAATACATAGACTGATGCCATCATACAGTTGGTTGGGATCTTTTGGGATGCTGCCTCTATCATCCAGGTGTGCAGATACCTTTACATTTACTTTTCAATCTTCTGTTTCCTGCACATTTGGCAAACAAGCACTCTACCTCTCACACTTATTAGATGGATGACCATGGCAAAATCACTTTGCTTCTCAGCCTCAGTTTTCTTATCTATAAAATGGAGATAAAAATGCCTATAGCACCTACACCATGTAGTTTGTTATGGTATGAAAACAATAAAAAAAAATTATGGTATGAACCTTAAGCACTACCCTAAATGTCAGTAATTCCTTCTCTGAAAGAAGCTTGGCTCTTGAGCATCTCCCATCATTGAGCATCCTGTTGTTGGACACTCACTTCCATCCCTACCCACTCCCCCTACACACACACACACACACACACACACACACACACTCACTTGGAACAGACCAGACATGGGGCTAGGGTTCTTCCCCCCAGAGGGGCTGTAAGTTTATTAAAGAGCAGGAGTGAGTATGAAGTCACAGTTGTGAAACAAAGGGCCCTCACTAAGCTAGCACTGCCATATATGTCCTCCTTCCTTCTTGAGGGCAGACAGGACTAGAGTGTGGGTGCACTTGGGCAGTGACCATATTTTCTTTCACTTCCTTTCAAGAAGAATGGCCACAGAAGTTTGCCTCCCTCTCATCACACCTTACCCTCTGGGCTTTGCCCCCACCCTTATCCCTCATGATCTGGTACCATAGGCCTCTGCTTTTAAATTACTGGGTCAGAAGGATGGAAAGGACAGGCAGGGCATGAGAGGATATGAAAGGGAGATTCTTTTGGGGTAGGGGGGCTCCCAGTCAGAGCAGCACAGACAGACAGCAGGCCACAGTCCCAGTCAAAGTCACCTATGAGTCTTTTCTCTGCTTTATTACTTTTTTTTTATTTTTTTTGGATCCATTGCTATATCCTGGTCATCCTTCTCCTGTAAGAGATTGGCTTTATTTCTGTAGCCACCATGCTAATTCAGGTCCTCTCTCCTCAGAGTACTCAGTCTCAGGGAATTGACCTAAACTCAAACCCAATCTTTAAATGTTAAATGCCATTTCCTCTAGGCCTTCATGGATGGATTACTTCAATTGCTTCCTAAATTGCCTCCTGAGATCTCTACCCCCTTTGTCTCTTCCTTTCAATCCATCCCACAATCATCATCAGACAAATCTTCCTAAAGCACATGTCCCTCATAATCCAAGGTCACTCCCCTGCTGTTTCCTATGCATATCCTGCTCTCATCTCTCCGCCTTTGCAAAGGCTGCTCTCCATTATCCTCTCCTCCTTCCCCACTTCCTGCTGCTCTTCCCTCCCCCATACTTTCTTCCTGAAATGTTCTTCTTCCTTACCTCTTGTTATCTCTAACTCCCCACAAGCCTCAGCTCAAGTGCCAATCCTAGAGGATACTTTCCATGATTCCCATGCTGTTTTGTGCTTCTCTGTTCACCTTTACCATATATAAGCACAATGGTTAGAGAGCTGGCCTTGAATCTAGGCAGACAGGTCAAGTTCTGTCTCTGGCATATACTGGCTAAGTGGCTTTAGGCAAGACATTTGATCTTTTTGGAGATCTTGCTAAGATTATGAATTTCAGAGAAAGTACCAACTATTACAGTGGTAAAAGGAATTGTAAAAGGAGTTTCTCAGCCCCGCAGTTTCCTTTTCTAGTGAAATCACTGCTCTGGTCCTTATTCTTATATTTTTATTTACTTCTCTGTGCACATGTATTGTCTTTCTCCTATAAACTCACTGAGGGGATAACTGTTTCATTTTGCCTTTGTAACCCCAGTGCCTGGGGTTAGCAAGAATTTACTCAGTGCTCATTGACTTGTTGAAAAAGCATCAATGGTTCTCTGATATCAGCTCAGAAGAATCCAGATTCTTAATCCTGAGATTCAAGGCCTTCTTCTCCCCACAATGTTCAGGCTCTCCATTTCACTTGGCTCTGCCCAGTTGGTCTGCTTCCATTTTTACCTTCAGACCTCTATAAATTCCTTCTATCCACAGTAATCATGCTATCCTCTCTTTGCCCACTGGCACGGATCCTTAAATGCCTTAGAATTTAGCTCAAAGGATGCTATTGCCCTTTCCCAATTTGTTTGTTCATTATTTGGTGCTTTTTAGTATTTGCTCTCAGTCTCAGTTATACTGATTTTCCTGGATTTGTATATTGTTTATTCAGTTTTTTTTCACATGTGTATTATTTCTTACCAGATACATAACCAAGATAGGGGCCGTTCTTCTCATGTTCTCTTGTTTCTCATATGGTACCCAGGTCAGTGCTCCACACATCGTTAATACCCAGTCAATAGCATCGATTGATTCTCTCTTTTTTCCATCTCCCATTTTGCTCAACAGTGACAAAAGTGATAGAAGACTCTCTTTCTTCAGTTCTGGCTCACATAACCCCTGTTTGAATGAACACCACTGCTCAAATTCCCTCTCCTCTCCAGGAAGAGCTTCTTTTGATCCCCAACTGCATTGGAGCTACCTGTTGATATTAGGATTGCTCCCAAACTCTTACCACCCCTTCCAACCCCACAGTTAAAAATAGATTTATATATGCATATAATTCTTAGTATAGAAGCTTTTTAAAAGCCCATCTGAAGAGCCAGCTACCCATGACTTACTCTTTCTTCCCCCCAGGCACAAGTTCTCTCTCCTCTAACCTCAACTCAGAGCTCTCTGCCTTCATGGAATGGGGCAGGAACAGTTCCTAATTCCCCCTATCTCTTTTCTATTTTCCCATTTATCAACATTCTGCCATTCTTCCCTACCCATTCAACAATTTCCATGTATTTTTCTCTCTGTCCTATCCATCTTTCCATTCATCTATGCATCCATCCATCCACTCAGATTCCTACACAACTCCCTCTCTCCAATGGACTCAACACTTTAATCCAATCTAATCCTAATCCTATCATTTCCTCCATTTCTCTATCCATCTTCTCATAAAGCTCTCAGTTTCCGATCCTGTCATATTCATTAGATCATTTCTCTCTCCTTTTACCTTCTTACCCAAATACTGACCGATCTGACCCTCTACTACTCAAATGTGTGTCCATCTTTAAATAGATTTAATAACAAACATAAATGCAATGATCCATAACCACTATCCCACCCCTAACTCCATGGCAAATGGTTTCTCAATTCCACCCCTAACACCCATACTAGCTCTCTCCCCAAGAGGGAATCCTAGAACTGAGGTTCTCAAGGCCCCATTGAATTTCAAGCTCCTTCCAGGTACTTAAGTTTTTTTCTTTTTTATGTCTAGGCCTCTCTGCTACCATTTGTCCTGTCTGTCCTGATCCTAGCCATCTGTCTGACGCTGGGGGTTGGGAGGTAGTAGGGGGAGGGGTTTTCCTACCTCCTCTGGATATAACTACACCTTGGACTCACTCTCTGGGGGGGGCAGGCGGCCATTCTTCTCCTTGTCTCCTTCATTCCCCCAGCCTGGCCCCTCTCCCGCCCCTTCCTCCTCCACCTTCTCGTCCAGCCGGCTGGGGATGGACCAGTAGAGATGAGCATCAAGCCGAGCAGCAGCCTCAGCCAGTTCTCGGGCACTGCAGGAGGGGGTGGGCACCTCAAAGGTCTCATGGAAGCTGGCGTAGTCCACCTCATAAAAACCGTCCTCTAGGCTCAGGACAGACATGAAGCGGTGACCCCACAGCACCTCATCCACCAGATATGAGCTTCTGGCTTGGCAAGTCATCCCTGGGAATTAGAGAGGAGAAGGAGTCAAGAAGCAGCTCTCCTACACCATCATTCCCGCTAACATCCCCAAACACATTATTTCATCTCAAGGCCTCTTTGATTGTTCTTAGTACCCGAGAGACATTTCCACATGCACTTAGGATCTTCATTCTAGTCTTACAAAGAAAGCCTTTGTTTCTTTCCCACCTTACTATGGATACCTTTTCCTCATCTTTTCCCTACCCTTCAGATTTGACAAAATTTTGATTCATATTCTCATGTTTCTAACCACCATACCTCTCCATAGTTTTCCATCTCTCTAGAAATGATGTCTAGGAATATGTCTATTTGTTATTAAAATCCTATGGAAGGGGCCCTCTAAGTCATCTAGTCCACCACCTCTCCCAATACAGTTACCTTTTCAACAACAATGTTATCCGCTAGACTTCATCTCACTTCAGATATAGGAGATCTGGATTTTATTCTTTGCAGTCAAGTCACTTAACTTCTCACTGCCTCAGCTTTTTAATAGTAAAAGAGAGAGAGAGAAAGAGAGACTACTACCTAAAATAGAGGAATATTTGGTCCTTAGGTAGGGATAAAATATGCCTGATGAGGGCAGGTAAAACATATATACTTGGGAATATAATTGAGTGGGTTTTAAAATGAAAAGGGAAGGAAAAGGAGAATACTATACACAAAAATAATACAAACCTGGTATTGTGGATACCTATAATTGTAACAGATGAAACAAAGGGGAAAAAGTCTTACATCTCATCATAGCTACAATTCTTTGTATCTGTCTCTCCCTCATTCACATAGCCACCACTTTAGGCCAGGATTGCATCACTTCTCACTTGGACTACTGGACTGACTCCTAAGTGGTCCATGGGTCTCTCCATCCTCAACACAGTTAACAAAGGTATTTTCCTAAAACTTTGTTGTTTTTTGGTCTTGCCTTACTTTTGTGATCCCATTTGAAATTTTCTTGGCAAAAATACTGCAGCGGCTTACCATTCCTTCTCCAGCTCATTTTACAGATGAGGAAATTGAGGCAGACAGGGTTAAGTAACTTGCCCAGAATCATACAGCTACTAAGTGTTTTGAGTCTTGATCTGAACTCAGATCTTCCTGATTCTAGGTCTAGTTCTATATCCACTGGATCTGACAATGTCACTCACCTAATTAAGAAATTTCATTGGTTCCCTATTGACTCTAGGATCAAGTATAATCTCCTCTAGTTATGTCAAAATAGTTAGGTAGCATGGCAGATAGAACACTGGATCTCCAGTCACAGCTGTATATAGCTACAGTAGCTGTGTGACCCTGGGCAAGTCAATTAACCTTTGTTTGCTTCAGTTTCCTTAACTGTAAAATGGGGATAATGATATTTACCTCTAAGGCTTCTTGTGAAGGTCAAATGATGGAATAATAATAAAATGCTTAGCATAGTGGCCAGCATATGATAAGCACTTAATAAATGCTTTTCCCTTCCTTCTGTTGAGCCTTTAAAGCTCTTTACAAGCTGATCCCAGACTATCTCTTCAGACTTATTAGACATAACTCCTTGCAGTCCAGCCAAACTGGAGTTCTTACTTACCTGATCCTCATCTCTTATTTCCATGTTTTTGCATTGACTATCCCCCTTGCCTCGAATGCCTTCCTCATTCTCTCTCATCTCTTAGAATTCCCATTTGCCTTCAAGGCTCATAGCAAGGATAACCTATTATGTGAAGCTTTTGTTCATCATAACAGCTACTTCCATACCCTCAATCACCTTGTATTTGTCTTGTATAAATTTATGCACATATATATTGTCTCCCCCATTAGAATTTGCTTTTTGGGGACAGGAACTGTTTATATTTTTATCTTTGTGTCCTGAGTGCCCAGAATACTACCTGGAACATCACAGTCACTTAATGAACGCTTGCTACTTGATTGATTGACCAGCATTCATTCATGGGAGACTGTATCCTAAAAGAGACAAATCTTCAAACTCATGACCTTAGTTGTCTAAATACAGAAGAATGTACAAAGAATGGGTAATAATCAGAGGCAGATACTAATTTCAAGGAAGCAAATTAGACCTCAGGTAATTACAGTAATAATAGTTTACATTAATATAATGCTCTACGGTTTACAAAGTATCTTACAAATGTTGAACCTCACAAGAACCCTATGATACTAAGTGCTATTATTATGCCTATATTATAAATGAAAATACTGAAGCCCTAAAGGGTGAAGGTTAGGAGGTGAGCCAAGGTAACCAGGTTGTGAATGTCTAGGTAGGATTCAGAGGTTTTCCCCAGTACTGCAGCCATTTGACCCCATTGTCTGTTTGTAGAGAAAATGGCACAGGTTTGGTTCTGGAGACAATGGATAATAATTGTCTGATACATCACTTTGCCACTCAGTTTTAGTTTGTTGATCTGTAAAAGGGGGATAGGAACGTAGCAGAATATAGTGAAGAGGGAGTATCAGGGTAAAGCCTCAGATATGTTTTCCAAGTCCCATCTCTACAAACATACTGACTGGATAATCCTGGATAATCTATTTATATTCTTAGTATCCCTAAGTAATTTACTTAGATTATAGGTTGCAATCTGCATTAATAGAGAAAATTTCCCTATGCCCAAAAGGCTCTAAAACTGTGCATACACTCTGATCCAGCAGTGGCATTATTGGGTCTGTATCCCAAAAGAGGAGAAAGGACCCATATGTGCAAAATGTTTATAGCAGCTCTTTTTATAGTGGTAAGTAACTGGAAATTGAGTGGATGCCCAGCAACTGGGGAATGGTTAAATAAGTTAAGGTATATGAATGTAATGGAATATTATTGTTCTATAAGAAATAATGAGCAGGCTGATTTCAAAAAAGCCTGAGAAGACTTACATAAACTAATGCTGAATAAAGTGAGCAGAAACAGGAAATATTGTATATAGTAACAGGAAGATTATGATAGACTTGACTCTTCTTAACAATACATTGATCCAAGACAATTTCAATCGACTTTGGGAAATTGTCATCTTCATCCAGAGAGAGGAACTATGGAAATAGAATATGGATCGAAGCAGATTATTTTCATCTTTTTTTTGTTGGCTTTTTCTTTCATATAGTTTTTCCCTTTTGTTATGATTTTTCTTTCCCAACATGAGTAATATAGAAATATTTTTAAAGTGATTGTATATGTATAACCTATATCAGATTTCTTGCTGTCTTGGGAGGGGGGAGATAATATAAGGAGGGAGAAAAAATTTGCAACTCAAAATCTTATAAAGATGACTGTTGAAAACTATCTTTACATATAATTGAAAAAAAACTATTGAATTTTAAAAATAAAGATGAAAATAGGAGGAAGAGAAATAAAAAAAAAAAGTAGAGAAAGTTCCCCCACTGGGAACTGTATAAAAGGTCAGATAGAAAAATAAATAGATATAATAATACCTGTACTACTTATATCTCAGAGTTAGGAGGAGAGTGCTTTAACAGCTTATGAGCTTTTGTTATTGAGAGGAGCAATCACTTCCCTACCACTACTAATACCATCTGCCACCAATGGGCAAATAGGTCCAAGAGTTCTGGGAATAGCAGCATCCCCCAGATCAATGGCTCTGTTCCAACCCAGCTCTTGAAATTATTATAAGAGGAAATAGCTCTCGTGGAAAAGGGGACAACCCTACCAACTGCCATTAACAAGCAGGCAAGCTAGCCTACTGAAGCAGCAAGACACCCTGAGAGAAAGACAGGAAGCAGTATGTGCTAGGCAAGTCAAAATACTATCACCATCCTAACCATCATCTTCCCTCCAACCCTAAAGGAGATACCCCAGACTTCTGAACCTAGAAACTTTGGGAATGGTAGTGTCCCTAGACTTTGCTTCCAGTCAGAACCTTACAGCCATCATTGAGGTGAGCACTCACTATGAAGAACTGGCTCACCTTCTTTACCAACTGCAACCAACTATCCTCAATACTTAGATAAACCCAAGAGCACAGGAATAAGAGCACCTGCTGAACTAGTAGCTTACCCCCTGAAGTCATCATTCTGGGAAGCCATCTCTCTGGGGAAGAATCCTGGCAACTGCTTCTGCAAATAATGGAGCTCTGCCTCCTTTAGCAGGCACAGTTATTGAAGATGAGAAAAAGAAAGTTCTCATCAGAAAGTCTTTGGCACCATGAAATGGTTCAGTATCAGAAATGTGATTTTATTGTTGGAAATTGCATTAAAGAAGATGTATCACCATTGATAAATAGTCAAAGGCTATAAACAGATAGTTTTCAAAGGATGAAATTCAAGCTATCCATAGCCATATGGAAACATAATTCAAGTCATGATTAGGGAAATGTAAATTAAAACAATGTGGACTTGTATCTCACTCATATCAGACTGACAAATGTTGGAGGACTTGCAAGAAAATAGGGACATTAATTCCCTACTGACGAAGCTGTGAATTATTCCAGCCATTCGGAAATGCAATTTGAAACTATGTCCCCAAAGCAGTTAAACTGCATATACTCTTTGACCCAGTAACTCCACTAGTTAAGCCTAGCAAAGAGATAGCAGAGAGATAAGGGAAAAGGACAAGGCTCCATATGCACAGAAATAATTGTAGCAGTTCTTTTTTGTAGAAGCAAAGATTTAGAAGGTAAGAGGATGCCATTAACTGGGGCATGACTGGCCAAACTGGAATACTATTGCATCATAAGAAAGGAAGAGAGAGGTTTTTGAGTCAAGCCTGGGATTACTTAAATGAACTGTTGCAGAGTAAAGGAAACAGAACCAGAAGATTCCTGACCCCAGATCTGGTATTCTAATTATAATGTTATGCTGCCTGTCAAGGATTTTTTGGTTTGTTTTTGTTTTCTCTAAATTGTGGGGGAGAGGCTATGAGGAAGATCCAAGAAAGGATGGAACTATCCTTGATGAAAGTATTAGAATTGATGATAGGCTAAAGTGCTCCACTCATATTGTTTCTGTTTAATCTTCCATTAGGAAGGAACCTTAGACTAAGAAAGACAGAATAAAAAGAATTCACAGCAAATAAAAAGCCAAGGTAGTTGAGGAGTTGACAATACAATATTTGGCTGTCCCCATGGGTTCAAGCAATTTTGTGCAACTCTGCCTCACTGAAATCCAATTCACCTGCAAGTCAAGACATTTCTCTTTGAAACAAAGGAGAAACAACAAGTCAATACACTCTGATGGCTTGACTCTTGGCCCCTACATCCAGGCTACTGACACAACTGACAGATGGGCCTACTGTGCCATGGAAATATTTGAAGGATCTTAAAGAAGAAGGGGAAAGGTGCTGTGGGTTAGAGAAGAACAAATATCTTGATTTACAAAAGAAGATAAAATGAATTCACTTGACTTCTATTACTGGCAAAATTACAGAATTACTCAAATACTTTACTAAAAGGATAGTTTGTAAGCATTCTTTTCTACCTTAACACTCCTCCCCCTCCTAATGGGGACTCCAGTATTTAAGTTAATGCTTCCTTAAAAAATCTGGCTTCAGTTCATCATCATCCTCAACTTCTATGACTATATCTTTCCTTTACCTCAGCTACCATGACAGCTACATACACCAAATTCACAATCATTCAAAATCTTCATGATTTTGAACTCTGAAATCCCCTTTGTTGTTCATTTTCTTTTTTTCCCATCACTCCCTCCAGTCCCTAAATCTGTTCTTTGTTTTTATTATGAATGTCACAATATAATCTCAGAATTTCAGAGTTGGGAGGAATCTCAGGGTCCATTTTGTTCAATTAATTCTTGAATAGGAATTCCCTATATAACATAACTCATAAGTGGTCACCCAATCTTTGCTTGAAGATTTCAAATAAAGGGGAATACACTAACTAATAAAGTAGCAACTATTTGCCTATTTGCAACTTTCACCCAATGATCCACATTTGCTCTACAGGGCAAGAGAGAATAAGTTTAAGGAGGGTACATTTTAATGAGGAAAGACAACATTTAAAGGGAAGAAAAAAAGGGGACAGGAAATGTGAGTTGTAGCATGGTTTTTAAATGACTGAAAAATGATGTAGAGGCAAAGGTAAAGCAAAAGTTTACTTATTAGTGCTTAGGGACCCAGCAGCAGAGTCCAGGTACAAGGAAGATGGGCAGAACACAGGAACCATATTTCGGAAGTGGTCTGGCAGTTATAATCTTAAAAGCTTAAAACACTGAAATATTGAATGATTTGCCCACAGTCACACAGCTGATGGGACTTGAATTCAGGTCTTCTTGACTCCAATAATTTTATCTATCCATTATGCTGTTGTTTGTCTTTCATTCTTGAAGAGAACCATGACATCAGGAAAGTGATGTCTCAAAATGCAGCTGAGTTGGATTTACATGAGGGAGGGCTGTGCAAAGTCATTTGTCTTTCTCCTCCAAATACATCTGGGATAGTGGCAAGATATAGATCAGGATAGCTGGAGACGGCCCTGAATGCAGTGGGGATCTTGGTCATTTTAATCTAAGGTTTTTAAGAGGGCCCATTTTGATTAAGGCAATGCATTCAATGATCAAGGCTAGGTAAAACTCTACTATGCTACACTGCCTCTCAAATTGCCTCTCTTATGCTTAATAAATGCATTTTGATTGGCTAGTTGAGCTCTCCATTACTGAAAGTCTCATGAAAACTGAACAACTATTTGCAAATCATATTGTTAAGGAAATTCTTGGTCAGGTATGGGGTAGACTAAACAGCTTTTGAAATATTCTTCAACTTTTAGTTCTTAAAATGCAGTGATTAGCTTTTCAAGTACTTTTTAGCAGGAAGATGTGAAACATTTAATCTTTAATCTAATTTAATCTCATCTCAGTGATGAGGATTACAGTCATTTGAGAAACAACCTGTTTCATTGTTGGACAACTCTAATTGCTGGTTAATCCATAGTTTGTTGAGCCAAGGTGGTTTTTCCTCATTTCTTACCTGTTTACTTTCTCTAGTTCTAACTCCTAGAGAAGCAGAGAATGATTCTATTTTCTTCTGCAGTCATACATAGATTTAAGTAATTTCCATATCAATAAGCCCCATTTCTTTAATTATTTTTCCTGTGACAAGGTTTTAAAACTTCAGCAACATCACTATGATCCTTTGGACATACTTTACTTTGCTAACATTCTTTTTGGAGTATGGTGCCTAGAACTGACCACAATACTTTGGTTTTAGTAAGTAAAGTCAGGAGAGCTAGACCTCTCTCCCTATAGATCTGCCTCAGAAGGCCAGTTTCCCTCTCCACATTGTGAACCCATTGACGGAGACATCTTTGGGTGTGATAAGATTTTATTTTTACCATGATGGATGCTAGAATATGAAATACTATTGAAAATGGGTTGGGGCAGTGTGGGAAAGATAGGCTTTTGGAAGATAATGATGAGAAACAAGGAAGGTCTTAAGAAGCTGTAGGAAGAGAAGGGAAAAGAGTGGAGTGCTTACTAGGAATACCAGGGATGATGGGAAGATAGTAAAAGAACAGGGTTGGGGTTATCAGAAATACTGGGAGAAATGGGCTTAAAAATCCTGAAATGCCAAAGAGGTTGATTCTTACACAGCTGTTTATCAGAAAAGGACCGCCAGGGGGCAGCAGGAACTCTGAGACTACTCCATAGCAATTTCAGTGTACCCTGTCTTGGATGTGGGACGTATCTCAGCCTACAGATTCTTCAATGACTGAGTACCATTCTCTGTTGACCTTAAGCTTCTTTTTCCAACAGCCCCCAATCTCTGGCAAACTGGGAGGGAGAATTAGAAACAGCTGGAGGGTTGGCTGTTAGGACCATGTAAAAGTACTAAGAGAAACAAAGCATTTCTTTGCTGTAAAAATACCTCCATCTCCATATCTTCCCCACATCTGATCCCCCAGTCACTCGTCCCCTGCTCCAAGATCTTATTTCCTTATCCCTGTCTTACACCACCTCAGATCACCAAATTATTTTTGGCCCATTAAGGGGCCAAAGGGGCCTTCAGTCCCTGCACTTTTATTTTAGCTCTCTGCTCTTATGTTTCCTTCCCCAGCTACCTGGCTCTAATTTTCCCTGAGCTTCCCAACCTCAAGGTGAGTCAACTTAACCTCCCCCCTCCCCATCTATCATACTCAATTACTCTTTTTGTCCTGTGACTCTGTTCATCCATTCCTTTAGCTTTAAACTTTCCCTATCTCCCAGACACCTGTCTGTTGTCTGCAGCTTAAAAAAAAAAAAAATCAAATGAATTCTTAGGCAAAGAATCCAGTGTAAAGGTGATAATTCTGCTTGTACCTCTTAACTTATCAGACTGCATTTGGGATATTGTGTTTAATATTGGGTGCCATAATTTAAGAAGGCTATTGAGAAGCTTGAAAGTGTCTAAAAGGTGGTAAAGAGCCTGGAGATTGCCTTCTTGGGATCTGGGAATGTTTAGCTTGGAAAAAAAGAAAACTTTAGAAAGAACTTTTTTTCTTCAAATATCTGAGAGGTTATACAAGAAAAAAGGATTAGACTTTTCTACTTGATTCCAGAGGCCAAAATTAGGAACAAAAGGTAGAAGGAGAGAAGAGATAAATTTCAGGTCCAAATAAGGCAAAAAATCCCTAATAATTTGAGCTGTCCAAAAGTGAAGTGGGCTGCCTCAGGAGGTAGTGAGGTTTGCTTGCTTATTTTTCCCCACCAGGCTGGTTGTAGAGAAGATTCCTGTTCAAGTGTAACACAACCTTTCCAGTCCCTTCCAATTCTTAAGATTTTGTGTCCCTCTCCCCAACCGTAAGTCTCCCACTCAAGCTGTTCTACAGCACGCTCAGCTTCCCTCGTATTTCTCAGCTCTCCCCATTTCCTCCTCTACCTGTGAACATCTTCCACCAGTTCTTTAGGTCTACGGCCTCTTGTCTCCTTGCCCATTACCCCACTCCTTGATCTCACCGTCCAAGCTGCCTTCCTTTCTAGCATCATAAGAATGCGTATTAACCCCTTTAAGATCTCCCTAAAAAACCTCTCCTCTCCCACTAGGAGTGCCGGTCCCCTTTCCCCCTCTCCCTGTTTCCGTCCTCGTGGCCCCCACTCCCACCCGGTCCCCTTCTTCCATGCCCCTGTCCCCGCACCAGTGGCCTCCACCATGCCCTCAAGGATCACCACGATCTCGAAGTCATCCCTCTCGAGGGCACGGCGTGACGCCTCCCAGAATGGGCTGGAGGCATCTATCTCGTGGCTGATGACTAGTGGCGAGACGAGAAAGAGGCGGTCGTCGCCCGTGTCGAAGCCCACGCTAAGGTCGGTCTGGTGCAAGGGGATGAACTCGCCCTCGAGGGTCTGGCGCGAACGGATGAGTTTGGCTCGGATGGAAGCTTCCACGATGTGAGACGAGCGCAGGTCACCCACGCGGAACATGAGGCACAGGCGCCCGTCTCGCAGAGACACCACGGCGTGCGAAGAGAAGACGAGCGTGGCGGCGCGCTTGTTGGGCTGAGAGATCTTGACGAACATGCAGCCCACCATGAAGGCGTTGACCATGGAACCCAGGATAGCCTGCAGCAGCAGCAGCGCGATGCCCTCGGGGCACTGGTCCGTGATGACGCGGTGCCCGTAGCCGATGGTGGTCTCGGTTTCGATGGAGAAGAGGAAGGCGGCCACGAAACCGTTGAGGTTGTTTACGCACGGCGTCCACGTCGTATCCTCTAGGTGCTCCAGGTCCCCTCGGCCGTAGGCGATTAGCCACCAGATGGCGCCGAAAAAGAGCCAGGTGAGCGCATAGGCGAGCACGAAGAAGAGGAGGCTGAGCCGCCACTGCAGGTCCACCAGTGTGGTGAAGATGTCCGTCAGGTAGCGGTACGTCTCCCGTACGTTGCCCTGCTGCACGTTGCACTTGCCGTCCTTTTCCACGTAGCGCTGGCGGCCCCGTCGGGGCGGCCTCTCCGGAGGCTCCCGGGGTTCGGGGCGCGCAGCCAGGGTGCGGGGGAGACCCCCGGGAGGTTCCTCTGGCCCAGGGGAGAAGGCCGAGTTTTCCTGAGCCATGTCAGCAGCGACGCCCCTCGGAGGCTGTGGATATGGAAGGGACAGTTAGAGCAAGGTCCTGGGAGCCTGAAGCTGCGAGACAGCCCTGTTCCCCCTCCACCTGTGCTACCCCATCACCGCTCCAGCGGCCCTGTCTGCCTAGCGCCCTGGAAGCCCGAATGAATTTGGACCTAGAATTGGAAGACCAGGCTTCCGACGCCGTCCTGCCCACTCTTGCCTCGGTCACCTTGGACGACTGCCTTCACCTCTCTGGACCTTGCTTCCTCATCTGTCAGATAATGGCTTTGACTACACGATCTCCAAAGTCCCTTCCAGCTCTAAGAATAGAATCTTTGAGGACAAAGACTATTCAATTTTTTATTTTTATTTTTTGCCTTTCTACTCCCTACACCTCAGATGTAGTAGATCAAATGAGGATCTACCCGCGTCACAGAGTCGTGAAGATCAAATGAGATAGAAAATAACATGCAAAGCACTTTGCCAACCCTAAAGTGATGGGCATGCCAGTTATTTTTATTTAAAATAAATATTTGTGGGTTTGAATTAAATGCGTTCCAACACGCTTTAGTCTCGCGGGAACTCAAGGCATCTGCATCCTAACCCAAAGCTCTATGCATTTCACTTCACTAATAACCTCTATTTTCTCTCTATTATGAATTACTCAACTGCCATTTTATCCTGTCCAGAGCCCATGGCATACTCCTCTATGAACAATTTCAGACCACTCTTGTCCCCACCCTACTGTCATTATTGCTTTTCCAATTTTCCTTTCCTTTCTGTAAATAACTAAAAAATGAGTCTTTCCATCCTTCTCACCTCAGTTCCCCTATTCTTCTTTACCCCCACAGGGAGATAATAATAGCTCTTATTTGTTTGGTACTTTTATGGTTTACAAAGTTCTTTCCTTACAATAAGCTTGCAGGGAACGTGATGCAAATTTTTTTATCCCTCTTTTAAAGATGATGAAATTGAAGGTCAGGGAGGTGAGATAGCTAATTTAGGTTCAATCTCATCTTCTGACTTTAAATCTAGGGCTCTCTACACTAATACTATTTTGACTCTCTGGGAAGGCAAAAATGAGTGGAGGCTTTTTTATATTAGGAAGCCCACTTAGAAATTCTAAAGAGGTCTAACCAACATCCTCTCTGCTGCAAGGTCAGCCCACTTTTCTCTAGGTTCTGTTTTCAGAAATCATTGAAAGACAAAGAAGAGAGAAGACAGGAAGAAAGAGAGCAGAGGCAAATAGAACTGAGGTACTTCAGGAGAGTTGGTGGTGGGTTTTGTCTGTCAATGTGCCTCAATTTCTGCATTAGGAAAAAATTTAGATCAGATTAAATGAAGCTCTAGTCCACATCTCAAACTCTTCAATCCCTTCTTCCTTATTTCTCCTAGCACCTGATATAGCTCATCTCACACTTACTGACCTACCCTTCCTCTTTACCTAAATTTGGTCTTTTTGGGGAAGCTCATTCTTATTTATTCTTTAAATGTTGTATTTTCTCTTCTATTAATCTTAACAATTTATATTTTTGTAAATATTCATCCATGTCAATTAGATTGTCAGATTATTGGCATACCGCTGGGCAAAATAGCTCTTAACTATTGGTTTAATTTTCTGTTCATTGGAGGTAAATTCACCCCTTTCATTTTTGATACAAATAATTTGGTTTTCCTTTCCTTTTTCTAATCAAATTAACTAAAGTTTTATCAATTTTGTTATTTTTTTTCATAAAACCAACTCTTAGTTTTATTATCACCCTTATTAGTTCTGCTACCCCTTTCTTTCCTTTTTTCCATCATAAAAGACCTCTCCTAGCAATTAGCACCTAAAATTTGTCTGTACTCCAACCCCAAATCAATCTGGAGTTCCCAAATTAAGCTGATAATTGGAGAATATGGAGAGCAGAATGAAATAGGATGGCCATAACAGGAAAGAGAGATATGATGGAGTGGAAGGAAGAGTTGGGGGACAGGGATTGAAGAAGGTCTCTATTGGTTTTAGAGTCTGGCCAAGACCTACAGAAAAATTGCCTGGATTTGTAACTCCAGGCCCTAGAGT
The DNA here is from genome assembly GCF_902635505.1 of Sarcophilus harrisii. Classification (NCBI taxonomy): domain Eukaryota; kingdom Metazoa; phylum Chordata; class Mammalia; order Dasyuromorphia; family Dasyuridae; genus Sarcophilus; species Sarcophilus harrisii. The sequence continues at coordinate 363,064,163 of NC_045429.1, read as the reverse complement.
CACTGCAGCCATATTCTCTGTCAGAGGAAAACCTGAAAAAGGCTTCAAAACTTAGGGGGCAGAGTAAACCCTATATAGATTCTCCAGGAAAGCTCAAGGAACACCATTGTAATCACAGAGTATAGTATTACCCTAACTTTGAATAGGATGGTAACAAACAATTTCTTCCCTCTCCCCCCCTCCCATCACTGACCTCCTTTTTCCTCCACTGCGGCTGGAGTTGTCCTCCTGGAGAGATTTCTAAGCATTTTCCAACTCAGAGGCCCTAGGTCACTCAAAAAAAACAATCTAGCTAGCTCACAGTCCCCTGGTACCCCCCCCCCAAAGTGGTCCAGCTTTACTAAGATCCCAAGTGATATTTCTCTCATTCTGTCTGCTAGATGACTCTCCTGCTCAGGTCAACAAAGGAAATCCAAGCATTCAGCTCCCTCTTTAATAACCTTCTCCCCTCACCCATTATTTCAAAACTAAGGCTGACCCTCCTATTTTAACCCCCATCCCAACCCCTTTCTTCCAGTTAAAGTGAAGAGGGACTATCCTTTTCCTTGTAGGGGTGGAAAGTTCTCAAATGACACTTTCCATTCCAGGATCTGTCCAGCCTCTCCTTGCATTCCTCCCCACCCCCCAACCTTATCCTCTGTGTATTCTCTTCCCCATTCCCAAAGGTCCTCAGTCTTTTAGTCCCCATGGTATCACTCCCTCTTTCTAAAACCATTATAGGGAATGGAATATTTAAGAGTATTGGGGAAGTAGTCATTCACAAGATAGTCTGAAAAGAATTAAAGAGATTCAGCCCTCCCTCTCCTTCCCTCATCCCATCCTCCCTACTGCCACAGAAATCGGGGCCCCCAGACCCTGAATCCCCCCTCCACAACTCAACTCACAGTGCATGGGGAGCAGAGGAGATAGCAGCAGGGCCCCCCAGGAGGTGGCGTCCATGCCCCTGACACCTCCCCCCCAGGGCTGCCCCCCCAGGAGATTGGAAGTCGAGGACACCACTGTTTTTCCTAAATTTAGCGGCAGCTCCGACCAGGACTCGCTATCTGTGTCATCCTAACTTCCCAGGCTCCCCTGCTCCTGCCTGTTTCCACGGTAACCAGTCTGGTGGCCTCCTAGGCGACGGCTCCCGCCCTCCCCGTACTCTCCCCCAATCTTGGGTACCACTAGAGGCTGATCAACACACTATAGTTATTTTTAGCTAATATTTACCACACGCCTCTTCACTCCTTGCACTAGACCTCCCCCCTCTACCACCAAGGAAGTCAGCTCATTCTACTGAAGCTCCTTTTCCTTTTTTGAAATTGAGGGCTCTCATAGGTTTGGAGATAGGGACAGGGCTGGGCTTCCCAAGATATCCAGAGATATCCCTTAACAGGTGAAGGTGTAGGATCCTACTTCACAAGGATATGAGTGAAATAAGCTATTCCCTGACTGAAACCAACCAACTATGAGATTCTTCAGGTCGTATTAGTCCAGCTTTTATCCTGAATCAGGTTCAGAGGAGATTGAGAAAGGGAGCCTGGGAGTAACTGAAAGGTGTGTGGAACAAGCATTGGAGAAGTACAGGCTGGCAGAAAATTCGGGGGTCTGGGGTTCTAGTCTCAGCTTTCTCATTAATTAAATGCAAAACCTAAAGGGAGCCTTACAAATAATCTTAAATTCCTTGGACCTCAGCTGTTTTCTTATCTGTATAGATTTACTACTTATTGTATAACCTTGAAATAATCTGAAAACATTTTTAAAATACATAAAGCTATAGAAATATTCACTGCAGAACTTTAAAAAAGTCATGATTCCATCTATGTGGATAATACCTTCACTTATTCACCACAGAGGTGGTAGAATGGATGGAGTACTGGACCTGAAGTCAAAAAGAGGTGAGTTTTAAAATGACCTCAGATACCTACTAGTCTTGTGATTTTGGGTAAGTTACAGTTTGTCTCACTTTATTCACCTGTAAAATGGGGATAATAACAGCATCCACCTCAAAGGGTTGTGAGGATCAAATGAGATAATATTTGTAAAGCACCTAGCACATATTACCTAGCACATAGTAGGCACTAGATTAAATGCTAGCTTTTATTATTACCCTTGTGTGTATTTAATGAATTTTTGTATGTCCCTCCCCTCCAAAATTAACCACCAGTTTAGTCAGTCTTCCTCAATTTCCTCATCTGTAAAATTGAGATAATAATAACAATAATAGCACCTACTTCCCTTGGGTTGTTATAAGGATCAAATGAGATAATATTTATAAAGCTCTTAGCACTGTGCCTGACACTTAGTAGGTGTTTAATAAATGCTTGTTTCCTTTCCTCTTTATCTTCTTTGATGATAAATATACACTCTCACAAGATCCATACTCAAAGTCTTTCCGGTTTGGTAGGGTCCAGCAGAAGTTGTATTTTCCCTGAATAGCTCCACAGTCACACTGCAGTGAAGAATCAAAAGAGCCTTTTAACATATGATACCATGTCAATACAAGATGCCATTAAGATTATTGTTATTATTCACCCTTATTGTTTCTCCTTGTAATGTCCCTTTTTGATTCCTCAACATAGCATGGAGATCAAACCCTGCCTTCTTGAAGGCTATGCTAGCAAAATGTAAGAGGTGGAAGATCCTATCATATGATTTTGTAATGGGCTGAATTTCTATTTCTTAATGACCCTCTTAATTAGATATCTGCAAGGAAATTCTTCTTCATCATCATCACCACCAATATTTATATAGTGCTTTAAGGTTGAAAAGCCCTTTACATATATTAATTCATTTAATCTTCTTGATTTTGCAGATGAAGAAACTGAAGCATAGAGCAATTAAATGACTTGTCCAGCCTCACACAGCTAATGTGAGAGCTCTGATTTGAAATTCATGTCTTCTTGAATTCTATCCAGTAGCTGGGTGGTATGGTGGATAGAGAGCTGAACCTGGAGTCAGGAACATTTGATATCAAATCTGACCTTGGATACTTACATGCTTTGTGATCCTGGGTAAATCACGTAATCTCTGCTTACCTCAGTTTCCTCAACTATAAAATGGGTATAATAACAACATCTACCTTGCCGAGTTATGATAAACAAATGAGATAATATTTGTAAAGTGCTTATCATATAGTAAGCACAATAGAAATCCTTTTTTCTTTCCCTTTCTCCTATCTGCCTCATCACTAGAGAGACTATGATAATAAACTTTTCATAATGTGTCTTGAAGCCTATTCACCAAATCATGGAAAGACCATAATCTATAGCAATATGGAGGATATCCACATAGATGAAATGAGAAGTCCTCGAAGTAGCATAGTCTTTGTACAGGGTCATCGAGGAATGAACATTGGACAAGGTTAGGATTTCTTTTTCTGAAGAAGAGATACGGTAGCACCGGATTGAGAAATCAGAGGGTTTCAGTTTTAGTCCCAACTCAATTACTCAGGTTATTAGCCCTTGCTAAGCAAGTCATTGGTCTTTTATTTCTTCATCTGTCAAATGAAGGTTAAAACAGGATTATCCAAACCCTGATCCTATTGTCTCCCATAATATATGACTTCTATTAGGTTATGTGCCTAGCATATTCTATATTATAACCAGCTCTGTCAAGGGAATTACAAGATCCTTGAGGGCAGGAAATACTCTTCCCTGGCACATGGCTGAGGCCCTTCACACACTAGGCATTTAATAATGAATTTGAATGAATTATCTTCTGCCTCCATCCTGCATCCTGTGATCTGCAGGGGGCACTCCAGATACGTCCCCCCCACCTTATTACTCAAATCAGTGCCCCCCCTTCTTCATGTTTCTTGTTGTTCTAAGTGGAAATATCGGGTTTTCAGCCCAAGATTGGCATCAGGGAGGCTATTAAAGCCTTACTCATCATCCACGCCTCCTGGCCACAGCCCTGTCATCTGAGCCTGGAGTTGCTCCCCTACCCCTATCTGTCTTGCCAAGGGGCAGCTCAAGTTGGTACCACTGTGCCAGGGGCTTGGGGCAAAGGAAATCAAACTCCTCACAAGGCCACATTTGCATGGACCTGGCCCCATTTCCTAGAGAAAGGAAAAACACACTGTGCTCTTGAGATGTCATATTCAATTCAACTCAAGACATTTATTAAGGAAGGTCTCTCCTGCTCTTACAGCTCTCGAGAATGTATATTCTACTATTTAAATAACTCCCCCATTCTAGTTTCCCTAATGATAGTTGGGAAGTCCTTCCTGTGGTCTAACCTCACTTGTTCAATAATCATCAATTTTTTTTTGAATGATCACAGAGAATATAATAACATTCTAGCATTAGTACATAGAATCAAGATGGGGCATGGCTTTTGGCTTTTAGGGAGCTCAGGATTTAATGAGGGAGAAAAAGCTGACATTTAGAACATCAGTAGAAGTACATAAAGTAGTTGTGTTGAGGAAATGGGACAAGATCAGAGATAGCACTGGTCATTTGTAGAATAGAGAAGTATGAATTCAAGGAGACCTCCTGAAGGAGGAAGCCTTGAGCTACAATTGTAAAAAGCAGAAAGTAAACCTCGTTTATATAGTGCTTTAAGAGTTTAAACATGCTATTGTCACAACTCTGTGAGATAGGTATTTCAGGTAGTCAATCCACCACTCAATGAACTAACAAACTTTGTATCAATCACCTACTAAGTGCTAAAGACTATGCTAAGCATCAGGGATATGAAAGACAACAACAGGAGCATCTAAGTGGTGCAGTGGATAGAGCAACAGCCCTGAAATCAGGAGGATCTGAGTTCAAATCTGGTCTCAGATACTTAACATTTCTTAACTGTGTGATCCTGAGAAAGTCACTTAACCCCCAATTGCCTCAGCAAAAATAAAAACATATATGTGATAAAAGACAATAGCTCCTGAAGCTCAGGAGCTTGACAAATTTTTTTGAGGGGGTGAGGTAGAAAAGACAGATATACTTTACTTGGAACCTCTTCTTTAGGATTCCCCACAATGGAACTAATATTGGGAAGTTGGGTCTCAAGGGAAAGTGAATGTCTACTCCTCTTTGTCTTGGAGTTCTGAGAAAACTCCTAAGGGGTTATGCATCTTTCTCTGTAGCTTCTAAATTTCAGGCAGAGCTCTCCATTAATAATTATGCAATAACTTCCATGGTACTATAAGAATGCTTTATATAAAACACTTCCCCCTAAACCTGGGGTACACTTTCCCACAAATACAACATTCAGAGGAGAGTGACTTTGGATTCCCAGTATAATGTTAGTGAGCCACATGCCAAGAGCAGCTTCTATACAATAGAATACTTCCCAGATCCTGGTCCTGGAAATCCTTGTCTCTCTTCATTGAATCTGTAGCATGTTTCCCTTATGTTCAATTCGCTGCTCAGCTGGGCTCCCAGAATCCAAGCCCTTCTTGAGCCCATAGCTGGAACTTCTCTCCACCACCAAGAGTCTTGTTCCCTGAAGCTGCTGTCATGTTCCAGGACCTCCACATCTGTCTGTCCTCAGTGTATCAATCCTCTCCTGATACAGGCACTTCCACAGCTGCTGCTGCTGCTGCTGCTGTTGTTCATTCATTTTAGTCATGGATGACTCTTTGTGACCCCATTTGGGGCTTTCTTGGCAGAGATGCTGGAGGGGTTTACCATTTCCGCCTCCAAATCATTTTACAGAGGAGGAAGCTGAGGCAAGCAGGGTTAAGTGACTTGCCCAGAATCATGCAGCTAGTAATGTCTGAGGCCACATTTGAGTTCAGACCTGGAGTTCTTAACCACTGTGTCACCTTGCTGTCCTTCCACAGCTGGGGGCCACTACTTCTGTCATGGACTACAGACACAGACACGATGTCAGTGAGAAGACCTGTGTGAAAGGACCTAAGGGAGTTCTTGAAATGCACCGTAAGGAACAATGATAAAGAAAATCAAAGAGAAACATTTGTAAGCTCTTCCCTCCAGTCCAAGAGTGCAGCAAAAACAAAATATAGCAAAACAACCAACCAAAAAATTCTACAGAACCTCAGAGCAGAAACAGGTCCGGGCAATCATAAACCAGCACCAAGAAGTAAGATGAGGCCAGCTCCCAAATAGCTCAGCACACAGGCAATCTGCCAGAGGAACAGCCCGAGATGAGGCCAGATCAGTGCCCAGGCATTGTGCCCAGGCAGCTCAGCACCCAGGGACCAGTAGGCCTTAAAGCAAGCATAGCTGAGGGCAGTGCCAATCAATACCTCACAGGTAGCACAGCACAGAGCACAGGTGGCCCCACTCTCAGCAACCAGACAACCCCAGGACGGGCACAAACGGGGACTGGACCAGCTAAGCTCCCAGGCAATAGTTCACAACATCCTGGGATTCAAGAGGCTCAAGCGGCTCAATATCTGGGCAGTCCTTCCCAAGGTACAGTAGGACTAGGGACAACTCAGCACATAACCATCTCAAGGCCAGGTAGTCCATTCTTGAGCCACAGCAGGAGAAAGGACCAAAGCAGAACCTGGGAAGCAGAACACCTAGAGTCTGCCAGGAGTACTGGCACCATTGATATCTGTTAGAATCTATTAAATTCACAGCAAGGGACAGAACTAAATCCAGATTCAAACTGTGTAAGAAAGAAATAAGCAAAGAACCAATGTGAATCCCTAACAAACTCAAACCAAAACTAGTAATTTCTACAGAAGATGGGGCCTAGTTGTAGGCACCACTAAATAAGATTTGCCCACACCATCTAACAGCCTAAAAGGGAGCTCACTCAAACACAAAGCCTTGGTTCAGAAAGTGAGGCTAGAGATATGAGTAAAGAAAAGAAAGTGCTTAACACAATGAAGAACTGTCTTGAGCTGAGAAAAATCCAGGAAATAATTCCAGAAGAGAACATTAACTCTACAAATCCAAATAAAATCTCAGAAAAAAGAATGACCTATGAGAAGTATAAGGGTAAGTAGAAGAGATGAAAGAAGAAATAACAAATGAAATGATATAGAAAACAATAGCCAGGGAGAAAAGAATGGTAAGGAAAATTCATAGCTTAGAACATTACACAAGAATTTGTCATTCTGAAATTTAGAATGGACAGAGCACAAAGCAATGAGTCCATGAGATAATAAGATGCAGACAAGTAAAATCAAAAGTCTGAAATATAAGGCATATGGCTACCAAAAAAATTGATTTAGAAAACAGGTCAAGGAGAGATAATCTTAGAATCATTGAACTATCTGAAAATCATTACTAGAACAAAAAGTCCAGATACCATATTTCAAGAAATCCTGCAAACTACTCAAATCAATTAGAAACAAAGACCAAAGCAAAAAATAGAAAGTATAATATCAGTCATTGTGTGAAAGACATCCCAAGATGAAAACTCCCAGGAAACAAAATCCAGAGTTTCCAGGTCAAAGAAAAAAAATACTGTAAATAGTCAAAAAGACAGAGTTCAAGTACAAAGGAGCTATAGTTAATATCACACAAGACTTGGTACTTATCACTTATAAGAAAGGGGATATAGGAGTAGGTAGATGGTGCAGTGGTAGAGCACCAGCCCTGAAGTCAGGAAGACCTGAGTTCAGTTCTGGCCTCAGACTCTTAACATATCTTAGCTGTGTGACCCTGGGCAAGTAATTTAACCCCAATTGCCTCAAAAAAAAAAAAAAAAAAAAGAAAGGGGATATACCATTCCAAAAGACAAATAATAAAGGTTTACAACTAAAAATAAGATTTCTAGCAAAACACTATAATCCTACAAGGAGTAAAAAATAGATGTTTAATGAAATAGAGGACTTCTAAATATCCCTGATGAAAAGATCAGAATAATTAGCAGAATGATTGAAATATAAACATAGAATTAAGAGAAACATAGCAAGGGGTGTGTGTGTGTGTGTGTGTGTGTGTGTGTGTATATATATATATTTTTTTTTTTGGTATTATACATACCTATTATTCTTTCACATAGTGTAACAAAATATATTTTTAAAAGAAATAAGCAGAGAAACTATATCAAAATATAGACAATGACCCAATATCAATACTGTATTTCTATATCTATATCAATAATATATATCTATATAAACAGACACACACATAAACATGTATATTTACTATAGACATAGGTGTATATCTCTATATGTTGTATATAAATTTATTTGTGTATATAAATGTATCCATATGTATTTTGTGTATATATAATCACATATATACATAAATATATTTATGGTACATGAGTGTATATAGATATATACTATAGAGACATGTGCATCTATGTATCTATATATGCATATATACATGTTGTTAGTATGTATATCTATTGAATGTAGTATATAAATTCTTAGAGGAAAAGTTAATCAAATCACAGGGAAAAATTAAAATAAAACTGTAATCAAAAAGAACCCCAGTTTATCTCTTTTAGATCTAGATAAATCTTACATAAAGAAAAACAAATAAATTGAAGGCTTGAATAGAGGAATGATAGATGACTAGTAAATGGAAACAATTAATTCAATTACTATATGAACTGCAAAAAATAAGAAAAGAAGGATTTCTTCCAAACTCTATGATACAAATATAGGGAGGAACAGGGAGAGACAAAGCAGAGCACAAAATTCATAGCCAATATCCTTGATGAATATTAACACAAAAGTATTTATTACAATGTTAGCCAAAAACATACAACATATTCAAAAATTGTGCACTGAACAGTTATTTCAAGAATCAAAGTTTGATTTATAGAATGAAAATTATACACACCATGTTAATATTAAATATAAATAGCAAAAAACAAAAGTAAAAAATCAAACCTTTATACATGATTTCATCAATAAATACTGAAAAAAGACTTTTTTTTTTTTTTACAAAATTCATTTTTGTTGAAAACACTAAAAAGTAGGGATAAATGGACCTTTCTGGAATGGACTTAATAGAAAAATCAAACCTAATATAGAATGGAGAAAGGATGGAGGCCTTTCCAGGAGGACCAAAGGTAAAGTGAAAATGTACATTATCTCTACCACTATTTACCTTCTATATGTTCTACAGCAGTTAGACAAGAAAAAGAAATCAAAGTAATAAAATTATTTAGCTTTTTAGAGTCACTTAAAATTAATTGAAATAATGATTTCAGTAAAGTTGCGGGTTATAGAATAAATCTGAACATAAATCTGTATATGCTCAACAAAACCCAGATAGAAGATATAGGAAGAGAAATCCTATTAAAAATAATAACAAAATGTACAAAATATTTGGGAGTTTACTTGAATAGAAGTAGAAAATTCTCATTACAGAAAAAAAGATAGACAAATAACTGGAAAACTATTAATTACTCCAGGGAAAACTATGGCAACACTACTTAAATTAATTAGCATATTTAGTGTCATACTAATTAAAACACCTAGAGCTAACTAAAAGGCACAGTGGATTGAGTACTAGACTTAGAATCAAGAATATTTGAGTTCCAATCTGACCTCAGACACTTACTAGTTGTGTGACACTGTCAAACTACTTAACCTCTGGCTTCCTCAGTTTCCTCATCTGTAAAATGGGAATGATAATAATAGCACCTGCCTTCTATGTTTATTGCAAGATAAAATGAGATAATATTTATAAAGCATCTGACACACAGCAGGTATTTAGAAAATGTTGGTTTCTTTCATTTCAAATGATTATTTTGTAGAATTAGAAAAAACAAAATTGATCTGTAGGAACAAAACAAAAATCTTAGGAGAAATAGTGAGGAAAATGTGTGAAGAAAAAGCATTCCAGCAGTCACAAAAACCAAATTATAGTACAAAAGAACAATCATTAAAACTATTTGGTATGTTTAAAAAACTAGAGAGATTATTCAATAGAACAGATTGGGTATATAATATCCAAAAGCAAACAAACACAGTAGCATAATAGTCAGTAAACACAAAGGCGATAACAATTGGATTAAGGTCAACAAAAATTACTGAGAGAACTGGAAAGCAGTCTGACATAAATTAAGTATTAAGTATTAAGCTCCAAAATGATATATGATATAGACATAAAGATATATGATAAAGACATAAACAAATTAAGGAGCAAGAACAAAATTATTTTGCATATTTATGGAAAGGGGAAGAGTTCATTACCAAACAATGGATAAATCTGATCACAGAAAGTAAAAGGACAGTTTTTTTTTTAATCATATTTATGCTTTTAATATATTTGCAAAAAATCCAAAGATAAACTGAACACAAGATTACTCTCTGTAGTGCTATTATCGTTTTTGCCAATCTTTCTTTTTTTATTAAATATTTTTATTTTCAAAACATGCATAGATGATTTTCAGCATTCACCCTTGCAAAACCTTGTGTTCCAATTTTTTTTCTTCCTTACTTTCCCCCCACCTTTTTCCATAGATGTCAAGTAATCCAATATATGTTAAGCAAGTACAATTCTTCTATACATATTTCCACAATTATCATGTTGCACCAGAAAAATAAGATCAAAAAGGGAAAAAAATGAGAAAGACAATAAAATGCAAAGAAACTACAGCAAAAAAGTGAAAATACTATGTTGTGATGCACACTCAGTCCCCATAGTCTCCTTCCTGGGTGCAGATGGCTCTCTTCATCACGAGACCATTGGAACTGGCCTGAATCACCTCACTGCTGAAAAGAGCCACATCTTTTTATTTATTTTTTTTAAATTTAATAGCCTTTTATTTACAGGTTATATGTATGGGTAACTTTACAGCATTGACAATTGCCAAACCTCTTGTTTCAATTTTTCCCCTCCTTCCCTCCACCCCCTCCCCCAGATGGCAGGATGACCAGTAGATATTAAATATATTAAAATATAAATTAGATACACAATAAGTATAAATGCCCAACTGTTATTTTGCTGTACAAAAAGAATCGGACTCTGAAATATTGTACAATTAGCCTGTGAAGGAAATCAAAAATGCAGGTGGGCAAAAATATAGGGATTGAGAATTCAATGTAATGGTTTTTAGTCATCTCCCAGAATTCTTTCTCTGGGCATAGTTGTTCAGTTCATTACTGCTCCATTGGAACTGATTTGGTAGATCTCATTGCTGAGGATGGCCAGGTCCATCAGAATTGGTCATCATATAGTATTATTGTTGAAGTATATAATGATCTCTTGGCCCTGCTCATTTCACTCAGCATCAGTTCATGTAAGTCTCTCCAGGACTTTCTGAAATCATCCTGTTGGTCATTTCTTACAGAACAATAATATTCCATAATATTCATATACCACAATTTATTCAGCCATTCTCCAATTGTTGGGCATCCACTCAGTTTCCAGTTTCTGGCCACTACAAAGAGGGCTGCCACAAACATTCGTGCACATACAGGTCCCTTTCCCTTCTTTATGATCTCTTTGAGGATATAAGCCCAGTAGTAACACTGCTGGATCGAAGGGTATGCACAGTTTGATAACTTTTTGAGCATAATTGTTGGTGGAGTTGTGAACAAATCCAACCATTTTGGAGAGTAGTTTGGAACTATGCTCAAAAAGTTATCAAACTGTGCATACCCTTTGATCCAGCAGTGTTACTACTGGGATTATATCCCAAAGAGATTATAAGAGAAGGAAAGAGTCACATGTTTGTGACCTTTGTTACTGAACGAATGATCCATCGATTGAAATGGCTGAATACTATATGAATATGGTTACTGTTCTGTGAAATGACCAACGATATTTCAGAAAGGCCTGAGAGATTACAACTGATGCTGGTGAAATAGGCAGAGATCATTATACTTCAACAATGCTAGATATGACCAGTTCTGTGGATCAGGATATCCTCAGCAACGAGATCACAAATCATTTCTAATGGAGCAGTAATGAACTGAACTATGCCAAAAACTCTGGGAGATGACTAAAACTCATTACATAACATCCTCAATCCTATATTTATGCAACATGCATTTTTGATTTCTTACTAGCTAATTGTACAATAATAGAGTCTGATTCTTGTAAACAAATATGTTTTCATGTATCTTATTGTGCATCTAATATTTTAATATATTTAATCTACTGTATCTACATCTAGAAGGGGTGAATAGAGTGAAAATTGGAACAAGAGGTTACAGTGTATTGTAAAGTTACTGTATATATCCTGTAAATAAAAGGCTATTAATAAAAAAAAAAAACTTTTGAGCATAGTTCCAAATTGCTCTCCAGAATGGTTGGATGTATTCACAGTTCCACCAACAATGTATTAGTGTCCAAAAAGAGCCACATCTGTCAGAATTGATCATCATATAGTCTAGCTGTTGCTGTGTACAATTTTCTCTTGGTTCTACTGACTTCACCCAGCATCAATTCATGTAAGTCTCTCCAGGCCTCTCTGAAATCATCCTGTTGATCATTCCTTACAGAACAATAGTTCATATATCATAATTTATTCAGCCACTCTCCAACTGATGGGCATCCACTCACTTTCCAGTTCCTTTCTATCACATAAAACATCATTGCATATATAGATTCTCTTCCCTTTTTTAAGGTCTCTTTGGGATATAGGCCCAATAGAGATATTGCTAGATCAAAGGATATGCATAGTTTGATAACCCTTTAGTCATAATTCTATATTGTTCTCCAGAATGGTTGGAGCCATTCACAATTCCATTAACAATGTATTAGTGTCCCAGATTTTCCATATCTCCTCCAACTTCATCATTATCTTTTCCTGTCATCTTAGCCAATCAGAGATGTGTATAGTGTTACCTCAGAATGTCTTAATTTTCATTTTTCTGATAAAGTGATTTAGAGCATTTTTTCATATGATCCGAAATGGTTTTAATTTCTTCATCTGAAAATTGTCTGTTAATATCCTTTGAACATTTATCAATTGGGGAATGGCTTATATTCTTAGAAATTTGAATCAATTCTCCATAAATGTTAGAAATGAGGCCTTTATTAGAACCCTTGGATGTAACAAGGGGTTACATTTGGATGTAAAATGTTTTCCCACTTTACTGCTTCCCTTATAATCTTATCTGCATTGGTTTTGTTTGTACAAAAACTTTTTAAGCTTAATATAATCAAAATTATCTATTTTGCATTTCATAATTACTTCAGTTCTTCTCTAGCCACAAATTCCTTCCTTCTCCACACATCTGAGAGGTAGACTATCCTTTGATCTTCTGATTTGCTTATAGTATTGTTCTTTATCTCTAAATCATGAACCCATTTGAACCTTGTTACTTATAGGATATTAGATGTTGGTCAATGCCTATTTTCTACCATACTAATTTCCAATTTTCCCAGCAATTTTTGACAAATAGTGAGTTCTTATCCCAGAAACTGGGGTCTTTGGGTTTATCAAACACTAGTCATTGATTATTGTGTCTTGTGAACCTAACCCATTACAATGATCGATAACTATATTTCTTTTTTTTAATATTCTTTTTTTATTATTATAGTTTTTTATTGAAAAAACATATGCATGTGTAATTTTTCACCATTGATCCTTGCAAAAACTTCTGTTCCAACTTTTCCCCTCCTTCCCTCCATCCCCTCCCCTAGATGGCAGGTAGTCCCATACATGTTAAATATGTTAAAGTATATGTTAAATACAATATATGTATATATATTTATATAGTTGTCTTGCTATAAAAGAAAAATCAGATTTAGAAAGAAAGTAAAAATAACCTGGGAAGAAAGACAAAAATACAAGCAAACAATAACAGACAGGGTATAAATGCAATGTTGTGATCCATACTCATTTCCCCAGTGTTCTTTTGCTGGTTGTTTTGTTCATTACTGATCAATTGGAACTAATTTGGATCCTCTCATTATTGAAGATAGCTACTTCCATCAGAATTGATCCTCATATAGTATTGTTATTGAAGTGTATAATGAACTCCTGGTTCTGTTCATTTCACTCAGCATCAGTTCATGTAGTCTCTCCAAGCCTCTCTGAATTCATCCTCCTGGTCATTTCTTACAGAACAATAATATTCCATAACATTCATATACCACAATTTACCCAGCCATTCTCCAATTGATGGGCATCCATTCAATTTCCAGTTTCTAGCCACTACAAAAAAGGCTGCCACAAATATTTTTGCACATATAGATCTCTTTCCCTTCTTTAATATCTCTTTGGGATACAAGCCCAGTAGAAACATTGCTGGGTCAAAGGGTATGCACAGTTTGATAACTTTTTGAGCATAGTTCCAAATTGCTCCCCAGAATAGTTGGATCCATTTACAACTCCTCCAACAATGCACCAGTGTCCCAGTTTCCCCAGATCCCCTCCAACATTCATCACTGTCTTTTCCTGTCAACAGACAATCTGAGAGGTGTGTAGTGATGTCTCAGAGTTATCTTAATTCATTTCTGTGATCAATAATGATTTGGAGCACCTTTTCATATGGGTAGAAATAGTTTCAATTTCATCATCTGAAAATTGTCTATCCATATCCTTTGACCATTTATCAATTGGAGAATGGCTTTTTTTTCTTATAAATTTGAGTCAATTCTCTATATATTTTGGAAATGAGGCTTTTATCAGAACCTTTAACTATACAGATATTTTCCCAGTTTATTGCTTCCCTTCTAATCTTGGATGACTATATTTCTATATAGTTTTGATGGTTTTGATGACTGCTGCTTTATAATATAGTTTTAGATCTAGGACAGCTAGGTCACCTTCATTTGCATTTTTAAAAATTAATTCTCTTTTTGACCTTTTGTTCTTTCAGATGAATTTGGTTATTATTTTTTTTAGCTCTGTAAAATAGTTTCTTGGGAGTTTGATTGATATAGCACTGAATGATTAAGTTAGGTAGAATTGTCATTTTTATTATATTATTTTATATTATCTATGGCAATTTAAAATGGAATTTCTCTTTGTTTCTCTTGCTGCTGGACTTTGTTAGTAACATATAGAAATATCGATAATCTCTGTGGATTTATTTTGCATCCTGCAACTGCTAAAATTGTGAATTGATTCTAGTAGTTTCTTAGCTGATTCTCCAGATTTGTCTAAGTATACCATTATATCATCTGCAAAGAGTGATAATTCGGTTTCCTCATAACCTGTCCTAATTCCTTTAATTTCTTTTCCTTCTCTTATTGCCAAAACTAACATTTCTAATACAATATTGAATAGTAATGGTGATAGTGGGCAACCTTGTTTTATCCCTGATCTTATTGGGATAAATTCTAATTTATCCTCATTACATATGATGCTTACTGATGGTTTTAAATAGTTGATACTGATCATTTTAAGGAAAACTCTATTAATTTCTATACTCTTTATGTTTTTAATAAGAATGGAAGTTGGATTTTGTCAAATGCTTTTTCTGTATCTATTTAGATAATCTTATGATTTGTAAGTTTGGTTATTGATACAGTAAATTATGCTAATAGTTTTTCTAATATTGAATCAGTCCTGCATTTCTGGTATAAATTTTACTTGGTCATGCTGTATTATCCTGGTGATAACTTGCTGTAATCTCTTTGCTAATATTTTATTTAAGATTTTTGTATCAATATTCATTAGGGAAATTGGCCTATATTTTTAAAAGGACATTTTTGATCAAAAAAATATTAAAGTTGTTGCACAAACAAAACAAATGCAGCTAAAATAAGAAGAAATAGGTGGGGAAAATATCTTTGCAGCAAGTTTCTCTGATAAAATTCTCATATTGGAATTATATAAAGCACAAATTCAAATTTATAAAAACAAAAGTCTTTCCCAATAGATATATGGTAAAAGGATATGAATAGTCAGTTTTCAAAGAAAGAAATCTAAGCTATCAACAACCATATATTTAAAAAAAATACTCCAAATCATCAATGATAAGAGATGTGCAAATTAAAGAAATTCTAAGCTTTTACCTTACATCCATCAGATTTGCAAAGATTACAAAATCAGAAAATGATAAATGTTGGAGGGGCTATAGGAAAACAGGCACGTTATTGCATTATTGGTGGAATTGAGAATTAGCTCAGCTGATCCAAAAAGCAATTTGGAACCACCCTCAAGATGTCACTAAATTATACATATCATTTGACCCAGAGATACCATTAATAAGTCCTTACCCTCCTTTTTTTTTAAAAAAGGAAATGTACTCCTATGTACAAAATATTAATATTATATGTAGCCAATATCTTTGTTGTAGCAAAGAACTGAAAAATAAGGGAAGTCCCTTCAATTAGAAAGGAACTTTAAAAATTATCATCTGTATAATGGAATATTATTGCACTATAATAAATAACAAAAGGGAAAGTTTGAAGCCTGTGAGGAACCTTATTAACTGATGCAAAGCAAAATAAGCAGAACCAGAAATACATACAATAACATTATTTAAAAAAAAAAACTCCAAAGGACCCAAGAAATCCTCAGTACAATTCACTATTCAAGAGTTTAGTTGCTGAGGCTTTTTATTCACTTGCAGTGAGATATGATAAATGCAGATGCAGAATGCATCAATAATACAGATGAAAAAAACATTTTTGAGTCATCCAGTGTGGGAATTTATTTTGCATGACTATCCATATTCATTACAAATGCTTTATTTTTGTTTATTTTCTAATGGGTTGGAGGTAGGAGGAGTGCAAAGAGATGGGTGAAAGGGATAGGAAAAACAAAGAATGGTCATTGAAGCACCTTTTTAAAAAAAGCACAGAAGATAGTAGAAAGAAGGCCAGCAATAAATCACAGCTATATGACTTAGATAAAAGGGTGATTATACAAATACAAGTAGGACAATTTAAAAATTATGCATTTATATTTAGTATATGCACATAATTATGTATTTATATTTATTGTACATTATACACATATACACATACATCCACATATATATAAATATATAAATATAAATAAAGCACAAGCCGTATATTATAGAGAGTAGCAGTTTCCTGCATGATATCTTCTGTTATATATTATGCATCTAAGTGACACAATGGGTAAAGTACCAGTCTTAGTATCAGGAAGAATTTAGACATTTGATCCTTGTTTGTTTCCTTAACTATAAAATAGGAATGATAATAGCACCTACTTCCCAAGATTGTTGTGAGGATAAAATGAGATAATAATTGTAAAACATCTGACATGCAATAAATGCTATATAAAAGTTAGTTATTATTATTATGCAAATGTAAATAAAATACCCATTTTATTGTGTCTAAATCCAGAAAAAAATTAAATAAAATTTTTGCAAGATCATAAATATGGATGAAAAAACATTTTTTAAAAAAAGGAACCTCATACTATTATAATCTAAATAATTCCCTTTCTGGATACTCATTCACTTATTATTTGAAAAGAGCAAATACAAAGAGACAGAAGCATTCATGTGTTAACAACCACCATGGCTAGGTGAGAAAGAGCCACAGGGCAGAGTCCCTTCCCCCACCTGGCTTGGGAGGCAGCCCAAAGTAGTGTAGCCCTTTTTAGAGCTGGACAGAAGCTGGACAGGTGACCCTTTTGTAGATGCACAAAGTTCCTTCAACCTTGAGCAGTTAACAAGCCCATCAAACATATATGCTTAGAAAGCAAATCCCACAAAATTTTCTGTGCCTTCTTCAAAACTTAGTTCAAAGGCTACCTCCTACATGAGGTATATATATTTATGTGTGTGTGTGTGTGTGTATGTGTATGTGTGTGCACATACACACACATACATATATATAACAGAAGAGATCATGCAGGAAACTGCAGTTCTCTATAACATATTACTTGTGCTTTATTTATATATGAATATTTGTGTATGTATAATGTGAGATAAATATAAATGCATAATTATGTACATATAATAAATTCAGTATATAACTTTTTTCCTGAAAGTCAGAGATTTTCTGTGCCTGCTCTATGTAACTCACAAATACTGACATATCTGAGCATGTCCCAGGTCTTTGTTATATAAGTAAATACAAATTATATATAAGAAATCATTAGGTCAGAAAGGAACCAGCCCATGGTAGGTCAGGAAAGGCCTCAAGAAGGAAGCAGCCCATAAGCAGAATTTTGAAAAAGGTAGCTTTAAAGGATTCTAGGAGATAAAAGTGAGAAGGGAGTGTATTTCAGGGATAGAATGTACACATGCTTGGAGAATAGAGATGCAACATCATTTATGAAAAACAAGTAAGCTAATTTGGCTGAAACATAGAGTGTGTGAAAAATAATTATTTTCAACAAGCCTGGAAAGGGAGACCAGAGTCAGAGTGTGAAAGGCTTTAAGTGCTCAACAGAAAAATTTATATTTGATCAAAGAGTAATAGAAAATCATTGGAACTTTCTGAGCATAAGAATGACATCATCAGACCTGTACTTTAGGAATAACACTGGTAGTTATGTGGAGGATGGATGGAGTGGGTGTGGGGTGTGGATGAAAAGACAGAAAGCTAGGAGAACATTTGGGGGTTATTGCAATAATCCAGAAGACAAATGACAAGACCATAAATTAAAATGAGGCTGTATGAATAAAGAAAAAGAAGCTAATGCAAGAGATATTGTGGAGAGAATTAAGACAGTGATGGATAATTTCTCTGAGGTCCTTTCTAACTCTAAATTTATGATCCTATGATATATTATATATACACACACACACACACACAATTGTGTATACATATATATCTATATCTATGTCATTTATATGAAAATCATTGACTTCATGGGGTGGTAATTTGGCAAACAAGTTAGGAAATAAAGAGAATATAGAATCATAATAGAAAAAGAGTCCAGGATAGAACTCTGAGGAACACCCATGGTTAGGATACATTACATGAATAATAGACTAGCAAAGGAATGTGAAAAGTGGTCAAATAGAGGAATCAGGAGAGTATACCCATGTCTTAAAAACTAAGAGAGTAGAACATGTATAGGAATAGTATGTGAGATCAATGGTGTTAAATATAAAACACACACACACACATCTCACTGTAACAGAATAGATCATGCAGGAAACTACAACTCCCTATAATATATTACTTGTGCTTTATTTATATTTATATATATATATATATATATGTGCGTATATGTATATGTGTATATATGTATGTATATGTATAATGTGAGATAAATATAAATACATAATTATGTACATATAATAAACTCAGTATATAACATTTTTCCTGAAAGGCAGAGATCATTGCAAAGGTAAGAAGGATAAGTCTGAGGAAGGAGCACCACAACTAACAACTTTGTAGAAAGAAATTTTTATTGAGTGATGAAGTCAGAAACCAAATTACAAAAGAATAAGGAGAGAAAATAGAAGTGGAGGCAACAGTATAGACAGCTTTTTCTAGAAGTGACTAGATGGTACCATGGATAGCGCATCAGGCCTCAGTTGAAATTTGGCCTCAAACACTTATTAACTGTGTGTCTCTGGGCAGGTCACTTAACCCTGTTTGCCTCAGATTCTTATCTGTAAAATGAGATTAATAATAAAATCTACCTTACAAGGTTGTTGTATGGATCAAATGAAAAAAATATTTATAAATACCCGGCACATAGTAAGTGCTATATAAATGCTATTATTAGTAGTAGCTGTTGGACAGTCACTTAACCTCTGTCTCAATTTTCTCGATGGGGATAAAATACCTACCTTTCAAGATTGTTGTGAGAATCAAAAGAGATGTTAGTAAAAACTGATCATCTAATTTCTGGCACATATTGGTACTATGTAAGTGCTTATTTCTCTCTCCTTCCTTTCTGCTAGAAGCTTGAGTGAGAAAGGCAAGAGAGAGATGTAGAATGATTATTGCAGGGAATTATGTGGTCCAGTGATTATGAAAGGAACTTAGTTGGAGGAGATGGCAAAAGATACGTTAGAAGTTGGAAGTAGAGGAATTGACCTTGGTGAGAAGTGCCACGTGTTCATCGAAGACTGGAGTAAAGGAGGAGAGAATGGAGAATGATGTCAAGGGGTTCTGGGATATGGAACAGGGGAATGGAGGAAGTATGGATGGAAGCTAATAGAGAACTATTTTCTCAGGAAGACAAGAGTCTAGTCTGCCAAGAGGGAGAATGAAGATAGTTATGAAAGCCTGAAGAGGGGAATCTTCATTTTCATGAGTTCAAATCCAGTTCAAATCCTTCTTAACTGGTAAGTTACTTAACCTCATTTGCCTCAGTTTCCTCCTCTATCAAATGAACTGTAAGAAGACATGACAAACCCTTCCAGTACATCTGCCAAGAAAACCCCAAATGGGATCATAAAGAGTCAGATACAGCTGACACGATTGAGCAACAAGGAGAGAAAATAGAAAGTTCAGAACAGGAGAATGCAATAAGAAATGCAATAAGAAGGGAAGAGTAAAAGAATTTCCTTGTGAAAAGATCCAGTTGAAATTTTGTATTGGGTATCAGATTTCATTAATAGGGTCTCTGTATGAGGAAATTCTCACTACCAGTTTAGATCAGCACCTGCTCTATAATTTGTAGTTTGGGGCAGTTTCCTGGGAGAGCTAAGAGATGATTTGCCCAGGGTCACATACTAGTATGAATTGGACACAAGAACTGAACCCAAATCTCCTTAATTCCAGCAGGGGTTCTCCACTCATTACCCAACGCTAACTTTTCTGGTTGCCATTTTATAATATAAATTTCTAGTCACACAGTTGTGTGATATCTTCCAGAACTATTCAGCTAAATGCAAGTAGATGCAGAAAAAAAGATAATGGGTATTCTCACTATCATCCAGTGTTCAGGTCTAACAAGGCAATAGCATTCAAAAGTAGAAAACAGAATAAAGTTGAATTGTTGACATTATGGCTGATTGAGAAGGGGTAACTGTGTCCTTTTCCCCTACTCTGTCTTCTTAAAAAATATCATCTTCTATTCTCTTCTCCTTTACTCCAGTTTCTGATGAAGAGGTAGCACTTTTCAACAAAGTCAGTTTCTCTTCTTGTATCCTTTAACCCATTTCCTTCCATCTCCTCTGGCATATAGCTCCTACATTATTGGACCATTCATTGAAAGTATTATTCCCTATCTCCCTCCTGCCTTTCTTAGTCAAGTTCCTATAAGGGGGGGAGAGGAGAAGAAAAAACATTTATATAGTGCCTACTATGTGCTCGGTGCAGCAGAGATGATAATCTGGGAAAAACATTGAGTGATAGCAGAGTTAGAAGCTGTGTGAGAACGAAAAGAGGTTTTCATCCATCTTGGAGCCTGGGAGGCCTGTTAGAAACAAGACTTTTAGAAGAACAAAATGTCTGGAAGGCTGTGATCCAAGGCCATTCTCTCTAGCTACAAATAAGGTCGATGAAACCAGAGGGAACATAATAGCTCTTCTGAAAACTGAAGGAGTCTATGGTCAGGATGAAACCGAATTCTATTTAGGCAAGAGATATGCTTATGTATACAAACAAAAGACAACAGTGACTCCTGGTGGGAAATCCAACAGAACAAGAGTGATCTGTGGAAAAATTACTCAAAATGGTGGAATGGTTTGAGCCAAGTTCAGAAGCAATCTTCTTGCCAAGGCCATTGGACACAAGATCCAAGTGATATTCTATCTTTCAAGGATCTAGAATATGAAAACTGATTAAATAAAAATTACACTTTTTTTCAAATATAAAAAAGTAAGAAAAGAGATAAGGCAGAAATGAGGCACATGAACAATTTAAAAACAGATGGTTATGACCAGATTAAGAATCACTTCTTTGATCATGGACGTAAAATATTTTGTGGCTGATGATGAGATCAAAGATGTGACTATATTGTGTATATGGTTGAAGAGAAGTGTAGGTATGGATACTATTTTTATTCCTAGTTTGTAGTTAAGGGAATGTCAGAGAAGTCATTTAATCAAGATTACCTGGCTCCTAAATCTGCTTTACCATGCAGAAAAGTTTGGGATAATTTGGGCAAAAACCTAGAGTGAGTAGAAGGTCTGAGGAGGGGAAGAGATAGGGCTAAAATAAAGAATAAGAGTGGTCAAGTTGAGAGTGACATTGACAATCTTAATAAAATTCAGGCATAATGGGGCCCTTGGAGGTAAGATATTTGTGGAAATAGCAGCACTCCTTCAGAGTGCTCTGAAATGGGGAGAATCAGAAGGGATATGTGGGAAGAGGCTAGAGGTACAAATGAAGATAGAACTATGAAATGAATTGTCAGTCTGAGACTAACAGAGCACAGAAGGACCCCAACAGTTTATGGACCTCACTCCTTTTCCTCTGTTCTCAACAAAGTCAGTGAGAACACTTTCTCTACAGGTATGCTTTACTTCACACAACAAATATATTTTCGTAAAGAAAAAAAAATAAGACTTTTGTAAATAATATCAAACTCCAGAAATTTGAACAGGAATGGACTTATAAAATTATCTAGTTCAGTCAAGTTTTCTATATGGGGAACCTGCATCATAAAGATGAAGTGATTTACCAAAGATCAAATGAGGGATAGAAAGCCAGGCAGTATGTCTTTTTATGATGATCAAGGATGGTTCAGTCACTCTTTCTGCTCCTTATTTTGGACATAAATCCTTCTTTTTCCATATTATATGAAAGGATCTACAAGTCTCTTTTACCTGTTTTGTTAGTTTTGAGCCTCCAACAGAGAATGTGTTTCTGGCAAAACATCTTACTACTAAATCTAACTCTTATCTCTTCCTTAGGGTTCTTTTCCAGTTGCTTCTTCCCAACTCTAATCACAATAAGTATTAGCAATTTCTAATGATAATTTCTGGTGGTTGCCACTGTTTATAAAGGCAAAATAGACATTTTAAATAAAAAATCCCTCCAAAGCCCATGCCTGGAAGAAAAGAATTCAGGCTTCCTAGATGTAACTGAAGGAGAAACAAAAGGTTCAGTATTATAGTCTTGGGAATCTATAGTAGGGATTTCAATAATAAAGTTTTTTTCCTAACATACTTTAACCCCATGGCTCAAGCAACTTTTCTTTAGGTACTTTTCCTCATGGTGCCCTTTACTGCACTTTTGCTATCTCATGTTGCTTCTTAGGACACTCATTTCTTCAGTTTAATGCTTCTTCTGCTCCTCCAGTCAGCTTTTGAGCTCCTCTTTAAGTTTTCCAACAGTCCACTCAGTGAATTGATTTTCAAAGATAATCTAGAGGCCTTTTATTCTTGTTCCCATTCTGTTGTTTTCTTGATGATTCATTCAAGAAAATAATTTGCACCTCATAAAGAAACTACCATAACCTTTTACAGTTAGCTTAACAGCTCTTTGTGGGCTCCTTTTTGGTGATTAGATCTTGGGCTTTCAAAGACCACTCTCTTAATAAGAGAAGACCAATATCTAGAGAGGGAGAGTAGTAAACTGCAAGCCTGGATTGGAGCCCAAACCTCCTCAGTTTCACATAAACCTTCTTTCCACTAGGCCAGAGATGTCCAACATGCAGCTTCTACTCCCTGAATGTGGCTTCAAACAGAATAAACTGTAATTGGGAAATATTTAACAGCACAAATAAAGATATAATAAAACTTAAATAATGTTAATAAGGAGCTTTCAACAGAGGGGATTCTTATGGATAGTATAGAGACTTCTGTTTCTATCTGAGTTGGATACCACTTTACTGTGCCACATTATATTTTTTAAAATGCACAACATTTAAAGAAAGTTCATGGCAAATCTTTGAACCATTCTATAATTTATTTTATTTGAAAATTTAGAGCCGGAGATGACTAAAAACCATTACATTGAATTCCCAATCCCTATATTTATGCACACCTGCATTTTTTATTTCCTTCACAAGCTAATTGTACAATAATTCAGAGTCTGATTCTTTTTGTACAGCAAAATAATGTTTTGGTCATGTATACTTATTGTGTATCTAAGTTATATTTTAATATATTTAACATCTACTGGTCATCCTGCCATCTAGGGGAGGGGGTGGGGGGGTAAGAGGTGAAAAATTGGAACAAGAGGTTTGGCAATTGTTAATGCTGTAAAGTTACCCATGTATATATCCTGTAAATAAAAGGCTATTAAATTAAAAAAAAAAAAAGTTTAGAGCCTTAACATTTATTTTACCTAAAACAGTGCATATGTGTATGGTGGTCTATCACAGAGTTTTTAGAGAGGGAAGTAATGTTAGTAATTATCTATTCCAGTTCCTTCACCATACAGATAGGGAAAATAAGTCCCAGCAAGGTGATGTGAACTCTGCAAAGTTATATAATAGCAGAGCCAGGACAAGCATTCAGGTCTGCTGGCTATTGTTCTTTCCACTATCTCATTTGACCTTAATTCAATCCAGTTTTCAATTCAACAACCATTTATCAAGCCTGTTCCTAAATGCAGAATACTCTACTAAAATTCTGAGATTAGCCCCTCCCAAATTGTTTTTTTAAGGATTCAATTATTTTAAAATGTGTTAATTTGTTGTTGCTCAGTGTATCTAACTCGGGATTCCACTTGGCATTTTCTTGGCAAAAATCCTGGAATAGTTTGCCATTTCCTGCTCCAACTTATTTTATAGATGAGACAAACTGAGGCAAACAGGATTAGATGACTTCCCCAAGGTCATATAACTAGAAAGTGTCTGAGGTAAAATTTGAACTCAGATCTTCCTGACTCCAGGCCAATCCTCTATCCACGGAGTTACCCAGCTGTTGTTAACTTAATATCTACTTATTTAAACCTCAGGTCAATAAAATGGTCCCTTAGGTACATATATACATACATACATAAAACAGCTCCTAGGCTGTTTTAAGGAGATTTTTGAACAAAAAGTTATGAATTCAATTGTAATCATCAGAACTCAAAAAATTCTTAGCCTGAGATCTAAAATGGATAGATTTGGGGGGATGAAGATATCTATGAAATTTGATGCAATAAAAATTACATCTTTATTTTAATTAATCTTTAACTGAAATTTAGCATTTTCCAAAATTGTGCATGTGTTTTTTTGTTTGTTTTTGTAACAGTGTGAGAAGGAGTCCATTGATTTCACCAGACTTCTTAGGGGGTACATCAGACAAAGGTTAAGAACTACTGATTTAGGCAAAAGTTAGACTTTTCCTAGATTTACATTTATATCTTTCTCTAGTTAACCCCTGGCTTCTTTTTATTTGAGGAAAAATTCAGGCTGCTGGAAACAAAACAACAGATTATATTGTGTATCTATGAAGAGATAGGGATCTGGAGAAAGAATTGGAGAAAGAACAAAACTTTTCTCAGTGTTTCCCTCAAAAGTCATACTTGCATATATGAGTATTTTAATGGTATCAATCTGGGTCTTCTGTTCTAAGATGCCTGATGAGCTGATGAGCTTCCTCAATAGCTCCCCTATTTTCCTTTATATTTTCCCTTTCTTTCTTTTTTTTTTTTTTTATTAATTTTTTTAGGGGGGAGACAATCAGGGTTAAGTGACTTGCCCAGAGTCACATAGCTAGAAGGTATTTAAGACTGGATTTGAATTCAGGTCCTACCTGGCTTTAAGGCCAACTTTCTATCCATTATACCATCTAGCTGTCCACATCCTCCTCTTCTTTAGCTAGTTCTCCAGGGGCTGCCAGTTCTTGGTTCAGCTTTATATAATAACTACTTTCTTTGTATTTTTAGACCCTCAAACTCTGGTTCTGAGAAAAAACCTCCCTTTATACCAATTCCTTAGTGCAAAGCACTATACTCTGCATTTATATGTATATTTTTTCCTTTCCATAGCATTCTGAACTGCTTTTCCATACTTACATATGATAAAAAGGTTTTTTTTAAAAAGGCACCCTATTTTCTACTTTTAAGATTCTTCTATGTATTCTCAGTCCCTAACTCAAGCCCATTCTCCAACTGTTTGACCACTTGTCTCCTCAAATTCCAAATTATAGTATTAAAATAGAAAATTGCTAATTGAAAAGAAAAAATTAAACCAATAAATAAAATTAGGAACTGGTTTCATTTTTTTTTAAGATTATATATATACATTCATTTTTTTACATCTTTCCATATGGGTCAGTTGGGAGAGAAAAATCAGAACAAAAAGGAAAAACCACAAAAAAGAAAAATAAAGGTGAAAATAGTGTACATTGATCTACATTCAGTCTCCATAGATTTCTCTCTAGTTTCAGATGATAATTTCCATCCAAAGTATATTGATATTGTCTTGGATCACTGAATTGCTGAGAAGAATTAAATCTATCATAGTTGATTATTACACAATCTTGTTAATGTGTACAATGTTTTCCTAGTTCTGCTTGCTTCACTCAGCATCAATTCATGTAAATCTTTCCAGGCTTTTCTAAAATCAGCCTGTTAATAATGTTTTATAGAATTATATTTTATTATTTATTTTATATTTAATTATATTAAAATAATAAAATGGATAAACCATTGGTTGATTTGATTTAAAAAAGAAGAAAACCAAATTACTAATATTAAAAATGGAAAGGAACAAGTACATCACCAATGAAGATGAAAATAAAGCAATTATTAGGAGTTATTTTTGATTAATTATATGCTAGTAAAATTGACAATTTAAGGGAAATGAATGAATATTTATGAAAATATAAACTTGCCAGATTAACAGAAGTAGAATACTTAACCCTATCTTAGAAAAAATAAACTGACTAAGTTATCAATGAGCTTCTTAAGGAAAAATCTCCAGGATCACATGGATTTACAAGTGAATTTTGCCAAACATTAAAGGTACAATTAATTCCATTTAAAATAACTGCAGACCATATAAAATACTTAGGAATATACTTGCCAAGACAAATCCAGGGACTACATAAACACAATTACAAGACACTTTTTCACACAAATCAAGATCTAAACAATTGGTAAAGAACTGATTGTTCATGATTAGGCTGCCAAAATAATAATAATAAAAAAGATAATTCTACTGAAGCTAATTTACTTATTTGGTGCCATGCTAATCAAATTACCAAAGTATTATTTTATAGAGTTGGAAAAAAATAATGAAAAAATTCACCTGGATGTTGCTCATTATTTCAACTCATTTTAGTTCATTTTTTAGAATTCTCTAAATATGTTTTATTCTAGACATTTACATAAGATTTATAGACTTTATTCGACTGCCAAAAGGGCCAATGAAAACTCAAAAGCTAAGAACTCTTCATTTAAGCCAACTTTCTCATTTCATAGTTGGGAAAGTGAATCCCAGAGAGAAAAGTGTTTTACTGTAGATGGCACCGTGAGCTTTGCAGAGCTGGGATCATAGTGCAGATTGTTCTTATTCTTTTTAAGTATCTTTTTATTTATAAAATATATTTATGGTTTTTTTTCAACATTGACTCTTACAAAACCTTCTGTTCCAAATTTTCCCCTACTTCCTCCCCACCCCCTCCCTAGATGGCAGGTAGTCCAATACATGTTAAATATGTTAAATTATATGTTAAATCCAATATATGTATAGATATTTATAGTTACCTTGCTGCACAAGAAAAATCAGATCTAGAAAGAAAAAAAAAAAAAAACCTGAGAAGGAAAACAAAAATCAAGCAAACAATAACAGACAGAGTGAAAATGTTATGTTGTGTTCCACACTCAGTTCCCATAGTCCTCTCTCTGGATGTAAATGGCTCTCTTCATTACTGGACAATTGGAAATGATTTGAATCAACTCATTGTTGAATGAACTTCCATCAGAATTGATCATCGTATGGTCTTCTTGTTGCCATGTACAATGATCTCCTGGTTCTGCTCATTTCACTTAGCATCAGTTCATGTAAGTCTCTCCAGGTTTCTCTGAAATCATCTTGCTGGTTGTTTCTTGCAGAACAACAGTATTCCATAGCGTTCATATGTCATAGTTCATTCAGCCATTCTCCAACTGATGGGCATCCACTCAGTTTCCGATTTCTTGCCACTACAAAAAGGGCTGCCACAAACATTTTGGCACATACAGGTCCCTTTCCCTCCTTTAAGATCTCTTTGGGATATAATCCCAGTAGAAACATTGCTGGGTCAAAGGGTATGCACATTTTGATAACTTTTTGAGCATAGTTTCAAATTGCTCTCCAGAGTGGTTGGATTCATTCATGGTTCCACAAACAAATGTATCAGTGTCCCAGTTTCCCTACATCGTCTCCAACATTTGTCATTATCTTTTCCTGTCATCTTAGCCAATCTGAGAGGTGTGTGGTGGTATCTCAGAGTTGTATTAATTTGCATTTCTCTGATCAATAGTGATTTGGAGTACCTTTTCATATGACTAGAAATAGTTTCGTTGAAAATTGTCTGTTCATATCTTTGACCATTTATCAATTAGAAAATGGCTTGATTTCTTATAAATTTGAGTCAATTCTCTACATATTTTGGAAATGAGGCCTTTATCAGAACCTTTGAATGTAAAAATGTTTTCACAGTTTATTGCTTCCCTCCTAATCTTGTCTATATTAGATTTGTTTGTACAAAACTTTTAAACTTAATATAATCAAAATTATTTATTTTATGATCAATAATGATCTCTAGTTCTTCTTTGGTCACAAATTCCTTCCTCCTCCACAGGTCTGAGAGGTAAACTATTCTATGTTCTTCTAATTTTTTTATAATATCATTCTTTATGCCTAGATCATACACCCATTTTGACCTTATTTTGGTATACAGTAAGATTGTATACAGTGAGTGTTCTTATTCTTAATGGAAACCTGGTTTTCTCTAGGTATTGGTATGTCAGTCAATTAGTAAACAAGGCTAAACAACTTTATTAAGTGTCTACTAATTGTGGTAAGCAAGTACTAGGGAGACAAAAAAAAAAAAAAAAAGGTAAGACTGTCCCTGTCCTCAAGTAACTCTCAATTTAGTGGAGGAGACAACATAGTATAAACAGCTATTTACAGGATAAATAGGAAATAATTAAGTGAGGGAAGGCATTAAAATTGAGAGGGATTGGAAAAGGCTTCCGTAGAAGAAAGGATTTTAGCTGACACTTGAAGTAAGACAGGGAAGCCAGGAAGAATGCATTCTAGATATGGGGGACAGATAAAGAAAATGCTCCAGAGCAGAGGAATGGAATGGCCTTATTCAGGAATAGCAAGGATGCCACTTGACTGAAATAAAATAACACTTGATTGAAGAATGACTGGGAAGATATAATATGTTAAAAAAAAAAAAAAAAAAAAAAAAGACTGGAAAGATGGGGGAGGAGTCAATTATAAAGGACTTTGAATGCCACAGAATTGTGTATTTGGTCCTGGGGATGAAGTTTATTAAGTAGAGGAGTGACATAGTCAAACCTATGCTGTAGAAAAATCAGTGATAAGTGAATGGAGGATAAATTAGATTGACCCACCATTAGGCTATTGCAGTGTCCTCTTATAATGTACCCACATTTACCTTCTTATCTTTTTGCCTTTTTGACCCAATTGCCATTGGTGAAGAGCAGAGGTTAAACACTTGCCCCTTGCTTTCTAATGTTATATCTATGTTATGGAACCATATCACTTTCTAACATATCCTTATAACATTCTCTCCCATTTTCATATTGCCTTCTAAGGTCCACTTCAACTCTCTTGTTCCTCAAGTTTCACATCATGAACTCTCTCTTCAGCCTCTGGTTTCTTTCCCCACCACTCTAGAAATTTTCCCAAAGGTCATTATTGACCTCATTACCCAATCCATTGACTTTCTTAAGTCCCTAATTCCCCTGAGAGCTCCTGGATTTCTGTTTCTCTTTCTACCTCTCTGACTACCTCTCTACTTATTGACTACTCTGACTACTTCAAATCAACTTGCTCTTCCTATTCTTTTTTATGAACCCTAAATATTAATTTCTCTTCTTTAAGATTTATCACCTTTTTCTTCCTTGGTGATCTGATATACTCCTGTGGCTTCAATTTTCACTTCTACTGATCTATAATAATAAATATGAGTCTTAGATCTATATTTCCACTCCCAGTCTTCCCATCCCCCTCAAGTGCTACCTAGACTTGCTTCTCTAGTTCCTGCTGGAAATCTTTAGCTGGTTTTCCTATCAATAGAACAAATTCCTATTTCAATATGTCAATGCATATTTTATTTCATAAATTAGGATATCCATCTACCTTTGTACATTTATTTCTCAGATAGCCAGATGTTAAAAATTTACTTGCAGACTAGTAAGGAATTTACATTCTTTCAGAGGAGATGACATGCAAACACATATGACATTCTGAGGAGAAAGAGAGCATTAATAATAACAGAATAAGAAAAAAGGGAAGTGAACCTTGAAGGAAGTTAAGGATTATTAGAGAATTTGGTAAAGAGACAGTGCATTCCAAACATGAGCAACAGCTTGTATAAAGGCACAGAAGTGGGAGGTAGGAAGCAAAGTTCAGGGGAACAGTCGAGTATAAGCTATCCCAAAATACTAGTTTTATCTAGATCTTTTAACATTTATTGGATATTGGTGTAGCCCGAAGGCTATCCATTTAGTATCTTTCCTCTTGCTACATGACCAGTCCATTTCATATTTCCTGACTGCTATCTTTTGTACTGCTTTTTGCATTAAAAACCAGTTTTGGTATAAAGCCATACCCTGCTTAGACCCATCATGGGTCTCCTCATTACCTTTGGATCACCTGTAATTTTGATTGGTAGATTATTAATTAGATTATGACATTCCATGAACTGAGTCCCTACAGCATCACTGGAAGAATATGTTTTAAAATGTGTGTGTAAATCAATAATCTGGAGTTACTGAAAATGCTATGTAGTTTCCCAAATGTAGCCCAGCCTTCTTTTTTAAATTTGATTCTGGGTCCAGATTAATGTGACCCAAAGTGAACCCATCTTCCCTTCAAAATCTGTCTCTCTTCCTATTTTCCTGAGTTTTTGAGATTGATACCATCACCATCCTACCAGTTATCCAGCTTCTAAACCATATCCTCAACTCTCCTGTCTCTTTAATTGCTCCCCATCCATATCCAATCAATTGCTAAATCATATCTATATCTTTATCAATCTTCTCTTCTTTTCCTTTGCATCAGTCCTTCTACTTATGCTCTTGAATCCACTTTCTTCAGGACCTTATGCTGTCAATCAGTCAATTATCCTCCACCTCTGTCTCTATCTTTGTCTCTGTCTCTCTGTTTCTCTCTCTCTTTTCCAATCTCTCTTTCATTTGTTCTCTTCCTCTTCCTATAAATATTCATGTTTTCTCTCTCCTAATAACAAAATAAACCCCAGATAACATAAACTTTCTCTACCTCCTTGCTAATCTCTCAAACTACTGTGCTACTCACTTTTCATTTCAAAGCCTCTCCTCTTTTTCTGACTTTCCTATTTTTATCAAACTTCTTGTAAGAGTAACCTACTTTCGCTGATTCCATTGCATCATCACCCATTCAATCAATCCTCAACCCCTTGTAATCTGGTTTCTGCCTATAGAACTCTGTTGAAATTAATCTCTCAAAGATCACTTTGTTGTTGTTCAGTCATTTTAATCGTGTCCAATTCCTCATGACCCCATTTGGGGTTTTCTTGGCAGAGATACTGGAGTAGCTTGCTTTTTCCTTCCCCAGCTCATTTTATAGATGGGGAAACTGAGGTAAAACGAATTCAGTGACTTGGCCTGGGTTACATAGCTAGGAAATATCTGAGGCCAGATTTGATTTCAGGTCCTCCTACCTCCAGGCCTAGCAACCTATCCACTGTGCCTCCTAGCTGCCTACCTAGCCATTCAAATTTCACTAAAGACCACTTAATGACCAACAATAGCTTTATTCTTTTTAGCATGTCTGCATCACTTGACAGAATTGATCACTTTCTACATCCTGAAACATTTTTCTTCCTTGTCTTCTGGGACAATGCCTTTTCTTTTCCCTTCTTCTAGATCTCAATCTGGCTTCTAATTCCAAAAAATATTACAGAATCTTAGAACTAGCCGAGACTTTAGAGATCATCAAAACAAGAGTCCTCAACAGTGAACCTAACAAGAGATTATTTATTCTCTTCTTAAAGATCTGATTGAGGAAAATTGCTACCTCTCAACAAAACTCATCCCATTTTTGGAAATGAAAACTTGTTAGGAAGTTTTTCAGCATAGTAAACAGAAATCTGCCCCTTTGGAATTTCAACATGTTGCTTTGATTTCTACCCTTTGGGACTAGGCAGAGTTAGTCCAATTTTTACTGAAGGTGAAAGGCTACGTAATGCCTGAAAACAGTTGCTACTGTGCCACCAGTGCTTAACCTCAAATTATTTATTCCTTAGATTAGCCATCCTTAATTCCTACAACTGAAGCTTATATGGTGAACTAGTCTTGACACTTCACTATCCTGGTCACCCTCCTTTGGCTAAACGTTAGTTTGTCAGTGAAATTCTAAATATTCTAGAGGTGGTCTGGCCAGGGAGACAAATCTCTGGATTTTCTCCATTCTCAATTAAACAAAATATTTTAAGATGTGACCAGACCAGGGGATGATGACTTCCCCTGTTTTTTGCAGTGTATTTTTCAATGCAACTCAAGATCAAATAAAATTTTTAGCTACTATGTCATACTGTTACTTTATGGTGAGCTTGGAGCTAGATGGCTCAAGGGCATAGAGAGTTGCACTTAAAGTCAGAAAGATCTGGGTTCAAATTCTTCCTCAGATATGTATTAAATTTATGATTCTGAATTCTACTTTATGTATAAAATGAGAATAAGAACATCTACTCCATAGATTTCTTGTGATTATCAACTGATATAAAACACATAAAGTGCTTTGCAAACTAGGAAGTGTTGCATAAATGTTAACTATTATAACAGTAGCTCACATATCAAGCATGCTTTAGAGTTTCCAGAGCACATCTTTTTTTTTTTTTTTTTGTCACAACAACCCCATAAGGCAGAAAGTGTAGCTTAATTTTACAGGTAAAGAAACAAGTCCATAGAGGTTTAGTAAGCTAAAAAGTGTTCAATATAAATTTTGATACCCATTCTCCAAGACTCCAAGACTCTTTCCATTATATCATGGTATCTTCTAGTTTTATTTTGTTTTGTTATTAAATCATGAGAATGATTCTCTATCTAAAGCTCCATAGCAGTTGTGACAAACTTTTTCTTCTCAAGACTAAAAATCACCTCCTCCTACAAACCCTTTCAGCCAATGACTTCCTCTTATACTTACTGAGAAAATTTAAGTCATTCAATGCGATTTCCTTTTTTCTCCACTATACTTCACAACCTCCTGATCCCACCACTATTCCCTATTCCTTCATTTTAGTTTCTGATGAAGAGGTAGTCATTCTTTTCACTAAGCCAACCCTTTACTTGTAAATATATACCATCAAATTTTGTCTTCAATAAATTGCCCTCTCCCTCAATCATTCCTTCTCTTCCTAATCTTCATCTTCCTATGTGCTTGTTCAGTCCCTGAGAGAACTGAGAGAGAGAAAAGAGAGAGAGAAAAAACATTTTAAAGTGCTTCCTATGTATCAGGTACTATACTAAGCATTTTATAAATATTATCTTAACACTGCTATCCTTTTGAGCTAAAATCCAACAATCCACATTCACTCCTCTACTTCTCTTCTCTCTTGATTCTCAATCAACTCTTTGTAATTTGGCTTCAAACTTCATTACCTAGTTAAAACTACCCTTCCCAAAATTACCATTGATCTGATAGTCTTTCCTCAGTTTTCATCATTCTTAATCTCTTTGGAGCATTTGAAACTGTTGATCACCCTCTTCCTCAGATAATTCCTCCTTTCTCTTCCTCTTCTTCCTCTTCCTCCTCCTTCTCCTCCTCCTCTCTCCTCTTCTTCCTCCTCCTTCTTCTTTTCTCTCTCTTTCTTCTCTCTCTCTGTCTCTCTCTCTCTCTCTCTCTCTCTCTCTCTGTCTGTCTCTCTCTCTCAAGTTTCTCCCCATTCCAATTCACCCTCCTAACAGCTGCCATAGTCTGACCATGTCACTTCCCTACTCATTAAACACCAGTGATTCCTTGTTTCTTCTAAGATAAAATACTATTTGAATACTAGGATAAAATTTCTGTTTGACATGTAAAGTCTTATATAAGACTTTCCAATCTTAATTATGCATTATTCCTCTTTATAATCTAATTTCATAATCTAACAAAAATAGCAATTTTACTACTCCTCATACATTCCATGTGCCCATATCTTTGCATTGTTATTCTCTGTGCCTGAAATCCACTCCCTTCTCACCTTGATGTCTTAGAATCCCTCATTTCCTACAAGACTTATTTCAAGTGCTACCTGGTATATGAAGCATTTCCCCGCTAATATCCTCCTTAATTGTTAATGTCTTCTCTACCCACAATTATTTTGATTTTATTTTATATGTATATGTAGATGTATATGGTGATTCCTCTGAACATATAAAAGATGTGAGGGCAGGGATTTCATTTTCTTCTGTGTATCTTCTTTTCCTTCCAGGAGTTTCTGACTTATAGTAAGGGCTTATAACTGCTACTTGATAGATTTTTTTCTTTTCTTTTTTTTTTTTTTTTTTGTTTCTTATTCATTCTTTTAACATCTTATACTTTGTAGCTGATTTTTAAAAATTTTACATTGTAGCATAATTTTGTTGTTCAGTTATGTTCAAATCTTTGTACCCCATTTTGGGATTTTCTTGGCAAAAACATGAGAGTAGTCTACTATTTCCTTCTCCAGCTCATTTTACAGATAAGGAAAATGAGGCACAGGATTAAGTGACTTACCCAGGGTCACACAGCTATTCTGGGACTATATTTGAACTCAGGAAAATGATACTTCCTCATTCCAAGCCCAGGGCACCATTCACTGTTCTACCTAACTGCTCCCATAGCATAATAGAAAGAGAATTGGATTTGAAAGCAGAGATTCAAAACCTGCTCTTCTGACTGTGTAACCTTCAGCAAATGACTTCATCATTTTTGGCTTGGGTCTTAGTGTACTGCATTATGGATTGAGATGGCTGAATTAGGTGGTACTTAAGATCCCTTCATCTAAGTACTATGAATTTATATATGTCTGATATATTTTATATTAGTTTTGTCCAATACTTTTAAAAATCCTTATTCTGCCATTTAATCTTCTGTGTCCTTCTCTGTTTTCTTTTTCAAAAAAAAATTGATAAACATGTCATCTAAGCTTTCAACTAAGTCACTGATAAAAATATTAAACAAAATGGGGCTAAAATAAATCTCTGTGGTATTCCATTACAGACATCCCACCAGACTTTGACACAGATTCATTAAATATTACTCTTTAGGATAACCAATTCAGTATACACTATCTTCCAGATCATGTCATATTTATAAGAAGATATTATCAGATAGATGTCCTTGTGGAAATGTTAGTAGCACCATTATTTTTGTAATAATTTAGGACCTTAAACTGTGATTTAAGTCCCCATATGGTGTTGTGAAATTATGATTTATTATGAGTAAATGTTTTATTTAAATACCTAATTTATAGGTCAAGTAAAAATTTCTCTGATGAAAGGGGTCACAAGTGGAAAAAGTTTAAGAAGCTCTGGTCTACAGTGTAGTAGAAAGAGCATGATATGGTAATCCTCAAACCAGGGTATTCTAATTAATTAGTTACCTAATCTTGGGCAATTCCTTTTCTTCTTTGGGGCTTAGTTTTCTCATAGGCAAAATGAGAGGTTTAGGCTCCTTTCTAACTAACTCTGACACTTGTGACTTGAGAAGTTGTGACTTTTTAATCTTCCTTCCTCCATCCTAACATTGTCTTGATTTTCTCTTTCATTGTCTCCTGACTCTAGTCTTTAATTTCTTTATTCCCAATAACTTAGTTCAGGTCTTCATTACCTTTTTGCTGGACAAGTTCAATAGCTTCCTATTTTCTCTGCCTCCAGACCCTCAGCACTCCTCCTCAGGACTTTCTCTTGAACCTTGTCACACATCCTTAAAAAATAATCCTAGCAATGACTCCCCAAAATAAAGTCCAAACTCCTTAACATGGCATTCAAGATATTCTTTCATGTCTTGGCTTCAACCTTCTGCTCCAGCTTTATCGCATAATACTTCCTAGTTTCCCAGCTTTCCAACATGAAAAGTCCAGCCAAGTGGGACAATTTTCTGTTCTTTGCCCATTTCATGCTTTTCTGTATTACCTCCACTGACTTGCCCCCATTTCTTTCATTTTTTGCTTCTGGAAAACCTATCCATGTTTCAAGATTGCACTTGAATTTCACTTTCTCCAGGATGCATTCTCTGCCTGTCTTCCAGCCACAAGTATTCTCTTCCTTTACTTGATTATTATTGATTCAACAAACATTATGTGCCATTGGTATGGAGAGACAAAATTGATTGATTCAGTATCATAGATTTTGAGTTAGAAGGGACCTTAGAGAGATGCAATCCCCAAAACATTCCTTATAAAGAAGAAAACTAAGTAGAGAAGTAAAATGTCCAAAGTCATAGATAGATAGCAAGAAACAGCCAGAATTCAAATCCATTCCAATTCTAATGCTTTCTACTACTCTTTGCTAGTAAAGTTTAAGGTATAAAAGAGACACAAATGCTTTTATAAAATGTGTGCCACAGAGAGGCTACACAAGAGATTTGGTAAAGTAAAGGAGAAGGTCTCCACAATAGGAAATGTCAGAGAAGACAACCAGGTAGATGTGGTATTTGTAAGAGTTCAGCGTGTTAAAAGGGTCAGGGAGGACATTCTAAGCTTGGAAATGCTCTGAGCAAGATACAGGATGAAAGAATTCAGTATACATTTAGCCCTGTGAGAGAGGCAAGAGCTAAGAGTACAATTTGATTGAAGTGAATATGAGTATGGGATAAAGTTAGGAAAATAGGGTGATATTAATGTGGAGGGCCTTGAATGCCATTAAAAATTTTCAAATGGAGGAGTTACAAAAACCACTTTTTAGTTTACATCAGCCTTATGACATTTATTAAATACGCCCTGAGCAGTATATATTTGTGCCACCTCTTATCCTTCCTATAAGAATGAATCACAAAATCCTAGAGACATCAGTTGTTAGTGGATGACAACACTACCCAGTTGCTTAACAACATCCCGGACTAATGGTTTAAACCCGCCAGGTCAGGGATCCTGGCCCAATAATTATTTTTTTTTTAAATCTTCACAGAGGCTAGTGCATAGTAGGTGCTCAATGAATGGATGCATGTCATTCTGTCATATTCCCAAGGCCAGGCAGAAGCCTAAGCCCAACTTCACTCCCAAGAGCTGTTCTCAGGGCAGCCTCCAGCTTGGGCCCTTCCTGAATTTATTTCCACCTCATTAACTCTACCTCAATTCCGCTCCTCCCCACCCACATTCCCCCTTTCCCCCCCTTCCCCTAGGGGCCAGTTCTGGCTTCACTCCCTCCCGATATTCTTGCTTCCTCTTTCTCTTTGCTTTGATTCTCTCTACCTCTTTGTCACTTCATCTTTCCGCCTCTTGCTCCCTCTGTATTTCCCTGTGTCTGGAGGTCTGCCTGTGACTCCCTGCCGTCTGTGTTCATCTCCCTCTCCCTTCTCTTGTCTCCCTATTCTGTCTGTGTCTCTCCAAGTCTGTTTCCCCCACTTCTGATCCACTCATCCCACCCCCAAATTATCCCCCTCCAATCCCGGCAACAGGTTCTCAGCGCTCGCCTCTCTTATTGGTCACTGGGGAACAACCCCCCCTTGCCTCCGCCCAGTCATCTCTCCCGCCCCCCCATCCTTCAGCCGCCCCCCCCCTCTCACCCCCTGGCCCCTCCATTCACACAAAGTTTGGCTCCATCGCAGCAGAGGGAGGGGGCGGCCCGGTCCGGCCCAGCTCTGCCCCCGGCCCGGCCCGGCCCTGGCTCCGGCCCCCGGTCCCGGCCCAACCCTTATCTGGGTTTATCTGATCTACTCGTCTAGTTTAAGAGCCGGGCCCCGCCCGTCACAGAGCTCCGCTCCTCTCCTCTCTCCAGCCCGCCCCGTCAGTCAAGCCTTCTGTGCGTCCTCTCGGCCACCCGGTCCGAGGTGTCTCCCTGCCTAGGACCTAAGGTAAGGGATGCGGCGAATGTGCCTCTGGGGTATTGGGGGGTGATGAACTGAAGCTAGTGTTTCTAACAAGGAATCGTGGAGGACTTTTCACCCCGAACTTTTTCAGCCAGCGGACTTCGGCGTTCCGTTGTCCTGCTTCGCTCTCCATAGAAATCCCTGCAGGGACCACTAAGAAGTAGTTGAGGTCGATTGGCTACCCCACTATCTAGGGCTGAGGTGGGGGAACCAGTGGCCCCTTGCTTCCTTTCTCCCTACCCCACTACCTCCAAAGGAGCTTCAAGTAGTTACATACTGACAACACAGTTCTTCAGTCCGTGACATAGTGACTCCCAAATGTAGAACTCAGACGTGCTCCCTTAACGGCAAAGACGGTGCCTCCCTCCTCCCAGAAACACTCAGAAGCCCTTGTCCAGCAACCAAAGTAGTACAATTCGAATAGTGACATGCACTGGTTCTGAACCACACATTAAGAGAAACACGGCTCTCTTGTTAGCGGATGAGTTAAACTGAGGACCATCTCTGCCCAGTCCCATTCCCTTTCCCTAGCTAGGGTTTTTCCCCCCCTAGCATGTGCACCCACTCCCCTGTGACCTCCTCTACTCCACCCACTCCACCCTCCCACCCCCCAGATGCTTAGGACTGATCTCCCCACCGGCAACTGCAGGCAGCTGTATGTGTGAGCCCCTTCACAATGGCAGTAGGACCATTGAAGACTCCAAAAACAAGCTGGGAAAAAATGATACACTGAAGGAGAAAAGGTAGGGGGTAATTTCTTCCCCTTCTCCATTATTCTCCTCTTTCCTCACCTCCACTCCTTGCCAGGGACTGACCAAAGACCCTTTGGGTAATGCTTCAGTCATAAAGATCAGAACTTGCAGGCTGGAGTAGGGGGGAATGAATTGATTATTTCTACTCATTCTTTGGTTTAGTTTTCAGCCCAGATGCAGTCTGGGGAGAAAGTGTTCTTTCCAGATTTGGAAAGAAGGATGATCATAGCATCATAGATGAGGAGCTGATTCCTAATGCTGACTCCGATATCCATTATCTGTGGCAATATTCACTATGTGTTAGTGAATATCGGAGTCAGCTTAAGGATCCAGTTTTCCTGACCTTTCCCACATCATACTTCTCTGGGAAGGTGTCTTCCTAGGAAGTCGATAGAGGAATTACTCAGGAGGGGCTGAAGGGAGACTGTTGCAGAGGGTGGGCTTCCCAGTTCCAACCAAGATCAAGATTAGCCAAAGAAATCTCAACCCTAGGACCTAGGTATTCTGGATGTTCCAGAAAAAGCAGCTGGTAAAGGAACTTTAAAGCACATTCTCAGCCTAACTGTGGTCACTATGTTGTATTTTCATTCAGAGGTCAGCATGATGATCTCTGGGTTTAGGCTGGGAGCTGGATAGGGCTGAAGCTCAAGGGGAACTGGGAGAAAACAGGTGTTGTAGCTTCCTGAAAATTCTTCAGAATGGTAGTCAGGGGAGGTATCATGATGGGAAGAGGGGCCAGGGAAGATCTGCAGAGGCAGGAGGCATAGCTTTGAATGATGTTAGTTTCTCTTCTCCCATGTCCTCTCCCTAGCCTCTTTGGTGGCCAAGGAGGAGGTGGGAAGGGGGAAGGGGGGTTCTAGGACTGTCTGGCCTCCAGAAGCCCCTGCCAACCTGGGCCCTGAAAGGAGCTGCTGTTTTCAGAATCATCCCTCCTCCCTCCCCCCCCCCCCCCAGCAGCCAGCTTGTCTCTGTGAGTATCAAATAGCAATGACTCCACTAATGGGGAGAGGAGGGAATGGTCCAGATTCCTTATAGTAGCTTTGGCACAAAGCCTGACCCCCCACTCCTTACCCTGAGCAAAAGCCACTACTGTTTTGCCATTTATATCCTGCTCTGTCTCCCCCTTTCTGAATCCCATCTGCTCCCTTGCTGTGATATGATCCTACCTGCACCATGAACATGGGAGTGTATATTTGGTGTGGAGGAGCAAAGTTATCTTCCTCTGCTCCCCCTCCAATTACCATATACCCTCTTGCATTGCCCCCTTACTTCATGGGACAGTTTTATTATCAATTTAAATTTAAGAGGTTGGAAGTGGGAGAGAGAAGAGGTTGGTAAATTAATTCAGATGTCCAAGATGCCAGTATTACTTTTCTATTTATTCCTTGGGCTCAAATAATCTAATATTTGAGGGTCAGGGATACATCAGGTCTCTCCTTCAATCTCTCTCAATTTTATGCAGTTATTTGAGATTGTTGATCTTTGGAGGGGAGATGAAGTTAAGGTAATGCAGCGTAACCTAACTATAGAGGGACCCTCCAGAATCAGGTTGGGAAAATGTCTGGATATTTGACACAAGAAGAAGCAGGGCAGTAACCCTTTGGCAATAGTTGTGAGGCTGGAGAGAATAGAGCTGGGCAGTGGAGCCCCCAAAGCTTATTGCCAAAGGTTATTTAGGACAGAAGGGGAAAAAAAACACAGCTTTTGGAACCCACTCCACCCCCGGCCTAGATTCTCATTCTGCCTGATTGGTCTGTGGTTCTGCCAAGATAAGGGCAAATGGTTAAGAAGACAGAGTGAGGTGAGGCTGGAGGCAGGAAGACAGGTGAGATGGTTGAGGAATGGGGATATCTAACTCTCCAATAATGAGAGGTGTATAGACAGAGAGAAGAAAGATGTATTCACCTGGACTTCAGATGGATGTGAAGGAGGGAGTCCTCCTAAAGTTGGACCTAGAGTTGATTAGGTTCTCTTGACAAGTTCTTGTCTGTTTCCTGTCTCTGGACCAACACTATAGCTCCTCTCTTAGCTAGCACAGATTGGGGGATCACAGGAAAGGGGGATGATTTCTGCAAGTTAGAGATACCAATTTTTGCCAGATAGCATTTGTTATTTAGGTGGAAGTCTTTAACCAACCCTCCCTCTGAAGTATCTCTGTCCTAGGATGCCCTCCCCTCTGCCTAATCCCTTCTTGGAGTCTTTAAAAGGTACAGGGAAAAAACTGTGGAGAAAACCTATTCCCATTGGTGAGTTCCTCCAGGAGCCTCTATTTTATGGAGGAATTCAAGCCAATTTGCCTTCCTTCCCCTTTGTTCTGGTCTTGACTTTCTCTGGGTTTCAAAACCACCCTCTCTCCCCAACTAATCCTGCTTTTTAGCTTCCTTTGGGTGTCATCTTAAACTTTAAAATGGAAGCTCCTCAGGAGCAAAGGCTCTTTCTCTTTGCCTGTATTTGTATTCTCAGTGCTTAGAGCTGTGCATAACACAAAGCAAATGGTTAGTAAAAAAAAGATTGTTTTTTTCCTCTCTCCCTCCCTCTTTTTCTTTCCCTCCCTCCCTCCCTCCCTCTCTCCCTTCCTTCCTTCTTTCTTCATGTCAAATCCCAAATTTAGGCTGTAAATTGCAAGGGACTGGGGAAAGGAAGCAAATATTTAAAACAATATCAGATCCACAAAGGGCCTTAGAGATAATTTAACACAAGACCTATATTTTAGAGATAAGGAGACTGAGGCTCAGAAAGGTAAAATGATTTCTTTAAATTTTTCTCTACTGGTGAGAAATAAGGGGTTATAGGGTTGCTTAGTTTGGAAAGTAAAAAGTTGAAAAACTTGAACAGAAAGACTGAATTGTGATCTTCAAGGTTATATGTATGATATACATGTGTATACAATGCATAAAATAAGTTCATATATAGGACCTAAACTTTCCTTTTCCCATTAAAGACAATAGAGAAAATGGGAGCATGAAACATAAATGAAAGACATCTGAACTATAGAGTTCAAGAAGAGAAAAGAAGAGGGAAGCTATGATCTCTTTGTCCCAGGGAACATCCCTGTGGAGAAGTCATACAATTTGGCCCTGGCTCAGAGACAAAGGGATAGATATGACCCATGGAAGTCTAGAATTTTCTTAGAGATTAATGTTTCACAGGGGTATTCTAGACATCCTTTCTCCTTTGTGTTTCTGGGTTCTTCATCAGTCTCTTGAGCAATAGCTCCTGCATCTCTTCCTCCTAAGTTCTTATAGTGGGTTTTACTTCTCAGAGAGCACAATGCCTTGCAACCAATGAGCACATAATAAACTTTATATAATTCAATCATCAACTATTCAGTGAGCATATACTGTGTGCTAAATGTATGTTTGATATATAAAGATATTTCATACCTCATTTCCATAGATCTTTTTACCACTTTTTCCACATCTCTGGTTTCAATTCTCTTTTTACCCACAGGGAAATGTTGTATGTCCAAAATTAAGTTCTTCACTCCCCCCCCCCCCACCACCAGACTCCCATATTTCACCATCTGCATTTTTTGCCAATAACATTAATCCCTGAATTTACCAGTGCTAGAAGAGACCAGTAGAAAATACTTAAGCAATTGTCTAGTTCAAATCTCCTCACTTGCCAGATGAGATATTGCTCAAGAAATTAATTGACTTTTCCAAAGTCACACAGATAATAAGTGGCAGATTTCAGATTCAAACCCCAGCCTCCTTGGTTCATCTCTCTACACTGGTCATCATGGAACTTTTGTGTCCTCCCTTTCCTGTCCTTACCAAAATTTGTCCATCACTCTGTTCTTCCTGAACATGCTCAGATTTCCATTCTGCTTGGACACCTCAAACAGCCTTCACCTAGTCACCTTCACTATTCAGTCATAGATGCTTCACACTCTTTTCTTATTCCTTTTCTGAATGCTGGTCCTTTCCTATTTAGATCATCATAGCGGCACAATCTTATACTCAATGAAAACTTTTTAATTATAGATTTTTCCACTGAAGGCAATGTACAGGGGGGGAAAAAAAGTATTGCATT
This sequence comes from Sarcophilus harrisii, assembly GCF_902635505.1. Classification (NCBI taxonomy): domain Eukaryota; kingdom Metazoa; phylum Chordata; class Mammalia; order Dasyuromorphia; family Dasyuridae; genus Sarcophilus; species Sarcophilus harrisii. The sequence continues at coordinate 363,021,618 of NC_045429.1, read as the reverse complement.
TGGAGCCAAGAGATTTGGTTCAAATCCTGATTCTTCTACCTTGAGACTTGAGATTATAGAGTTGGAGGACCCTAGGGAGTGGAGGATGCTACTAGTTCAACCTCTTCATTTCACAGATAAAGAAACTGAAAATCAGGGAAGTCAATTACTTGCCCAAAGTCATACAGGCAACAGGTACAAACTGGGATTTGAACCCAGGTCATCTGACTTTTCAGAATCAGATCCATTGCCCCAGGGTCTAGCCTAGAGTTTATAATCATAGCATTTGAGAGCTGAAGGGAATTTATTGAGCATTAATCTAATCCCCTTCTTTCAGAGATGAGGGAATCATTCTTTGAGCCTCTATTTCCTGAACTATAAAATGGAATTCTATTTTATAATGTTTGCCCCCACTTTTGTGATGGAGTTATTGTGAAGATCACATGTAATAATGTATATGGAAGAGCTTCGCAAATTGCAAAGGAATATTAAATTAATAGAAGCTGTTCCTGTGTACTTGGGACCCTTCGCTATCCTGATTTATTAGAGTTTCCTTCATATAGAGACTTTTCTAGGCAGACAAACTAGACCTTTTCATTGTTCACCCATACTTACCTTCTCCTACCCTAAAACATGACACAGATTCCATCACCACTTCCCCACCCTTTCCAGGTTAGGATTCACTTTCTCCTCTCCTTCATCTCTGACCTTCTATTCCTGACCCACCTTATCCATGAAGACTTCCCAGATTATTTCCATCCAAGCTTCTGAATCTCTATAGCATTCTTCTTCATACTCAGGCTCAACTATCATTTAGGATGGCCTATGATTTAATTATGGTGTTAACATTTTAAATTATTTATATTAGGTATATATCCCCATTTTCCTTCCTCAGGCATGGAGTTACCTGTGTATAACTTATTATCTGAGATCATCTCTGAGTGTCCAGCTCCAAGACAGAGAGTAAATAAGCAGAAAGTTATAGGTTGTATCAAGGAGATGGGCCTGGAGTCAGGAAGACGTCTAAATTAAAATTCGGCCTAGTAAGTCACACTTACTAGCTGTGTGACCCTGGGCAAGTCAGTTAACACTGTTTACCTCAGTTTCTTCATCTGTCAAACGAGCTGGAGAAAAAAATGGCAAATCAGTTTGTTTGTCCAGAAAACCCCAAATGGGATCACAGAGTCAGACATGACTGAACTACAATATAAGTTATAATGTGGAGAAAGGGTTGAACTTCAGATCATTTTCACTGTTTATCATTCATTCATTGAACAAAGATTGATTAAGTGTCTCATCCGTGCAAGACATTATACAGAGCAGTAGAGAAGACACAAAGATCTATAAAGTGTGTTTCCTTATGCGCAGCTTGCTAATAATTTAATAGAAGAAGCTATACTAAATGCATGAAAATGTGGGTTTGAAGAGCACTTCTGCAAATTGGGTATGATATTTCCCTTTCTCTCAGTTTCCTCATCAGAGGAAAGTAGGTGTTGCATGGAAAAAGTCTTGGACTTTGTCAGGAGGAGTTTCAATACTACCTCAAATACTAACTGTATAATTTTGGACAAGGTCATCTTTTAGCTTCAATTTCCTTAGTGGCAAAATGGGAGTAATATCATTTACTTCTCAGGGCTGTTGTGAAGATCAAGTGAGATAACATAGATAAAGTGTTTTCAGACTTCAAAGTGACATGTAAATAAATGTTCACTGCTGCTTTTGTCTTTAAAAAAAAGGAGGGGGAGGAGACTAGATAATCTCTAAGGTCCCTTCTCTTCTGAATCCAAATTTAAATCTGAGAGGGACCATGGAAGCAATTAATAATTAATAATAATCTTTTGCCTTATAGATAAGTACAGTATGATACAGAGAGGTCATGTGGACAAAAGTGATTTGTCCAAGGTCATACAGCCAGTAAAAGACTAAAGATCTGAACTGTTTCAAATCCAAATGGAGGTGAGAATCTCTTCTGACTAATCCCAGAAAGTAATGTCAACGTTCTGGGGCATCTGAATGGTCATAGATAGAGGAGGAACCAGTCTCTCAGAACCTCCAAAGTAAATCTTTCTCTTCTCCCCTCTTCTACCCACACTCCTATACTGTTTTAATGTGGGGATATGCCATGGGGATCCTGGTGCTTTTGTCATGTTGAGTCAAAATTCTGTATGTCCTTGACCAAAACTGGTCTGGCTCTAAACTGACCTTGAAGTTCAGGACTCACATAGGGACAAGTTGAACACTAAAATGGAGTCACTTTGAAGCAGGTCCTCTCAGAATGATGATGTGCCTGAACTCATAGGAGGGTAATATGATTTTCCCAGAGCACTTCAGAATGACAATTTGGAAACTTTTAATAACTTACATTTTTCTAGTGCTTTGCAAAATACAAAGTATCTCCATGTATATTACCTTATTTAATCCTTCAAGTAGCCTTATGAGGTTTGTATCCTATTTTCTCATTTTAAAGCACAGGAAACTGAGGTTTAGATACATTAAATAACTTGCCATATACCACATAGCTAGTAAGGAGCATAACTGGAAATCAAGTGAATGCAAGTCTTTTGCCTCCCATTCTAATATTCTTTCCACACAGAACTGAAAAATAGCCAACCTGATATTTGACTGGTCTGATCCCTAACTGATATTCTTCTATTAACTTCCAAAACCCCTGCTCTTTCTTGTTTGTTTGTTTGTGCAAAAACTTTTCTTTTTTTTTTTTTAATAAAGTTTTTTATTTTTCAAAATATATATGTGAACAATTCTTCAACATTAGCCCTTGCAAAACCTTGTGTTCCAATTCTCCCTTCCTTCCCTCATGCCCTACCCTAGATGGTCAGTAGTCCAATATATGCTAAACACAGCATCCCTGCTTTTTCTTGACCTCTTGGTCTGGGTGGTATTGTAGGGCTAGGAGTGATAGGAAGGAGTTTGTGTTTCTAGCAACACAACTACCCACTCAGTTGTCCATCTCTGACTCAATGCTGTTCCTGTTCCCCTTGCCTCTCACCTTTTCCCAGATAGTTTTCCTTCATTCTGTTCCTGGCCTTCAAGCTGTCTCACCCCTTACTGCGCCTTGCCCCATGCCAGCTGTCCTCAGTAACTACCTCCTGGATTCCCTCCCTGCTTTGTGTCCTGGAGCCTGGGTCAGGGATGGAGCTGGAGGCGGGGTTGGGGATGAAGGGGCTTGTTGAATGGGTGAATGGGGACAGGCTTGGACACTGACACTGCTTGCCGCTCACATAGAGTGGTTGTGATGGAGACAGAAAAAGAGACAGCCACAGAGTATGAGCACAAATAGATTGTTCTTTTAAACCCAGATCCCTCTGGCTTAAAGGCTGGACTCAGGTATTTTCTCTACCTTGGTCTGTCCTCATGAAGCATATGAGAAAGGCCCATTGGGGTGGGGAGCATGGGAAGGGAGACTTCTGTGGGAATAGCTTCTTGGCCCTTTCTTCAGAATCCCATCCTTGGACCAAGTTCTGACAGTTCTGGAGCTCTGTTTCTCCAGTTTCTAGAACCCCTTTAAAAACAGTCTGGGAAACTAAGGCAGAACTTTCTAGTGGATGGTCCCAGCCCCTCTGCCCCATTCCCTCTCCTATTCTAGGAGGCATGTCTGGATGCCATATTTCCAAGCCTATTCTCTCCTCCCTCTCTCATCTCTAAGGGATTTCTGTGGCTTTTTTTTTTTTCTTGGAAAATCCTTTCTTGGGATTTTTTGAGTTTGGAGCATGAATGACAGATTCTCTCAAGGGGTTCAATCCTTTCCTCTTTCTTTCCTGTTTAGTATCGTTAAGGGGACTCAGGTCTGAGGCTCCCCATCTCCCTCCTTAGCTCCAACCCAGACCTCCCCCACCAAGACTCTGCATCCTCTTCCCCCCTTAACTCCCCCGCAACTATACACACACACACATACCCTCCCAGACTGTGGGACAGGGAGCCAGAGGAGGGGCCAGCCCTGCATACTAATGCAGGGCCCATTGTCAAAGCGGCTTTGTGCCCCAGCTCTCCATTGAGGCGGCTCTGAAGCAGGCACAATGGGGGCTCTGTCCCTGAGTTCCCCCCAAACAGTCACCTGCTTTCAGAGCCTCTCCTCCCCCCCCAACAGTGTCCGGAGGGGTTGGGGAGAGTGGGGGAATGGGCTCTGGGCCAGGGGCGTTGGGGGTGGGGGAGAATGGGCAGGGGGCACTGCCACCCCTGGGTCAGGCTTGAAAGATGGGTAGTTGGCAAGGCCAGACCTCATTGGATACAGATGCAGGCCGAGCACTGAATTCCCAGTGGGAGTTGGATTGGGGGGCGGCCGCTCCTGCTTGGAATGTGGGTTCTATCGGGCTGGAGGAAGGAGACACTTCCAGAGGTGCCCACCTACATGGTCACAAATACCCAGCAGGGTCTCATAACTATCATTCTTCTCTTCTCCCAAACTCCTGAGTTAGAATGGAGACAGACACACCTCCCCCTGCCCACTTCCATTCAGTCACTTATATATGCACGCACACACACTGGCGCACACTCACACATGCACACACATTTGCCCACATACACATAGACATTCTCATATATGCAGACACACACACACAGAGACACGCTCACTGAAACGCAGCAGGGTGTAGTATAAAGACCCCGAATGTGGAGTTAGAAGGCCTGAGCAGGAATCCTAGTTATGAAACATCTTAGCTGTGTGACCCTGGGCACGGGACTTAGATGCTCTGAGCCTCAGTTTCCCCATACGTCAAATGGGAATAATAATATCGGCCCTCCCCAGCTCCTGGGGTTGTGCGGAGGAAAGCCCTCAGTAAGTCACTATAGAAATGTGAGTTCTTTTTATCTGTGTCTGCTCATACATACACAGGCATCTGCGGGTACACGGATGACCCCACCTAGAGGCACACTGAGGTTCACCTCCGGCCGTCGTGGATGTCTTCCCCTGTGCTCTGAGGATGCACACGTGTCCCCTGCCTCCTCCACCTCGTTCTTGCGTTTGGACGCCTGCGCACCCCACTCCCGTCCCCCGGCACCTCAGGCCCCCCCCCCACCTCGTGCCCTTGCCGCCCCCTGCTGCTCTGACACAGGTTGTAACAAGTTTGCACTTGTTGTGACCTCGAGAATGTGGCCCTGGGGCTGGGAATGTCCCACTATTCCAGCAGTGGCTTAAACTTTAACCAGAGCACACTCCCTGGGGCTCGGAGCGAGGCACAGCAGCCCCTTCCAGGCTCCTTCTCCCCCTCCCCCCCAAAAGGGCGCCAGCCTCCCTCCACCCCTAGAGAGGGCTCGGCAACGTCCCGCTGTGTGGTCACTGTCGCCAAGCTGAGGTTGGGCTGAGGATGCCCCTCTCCCTCACGTGGCTCGCCGCTCCAGGAGGGTGTGAGAGGGAAGGCAATGATGGAGGTTGCCTATCTGAGAACCCTGGAAAGGTCATCTGCCCGTTGTTCTTCCTGGAGACCCCACAACCCCCAGGGGGTCCATCCCAGGACCCCAGATGCTTTTATGTTAGGGGTCTTTTCTCATATCCAATCTCAATCCCTTCTGATGATGGAGCTCATATATGTAGACCCAGAGCTAGGTTTCATAATCCCTCAAGGATGAAGTACCGCTTGGTATCAAGGTTCTGAGAGTTTGACCCTAGAAGGACAGGGACAATTCCCCCATCGCCTCTAAGAAGAGAGCCCTAGGGACTAAAGCCAGAGATCAGGGAAGGGATTCTGACTTGGAGCAATACCTTCTAAACCATCAGTGACAGCAGCACCAGAACTGGGTTCATTGCTTGTTTGCATATTTTATTCACTGTCAATGTTTCCTGTGGTAAAATGAAGAATGCATGGAAAGTCCCAGCCCCTTCCCCAGTGTCCTCCAGGCCCTCTGCCCCTCTCCTCCTGTCCTCAATCCTTATCTCTCCTTCACTGACCCCCCAGCCTCAGTACCTTTCTCCCTCCCTTTCTTCTCCTGCCGTTTTCTCTCAGGCTGGGTCTTCCCCGAGAAAATCTCATCATTTTTTCAGTCCATACCCACTGGGTATAGTGAGAAGATGGTATTCTTGCTCCCACCGCTTTCTAGGCAGAGCTTTCCCTTGCTTCTTCCAGGATTCTGCTTTTGTATTTGGGTTTTCTCTTTCTGACACTCTCAATATGAGGAATATGGAGGAAAAAGTTAAATGGAAATTTTCAGGCTGGGGGAATGGGATTTCTTTTTGAAGGTGGTCTGTAACCTGAGAGAGAAATGGGAGTATGATCCCAGATCTGTGTGTTGGATGAAAACAGGGGGAGTTTTAAGATTACTCTTAGTCTCTATTTCTGCCAACTGTAAAAACCTGGAAGAATCTGCTTAGATAGCACTACAAGGGATTTAGGTTAAAATTCAAAAGGGAAAAAAGTCTTCCCAATGATCACAGGTCACCCAGGCATGGAGGAGATGAGAAATTCTCTTTTCTTACTTGAAATGTTAGTGAAGAGCATAGACCCAGACAGGATGATGGGGAAGTGACAATTGTGTCTAGAAGCTAAGGCAAGCTCTCCAGAAACCTTTGGCTATGGGATTTTCTGCCGCATTTTCAATATGTCCTGTTATGAGATCATTTTGCCCCTTTCCCCTTACTCCTGCCACCTACCCTGTCACCAAAAAGATCAAATTCAGGTTGAGGTGGAAGGATAGTGATATTGGACTTCCCCTTTTTTTCAATCCAGTGTACAGTTGTAATTATAATTGTCCTTGCCTGCCCTGTTTCACAACATCCCTAGCTCCATCTGTTTTTATCTTTCCTATCAATCAAAATCAGATTCTTAACTCTTTCTCATATTCCACTTACCTGAAAGAAAACATAAGATGAATCCAACCAGATGTTTTTATAAGTTGGACAGCACAACTGAACTCTACAGGAACCGGGAGCATCCCCAAGGACAGGGGCCTGTGGGAAGAACAAGAAAGAGAAGTGGTAGCTTTGGGGGAAAGTAGAGGCATTCCTGTGACTTTTTTATGTTAAAAATGAAGCAACTGAATTGAAAAGTGGTCATTTGTTGAATTGTTCCATTAGGTTGACTCAATCTAGGAAAAGAAGCCATGGAATTCCATTTTGTAGTTTTCAGACAGACCCCTTCTGACCTAGTTTCTTGACACATACAATCTAGCCAAGTCAGACATTATTATCTATCGTGTGCTTTTCCCACAACCAATCAATCTGTGCTTCTGCCTTATTTTCCTTTCTCTCCCCTAATTTGCCTATGGAAAAATTTTCTCTTCCTTAAAGTCCACTTATGTATACATCTGGAGGGAGAAAAAAATGTAAAAACTTCCAGGGAATTCCAGGAAACTAAGGGCTGGGTCCTTTTCTGTCTCTCTCAGCTTTCCAATCTTTCTTCCTGGGCCTCAGTTTCCCTTTCTATTGATAAAGGACTAGGATTATATATTTAGAATTTAAAGAAATCTTAGAGATTACCTAGTCTAACTCTCTAGTTTTACGGATCAGAAAATGGGGGGTTAGAGGTTAAGGGAATTGCCTGAGGTCACATAGGTAATGGCAGAGGCAGGTGGAACTTGGACCTTTACTGCCTCTCAGCTATATCGAGGAATCTGTATCATGGGATTGTGGGCAGCAAGGAGGGGGAGGAGATGCCTGCTGGGTCTAGAGGACATCTTTTGGCTCCAGAGCTCTCTGGCTTTGGTCTCCAGTCCTGAATTCCCAACATTACATGAGAAAAGTCCTGTTAGAGGAAACCAGGAGTCTTAATACTGGATCTCTTGGCTCCATCTTTGTCACTTTCTGATCTTCAGTTTTGCCTGTAGGACTGTGACTCCTCCAGAAACCTGGACTCCCAAGTGTATTGGAAAGGAACCACTAGGAACAGATACAGAGAAAAGGAGAAAGCCAGGAAGCAAGTGTTAAATTCAGTCTGAAGGAAAGAGAATTGAGGAGAGACTTAAGTTAGAATCCCCAAGTCCTTGGATGATTAAACTGCAGCTGCAATAAGGGGAATTGAGGTCAGACAGAAGGAAGAACATCCAAACAATGGGGAGTATCAGATCCTAGAATGGGTAATTGAATATGGATCAGGAGCATATATGGAATCATTTGTTCTCTCATGACCTCTTTTAATAAAGAAGAAATTTTTTTGTTTGAAAGAGGTAAAGCAGGAGGACGAATGAAATGAAGTCTCTAGAAGTCTCAGACAGTTCTAAAAAGAATCCTAATAAAATAAAGGACCTGATCCTATGTATTCTTCTACTGGCATGCGATCCTTTCTGCCACCCAGAATCACTCTTAAGATTTTCCTTCAATCTTTTCTTCCTCCTCTAAAACTCCCCACCAAGGATTTCTAAGCCTTTTTGTCTTACTATTTCCTCATAATCTGGAGGGTAGTTACCCTGCAGGTAGAGAAACTGAGGCACAGAATGAGGACAATAAGGATGAGACACAGGCCAGTGCCCCTGCCCTTCTTCCCTTCTCCCTGCTGGAGGACAGTATGGCCTCATTCTGGGCCCAGGGGGCCAGGAGCCCCTGAGGAGCCGGTCCGACAAGCTTTGGTCCCTCTCCGGTTTCCTGGCTCCTCCATAGGGCCATGGCCCAAGATGCTGGTTGCAGATCTGGTGACAGCTCAATAGAGCTTTGGCCTCCACTCCCCTAGGCCTTATCTCCTGGGGCCTGGCCATCTCCATGCCACAGACCAGCATTCAGGGCCTGCCAGCTTCTTGGAGCCATAAGCCTGGACAAGGTGAAGGGTGCATGCCCTGATTGGGGGTGGTGGTGATAGTGACAAAAACTGGGAAGTTTAGCTCTATTTAGCATCTTAATAACTAAGATACTTCTCCAATGACCCCCACTGCAGGACCCTCTCTTGCCTAGGGAGTTATATGGGAGGAGGAGCCCAGGGAAGTGAGGATGAGGTAAAAGTAGATTGGAGAGCCCTGACTTTCTCCATCTTTGTTCATCTATATTGTTTTCAGTATACCTTGGTCTCCCAGCCTCCCTGCCCAGTGGCTCCTTCTTGGACTTGGAGATTGGTGAGTAGAGGACAGAGAAACAAGGTATTGGCGTGGCCCTGAATTTCTTCGGAGGGAATCTAGAAATTTTATCAGTAGTTGTTATGGGAAGAGTTCAGAAAAGGAAAAGAATTGTCCTTGTGGCAAATGACAATCCAAAGAACATTAACGATGAATCTCTCCCTCCCTATCCCACCCCCAAAATCCAGAGAGCTCTGCCCTCTGGTGGCTGGATACTGATTTTTCCAGCAAGGACTTCAGGTGGATTAAGATTAAGGTATCTTCTTCCAGTTTTATTCTCCAGCCCAGGCTCTCAGATCTCTGCCAGGGAGCTGAGACTGTAAGGAAGCCATTAGATAGAGCTTCGAGGGAGAGGGCTGGACCTGGAATCAGGAAGATCTGAGTTCAAATTTGGCCCGAGACATTTCCTGGCTATGTGACAGAATCTGGGCAAGTTACTTAACTTCTGGCTACCTTAGTTTTCTCATCTGTAAAATGGAAATAATAATAGTTCCTACTAAAAATGGAGATAATTAAATGGAGATCATAATGAAAATGGAGATAATAGTACATGCTGTGGAGATATTTATAAAGTGTTTTGTAAACCTTAGAGTGGCATTTACATGTTAGTTATTGTAGTGTCCCTGTCCTATGCATAGGAACTCTTCTCTCCTTATAAATATTCTTTGACCATTTCTCATAAAGGCTACTTCATGTGGTTTCCCCTATGGAGAAAATCTGAAACATAGAGAGGGATATGCTGAAGTTTAGAGATTTGCCATATGTCAGAGTAAGGCTGAGAAAGAAGAGGTCATTTCAACTATTCCTTTGCTTCAATCTTACCCAGCTCAGATTCCTCCACAAAAAGGACTCTATAATCTTCCTTTATCCAATTCAATTCAACAAGTACTTAAGTACCCACTACTCTAAGGTCCTTCATACTGCCTGTTATGTAGTTATCCCCAATAACTAACTTCAATCTCTTCGGTTTTGGATTAATCTCATTTCCTCTGATTCCTCAATAGAGATGAATTAGAAAGGTGGAAGGTGGCAAGCCATGGAATACCATTTTCTGGGTTGTACTTGACTTCAGCCCTGTCTTTGAGGAGAATGAATACTGGGTCTCAGAGTTGAGAAATTTTTGTTCCTAACTCTTCCTCCTGGGCAACTAAACTGAGTCCTCAGTCACCCTTTAAGGCCAGTTCCACAAAAAGAACCCCAGCTGTTGCCAGGACACTAGCACTGCCAGCCTAAGTGGATTCCTTGGTGTGGTCCCCACTGTGGCCTGGTGATTCTGAAGGGTGGAAAGGAGGTGCATAGAATCAATATCCATGTGTTGAGTCCCCTAGGGAGCCTGCCCTCCTAGTGCCCTCAATTTACAAATTGGGAAAGGGAAGTCCTGCAGTGCCAAGCTCCGGGCAACTCTCTGCAGGAACATTATGCCCTCTTTCCAGAGGACAGAGGGCATGGCCTAAAAATTGGGAATTACTGAGCTTAGGATGGAGGGGGGAAGGGAAAAAGAGGGAGCGGCTAAGATCAGCCCATGAGACAGAGGAGCTGGATGGTTAGAGAAGGGCCCCTAATATGGTCCCATCTCTCCTTCCCTCCTTCCCCTAACCGGAAAGCACATGGGAGAACCAAAGGGGCCAGGCAGAGGTCTCTGGCTCCCAGGAAACACTTTGAAGCTTTTTCTCTTTTTTTTGTTCGGGGAATGAAAACTTTCCAAACATTGACACAAGGGAAGAAAAGCCTATTCTTCTGCTATGGGCCCAGGGCCTGTGTGCCAGACTGGGGCCAAGGGATGGGAGGGAAAAGGAAGAAGGGCAGAGGATGGGGATGGAGACAATTTTGACTCAGCCAGAAATGAGCATGAACATATATACAAATACACACAGCCTTCATCCCACCTCCTCCACCCCCTCCACTCCAAGTTTGTTGATCATATGATTCCATTTTTACTTCTCTATCTTTCTAGAAATTAATGAAAAATGAAGCTGCTTCAAGAAATAAATCCCACATCCAACCCTGTTCTTACTCAAAGGTTAACCTAAGCCACAATGCTTTCTTCTTTGTCCTGAGGTTTACACCAACTTCCACCCCTTCCCTTTTCTCTATCTCTGTCTGTCTGTCTCTGTCTCTGTTTGTCTCTGTCTCTCTCTCTGTCTCTCTCTCTCATCTCTCTTCATTCCACTGTACTTAATTCACTTTGGAGAGTTTATAAGGCCAGACTGATGTTTGAGTTGGAATTGGTAATCCATTAAAGATCTAAAGCCAAACTCTTCAAAAGGAGATTGTGGAGTAATTTCTCATTTCCCTGAATGGCAAAACAAATGAGAATGAACTAAAATTGCACTAGACAGGATAGTTTCCCCGATCTCTGGTCTGTTCAGCTCACCTGTGGAGAAGTGGGGACACATTTCAGAAAGGAAAAATTCTGAGTTCAGAGCAGAGTGACCAGGATAACAAAAAGACTAGAAGGCAGCATAACATTTCTAAGATCTACTAAACAAACTTAGGGTGGTTAGCCTGGAAAAGAAAAGACAAGGGATGAAGTGGGGAGACATAATCTAATTGTTTTCAAATATTTGATGGGCTGTCACATGGAAGAGGGACCAGATTTGTTCTGATTGGCTTCGGAGGAAATAAATAGGAAGAAAAGGTAGAACCTAAAGAGAGACAAATTTTAGCCCCAAATAGGGGGAAACTTTCATAATGAGAAATTTACAAAAGTGGAATGGGCTCTGCCATTCAGTTTTTCCAAAGTTTCTGAAATGATCTCTTTCTTATAAAGACATTGTAGGGGTAATGGACAGAAAGCTGGCCTCAAAGTCAGGAAGATCCAAGTTCAAGAATAGCTTTGACATACACTGACTTTGTGATTATTTAACCTCTTGGTGCCCAATGAATTTTCTAAAACCCTAAGTGCTGAATAACTGCCAGTCTGTATTGCATGAGGGAGTTAGTTCCATCATAATGAATTTCCTTCACCAAAGAAATCACAGATCCAACCAAAAAAATTATTAATTGTCATCTACATAGTACATTAATATTTACAAAGAACTTTGCATAGATTATCTCCTGTGATCTTCACAATAACTATAATCATACCCTCACATAGATATATATGTGTATGTGTATATATGTATGTGTGTGTTTATGTGACAGAGAGAGACAGAGACAGAGACAGAGAGACAGAAAGAGGGAGAGCAAGAAAGAGAGGGAAACAAGAAAGAAATTATATAAATTGCTATAGAGCAAGAATTATTTCATTTTAATTATTGTTTTCCAGTGCCTAACATATTCCTGTTAGTTAGTAAGTACTTCTTAAGTGCTTGCTGAATTGAACTAAGATGGTATTTGAATTCAGGTGTTCCTGACTCCAAATCCACCACAAGAAACTGAGGAATCCCATGAAGAAAGGGAGGGGAAGATAGAGACAAAAGAGGAGAGAGATAAAATAGCAGAATGAATAATAAACAAAGGATACCACACAAAATCAGAAAATGAGGTGGGTAAGTGGGAAGTGGATCAATAGAAGAAAAGTGAAAAGAATAAAGAAATAGTCTAAAAAGCCAATAGAAGAAAGCTTGGGAACAATGAATAGAGGAAACAAAAAAGAATGCTATCACCTCTAATTCCTCTCATGTCATTCGTCCTGATTGTTATCCCTGAGAAAAGTCTTCCTCCCAACCTGGCTTCTACCTGCCTCCCAACATACTTGGTTAAGACCTCCCCTGGTTGTCAATCAGGGTGGGAAGAAGAAGCAACCTACTTTTAATAGGAGCTTCAATTAAGAAGGCAAATCCATTGCTAAAAAATAAAATTGTGATAAATGCAGACTGGCTTGCTTAGCTGGTTAGAACACAAACTTCTAAGTTCTTGATCTTGTGTTTGATTCCCCTGTGGATTAGCTGAAGGTGTGGAGGTATATGAAATTGGTTCACAGGTACAGATTGCTTCCTTAATCTTGTCCAATCACTTTAAAAAGCCCCAAGGTTTAGTGAAAAAGAGTCAGGAAAACTAGGTGCAGATCATGATTTCAAATTGCATGATTTCCAATAGATTAGCTATTGCAAGGTTGTGACTAATTTGATTTTTGTCTTTGCAGAAAGGCACAAGACACATTTATTGCACTGACTTGATAGCTAAGTGACAAAAATAAAGTTATCTTACCCCTCTGATTCTGTTTCCTCTTTTGTAAAATGGAGACAAAAATGGATTTAAAATTTTTCTGAATGATCCAGGGAGGGAAATTATTTTACCACTTTGAACCAGGGCATTAAGATATCTGGGTAAATTAGAACAAAGCTTCTTAAACTGTGAGAAATGTAATTGAATATGGGGGGGGGGGGGTCACATAAATGTTTGATTTGTACCTATTTTATATACATATACACCTGGGATCACATAAAAATTTCTCAGGCAAAAAGGGGTCCTGAGTGGAAAAAGTTAAAAAGTTGTGGTTGACTAGCTGTTTTATCCCATTTCACATGAAGGAAACGGGGCAAGGAGTAGGGAAGAGTACCTGCTCTGAACCTGGTTAGGACCACTTGCTGGACCCTCGGACAAGAGTCAGCTGCCCTACATTCAACTCTCTCACTTACTACTTGGGTGATCTTACGCTAGCTCTTCAATCATTCCTCATCTGTGAAACAAGAGGAGTTAGAATATATGATATCTGGTCTCCTTCAGCTCTAAATCTGTGACCCTGTCATCTCGCTGTTCCCTTCCCGGGTCTAAAATTCTGTGATTCTGATCATGATCTCTGTTGGCCTTCTGAGTTTGCCTTTGGTCTAAGTCCTGGAGACTAGGACAATATCACCCTCTGGTGGCAGAAGTGGGGGCAAAGTGGGGACACAGCCTTACGTGCTGGAGCTTTGGCCTGCCTGCCTTCCCACATCTGGGTCCAGTTTGGAGGTGGAGGGGATGAGAGGGAGATCCTTTCCCAGCCACTCCTGGCCCTGGTTCTCCATCAGGAGCCAATTCACTTGGGTGTGGGAGGTGGCAGACACAACAGCTGGGGGCATCAGATAACAGATGAAGGAGGCAGATAAAACAGCTGGCACCAGCAGATACAACAACTGGAGGTGGCAGACACAACAGGCGGAGGTGGCAAACTGGCCAGCTAGAAGCCAAGGGCCCTGCTACTCATGGAGATGGAGCTGAGTGAGATGGGACATTGAGGCTGTGTCTGCCCTGTTTTTTTTCTAGCGTCACTACAAATGCAGCAGAAATATTTTCCCTTGAAAGTTTGAGAGCAATGAGGAAAACTCTGCTAGAAAGTTCTAACACAGTTGTTTTTATGTTGATATGTTCCAGAGGTAATCACCTCTATGCTCTCTTTTTTTAAAAAAAAAATTTCAAATCATAAGGAAAAGAAAAGGCAGCAGCAGCTGTCTAGACCCCTGGATGCTCTGAAAGCTTTAGTGGCCTGGCTTTCAGGGAGTGTTAGGCCTTTGTGGGCTCATTTAACCCCCGCTCCTCAAGATGAAATTACCTTCCCAGGGCAGGTCCAGGACATCTTAGGAGGTCAGGCCCTTAGGCCAAATGCAAAAGCTTGGTTCACCAATGTTTTACTTCTGGAAAAGTACAAGTTACTCCCCAGGCAGGCAGGGGTGCCAGATGTCCAATCTAGAGGAGACTCTCTCCTCCTATTTCAATGCTTTGTTTGCTTTTCTACTAGCAGAATGCACAGCAGAACTGAATATAAGCCTAGTCAGACACAGCCAATGATTAGCACTCAATCCCTCTTGTACCTTCTTCCCTGGGCCAGCTTGAAATCTGCCAGTCTTACTCAAGGACTTATCAAAAAAATGCCCCACCACCTTTGGGAGAGCTCCTTCTTTCACCGTAGCTTCCTTTGTTCTATCTCCATGTATGAGCCCCTGCCTTTACCTTTATCTGTGATATAGGATCCTTCAAGTATGAGATCAACCGCCAAGCATTGTTTGGAGACAAAGGGATCAGAGGAAAGGGAGAAGTTTCTGAGATGTTGTGGTATAATAGACAAAGTTCTGGATTTTAAGTCAGGAGAAACTTGGGTTTAAATATACTACTTCTGCACTTGTTTCTTCAATGGTCAAATAGAAAAAATAAAATTTGCAGTACCTGCTTCACAGGATTTTTATAAAGATCAAGTGGCAAAATGTACAAAAATATATAAGAATAAGGCCTAATAATTGCACTGATATATAGAGAACTCCTGGATGAAAAAATTCCATCCATCAATATAGATCAGTACCTTCTCTACAATTTACATTTTTTTAAAACTGCCTGTAGCAAGCTAATTGTACAATAATTCAGAGTCTGATTCTTTTTGTACAGCAAAATAATGTTTTGGTCATGTATACTTATTGTGTATCTAAGTTATATTTTAATATATTTAACATCTACTGGTCATCCTGCCATCTAGGGGAGGGGGTGGGGTGGGGGGTAAGAGGTGAAAAATTGGAACAAGAGGTTTGGCAATTGTTAATGCTGTAAAGTTACCCATGTATATATCCTGTAAATAAAAGGCTATTAAATAAAAAAATAAATAAATAAATAAAGATAGACCTCAAAATATCCTAGAAAACTCATCCAATTAAAAAAAAAAAAACAAAAAAACAAAAAAAAACTGCCTGTAGCACAGAGAGGTCAAGTGACTTCTGGATGAACACATCCAGCCTGTGTTAGAGGTGGGCTTTAAAGTACTATATAAATGTCAGTTATTATATCTATTGTGTTTTTGCTGGGTTTTAGGAATGGGGACAATCCGAGTCATGGACTGAAAGCTGTAAGGGATCTTAGAGAATCTCATTTGACAGGTGAGGAGACTGAGGTCCAGAGAAGTTTGACATGCCCCAAGTCGTGCCGGTAGTGGCAGGGGCAGAATTTACACCTGGGTGCTCTGCCGTAAAATCAGGGTTCTCTGCACTCTTTATGATGAAATATACTAGTATCAGGAAAATTTTACTTTGGATTCAAAAGGCTCCAGATAATTTGTTATGGAGTCTAATGGAGATTGGGGCTAGTTAGGAGCAGTGGGTCCCATTTCAGGCTCTCTTCATTCTCATCTCAAGGGATCTTAGGGTGAGACTATGATCAAATCTGAGACCAGGTTGATGGTCGCATCACCATCAGAAAGTAGAGGATATTCAGACATCCTCTAGGGATAGCTGCCAGAGGAAGGCAAGGGTCTTGTATAAATCTCTGCCATGCTGTCTCCCTCTCCAGATGACTTCGGTTGCCAAGGTGTACTACAGCCAGACCACCCAGACAGAGAGCCGGCCCTTGATGGGCCCGGGGCTGCGTCGCCGGCGGGTACTGACTAAGGATGGCCGCAGCAACATTCGCATGGAACACATTGCTGACAAGCGCTTCCTCTATCTCAAGGACCTATGGACCACCTTCATTGACATGCAGTGGCGCTACAAGTTGTTATTATTCTCGGCCACCTTTGCAGGCACCTGGTTTCTCTTTGGTGTGGTGTGGTACCTGGTGGCTGTGGCCCATGGAGACCTGCTGGAGCTAGGGCCTCCCGCTAACCACACGCCCTGTGTAGTGCAGGTGCACACGCTCACAGGTGCCTTCCTCTTCTCCCTTGAGTCACAGACCACCATTGGCTATGGGTTCCGCTACATTAGTGAAGAGTGTCCACTGGCCATTGTCCTCCTCATTACCCAGCTGGTGCTTACCACCATCTTGGAGATCTTTATCACTGGCACCTTCCTGGCCAAAATTGCCCGGCCCAAGAAGAGGGCTGAGACCATCCGCTTCAGTCAGCACGCTGTGGTGGCCACCCATGATGGCAAACCCTGCCTCATGATCCGTGTTGCCAACATGCGCAAAAGCCTCCTCATTGGCTGCCAGGTGACAGGTAAGCTGCTCCAGACCCATTTAACCAAGGAAGGGGAGAGCATCCGACTCAATCAAGTCAATGTGGCCTTCCAGGTGGATACAGCCTCTGACAGCCCATTCCTCATCCTGCCCCTTACATTCTACCATGTGGTGGACGAATCCAGCCCTCTACGTGACTTGCCCCTGCGCAGTGGTGAGGGGGACTTTGAGCTGGTTCTGATCCTGAGTGGGACAGTGGAATCTACCAGTGCCACCTGCCAAGTGCGTACATCCTACTTGCCAGAGGAGATCCTCTGGGGCTACGAATTCACACCTGCCATCTCACTCTCAGCCAGTGGCAAGTATGTGGCTGACTTCAGCCTCTTTGACCAGGTTGTAAAAGTGACCCCTCCCGGCTGCCTCCGAGATACCACTGTCCGTTATGGGGATCCTGAGAAGCTCAAACTAGAGGAATCATTCCGGGAACAGGAAGGAAAGGAGGGCAGTGCCCTCAGTGTACGAATCAGCAATGTCTGACTGATTTGACTCCCACTTCCCTCACCCTTCTGGCCAGAGGAGATATTCTCTGGTTCTACCTTCCCCCTGTCTCATGCCTGTTCTCTCTCTCTCAGCTCCCAGGCTCCTTGGAGAGAGTCCCAGGATCACCCTTCTCCTAATCCCATCTCCTTCCACCCCAGTGGCCTGTCATTTGCTTAGGCCAGCCTGAGGGAACGGTCCCCCTTTGGAGTCTGAGTCCCACCTCTGAGCCAAGGTTTGGGGTATTTGGGACACAGCAGACTGGGCTGAGGAAGAATAGGAATTCTCAGCTATTACTGGAGACTCCATAAGAGAACTTTGCAGTTGGATGGATGGATAAACTCTGCTCCATTTATGAAGCTTGGTGCCTTAAGGATGGAGGACTTTCCTTTTCTACCTTCCCACCACAGCTAGTTCCCTGAGATCAAGCTCCCTCTTCTGGTCACTCTGGGAATTACACTCTTAGATCTGTCTGATACTGGGACCTGGCAGTGGATAAAGCATCAACCTATCATGGTATCTCTGCTAAACCCCAACAGAGTACTACTTTCTCTTCACAATTCCCCAAGTGGACCTTCTCCCTATGTCCCAGATCCGACTTGTCCCTCTTTTAATACCTTTGTCCCCAGAGATTGGAATTCATAATAAATGACCACAACATGTAGCCCTACCACAATCATATACTCATAAGAGTTTAAAATTCTTTAAATTGAGGATCACTGGGAAAGAAAAATTGTCCAAATTTCAGGTGCTTATCTCCCTAGGTTACTCAAGGTTTTCTGTGAGAGGTCTGACCCTGGTCACTACATTCTACAAAGAAAGGTTCAAGTGTCTGAACCCTTAGGAAAGTGTCTAAGATGATGTTTCAGACAGAAGCTGTACCTAGGTACCCTCTTCTAATCAGTTGGTACCCTCTTCTAATGAGTTTGTTCAATGTCCCTTTTCCCTTTACTATACTGGCTCTATTTCCCAAAATGAATAGGATGTAAAGAGGACTTTTCTTTATTCTTTGCTACACCGAGGACCAGTTCTCAGGGTCCAAAAGCTCTAGTAGAATTGGACAAAAATCCCACCATGTGGGAAGTTTTCTATAAGTCAGGCTTTTGGGTTGAGCTTCTAGGGTATGCTGCCTTCAAGGAACTGGTTATTTGCTATTGAGGACTGGACAGAAACTCACATCTATGATGGGAAGTCACTATTACCACTCTCAGTCACCCTGTACTCCTTTGAAAAGTACAAGTTCCCAGACCAT
The DNA here is from genome assembly GCF_902635505.1 of Sarcophilus harrisii. Lineage (NCBI taxonomy): Eukaryota > Metazoa > Chordata > Mammalia > Dasyuromorphia > Dasyuridae > Sarcophilus > Sarcophilus harrisii. The sequence continues at coordinate 363,003,065 of NC_045429.1, read as the reverse complement.
TAGGTAAATACCTGAATGCTTGTGGGAAGAAGAACATGACATTCCCGGGGGCCAGAAGAAAATGAAAGAGACTCTCCCTTGTCCTAACTCCACTGTTTGCCCAGAACTCAGTCCCAAATGCTCAGTGAGCAAGTATTCTCAAAGGAACAAGACTGGATTACTTGGATGGGATCCAAGGAAAGCAGTATAATGCAGTAGAAAGAATGTGAGATTTGGAGTCAAGGACCTGGGTTCAAATTCTGATTCTGCCCCTTATTGCCTTTGTGATCTGGAGCAAATCATTTAAACTCTCTGGGTCTCAGTTCCCTCATCTGCAAATCGTGTGAACTAACTGACCTCTAAAGTCTCTTTTAGCTCCAAATATGATCCATTCTCTGGCAGAGACCAAGTTGGATAGACAGTGAGATTTTTCGCCTGAAGAAAGCCTCCATATCCATGGAGGATAGCCTTATCGGCAGGTAACAGGGACACATTTTGCAGGATTCTTGTGGAGTATCATTAAATGAGGTAATTGAGAGAAAGCAACTCTCTGTTGTTTATATAATAAGCCTATGGTCAGCAAATCACATTCCAATCTAAAATGTGTTTGCATTTAAATGTTCCTATATGTATATGCTCATTCTATAGCCTTGTAAACAGGCTCAAAACATCTCCAGGTTGGCCTCAGAATCACAAACTGACCACATCTGTGTGAAGTTCCACCCAAGAAGAGCCTTTTGACCTTGGCTAATCCCACCTGCCAAGTGGAGATTGCTACCACTTCCCCATCAATCTCTGCTCATAATAAACCCAACTAGAGGCCCCTGGCCTAGGTGGAGTTTAGACAGAGATGAAGCTTACAGATACTTGAAAGCCTTCCACAGGGACCAGAAGGGAAAGAGCCATCTGCTAGATTTTTCCTTCTTGGAATCGACTTCCCTGATTTCTTCTGTATATATCTATATACAGAACAGGACTCATACACACTGACATATAATGTCCATATCTATATGTTATACCTAATCAGTCCCCATCCATCTGGTTTCTTCTGCACATAGCTGCCACCTCCTTATATGAGTCATTTCTCCTCCCTCCCTCCACTCCCTTAGTCTTAATTTCTCAGACTTCCAGACTCTTTGGACAACTAGCAAACTTAAGAGAAATTGCCTGGAACCCAATTCACTGACTTCCCTACTTTCCCTATTTGTGTCCTGCCCCCAAGTCCAGATCTCCCTGTATATTGCACTTTATATGACATGTTCTCCTTTGTTCTGGTCTGGAACCCATATGCCAAGGATCCCATTCTCCTCCCCAACCCTAAATGCCTTCAACAAAGGGCTGTCTCTGTCCCCAGATGAGACATTTATCTTCTAAACTATGAGATGTGCCTATAAATATGGACAGTTCTTAAGGAAATGGACCACATCTCTACTAACCATCATCCAAGAATGTGGGGGGAAAGGGAGAAAGAAAGTTAAGAGTGTGGAAAGGGGATGTTTCTGAGAATGGCCTGGTAACCCATGGTGGGGGGTGTCCTTGAAGTGTCTGGGGAAGAAGACAGAAGAAAATGGTGGTATGGAGGGAACCCACAGAAATCCACAAAACCTTTATGCATTACCATTCACCTAATTACATCACTAAACACCTTAGGTAAGTGAAAAAGGTGTAGGCAGGATTTGGGGGGAGAGGTCACATGACATGTATAGAAGATTTACCTATGAAAGAGAGATAGAAAAAATAATATATATATATAATATATACATAAATGTATTGTAAATATGTGTACAGAAAAGTGCACGGAGAACATACAGTGAGGAACTGATAAAGGGTGGGACTGGGGGGAGGGGTGGTTCGGATGCCCAGACTCTGTCTCATGATGGTCACTGGTTCTGGTCACATTCTAGAATTGGGAGATTTGCTCTGAGGTCTGTGGAGACTGAGAAAGGTTAGATCTTGTTGGAAATAAAGAGGCATTTGTTGTGTGTTTGTGATATTCAGAAAACTAATCATTCCCTACAGCCTAGCACTGCTGCTAGAACGCATATGGGGTCTACTGGTGGGTAGGGGAAGAAGCAGAGAAAATAAGAAAGGACTCTTCAGGAAGAGGGGTTTTTTTGGTTCTTATTCTCAGTATAGAAGCTCAGTCTGGTGGAAAACTTCTTAGCTCTGTTTCTGAATCCTAGCTTTTGGCTTCTAGACCACATATCCTCCTCCTCTTTCTTTTTTTAAAGTACAATTCAATTCAATTTGTCCCTCTCGGTAGTCTTTATTCTTTTAAATTCACAGGGTGATGGCAACTATAGCCTGAGCTGTTAGGAATAATGACTATCATATTGGAACCCTACCACTGAGATTCCACCTTGGCCTCCTTGTCATATAATATGAGGGGGGGATAGTAGGGGAGCAGAGGAGCTGTGGTAAGAGGATTCTGACTCATCTCCCTGAGTCCCTCATTCTAATTCTCCAATGCAGGGTCAATGGGCTGGTAGTTCCAATGGTACTCCTAAGATAAATGCTTAGGTATCTGTCTAAATGCTGGTTAAAAGCAGCACTTAGGAGAAGAATGTCCCCAAGGGCAAGTAGACCTGCCTATCATGAGTAGATCATCCTATCATGAGTGATGATGCTTCATTTCTGTATAGCTAGGATGAGAGGACAGAATTGTTCTAAAGGATAGCCAGTTGTATCCTTCACATTCCAATTATTCCCCTCAGTGTCTCCCAAATCTAATGAGACCACATGGGGATTTCATATGTGGCCTGAAGAAAAGGAAGAGGTTACCTACAACTCCCCCATCCTGCATGGCAGGAATACTATTCTCTTCCCCTGCCTGCTACCCTAATCCTTCCTCACTTGGTTTATCTAGTTTGTTTATAAAGTAACATATGCTGCCTTCACTGTAAAGCTAGCTTGGGCCTTTGGCTGAGTAATGGCCCATTGTACTGAACCAGAACTATCTAGGAAAAGGTGTTTCCATTCTTTGCGCTAAAAACTAAACCAGGTCAGATTTATCCAGGAAAAAGATGCTTGAGTATTTTTTTTTTTCTGTACAGAATAAGCTACTAAATAAAATGTTTCATCACCATGATTTGTATCCAGGCTATTCTTGGAGAAAAAACAACCATCTTAGCAATAATAAAGTATTATTAATAGGGGAAGTTGGATGGGCAAGAAGAGGAGACAAGAGATAGAGAGATCTGGAGGTTTTGACCAAGTGAATAGTTTTCTGGTTCTTGGTCTGACCTTTCTCCTTTCATTTCCATTAAGTATTTGTTTAAAGCAACTCATCCTTCCACCTGCTTTTAACCCTTTCAACAATTTCTCAATATGCCTCATATACCTTGGGTGGGAAAAAGGGGAGGTCACTGATTTTCTCAGAAAGGATAAAAGAAGTATTTGCTACCCCCTTTGAAGTCTTATTTGAAAATATGCTCCTTAAAGGTCACTTTGTCTTTGATACTAGACACTTTCAATCTAGTAAGTAGCACAAAACTATTTTTTTCCCTCTTTTGAAACAATTGGTTGGCCTGTTGCCTCTATTTGTGGATAAATCTTCACAAAATCACAGAGTTGGAAAGGACATCAAAAGTCCATGGTCCTATTTCCCTGGCTTAGGCACAGAATCTGCCTTAGATCTCAGAGAAATTAATCTCTTCTGCCTTTCATTATTGAACTTCTGAGAGAGATCTGTATATTCCCATCCTGCCAAACAGGGCTTTTTGTTTTGTTTTTTTTAACCAAGAAAGGAAACAGATTCAAAAGCCTGTTTCAGATAACAGGTAAGGAAGAAAGAGAAAGTGAAGTCTCATAAATATTTAACAATAACAATAAACATTTATTGAGTACCTATTATGTCTGCATAAAGACTGATGTTACAAATATATAAAATCTGTCTCTGCCCTTATAAAGTAGTGGGGGGGGGGGGGGAAAGGAGATGTAGGTAAAATAATAAATAGTAAGTAGTTAAAATTAAGTACCAAATAAATAATTACTCCCATTTCTATTGTGCTTTAAGGTTCACAAAGTATTTTACTCACAACAACCTTGTGAGACAGAGAAAGCATTATCACCCCTGTTTTACAGATGGGAAAACTGAGGCTCGACAAAGTGAAGTGATTTGTCCAAATGATTAAGGTAGGACATACTGGAGCCAAGCCCCAAGTCTTCTGACTCCAAGTCTTTGTTCTTTCCATGGGTAGATAATTATGCTCAAGAAGTCTCAAGGACAGAGATGTCACTTTGGAAAAGGCTTCAGAAATCAGGTGATTCTTGAGCAGGTCTTTGAAAAATGAATAGAATTTAGATAAGGGAAAGGAATTAGGAGCACATTCTGAGTGGGAAAATAGCATGAACAAAGACTAGAGGATAAAAATGCACAAGGTATATTTAAGAATGGCCACCTAAATGGTACAGTAGATGGAGTGTCAGGCCTGAAATCAGCAAGACTACTCTTCCTGAGTTCAAGTCTGACCTCAGATACTTACTAGCTGCGGGACCCTGGGCAAACCACATCAACCTCCTGGTCTCAGTTTCCCTATCTATAAAACGAGCTGGAGAAAGAAATGGCAAACTGCTCTAGTATCTTTGCCAAGAAAACCTTAAATGGGGTAACCAAGACTCAGATATGACTGAAAAGTGACTATACCTCTATACCACAACAGAAATATTTAGGAGTCACTAAAAAGATGAATTTGGCTAGAGCAGAGAGTTTTTTGGAAGGGAGGAGCAGAATATAAGCCTAAAGAAAAATTTGAGAGTATAAAGAACCCTGAATATTGAATGCTCAGTTAATGAATGAATGGGGGGAAAAAAGTAATTTATGCAACACTGTGCAAAGTCGTGTGCTGAAGTTACAAATAGAAAAACATCATAGTCCTAGATCTCAAAGAATTTATTTTCTGATAGGGGAAAGCAGATTTCAGCTTCAAGTCAGAGGGAAAGATCCAGTGATTCTTAAGGAATTTGGATTTTATTTCATAGACCAAGGATCTTTAAACAAGAAATCAAAGTCTACTAGCAAACCTCTAAATATCTCCTTAGGTTGGGATTTCCATTTGTAGGCACAAAACTTGGTCTTTTCTTGCTCTAACCAAAGATTTCTCTGTGACAGGTTATCCCCAGTGATTCTGACACTTTGGGATAAATTCAGTAAATAAAAATTTATTAAAATCTATTAGGTACAAGGCACTATACTAGGTCCATCAAGATTATTTTAGATGCAGCTTCTGCCTCAATATCTTATTCTCTAATAGAGAAGAATACAACACATTATATAATAAGGGTTTTGTGGATGATCCAGATTATAAATGATATACAATTAGTGATATAACAAAGATCAACTACAATTCCAGAGGAGTTGTGATGAGACCGGCTGCCAGAACATCAGACGGAGACATAGCCAGTGCAGGAATTTATTTCTTTTAACTATATATGCTTACAACAGGGGTACTGGTTTTCTTCCTTTATTAATTGAGGGTGGGAAGTGGATAAAAATCAGAGAATGTGAATCTGAAAATAAAATAAAATTTCTTTAAAAAATTTTTTTAAATGAAGTAGTGGTATTGTAGAAAAAGTATTAGCCTGGGAGTTAGGATACCTGGTTTCCAGTTCCTGCTTTGCCCTTTTCATCTAAGCCCCAAAAATGATTAGACATTTCAGATTAAGAGAAATGATATCTTTCCAAGTATGAGATTTAGAGTATATAACATTGTCATGGCTTCTGGGAGATAATTTTGTCAAAGGCTAGAGAACCTTGGAACATCTAGATGGTAGTGGGTAGAGTGCAAAGCCTGCAGGGTCAGGAAGCCTCATTTTCCTGAGTTCGAATCTGGCTTCAGACCTTTACTGTTTGACTTTGTGATTTCACTTAACCCCATTTGTCTCAGTTTCCTCATCTGTTAAATGAGCTGGAGAAGATAATGGCAAGCTACCCCAGGAAACCCCAAGTGGGATCAAGAAGAGTCGACACTAAAACAACTGAACAGCAACAATAATTTCCTGACTCTAACCCAGTGCTCTAACCACTGTAATTGCTTCAATGGGGCTCATAGAGAGTCAGAAACAAGTGAAGAACAATTAAAACACACAGAACACTAGTTCCATTTATTAGCTTAATAGAAACTCCCAAGTCTGTGAGACTATGTAGATTTCTCTTTTTATTTACATTTCATACTAACAGCTTGGCAATTATTTTTGAATATATTTACATTCATATGCACACACATATACTGCACTTCCATTTTACTTTTATGTTTCAAGATTTTGTGATTTTGTTGATAATTCTCTCTCTAAATCTGCAGATCCCAACTCCTCTTTAAGTTTTTTGGTTATTTTTGAGAGTTCTTGTATTAAAAAAAATCCATCGCTTTGCTGCCAACCTGGTGATGAGCCCCACAAAGTTAACAAGGCTATTCTTTGAAACCAGATAGACACTTGTCACCTTCAAAGCCTTGCATGCTGTACTGGCATAGCTTCCAAGAATCCAGGATCATTTCCACAACAAGAGGCATCCGAAAAAGACTTAACTGGTGGGAAACACCGTGATCTGAGAGTAAGCTTTTTCAGAGTCATGCATTGTCCTCTGGCCATATATGCTTAGCCCTGCTGAACAATTGGTGGCAGTAGGAACCTTTGCCTTGTAAGCAAACCTTATAAAATATGCTCTTATGGTCGTATTTGGCACACTGGTGCCAAACTCAAATAGAAATGGAAGGTTCACTGAACCATAATAAGGATCCCTATGAGTCCACATATTAATATTATTTATGTTTTATTACATTTTTATTTAGCTAAGTACATCCCGATTATATTTTCATCTAGTTGTACACTTTAGAGGGTTGTGGGCAATGGTGGACACTGTATGTGGAATGGAGAAAGGAAGTAGAAGGAAGGAAAAGTAGAAAATGGGTGCTAGGATTGAGCACCAAAATGCATATGGTGTTACATATGGCAGAAGCAGAATAGAATCACTATGGTTTGAGTCATATCACTACAGTCAAGCTAAAGGCAGGCAGGAGATGCAGTGTTCCATTTAGGTTTAGTGATCAGAGAAGGCTTAGACAGTAATAAAAATATGACAGTACTGGAGCTAAAGACGAAGATTCCTTGCATAATTTTAGCTGAATGGGTTCTACAAGGGGGCCCAAGGCCCAGGGATAGATAAACCAACTAAAAGGAGAGGCAGCTTTTGAGACATTTTGAAAGAAGAATCAAAAGTCTTTGGTAATAAGTTGCTGACAGGGGCAAGGGATCCCCAGATAATAAATGCACACATACACAGACTCACACAAAACAAAACTATGTATAGGACAAATAGAAAATCATTAAAGAGAGAAGGCCTTGGAAATAAGAGTTTGGGGGAAGCTTCCTGTAGCAAGTAGAATTTTACTTGGGACTTAAAACAAGTTAGGGAGGCCAATAGTCAGAGGCAGGGAGAGAGAGCATTCCAAGATCATGGGACAGCCAGAAAAAATATGTGGAAAGATAGAATGTCTTATGGGTGCAACATTCAGCAGACCACTGTTACTGAATCAGGAAGTAAAGTTTAAAAAGACTAGAAAAGCAGGAGGGGAATAGAAAAGCTATGAAGAGCTTTGGATACCAAACAAATATTTTGTATTTAGTCTTGGAAACAATAGAAAACCACTGGAACTTATTAAGTGGGGAGGAGGGAGGTGGAATAGGGGATTTGACATGATCAGACCTGGGTTAATTAAGTACCAATTATTATGTATCAGCCACTATGCAAGTTACTGGACCTACAGTGATAAAAAAAAAAAAAAAAAAAAGTCTCTGGAGCTCTCATGGAGCTTAAATTCAACTGGAAAAAAACACGTTTAAGGACAAATAATGTAAGGGGAATATAGTTGGTCCTTCCCTTCTATTGTTCTAGCTGATACAATCTCAGCAAGCAATTTGTAGATAACAGACATAAAGAGGATTTGATGGCTAACTCAATGACCTTTTGAAAATCTGAGCATCCTTTTCTGAATTAATCAGATAAAGCCACATGATTTTCAGGGCTGAAAATGAGCTACATGCCTGAGGGAACTTTAAATAACTAAAAAAGTTGACTAGTTTAGTTGAATGCAGACTAGATGTTACTTTTGCAGAGATCCCCTATTTGGGGAAAACTTTTCAAACTATCCCATTCTATTGGCTAAGGAGTTTAGCCTCAGAGCTACTTGTCCAAAAAGATTCATCCAGTAATGTAATAGGAGAATTAGTTCAGGAGAATTCAATGCATAGTAGAGGGAGCAGAGCCATACACTTTGGACAGAAATAAATCTTGAAAGTGCACTGAAGCAGTTAGCAGGATTGAGGAAATGGACTCCAGGAAGCAGAAAAGAGAAGCATATATGGAGTTTTGAGGGTTTTGAGGGGAACATTTGAGGGTTGATACGTGGAGAAAAGCTGATCCCAAAAGCACATTTAAACTCTTTAACCAGCAGACAATGCATCCAGGGGAGCTCTGTGAGAACTTCCAGGTCCTGCCGAAGGTGTCGATTATTCTGGCCACATATTCAGTACCCATTTGGCACATTACCAGTATACTCTGTTCATGTCCACTCTTTCACATACACTGTGTGTACTTCTGGGAGATTATGTTCCTGAGGTAATGAAAATGTTTTGTAGCCACTATTTATATTATTCAGTCTTAGTAAATAAAAGTTTTTGTTAAAAGCCAACCATGTATATTGACCAGTTGTTAATGGGAAGCATACCACAACCAAGTGGTGACTTAAGATTTATGGTTTTTGAAATGAAAATTCACAGAATTTTCTAATCCTAGAACTTGAAGTGGTAGACCTGTTTTGAGAGGGAATCAAACTCAAAATGAATGCAGGTTAGATGAGTATCCTGTGAGATGACTGAGAAATAAATACAAAGTTATTTCAAGGGGGAAAGAGGAGTACTAATATTAGAAAAATCATGAAAAGTTTCTTGTGGGAGATGACACTTGAACTGCACATTGGAGGGAGTTGATTCCTGGAGTTGGAGGTATAGAGGGACAGCACAGAAGACATATGTCTAACACGGAGGTAGGAAATGCAATATCATGCATGTAGGGGTGTAGTAAGGCTCAAATGAAATAAGAGATGGAAAACACTTCCCAAATCTCAGAGCACCTTATAAACACCAGTTATTGTTTTGTTGTTAGCTTACAGTCACCTGACTTCATTCCCTGAGTCTTTACTGCATTTTTCTTGAGATCAAGCGATATTTATAGAGTAATACAGCCATAAGATGGTAAATGTTTAACAACTGGGCTCAAGGAGGGGGGGGAGTATGCATAAATACTTTTACATTAATCTTCATTGTTACCACATTTTCCCCATCACTTTCTTAAATCTAGAAATCAACACAACAATAAATCAAAAACTGATTTGTAACAACTAATAATTTTGAGGTATTGATGCTCAACTGAAAATTTAACAATGGGTTATTGCAGGTTGGTTAGAGTTGGCTCCAGCCTCCCCCCTGCATGCATAGAAAACAGTAAAAGGGACAACTTAACTGGTATGTAGGGTATGTAGAAACAATCAAGGAAAATAGATTGGAAATTAGACTGTGACAGATTTTTGTTTTATTTTGTGTTGTTTTTTTTTTTTTTAAACACCAAAAAAGGAACTTGTATTTTATCTAGAAGCAATCTGGAGTTAATAATAATAGGTAGCATTTATATAGTGCTTATCTCATAGGATACTCATTTAAATGTGCATATATTTATATGTACCAGGCACAATGCTAAGAGATTTACAAGGAAGAACCCTGGGAGGTAGATGGTATTATTATCCCCATTGTGCAAGTGAGGAAATTGAGGCAAACAAGTTAAGTGACTTCTGCAGAGTCACTTAGTTATTAAGGGCTTGAGGTCAGCTTAGAACTCCAGTTTTCCTGATTTCAGCCACCTGGCTACCTAGGAGCCACAGAAACTTCTTGAGCTCTGGAATGACATAATAAGACATGGGTTTTCTGAATAACCATATGATAGCTTTGTGGAGGATGCTTTGAAGAGGCTAGACATTTCAGATAGGGAGAATTTTGATAGCTCTGGGGAGGCTACAACTAGGAAATACTGGAAGTAGAGAATACAGCAAATAAGAGATTGTGATAATTTGGTGGGACAATAGCTAGGATGTTTAATTTAGAAAAGAATAAGGGGAAAGATAAGGATGGCCTAATTGAAGCCCGTTATGTGGAATATGGCTATTTGCCCCCCAGGGCAGAACTAGGAACATGAATAGAAGTAACAGGGAGGCCCATTGAGGCTCAAAGAAAAACTTTCTAGAACCAAAGATGTTTCAATTTTTGTATCTATTTGAACCTTGAAGAACCAGGAAACAGTGAGTGAATCCTCAAATCCTCCTATTCCTAAAGGGAAAGGGAAGATCAGGAGCTATCTGGCGCAGGGAAAATGCAAGTACTAAGTGCTCACTTTTTTTTTTTTTTCCCATTATTATGCACAAAAATAACGTGATACTTTTTTTATCCAGTGACTTGCAAAAGGGAGCTAGTTGGCAGTAGTAGAAAGAATATTAGATCCAGAGCCGGAGAGGCTGGGTTCGAATTCTGTTTCTTACACGTTCTACTTGTGAGACCCTGGGAAATCACTTAACACTTGAGCTTCAGTTCCCTTACCAGTAAGATAAAGGGATTGTTTTTTTCAGGGGGATTAGCCCTGGGACCCAAGAATTTTTTTTAAAAATGTATTTTGATAATTATTTCAATGTAGTTGGTTTTCTTTGTAACCCTCCTTATTTTATTTTGTGCATTTAAAACATTATTATGAGGAGGGGTCCATGGGCTCCATCAAGCTGCCAGAGGAGCCTGCGATACAAAGAAGGACCTCCAAAAAAAAAAAAAAAAAAAAAAAAAAAAAGGACCTCCAAGGTCCAAATCTAAGCTTCTACCGACAGCAGGTAATCTGTTAGCTGCAACACGCTCCCACCTTTCCGGTGTAGTAAACTCGGAACCGGAAGGTCAAATGAGATAGTTGCAAAAAGCCTTGCAAGCTTTAAAACGCCACTTCCCCCACATCGTCCGCCCTCCCTCAGTGGAGTTCTTCATCTTCTTTCACAACCAGAGCTCAACAACGTCACGAGAACGCCCTTCAGAGGGGCCCTACCACGAGGGGGGGAATGCACGTTTCCTCTTGCCCTTACCCCGCCCAAACGTAGCCACGCCCCCTCTGGTTTCTCTTGCCCTTACCCCGCCCAAACGTAGCCACGCCCCCTCTGGTTTCTGAGGGCTGGAGAGAAAGCTTCCCACCGGTCTCCTTTGAAAGGGAACGCGGGACGCTTACGACACGGGAAGTCTTACCCTTCCGTTGGAAAGAGGGCCGAGCTCGACAGCATATGAACCAATCAAAAGCGCAAGGCAGAACAGGAAGTGGGTTCTAGGGGCGGGACCATTTTCCCGGAAGCGGCTGCAGTAGTTCCGCTCCGCTGGGTTCGGTCGGGCGGATGAGTATGCCTGGAAGAGAGAGCGGTGCAACGGGGCGGTGAGGGGCAGCCGAGGATGAAGGCTGAGCGCTCAGCCGAGTCCCGGGGCGGGGCCGCCGGAGTGTTCGGCGTTGCCCTGGCGGCCCGCATCGTCTTGGTTTTCTACGGCCTCTACCAGGACCGTACCTTGGTGGTGAAGTTCACGGACATCGACTACCGGGTGTTCACGGACGCGGCGCGCTTGGTGACGGAGGGCCGCTCCCCCTATCGGCGAGCCACTTACCGCTACACGCCGCTGCTAGCCTGGCTCCTCACCCCCAACGTCCGCCTCTCGGAGCTCTTCGGCAAGTTTCTCTTCGTCGGCTGCGACCTGCTGGCCGGGCTCGTGATGCTGCGCCTCCTGCGGCTGTCCGGCCTGAGCCTCCGCCGAGCCCGCGCCTCTTGCGCCTGGTGGCTGCTCAACCCGCTGCCCCTGGTGGTGTCCAGCCGGGGCAATGCCGAGTCGGTCCTCGCCGCCCTGGTGCTAACGGCCTTGTACCTCTTGGAGCGGAGGAAGGTGGCGGGCGCCGCGCTGCTCCACGGCTTGGCGGTGCACCTGAAAGTGTACCCGGCCACCTACAGCTTCCCCATAGCCCTCTACCTGCGGGCGGCGGCGGCGCCGGGGCGGGCGGCGGCGGCGGCGGGCTCCCCGCCACGCCTCCGGGCGCGGCTCTGGGCGCTGGCCCGCGGGTTCTGTGGCCCGGAGGTGGTGCTCTTCGGAGCCGGGGCAGGGCTCACGTTCTTTGCCCTGGGCTTAGGGTTTTATTACAAATACGGCTGGGAATTTTTGGAGCACACTTACCTCTATCACCTCACCAGACGCGACATCCGACACAATTTTTCCCCTTACTTCTACATGCTCTATCTGACAGCAGAGAGCGAGTGGAGTTTTCCCCTGGGGCTAGCAGCGTTTGTGCCCCAGGCGGTGTTACTCGTCGCTGTGTCTTTTGCTTTTTATAGGGACCTTGCTTTCTGTTGTTTCCTTCACACTGCCATTTTTGTGAGTTTTAATAAGGTCTGCACTTCCCAGTATTTTTTGTGGTACCTCTGCTTGCTACCTCTTGTGATGCCACGGATAAGGATGTCCTGGAAGAGAGCCGGTTTCCTCCTTGGGCTGTGGTTTATGGGACAGGCTTTATGGTTGGCTCCTGCTTATTTCCTTGAGTTCCAAGGGAAAAACACCTTTTTGCTCATCTGGTTAGCTGGTTTGTTATTTCTTTTTATTAACTGTTACATATTGGTTCAGATTATTTCTCATTATCAGTTGAGACAGTTGACCGAGAAAATCAAACCGCAGTAATGGATAATATTAGTAAGTTTCTGTGTTTCATGCCCATCGTATGGGCCACCAAAGTGCTTTAAAAAAGTAATTTACACTTTGAGCATTTTAATCACCCCCCCCACCCCCCAAAGAAAAGAAAGAGGTGCACAAAACTCAGTTTACGCTAGGAATCTCAAGTAGAATGTAGGGAAAAACTTGGAGGCTATTATTGCTTCTTGTGGATGCAATTCCATTGAAGAACACTAGTAAAGGAAAGTTACAAATTTGACTATAGATGTCTCCAAAGTCTTAGTGCAGTGTTAAACTTGAATAGATTATATTAGCCATTATACTGAGCCTTTTGGAATATATCCTATATTGTAAAGGAATAAGTGTGTTTTCAGTCACCAAAGACTTTTTTTTTTTTAATTATAGCTTTTTATTAACAAAACATGCATGGGTAATTTCTCAACATGGACCCTTGAAAAAACTAATGTTCAACTTTTCCCCTCCTTCCCTCTTCCCCCCTCCCCTAGATGGCAGGTGAAGTCCCATACATATTGAACAAAGACATTTTCTGAAGAAAGAATAGGAATCACTTGCTGCAATATTCGTGCCAACTGGATTTTGGCCCCAATAGACTAGATTTAATAAACCCAGAGAGTTTATATTCTTACAAATAGTTTAACCTCCAAGTATTCTTGTTTATAAAACGGAATTAGTAATCACTAGCCCTACAAAGTTGTGATAACAAGTGCTAAATAAACACTATTTGGTTAGGCACAATACTTTTTTCTTTTAAATAAAATAGAATGGGAGTTTTCAGGGCACAAGTAATGAATAAAACAAATGTTAATTGTTTATCTTGGACTTCTCCGTATGACTTGAAGCTGAACTGCTAAAACCTATTTGACACCTTCAAATGTGAGCCCCTTGAGAACTAGCACTGTTTTTACTTTTTTTTGTCTGTGTCTCAGAAGTTAGCATAGTTTTAAGTGCTTAATGAGTGTTTTTTCATTTGTTAAATCGTGCCTTTTCATTCCTTATTTGGTTTGGTTTGGTTTGCCAAGCTCCGTCATTTCTGCACTTTAACACTAATGTTATTGACATGCAATTGATTTTCAATAAATAAAAATTATTGCATTTTTAAAATTGAAAGAAACTTATATTTTTGAGATATGTCTTTATAAATTCAAATATACTTGTTCTTCAGGCTTGTGTTTGTTTCTGGAACAGGGAAGTGGTAAATAAACTATGTGTCTATCATACATTTTTAGTTCTTAATTGTTAAAAAAAATTTTTTAGTTTAAAAGAAAGTTAATCTCTTAAAATGTTTATAGTTTGAGTGGTAAAAATAATAATTTTAAATGTTCTTTACAGATAACATGAGCACAAATCTCACTTCCTTTTTTTAGTTTATATGATTGAAATGAATTGACTGGCCAGTAGAGGGCTGGCATCTACAGAGTGGAAAGTATTTCCTGAGCTCCCTTGTTAACCTTTTTATTGAGTGCCAGAAATTCATTTCCACATTTAAATTATCTTACAAATAGTTGAGTTCCAAGTCAATGAATTAAAAGCCTATTGAAGCCATAGTATAGATAATTTTTGCTCTAATAGTAAGAGCTCAGGATGGCACATATTTCAACACTAAGCTGTGAACTTGGTGCAACAGGCAAGCCTATTCATTTCCTTGAATATAATCAGGCTATATATGAACATAGCTAAAAGTCTAGGCTCTCTAATTACCATGCCCTTTACATAAAAGAAGCCACACTTCTTATGATGTTAATTTTAAAAATGCCTTGTAGCATTACTAAGAAGTATTTAAAGCTCATTTCATCCACAAAAGGATTTTCAACCTTACTCCCCTTAAAATTATTCTGTCAGTCTGCCAAATATTCCTAAATCTCATGTATTACATCATTATAATACATCTATTCACAGTCAACATGAAGAATCTAAAGGAGAACCCACATGGAGTCGGATTTTCAATTTATAATAAAATTCTTACCAACAATTCAAGAGACTTTGGACCCAACCTAATTTATTTAGGCTTTTAAGCTACTGATTTGAATGTATAATATTATGGATGAAAAACATCACTAAAGATTTAATTTTCATGGTTTCATTGGTTCCTTTGAGGTTGAGGATTAGGAGATTAGTGGCAAATTGGAAGCTAATAAAGTGAGTGTACCTGAGTGTTGTTATTAGAAATGACACTCACATGTGTGCCTTAGATATGCTAAGTGCAGTAAATATTTGTTGAATTGGATAAATAACTATGATTTCAAATTGAAGTTCAAAATCACAATAGTTGGTCCTTGGAACAACTTTGGAATGAGACGTTATTAGAAATTTGTAGTATCATGATGCCATTAAAATTCACTAAAAATTCTAGGGTTTGGAGCTACAACAGATCTTTGAAACCTCCAGTCTAACCCTCTTCTAGATGATGGGAAAGACCTATAGAGAAAGTGGCAGAGCTAAAACTATGGATAATAGCTACAAGTGTAATATTAGCCACCAAGGTGACATAGCATCCATAAAAGCAAATTTCAGTCTTACTTAGAAAGGTCATTGCACTTAAAACAAGGATGATAATGTAGTTCCCCATACCTAGGAATCGTGTTCAGTACTGGCCACCATATTTTAAGAAGAGCCTTAAAATTGGAAAACATTGAGAAAAGGATAGTCAAGATAATGGATGGATGCAATGTAATAAAGACCCAATTGAAGGAACTGCAGATGTTTCTTGGAGAATTTTTGGGAAGAGAAAATGATTGTCTTCATATGTTTGAATGTTGTCATGGGAAATAGGAATGATAAAGATGTTGAAGACTTCTGAATTAAGCATCAGGTATTAGCTTGAAAAGTCAGCAGAATGACTTCAATTTGAAATGCTATTTTTAATTGAAAATATAACTTTGTTTTAACAGAATGCAATGTCCTGATTATCAGCAAGGATATAAATCAGAGAAGTTAAGGGTGCTGCATCTTTGAACTCCCTTGTGTTTTGCTAGTTTTTCTTTGTTAATGGTGGTAAATAGTCTTTGTTTTCTTTGAAATCTATAAAACCACCTCAGAATCTCACAGAAGAGAGAAGCCTAGTGTCTAAATTCTGGCCTCTGACTTTCTTAATTGTAGACATATTTCATCCTTGAGCTCATTCACTTTGTTAAAAGATTTATAGTTAGAAGAATTATATTAAATGTTTATATTATATATGCAAATATGTTATATATATTAAGATTTATATTGTTCTCTTTGGTTCCAGCAGCAGAAAAACTTGAGAAAGGCTTTCTGCAAATGATGGGGTTTTAACTGGAACTTGAAGGAAATCAGGGACTTCAGAGATGGAGAACATTCTAAGCATGGGGGACAGCCAGAGAAAATGGTGGTGACAGGGAGTACAGTGTAAGAAGACTGGAAAGGTAGGAGGGGGCTCAGGTATAAAGGGTTTAGAATTCCAGACAGGCAGTTGTGATAAAAAGCCATTGAAATTTATTGAATGGGAAAGGTAGGGTGATAATATGGTTAGATCTGGACTTTAGGAAAATCACTTTGCTAGCTGAATAGGGATAGAATTGAGGCAGGCAGATCCATCAGTAAGCACTTGCAATATTGAAACCTGTCTTATGAAGAATTTTAGAAATGTTTACATTCTCAGATAATTTAAATATGGAAAGGAAAGGTTTGTCTTTCTCATATCAACTCACTTTTCTTTGCATTTTTAATAGCAGCTTGTAAATATCTTTTTTTTTTAGATAGCATTCCTTTGAGAGAGGACTACCTGCATTGCTTAATGCCAATTCTGTAGATGTATTACATTATTACTGATATGAGCCTTCATATTTGATAAGTTCATAAAATCAAAAGATGTATTAAATAATCAAAATTATATCAAAAAATTGGTTTATCCTATAGAGAAAAACTTCAAAAAATTCCATCATTTCATTTCTCTAGAAAATTCCTAGGAAACTAATAAATCATCCCTCCAGTAGATCTCTGTCAATGTAAAAAAGTGCATAATAAATCCCAGATGAACTCCAGATGTGGCTCTTACCAAAACCTTCAGGCTTTTTATTTCCCTGGGCTGGGTGGGCCTTGCTTGGTGGCCCCTCATCCTAAAGTTCCTCAGAGGGTTATTATTTACTTCCAGAGTCCCAGGACTAACTATTCATTTCTGCATATAGCTCATGAGTCTCACCAGTGTGCTTTCCATTTATACAAAATTAGTCTCAATGACACCATTGATTTTGAAACATGAAACATTTGTTAAATGATCAGATAAAAACAGTAACCAAAACATTTATCCAAAAGATGATCAAAAATGATCAAGCCATAAGTCTACCTAAAAAACTGAGTTTCTATCACCTAAGCATGAAGTGTGTGTGCAAGGGGAGAAAATAAGGATAGAGTGGATATAAGCGTGTAAGTATTCAGAAATCTAGCAATGAGGCATGAGAAGGAAATTCCATGTGCTCAGAATAACCCATGACTTTGGACTGTTAGACTGAAGGCTTGATGTTGGGGTCCTTTTTAGGGAACAAATGGATAAAGTCACTTGTCTGCTTGCCACTGTCAGGCCAATGAAGGTGTGTGTATGTATGTTTCAAGCAGAAGCCTGATATTCTTTCAGTGAGGCAGTAGCCTGAAGCTTCAAGTTTTCAGCTTTCCAAATATGTATCTTTGGTTGGGCACTGAAAAAGTGTTAATCTTTTTCAGGGACAAATAGACCCCCTTAAACTATAGAACTGCAAAGCTCTTCACGTTTGCTCTTTGGACCTCTGAGGAATTGGTCATTCTCAAGTCAGAAAGGGCAGTAAGAAGGCAATGCAGTAGGCCTTCTGATGTGTTTTCCCTCTCTCAGCCTGTAGATGGTGCTAGAGGTCAATAAGCCCAGCCACATTTATTCCTTACTTGCTGGAGTATCATCTCTCTCTTTCCCTCCTCCCCTATCTTTCCCTCTCTTCTTTCCTGTCTCTATCTTCTCTCTCTCTTTTTTTTCTCTTGAGTGTGTATAGCATCTTTCAGAGTACTTCAGAGTACTCTTGGACCCATTGTATTGCAGAGAATTGCAAAATCATTCACTAGTCAGCGCTCTCCACACAGCAATTGTGTCTTGTTCCTCTGATCATTCATTGGCTTTCTCATTTTTTTATTTTGGGGTTTCTAATGACCTAAAGCATGACCTCCTCAATAATAATCTAGCTCTAACTCAAGTTGATAAGTCCCAAATTCACAGTTGAATCATATATAAAAAAGTAAATAATACATGATTTTTTCATAAGTCTCAACACAAATTTGAATTATAATTTCTCAGCTATATTTCAAAACTAGAAAAATTGTCATATGTAAATTAACTGATGGACAATAATGCCCTGTAACCATTTTCCCTTCAGTCACTATTTATGCCTTTAAGCTGCTTTCAAACAGGTCCTTTCAGTACACTTATCTGAGGGGTGGTCTTCTCTCCTGTCCTTAGAGCTGTCTCAAACTGCTTTTGTCATAGGGATGTTTCCTTTTTTTTTTTTTTTTTTTTGCCACTTTCAGCAAATTAAATGTCCACCTTTAAAAGGGGAAACACTCTAAATAAGTTCCCCACCCCCCAGTAACAATGAAGGACTAGCATCATCGATGGGAGGGCTTGCCAAGCTCCTTTCAGAGCTGCTTATCCAACTTTGGCGTCCACTTGTCTCCCAACTCTCACTTGTGCCTCCAAGAAATTGTAGCACACACAGTTAGCCCCACTGCTATAAAATTGTCTCAGAAAATTGGCCAAACCAGGTTCAGGGGAACTGAGGAGTCTCAAACCTATCAGTGAAGCAGGGGGAGTGGGAGGCAGACCTCCCCCAAGCTTGTGAAGACATTCTTTAATGGAATGAGCAGATGAGAAGAATTTGTTCCAGTGGCCATGAAGGCAGCTGAAGCAGGCATTGTGGAGAATTTAGAGCTTGATCAGATGTCGAATATGCCAGTCATCCACTGCATCCCAGGCCATCACCAGTCATCCTGACTTTTGTCTTGCCACTAGACTTCAATGACTGCAAAAGAGAGTGAGTCTGACAACTCTACAACTCTGCCTCACTTAAATCCAAATCATATGTAAGACATCGCTCTGGATTCAAAAATAATGGACGAACAACCCACCCCAAAATACTTAAAGCCAGCCTTCTCTCCTTCCTTCCCTCCCTCCTTCCCTCTTTCCATCCTATCTTTTGTCCTTTCCTCCATTCTACCCTTTTTCTCCCTCCTTTCTTTCCTCCATTCCTCTTTCTGCTCTCCTTTTTTCCCTTTTCTCTCTTTTTCACTCCCTGTGCCTTAATCCAACTCACATTACTTCATTTTTCATCATCTTCCATGGATTTCTTCAAATTTAGGGTTCCAGTTTAACTCTCCAGTTCATTATTGGACTGGAAGATGGCATTTAGAGCAACAACAATTAAACTAAATCTGCTATCCATGAGTTCACGTTAAAAAATACCAGTGATTAGCTGCATTCAGGTTTTCTACAAACTAGATTTGGAGGAAGTTTGCAAACTTATCATAGGACCTATCAATGGAAAGGATGTTTGTTTGCATTTATATCTGAGATAATTTGTTCTTTTTTATTTTTGTAGCTGAAGGTAACAAGATTCTATTCCCATTTTCCTAGCATCTGTGATATTTTTCTTTAACCAAAGTACTTCCTTTTTCAGCATGTCAAATGCAGCTTCTGAAAATGCTATTTTCTGCATAATCCTATATGAAAGGGACAGGAACAATCATAAAAAGGGTTACTCATAGCTGTTCTGTTAGGGGAGTATGTGAAGAACATGACATAATGAGTGACAAGTCTAATCTCGAAGAAGAAGCTTTTTCAGACAAGCTCTATATGGCAAAAAGAAACCACTTAAGTCAGATATTGTTTAATCAGGATTTGAGTGGCAAGGAGGAAAAATCCAAGATCTAACTTGAAGCTGAAAAGTGGCTTGGAACCCAATTTTTTAAAAATCATTTTAATCGTTTTTTCGGTGACCAAAGATCCTGAAATAATTGACAAATAACATGTTGGAGAAAGGGACAGATTAAACACACTGTCTAGGAAGAACAAAATGAACCCAGACCTAAACTGTAATGAGGTTTTATTCAATTCATCTAATCTGTATAGTTTGTCTATATAGGGAAACTCCTAGTTAGAGGATAGGTAACTACATCAGATTGTTTTGTAGGTGTCAGGAACCCTTACTGAGTTAAAATCTGGCCTCAGCCACTTAATAGCTTGTATGATCCTAGGCAAGTAAGTTAACCCTGTTTCTCTCAGTTTTCTTATCTGAAAATTAGCAGGAGAAAAAAATGGCAAACTAATCCAGTATCTTTGCCAAAAAAAACCAATCCCGAAATGGAGTCATGAAAGATCAAATATAACTAAAATATGACTGAATATTTTACATAGACATAACAGATTTTGCTGTGAGTATATGTACATAAGTCGACAACCACATTAATCCTTTATCTTTTTATTCCTGCTATCAGTTTCATATCCATATTAATTGTCTATTCAGATTCCAAGTCAGTCTGTTCTGATATTTCTTCATAAATAAGATATATCTCTTATTAATCAGTTTTCTCTGAACCTCTACCCCAGTTTATAGATAAAACAGAGAAATCTGTTTCCAAAACCTTTTGTTCTCTCAAACTTTCTTGATCTCATATATATATATATATATATATGTATATACATATATATATATATTCATAGATCTCAACATTCATGTATTGCTTGTGTAATTTAATACAGAAGAAAAGAATACAGATAAATATTTTTAGTGTATTGGCAGTAAGTAATGTTCACAGCTAGAGTCACCTTTGTGCTCTTAAAGAGCAGGCGAAATGGAATACAATATTCTTGTGTACACATTGACTGAATCCTCCTCAATTCATTAAATAGAGGTCACCTAGAATTGTAATTCACATTTTTCAGAAATTCTTTTCAAAATATCTCTTCACAAAATAAGAATTAAATGCATTTCTCTCACAGTGTTTCTTCAGATTCATTCACAAGATAACAGCTAACTCTTTCTAAGATTAAGAAACAGTTTAATCTTTCACAAGAATAACTGCTAAACTGTCTCTTAATCTTCTCGAAAATGACAGTTTTAACTCAGTTGTTTTCCTTAAGAAACTACAGTTGACATTTCATTATCTTCTAAGTCTTCCATGTTTAAATGTACTTCTCATATTTGTCATTCCTTATGAGAAAATATTACCTTTTATTCATGTACTAAATGTATTATTTGGGATGTAGGGTATGTTCAGGGAAAACAAATACCCCTGGTGTGACTGTTGCTAAGCCCTTTTCAAGGGCTGCTTTCTACCTTTGGTGTCCAACCGATCATCTGATCCTCTCACCTGTGGCTCTAAGAAGCTGTAGCATGCACAGAGGCCACACTCTGGTAAACCATTTTGGCAGATGGACTAAATTAGGTTGAAGATAACCAAGGGGTCTCAAGCCTATCGGTTAGTTTACCCCAAGCATATGGTGACTTTCCCTGGTGGAATGGTTGGATGAAAACAATTTGTTCCAATGACTAAGAAGGTGCTGTGGAGTACTTTGGGTTAGACATCAAGGATGCTAAATTCATTCACTGCATCTTGAGCCATCATCAGTTGTCTTGACTCTGTCCTTCTGCTGGACAGTGATGACTATGCAAGAGTGAGACTGCATTTTGTGCACAATCATCTGCAAACTAAAAAAATCATGCACCAACACTTCCTCCACTTTAGTCTTGGCTTGTAGCCTTTTCAATGGAAGAATTTACCATCAGTATTATTGTTCTATAAGAAATAAACCACAGGATGATTTCAGAGAGGCCTGGAGAAATTTACATGAACTGATGCTGAGTGAAGTGAGCAGAATCAGGAGAACATTGTACATAGCAACAAGATTATGTGATGATCAATTCTGGTGGACATGGCTCTTTTCAACAAGGAGGTGATCCAGGCCAGTTTAATAGCATTCACCTTTTTTATGGTTTGCTTTTTGTTTTCTTTCTCATGTTTTTCCCTTTTTGATCTGCTTTTTTTGTGCAGCATAATAATTGTGAAAATATAGAAAAATTGCACATGTTTAACATAAATTGGATTACTTGCTGTCTGGGGGGGAAGGGAGGGAGAAAAAAAATTTAGAATACAAAGTTTTGTAATGGTGAATGTTGAAAACTACATATTTTGAAAAAAAGCTTTTTAATAATATAATAGTAATAATAAATTCAAAACAAAATTTAAAAAATTTACTTTCAATAAAATTTATAGATATTATAAATAATGTGAATTAGTATTACTTCTTATAGTTGAAGAATCAGCATCAGACAGAGATCAAGTAATTTGCTCAGGGGCACACAGCTAAGAGGTGTGTCTGAAGCTGGGCTTGAATTTAGGTCTTCCCACTATTCCACTTAACTACCTCTTTAAAAAACACCCCAAAACCCTTCTTCATGAGGTGGTCCCAGATCACTTCTCAGGGACTTCATTTTACAAATCTCCAGCACACTTACCATGTAATAATACATATTTAAGGTTTTTTGTGTTGGGCCATTTTCCCATAGAATGATAAAGGACAGGGACCTATCTTTTAAAAATTTCTTTATTTCTCTCTGGGACTAGCACAATACTTTGCACATAATAAGCGATTCATACAAGTTTGTTGATAAATGGTGAATTTCCCTGAGCAGGATGGGAAGAGCTCAGGGAACTAAGCTGTGGCCTAGATCTCTCTTTTCTCTCATGGGCACCAGTTAAACACTGACACTTTCCTGCCCCTTTATAACCAAGCAGTACTCTGAGCACAGGAACACAGTCCTATCTTGCCCTCCAAGGATGGGTGCCCCTTCCTGCTCCCCTCCAGTTTTTTCCTCTCTAGGCTTATTATAAGGTCCCTCTGTCTTTCACCCCAACTTGTTAGGATTTTGGGGGGGGATGGAGAGGAAAGGGATGTGTTGCTAGGCAGACCACAGGGGACCTTCTGGATAACAATCATTTAACAAGCATTTATTAAGTGCCTATTACTGGCCACTGGAGGGGAAAGTGAGCCGGCTCTTACTTAAATCCAATTCACTTGCATTGTCATGGTATCCCCTCCCTGATGTCGTAGTCCTTATGGAGAACAATGGACAAAATATTTTAATTTAACACAATATAAATACCGGAGATACAAAGAGAACGCCCCAAAATCCTACCACACTGCCACCAAAATGTCCCTATTTTAAGTAACTCAGGATGGTCACAATCTACCCAACAAATACTAATGTTAGGAGATATGGATTGACTAATTGTATGGCCTAGTTACTCATTAGATTTTCATGTGACCAGGTGGAGGAATGTTTTAGAATATTCTTGGCTAGGTCTGCATTTGAGGAAACTGAAGCTGAGGATAGAATATACAATAGCATACAAACCTAAGTCTCCTGTCTCCAAATACTGTGCTTTTCCTGCTACACTTTGTTCTTTACTTAAAGATGTAAACCTCCTGTTTTTACCTCCCTATTAAGTCATAAAATTTCAGAAATGGTAAGAGTTGGGGGCCATCTAATCCAGTCTATAGTAGAACAAAAAAAAATATCTCTTACAATATAGCAGAGAAGTAAGTACTCACCCAGTCTTTGCTGGAAGACCTCCAATTAGGAGCAACTCACTACTTCTCAAGGTAGCTCATTCAACTTATGGACAACACTAATTATTAGGGAGCTTTTTACTTTTTATCAGGCTAAAATCTACCTTTCTGAAATTCCTACTCATTCACTCCCATGTTAATTCTGGAGCCAAGAAGAACAATAGTTTTTTTCTATAAGGCAGATCCAGAAATACTGAAAGAAAGCAATCGTGCCCTTGGAAAGAAGTTTGTAAACTTTAAAGCATTATATAAATGTCATTTATTGTTGTTCTTATTATCTTCAGGCTAAACAACTCTAGATTCTTTCAAATAATTTATTACAGAACAGTTTCTAGTCCTCTCACTATACTAGTTACTATCCCCTGCTACACCCCACCCCCATCCTTGGATAGATAGATACTAATTTGTCAAAATTCTTTCTTAGTTTAGCTCATGAAGATGAACAGAATGCAGCAGAAGTGGTCTGATGGGGATTGATACTGTCATTTGGAATTTTGGCATCTGGGATAAGAATAAAAAACAGCTCAAGTAAATTCAGTTAACCACAAAGAAAAAAAGATTGTGGGAGACTGAAAAGGTGAAAATACTTTGGCTCTCCAAGCAGTTCAGTCCCACTGTCAGGGCCACTATCAGGATGGAACTCACCTGATGGTGAGGCCATAGCTCACAACCTGAGAGCTTCCAAGTTTAGTGAACTATTCTTACTAGTTTTTATGTGGCTGACAGGGTGAAAGTACTGCCAAAATGCAAATGGTACTCTTTCAGTTGCACAATTATTCAGTTTTTGAACTCTTTATATTCTGGTGCTCTGGAGCAAAGCTCGACTAATCTACCCTATGTTTCACTTTGACCAGGAAAGAAAACAGTAGGTTATAAATTCTCTCATTCTGAACATTATGCTTCAATTAAAAAGGTTTTTAAGATTAAGATTTTTTTAAAATACCACTTTATTAGCTTTTATTGAACTTATAATTCACTAAAACTCACAGATCTTTTTCACACAAATTGTCTGATCATTTTTTCCCTTTTCTTTTGCTTTTGCAATCTATTTTTTAAATGGAAGGGTAGGTATTTCCTCTTATTAAATTTAGACCATCAGACTCTCCTCTAAAAACTTTTGGGGATTCAAATAGATTGTGTATTTTATAATATATTATTGTTCTCATCTTTGCTTTACTTGCAGATTTGATGATCATGTCATATGTGCCTTCATCCATGTCATTGATAAGAATGTCAAACAGCATAAATTAAAGATCCCTGAGGTATTGTATTAGAGAGCTATCTCGAGGCTGATATCAATCTGTTTGAAAAAATTGAGTTTATTGGTTCACCTGTTTCCAACTCTACCTAGTAACACTATAATCTATACACATATATTCATCTTTTTCATAAAAGATATCACAAGATACTATCAAGTGGTTTGCTAAAATGTAAATATTCTTCTCATCTATTAGTCTACTTATTGCCTTTTTCCTTTCTGTAAGGTTACAAATTACCATCACTTAATAAATTCTAAAATGTTGCCAGAAATTGAAGTTAGTCTCATCAGCCTTTAAACTTCTTTTCAGAGTTTTGAGACATTGTTGGACTGAGGGAAACAGAGGGATATTTCATCACAGAAGTTTTCTAGCCTCTGTTTTCTGCTGTGTTGGATATTGGAAAGTGAGATTAGAAAGGAAGAATGAAGGGAAATAAAAAGCTTAGAAATTGCAGCTTATTTGGAACTTGATAAGAGTGAGGTAGTGATCTAAAAGAGTATGAGTGTAGCTGAAAATTTGAATAACTATTACATTTCATAACTGGCCCAAGAAGGATAATGGAGCGAGAAGAGAGCTCTGTAGGCTTATAACTTGGTTGCTAGTATCTCCCCCTCCTCTTCCCACCCTACCCTCAAACCCTTACATAGCACAAATTAGCAAAGAGTAAACTATGATGAAAGATGGGAAGATAAAATTCTGGAATATCTGAATTTTGAATTCCCTCTTATTCTTTGCTATTTAGTTAAGTATTGCCCAGTCAAAGAAGTTCAGAGTAACCTTGGGTATTGGGCAACATGGCATCCTTTCTTAAAAACTGTGACAATTACCAGCTTCAAATCTTTGGATATGTTTTGTATTCTCCATAATCTTTAAACATGATTATCATTTGCTTAACTGTTCAATTAGTGAATTCTTTCATTATCTTCAGAAGAAATTTCTTTGGGATTGAACTCACAAATGAATCATATTTCAAAACTTCTGAGATAAAGCTAAAAAATCATAGCTTATTTTCTTTTTATTTTTCATGCATCCTCTTTGCATCTTTGCACATCTTTTTTTCCCTCTGAGGCCACTGGGGTCAAGTGACTTGCCTAGGTTCACATACCTAGGAAGTGTCCACTGTGCCACCTATTTGCCACATCTTTGCACATCTTTGCATAAGCTATCCCACATTATTGGATTTTACATCTTTAGATTCTCCAATCTCTTAGAATTCCTAAGTTCCTTTTAAGGTTGACTGCTGCTTAAGACTTTTCTTTTATCTTTTCTCTCTCCCCCCATCAATCTTTTGCTGCTGGCAATTCCTTCAATAAAGCTATATAATATAAATATAATAATAATAATGGCATTTTATAGTAGCCATTATGTATCAGGCAGTGTGTGCTAAGTCCTTTACAAATATTATCTCATTGGATCCTTGAAACAACTTTGAGAAATAAGTACTATTAAGATTTCCATCCTACATTTGAGGAAACAGAGATTAAGTCATTTTCTCCATATCATACAGCTGAATTTGAACTCTAGATTTCTTGTGTTCTATCTACTGTTACCGAGCTACCTAACTTGCATTTACTTTGTATATCTGACAGTTATATACAGCATCTAGATTTAGAGGGATAAGGGTGATTGACTTTGTTCTTTAAAGTGTCTTATACTCTGGACCCATGCATCAGTTTATTAAAAAATTTATTAAAAGTCTTTTTTGTTTAGTTTGTTGGTTCATCAATTTCTAACTTTGGGGGAACTTAGTTCTGGTCTTTGATGAGAGGAGATAGCTGAGGGGTATGCTGGCACTTGTTTGAATTTGCCTGTGAGAACCAATTGTTAAATTTTTTTAGTTGTAAACATATTTAACTTGGAAATTGGCAAATGCTACAAATTAGGGTTTGATTTATTGTTTTGTTGATTGTCTCTATTGAAAAAAGTAATGAAAAAAATATCAGTAATGCAGATTAAACTTCAAAGAATGTTCTGCTCAGAGGATACAGTTCTTTATAGAGAGCTGTTGTTAAGCATTCACCCTCACTCCACTGGGAGAGTGAGGGTAGTCTCTCTTTCATACTCTTGGCTCTTAACACTATCCCAATGCTTCGAGTTAAAAATTATTTAAGCTTAGTTTTTGTTTCATGTCCTAGACATGTCTAGGAACTCCTCAAAGAGAGAAATAAAAAGGTACGCAACACACAGTGTTCAGGTATAGGACAGCTTTTTAGTTCTTCTATGCATAAGAAATGCTTAACACACAAGTATACATTGATTGAAATTTTAAATAGATTATTAAAATATTTAAACATGATACAGTTTGCTAAAAAGCCTTTTTTCATTTTACCATGGCTCTGCACTGTACAGCTTTTTTTTTTTTAAAAATGCTTTTCTATTTATAGGTAGCTTACAGTAATCTAGAGGATATGTTTATGGTATATCTCTATTGCTCTTGTTGTTTAGTTGTTTCAGTTGAAGTTTTCTTGGCAAAGATACTGGAGTAATTTACCTTTTCTTTTTCTAACTCATTTGCTCAGAGAACAGCACAATGACATCCCCTGAAAAAATCTGGAGTTCTAGAGAAGGAATATTCTTATTCTATTTTCTTATGCTATTACATTAAATGCCTTTAAAAAGTGTGCCTTTTGACTTAAAAAAAGCAAAGCCCCAGTGGAAACATTTGAATTAAGATTTTTGTGTGGCTGTGGACCCACAAAGTATCCTGAACTTGTGTAGCTTATGCCCCATTGACTTCACTTATGTTGAATAGTTTTTGTATGGATATGCTACATGTTCCTGGTGATACTGAAGGAAGGCATGAATGGCATATCGGGGAAAGGACTGGTGTAAACTGACAACTTCAGTAATAACCTTCCTCTTTTCACCTTCATTTCCAGCCTGTTGTGATCTGTACAGAGGGGGGAAGGTGAAAATGGATGTAAATGCTTCTAGCTCAGTCTCAGCACATTTTATTTTGCTTTTTAATTTGTCTGGAAGTAAAATTTCCAGAGTTGAAGATTTTTTATAGGCCATCTTTCTTTTCTCACTCCAATGTGAAGATTGATGTTCCAACCGTTTCTCGTGATGCCCTAATATTACCTTGACCCAATCGAGTCCCAGTTGAGACTAGAGAAGTCAGTTTTCTCATTATTGTGAATTCATGTGTACATCTTTGTTTGACTATGATTGATTATAAATTTTGTTTTCCATTGCCTTATATTCAAATGCATACAATAAGAATTCCAGAGGTCAGAGACAATGTCTTATTCTTCTGCTTCTCTCCATAGTAGTACATAAGACATGGATCTGCCCACAAAAGGATACCTAGTTGAACATACCTATGATATATGTAAAGGCAAAGGCTTTTATCCCCACCTCAATTAATGTAATCAATAAAAAGCTACATATGAATAAATCTTTTATCAATTTGTGAAGATCCTAGATGCTTTGGGATTACTGGATATAAGCATATGATGCTACTCAAGGACTATCTTGTGATTAGTTGAAATAATCAAATATACTTCTGGACCCATATATAACACAATAAACATTTCATCATCAGGCCAGATAAGTGGTAGTCAAAAGGTAGTCAAAAAGGAATTGGAAGATGAAGTTCTCTCTTTCTCTCCTTCTTTCCCTCCATTGATCAGATGATGGATGACCCCTCAGCAACGAGATCAACCAAATCATTTCTAATGGAGCAGTAATGAACTGAACTAGCTATGCCCAGAAAAATAACTCTGGGAGATGACTAAAAACCATTACATTAAATTCCCAATCCCTATATTTATGCACACCTGCATTTTTGATTTCCTTCACAAGCTAATTGTACATTTTCACACAAATTAAGTCTGATCTAACCAATTGGAAAAATATTAAATGCTCTTGGATAGGGCGAGCAAATATAATAAAGATGACAATATTACCTAAACTAATCTATTTATTTAGCGCTATACCAATCAGACTCCCAAAAAACTATTTTAATGACCTAGAAAAAATAACAACAAAGTTCATATGGAAAAACAAAAGGTCAAGAATTTCAAGGAATTAATGAAAAAAAATCAAATGATGGTGGCTTAGCTGTACCAGATCTAAAATTATATTATAGAGCAGCAGTTACCAAAACTATTTGGTATTGGCTAAGGAATAGATTAGTTGATCAGTGGAATAGAGTAGGTTCAAGGGATAAAACAGTCAACAAATATAGCAACCTAGTCTTTGACAAACCCAAAGATCCCAGCTTTTGGGATAAGAACTTACTGTTTGATAAAAATTGCTGGGAAAATTGGAAACTAATATGGCAGAAACTAGGCATTGATCCATACTTAACGCAGACACCAAGATAAGGTCAAAATGGGTTCATGACCTAGGCATAAAGAATGAAATCATTAATAAATTAGAGGAACATAGGATAGTTTACATCTCAGACCTGTGGAAGGGGAAGGTCTTTATGACCAAAGCAGAACTAGAGATCATTACTGACCACAAAATAGAAAATTTTGATTATACCAAACTGAAAAGTTTTTGTACAAACAAATCTAATGCAGACAAGATTAGAAGGGAAGCAATAAACTGGGAAAATATTTTTACAGTCAAAGGTTCTGATAAAGGCCTCATTTCCAAAATATATAGAGAATTAACTCTAATTTATAAAAAATCAAGCCATTCTCCAATTGAAAAATGGTCAAAGGATATGAACAGACAATTCTCAGATGAAGAAATTGAAACTATTTCTAGTCATATGAAAAGATGCTCCAAGTCATTATTAATCAGAGAAATGCAAATTAAGACAACTCTAAGATACCACTACACACCTGTCAGATTGGCTAAAATGACAGGAAAAAATAATGATGATTGTTGGAGGGGATGTGGGAAAACTGGGACATTGATTCATTGTTGGTGGAGTTGTGAACGAATCCAACCATTTTGGAGAGTAGTTTGAACTATGCTCAAAAGTTATCAAACTGTGCATACCCTTTGATCCAGCAGTGTTACTACTGGGATTATATCCCAAAGAGATTATAAAGAAGGAAAGGGACCTGTATGTGCACGAATGTTTGTGGCAGCCCTTTTGTAGTGGCTAGAAACTGGAAACTGAATGGATGTCCATCAGTTGGAGAATGGCTGAATAAATTGTGGTATATGAAAATTATGGAATATTACTGTTCTGTAAGAAATGACCAACAGGATGATTTCAGAAAGGCCTGGAGAGACTTACACGAACTGATGCTGAGTGAAATGAGCAGGACCAGGAGATCATTATATACTTCAACAACAATACTAGATGATGACCAGTTCTGATGGATCAGGCCATCCTCAGCAACAAGATCAACCAAATCATTTCTAATGGAGCAGTAATGAACTGAACCAGCTATACCCAGAAAAAGAACTCTGGGGATGACTAAAACCATTACATTGAATTCCCAATCCCTATATTTATGCATACCTGCATTTTGATTTCCTTCACAAGCTAATTGTACAATAATTCAGAGTCTGATTCTTTTGTACAGCAAAATAATGTTTTGTCATGTATACTTATTATGTATCTAAGTTATATTTTAATATATTTAACATCTACTGGTCATCCTGCCATTTAGGGAGGGTGGGGGTAAGAGGTGAAAAATTGGAACAAGAGGTTTGGCAATTGTTAATGCTGTAAAGTTACCCATGTATATATCCTGTAAATAAAAGGCTATTAAATAAAAAAAAAAAAAAAAAAAAAAAACAAGCTAATTGTACAATAATTCAGAGTCTGATTCTTTTTGTACAGCAAAATAATGTTTTGGTCATGTATACTTATTGTGTATCTAAGTTATATTTTAATATATTTAACATCTACTGGTCATCCTGCCATCTAGGGGAGGGGGTGGGGGTAAGAGGTGAAAAATTGGAACAAGAGGTTTGGCAATTGTTAATGCTGTAAAGTTACCCATGTATATATCCTGTAAATAAAAGGCTATTAAATAAAAATAAAAATTAAAAAAAAAAAAGATGATGGATGACCTTGTGAAAGATTTAGAGCTTAGCTGATAGTATCTATATTAAGTACTGAGATACTGAGAACAACATAAAAAAGGGAAGCTTTGGGACTATTTAAAGATACTGATTGGCAGAGCCCTGCAAAAAGCTACACCTATATCTAAGAGTAACTTGATGAGGATTTCTCAAAGGGAGAAAGAATCTCTGGGGAACTAGGAGCTATGAGTTTACCCTTTGGTCAAATGGGATATCTAAGTTTGAGTCCTGGAGCCCTTGTATATAGAAGGGGAGGTATAGACCTCCAGTTTGAAAGAAAAAGTTTGAGAAAAGTATTTTATAGCATCTGTTGTTGCTACACTCTCTCAACAAATCCCTTCTCTAAAGGTTAATACATTTCTTCTGGTTGATTGTCATGGAGAGCATACTGAATGGTGACTCATAAGTAACAATAATGTAAACACCAGCCTCTAAGGGTTAGTAATATATTCACTAAATCATCCCTTTCTAGGAACTCAAACTGCTAGGACCTGTAGAAGTTGGGAAGGACAAGGTGACTGCATAAGACTGGCAAATATTTGATTGATTCTAGATTATACAGGTCTTTCCATATTCTAACCTACCATAGATGCTGCCTAAGTTTGATCTTTCTGGGAGTCCTTAGCTGGGAATGGGGGTGGGAGGAGGATTTGATGTTGAGTTCTTTATTATGTTTAATTCTTTATGATTCTACTTTAAGAGTTTTCTTGGCAAAGATACAGATTTGCCATTTGTTTCTCCAGCTTTTTTGACAGATTTAGAAACTGAGGCAAACAGGGTTAAGTAACTTGCCCAGGATCACAGAGTTAGTGTCTGAGGCTGGATTTGAATTTAGGAAAATGAATTTTCCTAATCCCAAACCCTGTACTTTTCCACTGTGTCACCTAGTTGCCTCTGGGAATAAAATGGATTAAGACCCACTTTCAGTCAAAAAGTAGCATTTGCTATTACACTTTAGATATTTCTAAAACTTTTGCATTCTAATGATTTTTGTTCATTTTTTAATCTAGGAGATCTAGAGAAATTCCTGTGCCCTAGGTTTGCTCTGACTGTCTAATCCTGGAATGCTCTCCCTCCTTACCTCCATTTCTTTGAATCCTGATTTGCTTCAAGATTCAGCTCAAATGGTACCTTCTACAGAAGGCTTTCCCAATTCCTTCCATGAATCTTTCCCAGTGCCTTCAATACTCTCTATGTATTTTGTACCTACTTAATTATATAAATGTTATTTCCCCAACTAGAATGTAAACTCCTTGAGGACAAGGTCTGTTTTTTTTTCTTTTTCTTTTATTTCCATTACTCAGCATAGTGTTTAGCAATGCCTATTTGATTGACTTTGTAACAAGGACTCAGAGCTCCCCCTCTTTTTAGCATTCATTTTTAAAATTTAAAAATACTTTATTGCTTTTAAAAAATGATAACCACTGTCCAAACCTGAAGTAAGTCATAATCTTTTTGCTGGTGGAGTGTCTTGCCTCCAAGTTGATGATTGCTGATTGATCAGGATGAGGGTTGCTGAAGGTTAGGATGGCTGTGGCTATTTCTTCCTCCCCTCTCCCCTTCCTTCCTTCCTTCATTTCCTCTCTTCTTTCCTTCCTCCCTTACTTCTCTCCCTCTTTTTTTCCCCAATTTTTAAACATTTTTGTTTAAAGTTTTGAGTTTAAAATTCTATCCTTCCCTTCCTCCCTTTATTATATCCCCCCCCATAGTAAGCAGATATTGGTTATACATATGCAATTATGTAAAATATTTCCATATTAGTGATTTTATACAAGAAAACTCAAAAAAGGAAAAATAGAGATAAAAAATAGCCTGCTTTAGTCTGTATTCAAATCAATACCAGTCATTTCTCTGGAGACAGATAGTATTCATCATCATTAGTCCTTTGGATCATTTTAATGCTGAGAATAACTAAGTCATTCACAGTCCATCATCCAACAATATTGCTGTTACTGTGTACAATGTTTTCTAGGTTCTGTTCCTTTCACAGAACTGCTCTTGTTGGTTGGAGTTGAACAGATGGAAGTTTTGATACTATGCACAATTCAGGGCAAAACATCACATTCTGAGTTGACAAAAAAGTCTCCTTTTGGCTGCTGAACTCGGGAAGTGGGGGTTAGTAGCTCAGTGGATCTTTTAAAAGAAGCTTATTTTGATTGGGTCCCTCTTAATTGTGATTCTTCAGGTGGACTTCAGTAATTAATAGGAAACTTAGATCCTCCTCTTTTCTGGTATCCTGGTTAGGCCACTGCTATTTCCCATGCAGAATGTAGATAAACTAGGTAGATTTAAATTGGTGAACCCTTTAAAACAGAGTCCTAGTTAGAAAATGTCTCCTCTTTGTAAAGGTCCACTGAGCAGGGGACTCTGTCATATCAGAGTTTTTAAAAGCCCTTTAGCCTTGAATCATATGTGGCAAGAGGCCAACACCATAGTTCCCATGTGATCATTGTAATTAAGAATGGCATCTTGTAAGCCCTCGTTAAAATTGATTAATTGATTTGGGAAGAACAGATTTTAAAAGGTTCAAGGGGAGAACATATAGAATCCCATGGTCTAAAATTCTGAAAGGGAAGTTATCTCAGCAGGATTAGGAGAGGCTTAAGAATGGAATCTGCAAACACAAAAAGAAACAATTCTTATGAAGAAGCAAAGGAGTTTGCTAAAGGGACAAGTGTGAATACTTCGGGCATCAAAAGAATTGCAGAATCTCAGTAGACTTCTTTAGAGGTGACCTTGTCCTCCAAAAATAAAAGATCTCTAGTGAGAGAAATTTCATTGCCTTTTGAGATACTTTCCACTTTGGAGTAACTACTTTTGGCAAAGCATTTTTCTTTTCTCAAGTCTCAATTTGCCTTTTTGAAACACCTATTACTCCCAGCTTTTTCCTCTGGGGAAAAGCAGAACAAGTCTAATCTAATTTCTTTTCCATATGACAGCCCTTTAAATATTTGGAGACAGCTATCATATCTTTCTCTAAGTGTTCTCTTCTCCAGGCTAAACACCCCCAGTTCCTTTAGTTGATCCTCATATTGCACAAACTCATGGGTCTTATAATCTTTGTCTTTTTCTGGGTAGACACATTTTTACACATTTTTCCAATTATGGTTTGATCAATGTAGAGCACAGCGAATTATCATGATTTCCCTAGTTCTGCCACTATGGTTCCCAAAGTCACATTACCTTGTCATATACCTTTATTCACTCATACTGGAAGGAAGAAATTTTTTGCTAGGTAGAAAGAATAGCTAGACCAAGGCTTTTCTGACATCTTTACCCATTTTAAGTTTCTGAGACTTTCATGGAATGTTGTCAGGGGTTATGTTGGAAACTTGAAAGAAAGGCGTTTCCTCATGATCATTTCCTCTAATTTCTTTGCAGTTATGCTAAGTGGAACTGTTATTATGTTATTATAAGAATGTTATGTTGGGATCAGGAAATGAATTAAGAAGATAAAACGTCCATGTTCTTCTAATTTTCTTATAAATCTCTCTTTATATCTAGACCATGTAAGCATTTTCACCTTATATTGGTAAGTGATGTGAAATATTGGTCCATGCGCAGTTTCTGCCATGCTGTTGTTTTCCAGTTTTTCCCAATATTTTTTTTTATCAAATAATGAATTCTTATCTTATGATAATGAATAAGCCACTTGAATGGTTCACAATAACAAAGTAGGATCAGGGCTTTCAGGAATGTCTTAAATTTGTGTAGAAGGGCTTTCTATTGCCCCTTAGATGTCTTCATGCAACTTCACTAATACCCCACAAACTGACATTTTTTTTTTTGTTTCAAAAGACCTTAGATTTCCAAGAGACATGCCCAACACTCCCTACAGGAAGAATATTGCCATCTTCTGCTCCCTAATATGGTAGCCCATTTTACTGGAAAAACTGAAGCTGTTTCAATCACCTGCTCAACTTTCATCAAATGGTTGCTCTGCCCAGCCAGTTAAAACCTGAGGCCATCATTTAGAGCTCTGCCCAAAAGAAAAAATCTAATTGTACTCAAAGTAGTTTTTTTGGGGTGGAGAAAAGGATCACACAAAGAGGACATAAATCCATTTGACTAAACTCATCTCTTTAAAATATTTCACCTCTTTTCTTACTCTAATTCTAAAAGCAGTTATGGAGAGAATTCATCTTTGTGGGATCAAGGATACAGAATTTTCCATTTTAACCATCAAAAAACGGAGAATAGGAAATCTCATTCTGGGATCTCTAACTGGTTTGGTTGCTTTACAGGACCAAATCCCCTGTAATCTTTCCAGATAATAGAACACTGAAATGGACAAAACCCTTGTACTCCCCCCATTAGTTCATTCTTCTAATGATTCATTAGCTTGAGCTTTAAAAATATCCTGAAATCTTCCAAGTTCCTTGATTGTGAAAGCCCATAAACCTCAATACTTCCCTGAAGGAGGACATGCTTTCCCAAGGCATGATAATATGTGGTGGGGATAGTGAGGTAGACCCAAATTTTACTTTACTAAATTTAGTAGTGGTTTCTAATCCTTATTCCTCTTATTTCTTTAGATACTTAATCTCACCAAGAATTTATATTTTCCAGAAAAATCATTATATTAGATATTATACTTCCTATCTGCAGCCTATTGGTTCCTATATTCTATCCTATATGTACTATATCCTTTGCACTGTCATTTTCACTCATTGCTGTTACTGAATCTAGGGATCTATAAACTCAACTTTTCTGCCTTGTGGGCACAGTACCTAAAATTGGAAACATTCACCTCTACCTCTAATTGCCAAATATGAAAACATTATTTTTATTTTCTTACAGTGATATTATCCTTCTTTTCTAAAATCATTAAAACCAGGAAATAACTTTGCTGTACTTCAACTGTCTTCTCAAGCTCTGTAAACATTTTTTTGGCCAACCTTTGGGTCAATGTAAGTTCCTTATTTTGCTGAGAGGTTTTCCCATATACCTCTAACTATGCTGCAGCAACAGAATATCAGTGCCCTGTATTTGGCCATCCTATCACCTGAGGCGTCTTTCTTTTGAGCCATTTTTATCCTACTTCAACATAGAAATTAACCCTGACAATATGTTAATTTGGCTAACACCAAATATCTGAGGCATTACCTAGCTCAGGACCCAGTTCAGTGATTCTTACTTAGGATTAGAATTCAATGAGACCCTGGCCAATCATAAAATGAAATAAAAACAGTTTTACTCAAAATAAGATTTTAAGAGATACAATTGAGATACAATTCTTAGTTGAACTCAAAACTTTATCTTGCTTTAGCCTCAACATTTGCAATACTAAATTGGAAAGGGGAATGGGAATTCCACTAAATCTCTGACACCAACTCCCCAACATATTTTATGCCTCAGGCAAGAAAGAGGCCAAACCAAGGATAATATCAAAAATAGTCTGTCTTTAAATGAAAAACTCACTCTAACATCAAATAAGTGCAATTCCTACCACACTATTTCACTTAATAGCTTTGCCAAAAATTATGACAATCTAAATTCTCCCCTTTGTAGTACTACCTGTTGCTTCTAGTTTTGCTTTTTAGGGCCAAACAAGACAATTCTAATCCTTTTTCTACAAGGCAGACCTTTAGAGACTTGAGCTGGTAAATGCTTCACAGCTAACTCTTTGGGGGAGGGGGGAATGTTTCCATGACATGATTTGAAATTTAATTTGCATTAAGATTTTCTGCTGTCTATATAATCAACAAAACAATAAATCAAGCCCTGAAGTTTGCTAATTTCCAAGATATAAATACTGACACTGAAAATATTGTCAATTGGCTCAAAGAGATGTCTCTTGTACATCCCTAGCAGAGTGTCTATTTTCTCAAGGAGGATTAATTGGAGATAATTCAGTGAAGAGATGGGGAAGATGTTGGATAGAAAGGAGAAACATATCAAATATCTGAATACTCATGTGGAAGAGGTTTATATTTGTACTGCGTGGCTCCAGAGAGTAAACTTAGAAACGATATGTGAAAATTGCAGATTTACTCTTCATCTAAGAGAAAACTTCCTAATAATTAGAGCTAAGAATGGATTAAGACAATGGGTTCCCTTTTACTAAAGCTCTTTGAATTGTAGATTGGATAGCAACGGAATGCAAATATTACAGGAGGAATTCCTATTTTAGGTCAGAGTAGATGGCCTCTTAGGCGCTGTCCAACTTTGGGGATACTTTAATTACTGGAATTCTAAACACCAGAGGGCACCATACAGCCATTCACAAGGTTGACAAATCTGAGCTTTGAGACAAGTGAATTATGGTTAGGGAAAAAGTTAGGAAATCTATAAAGAAGTGTCAGTGTTCTTATAAGAAGGGTCCTCTAACTATCCTGGATATGGCAGTGCTGGGAAACAAGAATAGAGAAAAGTGGGAATAATCTGGAGAATAGGAAAGAAGTCCGGACCATGGCACCCCATATCAGTTGGGACAGCCTTTCCAGAATCTCAGTTTGAAGGCAAACTAGGAGGCGATTAGCTAAGTCCTTACTTGAACAAGAATCAAATACAAGTGATGATCTCTTGAGAGAGAATCTTCTGCCTCCTAAGGTAGACTCTACTTTGGTGTAATTCTTAGACATTTTTCCTTATATCAAGCAGAGTGGGTTTTAGGAGTTAGTATGGTATGGTAGAAAACATGGATTTTGATTTGGAGGACCCGCGTTCTGATTATGACTCTTAACTTTTCTGGGAATTAGTTCATTTGTAACAGGAAAGAGTTGGTCTAGGTGGCCACATTAGAGGTATCCTGGTAAATGTTTAGCACTCAGTTCTCTGGATGGGGGGGGGGAAATGTATACTTTTTGACACTTAATCTCTATCACTTTCTTAAATCTATGTAATCTACAAAATAAATCAAGCCCTAATTTATCTCTTTGCCAATTTTTGAAGTATAAAACACAATGAAAATTGTAACAATCTGCTTTCCAGTGAAATAGTTCTAAATCTATGACCCTGTGACAAATTAAAAATGTGTCTCTGCAAATACTATCCCCATTGCTTCTGGTACTCTGAGGCCCAGATGATCAAATTCTTCTGTATATTTCAGATATTTGGAGACAGCTATCATGTCCTACTTTGGTCTTCTCTAAACTAAATATCCCTTAGTTCTCTTAGCTGATATATAATCTCCTAGAATGATAGAATTTCAGAGCTGAAATGACTTTAGTAGCTACCTACTAAATTTTGTTATCTGAATCAAATATCATTTAATATCTGAAATCAGTTATCTGAACAAAATTCCACTCAGCAATGTACCCAATTAGCTACCCAGCCTTTGCTTAAAGGCCTAGTGTGAGAGTCAGTTAGCTAACATTAAAATGTGTTATTTGTCCCAGGCATTCTGATAAAAGAATTGGCAAAGCAAAACAAGCAAGAAAAAAAAAGTTTATGTTTTCAAGAGGCTCCCAGTCTAAGGAGGGAGCAGGTGATACAATAATTAAAATGCTAGGCCTGGAGTTAGGACCTGAATTCAAATCCACTCTCTGACACTTACCAGTACAACCCTGGAGAAGATATTTCTCTTTGCCTCAGTTTTCTCATCAGTGATTAATAGGGATAATATCACCTGTCTGCCATGGTTGTTGTGAGGATCAAATGAGCTCATAATTGTAAAGCACTTAGCACAATGCCTAGAACATATTAAATGTTAATATATACAAACCATATACAGGACAAATTGAAGATTAATTCCGTAAGAGGGAAAAGTACTGATGTTAAGACCCAAAATGGCTTCTTGCAGGAGTCAGAATTTTAGCTGCTTCTTGAAGCCAAAAGGTAGAGATGAAGTAGAAAATTCCCAGGCCTTAATAGCCAGTGAAAACTCTGGGGGTCAGGAGTTGAGTGCTGTGACAAGGAGAACAGGGTCATTAGATCACATAATACATGGTTCGGAGTGGGGGGGGGGGGTAAGAAGGCAGGAAAAGGTAAAAAGGGGGCACATATGAAAAGCTTTGAAAGATAATTTGGAGCCATCTGAATTTAATGACTGGAAGGATAAAGGGAGGAAAATAGAGTCAAGTTTTTATTATATAGGATGACAATGAGAAGGGAAAGGGGAAGGATGCAGAAAAAGATTAAAAACACAAAAAAAGATAGCTGCCATTGATTAAGTCTCCTTACTCAGATGACCTATATCCTTGGGTACTAAAATGATACAAGTGATTGAGGTATTAACAGGTATTTTGAAGATCATGGAAAACAGGGAAGAGTCTATAGAACAAGACATGTATTTTCCTAAATTTCAAAAAAGGGGAGAAAATAGAATCTGCAAGCTATAGTGAGCAATAATATATAAATTGTATATTATATAAGTTATGTTATATATTATATAAATCATATATAAATTCCTGAGAAAATTCTAGAATAGAGATGGTTGGTGATCATCTATAAATGGTCACAAAAAAACCTGCATGATTTCTTCAGGAACAAGTCAGGCCAGACAAATTTTTTAAAAAAAGATACATCAGGGACGAAATCATCTTTTACATGTAGCCTGAATTGTCCACTTTGCTACTTCCATCCATTTCTCTTAGTTCTGTCTTCTGGGACTAAGCAGGAAAGTCTTATTCTATGAAGACAATTCTTGAAATACTTGGTTCTAAGATTGTAGACAAATCCTTGGGTATTGGGAGTGGGGAATGGAGAGGAACAGATAATTTAAGAGAAGCCATCACTTTTTCAAAATTGTAGGCATGCTGTGGCATACAATTGCAGATGGACATAGTTTATTCATTTTGGGGTACAATGTCTCCCTTGCCTACCTCTTTGGGAGATCTTTGATAGTCTGGTCTTCTTTGAACTCCCCTCCATCTTTAAATTTACCTTGCTGGTCACAGATTCAGTTCTTTATTTTTGTTGACAGGAAACATCATTGGAAGTGGGTATCATGTGGACTCTGTTTAATAAAATTTCTCTCAATCATCGTTTCCTAAATTCTCAAATTGTTGGGAATTCTGGCCTGTCCAGTGACATCCAGGAGATTTATAGGATGTGAGAAAGAAACTTTTTGGTATAATATCTTCTCCCCCAAATGACTTTGGGTCCAAAAACAGTGGGTGGGTCAGGACCCAAATGTGTTAAGTTGGATTCAAATGTGTAAGTTTCTCTCTGGCTCATTGTTTCTTCCTGAAATTATTCCAGGAAAATCTCCCATTATAGTTTAGGTATATAATTCATGTCTTTAGGCTTCTTCTGCTTTTTTTGAAAGGCAATTGGGTCACTTGCATATTGCCACACAGCTAATAAGTGTTGCATTTGAGGTCAGATTCACCTGATTCCAGGGCCAGTGCTCTATCCACTGCTCCATCTAGTTGCCCTTTTAGGCTTCTTCAAATGTGGGAACCATTTCTCATGTAGGTACTCAGAACATATAGTAAGTATATATGAGTTGGATCACCTTTATGTCATTCCACAAAAAATGTCTAAGATGAAATGGACTCTTATAACTAGATTAGCAAATATAGAAACACACAAAGTGAAATAATTCTTAAGTACCTCATTAACTCCACAAAAATTATCTCAAGATTTGAATCTTTTGAAAGTAGTTCACCACACATTACTCAGTTACTAAACCTTGGTATTTCTACCTTCATAACAGCTTTCCCATCTGGATCCTTCTCTTTGCTCATACATCCACCTTAATTCAGATACAATTCACTTCTCCAGATAGAGCAATAACTTCTTAAATCGTCTCTTCAAGTTTCAACTTTGTCACCCAGCTATCAAACTGATTTTCTTAAAGCATAATAGATCTAATCATGTCATTTGCTTATTCAGTAAATTCTAGTGGTTTTCTGTTACCTTCCTATGATCAAATATAAACTTTTCCATTTGGCATTTAAAGCCCTTTGCAACCTGTTTCCAATCAATATTTATGGATTTATTTCTGTTAATATAGTACTCTGCATTATAGACTCAGGTCTACTAGAAACTTCTATTTGTGTGGTTTAACATTAATCTAATATTCAAGCAATTTTACCTTTGGGGAAAAGAGAGAAGAATGTCTAAACTGGCAGAGTCCATGCCTTCCAACACGACTCACTGATTTTAGGTAACATTTTTTGGTTTTCTTTAATGAAAAAAATCACTCTAAGCAAAAATACGGGGAGTTATTCTAAAAGTTTAGATTATTGAGCAACTAGATGGAGCAGTGGATAGAGCACCAGCCCTGGATTCAGGAGGACCTGAGTTCAAATCTGATCTCAGACACTTAACACTTCCTCCCTGTGTGACCCTGTGCAAGTCACTTAACCCTAATTGCCTCAGCAAAAAAAAAAAAAAAAAAAAAAAAAAAAAAAAAAAAAAAAAAAAAAAAAAAAAAAAAGGAAAGTTTAGATTATCAAATCACTATCCTATCTTCCCCCAATCTGGGAGAAATTGAGCATCTTTTCTAAATGAGAGATGAGAATTGATTTGAACTGGAATATAGAAAGTAATGCAGTTGATAAGACTTAAAATCCAGTATTCAAACATATTAAAAGACTGGCTGGAGACTCAAATATCTTGAAAAGTAGCCAAAAGTTTATGTATATTGATAAGCTAGCTGGGATCAAGGTGGTCTAAATTAAAAGTAATTTTTTTTCTGGTCATTTGTACAATTAATTGATAGTCTGATCCATTTATTCATAGTTGTGACAAAATGGATATTTGAAATCCATAAATGGAAAATAAGACCATGTAGACAATTTGATTTTTTTTAATGCCATTTTATACCATACAGACACTTAGACCTATTTTTTCACCATTTAAATAAAATGAATAAAGATTAAATCCTCATACAAGAGTTATTAAATTTTATCCTTATCACAAAGCAAAACACATGAACCATATTCAATGAAAAGCACATAGTAAAATAACACACCATATGAAAATAACTTTCATATACTTGGAGCAAGCAGAACATTGTCAGAACAATTTTTTACATTTCAAAGGTTTCCAAATTCTATTACCTCAATATATATATGTAGATATAGTTTTAATGCTCACCTAGAGAGTATACTTGCTATTATCTGTTCAACAAAACACATAAAAAATTGTGTTCCATATAAAAATTTTATCAAGTACTTCATCCTTTCAAAGTTTTGCACACATTGCAACTGGATGGTTGTAAAGATTAGAAAATTTGTTGATAGCTTATTCCAAGCCAAAAATTTGTCATCATTACAGGAGAACTTATGAATCAACTTGTCTCCCCTGGGAATTTGAAGTCTCACATATCACTATGGACTGCTCAATCCCATATGTCCCTTCCTACTGTACCTGAGTCAAGACCCAGACCTCCCCAATGGGGCCATTAAGTATAGAAGGTACATTGTAGGTGGCTGCTCTTCCAAGTTGAGAACCTCTAGGCATAACTCCACGGACACAGGTCATAAAGAATTCTTGATTCCGTGAGCTGTCGGGCCAACATTGATGAGTGAGGTCATCATGTATAACTCACAGCTGGTAATTCAAGAAATTCTGGGCCTCAAAGCATTGATTCTCACTGGAATGTCTCAGCTCCTTCAGGAGAAGAGTTATCATAATGTTACCATATGCAGAACCGATGTGGACCTCTCTCAGACTTGTAGTTGATTCAATAGTTTCCTGTCATAAGGACAGTAGCTTTTCTAACTATACCAGCTAGTTGTTTCTAAGCCTTTACATACATTCCAGTGTTTAGTTCTTAACACAAAAGTGTGCAATTAAATCTCCCTTATCTGGTACCAGTCTAGTCAGGTCTAGTCAAATTGTCTCAGAAAACTGGGATGTAACATATTGGTAAAAGGTCATCTTAAAATCTATAGTATAGCATGTGTATAACCATTTACCCTCTTTCCCATAAAATCCTATTATAATGAGATAGCTTTTTTGATCTCATATTACTCAAATCACCAGTAATAGGCTCTATTTTCTTACAAAATACAGTGACATTATAAAGAAAAGCATGGACACCAATGGTTCCAATCTGTAAATAAGAAATTAAGCAATTACACATACTTTTGTTATTCTGGGATGCAGAGTTATCTTCTTGAAGGGTACATTTCTGTCCACCAACATAGAAAGTGTCAAATAAAGGTAATAATTTCAGTTGGTTCCTCTACATAATATATTTCACATTCCCAAGTGAACCTTTCCCAGTTCTTTCCAAAAAGGCGTCCAATAGGAATTAATGCATGGTCTTGGTAGCTGGTAGACATACTATCACAAGATTTAGTCTCTTTGTTCTGGAGTGGAGCATTTTTTCTAGATGCTGGATAGGTACAATCGCTCTATCCGTTCACTTTCAATTCCATAGGAGCGTAAGTTCATTTACTATTGAATATGCAATCTCTTTTTTGAAGAATCTGGCTTTTAGCAGCCATTTGTTGGTTAACAGTAATATAGTTCCAGAAGTCTTTCAGAATTTCCTTTGGCGACTTCTTTAGTAGTAAGGGGAAAGGGAAGAAAAGGAAACAAATATTTCCCACTATATGCCAGACATTATACTTAGTTAGCACTTTACAAATATCTCATTTGATCCTCACAATAACCCTGTGAAGCAGGTGCTATTATTAATTATCCTATTTTACAGTTGAGAAAACTGAGGCAAACAGAAGTTAAATGACTTGCCCAGTGTCACATAGCTAATAAGTGTCTTAAGGACAGGTTTACCCCCAGATCTTCCTGACTCCAGGCCCAATGTAAGATAAGCTTCAATTTATTCTAAAATCAATACAATAACAATCAAGTACAATAACAATCATACATTCATCATTATGGCACTTAGAAGAGAACCAATTTAAATGATAAAAGTAAAAGATCCATCACATATTCTTTCTTTGAATTGATAACTAATATTCACATGGTTACTTTCACATTTACAAAATACTTTATATGTATCTAATTTCATTTGATCTTCACACTATTTCTAGGAAACAGATGCTATTATCTGCTTTTTATAGATAAGGAAACTGAGCCTGAAAGATTAAAGTGATTTGCTCAGACTCACACAGACAATAAATGTCTATAAATAAGGTCTCCAAGCTCAGTGTCCTAAGCCTTTCTGTTTTGATCTTGTTTCCTAATATTATCTCCATAACAGATAACATTTTAAAGAAAATTTGTGCTGCACAATAATATCAAATAATCCCAGTTAACATAAACTTCTCTCTTTGCTCTTATGCATCATCTCTGGCATTAAAGGGAGATGATTGTTTTTAGACAAAACAAATCTTAGAAAAGAGCAAGATCTTATGGATAGGCTAAAGAAGAATGTTAAGTCTTAATTGTTCTGTATGAGGTCGGAAAAAGATCTTGAATATAGAGTAGACCTCATCCTAGATCTCCTTTTCCTAAATTGATTAGCCATTCACAGAACAGCCTTGGATTGCACTTTTAAACATAAACATTATGTAGATTTTTCAAACTTAGTCTCTAGGCTGAATTTTCCATTTTCCTTTTTTGATTTTCCTGACTCAGTTCTCCAGGAAAAATGGTTGCTAAATAAATTTTAAAATGATTTAAAATTTTTTAATTTAAAATTGATTTGTTTAAATTAAATTGATTTGATTTGATTTAAATTGATTTAAAATGATGTTAATTCATAAATCAATCATAGCATTCTGATCAAGGACATCATCTCATAATGTTACAAATGAATTACAATATCATTACAAAATCAACAACACTTCTATATTTTCCAAACTTATAAACATCAACATGAACACAAAACTATTTCATGGACTTAAACACAGCATTCAAGGATTACATTCAAGGAGATATGTTAACTCGGTATTTCAAGCAATGGAAATAGTCTGTATCAGTGAGACTATTCTCAGAGTCATAAATGCACACTAATACAAGTTTAACTATCTTAAAAATAGGGTAATTTGAACAGGCTATAGGAAGATATTTGAATTTCTAAAGAACAATTTACCAAATTTATCCTTAAGTACAATATAAGCAGTCCATTTCATGTTGAAATTACTTCTAAATATTATCAATTCTTTCCATTTTACTTCAAGCTATGTTGTCGGATAGCATTTTCATCTTCTCAAAGTCTATTATTTACCAAATTCAAAAGGACATTTAAAAAAACACATAGGATACATATAGTCATAATTCAATTAAGAGCCTTGATTGTATTGGTTCTAATTCATAGTATTTTGATCAAGGAGGATCTGTCCTCCTAAAGTTTCAAGTGAATCATAGTAGTTACCATTACAAAATCAACAGCACCTTTTTGTAATAATTTCCAAAATCACATTGTAATGTACTTATAAAAATGACACTAACAGAAAACACACTAACATAAAACAATCTGGTGAACTCAAAAGATAAATACAAAACATGTCTTGATAATATAATTAACCTGGTAGAAT
Organism: Sarcophilus harrisii; assembly: GCF_902635505.1. Taxonomy (NCBI): domain Eukaryota; kingdom Metazoa; phylum Chordata; class Mammalia; order Dasyuromorphia; family Dasyuridae; genus Sarcophilus; species Sarcophilus harrisii. The sequence continues at coordinate 362,958,087 of NC_045429.1, read as the reverse complement.
GCATCTCTAAACACACATGGGAAAAATCTACTAATTTGGGCATTTTATGTTGATTGCACTCAGGAACCAGTGTAGAGTTGTGATTTTTTTTTTTTTTTTTTTTAGTTTTTCTCAGATTTAACAATTTTTTTTCTCTTTCCCCCCTCCCTCTCCCACTTTCCATAGAAAAAAGAAAAACAAACCCTTTATAGGAAATGTATGACCAAAAAAAGCAAATTCCCACATTGGTCAAGTAAAATATATACCTCATTCTGCCCTTTAGGTCAATCTCCTATCTGTTGGAAATGAATAACATTCTTCATTAGTCTTCTGGAATTGTGTGGTTGGTCATTGTATTGATCAGAGTTTTTAAGTCTTTCACAGTTTTTTATCTTTACACTATTATATAAATTGTTTTTCTGGTTTTTCTCACTTCACTCTGCATCAGTTCATACAAGTCTTCCCAGGGTTGTCTAAAAACCATCCCCTTTGTCAATTCTTATGGCACAATGAAGTTTCATTTCATATTAATTTATTCAGCTTTTCCCTAATTGATTACTCCTTTAGTTTCCTGATGTTATTTTCCTCATTACAAAAAGAGTTGATAATTTTTGTATATATGAATCATTTTCCTCCTCAACAACTTAGTAACTCTTGGTTGTTTTCCAAAATTACTGGATTGTTCATAGCTTTGCCAACAATACAATAAAATGCTTGTTTTTCCTATAGCCCTTTCAACAAATATATAGTCAATTTTTGTCAGTGTAAGGGGGAACCTCAGGATTACTTTAATTTGTGTTTCTCTAATAGTGCTTTGGGAGTATTTTTTCATGTGGCTATTAGATCTTGCAAAAATTGTTTATTCATATCCTCTGACCACCAATTAGGGAATATTATATTTTTATTAGTACTCTGTCTTGAAAATAGGATCTTTATCAAAGAAACCTTCTGCAAAATTTTCCCAATTTCTCTTCTAAGTTTAACTGAATTTTATTTAAACCCTTTTAAAAAATTTTTTTCAATTAAAATTTAATTTAAAATATTGTGAAAATACACTTCTCCCTTCTTCCACACTACTGCCATTGAAAAAAACAAAACCTTTATAAAAATGCACAGTCAAGCAAAGAAATTCTCTATGCCCCACCATCTTCCAAAAACTTCTCAATGTCTCCATGTCTCAGATTCTATCACCTCTGTCAGAGGTTGAGTTGCTTTTGTTAAGTTTTATGCCTTCTACTTAGAAGAGGGGTGATGATAGAGGACTGTGCTCAGCACCAGTACTCTAGGTTTGATGCAATCTGCTTTGGCTCTCCTGTCCCTCTTCTCTCAGTCCAGAGCCTCAAACTCCTTTAATATTCAATTCCTCCTTTACTTTCCCCATTTATTCTCCCCTCTCCTTTTCCCCTTTTCATGTAGTGTGAAATTTCTGCATCCAACTTCTGTGCATGTGTTTGTGTGTGTGTGAATTCTTCCCTCCTGTGTGTATGACTTCTTCCCTCCTTTGACTAGTTCAGCGGAGAGGGGCGAGAGTCATCTATTCCCTGTCCCTTTCCTGTTTATGTAGTGTTACTTCTGTACCCAGATTATGTATAATTTTTCCTACACTTCTTCCCCCAGTCAGTACATACACCTTTCTCTCCCTTTCCTTTCTTCAAGATCAAAACTCATTTTCAATTTTCTATGACCCTTGATGATTGTAGGGGTTTTGAGAGGACACAATCAACTCATGTTAGAATGCAAACAATTCATCCTTGTTTAGTCCCTTATTACTGTTCCCTCATATTGATCTCATGTTTCTCTGAACAGAAGTCTACGTTAGTATTTTAAAGTTTCCACATAGCTCTTGGCTTTTCACCAGAACACTTGTAAATTCTCTATTTCAATTAAAGGTCCAATGCAGTGAGATTATGCTCAGGTTTTCTGAGTTAGTCTTGGTTGTAAGCCTACATCTTTTCAGAGTATGAAACATATTCCAAGCTTTCTACTTCTTTATAGTGATTGCTGTCAAATCTTGTGTGATTCTGGCTGACTTCTATATTTGAATTCTTTTTGGCAATTTGTATTCTTTGACTATTAGAATGTTCCTGAGTATTTTTTAAATTTTTTAATTTTGCCCTAAAATCTGGATAGTTTTCTTTTTATGCTTTCTTAAAATATATTGCCTTGGCTCATTTTTTAAATCATGATTTTCAGAAAAGTTGAATGCTTAAATTATGTCTTGATCCGATTTCCATGTCGTTACTTTTATAGAAGCTTTTTTTTTTATGATTTTAGTCTTGACTTTGCTTTAATATTTCTTCTTGTCTTGGGGAGAGATTAACATGTAGTCCAATCAAGCTTTCAAGATGTCTGGTGCTTGGTAAGATTGTATATCATTGTTACATTCTATTTCCAATTTATTCTTCCATAACTCTCTTCCCCACCCCCCAATTTCCTCCTCTAGCACTTTCATTTCTTTTCCAACAGTTTTCTCTAGTGCTCTTATTTTACTTTAACTCTGAAAAAAATTTTTGCCTTGTTTCTTCCATAAATTACATAGTTGAACTTATGCCGAAGCTGTGTTTTTCTTTCAGGCTTGCTTTGTAAATTTTTTGGGAGGACATTCTCTTCTGGGTTTATGTCTTTGGCCACTCTATCACCATAATAGCTTTTTATGATAGATTTCTGCTTTGGGCGGGAGTTATTTGCTCATTCTTCCAGGCTATTTCTTGACTTCAGATTTCATGTTAGGATTAAATTCTGTATACTTCTGATGGATATGGATGAACAGTATTTGGTTCTGTTGTGTTTCTTGATCCTGCTGCTTTTTGGTAATTAAGCTATATACCAGGATATCAGGGACATCTCAGCTTGGGAATCTTCAAGATATCAGTGTTCCTAATGTAATTAGGTTTAGAGCAGAGCATGCTATTTTCCTGGTCTGAGCTTTGCAATATTTGACCTGGGTTTAGATCTTAACAGTAGAACCTTTGGCTTGCCTCTGGTTGGAACTTCAGTAGATTACTGCTAAATTCAGTCATGTCAGACACCTGGAAAATTATCCAATTTCAAGGTAAAAGCACTATAGAACACTCCCTTCTCCCCCAGCCTAGGATTCCTGTTCTGGTTCTATTACAGATTTTTAAGACTGTCAGAAGACTAAATTTGAGGCTACAATCTACTTCCTGGGTCAAGGCTTCACAACTACTGTTTTCTTTTGTACTACTTCCTCTCGGGACATAGTTTTTGACAAGTCTTTGCCTTGGAATGCCATTCTTGGATGGCTGTCTTTTAGGTGATCCTCCTCAGTCTGCATTAGATCTGTGGCCCAACACAAGAGAGTAAATTACAAAACTATCACTTGGCATCAGGTGCTACTTCCTGGACAAATTCAGTCCCCTCTCTGCCAGATCTGTGACCTCTTCTTGCTTTGGTACACAGCAGGCCCTGTTCAGATAATCTTTCCTTTGCCAAAGTGGATTGAAAAAATTACTTATAATTTTTTTCTTTAATTTTCCAAATAGGACTCAGTGTGGCACATTTTCTAAATCTATACTGTGTAGTTGGGGAAAGTTTGGTCCTACTTCTTCCTTTTAATCTATCAATAGTGATCACTTTTACTCACACAGCCACAAAGATGTAGCACTAATATTTGCCATTCAGAGCACAGATTAAAATGCTGTGAACAGTAATTGAACATTCCTTTCGATTTATCAGACCTAATATAAATTTAAACCTTAAAACCGATTAATTTTTTTTAAACCTGCTACATGGTTCCAGATACTTTTCCACAAGCACAGGAACATAAATTATCTGGAAATCAACTATCTCAATACTAACTCCATCTTCCCAAGGGTGAAATAAGCATTTCTCCAAGTTGAGTTCAGAACTTTATAAGCTTTATAAGCATGGCAATCTTGCTTTTTTGTTCTCTTATTTCAATGAAGATTAAAAAACTTCCTTAAATTCTATGTAATGCTTTCCAAAATTCTGGCCTTTTCTTTTGTCTTTGTCTTTCCCTCTTCCCCTTTCACCTCATACCCTAAGATACACCTTGCTTCTGGCTAGAGATTCTCAGCCTTTTGGGGAATCAGGAACAGAAGCCACTCATCTGGATTTGAAATGAGTACTTCTGCAAGCAGAGTTTTATTTTTAGATTTTTCTTTTAACTTTTAACAGCACTTTTATACAGTTTTTCATTGTCTTTTAACTGAACTTGAAGTTTACACACTGTTTGTGTTGACTATAATTCCTATTTTATTTACTGATTTATCCATAGAGCTTTCCAAATCACTCTTTATATATTGATTGTCTCTAAGGATGATATATTTTTTAATCTTATTCTTATTTGCTTTCAAATTGTTTCCAATTTTTTTCAAGTTCAGTTTCCTCGAGTCTCTCCTTTGCAAATTTGCTCAATTTTCTTATATTTCTCAAATCTATTTCAAAGCTTTGTTTTTAGGTGATCAGAGCTGAAACTTCTAGATTTAGAGGCAGTTTCTCATTTGGCCATGGAAAACACAATTTGGTTTCTTAGGAACTTACAAAATAAATGATTATGGTGTAGTTCCTTTTGAATAATTTTGCTTCTAATTTACAAAACAATAATTTTCTGCCATATCATCCAGATTCGCAATAATCAGGCAAACCAAACCTTTAAAATGAAAATTCTCTCTTTTTCTTTCAAATAATTTGCCTATTACAAGATGATTTAAGTAAAATAAAATTTAAAAGAATACTTGCTAGGTTTTTCTTGAGTACCCATGTTTTGAAACAAACAAAAGCAACTTTTCTCTTTCTTTTTTGAAGTTTACTGGAGAGAAAATTTTTTAATTGGTTTTAGGTCTGTTTAAAGACTGACCATCTTTTTAATGACCTTTTTACTAAACAAATATTACCACAGACTTAAAGAAAATATGTGAAATATTTCTTTTGCTAACATTCATTTTACATAACCAAAAGTTTACAGAGTGAACCCTTAAATTAGATTAAACAAAGATCCTTTAAAAGCAACTTTAGACAAATAATTTTGGCCAGGAATTGACATGTTTTATTTCTCTAGTGGGTGAGATATAAATGCTAGCTTTTCTGGGGACAAGGACATTTTTGTATGTTCTGTTTCTTAGAGGTTTCCCCAACTTTTCCCACGTTGGACACCCAGTACTAATGTTGGCTCCATAATGGAAGACCTCTCCTGAAGAGTTCATTTACCAATAGGAGCCTAAAGCCAGCTCTACCTTAAAAAAATGGAATCTTGTCTTTGTTGTTTTCTCTCTTCACAGGCATCTCTAATTACATTTCCTGTTACAGAGGATCATCAATCCTGATTGTGAGGGACAATTTACTTTCAGCTAGGAGGATTCAATAACCAATTTTGGTCAAGCACGCCAAAATGACCAAAAAGAACTTTTTTCTATAGGGGTCCTATTAATTTTAAGATAACCACTCTTTAGGTCTTTATATCTTAAACACAGAACTTAGGAATAGATTCCAAAATGAATCATAAGAATGAAAAATACCTAATTTACCACTTTTTTATTTTGCCAGTTTGTAGTTCCTTTAACAGAGTACTTTGTGAAATTCCCAGAGAATCTGGGAGCAGTTAAGCTTATGGAAGGACTACCAGTCTCCAGTAAACTGCTGTTCAGAATCAAGAAGGAAGTAAGAATAATTTACCTGTCATCTAGGATCATGGGATTAGTACTTTTCCTGATTGGGCAGTCAGATGTGGTTGAAATTGGCTTAGTTATAAGAATAGAAAAGTGATTTAGAGTTGCTAAATAAAGGATTTATCCTAACACAAAGTTTACCATACACAACATATAACACAACATAGACATGTTCATGTTCATCAGAACAGACATGGACAAATAATTTTTTTCTGTAATGGATAGACTCGGCCTTCCTCTCAAATGGTCAAATTCTATGTGCCTAATCAAGGGCTAGAGGCAAGATTAGGGACATTTCTATAGTGAAAAGCTTCCTATAAAGGTTTAAAAAGGGCCTTCCACTTCTATTTAGTCCTTCAAATAGAAGTGGCAAAGATCTCTTGCTGACTTTCTATCAGGTTTCGGAATTATAGTAATTGTCCAGTGCAAATTTTAAATATTAAAGAAAAAATATATATAGTACCTTGAATTTAGACTCATTTGCAAAAAAAAAAATATTACTCTAATTTCTAACCATTTGTAGCTTGGAAAGAAACAAGAAATGTCCAAACTACCTTAGTTTCCCATGCCTTCCAACATTACTCTCCACCCCAAGATTTCGGACAACAATTATGGGAATTTTGAATAAGGTAGAGATCACAATAAGTAAAAATACAGTTTGGGGTAATATTCCAGAATTGTTACATTTTACTATTCCATTTCTATCTGGACTATTCCTGAGAAGTGACTAATGGGAGATTATAGCGTGCATCTTTTCTGACTATGTGGTGGCAAAGGTGCCTCTTTTTCACTACCTCACTTGCCTACTTCATTTGGCTGAAACCTACTATCAATTGTTTTAGGGGTAGGGGAACAATGATATAAAGAAGAATTATTTTTTGTTGGTTAGCATCTTTAATTCTCTAAGAAAACCCTTTTTGTTTTCTATTACCCACCTTTTCACAGGGCTTTCTCCAGGAATTGGGAAATAGTTACAAGAGCTAGCATTTATATGGCGCTTGGATTTTTAAACCTTTTACTAATATTTTATCCCCACAATAACCTTGCAAGATAAGTGCCATTAATATTGCCATTTCATAAATGAAAAAACTAAGGCAGTGAAAGGTTAAATGACTTTCCCAGGGTCACACAGATAGTCACTTCATCTGTTTGCCTCAGGTTTTTCATCTATAACATAAGCTGGATAAGGAAATAAATAGCTGCTCCAGTATTTTTGCCAAAAAAAAAACCCCAAATGACATCATAAAGAGTTGAACTGGACTAAAATAACATTTCCAACTCCAGGCCACTAGAGGCTATCTATGCTAGTCACTGTACCATCTAGATATCTCTTTAAAGGAAAACATTTCTTACTATTTTCAGTTTTACTAAAAAAAGAAGTTTTTTCCTTCCTCTGGAATATATCTGAGATTCAGCCCAACTGGCCTTTTTGCTCTTCCTCATTCACAGCACTCTTTCTGCCTTTATGTCTTATATTGACTATCCCTTGTGCCTATAATGTACTTCCTCCTTCCACTTTTCAGAATATTAGATTTCCTTCAAAGCTTAGCTCAAGATTCACTTTCTAAATGAGGTTTTCACTAATCACCCCATGGCTAGTGTCATCTCATCCCTCTAAATCACCTTTTATCTTTTTTACGTTTTGTACTTATATATGTATAGTCTCTCCCTAAATCAGGGTTTCTTAACATGAGGTCCTACAGACCTCCAAAGAGGTCCAAAGATAACTTTCAAGGGGTCTGTTAATTTTGATGGGAAAAAAGTTATGTATGTTCTCTAACTTATGACATAAATTTAGCATTTCCTTCAATTATTTAAAAAACATTATTCTGAGAAAGGTTAATTAGTTTTCACTAAAATGCCAAAAAGGGCCATGACATAGGAAAAATGATTAAAAACTCCTGCACTAGACAGTAAACTCCTTGAGACCAAAGTCTATTTACTTTTGTCTTTGTTTTCCCAGTGCCTGGCATATAATAGATATTTAATGGAGAGGAGGAAGAGGGACAGGAATAAGCAATTATTAAGAGCCAACCTATGTACCCAGCACTGTGCTAAATATTTTAATAAATGTATCATTTGATCCTCATAACAATCCTAAAAGTAGGTGCTATTGTATTATGATCTCAATTTTACAGTTGAAGACTGGAGGGAAACACTTTTTTGGAACTGTTTAATTATTAATTATCCCTTTCCATTCGACATGTATTGTCTTAATTTATTGTAATAATGAAGTGGTGAAAGTGCAGAACTCTTGCCCCTTTCCTCATGAAGGCATGTGGCTAATGTTTATTCTTCAAAACAGAATGCTGCTTCCAAATTGTGTGGACAATCAATTTATCTTTCCTTAGATGGTTTGTCTGATGCATGAACTCTCATACTTGGTATTATTCATGAGATAACCCCCAAGGTTGTGACTGCCAATCTCTTTTTAGGGTAGAAAGCTATTAGATTCTGAGTTGTCCGTGGTACTGAAATCTCTGCCCTTCCCACCACTTCCCTCCCTCCACCTCCACCTCTACAGGACATTAGGGTCCAAGAGCATTGTACATGAACCCTTCTCATGGGACATGTATTTCTATTGTCCTGAGAAAATCCCCAACCAGGAGCTCTAGTTTTTACCCTATTCTAAGAAAGCTGTGGACAAACTCAGGTGAATACCACAGTCTCTGCCTCCAGGCAGCTGGAATTGATTTAAAGGGGTAGGAAGACAAATGTGCAAATGCATAGGCTCCTTTAACTGTGAGGCCAGTTTGAGTTACTTAGTCTTAGTTTGAACATGTCAAAAATGAGCATCATAATGTCTATATTCTGATGCTCAAATGGGATAATACTCACCATGATGTTTGTCGTGTAGCAGCGTTTAATGTTTATGTATATTACTTATGTACTTATGGACAAAGCAAAATAATTAGATTCATGGACATATGACAAAACCTACAACTTTTTACATCTTTAAAAAACTTTCAACAAGCAATGAATGTCCTCTTGTGCTGTGATCACATATTTGCCATGATTCAGCATTGGGTTTAAAATATTTGTCATGTTTTTAATCACACTATAGTTGCCTTTGAGGATAATCCATTCTTGATTATGACCCATAAGTTTTCAATGGGTCTTAAATTAGGTAAGTTCTTGGGCCATTAAAGTATATTCAGGTAGATGACACAGTAGAGAGAGCATTGAGTCTGGAATTAGAAGTTCAAATCTAACCATATAAGATACCTATTAAGTTATGGCATTTCAGCAGATCACCTAACAAGTCCATTTTTTTAACCAAAAAAAGTTAAGTTTCCTCAACTGTAAAACAAATAATAGCATCTACCTCTCAGAGTTATGGTGAGGATCAAATGAAATAATGCACATAAAGCACTTGGCATATAATAGGTCCTTAATAAGTGCAGAAACAAGCCCTCTAGTTGCCAGGTCCCTGAGAGTCTTTGCTAGTAGGTTAGGTTTCTTTATTTTGGAGAGGTATTATTTGTTTTTTGGAGAGTTAATATGGCTGTTTACAGCAATAGTTTTGTCAATTCTTGCTCTCATTTTTCATCTTTGACCACTTTTTCCTTTGTACTTGGGTATAACTGATCCCATTTGATTATGGGCTTGATGATCCATGAATGCCTGGCTTCCTCATACTTATAAAACTCCAGCAACCTGTCTAATAGTCACTGAACTATGTTCTCTGAGAATTACAAATTTCCTAAGTTTCCTCATAATAATAGCCATGCTTTAAAACCACAGAATTAAAAATATGATAAAGGTATAAGAATTTATATATGGCACAAAATCCAGTGCCCAATAGAGAAGTCAAGACAGAGAGATGAAGAGGGAAGGCTTTTCAAGATTGAGCTTAAGGGAGCCTAGAATATGTAGAGTATAATCACAGGGATGCCACTTCCAAACCTGATTAGAGTTGTGTTCAGATTCAAAAATATTATCTTTTCTACAGCCTCAAAAGAGTTGCATCCTCTTGGTCTAGAGAATAGGAAAGATAAGACTGGGTGACTTTTTAAACAATTCAATTCCACAAACATTTATTAAATATCTACTGTGTACTAGTTATTGAGAACAGGACAAAAAACCTCATTCCTTGCCCACTAGGACAACTTTATTCTCTAATATCTGAATACACACACACACACACACACACACACACACACACACACACACACACCATGTAAATAAGCCCTAAAAAAAATCCCATTTGGGTTCTGAAGTAATAGGTAAAAAAAGGAAAATCAGATGCCAGCTAAGAAAATTCACTGATAGAAGTAAAAGATGGCAATTAGTAATGTGTTAGGACAGATCCTAACTTCTGTTCAGATTTGAAACTTCTGTTCTCTCCCTTAATCTTTCTTTACAACCAGGGTGGTAAAGAAAGATTAAGAGAGAGAAAAGAAGTTTCAAATTTACTGGTTTGGTGACCAGGATGATTTTAGAATATAATTAATGAGGCTAATTGGGTGGGGTTGATTGGGCTGGAGAGAGACTTTAGCCAAGAATGGTTCATCTCTTGGGATTTAGTGAAGCCTCTAGGAATCTAGTAAAACAAGCCCAGGATATGAGGCTATCATTGGAATGGGGTAATACAGCAACAGCAAGAAAATTGAGAAGGTAAAGTAGACCCACAGCCTGAGTTCCAAGAGAGTAAACTGGGGTTTTGGTTTCATGTGAAACCAAGTTTGTCTAGGTCACCATAAAGGACAAACAAATGAAAGTCCTTATATCTTATAGGAGTTGGAATACAAAATAAATGAGTTCCAAAAAAGAGAATCCAAGCTGGAGAAACCTTTAAAATGCCCATCACCAGGAATGTGAAGAAGGAAAGAAAGCTATAGGAAAGTAGACATTTGATCTGCAGTGCAGAAAAATAAGTGCTTTTTTCTGAATTAATCCTTCACTATTTGGAGGTCTCTGTAGTTATCAATGTGGGAAAAAATAGTCCCTGTAAACTGTTGCCCAGAACCCTAAAAACTTTGGTAATACATAGACTATATTCATTTGTTAAGTTTTACCTTCTAGAAGGTTGTATACTTTAAGATTTTTTTTGCTTGTTTTTGTTCTTAGGGACCTTATATTTGGATCTCTTCGAGAGGCCTTAGCTCCTATGCAAGCATTCAAGGTAACAATGCATATCAGAAATAGCACAGCCATTTTTTTGCCCCATGAAAAATGAAAAACAATATAAAGGATTCACAAGTAGGTTGTACATAATCAATATACTTCTTTCCCCTCTTCTGTTGAGTCTGACTTTTTTCTCCCAGGAACCTATATAATCCTGTAGCATTATAGTACTAAAGGCTTAGACTTCCTCCTAGAAAAAAATTGAATTACCAGAGAATTGGGATTGTTAGAAAATCAATCCCTACATTCTGGTGAATTCCATCTTCTACCTCAGGGACCTACACAGGCCTCTTATTAAAAGGGCTTTTCCCATAAAAAGGGAGACACTTAAAGTTGAGAGGCATTCCTCTTGCCACTGGAATTCACTGGCTGATCAAATTATCTTGGCAAAGTACAAGTTTAATTTCTCTATTTTGTGACTCAGTCCATTGCTATGCCTTCAAACCTGGGGTCACAAGCTAATTCCTTGGTCTACCTCTAGATGATGAACTCCCCTAGTGGCTTTTCTCTCCAAGGTTACCATCTCCCAAGGTTGAGAATTTGCATCACTGCCTGTCCAAGAACCAAGAGTTTCAGAATTATTGCCACTCCATCCCTTCCACCTGTATCCCCATCTATTGCCATTTCTTGGGCTTATAGGCTTTGCTACTTTATCTTCATGTCGGCCATCTCTAGGACTGGTAGTTTGGGAGGCTGAGTTTCATGAAGGATCTATATGTAGAAGGGTAGACTTCACTCTTGGGACCCAAGTCCATTCTCAGATCTTTGGTCTGCCCTCTTGTTACTTCTGGATCTTCAGATCTCAGCTTGGCTTCCTTTTTAACTTCAAAGAATGTGTCTTAGATCTATAATCCTCTGATCTAATTAAATCACCTCTGATAACTTACCCAATTACTCCACAGGGATGTTCCACCCATCAAGGAGGCACAATCAAAGTTCTTCTCCCACAGTAAAAGATCTCCAAAATGGCTTTATCCCTATAATTCCACCAAGTTGACTATTGTATGCTGATTCATCCTATATAGAGCAAACAGAATTGAAAAAGGTAGAAGTTCCAGCTCAGTGGGCTTACAGAAAAAGGATCTGAGAGAAACCTGACTTAGGTTGAAAGGACAGAGTTGAGGTTGAAGAAAATATTCCTGAAGAACTGAAACTAGAATTTGTTGATAGCTGGTATTTGATCACCAGATGAAAACTGCTGTTTTCTCTTCCTGAGAAGAAGAATGTGAAATCGATTTTAGAGGATTGTAAAAGTTTAAATCATACAGAAACACAGATCAGAAGGAGTATGCTTGCTATTAATAGAGTTGTGGTAATGATCAAGGAGAACTCCAAAGTAATGCTCTCACCTCCTCCACAAATTTGAAAGCTACTCCAAGGCATTCATCTGCTCTATAAACTGTGGTACAAAATACCACAGTATAGTGAGGTCCTGAATAATCATCTCCCAGCCCCATTGTTGCAGATCTATGGAGCACATCATCTATTGTGATGAGGACTCATGGATTATTTTTATCGATTTTCTCAAAAAGAAGAATTTGTACCATTTCTTAAAATATATGGCAAACAATTCTTTTGACTTTAACACCAGTGATCTGTCCTGAGTATCATCAGAAAACTATATGAATTTAACATCTTATGTCATATGCATATATCTATAAACACATATGCCTTATATGTATTTGATTTAGTTATTTTTAACATAACTTTCTGTTATCTGTAATCTGTTGAATCCCCCTAGAATGTAAGTTCATTGAGATCAGGGACTATCTCACTTTTGTCTTTGTACCCCCAAGACCTAGCACAATGTCTGGCACATAGTAGGTGCTGAATAATACTTCCTAATGGATGGATATTTGTTTTGCTTTTAGTCCTGTTCTTGTACAAATCACAGACTTGAAAAGCATGTCTTTGTAAAACAGGACTGATATTGGTGTCTAACGTATAAAGTAAGCCTAACTTGTAGATCTGATGTTACTCTTCTGCTCAAAAATCCTCAGTGGCTTCCTATTGCTTATGTGATAAAATAAAAATTCTTGATTATGGTATTCAAGCCAGAGGGCATGGAAGATAGCATATGATAGACTACTATTATCATATCAATGTCCCTTCAGATTTTACTGGTAATGACCCAAGTCCCTGAGCCCCAAAGCTCCCCTCAAGACCACCTACCCTACGTCTAGATCTGCCTCTGCAGCCATCATCCAGGGAATCAGTTCCTGAAGAAGGGTACATCCTTCTCACCACCACCAACTGCTGACCAACTGTCACTAACAGACAGCTAAACTTCAGTACTCCAGGAACAGTAGCATCCCAACCCCCACTTCCATTTCCACCCCCACCCTACCTCACCCAAAACCAATATCCTGGCTAGATTGTGAGCTTTTTGAAGGCAGGGATTCTTTTTTGCCTCTTTTAAATCCCTATTACCTAATGCATCACCTGTCATATAGACATTTATAAAAGTTTATTGGTTTGCAACTTCGCATACATTTCCTGAAGTCATCACTCAGAGAAATTGTGGAGAAGAGGTCAGTAAACTGCCAACTAAGTGCTACCTACAGGGTAGGCAAGCTAATCTGGTGAAGGAACAAGGCACTCAGAAGTAAAAAGAGAAGGTGGCATGTGCCAGGCACGTTTAATTATAACCATTACCTCTGGCTGCTGATCAAATGCTACCAACAGATGCTGCATCCCTGTCTCCTCAGCTGTTCTGAATATTTTTATCACTCCTTTAGTGTTCCATTGCAACCTTTCCTTCTACTTATTTGGCTGGGGACCTTGCCTTCACTAAAAAAAAAAATTGAGGACATTCACTAAGAGCTCCCTCTTCAAAAGGGACCCACTTGTACAAAAATATTTGTGGCAGCCCTTTTTGTAGTGACAAGAAACTGGAACTGAGGGAATGCCCATCAGTTGGAGAATGGCTGAATAAGTTATGGTATAAATGATCAGCAGGATGATTTCAGAGAGGTCTGGAGAGACTTACATAAACTGATCCTAAGTGAAATGAGCAGAACCAGGAGATCATTGTACATGACAACAAGATTATATGATGATCAATTCTGATGGATGTGGTTCTTTTCAACAATGAAATGATTCAGGCCAGTTCCAATGATCTTGTGATAAAAAGATCAATCTACACCTAGAGAGAGGATTGTGGGAATTGAGTATGAATCACAACATGGCATTTTCACTCTTTTTTTGTTTGCTTGCATTTTATTTTATTTTCTCATTTTTTCTCTTTTTGATTTAGTTTTTCTTGTGCAGCAAGATAATTGTATATGTATGCATATATTGAATTTAACATATTTTTACCATGTTTAACATATGTTGGATTACTTGTTATCTAGGGGAAGAGATGAGGGAAAAAGGGGAAAAATTGGAACACAATTTTTACAAAAGTTAATGTTGAAAAATTATCCATGCATATGTTTTGAAAATAAAAGGTTTTAATTAAAAAATGGTTTTATTTTATTTTTTAATTTTTTGATTCTTTTTTTTAATAACTTTTTATTGACAGAACCTATGCCAGGGTAGTTTTTTACAACATTATCCCTTGCACTCACTTCTGTTCCGATTTTTCTCCTCCCTCCCTCCGCCCTCTCCCCAAAGATGGCAAGCCGTCCTATACATGTTAAATAGATTGCAGTGGATCTTGGATATAATATATGTGTGCAGAACCGAACAGTTTTCTTGTTGCTCATGGAGAATTGGATTTAGAAGGTATAAATAACCCGGGAAGAAGAACAAAAATGCAAGCAGTTTACATTCATTTCCTAGTGTTCTTTCTTTGGGTGTAGCTGCTTCTGTCCATCCTTGATCAATTGAAACTCGGTTGGATCTTGTCTTTGTTGATGAAATCCACTTCCATCAGAATACATCCTCATACAGTATCGCTGTTGAGGTATATAATGATTTCCTGGTTCTGCTCATTTCGCTCAGCATCAGTTCATGTAAGTCTCGCCAATCCTCTCTGTATTCGTCCTGTTGGTCATTTCTTACAGAACAATAATATTCCATAACATTCATATACTACAATTTACTCAACCATTCTCCAATTGATGGGCATCCATTCATTTTCCAGCTTCTGCCACTACAAACAGGGCTGCCACAAACATTTTGGCACATACAGGTCTCTTTCCCTTTTTTAGTATGTCTTTGAGGTATAAGCCCAGTAGAGACACTGCTGGATCAAAGGGTATCCACAGTTTGATAACTTTTTGGGCATAGTTCCAAATTGCTCTCCAGAATGGCTGGATGTATTCACAATTCCACCAACAATGTATCAGTGTCCCTGTAAAAAATGGTTTTAAAAAAGAGCTTCCTCTTCTGTCCATTCTCATCTCCTGCTATTGAGATATATTCCTAACTATTTTCTCCTTATCCCACATGAAGACGTGGACTTTTTTCCTGTCAAGGCAAATCCCCAGTGGATTACCTACTATCTTCACTCTCTATTCTTCAGTTTCTCCCTTTCTAACAGTTCCTTTACCGCTCCCTACAAGTACAGTCATATCTCCTATATCCTTAAAAAAAATCTTCACTTGATCTGCCCCTTCTATCATCCTATATCTCTTTTTCCAGTCTTATCTATATTCCTTGAGAAAACTGTCTACAATAGGTCCTCTACTTTCTACTAAATCCTTTGGTGAAATTTTCATATCCCTCAATTGAAAGTGTTCTCTAAAAAATTACTAATGATCTCTTAATAAACCTAATAAGCCTTTTCTCAAAACCCATTTTGCTTGACTTTTTTGAAGCCTTTGTTGCTATTAATTGGACATTTTTCACTCTTATGTTTTTGGGATCTAACCTCTCTCCCCATTCTCCTCCTATCTGTTCTCTTCAAACTCCTCTGCTGGATCATCATCCAGATCATGCCTACTTACTGTGGTTGACCTTCAAGGATCCATCATGGGCTCATTTTCCTGCTCTCACTATAGTATCAACACCCATAGATTCAATTATCATCTTTAAGCAGAATACTGCCAGAGCTATACATCCAATTCCAATCTCTCTTCTTAATTCCAATCCTACTTCATCAGTAGTCTTTTGGACATCTCAAAGTCAACATGTCCAAAATTAAACTATTCTTTTTGCTCCAAACCCTCCCTTCTTCATTTTAAAAAAATTTTTTTTTGTTACTTGGTGGTAGAGGTGGAGGATCCCACAATCTTCCCAATCACCAGACTCACAATTTTGGCATTATCATCAGCTTCTCTCTCTTTCTCACTTCACACATTGTCTCTATCATCAGTTGTTACCATTTATTTTCACAATAGCCACATTGTGGGTTATATATAATATCATATAATTCCTTTTCTCCACTTATGTTCACCACTCTGGTACAGGTTCTCAAGCTGCATCAAGATTGAGCAAAGATTATTAGATCTGGCAATTAGAGATAAGTGATAATTTTGTAGTTTTCAGTTAAGTCAGAAGCCAGACTAGTTTAGAGTGAAGAAGAGAGAAAAAAGGGAAGAAAGTAAGGAATATTGATTGTAGATGATTTTCTCCCAAGGAATTTACTCGTGAAAACAAGGAAAGTTATAAGATAGTTAATGAAAATTTTTGAAGGAAATGTGTGTGTTTGTAGGCAGTAGCAAAGTAGCCAGTAGACAGAGTAAAACTGAAAATAAGTGAAAGACTTTTCAATAATGAGGTGATTCAGGTCAATTCCATAGACATATGATGGAGAGAGCCATCTGCATCCAGAAAGAGGACTGTGGAAACTGAATATGGATCACAAATTAGTATTTTCACCTTTTTTGTTTTACATTTTGTTTTCTCATTTTTTCCCCTTTTGATCTGACTTTTCTTGTGCAGTGTGATATTTGTGGAAATATGTACAGAACATTTGCACATGTTTAACATATGTTGGATTACTTGCTGTCTAGGGGAAGGGTGGGGGGGAAGTGAGAGGGGAATTGAAAAAATTTGGAACACAAAGTTTTGCAAGGGTGAATGTTGAAAATTATCTGCATGTGTTTTGAAAATAAAAAGTTATTATTTAAAAAAAGAAAAGTGAGAGAGACATCTGAGTCTGATCTGCTTTATCTCCTTTTAGGGTTTTAAAAATTTTTGAATCTGCTATACAAGAGAATATGAGTAAGCATAAAAACTGAGGTCATTATTGTCTCCTTGTCCATCAATTCCTGGCCTTTTAATAGATATCTGTAGCAGGGAGAAGCCTGCTTTTTTCATAATTACTGCTTTAAATTTGGAAAGAACTTCAAATATTATTCTACCTCCATTTCTGTTTTAAAGATAATCACAATAAGGTACAGAGCAGTGATATAATTAGCCTGAGTAGGACTCATGTCTTCTAAACTCCCATCCATTGCTTTTTCTTGTTCCTTGACTGGTCAAGAATTATAACCCTATTTAGAAAGAGGAGAACTAATTCTTTCTCTTAAAAAATTTTCAAAGGACAAAATTAAATTATAGGAATAACCATACTTTGAAAGTAAAAATGTTATAGTAATAATGTTGGGCTTTGCTATTTTTATTAGTTATTATAATACTAGCCTTAATTATCTTTGCTAATGGTATGGTACCAATTTTATAAAAATTGGATAAGCCAAAACATTGATGGTTTTAGAAGATATTGTATAGTTTGTTTTAGCCATAGCATTACCTTCTTAATTATGTTTTCCTTAGGCTGCTATTAAAGTTATTTTGGATGGCCTGAACACATGTTAAATGATGGCAGGGAGCCCAGAAATTTCCTAGGTAGGAGGAAGAAGGTTGCTTAGAGTTAAAATTTGTTTCTTGTCTTAATGCACAAGGGGAATCATTTGCATATCAGTTGAGAATTTGAGAGCTAAGTATTAAATTGGCTTATCTTAAATTAATAATCTCATATTTATGCAGCATTTTAAGATTTATAATTCACTTTCCTCACAATTACCCTAATGTAAAACATGCAACTAGTTCTATGACCATTTTACAATTTAATCAGACAACCAACAAGCCCTTAATAAGCACCTACTATGCTAGTCACTAGTGATACAAATACAAAAGTGAAATATTCTCTACCTCAAGGATTTTTAGCCTACAGAGAAATGCATATTTAGATGCGTACAAAATAGATAACAAGAAGGTAGAGTTGACTGATGGGCACAAATAGTTGGGAGGATCCAGAAGGTTTCATGTGAATGGTGCAACTTGAGCTAAGTCTATTAGGATTGTTGATACCCTCAAAAGAAATGGTGAAGTTCAGAAAAAGATGAGTTTTGGAGAAAATATAGAGTTCTATTTTTGACACATTGGGTTTGAAATGTTCATGCTTTGGAATCAATCCAGTGAAAAACATTTGGTTAAAGATGCAGATCTAGAATTCAGAAGAGAGCTACATCAGGAGAGAGTTGCATCAGTCTTCACTGGATATGTGGATCTAGGAGTATACTGTAAAGAGATGAGATTAAATGATGGAAGCTGATGAAGTCATGAAGTGAGATAGGGCAGACAGACAAGAAGGGGACCCAGATCAGAGCCCTGAAGTACATTCACAATTATAAGGCATGATATGAATATTGATCCAATGCAAGAGAATGAGCAGGAGAAATCAGTATGAGAAGAACCAAAAAAGAGCATTGCAAAGTGGCAATAATAATAGCATCTATTTAACCTACAAGATTACCTGTATCACCTACCTAATCTACCTAACATGAATGTAAAGAGATGCAAACTTTAAAGAGAGATATAAATGCTAATTATTTCTTGCTCATTTCTATAAACTGTTATAAAACATCCCAGTGTTTTGGTGATTTGCCAAGCCAACAAAAAAGTGCACTGGATCTGAAGTTAACAGGCCTTGCATTTAAAAACCTTCTTTGACACATTATCTTGTGTTATCTTGGGCAAATCACTTAAATTCTTTGTGCCTCAGTTTCCTCATCTGTTAAAAAAGAAGATTGGACTAGATGTCCAACTCTTTAGCTACCATCTTTTGATTCTAAGATTACCCTTCTCTCTCTAGCTCTCAGCTTTGGTCAGGACCTCTCAGCCTAGGGAAATCCTGTCTTAAGATCTCCCTCCACTAGTCATTTGAGAACACAGGGCAACTGATGCCAGTGGTAAGTAATTCTGAGGCAGGAGCACAAAATATATCCTCAAATCAAGTTAGTAACTAATGATAAGAAAATCATACAAAAAACTTTGATGAATTCAATTGAATAGAAGAAGGGATTGGGAGTAGAATCTTATAGTTGTAAGGGACTTTACATCTTAGTCCAATCCATAGCATGTAGAGTCCCACATTCATTCATCATCATCATGGCAGCCTAAGTGAACCTCATGTAGCATGAGAAGAAAGTTAGCACTAGGATCATTACTTGCTTGAACTGGGAATGACTGTTGCTGCTTGGGGGAGTGGGTTTTGGGGTGGGGAAGAATCCAGAAAATGCCATATTTGTGTAGGCACAAGTTAATGTCCCCAAAATTATTTTGGTGTTTTGTATCTTATTTTTAAACTTATCCTTTTAATGCAAAGTTTACATGTTAGTAATAATTATAAAAAAAACTTGTTTGGGTTTTTTTGTTTTGATGAATAAAAATGTCAAGGTTAAATATTTAATCAATTGTTCACCTTAAACATTTTTAATTAGAAATTTTAAAATTAAATTTCATACTCTGTTGCAATATGCTCTATGTGTAGGTGGGATGAAGATGGAGATCAAACAAAAGAAACAGAGGAGTTGCCCACAGGTGGGCTGAGCAAAACTAAGTGACATGCAAACTCAAAGATTGATTTTGTTTGCTCCTTGGAGGTTTAAGTCTCCCCTTTATCAGCTGCCTCCCAATCTCTACATCTTGTCTGGTCTAGTTGGAATCATAGGATCTCATACCTGCAAAAAGCTCTCAGAGTCATCTATTTAATCTATTTAGTTCCTCTAATAAGTGGTCATCTGGTCCTTGTTTGAAGATTTTTCCTATAGTAGTCCATGAATTAAGCCTAAATTTTTTCTTCAATCACATTCATACTTTGCTATGTCTTTCACCTCAAACTTTCTACAGGACACACACACACACACACACACACACACACACATATATATATATAAACCTGACTACTTCAAAGAAGACCCCTCCTCCAAGTTCCCTTATTTCTAATGAAAGCACAACTGTCCTCTCAGGATCAAATCTTTAATTAAATTATATTTTCCTATGCCAGCTTGCCCCTCCCTTTACCATTATGGGAGGGGGGGAAGGACCCATGTGAGAAAGGGAGCTGACATTCCTGTCATCACCAATACCAACTATTTCCAAGCCAATTTAGGTGAAGTAGCAAGAGAGGTCAAGGGAAAGATGAGTTGGTAAACTAATCTGATGATCCCCTCCCAAAAGATCCAGGTGCCTGAACCTAAGCACCCTAAGGATAGCAATGCTCCCATATCACTGGCCCTGCTTCTAGCCTAGCATGAACAACCATCATCCTAGAAGCAATTCTTCTCTCCCACATTTAAATAGTTGCTGGGTCTTGTATGATTTACATTCAGTTTCTTTTCTTTCTCATAGCCAATCTGATTCAAGCCCTCATTAGCATTCTCCTGAACTCTTATTACATAAAGATCTCCTATATTTTGTCTTTTTCCTTCCAGTCGCTTCCCATTTTCTATATTATGGCCAAAAAAAATTTTCCTAAGGCACAGGTGACTTTTTCACTCCTTAATTCAAATATCTGTAGGACTCCCTATTGCCCCTAGGATTCATCACAGACTAGGTCATGCCATAGAACACAGTATCCCAGGTATGGAGTCAGGAACACTCATCTTCCTGGGTTCAAATCTGATCTCATATATTTCTGGGCAAGTCAACTTAACTCTGCTTGCCTCAGTTTCCTCATCTGTAAAATGAGCTAGAAAAGGAAATGGGCAAGCCACTCCAGTTTTCTTTGCCAAGAAAATCCCAAATGGTATCTTGAAGAGTCTAATATAACTTCTACAATCTGGCTCTCCCTTCAGCTTTCCAGCTATAATTTGTATTATTCCCATCCCCTTGCTTTACAGGCAAATTGCATTAAAAACTAGGTGTTTTCCTGAACACATTGTGCCTTTTCCAGATCTTACTCAAGGGCTCTCCCAGCCTAGAATTCATTATCTCCTTATCAGGGATCCTTTAAAATTCTTCAAAGCTTCACCTGCTTATCACCTCCCCTCCTCTCACCATCATCCCTTACCACCAGTTGCAAATAATCTCTCTGTCCTTAGATTTTCCTACCATACTTTGGATAAATGTTTGTTGGTTGTTCAAGTGATGGATTGATCTCTTTTTCTTTCTAAACCCCTATTGTATACTTAAAAAAATTTAAACTTGATTTATTTTAACATTAACTTTAAAAAATGTTGAGTTCCAATTTCCCTCCAGCATCTCCCCTACTCATTGAGAAGGCAAGCAGTATGATCTCAATTACATGGATGATAACTTGTATTATACTTACCTATGCATATGTGCTATGCCTGATCCCTCTCCTCAACCATAACTTCTTAAGAGCAAAAACCTGTCATTTTTAATCTTTGTGTAAAATAGATCAAGGCTCTCCATATGTAAGGATGATTTGTTTCATTGAGTTCCCAGGCAGGTGCCATTGCCAAGTTCTGACATAAATAGGTATCGTTAAGGTTCCCCAACTATATCACAGTTCCTTTTTGGGCTCTCATTCGTCTCAAAGGCTTTATGTTCTGTCTAGGAAAATAAGTGATGGTTTAGGCTTAAGTGCTTTCCTATTCTGCACATTTATAATCTATAATACTGTTTGCTTTCTCAATTTGGAACTCAAAAATATTTTTAAATGAAAAAATTTTTACATGTAATTGGAAAAAAATAAAATTAGAAACTTTGCTATTTACTGGTAGCTTACTTTAGTCTATAGATCAGTTTCTTAAACTATAGGTTGCAACCCCATGAGGGGTCTTGTAGTTGAATGTAGGGGTCATGAAATGAAGACTTACCCATAAATGTTTGATTTGTATGCCTATTTTATATACTTATATACCCAGGGTCACTTAAAAAATTTTTAAACAAAAAGGGGTTGCGAGTGGAAAAATTTTAAGAAGCCCTAGTCTAGAGACTATATTTATGATGCAACTCTATTGCTTATGTTATTCAGTCATTTTAGTCATGTCTGACTCTTTGTGACCCCATTTGGGGTTTTCTTGCAAAGATGCTAGAATTTCCTTCTCCAGATCATTTTATGGATAAGGAAACTTTTTCCTCTTTCCCCCCCTCAGTTCATTTTCAAAACAGGGATAAAATATTCTATCTCTTTTAGGTCAAACCTCATCCCAAATCTTTATCCATGATCCCATTACTTACACTGACAAGCATGTAGACATCTCTCTGATGTAGCATTTATCACATATGTGGATATATATAAGAAAGCAATAAGGTACACAACTAAGAAGCAACCAATGTAAGCGCTGATCTTTGTCCCTCCTTCTGTCTCTTCTCCTATCCTGAGGAGGAAGGAAGATAGGAAGTAGTAAGGAGCACCTTACAATTCATCTAGAAATTAAGAGTGATTAAACTAATCTCTTTCAGACAATGAGAAGGAGTAGAGGCCTGAGAAGCAACTAGCAGTTCAGACCTCTATAGCATCTCATTCATTTTTCATTGATTTGTTCATTCCCTCAGTTCCAGTTACCCCTGTTTTATAACATCAGCTTCCCCAGTGAGCCAAGAGAAAGGGAAGGAGTCAGGTAGTAAGAGATCAGATGTACATACCTAAGCCTATTCACTACCCTTTTTCCACCCTGCAATATGT
Source organism: Sarcophilus harrisii (assembly GCF_902635505.1). Classification (NCBI taxonomy): domain Eukaryota; kingdom Metazoa; phylum Chordata; class Mammalia; order Dasyuromorphia; family Dasyuridae; genus Sarcophilus; species Sarcophilus harrisii. The sequence goes on along the minus strand of NC_045429.1, from coordinate 362,935,566 downwards.
GAGATAAAATCCCTTCTGACTTTTCTTTCCCACACAAGTCTTAATGGTAAATTAAAAAAAAAAACACCAAAAAATCAAAAACAGATGAATTTTAAGGCAGAATCTATTTGGCTACATCCAGGATCAGGTATCTCTATGTCTAAATTCACTAGGCAGCAGGCCAGGAGTGAAAGGATTGTATTTGTATCCCCAGCAGCCCACCACAATGTCAGACACAAAGTAGGTGTGATACTTCAAATATACATCAAACTTCTATTTCAGTTTAACTAGTCTTTATGGTCCTCAAACAGCAGGTGTAGGACATCTCAGGTAATCTGAAGTTTGAACAGTAATCAAAGCCTATTCAGATTTGGTATTTTGTTTACATAGTTTTCCAGGTCCCCCTTATGTCAAAAACATTTTGAATGAGATTTTGATTTTTCAGGGGTGTGTGTGTGTGTGTGTGTGTGTGAGAAAGAGAGAGGGGGGGGGCAAGGAGAGACGAAGGGAGAGAGGAGAGAGAAAAAGGGAGGAAAGGAGGGAGAGATAGAGGGAGGGAGAGAGAGGGAAGGAAGGAGGGAAAGAGAGAGAGAGAGAGAGAGAGAGAGAGAGAGATATTAAGGGAAGTGTCATATGCAAATTGGTTTAAGCAAATTATACCCATCCAACTACAGCTTGTTTTACTTCTCAATTAAGCAAGAAAGAAATCTTTTGTTTTCAGAGGCACAAACCAACTTCCTATTTTGTAACTTTACCTTCTCTCATTTGGGTCTTTGGAGGAGAAGTTATAGGGGAAGGAAGAACACAGTCCTCCTGGACCATCAAAAAAGATGATTTAAGGCTGCCTCATTAATTAGTTTTAATAACACCAGAAGGGATTTGACTCTCAAGATAGAATACAAGGGTGAATTAGAAAAGAACATTCTAATTAAAGTCCTTTCTAACTCCAAGATTCTATGCACAGTTCATTCATTATTTGAGAGAGAAGTGATATATATAGTTCATGAATTCCTTCCTGTTATATATCTCATCAGTGCTGAACTTCAGTCCTTCCAGCCCATTTTAGGTAAAGGTGGGAGAATACTTTACATGACACCAATCTACAAATACTTGAAGGATTAGCCCAGGAAAGAGAGATTAGATTTGTTCTGTTTGGCCCAAGAGAGTTAGTTGTGTGGAAGTTGGAAAGTGGCAAGATTTCAACTGGATATAAGTGTGAGCTAAATCCTGAACTTACATGAACCATCGTAAGGATTCACCCAAAATGCTCCTTTTCTCTTTAGTTTGTCCCCATTCCAGGTTTACCTCAAGAAAAAATTTCAAATATGCCGGTATATGGGTTTCCACAAATGTAGCTAACATGAGTCCTCTCGGCTACTATACAAGCACTCAATACAACAAATGCAAATTGGCTATAGGACAGCCTTGATTTCACTTCTCCCTTCCCCACTCCAGAAATGCAAATGATCCAAAGAATTGATGGGATATCATAAATAGATACAGACTATATACAAAGTACTCACAAGGGCCCATGAATAGATATTCAAAACACAACAAGCAAAGTGGTTCTGCTCAGAAGGAACTGAACTTGGAACTTCCATCAGGTCATCACTCCCAAGTTCTGCTTCTGCCCACGAGAGCCATTAATAGCTCTTTGGGGGAGGAGGGTGTGTGTACTCACTGACTGTAGAATGTGGGATTCACCCTGCTGTTTGCTGGTCTGTCCATCAAATAAGGAAAAAGCAGAAAAGGACAAGTGTGATCCATGAACTTTCTTCTACAGGGGCAGTTCCTTTGATGATGTTAATGGAAACCTTTAAACAGATGGATGGATACATGTTGGGATTGTCAACTAGCTTGCCAGCTGTTTTCCATCTCTTAACTCTTGTGCCTTTGTATAGGGACTCTGGAGAATGGCTTCCTCCTGTCCTGCATATTCTGATGTCCCTAGGTTCTTTCAAAGTTTACTGTGGGCTCTGCTTTCTGTACAAAGCCTTCCCTACCTGTGCCTTCTGTTGGCCCTCTCTCCTCCTCAGAAGTTATTTCATATTAATCTGTATGGATTTATTTGTGGATGTGTCTTGAGCTCTTAGTGCCTAGCATGTAGCACCTCCCACAGAGTAAGAGACAATGTTAATTGAAATGAATTGGAATGTTCTTGTTCAGGTACAGGTTGGGCTAGAAATGGATGCATTGATGCAGTATGCTATGCTAAATTTAATGGTACAACAAAAAAGGGCACTGACTCTGGAGAGAAGACCGGAGTTCCAGACCAGCCTCCAACATTTACTTACTAAAGGATTTTGGATACGCCCCTTGATTTTCTAGGTCCTCAGTTCCTTATTGGTAAAATGAGGGTTTTGGACCCTGAGGTTCCTTCTAGCACTTATAACTTTGTTCAACATTTTTATCTTATCCAATATTTTCCCAAAGCAAATTAAGTTTCCTAATGATAATAGTTAACTACTCTGAAGTTTGCAAAATGCTTTATAACTTCTCACTTGATTCTCACAATACCTCTGGGAACTACTCTGAAGTTTGCAAAGTGCTTTATAACTTCTCACTTGATTCTCACAATACCTCTGGGAGGTTAATTAGCAAAGGCTAATCTCTACTTCTAATCTTTATCATATCTCAAAATACCTTTATCTATGAATTGACTGCATAAAGGTAATACTGGAATCTATGGAAATTGATGTGATCATCAAGAAAGCAAGTATATATAGAAAAGAGTTTTGTAGCTAAATCCTGGTGCATCCTGAGTTAGCAGTGAGATATGGATGATGACAGCAAAGGGAACTGATGAGGAAGGGAAGATCAGATAAAAAGAAGTACAAGGAGAGAGCAGTGTCTCAAAAATCCAGACCAAAGGAGGTGGAGATGATCAATGGTGTCAAACACTGCCCTGAGGTGCAGAAGAATAAGGGCTGAGGAAAAGCCAATCAATTTGACATTTTGAGATCATTGGTGACCTTGGCCAGAGCAGTTGCAGTTGAGTGATAAGAACAGAAGCCAGACTGCCAAGGGCTGAGAAGAGCAAAAAGAGAAGCAATTGAGTACAAATATTTTTTCATAGGAGCTCATCTATGAACAGAAAGAGATTCTTGTCTCATGGGCATCATAGGGTCAATTGAAGATTTTTAAAATAAAATATACTAGTTACCCTTATCCTATCTTTTCCCACAGTGAACAAGAAGAAACATGCAATAATCGACTTGGAGTCAGGGGATCCAGAAAAATCAATGTAGCACTGGTGAGCCTAGTTATCTTGTGTATCCTTATATTTTTTTTCTAGGTAAAATCTTGTCTATTAGGATGTGCTGCAATGAGCCTGATGTCCTGCATATCAAGTCCACCAAGGGTCAATATGATGATGATTTTATACGATAGTGGTATATTATTTGAAATACATAAAGAGCCCTTTCATTTCTTTTTTTATTTTGTGCCCCTATCAGAAATTATAGGATTCTGACAGTAAACCCTGTAGTGCTCTTCCAGCTCAATGAGATAATTTAGAAAAATCAGTACTATCTCAGTCTTGCTTTCTTTTTATTTTCCATAACAAAAAAGAGAGCAGAATAAAATATTTAATGGGGATTTAAAACCTGAGTAAGGAAATGTTAAGAGAGTGTGCAGCTGCCATCTCTAAGATCAAGTCATGAGACCTAGATGAACTACATCTTTGACAACTGAAAGTAATAGCAGATGTTACTTCTGAATTACTCTCAATGATCTCTGGGCCATTTGAGAATCAGGGAGGTTTCATGGGAGTGATAAAGGCAAATGTTTTGCTTTTCAAAAAAAAAGAGGAAGAATATAGTTATTTCAAACTTAACATTAATTCCTGCTAAAATTCTGTGGATTATTAAATGGATCTTTTTGTTGGATATAGGAAACAAAGCAGTGATCATTAAAAATCAACAGAACATTGTGGGACAAGCTAACACTTTTTCCTCTTTATTAATAGATAGAACTGGGGATGTCATTGGGATAGTACATTACTAAGGAAAGCATTTGATAGATTCACCCTCTCTGTTTTTGTACAAGATGGAGAGGAATGGATAAGATAAAAATATAGTTTAGTGGTTTTGGTGTCGCTTGACTGAATGCAAGGGATATTGATTAGTGGTAGATCAGTGTCAACCCAGAAAGAAGCCTCTGTAAGGGAATGCTATGGGGATTTTTCCTTCAAAATGTTCTTATTTCAATTTTTTAATCAATCACTTGTCTAAAAGTATGCACAACATACTTATCAAATTTTCTAGTGAATCCAAGTATGGAGAGATACATGATATATTTATTAATAGCACTGGAATATATAAGATCTTGAAAATCTAGAATTAAGGACTGTGATTTAATGGGAGTAAATGTGAAGTTCCCTTTATTAAGGTTCAAAAAATCAGCATCACAAGGAGGTGAGGGAGATGTTATAAAAAGCAGTTTTTATGAATAAGACCTAGAATGGATTGCATTATGACTTAGTAGAATAACATGGCAGGTCAAATACCAAAAGTGAACTGAAGTGGCATTGAGAAGCATGGTTTTTCGTGAGAGGGAAGTGATAATTACACTGCATTTGCCCTGGTTAAGCCAAAACTATATTATTGTGTTCAACTGTGGGTTCTGTATTCTAGGAAAGACATTGACAAATTGGATTATACTTCAATGAAATGCTGAGGGGAATGGAAACTGTATCATATGAGAATCATATGAAGCAACTAGGGATATTTCGGTAAAAAGAAAGAATATATATTGGGGCAAAATATCAGTATTCAAACATTTGAAATACTGTTTGTTGCATGGAAAAGGGATAAGAAAAGGGCTCCATGATGAGAAGGCAAGAGTAGTGTTCATAGTGGCAGGGAGATAGAATTTCAGTTCAGTTAAAAGTAAATCATCCTGACTTACATGAACTGATGCTGAGTGAAATGAGCAGGACCAAAAGATCATTATATACTTCAACAACAATACTATATGATGATCAATTCTGATAGACGTGGCCATCTTCAGCAATGAGATAAACCAAATCAGTTCTAATGGAGTTCTAATGAACCAGCTACACCCAGTGAAAGAACCCTGAGAGATGACTATGAATCACTATATAGAATTCCCAATCCCTCTAGTTTTGTCCGCTTGCATTTCTGATTTCCTTCACAGGCTAATTGTACACTATTTCAAAGTCCGACTCTTTTTATACAGCAAAATAACTGTTTGGACATGTATACATATATTGTATTTAACTTATACGTTAACATATTTAACATGTATTGTTCAACCTGCTATCTGGGGGAAGGGGTGGGGAGAAAGAGGGGAAAAGTTGGAACAAAAGGATTTGCAATTGTCAATGCTGAAAAATTGCCCATGCATATATCTTGTAAATAAAAAGCTATAATAAAAAATTAAAAAGTAAATCATCCTAAAAATAATAATAATACAAAAATAAAGTAAGATCATTCAGAGAGACAGAGAGGGAGGCAAGTAGAGAGGGAGGGGAGAGAGGGGAGAAAAGAGGGGAAAAGAGAAGAGGAGAAGGAGGAGGAAGGGAAGGAAGAAAAGAGGGGAAAGGTAAGGGAAGAAGGGAAAAGAAGATGGAAAGGAGGATAGGGATATCAATCTCCACTTACTGCCTGACATAGCCTTCACTGGCCACAGCAAGGCTACTGCTGCCCAACAGAGAAGGAAAGCTAGAGACTTTGTGGTAAGGGACAGGGTTTCCCTGAGGCAAGTCTGATTAGCTGTTTTGTCACACCTCTGATGTCACAGGAAGGTAGTTTTGAACTAATAGCTACTGTGTGCCAGTCACTGTGCCTTAGTGTTTGGGTTTTTTTTTTTTTTTTTTTTTTGGTTTGTTTTTTTCTATAAATCTTACCTCATTTGCTCTTCACAATAACTTTGGGAGGTAGGTGCTTTTATTATCTCCATTTTTTTTATAGTTGTGGAAATTGAAGCAAATAGAGCTTAAGTTTGGAGCTTGTCCAAAATCATATAGCTAGTGAGTGTTTCGGGGTGAATATGAACTCAGGTTTTTCTGGCTCCTGCTCCATCCTTTGAGCTACTCGCTGCCTAGACAGGTATGAATTAACTAGTGAAGGGAACATAAACAGCAAGGAAGAGTCCAGATATATACAATTTTAGACGAAGGCCAGGGAGTGGGGTGAGAGACAAGGCTTGTCTCTCAAGCCTTTATTGTGAGTAGAGGGTGGAGAGGATGTCTAGAGTAGAGACAAACTATTTCAAGAAAGGTCAGCTTCAGAAAACTTGAAGATTTGGGGATTACCATACAACATATAAGGAAAAACATATGCCATCATCCAGAACTGCCCTTTTTCTCAAAAATATAAAAACTGGGAACTGTCAGCTCAAGAGAAACAAGTAACAGTCACTACATGTCTCATGGCACTCTCCAATCCATCTTGGAGTGGTTTTTGATTAGGAAAGGAGAACAAAAGTAACCTTAGAACAAGGACCACTATCCTCTGTTTCAGCCTGAGAATGTTGGCCAGTGGGAGAAGCAACAGGAAAGCTATGCGCTTGGGTCCAACTCTTCATAACCCTGTGGAACATATTTTCAATGGCATTCTCTTGGCACAGATAATTGGAGTGGCTTGCTATTTCCTTTTTCAGTGGATTAAGACAAACAGAGATTAAGTGATCCAAGGTCATGCAGCTATTTACTATCTGAGGCTACATTTGAACTCAGTTTTTCCTGCCTCTAGATCTGGTATTATATCTACTGAGACATCTACCCTCCAGACTTTAATTTCCCTTCTTCTCTTTCCCAGATATGCCCCCATGTAATCCCAGACTACTTTCCCAGATATGTCCCCAGGAGGGACTGAGACTCTGAAAGGGATCACAGATCAAAAAGAAATAGTTTCTTAAAGGGACCACAACTTACAATAAAAGAAACGGTTCCCTCCTACTTTATCATGACATATCAGACAATATAGAGTAGTGGATAAAGAGATAGTCTTGAAGCCAGGAAATCTTTCCTCCAGAAAAGTCCTTCCTCTGACATATTATGTCATTTTGAGAAAATCATTTGCATCTCAGTGCTAAAGTCTCACCCTTAGACCATAAATTATAGAGAAGTTTGTTGCTCTGTATTGGTAGATGCAATTTCTTTATCCAGAATTTCTCTATATCAGTGAATTCATCAGTCTGTTTTGTTTCTCCATACACATAGTTCAAATGTATTTACATGTGCATATTCTTGTGGATTAAAAGATATCCTAAGGTGTATGCAATCTTGGCCTGAGAAAATTACAATTTCCCAATGTTCTAGAAAAATTTCTAACTCTATAAATTGCAGTGAAGGTACCACCCTACATAAATACAGGAATTTTCTTATGTCAAATTAAATCCCAGATCTGGTTCCTATTCCTAATTTTAATGTATCTGTAAAGAGGGAAGTCAGTCAATAAATACTAGGCATTAAGCACTATATTAAGTGCTGGGAATACAAATACAAAAAAGACAGTCCTATCCTCAAGGAGTTTGCAGTCTAATGGGGGAGAACAGTCCTTACCTAGAAATTTAAAATCTGATGGGAGAGAATATTTTTACTTTCTAAGAGTTTACAATATAATAAGAGAAGACAACACATAAAAAGAGAGCCAGAAAATGAGACCAGATAGCTACTCCAGAAAGCTATTAAGCTATTAAGGCAGGATAAAGGTCAATAGTTTTGTCAGAAATTTTCAACACTGCTACTTTGCATAGAATAGGGGCTTCTGGGATGAGTTTAAGACAATTTTTTTTATCAGTATTAATCCATCCTTTTTCCATTTGAGGAAGTGGAGCCTTGGAGGAGGGAATTTGATGAATTAAAAAAAATGGGTTTTCTGATTATAAGTTAGGTGATAACTGAAGAGAGACTCAGGGGGAGAGAGTAGAGAGAAGGCAGATAAAAGTCTAGTTCAGAGAAGAATTCAGAAGAGAAGAAGCTGTTAATAGAAGAATTTTAAGAATAGGTTAAAGGGAAGATCTAATCTTTGCCTAAACTTCTATCTTCTGTTGTAGCCTGGTTATGGGAAAGATTTTAAGCCTTAGCCATTGACTAAGAAGACTGAAGAAAGTTTCATAGCTATTGGTTGAGAGGGTTAATGGATAGGACTAAAGCCAAATTTAATAGCTATTGGTTAAGAACACCAATGAGCCACAATTTAAGCACAGACCCTTATCATCCTTCACTTATACTATTGCAATGGCCTTCTAATTCACCTAATTACCCTCTTCTAATCTATTCTCCATACAGCTACCAAAGTGAGTACCCTTAAATCAAATTCTGACCTCCTATTCCAGGGGTCCTCAAACTACAGCTCCCTGGCCAGATGCGGCCTCTGAGGATGATTATCCCCCTCACCCAGGACTATGAAGTTTCTTTATTTAAAGGCTCACAAAACACAGTTTTTGTTTTTACTATAGCCCAGCCCTCCAACAGTCTGAGGGACAGTGAACTGGCCCCCTATTTAAAAAGTTTGAGGACCCCTGTAACCTACCCCATAGACTACAGTGGTTCCCTATAACCTCTAGGATAAAATATAATTGCAATCCATGCTCATTGTTCAGTGACTAGAAAACTTCAGCTAACTTGAAAAATAATGGGATAACAGTGAATGGATAAAATAGATTATCCATGCTCTAAGATCTGCAAAAACACTTTGCTTAAGACAATTATGTAAAACAGATAGGATAGGGACTGCTAAGGATAGAGTACCAGCCCTGGATTCAGGAGGACCTGAGTTCAAATATAGTCTGAGATATTTGACACAAGCTGTGTGATAAGGATAAGTCACTTAAACCCAATTGCCTCACCAAAACAACCCCATAAATATTTCTATTTTACACATAGGGAAAGCTAAGGCCCCAAAGAGTGAAATTATTTATCTAGACAGGATACACAGATTTGCAAGGGACTTGAATCCAGGTCTTCTAACCCCACCATTGTTGAGATGGAAAGACCATTGTCACTTCCACTGCATTCCAGGTGCTTCTCTGTATTGCCTGACAAATGAGAGAACTACAATAGTGACTGTTAATTAAAAGACAGGAGAAATCACAGTCAACTAAGGTGGTCAAAATGGCCTTTATGGAAGAGGTGGCACATGAGTTGGCTTGTAAAAAAAAAGTGAGGAGAGACTTGGATAAAAATCAGAATAAAAAATCTGGTCTTGAAAGAGACTGTTTCTCACATTCATAGAAGAAGGGCAAGTGAGACTTCTCTTTTGTTTAAACAGAGGAAGTTAGAGAACTAGCAGGGATAGAATCATTTCCCTTTTACCACCTCCATCAGCCAATTGCTTTCTGTTTGTCTGTTCCTCTTGACTGGCCATCTCCTCTTTAGTGAGCCCTAAAGCTCCTGACACATCCCCGTCCTGGAGCCAGATCCTTGGGCATTGTCAGGATGAAGGTCCATCCTTGGGTCTTCTTCTTCCTTATGCTTCTCCACTCCCAGGAAGGTAAGTGAACATGATCCATTCTTGCTTCCCTGTACCCTTTCTCTTTTCTGTTAAGGCTTCATCTGGTGTCTAAAATATCTAAAGTTATTAAAGATCTTGGGAAAAGTATATTATTAGTCCCATGGAGAATTCAGCTCTTGAAGAACCTTTCTTTTGTCTCCAGCTGTAGGCAAAGACGCTTTCCCTTGGCTCTCTGAGTGTATTCTTTTGCCTCTTTGTCTCTTAAGTTATTATATCTTACTATGTAAAAGAATACAGGGTAGATTTGCATAGGCGGTGAGAACTAGATGTATAGAAAGAAAAGTAAAAAACTTGAGTGAAAGAAAAAGGAAAATTTAAAGAGTCTAAAGTCAGATCCAACCACTCCTTTTATAAATGGGAGAAATCTGACCTCTAGAATGATACCCAACTCCTCAGACTTCAAAGGCATCAGGTATTAACAAACAGGTGCCATTATCAAACCAGGATTTTCTCTTGACTGAGCTGCTTCAGCTTCATATAGGTCCTGGAGTTATATATTGAGAGTTGAGTTCTCACTAGGTCACAGCAATCCTTCATCCGACTTGGCCCTTTAGCTAGCTAATGACTATTCCATGCAGAAAGACTTTTTCCTATTTTTGGACCCCCTTTTACTCTTTTATGAGCATCAAGTCAGATAAAGTATCTGGAAAACTATACAGTTCTTTGAAAATCCGGAAAAGAGGTCATGAGATGTTTGGACCAAACTTATTGGCACCTAGCTCCATAATAATCAATTAACATTATTTATTAATCAGTTACTATGCTATTAGGTCCTGCAAGAACAGAAGATTCCTGTTCTCAAAGAGCTTACATATATATGTGGGCATCCTTGAATATTCACATCATGTATATATGTATGTGCATATATACATGTATAGATATGTATGTGTATGTTGATAAACATATCCATACATATATGGACATTGTTTATATACATATATATATTCACTTTAATGAAGACATAGTCTATAGAATATCAAAACCAAAAGGGATCCTCCAAGAAAATCCTTCAGCATTTATTAGAATAATCCTTTAAATTGTAAGCTTCTTGAGGGCAGAAACTATCTTTTTATTAATTGTATTCCCAGCAGTTAGCACAGTCCCTGGCACATAGTAAGTATTAAGTAAGTGTTGATTGTATTGGACTGGATCTCATTCCAGGAAGCTTGGTGGCTTCAGACTGAGAACTTTAGGTGAGCTAGAATGGGGGCATTTTTGTGCTTCAAAGACAGAGATTTGTACTTGGGTTTAAGACTTTGGTACTTACTAGCTGTATGATCTTGGCAAAATGATTAACCTTTCTCAGCCCCAGTTTCCTTACCTGCAAAATGAGGATAAGAATACCTGTATTGCTTGCTTCCTAAAATTGTTGTGAGATTTAAATGAGAAACTATGTACAAAGTACTTTGCAAAATTTAAAGTCCTATAAAGATACCAATGATGGTTTTTATATCCACCAGGAGAAGGACAATCTGGAGAAGAGCCTGAAACAGAGGAGCTCATGGCAATCCTGGGGGAATCAATCATCTTCCCCATCAACATCCCAGAAGGCGAACAAATTGAGAAAATTATTTGGGTTTTCCAATCACCTCTTGCCACCATTAAGAAAGGAGCTGGAGAAAAATTATCCACCATCATAGTATCTAACCCTCGCTACAAGGTCCTAGTGGACATCCCTGATCAGATCTATTCCCTGCAGATTAGCAACCTGAGCAAGGAGGATGAGGGAATGTACAGAGCAAATATAGTCTCTGAGAATGCTCTGGACACCATCACTCGAAAGTTTACGCTACGCGTCTACCGTGAGTTTGGTGGGTGGGGCACCCAATGTCTGGTTTCTCCAATGTCTGTTCAAGTTGCTGTATCTGGGAGGGGGACAGGAGTCTTTGGTGAGCCTGTCCTTCATCTTTCCTTTACCTGGGCTACCCTGTGACTGATCCCTAACCACTTGAGAATGCTTGTACCAAGGTTCCCACCAAAAATCAAGGAAACATGTAAAGTCTCAGCCCAAGCTCAAAGGAAATGATAGGCAATTCTGTAGGCACAAGATAACTCATAAGATTACTGAGCTGGGAGAGTTCTTGAGGTCAAGTATAGGTCCTTAATTTTATAAACAGGGAAAGAGGCTCAAAGAAGGCTACGATTCTGGCCACAGAATCACACAGTTGTCAAGTGGCCAAGCCCAGTATCTAACACATGTATTTCACCAAATCCATCCCTCTGATCTGCCATAGTGAGAAGAGCTGAAACCTCATTGTTCACAAATGGTCTTTGTGAATGAACAGATACCCCAAAATTTGTGCCCCCCATCTTCTGAGGACACATATAACACTGCAACCTCTTAATAAATGTATGTTGATTCATTGAAGGAGAGATGGAATGATTAAAAAAAAAAAAGACAGGTTTTGTCCAATTCAGAATCTAAGGTTGAATTGAATTTTTGAGGGAAAAAAACAGTTCCAAGAGAGTGAAGCTCAGGTCCTTCTATTTGACTCCATGGAAATAGGGCAGGTCTAATACCATAGTCTTAGTGACACTTCTTAGTCCAGAGATGTCAAACATAGAGTTTGCAATAGTCTGGAGTGTTGTGGAAACTAGATGAAAATATAATTGGGAAGAATTTTTTTAAGTAAAAATAGAATAGAACATAGATAATATAACTGTTTCCTAGGTCAACATGCACTCTGCAGGGAACTTTATGTATAGTTTAGCAGTCTTCTTTCTATTTGAGTTGGACTCCTGATCAGTCATTTTTACAGATCAGGAAACTGAGGCTTATAAGAAATCACTTATCCAAGGTCACATAGAGAGGAAATGGCAGACCTAATATTGGAACTGAGATTTGTGAGCTCTCTGATTCCTGATCTAGCATTCTTTGTGCACCAAGAATAGGCATTAATTCTGTATTTCAAGAGTCTTCCTATTCTCTTTCAGGACGACTTCCAAAGCCCAAAGTCACTATATACTTGGAGATCTCAGAGGAGTTCATGTGCAATGTCACCTTGAAATGTCATGTGGATGGGAGAGGAGAAGATGAGGAGTATGGCTGGACACCTCTGGGACCAAGAGCTGTTGTTTCTAATGGGGGTTCTGTCCTCCACCTCTCCTGGAAGCCTGGAGATAGTGACCTCACTTCTACTTGCATAGTTAGAAACCCCGTCAGCCTCAGTTCCCATTCCCTCCAAGCTGGGCAGTTCTGTACAGGTAACTGACTCCATTGCCAACTCCCTAGAGCTGGAGAAATGCCCTGAGCTCAGGGATTGGGTTTTGGAAGGATTGTGCCATGCTCGACCGAGCACCTTCTCTCAGGTGAAACCTGTTTGAAATTCTGCCCTCCTGGGAGAAGCTAGGCCCTTTTTTCCCCACCCTCTACAGTGAAGAAGGGCACCTTCCTCTCCACCTAAAGCCCCTATCCTGATCCATATCCCCACTCTCAAGCATCTTCTCCTCTTCTCTCACTTAATGTCCAGAAATATGCCTCCAGCTGCTTCTCTCCTCAGATCTCCCAGGTTTCTTAGCTCTCTGGAGACCCACCATATGCTTAGGGATTCTCTAATTCCCTTCTCAGTGGAATTCTGGCTTTAGTTTAGCTTCCAGGTTTCTGGAGAGGGAGTCAATTGAGTTCAGAGAATTCCCAGTTAAGAGACATCAGCTGGTTCCAGACTAAAAGATTCTTTGTCTCCACTCTGGGATTTGAGGGCTGATTCTTCCCCATTTGTGGGCTGCTTTAGCTTTTTTAAGAAGACTCCAGGGTCTTCCCCTTTCATTTTCCCCATTGGACTTGGGGAGGTCAAAATCCTTCTCTGAGTGGAAGAAGATTATAATGGATCACATTCCTTTGGGAGGTAGCCCTCCCCATACCACTTCTTGGTTCACTGACCGATTCTTCTTTCTCTTTTCTCTATTCTAGGTCCCAGAATTTCGTCTTCAGCATCATGTTCTCCCCTGGCAAAGGGACTTTTCATCCTGTTACTCTTAGGGATCTTAACAGTTTCTATTATTGTAATTCGCGTTTTAACAAAAAATAAAAAGGCAATCGAAAGAATTCACAGGATGAAACTGAGGAGGAATGTGAAGCGAGAAAAAATGCAGGCAAAGGAGTTTCCATTAGCAAGCCGCATCCCAGAATGACCGGACTCAGGACCTGGGTCCATCCCATCCCCTTCCTCTTCAGGAGCCTTCCTGGGAATACTTTCTCAGGGACTTTTCTACCCCTTAAAGACTTTAGGAGAGCCATCAGGCAGGAACTCCAAAGGCTCTTGCTTTTTTGGGGAAAGGGTCAGGCAATAAAGTCAAATCAAGTGAAAATGACTAGAAATGTTCTTTTTGTTCCTCCTATATCTTTAAAAAATATATTTTTTGTCATATTTTAGGTAGTATTCTAGGTAAGGGAAGGAGAGGGAAATAATTGGGAAATACAGGTGATACACCAAATCAAAAAAAGCAACAAAGCAATTTTAAAAAAAGAATTTAAAAAATTTCAGAGAGGTTTTGCCTGGAATCCATCAATCTATCCTCTGCCCTGGAGTGGAGTGGAGTGCTGGACTTCATTGGAAACTATTTCCCTATTCTATCCTGTTCTCTTTTCCTTCCTGGAACATTTGCTAGGCTAGTCTTCCAAATCTGGGAGGAAAACTAAATCTGACAAATTCATCTACATAAAGTAAGCTTCATGTGCTAATTCTCTAGAAAAAAAAAAAAAAAGCTTAACCTTTAAAAAGAGAATAATTCTGAGCTAGTGCAAGGAAATCTTTAAGAGAGGAATTTTAGCCTGAGAAAGGATGGGAAAAATGTAACATGTGCATACTTAAATTTACTATAGAGTACACTGTGAGATAATCAAGGGTGGGATCCAAATTATTTAAGGAATATTTAAGGAGAGATAATATTATCAGCTAGTGATGTGAATGGAATGGTGGTATAGGATCAGGTAAGACTTTACAGATAAGATGACACTTGAACTAAACCTTGAAAAAAAAGAAAAAGCTTTTTTTTTTTTTTTGACAGGTGGAAATAAGGGAATGCTTCCAATCCCAGGGATGTCTAAATTGGATTCTAAGTTCCTTGAAATAAACCTGTGACCCATCAAGATATTCACAGAAGTTATACACAGTAGGAAGTTAATAATCTTGCTTGAAGTGAATTTGATGAAAAGAAAAAAAAAAAAAAGGAAAATTCAAAAACACAGAAGCAAATGAATTTAAATATATAATTATAAGTTGTTTAGATTTACCTGTTTTCTGGGGATCCCAGGCCTTTTCCTATTATTTACCTCATTAAACGTCTCTTGTTTGCCTGAAGCATCTTTACTAGCCAGCTGTTAAAAGTGATTCCATATATAAAATCTTGACATTAAGTCCTCATTCTCTTGACCTTTTACTGCTCACAGGGTTGGAATCTCTCATTTCTTTTACTAAAACAGAAAAGAGCAAATGATAAGATAAAAGGGTCAGTGCTCACTTTCATGAGGCCACATGTCAACGTCACTGGGGAGAAGACTCAAAGCTTCTCTTGTTACAATTGTCTCTTAACAGATGCTATTAGTGCAGGAGTTAATCAAAAAGTAAGAAACCTAAATGAATGGCAAAGAATTTACATGTAGACCTGGACCTGGACAAGATAAAGTAAAAGCTTATTTATTAGAGAGAGCCCAGCCTATCAGGGAAGAAGTTCAAGATTCTTGGAGGTTTGTGGTAGTGATAGCAATAATATATAAGAAAGGTATGGTTGTGGTAGTGGTGGTGGTGGTAGCAATAGTGTATACACACACACACACACACACACACACACACACACACATATATATGATATTCAGAGTGCAGGAAGCATAGTCTGGAGGTAGCCAGAATGTGATGAATTCAAGGTACCTAACTCACATGAACTATATCCTTAGATAATGTTAGAATGGGCCGAAAGGATTATTGAACCACTGAAAGTTCTTAAAAGAAAGTGAAGAGTGGAAGCGATACCACACAACTTCCATTCTTGTAGAAAAGATGGAGATATGTGAACAGATGACTATATGATGACCCAAATTCAAAACAGACAAATGTTCCAGGACTCAGTCATCCTTTGATTATTTTATGACAGTTTAGAAAGAAGGCTCCTGGGGAATGTACTAGGGGCATTCTTGGTCCTTTGCTAATTAACACTTTTATCAATGACTTGAATACAGGAAGAGATGGCATCCTGATTAAGTAGGCAGATGACACAAGTCTGGGAGGGATAGCTAACACTTTGAATAACAAGAGTCCAGAGACAAAAAAATTTCAGAATCTTGAGGGGAAACATGTATAAGCCTGGCTCTGTGATAGAGGACACTCAACTTCATTTATATAAATTATAGGAATATGTGATCTCTAACACATCTGTTAATTATGTGCAGAGGGGAGAGCGCTGATAAGAAAGAAAATAAGAACATAGGAATCTATGCTTCCACATGTCTTTCTCCAACTCTTTCTAGCTCACATCTGTTGGCTGTCACTGGAGAGATGTGAGCCACTGACTGATGCACATTGTCCTGATCTAAGAATGTCCATGTGCCTGGGTATAATAGAGAACTATAGAAAGCACCAGCCCAGGCTAATTCAAGCTCTAGCAGGAGCAAAGGCTTTATTTGCGCTAGAACTTGAGCTGGACTGGGATTGGGCTGCAAGATAGACTCAAAATAAATTTTCTGGGGCACTATTTTCCTGTGTTCTTTTTGATAGTTTTTTTTTCCTCTTGTACATGGCAGTTTTTCAAATAGTTGAATATAGATCATATTTTTTTTAAGTCTTCTGTCATCTAGATAAATATTCCCAGTTCCTTCAATGGATCCCTATATGACATGAACTCAAGGTCTTTCACCAGGATCTCCTCCTCTGGGTGCCTTCTAGTTTATATAAACATTCAAAACTAAACACAGTGCTCCAGATGGGTTCTGACCGGAGAAGAATATAGGACTATGAACTTCTCATTGCTGGAAGCTAAACTTTTAACAAAGCCTAAAATCACATTACTTAGATGCCACACTATAATACAAATTCAAACTAAGCTTGCTGTTTTTTAAAACCCCCAGATCTTTCAAACAAACTGCTATATAACCATTCCTCTCCATCCTATGTTTTTCATATCAGGGTTATTGGTTTATATTCATATATGTAAACATATATGTTTATATGTATATATGTGTGTATAAGGCTTTACATTTATTCATATTGAATTTCTTCTTATTAGATTCATCCTAATAATCTAGCAGGGCAGCTAAGTGGCTCAGGGAATAGAGTATTTATCTTGCAGTCAGGAAGATCTAAGTTCAAATGCGGCCTAAGATATTTACTAGTTCTTTAATCTTATTTGCCTCAAGTTCTCTCATCTGTAAAATGAGATAAAGAAGGAAATGGCAAATCAGTCTAGTATCTTTGCCAAGAAAACTCCAAATGGGATCTTGAAGAATCACAATGTCTATTAAAATCTTTTAAAATCCTGAATCTCATCCATTGTGTTAATTATTGCTACCAGCTTTGTGTCACTTTTAGCTTTGATGGAAATGTCATTTATGGCTTTATCAAAATCATTAATAAAAAGGTTAAACAACTTAGAGCAAAGTGCAAATTCATGGAACATTGCATTTATTTTTTTTTCTATGCAGTTGACATGGAAACATAATGATTACTCTTTAAGATAGGCCATTCAACCTATTCTAAATCTATCCAAATGTACTATTGTTTAGACCACACTTTGCTTGTCTTTTCCAAAAGAATAGGATGACATATTTTGCAAAAATACTTTGTTAACATCTAAATAAACTATAACCAAAGTGTACCCAAACCAATTTGGTAATCATGTCAAAAAGGGAGGTAAAGTAAGTCTGTCATGGTCTTCACATGGCTATCCTTGTTAATTTCCTTTTCTGGATATTCCCTAATAATTTGTTTAATAATCCCATATAACATTTGTCATAGAATTGAAGGTAAAGTCTCCAGCTTGTAGTCTGCAGATTCTATTTTTTTCCCTTTTAAAAAATCAGGGTATTTTTCCTTCTCCAGTCCTGAGATGCTTCTCTCATTATCTACAATTGTTCAGAAATCACTGAGCAAACCTATCTACCAGTTCTTTCAGTTACTAAGGATGTATTTCATCAAGCTCATCCAAGTATTTTAAACCCCTCATACATATCTAAGTATACTCTTATCTCCTTACTAAGCTAAGGTACTAACTCTCTATTATCCAATAGAAGGGAAAGAACATTGGTTTTGGAATCGGAGATATAAATCCTCATTCTGGTGTTTACTACTTGTGTGGGCAAGTCACTAAACCCCCTTCAGCCAAAGTTTCCACATCTATAAAATTAAGGATAATCTTTGAAGTCTCTTCTAGCTTTATATCTTTGATCCTATGAAGTTTTTTTCTGCCCTTTCTAGTCCAAGGAACATTTCCCTTGGCATAGAAAACAAACAGAAGAAGAATGAGTTGGGTTTTTTTTTCCTGGAAGCAATCTGTGAATTCTTTCAACTGGAATTTCATTTTCAAGGTTCAGAAGTTCTGGGCAGTTATCTTCTATTATTTCCTTCATGATGGTGTTAAAATTTTTTTTGTCCTAGAATATACTTCTGGGAGACCAATGATCCTTAGGTTGTCTCTGTACATATCCATATGTTTTGCTGTGAGCGTATTTTTCTTCTAATTTTTTTTTTTTTTTTGCTTATCTTCTTCTTGGTTGTTTTTCATTCCTGTGTATTTGCATTTCTAATCTATTATTCTATCTTTTGTTTCTTTGGTGAAGCTTGCCATAAAAGATTTGTTTTTCTATCCCACTTAGATTTTTTCTATGAAAGACATAAATTCTTGCTCTCATAATTCTCATATTCCCTTTCTTACCAAATGTTGAATCATTTCCCTTCATTTGGTAGTTCTTATTCATAGGTGCTTAAAATTGTTTATTAGATCTGGAGGTCAAATTTTCTTTTATTACTGTTTTCCATGTTGATTTATCTGTTTATGTTTAAGGTCTTTGAGATTTCTTTTTCCTGGAATCTTTGGTACGTTCAGTCTTTTTCCTACTCCTTTAATTTCCTCTTAGCTCACTTCTGGCTCCCTTCCATCTGATTGTAGCTTCTTTGTGGGTTGATTCTCAAAGTATTTCATACTCATCCCACACAATTCACAGTTAACCAGCCTAGCTCTCTACCCCACCTGACTCTACCCCAATCAGACTTTGTCTGAATTAGCCCAGTTAAATGCTGTGTTCTTTCCTCAGGCATGGTGAGATGCTGCAGAACTCCCTGCATACATTGTGACCTATCCCACTCCATATGTCCTTTATTTCTTGACCCAGCACCAGCACTTTAGAACCTCCTAACACTGATGAGTTCAGAACTTTATAGCTTTGGTGCTTCCAGGTTGCAGTCTCTAATAGGCTTTCACTCCTGAAGGACTATGGTCAAAGTTGGTTATCAAGGCCCTTCAAAAATTTCCACAAATTTGAATCAGGGTCTTTACGTCCTTGGAAAAAGGAAGGACCAGAGTATCAGAAGTGAGTTCAGGATCAGTGCATGTCAATTCTTGTTTAGGTTATTTTTTTTCTTTTCAACTTTGTTCTGGATTCTTGTTGTCCTAGACCACAGAAATAGCTGGAGTTGCTTTATCTTTCATACATAATTTCTATTTTGGAAAAGTTTAAGAGATTTGTGAAGATTACAAAAAATATCTTATTCACCATGTTATTGCTTACATGACCAGGAACAGAACAGGGACTAAGCAAACTGTTTTCCTTTTAATCATCACTTAACATTGTAAAAGGGGATGTCCCACTGAAAAATGAAGGGCTGCTGGGCCTAAATGACAGAAATAGAAACTTAAAGCAAAAGGTCCTCAAATATAAAATAAACAGAAAGGACAGAAGGCTTAAATAGCTTAATTTCCTATGAAGAAGACAATAAAACAAAAAAACAAAACAAAACCTTACTTCCAAGGCATAACTGTATTATATCTTTGGCCTTAGCCAGTTCTTCTATATAAGGTTCCCAAAGGGAATAAGGGAGGTGAAAATGACTAAATTGAAACTAATCATTCTAAGGGGCAAGTAGAGTAGACTATTGAAGGTAAGGGTTTATAAACCAGGGATTATAAAATAGGAGAGGCAAGACTTCTTTCTTTTCCCACTTGGAGGTATTGATTTGATAGATAAGATAAGTCTGAAAATAAAAGATCAGAAACTTTTGTACATTTTAAGCTGTTCTAAGAGTTATATCCCAGCTTAAAAGAAGAATAGAGTAACATTCCACCTGAAAAGAATTCCATGGAACTATTCATCTAAGCCAGTGACTGAAAGTAGAAAAGACTTAGCTGCTCATTAGAGAATGAACCCAGAGTAGATTGACCCACAATGATCTGAAAAAAGCTCAATGGTTAACTGATCTGCCAATCTTGGGGACTTAGTCTGGTCCATCTGCTGTATATTCTGTCCAGTACTGTCTAGTAGCAAGACATTACACCCTACGGTAAGTATGTGCTGCTGTATACTTTACAAATATACTCAGATGGACTTTTCTATTCTGCCTATTTTGCTTTCAATGAGAAACAATAATGAAAATACAAAATGTGCCCCTATTGTCTCCACTTTGTCGCCACCAATTTCAGTATCTTTGGCAATGCTCCCTATGTTTTTCCTGTTATCATTTTTATCCACATGAATCATCCATTTTGACACCCAAAGTGTCATCCATTTTGACAAGTTTTGAAAAATTCTTTGGTAACACCTTGAAAATAAGACCATTGTATAATAATACTTTTTTTGCTCTGACAGCAACTGTGGATTTACCCTATCATTTCTTGAAGGATGAGTACTTGTTTTCTCCTCAAAATATCCAGCTTCTTCTTTCTCATAGAACCCCAATTTCTCATCTCTTTCCTATTCATAATTGTTATGTGTTCAAATAATTTCCCAACATGCCCTCCTTTTTGAAATCTCCCTTGAAAAATTTGAGAATAACCTAACAGAAACAAGCATTGTTTTGAGGAACATATTCACCATTCTTCACCTGTAGTCTTCTTTTGTTCTACAAAAAGGAGAGAAGTATATTTCAACTCCATCTTTCTCTGAGTCCAAACTGGTCACTGTGTCTCACAACATTTTAATGTTTCCATTTACATTATTATAACGGTTGTGTTTATTATCTTTTTGGTCCTACTCTCTTCACTATCAGTGAGGAGACATAAATTTTCTCATGTTTCTAACTTTTCTATCATGTCTAAATTAGTCTTATTTTAATTGCAATTGGTTAGTGATCCTTCTTCCCTTTGTCTTCGTTATGGATGTCCATTCTCCAAGTTTAAAAAAGAGGTCAGTATACTCCTCTATCTCTTTAGATCCATTTCACATTGAATTCCGTATCGGTATTTTCACATTGAAGTTTCTTATTTGCTGGAATTGGCTTTGGGACTCTACACTATCCCTGATAACCTGGGATAAATGAGACTTTCCATCTTTTCTTCTAGAAGGGAATTATGAACACAGGTAACAACCACTTGTCTCTGGCAGAAATATAAGCATCTCACACTCAATGCAAATCATTGCAAATTTCTCCTTGCTCTCTCTTCTCACTGGAAATGAGTTCTTCTATCCTTGCATTTCAACTAGCTTGTGGATGATTACAATTTACAACATTGGATCCTCATTTAGACCTTAATCACTTCTTTGGCAGCGCCTAACAACCCAGCCGTAACTAATTTCTTTTGCCTCCACTGTTTCCCACCTTAGCTTACTGATTGGTTTTACTTATTTTTGC
This sequence comes from Sarcophilus harrisii, assembly GCF_902635505.1. Lineage (NCBI taxonomy): Eukaryota > Metazoa > Chordata > Mammalia > Dasyuromorphia > Dasyuridae > Sarcophilus > Sarcophilus harrisii. The sequence continues at coordinate 362,914,334 of NC_045429.1, read as the reverse complement.
CTTAATAACTACCTTCTTTTTGAGGCCTCCTCAGGTACTTTCCTTCAGTGTTCCCCCCTTCTTCATATTGAGTCCTTTTTTTAAAAATCTCCTTCAACTTCTCCCAAATTTCTCCACATCAAATTCAAAGTCTTGCCTTTTTCACAATTCCAAAGCCCTCTAAAACACCTCTCCTACGTGAGATGTTTCCATCCTTTTTCCAGACTAATTTCTTCTTAAAATTTTTTTTCCATAACAAGGCAGAAATTTTTAAAAATCAAAATCCTTTGTTATTGACCTTTCAAACACGTAAGTGCCACAGTGAGAACAGAGCTGGGCCAGAAGTCAGGAAGCTCTGAGTTCAAATATGGCCTCAGACTAGCTATGAAAACCCTGGACAAGTCACTTAATCTCCTTCTGTGTCAGTTTCTTTGATTATAAAATGGGGATAATAAAAGCATTTCTTTCCCAAGACTGTGGTTAAGATCAAATGAGGTAATATTTATAAAGTGCTTATTATTAGCACAGTACCTGGCACAAAGTAGGTTTTTGTTAAATGCTTGTCCCCTTCCCTTTCAGTTTAGGTACTATTCTACCTTTTCAATTTTATCTCATATTATTCCCTTCCCACACAGTCAATGTTGAATGTAAATCACGCTATTTTCTGCCATTCTGACATACCTTCTCACTTCCTCTATATATTTATATCAACTATTTCCTGTTGCTGGAATTTTCTCCTTCCCTCTCTTTTCTTTTCAATTCTTACCAATTCTTTAATGTTTAATTCAAAACAATTTTAAACATCATACCTCATATTGTTCATTTTTGGTACTTCTCTAACATGTAATTGCTAATTAAGGTTATCCCCATATGTGTCTTACTCTCATATTGTTGCCGTTTTTTAGTTGTGTTTTAATCTCTATGATTCTATTTGGGGTTTTCTTGACAAAGATATTGTAGTGGTTTGCCACTTCCTTTTCTAGCTTACTTTCCAGATGAAGAACATGAGGAAACAGAATTACTCAGAGTCATAAAACCAATGAGTATCTGAGACCACATTTGAATTCAGATCCTCCTGACTCCAGGCCTGGAGCGCTATCCACCAAGTGACCTAACTGTCCCTATTTTATTATTTATTTATTTGGCAAAAGGCCTGGACTATATTTTATCTAAAATATTATATCATATATTTGTATCTTTTCTAGCACCTGATATAGTGATTTCTGTACTATAGATGTTTAACTTGTTGACTTGAATTATTTTACCTTATCAATTGGCAACAGCTTATAATTACCCCAGTTTCCCAAATTTGAGATAAACATTCTAGACACTGAGGTCCTGTCTTGAACCTAACTGTCAAGCATTCAAACTCTACTGCAAAGAGCTGGACCTTTGTTGGGCTGGACATATTGTTTGAATACCAAATGTATGCTGGCCAAAGAGACTATTTTATGGAGAGCTCATACAAAGTAAGCACTCACTTGATGGTCAGAAAAAAAGATACAAGGAATCTCTTAAACTTTAGAATGAATTGCACAACATGGGAGACACTGGCACAGGACTGCCCAGCATGGTGTGCCTTCACCAGAGAATGTGCTGTGCTCCATGAACAAAGCAGAATTGAGTTATCTCAGAAAAAATGTGAGATGTGCAAAGTTAGAGAATCTACCCCAAATGTTCATATGGACTATTCGTGTCCTACCTGTGGCAGAGCATTCCAAGTTTGGTCTGATCAGCAACTTTCAGACACATTGTAACTTTTTTTTTTAAATTATTTATTTATTTGTTTTATTTACAAAGCATATGCATGGGTAATTTTTCCAACATTGACCCTTGTAAAACCTTTTGTTTCAAATTTTCCCCTCCTTGCCCCCATCCCCTCCTCTAGCTGGCAGGTAGTCCAATATATATTAAATATGTTGAAATACATGTTAAATCCAATATATGTATATATACATATATATATATATATATATATATATATATATATATACTTATACAGTTATCTTGCTGTACAAGAAAAATAAAATCAAGAAGAAAGGAAAAGAAAAACTGAGAAAGAAAACAAAATGCAAGCAAATAACAACAGAGAGGGTGAGAATACCATGTTGTGGTCCACACTCACTTGCCACAGTCCTCTCTCTCTAGGTGTAGATGGCTCTCTTCATCACTGAACAAGTGGAACTGGTTTGAATCCTCTCATTGTTGAAGAGAGCCACGTCCATCAGAACTGATTGTCGTATAGGCTTGTTGCCATGTACAATGATCTCCTGGTGCTGCTCATTTCACTCAGCATTAGTTCATGTAAGTCTCTCCAGGCCTCTCTGAAATCATCCTGCTGATCGTTTCTTACAGCACAATAATATTCTGTAACATTCATATACCATAATTTATTCAGCCATTCCCCAACTGAGGGGCATCACTAAGTTTCCAGTTTCTTGCCACTACAAAAAGGGCTCCCACAAATATTTTTGCACATGTGGGTCCATTTCCCTCCTTTAAGATTTCTTTGGGATGTAATCCCAATAGAAACATTTTGAGTGTAGTTCCAAATTGCTCTCCAGAACGGTTGGATCTATTCACAGTTCCATCTACAATGTCTCAGTATCCCAGTTTTCCCATATTTCCTCTAACATTCATCATTATCTTTTCCTGTCACCTTAGCCCATCTTACAGTGTGTAGTGGTATCTCAAAGTTATCTTAATTTGTATTTCCCTGGTCAACAGTGAAAATTACTCACTGGAGCACCTTTTCATACAGACACATTGTAACTTAACTCTAATAACAACCAACAGTCCAATTCTTAAAATAACAATGTTATTAGACATTTAATTACTTTATTCATTTTGTTGTTTTTTTAATATTACCCACATTTCAGAATATATCCCTGATTTTTTTCCTATCCACAGAATCATTCCTTATAACAAAAATTTTAAAAAAACAACAACTTTAAATTCATAATCCTATCATCTTTCTTTGATCACTCCATGGAAGAAGAAAAGATATGATTTCTGTCCCCTCTGGACTCATTATAGCATTTCTTATTACCTCTTTCATGCATATAGCACTTATATTCAGTCTATTATAATTTTTTTGATGTTTAAGTTTTTAAGGTAATCTTTACAAAGTTTTCAACTGTGCCTATTCACAAATGACTTTATTCTAATTGCAGTGAAGAAGAAGAAACATGCAATAATGGACTTGGAGTAAGGGGATTCAGATAAGAATCCTGGTTGGTTTACTTAGATACAATACTTTCATGAGCTTGGACAATGGCTTGATTTTAACCTCAGGTCTTCATGTTTCTTATCTTTAAAAAGAAAGAATTGAACAAGGTAATCTTTTAGGTCTCTTCCAGGTCTAAATCCTATGATTATAACACTAGAAAACATCCTTATTGAAATCCATAATGCAAGAGAGATTATACTGATCATTCACATTATAAAAACAAAGTGGATGAAAAGTACATATCATTCACACTATGATAAATTATCTGTATCGATCTATAATAAGCCCATCAAATGAATCTCTCAGGATGTATACTTTGAGCAAATACTACAGATGTCCTTTAAGCTGGAATCAGAATCAGAGGGGATAGAGTTCAATTCAATTTCACAGACTTTTATTATGTACCAACTATGTGCAAGAAACTGTGTTAAGCACTATAGATACAAAGAAATTGAATTACTAAGCACCTACTGTGCAAGGGGACCGCATATGTTAATTGGCTACAAAGAAATCCTGAATTGTTCATAAGGGATACAAAGAAATAGAAAAAAAAAAAAAGAAATAAACAAACTAACTTTAAAAAAATACAAAGACAAAAACAAAACAATTCTTTCTCTTCCCCTCCCCCAGAGGGGGAGGCTTAATGGATAGAATGCTAGACTTGACCTCAGGAAGACCTAGTTTCTAATCCTACCCCAAATACTTCTAGCTATATGATCTTGTGTAAGTGATTTAACATTTTTTTAAAGTCCTGGATTTCTCATCTATGAAATGGGATAGTAACAGCACTCACCAAACAGGGTTGTTGCAAGTATCAAATGAGATACCAAATGTCAAAGACTTTGAAGACATTAAAGTACAAATAAAGATTGATGTTATTATTATTATTCTAGATTGTATTTGGAAATTTTCTTATTGTCTTTACTGATTTAAAACTTCTTTCCTGCCACAAAAGTCCAGTATCCTCTATGGTCTAGAAAAACTGAATAGGTTGTTCCTGGAGGAATCAAAATTACAAAATCCCTCAAAGGCATTGAAAAGAATCATGATTAGTTATAATTTGACTTTGGGGCCTAATGTACTTTATTTTTTCCTCTTTCTTTCTTTATTAAAGTTTTTTTTAATTTTCAAAAAAATGCATGGATAATTCCATAAGTGTTGACAATGTAGTCAGTACCCCATCTCCCACTGATCTAACCCCATAGTTGATTTTTCCAATCTTGACCCTAGTCAATTCAACTCTACAAGGATCTCCGCTCCTGAATTTCTTTTTCCCTTGTCTTATTACCAATATTTCTTGGCAAACCCCATTCCTGGAATATTATTATCATATATATATACCTCCTCTGCTCCTCATGTGCTATAGAACAGAATTGGAAGAAGCCACACAACTGAGCTTACTGATACATTAGAAACTCATGATATCCAACTTCAGTTAGACAGCCACTACAGGACGGTAATTCTTTTATTCTTTCCTATCTAAATCTTCATAAAAAATTTCCAAACTTCTCTCTTCAAACTTCCTATACCACTCCCTATCCCTTCTCCTCAGCTCAGGAGATCATTAGAAGTGAACTATCTCTTTTCCTCTTCTCTTCATCTCAAAAGCTCTTGATATCATCCTCACTCTTTCCTCCTTTGCTCCCATTTCTGACAAAGGCCACCCCCTCTCCACGTACATTTGATCTCATCCTTTTTAGTCTTTTCCAGCAAATTACAACTTCAATCATCTCCTCTCCCTACCAATTTTAACTTCTTATATTTATCCTTCTCTACTGCCTTCAATTATGTCCAAATCTCTCTCATCCTTAAAAATCCTTCAACCTACTCCTCCTGTTTCTCTCCTCACTTCCTCAGCTAAACTCTTAGAAAAAAACAAAATTGGCTTCCTTTACTCTCTCTCTTCTCACTTGCTTCTAGAACAACCCTTTGCAATCTGGCTTCTAACCTCATCATTCAACTAAAACAATTCTTTTCAAACTTACTGATGATTCTTTATTCGCTAGATCTAGTGATCTTTTTTTCAGTATTCATCCTTCTCAATTTATCTGCTGCATTTAACACTACTGATTACATATTCTTCCTGAGTATTCTCTCTTCTTTGACTTTCCATAATGTTTATCTCTCCTCATTCTTCCACCTACCTAGCCATTCCTTGTCCATCAACTTTATTGGTTCATCAATCAGATTTTACTCATTAGCTGTGAGCATTTTCCAAGTCACTTTTCAAGGCCCCATATTCTTCTTCCTTAATCTCTAATTTCCCTCTCTTTTCTCCCAATCTCTCTCTATTTTTTCTTTTCCCTTTTCCTCTTTCTTTCCTTCCTCTCTCTTTATCCCTTCTTTTCCCCTTATTTTCCTTTCCTCTTTCTCCCTCCCCCATCTCTATGCCAATGACTCACAGATCTAAATATTCAGCCCCAGTTTCTGCTCTAAGCTTTAATAGTACATTGCCAACTTATTATTGGACATTTAGGACTGGATGTCCTGGAGACATTTCAAATTGAAAACAGACAAAAAAAAAGAACTCGTTATCTTCCCCTACCCTCTTGTGAACTTCCCTATTTCTGTCAAAGACATTATCATTCTTTCAGACTCTTATGTTTATAATCTTGACATTACTCCCCCCAACTTCTCATTCTCACTCACTCCAAATAGCCAATTACTTGACAAATCTTGACATTTCTACACTACTCACCCTCAATACATTTTTTCTGCCTCTACTAACACAGCTACTGTGTAATATTCTCACCTGGATTATTTAAGTGGCCTCCTAAATGATTTCTCTGCCTTAGTCTTGTTCCATTCCAGTCCATTTTCCATGCTGTTGGCAAAATGATTTTCCTTAAGCATAGCTCTAACCCTTCTTGGATGAAATGCAAACATCTCTGTTTAGCTTTGCTCCTACCCAGCTTTCCAGCCTCTTTGTACATTACTATCTGTTATATACTGGGCTTTATCTAAACCTTCTCTTTATTCCTTACACAAGATATTCCATCTCCCATCTTTGATGCCTGCAGTATCCTCATTTACTCCTCATAAAATGCAACAAAAGACACATCAACTATCCAGCTTTCTACATGAAACCTTTCCTAAATCCTTCAACTGCTACTGTTCAACTACCTTGTATTTATTTATTTTTTATTTTAAAAAATTATTTTCCTTACTTAACATGTAGAAACTTTAAAAAATTATATATGGACATTCATTTTTAAAAATCTATTTCTTTGTGAATCATATGAACAAAATCAGAACAAAAGAGGAAAACCACAAGAGGGGGAAAAAACAAGAAAAAAAGGGGGGGAAAAGTAACCATAGCATGTATTAATTTATATTTAGTCTCCATAGTTTTCTCTCTCTCTCTCTCTCTCTCTCTCTCTCTCTGAATGGCATTTTCAAATTTTAAACAAAGTTCATTGTCATTGCCTTGGATAATGAACTGCTGAGAAAAAGCAAATCCATCATAGTTAATCATGGCACAATCTTGCTGTTTCTGTGTACAAAGTTTTCCTGGTTCTGCTTGTTTTGCTCAACATTAGTTCATGTAAATCTTTCCAATCCTTTTTAAAATTGTTTATCATATTTATAGAACAATAATATTCCATTACTTTCATGTACCATAATTTATTCAGCCATTCCCCAATTGATGGGCATCTACTTATTTTCCAATTCTTTGCCACACCCAAAAGAGCTACTATAAGCATTTTTTTTTTTTTTGTACATGGAGGTCCTTTCCCCTCTTTTATGATTTCTTTGGGAAACAGACCCAGTAGTAACACTGGTGGATCAAAAAACATGCATAGTTTTATAACCCTTTGGATATAATTCCAAATTGCTCTCTAAAATGGTTGGATCATTTCACAACTCCACCAACAATGCATTAGTGTCTCAGTTTTCCTATATCCCCTCCAACATTTTTCATTATCTTTTCCTGTCATCTTAGCCAATCTAAGAAGTGTGAGGTAGTACCTCAGCAATTCCCTTGTATTTAACTACTTTGTATATAATGTGTATGTATAGTATATATGTGTATATAGTATATATGTATATATATTATATGTATTATATTTATACTTATTCATCATTCACAAATGTAAATAAGTATAAGTACCTTGCTTATTGTTAGAATGTGAATTCCTTTTGAAAAGTTTCATTTAGTCAGTTAATTGTATAAAGCAGGACTTCTAAACTTTTTCTACTCTCTATCCTTTTTTTCTCAAGAAATTTTTACTCAACCCAGCTTGTACAGGAATACAAATAGGGAAATAGATGTACAAATCAAATACTGACTGATAATTTAAAAAAATTATTTTAAAACAATTCTTCGGTATACACATGATTTTTCCTGAAGAAATTGGGGTGAAATGACTTGCCCAGGGTCACACAGCCAGGAAGTATTAGATATCTGAGAGCAGATTTGAACTCAGATTCTCCTGACTTCAGTGCTGTTGCTCTATCCACTGCACCATCTAGCTATCCCTTTGTTGATGATGTTAAATAAATGCTACTGAATATTTTAAGGAAAAGTCCATTTATTCCTATGCACTAGTGTTTTTAGTAGGAATGGGTGTTGGATTTTATCAAATGCTTTTTCTGCATCTATTGAGATAATCATATGATTTTTGTTAAGTTTAGTTATTGAATGTATACATATATTGTATTTAACATATACTTTAAGATATTTAACTTGTATGGGACTACCTGCCATCTAGGGGAGGGAGTAGAGGGAAGGAGGGAAAAAGTTGGAACAGAAGGTTTTGCAAGGGTCAGTGTTGAAAAATTACCCATGCATATGTTTTGTATATAAAAAGCTATAATTAAAAAAAAACTTTGGTTATTGATATAGTGAATTATAGTTTTCTACTATTGAACCAGCACAAATTTGCATACTGATGAGATGAATGTGCTTGTTTATTTTTACAATAAAGAATTAAATCTTGACACAATATTTGATACTTTTTATTGTTGCCATATTTTTCATGATCCTCTGCCTCAATTACCCACAGTTTAAGAAACTTTGGTATACAGTGTTACACTCTGGGATTCATCCAAACTGGCCTATCCTCTATTCATTACACATGACATTCCTATCCCCAGAACCTATTTTACAGTAGGCATTAAATACTTGATTGTTTGATTTGAAAGAGAAAGACCAAGACAAAGAGAGGGGATTGTCCTCTTGACACATGTGTGGTTTGTGGTAGGATTAAAACTCAGATTTTCTGACTTTTAATATGCACCTTTGATTTCACCTTCTCTACCTGCTTTTGTTACTGGAAAATGAGTTAATCTGTCTGAATCTCAGTATCACCTTCTATTAATGGGGTTGGACGATGAACAGGAGGTTAGACTAGATGGCTGCTAAAGTCCCCCAAAGACCAAGAGTGACCATAGAAAAGCTAGTTCACATGGATCTGTCCTTTACCTCATAAAGTTATTGTGAGGAAAGGGCTTTATAAAGCTAAAATGAAATAAAAATTAGTTATTATTATTATTAAAGAGTTAATTCGTTTAACAAATAACCACTGATCACCTACCAAAAAGTAAGACTGACAGCCAGTTTCTCCCCTGCAGGTTATTACAATCTAGCAAGGGAGACAAGACTTAAAATGAAAAGGAGATATCCCTAAAAAGGAAAAAAAAAAAGATATGTGTACATACACGGAAAAACAACATTGATTATAGGTTCTATTCAGGTTACAGGAGGTGTCATAAAACAATAGATGGTAATTACAAGATGAGTGCCAGAGACAAGAAGGGAGAATTGAGTGTCTCAGTATAAAAGGTAGTAAGAAGATTCATGGAAGAGACTTGAGTGGATCTTGAAAGATAAGTACAGGGTCCAGGAAAAACGGAGACTTCTGTCAACTAGAGTTCTCGGGAAGAAATATTGGACACTAGACTTGCAATCTTTGGGTTTGAAGCTGGAGAGGAGAGAAATCCAGGGTCTAGCCTGTACAGTCCCTGGGTGAGGCTGAGAAGCCGCGGGTCCCGCCTCTCTACAATGCGGGTGGTGGGAGTAGGATTAGGACTCGTGCCAACAACACAAGACAGGTATTTCCAGTCCAGTAAGAAAGAGGGGGGCGGGAGGAGGGCGGAGGCGGGGAGGGGATCGGATGTGCTAAAGAGTAGGGTGGATCTCCCGTGAGAGGGCGGGGAGGTCTGCACCCCGCATGCTGTTCCTGCCCCTAGGGTTCAAATTTCAGTCACGACTCCAGCCCCAGTCCCGCGACTCTTGCCCCAGGGAGCAAAGGGCAGCTGCTTAAGGCTAAAGGACCAAGTGAGAAGGGGACTGGCTAAAGAACTGCTTCCTTCTGTCACCACCAAGGACAAGGACATTGTCTGAGCCGACCCCCCCCCCCCCCCCCCCCAGTCCGGGCTGTCGAAATCGCCACAAGGGGGCACCAAGGGTTCACGGGCCACGCTGCAAACCCCTGGAGAAACTACAACTCCCAGACACGGGCTGGGACCCCGGCGGCCCCAGCCCTCCTCTCGCTGACTCCCATTGGCAGCAGGCTGAGGGGGGGTTGGCGGTCTCCAGGGTAACTGGAGGAGCTGTGGAGGAGCTCCGAGCCCCTGAGCCCGGGAGGCGGGACCGCCCCCTATTGTGTGACCGGGAGAGCGGGCGAGCGGAGCGCAGCAGGTGAGGGAGGAGGATCTCTGGGGGAGCAGAACAAGTGGGGAGTGGGCTGGGGGGTTATTCTGGGGAGATCCAGGGAAGGGGGGAACGCGGGTCGTGGGGCGGAGCGGGTGCTGGAGGGAGCAGAAGAGAGAAGTTTTGGGGGAGAAAACAAAGACCAGAGTTTTGGGGGGAGAGCTGGAAGGGTGCTGAAAATAGAAGAATAGGAGAGTTCTTGGGGAGATAACAGGGAAAGAGAAGAGTTCTAGGGATCAGACCGGGAGAAGAGGGAAAGTCTGGGGGAGAAGAACTAGAGAAGAGGTGGGGGGCAACAGAAGAGGGAAGTTCTGGAAGAGAGGAGGATTTCAGGGGCTGGAAACAAGACGTTCTACGGGGAAGAACAGAAAAAGGGGAAATTCTAGGAGAGAACGGGAAAAGCCGGGAGTACTTGGGGTGTACCCCCAAGACGAGCTCTAGGAAGAGAGAGCAGAAGAAGAGATCGCAGCAAAAGGAGGGGAGGGGATTCAGGGGGACAAACACAGAAGAAGAGTTCAGGTAGTGGATACAGAAAAAGGAAGTTGGGGGAAATCAGGAAAAGAAGGAAATTCTGCGGGGAGAGAACAGAAGAAGGAGTTCAGGAGGAGATAACAGGAAAAGAAAAGATCTGGAAGTGGAGAGAGAGCAGAAAAAGAAAATCTGGGGAAGAGAAGAGGGAGTTAGTTCTAGGAGGAAAGAATAGTTCCGAGGGAGAAACCGAAGAGGGGGAGTACGCTAGAAGAGAACAGTAGTAGTTTTGGGGAGAAATCAGAAAAGAAGGAATTCTCTAGGACAGAGCAGTAGTCGCTTTGGGGAAAAGAGCAGAAGAGAGGGAGTTCTAGGAGCAGAGAAAAGGAGATGGAGGGGAATTCTGGTAGATAAAAAGATAAGAGGAGTTGTGGGAGACAAAAGACAGGAGAGGTGTGGATCCTAGGGAGAGAGAACAGAAAAGGGGGAGTTTCTTGGAGGAGAGACCACTAAATGTGGAATTCTGAGAGAAAACAAGAGGAAAAGAGTTCTAGAGGAAAAGAAAAGATGAAGTTCTGGTGGGGCCAGACCACAGGATAAGAATAGTTCTGGGGCAGAAAACAAGAAAAGAAAGGAATTCTATGGGAGAGAACAGAAAAAGAGAGTTGTAGGAGTAGGAAACAGAAGAAAGGGAAAGAAAGAAGTTCTGGTGGGTAGGGAGAGGCCAGAGCAGAATTCAATTGGATATGTTGGGAAAGAGAGGAAAAAATTGGAGGGATTTCAGATCCTGAAGGTTTGAAGAGAGGGGAGGATGAGATTCCACGCACCTCACTACTGTTTGCTCTGGGACCAATAGTGTCTGATATCTGGGCAATTCCCATATTGAATACCAAAAAATTACTTTGAAATGAAGTGAATTATAGTGGTTCCTAGCAATACTAGAAACCTTGAGCTGGGGTAAGCTTTGTCCAGTGAAATAAGAAGAGCATAGAGAAGAGAGATCCTGGAAGGTTTTAAGAGGATATTTGAGGAAACTGTGCATACCCTTTGATCCAGCAGTGTTACTACTGGGATTATATCCCAAAGAGATTATAAAGAAGGGAAAGAGACCTGTATGTGCACGAATGTTTGTGGCAGCCCTTTTTGTAGTGGCTAGAAACTGGAAACTGAATGGATGTCCATCAGTTGGAGAATGGCTGAATAAATTGTGGTATATGAAAATTATGGAATATTACTGTTCTGTAAGAAATGACCAACAGGATGATTTCAGAAAGGCCTGGAGAGACTTACACGAACTGATGCTAAGTGAAATGAGCAGGACCAGGAGATCATTATATACTTCAACAACAATACTAGATGATGACCAGTCCTGATGGATCAGGCCATCCTCAGCAACGAGATCAACCAAATCATTTCTAATGGAGCAGTAATGAATTGAACTAGCTATACCCAGAAAAGAACTCTGGGAGATGACTAAAACCATTACATTGAATTCCTCAGTCCCTATATTTATGCACACCTGCATCTTTGATTTCCTTCACAAGCTAATTGTACAATAATTCAGAGTCTGATTCTTTTTGTACAGCAAAATAATGTTTTGGTCATGTATACTTATTGTGTATCTAAGTTATATTTTAATATATTTAACATCTACTGGTCATCCTGCCATTTAGGGAGGGGTGGGGGTAAGAGGTGAAAAATTGGAACAAGAGGTTTGGCAATTGTTAATGCTGTAAAGTTACCCATGTATATATCCTGTAAATTAAAGACTATTAAATAAAAAAAAAATATATATATATATATAACCACCTAAAAAAAAAAAAAAAAAAAAAAAAAGAGGATATTTGAGGGAGCGAAGGAGATAAAATGGGAAGTTGGGGAATGGAATCTGGCAGAAGGAGGGTTAGGTAGTCTTGGAGTCAAGAAAAGAGGAAAAAAAGGATCTAACTTGCTCAGCTACCCACCTAGACCTGGAGGGAGCCTCCATCTGCTTGTCCCTCAGCTTGTGGGAGGATGGGGAAAGTTATGTCTATTTACTCCCTGGGGAATGTGATTCATCTTTGAAACATGAATATTTTGGGGAGGCTTCTGAAAAAAGCAGAGAATTCCCAGCTTGGGGTGCATCATGAAGCAGAATGTCAAAAAGTTACTCTTAATGAGTAGCAATATGACTATAAGAGAAGGCAAGAAAGCCTCAGGGCTCAATACAGTCTAATGTGATTTTTAAACTGAGATTTCCTTGCAATAGATAGATGGCAGTCTTAAAATTTTTTTTCGATTATACACATATATTTTTTCTTTCTTGTCATTTCCCTTCTCCTGAACTGGAGTGGGTGAGGATAGATAGATTTGTAATAAATATACTTACTATACAGTAAGAAAAACAAATTCCCATATTAACCATGTCTGAAAATGTGTGTATCATTCTGCATTGTGCCAGGAGACAACTGGTGTATTCCATGATTTGCTCTGTACTAGACTGGTCGTTTTGTTGATCAGACTTTGTTGATAAGTCTGTCAAAGTTGTTTGTCTTTTTTGTATAAATTGGCCTCCTGATTGTGTTCAGTTCATCTATGTCTTCCTAGAGTTCCCTGAAATCATCTCTTTGATCATTTCTTAAGACATGCTAGTATTCCATTACATTTGTACATCATAAATTTGTTCAGCCATTCCCCAGTGTGCATTCCTTTAGTTTCCAATTTTGTGTATATATAGGTGAATAGATGAATGACGGGAGGTGGGGGAAAAAGGAGACAGAGATAGAGACAGAAACAGAGACAGAGAAACAGGCAGAGGCAGAAACACAGAGAGAAAATTGTAGTAGTAGAAAGAAAATTAGAACTGTGAGATTGAATATCCTGTGACACTGTCATGTGTCAAAGCACCAGCAAGTAACTTAACTCTTCTGCTTCAGTTTCTTCTCTGTTAGCAATGATTCTTCCCTATTCCCATTCAACAAAATCTCATTGATTCTATCTTCTATAATATTGCTCATATCTATTTCTTTCTTTCTTTTTCTTTTTCTTTTCTTTTTTTTTTTTTAACAGATTCTTACCATGTCACATATGGACTATCTTAATAGTCCATTTTTAAAAACTGGCACTAGTTTTCAGTCCCTCTTCTCTCCCTCATACAAGTACCAAAATAATCTTCCTAAAACATAGACTTGACTCTTATTCTCTGGACAAAACCTTTTGAGTTTATGCTTATTTTTTTCTTGGTTAAAAGCCTGACAAAATTCTCCACAATCTGACTTTATTTTCTAGCCTTATCTCACATTCATTCCCTCCTTCCCTCCTACTTTTTGTGTTTCTTATTGGATGTCCTATTTCTCACTTCTTGTGAGAATTATAATCCATGCCTGCAATTGTCCTTTCATTTCTACTTTTCAGAATTCTTCGCTTTTTTTTTTTTGAAATCTTTTGTGATCTGCCCAAAAGTGCTTCCTTCCTCCTCCATTTTCCCAGAGCATTTTATTTGTATTTATCTTTTACTCCCTTTCCCTTATAAGATGTTAGGGTATATATTATATACTTAGTTTCCTGTCTGTTGCAGCTTCACCCCAATAGAATGTATGCTTCTTGAAGGCAAGAGACTTTTTAATCATTTTTTAAAATTTTAATATCCCTAGTGCCTAGCCCACTCTAGGTATTTACTATAGGTTTATTGAATTAATCACATAATAACTTTCACAATGCTGTTATGAAGGTCAAATAAGTTTATGAATAAAGATTATTGGAAAACGATGGGGAAGAGGTGGATCATTCAGTATGGTCTTAGGAATTCAGAATTTTTTGTTTGAACTAGAGTCTTTTTTTTTCTATTCCTCAGGGCCTCCACTTTGTACTGCCTTGTATACTGCCTATCATTGCTCTTATATATTCTTCTTTCAAGTCTGGTAGATTCTCCCTTGACATATTCTGACTGACTAGCTTTTCTTTATCCCTTTGAATTTTTTTCTTCTTTCAGATACTGGTTCCTCAGAGGGTATCCTCATCCAGATTTACCTGGGCTGAGGCCCTGAGTCTCCCAAAGATCAAATCTGGCTGGAGTCACATCTCCCTGGTGGCTACACGGAGGAATTGAGGAGTTTGCTGCAAAGCAGAGAAGAGCACCTTTCAGCCAGGGCCCATCCCTCGGCCCCTCCATCAGGGCTCCTTGGGGACAGGAGGGGCCGGGTGGGACAGCTGTGCTATGATTTGGTGCCTCTGTCTGGCCACCCTCAGCCTGATCACCAGTCAGGGGGCTGACGGTGAGGTCCTCCTGGGGCTCATGAAGTCCAGAACTATACATACACACACACACACACACACACATACACACACACAGCAAAAACTCAGCTTGGGAAGAAAGAGAGCTCCTAGTCCCAGAGTGGGTCCTGAAGGGCTGTGGGGTCTTGGGATACCTGGGTCAGGAGATGGCCAGAATAAATGTTTCTTGAATTAAATTAAAGCCTTAACCCTAAGTCACTTGTATAACCTTGACACAAATTCTCCTTGCTGTGCTCCCATTGCCTCTCTTCCCTCACTCCCTACAGGCCTTGTGAAACCTGAGGCAGTGACAGTGGTGGGCCGTACTGGGGAGAGTGCCTTGCTAAGCTGTGACCTCCTGCCCCCCACGGGGAGGCCCCCCCTGCATGTCATCGAGTGGTTGCGCTTTGGCTTCCTGCTTCCCATTTTCATCCAGTTTGGGCTGTACTCCCCCCGTGTTGATCCTCACTACGTGGGTAAGAACTATTCCGTAGCAGGGGCAGCTGTGACATACAGATAGGGGCTGGGATTTCCTCAATTCTTAGTCATGCTCTCTAATCCTCATCCCTTTGCTCTGACCCTCAGTTCCAGTATCTAACCTTTGATCCCTTACTCTCTTGCCTAATTTTATCAAATCGATAATAGCTCTATCTTTGGTGATTCTGCTTACTTCTTGACCCTCTCCTTCATACTTCTGAACTAATCCCATCCTGAAATCTTATCAAACTGTATTCCATCCTCTCAGATTTATCACAAACCCAATTATTCTGCTTTCCTGACTCCATCCTCTAACTCCTCAATCCTTAGCAAATATACAGAACTAATCAAGGACTCCAACTTGTGTCTCCCTGTGGGAAGTTTCTCAAGAGTAGGATGCAGAAGGAAAGATGCTTTTAGAACTGGAATGGGCCATAAGAGGTCAGGTCGTTCAAGTCCCTCATTTTAGATGTCAGGGCTTCAGGAGGCCTTAGTTCATTCTATCACAATATTAGCATGCAGCTTGATGATGGAGAAGGGGGTACACCTAGGGTGGTGAGAAAGGTCTCCAGAATCTGAGATATCCAATGTTTAAACAAGAGATGAGGCTCAGGTAAAGGATGTATTTCTTTCCTTTTTATGTCCCTGGAGCCTGGGATATTGAACATCAAAGCTGTCTCTGTTCTTTTTCTAGGCCCTTTACTCTACCCCTCTGTCCCTGGATGGTTCTGTTTCCTTTTGATCCCCTTGTTGGAGATATTAATTCTGGCTAGCTGGGGCTTGAACCCAAGGGTTCTCTGAATTTAGGAGGGGGCAGAGGAAGGAATAATACAAAGGAAGAAAAGACTATGCTCTTTTTCCTGACTTAGCCCCTAGGAACTCTTCATCAGCAGATAGGAAAGAGATACCTGTTGTCTATTAACCTTTCAAGTATGCTATCATTGAAGATATCCCTTTCCACTCATCCCCAGAGCCAGAATCTTGGGATGGTAGTGATGAAAGCTGGAGCAGGATTACATAGAGATGGTGTGGGCTAAGATGGGTGTCATGCATGATAGAGTGGGAATCAAGAAAGAGTTGTTCCAGCAACTAGTGGATAGGATGGATAGGAATAGATTTTAGACTGTCATGATGGTAGACAAGTTGGGAGAATCCTAAAACTCTGAATAAGATATCTCTCTACCTCTTCATTACCCAAGTCCTTCTATGCTGAACTTCCCAAGGAGAAACCCAGAAGGGGCCACTGAGGGGAGAGAAGTGGAATCCTGAGAACCAACCCCTTTCTCTAATTTGAATCCTAGAGGGAGCAGTGGGATTGGTTGAGGCTTGTGAAGGAGGTGCCAGTGGGAGAGGAGGAGACTGGCAGGTATCTTGGGGAGAGATACTCTGTGATTTGCTTCTGATTTTTTTTCAAACTAAGACAGTTGTTGGCTACTGGCCCAGTTGGGGGAAGGGGTATGGTTAACTTCATAGGACCTCTCTCTCTCTGTGTGTATGCAAATGATGCTCCAATTAGGGACACTAGAATAAAAACAGCTCCAGTGCCTCATGTTGTTAGAATCTGTGAGAGGAGATACAAGCGCTGAGAGTGAGGGGGGCCTCCCTAGATGTTTAAGAAGGACCTGCCTGGGCAACCTCTCTTATTAGAAAGGTGGGGCTGCCTGCCTGCCTGAGGATATAGTGGGGGGCAGGGAGGACAGGATAAGGGAGAAGAGACTTTCCCCAACGATTCCCTAAGGGAACTCTGAAACTCGTAAACTTTCTAGTCTCCCAGCCCCCACCCTACATCATCCCCCCTCTTTTAGATGTCAGTCTCTGCCAAACAGATAATTTTCTTCTTGTGGGAAGTGGAGGGATAAACAGAGATATACTGCCAAGCAAACACCCACTGTCTCCCCTCTTTTTTTTTTCTTCTTCTCTATTGCTCTGGTTTCTTACTCAACCTACTACCTGGCATTGTGCCTTTATTAGCCTCATTTTCTCTGTTACTCCTTATTGTAATTGGCAGCTCCTCAGGGTGATGTTTCTGGGGAAAGGGCATGGGGAATAAGGGGAGCTTTCCCTAATTTGGGGCTTCCACTTATTAGAAGCAAGGAGTTGCTGGATATAATGCTGTGTGAGAAAGTCAGATAGATAAGAGATTCCTGTTGCCCATTAAATGCAGCTACAATTGCATTAGAGTTGAAAGCATTCCTGTCCACCATCCCCACACACCCCCTTACTTAAGTGCCCCCCTACTCTCTGCCCACCCCTCAACCCCTTTATTCTCCATTCCCATTCCCTGTCTCCCACCCATCCCTGCTCCATGCTTCTCTCCCTCCCCCCATTCCCTACCCCCAGGGCCTCTCCTGCCTTTGTGTGGGGACTCCCAACCACAGAGTTGCCAAGCAACAGGACGTGGAAGTTGTTTAGGACAATGATGTTTTGTCATAAACCCTCTGGCTAGTGTAGGGCAGATAGGCACAAATTCGTGGTGGTGTCCGTAGGGGGTGGGACAAGATGGACCTGAGATTTAGAGCCTATCTTTGGGGAAAATCCATTTTGGACTTGGTGGGGGTGAGTGGGAGGGGAGTTAGTGCTATACTGAAGAAGAATGATGGAGAGTCTGGTGTCAAAAGGGGAAGAGTCAGAATGAGAGGGAGAAGAGATCTGGAGAAAACTGATACTGTATAACTGGGCCTAGATGCCCAGTTTCCATAAAGTCAACTCTTTGGAGTTTCCTGGCCTGGGAAAGAAGTACTGGCAGCTAAGGAGAGTTAGGAAGAGAGGGACTTTTAGTATTGGAGTGGGATAAGTTAGCAAGACTCTGCCTTATCTCCCATCCTAAAGCATCCTAAATTCAGACTTGGACTTTTTAATTGGAAGATACATTAACTCAATCGAATGCTTGGCAGTAATGGATGTTTTGGGGGGGTATAGAAAGGGGAGACAAAAAATGTGCAAGATAGACGGCATATCCTTGAAGACTTTACAGAATTCCAAGCAAAAAATAATCTGAGCTTACTCTGTACTTCAGTACTTGAAAGGATCCTGATTTCACTGGTCTAGATCTGACCATTGGTGCAGGGTACAGGCATTGATCCAAACCATTCATTCTCTGCCCCCTCTGTCCTCCTTTCAGAAGCATGTAGGACAACATGTAATCCAGCATTAGATGATGTGATTTTTCTGAGTAGGAGAAGATAGGAAGAAAGGAAAAAGGAACTTATCCTCATCCTCACCATAAATGAGGTTTCCTGGAATAAAGCCCAGAACCAGTTTCTTTTCTTTAGTTCTAAAATAATTTATTAATCCCATCCTCCAAGTGGCAGGTGCTAGGCTAATCACTGGGACAATATACAAGACAAGAAGGAAATAGTCTTTTAAGGAGCTGGCATTTTATTGGTAGGAAATAATGTGACCAAATAAGTAAATACAAGTTTTAAAAAATTTTGTACCAAACTTATGATTTCATTGGTTTAGGGAACTCCCACTAAGAAAACTCCATCTACTAACACAGAAAAATAAGCACCTGTTTTGAAATGTAAAATCTTAGGGAGTTAACTTGGGTTCTTGAGTTGTTAAATGATTTGCTCAGGGTCACATAGTCAGTATGAATCAGAAACAGAAATTGCACTAATTTTCCTGGTTCTAAGGCTAGCTCCCTCTCCACTATTTCAGGGTATATCTCTCTAAGTATAAAATATGTACAGAGTAATTACAAAGTATTGGGACAGGTAAGGAAGCAAAATATCTAAAAAGGTGAATCAGGGAGGGTCTCCAGTAAGGAGGGAGGGCTTGAGGTGAGCCTTTATAAGCTTTCATTTAGTTATTTTTATCTTATTGAAACAGGATAGAACAGAGATCCACAACATTCCCAGCAAACCAGATTAAGATATAATTGGGAAATTTTTAGCAAAATAAATAAAAATATGACACAACATGAATAATGCTAGTATATGGTTTTCCAACTCAGTATGCAGTCCATAGGGATCCTTATATATGTTTTAGTCACTCCAGTTTCTCTGCCGGAATGGGCAGAGAACTGGCCTAAACACCAAGAAGATCAAAGTCCTGCCTCTGATCACTCTTGGCTGTGTCATCTCGAGGGACTCATTAAACTTCTCAGTGCTCTTGACAACTCTTAACACCTGCTTATCTGAAGTGGTAGAGGGAGTTTCCTCACCGGAAATTCATTCTGATGATATCACAGATCCAGTCCCTACCCTACTAATAGTTGCTTTCAGTTTTCCAGTTGTGTCCTCTTCTTTTGTGATCCTATTTGATGTTTTTTTGGCAAAGACACTGAAGAGGTTTGCCATTTCCTTCTCCAGCTCATTTTACAGATGAGGAAACTGAGGCAAACAGGGTGAACTGACTTGCCTGGGATCATACAACTTTAAGTGTCTGAGGCTGGTTTTGAACTTATGAAGATGAATCTTCCCAACTCCAGACCTGGCACTGTATCCATCACACTAATTAATATCGCCAGACTCAAAATACTCAAAACTGCAAGGCTGTTGAAATATCCCAGGCTAAGGAAGCAGCTATGCATTCTTTCTGTCCTGGGTAACTTAAGATGTCAAATTTATTCTATCCCACCCAGAATGCCCTACCTTTTCCCCCTGTACTTCTTCATGTTCTCTTCTTTAAAATCCCCAGAATTTACCTCTTCCAGGAAGCCTTTTCTGGTTTCCTTTTATCTCTCTCTACATTATTTGTTCTTCATAACCCCTACATTTACCTACACAATTTGCACTAGATTCTCCTGTATTCCTTCCTCTATTTCTGTGGTTTTATCTTTCCCATCATTCTCTAAGGTCAAGGTTGTCCCCAATTCTCACAACTAGCACAGAGCTCTTCCTGCCTGGAGGTGCCACCCCAAACCAGGAAAGACAGCCTTGCCAACAGTCTTATCATCTGTATCAAAGAGCAGAGGACACTGGAGACCTCTGCCCCCTGGAGTAAGCTATAGCAGCTGGTATCATCTGTTCTGCTGTGTCA
The DNA here is from genome assembly GCF_902635505.1 of Sarcophilus harrisii. Lineage (NCBI taxonomy): Eukaryota > Metazoa > Chordata > Mammalia > Dasyuromorphia > Dasyuridae > Sarcophilus > Sarcophilus harrisii. The sequence goes on along the minus strand of NC_045429.1, from coordinate 362,894,292 downwards.
GGACAGTCAGATGTTCCACCTCACTAAGTTTTCAGGTTAACTGAGAGTTACCATAGGAGAGATCCCATGGGAGTTAAAAAAAAAAAAAGTCTATTAAAACATGCCCCACATCGAGACATTAGAAAACACAATTTGATCTTTGATGAATCAAAAAGCACATCTGTGTCCTTGGATCGCCATCATGACATGTTTCCATTCTTAAAACCTATTGAAGCAGGGTGGTTATTTGAGTTTCTTGGCCGTTTTGATTTTGTATCAGCTGAAATTCATTGCATATCTTTGTCTCTGCTGAGGTGTCCGTAAGCCTATGTCCAGGGTACTCAGTAACCAGAGATGTAAGGATATGGTTAAATATTTACTTGCCTGGTCAAAGCTTATCACCTGGGAGGGGAATTAGATAGAAAACCCTTTAAACAGGTCCACCCATTCTGTAATGTCACACTTCTGCAACTGAGGGCCCATCTGAGATTGATTTATGCAAAGGGACATAGCCCACCTGAATAAATACTTATTAATATGTGCCTTAATCTCAAATATCTTTAATATGGGTAGTTCCTCCTTACAGTGGAACTGTCCTAGATTTGAGGCAACAAGGGTTGTGACCAAAGTATGATTTTGTTCATTGGGAATTAGAGAATTTTGGGTATTACAGGAAGTAAAAAGTTGGAATTGAGTTTTATGTATGTGTGTGTATTAGGAGTGTACTTATGGGTTGTGGGTCTATCTTAAGCCATGTGCATATCTGTAACAGTCTAGGCATATCCCCTATGCCTATTAACAAGCATTTATTAAATACCAATGTATACTTAATAAGGGCAGCTAGATGGGTCAGTCAGAGGATAGGAGCACTGGACCAAGAGTCAATAAAATCTGATTTAAGATTCAGCCTCACATACTTCCTAGCTCGGATCACTTAATTTGTGCCTAGGGGACAGCTTGGTAGCTCAGTGGCCTCAAATGCTTACTGTGTGACTTTGGTAAATCACATAATTTCTGTTAGCCATCCACTGGAAAAAGAAATGGCAAACCACTTAATATTTTTCTCAATAAAACCCCATGGACAGTATGGTCCATAGAGTCACAAAGAGTCAAGCATTATTAAGTGACTGAACAACAACAACATGGTTTTTAATAGTACAGCATTGTACTTAGGTATCCCAAATACCCCAAGCACTGTGCTGGGTTTGAGTATTCAAAGAAAAAAGGGAAATTTAGGTCCCTACCTTCAGGGAGCTTACATTTTATTACTGTGTCTTATACTTTAAGTAAGGAGACTATTATTTTTCCCATTGTATCCCTATTGCCTGAATAGCATCTAAACTGGGTGTTTAAGGCTTATTGAATTGAAACAAAGAAAGCAAGAAATCTATAACTGGAACCCAGGACCAGTGTCAGCCAGGACCTAACCATGTCTGAAAATGGGTGAATGAATGTCTGGGGACAGAGCTATTTGGAGGGTTTTTAAGAGGGAAAGGAGGGAAAATGAGTCTAGGACTCTCCACTACAATTCCTATAAATCCCAATGTCTTGACTCCGGGTATGGATGTAGGGGTTATGTGTGCATATGTGCAAAGATTAATGCTTGAGCTATATGTGGGTATGCATGTTTGAATCTCTATGACAGGGGTATGGTGATGAAACCCTTGAGCCCATGACCTAAGAGGATCCATTGAAAGAATTGGTCACATTTAGCCTGTGGAAGAGAAGATAGACTGGTGGGGTCAACGCTCAGAATAGGAGGCAGGGGAATGATAGCTGTCTCCAGGTATTTCAAGGCTGTCATGGACAAGACAGTAGACATTTTGACTTAGTCTTATAGAAAAAACCCAGCAACAATGGCTGGAAATTGCAAAGGCAGGTTTATATGTCACAACAACCACAAACTCAACCCTTCTTTAACAGCGCTGTCCAGAAGTGGAGGAGGGGTGTGTGTGTGTGTGTGTGTGTGTGTGTGTGTGTGTGTATACACTAAGGGGTTCCCCTTTTCTTGGAAGTCTTTAAGCAATTGTCAAATGATCGCTTGTGGATTATATTAGTGTTAGTTTATAGATTAGACTACATGACCGATGAGGTCCCTTCCAACTTTACCATTCGGTGATTCAATGATTCTTCAAATCAGTCCAGGGTCTGATCATCTAGAGGGAGAGGAGCTCTCTGAGGTAACAAAGCATCTGATTTTGCTGCCAGCCGTTTGCCTGGTTGACCTGGGTTCTAGCCACCCTAAGGCGCTTAGGCCTCTGATAATAGCTCTGGGAGATTAGGGGCTTTGGCTGGAGATACTTGGTCCCTAGCCAGGACAAGCAGCTCTATTAGAGTTACAGGGGCCCTGGTTCCCATGGTGGGTGGCTATGGGGGAGGAGGAATGACAAGGAATGGTAACAGCTCTAGGATCTCCCAAACAGTTTTGGCCTCACCTCACACTCCTGAAGAAGGATTTTATTGATGAATATCTTTTGGGAATATGGGATGAGGAGGATAATTCCTGCAAAAAGTGAAAGAAACTGAGAGCTAGAGTCTCTTTTCATCTGCCTTCTTAAACTTGGGCTGCCTATATTGGAATAGGAAGAAATGTTTCCTTTTGTTTGGGAGGGTCCTAACTGTAGAAACAGGAGCAAATGGGAGATGGGAGAAGAGGAAAGAGAAAGGGGGAAGGAAGAGATACTGGAAATAATGATGCTGGACAAAGGCACCAGCTTTTTCAGACCCCTTTCCCAGCTATGGTAGTATGCTCTGCAAAAATTCCCAACATCCCAGGAGGCAAGGGGTTGCCCTGGGTGTCCAAAAGGAGTTTTTCAGATGATACAATGCTTTATTTCAGTGTTTCTTCTTCTAGGGCGTGTGCGGCTACAGGAAGGGGCATCCTTACTAATTGAAAAGCTTCAGACGGAGGACCAGGGTTGGTATGAATGTCGTGTGCTCTTCTTGGATCAGCCCAACCCGGAAGATGACTTTGCCAATGGCTCCTGGGTTCACCTCACAGTTAATTGTAAGGGACTGGGGAACAAAGTGGTTAGAGGGAGGAGGAAAGTGTAGGGTTGAAGGAAATGTGGTGGCGGGGGAGCTGGAAGGTGGGAACTGCTCAAAGGGAATAATGAAAAGAGGTTCATCTTTCTATTTAAAGCACAATTCCATTCTATCCGTTCCATGTGCTACTTTCTCTCTTTTCTTCCCTTCTCCTCCATCTTTTCTCTAGTACTCTTTACTCTGCCCTCCTCCTGTGATTCCCTTGAGTATTATTCATCCATGGATGATCTTAACCCTCTTGCAAAGTGACTTGGTACACATTGTCTCCTTGAATCCTCAAAACAGAGCAGGGAGAGCATTTTTCTCTTCCTTTCACAGAAGAGATAAGGACAGATTATATGACTTGCCCAGGCTCACCCGGCTATTTTGGAGGAAAAACTAAAGTTCTGATCTGTGCTTTTCAGTTATTCCATTCTGCCTTCCTTCCCCTTTCTTTCTTTGCCCAGAAGGTCCCAACTCACCCCTTGGCAATTTCAGTCAGGTCTGATATGGATGGGGGAGGGTGTGGGTACATGCAGCCTGACAGTCCCACTAATCCCGGCCTGGCTCTCCAGGACAGCTCCGCCCATCAATCATGGCCCTGGGCCATGGCTGCCTGGGCTGCCGGGGAGGAGCAGCTTGTGGGTTGGGTCACTATAATGAGAGTCTCAGGGTTATAATGGAGAGAGGACCGGACACCTGGGACCAAATCTTGCCGGGGATGCCTGCTAGGCGTGTGGCTCTGGGCAACCAACTTAATCTTTATTAGCCTGAGTTTTCTCATTTGTAAAACGAGAGCCTTGGACTCAGTGACCTGTAAGTCCCTCCCGGTTTTAAATCTCTGCTACGGCTCTTCCTGTGGATCCAATTTAATTAACCTCAGGGACAAGTCTACTTTGTGCTCGAGATGATGCTTTTTTTTCACTGCCTCTGTGTGTGCGTGTCCTTCCGCTGGTTGGGGCAGAGTTGACCCTGGGACCCTGATACTTCCTGGGCGGGGGGCAGGGCCAGGCTTCCTATGGGGCACGGTTGGCAGTGATTCTGCTGACCCATCCGAAATGGAAGCCCTCTTCTTCCTCCCATTGGGCAGATGACTGGGCGGGGCTCTGTGCGCTCTCACGGCCTCTTTGTCCACAGCCCCTCCCAGATTCCTGGAGACCCCCCCGCCAGTGTTGGAGGTTCGGGAGTGGGTGCCGGTGACCCTGCACTGTGCGGCCAGTGGCAGCCCCCAGCCTCAGGTGGCCTGGAAGCGGGATGGGCGGGACCTGGGCCAGGGCCAGGGCCAGGTGCAGGTAGGAAGCGGGGAGGATGACAAGGGAAGGAACGTGGGCAGGGGTGTCGGGACCGGGCGGAGCGGTGGGCCGGGAGGGCGAGTGACTGGCGGGAGGCAGTCGGAGCTTTCCCTGGCCCTGAGTGCCACGGCCCCAGGGTCTCCCTGTTCTTGGGATTCTGCTGCCCTCTGCTGGCCATCTCTGGGAGCACAGATTGTGCACGTGGGACTGAAAGGGGAGATCAAAGTTCTGCTCCTTCCTCTTTTCTCCACCAGGTGCAGAATGGGACCCTCCGGATTGAGAGAGTGGAGCAGTCCAGCGCTGGGATCTACACGTGCCATGCCTTCAGCCCCGAGGGCAGCGCCACGCATGCTACCCACCTGCTGGTGCACGGTGAGCAGGAGGGCTGAGGTGCCGAGGGCAGAAGGGAAAGCGAGCCGGTGGGAGCTTGGAAGGGGAGGAGTGAGCACTGGAAACCCATCTACTCCCCTCAAGGAGGCAAAGGCTGGGGGGGGCGGGAGGGGCTGAATATGAGCCCCCTGATCCCGAACTCCTAGAACATTAGCCCCTGTCATTCCCCTCCTATATGGCGGCTCCTCTCCTGCTGCCATCCGCAGCCCTGCCACCTCCTCCCGCTGCCTGTATCACCAGCCTGTATCTTTCCCTTTCACAGCCAGAATAAATCTCTCCGCCCCTTGCCTGCATTCCCTCTCTCCTCGGAGCTGCTTTTGACCTACTCCTTGAAACTGCTCTCACAAAGATGACCTTTAAACTGTTCCATCTAATGGCCTTTCCCCTCAGTTCTCATTCATTCTCCATGACTTCTTGCTATATTTTTGTATTACTCAATACACTTTGTATCCTTTTAATACTAATGGCCATCCTCTTTTCCTTCATAATCTCTCCTCTCTTTGCTCCCATGATGTTGTGCTTCCCTGATACTCCCCTGTGACTGCATCTTTGTACATGTCTCTCCTTTTGTAAACTCACAGATTTTCATTGGTTCTTAACCTGGGGTTCATGATCATGTTTTATAGGGATTCTGGTAGCAATATTTCAGCATAATTAGCTTTCTTTGTACCAGTTTATACATTTAACAACACTATTGTGAAAAGGAGTTACTGCCAAAGTACAGACTGCCAAAGGACTCCAGGACTCATAAAAGCTTAAGAACCCCAGGTTACAGTATTATCTCCATGCAGGTGCATCTCTACCCCACATCTCTATTTCTACATACATATGTATTTCTAGCCCCAACTTCTCTCTTTTCTTGATTCCCTCAGTTGTTAATGTTTTCCCCATCCTCAAATTAACTTTTATTTACTTAGCTCTCTACATGCTATATTTTCCCTTATAGACCAACAGTTGTTTGAGATTGGGAATATTTTCTTTTTGCTCTTTGTATTTATTATATCTAGCACAGTGTTTTACAAAGAGTGGGCAAATTCTTTCAATTCATATTGAATATAATGTAAAGAAGAGAGAAATAAGAAGACAGCCAGAATTGCTGTCTTAAAGTCCAAGGCTTGTGAAGAAGGGCCCCTTGGTCTGAGTTATTACCCTACAAACAGCATCTCCTATTACCTTCCTTTACCCTAAAAACAGCATCTTGGTTCTCAGGGCATCAATCGATCTACAAATAATTATTGAGCTTCAGCTAAGGTCCCACTTATGTTCTGTTTTTTGTAGAAGAAACAAAGAAGCAACAGCCCAGGATCATAGAGTTAAGAGCTGGATAAGACCTGTGAGATGATCTGATCTCACCTTTTCATTTCTTAGAGGAAAGTCACTCAGCTAGTAACAAAGGCAGCTTCTCTGCCTCCAGATCCAAGTCCTTAAGTAATTTGAAGTCCAGTGGAGAGTACTAGTACACATAAAGCCATTTAAGAACCAAGTGTCAGTGGGAAAGCATTGGCTATCAGTGCATTAGGATTTCTCAGGAGGAAGGATGACATCATGGAAGTGGTGGGACATTATCTGGGAATTGGAGGATGGATTGGATCTAGATAGGTGGAGAAGAGGAGGAGAGGAATTCCAAGTAGGTGAGGGAAGGCTGGAATGAATGAATGAGCATTTTGTGTTCAGGGAGATAATGGAAAGACCAGATTGAGGTGTGGAATAGTGTTGTGTGTTACAGAAAGGAATAAGCTTGGCTTCATAGGCCAGATGATTACTTTTCAGCATTGTTTTGAAAAGGAGAATTTATTATAAACACCTACTTATGTTCCAGATATGTTGCTAAGCACTTTACAAATATCTCATTTGATTCTTGAAACAAAGGCTGCAAGGTAGGTGCGGGCAGGTACTATTATTCCCATTTTGCAATTAAAAAAAAAAAATTGATCCTGAGAGGTTCTATGACTTCCTCGTGATCATGTAGCTAGTAGCTATAAAACAAGAGGATTGGACTAGAGATACATAGCCTTTAAGGTTTCTTCTAGATCAAAGCCTAAGAATCTAGCACACCTAGTACAGTGCCTAGAACATAGGTACTTAGTGAATATTGGTTGAATTGAATTTTATAGTCTCTAAAGTTTCTTCCACCTTTAGTTTCTATGATCTTAAGGAAGGTGAGAGCCATGATACATTATCCATAGGAGTAACCTGATGAAGAGAGTATAAGGATATGTATGAAGTTTGAGGGTGAGGGAAAGGCTGTAGCCTGACCACTTAGAAGGCTTCTGAGATAGTCTTGGAGTAAGATGTTGATAACAAGGGAAGTAGGAATAGAATGTAGAAAAAGGATCTGAAAGGCATTTTGAAGGAAGAAAAAAGAAGACTTAGAATGGCCATCTGGAGGAAGAGATAAGAGTCAAAGGTGATCCTAAACTTTGGATAGGAGAAACCCTAGATTATAGGCCTGAGTTCCTAGATGGCTTGGTGGGAACCTTTCATTGATCAACCTGAGGATGCTGGGTTCTGTGCTTATGTGCTGGTGGAGCAATGCCATCCATCCGTCTTTCTGGCTTCTCCCTGATAAAAATGGAAAAGTTAGGAAGGGGAGCTGGTTTTGCAGAGAAAATTGTGATTGTGTGTAATATTCCAAGTGGAGATACTCTCTTTCTAGTACTCTACTATATCCATAACAAACAATTATCTAAGAGAGATGATCAAGGCAATGGAGGTAGAGATGGGGAAGGGAGCAAGCCAAGAATTCTCTCTGCTGTGGAGCAGAAATAAGGATGGTAGAGTCCCCTTTGATGTGCTTCCCTCCACAGGACCTCCAGTCATCGTGGTGCCCCCTGAGAATAGCACAGTTAATGCCTCCCAGGATGCCTCCTTGGCCTGCCAGGCTCAAGCACATCCTGCCAACCTCACCTACACCTGGTTCCATGGGAGCACCAATGTCTTCCACATCAGGTGGGACCCAGGGAGGACTCAGGGAACTTCTGTCCATAGTTCTGTCTGTCCAGAAGAGAAGCAGGGAGCGTTAGGGTGGGGAAAGGGATGAATGGAGAGGAGCTGCCCTTTCTGGGTGGGACAAGGGCCTTGGTCACCTCTCTAAGAAAATTTTCCCAAACAAGCAAGGGGGGAAAGGGGAAGAAAAATACAATCAGGCCTCCCTGAGCGACAATGCTCTTTTCCTTTTTTCCAATGGGTCCACACTTCAGAGCCGGTAGAAAAGCAGTCCCTCTCTTTTTGTTGCTGCCAGTCCCCAGATTTACCATCTTCTTCCCACCCTCTTACTTCCTTTACTAGATATAGGTGTCCCTTTTATCTCCTTTGTTACCAGAGATAAAGAATGGGGATTTTTTCCCCTGCCACCAGTCCCTGCCTAGCTTCCAAGGTATAGGTAGGAAGAAACTCACATAAGTCCAGCTGCAAGTGTTTGTTCCCCTAGAATTCCTTTATACATTCTCCATGCGTATTGCATTACAGTCGCCTGCAGCCCCGAGTTCGAATCCTGGTGGATGGAAGTCTCTGGCTGCAGGCTACCCAGCCTGATGACGCTGGACGCTACACCTGTGTGCCAAGCAACGGCCTTCGCCACCCCCCTTCAGCATCTGCCTACCTCACCGTGCTGTGTAAGACCCTCTCCTGGCTCAGAGAACCTTGTGGCTCTAGCCTGTCGGTCCGAAGCTTTTTTCTCAGCACTACCAGCCCGTTATCACCTGCCTCACATCTCCAGACTCCTCTCCCTACCCTTTCTCTCCTATGACCCTAGTCGTAGGTGCCATAGGATACTCTGGCCCCCGTGTCTTTCTCATCTCTGTTCTGCTTGTTCCCTTCAGACCCTGCTCAGGTGACAGCAATGCCCCCAGAGACGCCCTTGCCTGTGGGCATGCAGGGAGTGATACGGTGTCCCACCCGTGCCAACCCCCCTCTCCTGTTTGTCAACTGGACCAAAGATGGCCAGGCCTTGCAGCTGGACAAGGTACTGGCTTGGTGGGGAGGGGAGAAAGGTCACAGCAGAAGCTGGGTGGGACCAGGAGGAGATTTGGAGGGGGCTGGAGGTCTCCTGATCTCTAAAAATGGGGGGGGGGTATAGACCTGATGACTTGTATGTGATCCCTTTGGTGCCATCCTCAGTTCCCAGGCTGGTCCCAGGCTTCAGACGGCTCATTGGTCATTGCCCTGGGGAACGAGGATGCCCTAGGAGAATACACCTGCACTCCTTACAACAGCCATGGCACCACTGGGCCTTCCCCCCCAACCCGCGTGCTGCTCAAGGTAAGGAATGGCCCCTGGCCTCCTCTCCGGAGCTGGCTCCCAGCCTCCTCTTATCCTGAAGCAGCCATGGCAGAAACTCTCCAGACCAGAATTAGTGTTAACTTCCAGGGTCGCTTCAACGCAACCAGGTGAGATAAAGGGGGAGAAAGGACAAGAACAGTGTCTGCTGTGCTAGACACTTAGGGAAGTGCAGCTTAAAAAGAGATCAGCCTCCATGGAGTTTATGATCTAGTAGGAGAATAAAGTCTTCAACACTAAATACACAATGATATCTACATTAGAGAGCAGCAAAATAAAAGACTCTATGAGACTTAAGGCAGAAGACTAGTGCTGGCAGGTTCTAGGGCCTTTCTTGGAGATTGCTTTAATTTACTTCAACAGCCTTTCATTTGAAGAGGCACTTACTGAATGTTTCTATATACCCTTGTATACATGTGTATTTTATATAAAGACAAAAATTAAGCCTCCCCTGCCCAAAAGAGAGATGATAATCTCTTGGCTTTAAATAATGGATAAAAGTTGAACTCTTTGTTCAATTGAACAGTTGAAGTGGAAATAAGGAGGATATTCTGAAACTGGGAACATGATAAGCAAAAGCATGAAAATAAGAAAATACAAAATATGGGGACAGATAATAATTCAGCTTGATCAGAGTATATGGAGGGGGAGAGGTACTGTGGCACCTACTCTGTGCCAGACTGTGCTAAGCTCTTTAAAAATATTTCTTCACTTGATGTAATATTATTCACACTTTCCAGTTGAGGAAACTGAGGCAAAAATAAACAGGTGACTTAGAATTAGTAAGTGTGTGAGGCTAGATTAAAAATCAGATTTTATGACCCAGCACTGTTTGCTTCACCACCAGTTGCCCTAGATTAGAGTAGCATTAGATTGTGGAGAGACTTGAATGCCAGACTCAGGTTAATAAACTTTCCTTTGTATCTAGGGAGTCACTAGAGAATTTTGAGTAGCAGAGTCATGATATGACTTGATTTATAGACAAGGTAAATGAGTCTGGCAAGAGTAGGAAGGATGATGCAAACCGTTCTCTTTGCCCATCTGGATTCTAGAGTAGGAAGCTGGCTCTAAGGTCCCCAAAACAAGAATTGTAGATCTGTTCTCTCCTGATCCTCCTAACCTAATGCAATCATTTCACTCTCTTTGATAGCAGTTCAGTCCTCTCAGTTGACTGTCTATCACCATAGGTCAGTGAGAAGTAACTTACCTTCCCATTTTTCCTGCCATATCAGCTGAAATCAGAGAGTCAGAAAAGTTAGGGAGGCTTGTAGGAGAGGAACAGGAAAATTGAGAGAGCTAAGTGGTAGGAGAGGCCTCCCCACAGGCACATAAGATGGACATATATGTTAAGAATTAGTGGGGTAAGACTATTTTTACCTTCTGATTCCAATTCTTCCTGTGCAACAAGAGAACTGTTTGGTTCTGCCGTATATTGTATCTAGGATATACGTTAACATATTTAACATGTATAGGATTGTTTGCCATCTGGGGGAGGGAATGGAAGGAGGGAGGGGAAAAGTCGGAACAGAAGTGAGTGCAAGGGATAATGTTGTAAAAAATTATCCAGGCATGGGCTCTGTCAATAAAAAGTTATAATTATTTAAAAACAAAAAAGAATTAGTGGGGTAGAAGATGGGATACCACTGGAGTCCTCAGCCTTTCCTTCTACTCTTTAAACCTCACTCTACATTTCAGGCTCCTCCAGCTTTCATTGAACAACCAAAAAAAGAGTACTTCCAAGAAGTGGGGAGGGAATTGCTCATCCCTTGTTCAGCCCATGGGGACCCCACCCCCACCATCACCTGGGCTAAGGTGAGACTCCCAGAACTGGGCCCCACAGTACTCAGCATTCATTTACCTCCTACCCTTTCCTCCCCAGGCATCTAGTGGGAAGAAACTGCCCAGATGCCTCTCCTGAGAAGGAGGCAGGGAATTCCAGCCTCCTTCTCAAACATGGTGTGGAGTAGTATTGGGGAGCATGAGGGGATCGTGGGTAAGGGCTATGGTAGTCTTTGTCACTAGGAGTGACGGATGGTTCTTCCACAGGTGGACCGAAGCCTGCGAGGCGAGGCCCAGGTGGATGGTAATAGCAGCCTGGTCCTGCGACCACTGAGCAAGGAAGCTCATGGGCGTTGGGAGTGCAGTGCCAGCAATACTGTGGCTCGTGTGTCAACCACTACTAATGTCTACGTGTTAGGTCAGTGTCCAGGGGTCAGGGAGATGGGATGGGACAAATGGGGAGTTTGGATGTGGGGGGCTTGGCTCCAGAGCCGTAACGTTTTGAGGTTGAGGAAGGAGCATGGATAGGAGTTGAGACATAGAAGGGCCTTAGGATAGAGGACTTGGACCTCTACCGAGACCCTGCCCTGTCTCCTAACGCTAACCCTACAACATCCCCCTAACAAGGTACTAGTCCCCATGCTGTCATCAATGTGTCTGTGCTGTCCTTACCTGAGGGAGCCAATGTCTCCTGGGAGCCTGGTTTCGATGGTGGCTACCTGCAGAGATTCAGTGTGTGGTATACCCCTCTGTGAGTATTCCTTACTCTGCTTCTTCCTTTTTTTCTTTAACCAGCTCAGTCCTACTGCCCTCCTTGTCCCTTTTGTGCTAGACTCTTACCCAAATCTCTTACCTCTCTTTCAATCGTTCTATGTTGTACACCAGTTCTCAGAATGTGGTCCAGGGACCCCAGTAAGTATCTAAGACTCTTTCAGAGGGTCCACAAGGTCAAAACTATTCTTGCAATAACACTAAGGTGTTTTAGTTCTGATATGGTAACTAGTGGTAGAAGCAACCAATATAAACAAAACTTTGAGAGCAACCTATTAGGATATTGAATGGTTTAGTCACAGTTCTTAGGTCAATGAGATCAGGAACCAGCCCCAGGGACAGGAGGATGTGTGCAGAAAGAGGTGGCCGAGAAGACAGGAAGACACATACACTACTTGTTGTTCTGGTACCTGAGGACTCTTATGATCCTGCCAGGAACATCTCCCGATTTTTCTGCCCCAATCCCAGAAAGTCACGGACAATACTTTCAGGAAGTCAAAGTATCTCACTCCTCTGTGCTCCAAACTCTCCCGTTCATTAGCCTCCTGGCCTTCAATTTTCATAGGGCCAAGCGTCCCGACCGTGCCCACCATGACTGGATATCCTTGCCAGTGCCTGCAGGTGCTGCTCACCTAGTGGTAGCAGGTCTGCAACCCCACACCAGCTACCAATTCAGTGTCCTGGCCCAGAACAAGCTGGGGAGTGGGCCTTTCAGTGAGATCATCCTGTCTTCTCCAGATGGTGAGACTTCTCATCCTAACAGCCCCCCAGAGAAAGCGGAGGGGAAAGGGCAGACCCAGGGATGTGGGAGAGGTTTGGGGGGACTTGGGTTGGGGCAGGAATGAGAAATTGAGAAGGGAGAAAGATGTTTGGGAACTTGGGTATGGAAGGCAGTTGTACAGGGAAAGATTGGAGAACGATATTGTTGCACTTACATGGTTTAAAATAATGTGAAAGTTGGGGTAGCTAGGTGAGGCAGTGGGTAGAGCAGCAATCCTGAAGTCAGGAGGACCCCAGTTCAAATCTGGCCTCAGACACTTAATACTTCCTGGTGTGTGACCCTGAGCAAGTCATTTAACCCCAGTTGCCTCAGCAATAATAATAATAATAATAATAAAGTTACATGTGAGAGGGCTGAAGAAAAATCTAGGAAATAGATTGTTGGTTCAGAAAAGAGATGGATGCTTGGGAAATGTGGAAGGGTTCCCATGTGGTGGAGAGTTGTTCTAGGGGGGAGACTGAGGAACTGAAGGACTGAGAAAGCAGAAAGTTTGGGGAAAGTAAAGCAAGTTCTGTCCTTGCAGGGCTCCCAACTACCCAGGTGGTCCCCATGTCACACCCCACGGAATCCCAACTACCCCTCTCCCCACCCCGAGGACTCCTGGCAGTGAGGACAGCAAGGGGTGTGCTTCTGCACTGGGAGCCTCCTTTGCTGGCTCCTGAAACATTAGCCAGTTATGCTCTGGAAGGGCGGCACGGCTCCCATGGCTGGGAAGTGCTGGACAGGGCCATTGGGGGAGCTGACACTCAACTGCTGGTGCCTGGACTCATCAAGGTAAGGGAGAAAGCCTGGGGAGGTTAGGGAAAGAATGGGGAGGAAGAGGTAGGGAAGAGAAAGGGGAAAGAGAGAAGAAGGAAGTAGAGAAAGAAACATGAGGGAGTGAGATGAAAAGAGAAGAGGAGGAGGAGGAAAAAAAAGGAGAGGGGAAGTAGAGGAGAAGAGAGAGAAAAACAGACATACAACAGAAAGAGATAGAGACAGAGAGAGAAAAACAGACAGACATGCAGATACAGACACACACACACACACACACACACAGAAAGCGCACATGGGTGAGGTCATTTAACTACTTATTCTGCTCCAGGTTCTGCTAAATGCTAGGAATACAAAGATAAACAAGGCAGTCTACTCATAAAGGGAAGCGAAGATGGGGGAAAGAGCTAGAGCAGAGGAGCATGGGAGCCCAGTTGTAGGCAAAGGGTGGAGCAGTCAGAGACAGAGAGAGAGCTGGCTCTGGAGGGGAGTGGGCTCGGCTGGCCCCTGTGGGAAGTCCCCAGTTGGGAGAATGGGTCCAGAGCAGTGGTTTGTCCAGGATGATCAGTGGTGGCTGAGGGTCAGTTTTCTTCTGAGGGGTTTTCCTCCTGTGGATTTTGAAATCACTTTGTAGGTGTTTCCTTCTACTCCCCCTTCCTCCCCATTCACTGTCTCCTTCTCCCCATCACCTTCAGAGACATTCTATTGTGTACCTGCTCTATAGGGGATACTGAGCTGTGCTCTATACCCCCGTCCCCAATGCTCTTGCCCCAATTTAGGATTCCTTCTATGAGTTTCGTCTCGTGGCTTTTGCTGGCAGCTACATCAGTGACCCCAGCAACGTGGCCAACATCTCCACAGCTGGTGAGGACCCTATGCCGGGGTTGGAGGAGCAAAGGGAATGGTGGGCCCTCAGAATCCTTGGGGTCACTCTGTCCGCCCCATGCTGACTCCCCTCTCCACCCCCACACTCAGGCATGGAGGTGTACCCCTCCCGAACACAGCTTCCCGGCCTGCTGCCTCAGCCTGTGCTGGCTGGTGTGGTTGGCGGCGTTTGCTTCCTGAGCGTAGCCATTCTCATCAGCACAATGGCTGCCTGTGCCATGAACAGACGTCGGGCTGCCAGACTCCGAAAACGTCACCGAGGTAGGCCCTATCCTGCCGCTATCCGGGCCCTGCAGCCCACCTAGACCCCAGCTGCTCCGTTGTCCCCCAGCCAGAGAGATGTGCCCTGATCCTCTCACAAAGGCCCTCTTCTTTGCCCCAGACATGTGGCCCCACTCCCTGTCTCCCCCAGCCTCCGAGACCCAGGACAGGTCTATTCTAGCTTGTTTCCTCTAGTACAACTCCCATGCTGCTGCTAGCCCCACCCAGAGCCTCCATTTCCACCATGTCCATCCCTACATGTGAGGAACAAACTGCCTCTACCCTCCCAGGCCTGTGCCAGGCCCCATCCCAGAGCCTGCAGACTCTGGGGCTGGGAGCTCCATGGGGTGGGTAGGAGGAGCATGTCCCAGGGACTGGAGCATGGAGAAAACAAAAAGAGCAGAGTCCTCTCTCCATTGCTGTCATCATCCCCCTGTTCTCACACCCTTCCAGATCTACCACTCATCTTCTCCCCCCCAAGGAAGTCACCTCCCAAGTAAGTTCTTCCATCTCCTAGTCCTCTGACCCTGCGGTGCCCTGGGCAGTGCCTCCTCCCTTTATTCTTCTGCACCTTCTGTGGGGAAGTAGGTGGTGGGGTCTCAGGGTGGATGGGGCTAGACTGGGGCTACATTACTAAGATTACACAGGCAGCCTCGAGGAAGGGAAGCTCTGCCTTTGGCCTTCCCACAGGCCAGGGACATTGTGCCAGTCAGGGCCCAGCCTTACATCCCTCCAAGGCTAGTGTTCTCTTTTCTTTAGACCAGGGGTCCTTAACTTGGAGTCCATGAACCTTAAAAAATATTTTAACAATAATTCCAATAGAATTGGTTTCCTTTGTAATTTGTGTGCTTTGCTTCATTCGTTTAAAAACACTATTCTGAGCCGGGGTCCACAGACTTCACCAGATTGCCACAGAGGTTCGTGGCAGAAATGGTTAAGAACCCCTGTGTAGACACTGCTTCCTGGCTTCATCTTCTTGGCATTTTCTTGTTCCATCCCAAATCTCCCATCTCCTGTCTCTGGCTCATGGGTGGTTAGGATTGTCCTGTGCCCCTCCGTGCTGACGTGGGCTCTGATGCCCCACCCCTCCCCAGTTCTGCTCCAGGCTCGGGCAGCCCTGACAGTGTGGCGAAGCTAAAACTCCAGGAGTCCCCATCTCTCAGCCTTCGACAAAGTCTGCTGTGGGGGGAGACCACCCAGCTCCCCAGTCCTCCTGCCCAGCTCCTGTCTAGTCCACTGCCCCTGGAACCAATCTGCCGAGGCCCTGATGGGCGATTTGTGATGGGACCGGGTGCTGGGTCCCCCCAGGTTTTGCTGTCCCAGATCCAAGACGAGCCCCAAAGCACAGTCCATCGCCAGGCTCACTCATTTGACTGCAGCAGCAGCAGTCCCAGTGGAGTGGCCCGGCCCCTTCACATTGCTGACATCAGTCCTGTGGGCCCACCACCTAGCCCCCTGCCAGCCCCTAGCCCCCTGCTCCAGTATTTGAGTCTCCCGTTCTTCCGGGAGATGAATGTTGATGGGGACTGGCCGATTGAAGAATCCAGTCCGGCTCCACCCCTTGACTACATGGACACCCGGCCAGGCCCTGAGACAACTCTGTCTCGACCTCTGGGCTCCCCGTTAGGCCTCCCTAAGGCAGTTTTGCCCGGGAGTGGGGTCAGCGGGGGGGGCTCTGATTCACCCTGCACTGCCTTGGCAGACTGGACACTTCGGGAGAGGGGCCTTCCTGGGCCTCCCCCTGCTGTGCCCAGAGGCAGCCTCACCAGCCAGAGCAGTGGGAGAGGTAGTGCCTCCTTTTTTCGGCCCCCCTCCCTGGCCCCCTCTCTTGGCGGTAGCTACCTCAGTCCTCCCTCAGGGGACACTAACAGTTGGGCCAGTGGAGGAATTGGTCTGGAGAGGTGGCCTCGGAGGGAACATGTGCTGACCGTCAGTAAGAGGTGAGCATGGTCTCTTCCCTTTCTCCTTGTTCCATCTCTTCCTTTTCTTTATCTTCATCATTCCTCCCCTGGGCTAGTCTCATATCTTCTTTGGTTCCTTTGAAGTAGTGGTTAATCCCTGATTGTGGACATTGCTCTGAGGCTCAGAGGGCTTCCATAGCCATTTCCAGGTCAGGGAGCCATTTACGGTCCTGAGCCTTTCTGCTCCATAACCCACACACAGACAATTTTGTGCCCACAGGAGGAACACTTCAGTGGATGAAAACTATGAATGGGACTCTGAGCTTCCTGGGGACTCGGAACTGCTCGAATCCCTGCAGCTGGGGCAGAGGGGTGGTGGCTCCCGGCTCCAGGCTGAACCAAAACTAGGTGCGTGAGACACCCCCCCCCGCCCCGGGCAGGGGGTCAGGTGCCAGCTTCTTCATCCTTCCCAGCTCAGCTCACCTGGCATTGCTCTACCCCATGATTTCCTTTTCTTAACTCCCCAGCACTGGTTTTGGCTCAGGGCCTGCTCGTTCTTCCCTCCCAGGTTTAGTTTGCAGTTGTACCCTGGTCTCTCTATTCTGGGATTATAGATATCCCCCATCTTCACCTTCACAAAAAAGGTGGCATAGGCTCACTGTCTTCCATGTCCCCCATTTAGCTTGTCCCTTGAAGCTTTTCTGTCTTTTTAATCTGTTGCTTAAAAAAAAGTGCTTCCATTTCTCACTCCCCTATTTTATGCTCCTCTCGAAGGCTCCAAGGAACCAGAGAGTACCTGGGGTGCTGCCCACCCTCTGGGACCAGAAGAACGCTGCGCTGCACTCCGGGAGGAGTTCTTGGCCTTCCGACGTCGCCGTGACGCTACCCGAGCACGGCTACCTCCTCGCCGGGACCCTATTAATCACCCTGAGCAAGCCACATTACTATGAATGCTTGATGGTGGTGGGACGAGAACCTGTGGGAAAGGTTGAACAGGGACACCTGCAAGGGTATGGGGACACTAATAACGCCCCCAGTTGGTACCTAGGCACAGACACTGGCTGGGTAAGGGGGAGGATTTGGGTAGCACTGTGTCCCTTAGGTTGAATTGGGTTTCCCCAGAGGGACTTCTCCTCTCCCCAGGGCAATGAGGGAGGATGATAGCTACAGAGATCTCAGGGTCCACCCTTGCCCCTTCTGTGTGAGTGTGGTGTGGGGGGAAAGTTTTTTACAGGCAATTAAAGAGAGACTGAGAATACTTTACTTGTGTGTCGTGCCTGGCTCTGAAGCTGAGGAGGGAGAAGTGGGAAGGAGACTAGGGCCATGAATGATAGGGATGGAAATTCCCCAATGTGGAGCACGAGTCCCTCTCCAGCAAAGGGCCAGACCCAAAGCTGGGCCAGAAGGGTGACGCCTGAAGGAACGGCCATCTCTGGCACTTCCTACTCTAGTCTTAGCTATCTGCCTAAAAAGGCCAAGTCCCCTCTGAGGAGACCTCCCCGCCACAACCTTCCTTTCTGCAACATGTTAAGGAATAATAACTGAGATGGGAAAAAATGGTGAGGGAAAGTGGGAGAGAAGAGTCAGCCCTGAGCTCCCAGAAGCCAACCCTACCCCTGCGTCTGGGGCCCCCGGGTGGAGAGAGTGACTTCACTCTTACCACCTGTCCAGGCTTGAAGAAGGTGGCAGGGCAGAGCGGGACAGGGCAGGCCAAGCAAACAGCACAGGATTGCCTCCTTGGCCTGAAGAGCCAGCCGAGGTGGTTGTGCAAAAGCCAAATCAACAAGCATTATAAAGCACTCAGCACACCAGGCAGTGTGCTAGAGGCTTGGGACACAGAGGCAAGAACAGTTCCTGCCTTCTAAGGAGCTCACAGTTTAAGAGGGAAGAGACCACAAGAAGGGAACCATGTGCAAACAAGGTATAGGCAGGATACATATTTTTGGAAATAACCTGGGAAGGAAGGTGCTGCTATTAAGGGGAAATGAGGTGTGTGTGTGTGGGGGGAATTCTGCTTTCTGCAGAAGAGACTGGCACAAATCTTGAAATCCACCTGGCTGGTCTTAATTGCCACTTTCCTTAGGAGAAAATCCCTTAACTTCTCAGACTTCAATAATCTTATCTGTTGTCTGGACTAGGATTAAAGGTCCCTTATCATTCTAAATTCCAAGATTCCATGATCCCTTTCTCTCACAAACCTTATCTCTCTTCCCCTTGGGCATAAGGAGGGAGAGGAGGAAGAGAGTTGTCTCAGAGTGTGCCTCAGTTTCCCCATCTGTTGTTCTTATGATATGTACACATAAGGGTGGCGGGAGTTTTCAGCTCCGAAGTTTCCCAATCAGGTCCATATCTTTGGAGTCGTTCATGGAATTTGAGGGAGGTACCTCCCAGGAGCCCCCGTGCTCAGCCTCGCTCCCCCCTTGCCTTCTCTGCCCTGCGCCTTTAAGTCCTCGCCTGTGGCCCCGCCTCAGGCCCGCCCCCTCGGCTGAGGCGGGAGCTGCCTGAAAACCCCCGCCTCGGAAGCCCAGTGCCACTCTCTGCGCGCCGCGCCCCAGCCCGCTCCCCTCTGCGTCCACCGCCCGAGGTAAAGGTGAGCGCCGAGGCCGGGGAGGAGGGAGGGCAGAGGGAGACCTGCGCAGCTTGGGCAGAGTCGGGGGGCTGCGCCGGGAGTCCCTGAGAGCAGGGATAGGGTCGACTCCGCGTCCCGTGCCGTGCCGCCCCGCCCGTCCTCTGGATTGGCTCGGCGCTAGGCTAACGGGACAGGTGGGGCACGGGCGGCGGCCCTTTTCTGGCGCGCGGAGCTTGGGCTTTGCCGGGCCGCAGAACCGGTGTCCGTGCCCTCCTCTCGAGCACCGGGGATGTGGGAGAAGCGCTGGCCGGGATCTTGCACAGGGAGGAAGGGGAAGGTGAGGGGCTAGCACGGGAAGGGACCCGGTATAAGGATCGGCGCCTAGCGCGTCATTACCCTCCTCGAGGAGGGCTGCCCCCTTGGCTTTTCCTTGACCCCTGGCACTTAGATTTTCCCCTACCGCTCTTCTCACTTCTCTGTTCGTGGTACACGTGTGGGGTGCCGCTCTCCTTTCCCTCAACTCTCTGCTTTCTTCTTTAAAACTTTTCTCTGGAGCTTGATTTCAGGCCTCCCAACAGGGAGGTGTCCCCAGAGGCACTGGGCTTAGCACTAGGTTAGTAGCAACCTGGATTGGTTGCCTCAGTAACCTTATTCTTTATTCGCAGGAAGATCAGGGTCCGCACTTTGGTCCCATTCTTCCACTATTGGGAGGGGGGGTATGGCGGGGTTCTTTCCCTCCTGAGCAGTCCTGGCTGCAGCTTGACCTGTCTGGCTCCCATGGCCTTGGATTGGGGAGGGGGGGTCTTGCCCCTTCCCTACCCCATCCCCCCTGCTGCTGGGAAAGCCTCTGGCCGTGGCTGTTAGGCGGGCTGGCTGCCCAGACCACTGCGTCACCCTGGCGGCGGGTGAGTCATCTCTCAGTAACGGCCAGGGTGTGGTTTGGGGGGGGGGGGAAGGTAAGGATTAGGGGAGGCAAGGGGCCGGACGTACTGGGCTAGAGAGGGATTAGCAGTCAGTCCTCCAATAGGAATGGGCTTGGAAGAGCATGGAGGATAACAGATCCTCTGGGCAGGGGCCATCGAGTTTCGATCTGGCTACAAGGATCTGAAGGATTGAAATAGTTCCCTCCTCCCTATTCTTACTACCTTTCTGAAAAGGTATCCATCTGGAAATTGGACCAAAGGTGCACCGGTGCATTGCCTGGTACACAATAGGTACTTAATCAATGCTTTTTGCGTTTTTGGCTTATTGGTACCCAGCTGGAAAGGGTAAAGGTGCGATTTGTATATGGAAGAGGATTCTGGATTTTCCCTCCCAACTCTCTAGTACATACAGCCTTGAGCTTTCCATTCCTGTTTTGTGATGAATGGGAAGGGAGTGGAGATGTTGGGGTGGAGCAGAACCTGGAGGGGACCCCAGAACCAACAAGTCCTCTTTGTCTTTCTTTTCCCCCTCCCCCATTATGCCTCTGTCTTCCTGTTCTCTCAGGGCTAGATTCTGACCTCATTTACCCCTCTGGGAATTTTCTTTTGTACATATTGGTACTAGTCTTGAATCCAGCTCCTACCCCCACAAGAACCCCGAGTCTCCATATGTATACTTTCCCACAAGCTGACTGGCCTGCAGGTTCTACCAAATTATCTCCCTGCTGATTCTATAGTGACCCCTCCTAGGAAATGCTCCTCACCCTGATGGTGCCATCTCCTCCTTACTCCAGATTCTTCTCTGAGCATTCTCACCCTTGTCTGCCTGGGAGGGATTGTCTTTGTGCCCTGCCTGACGCCTCCACCTAGCCCCTTGTACTATGTTTAGTATACAAAACCCATAGCAACAGCCCCCGCCTGACCTCCTCCTGCCTGCCCTCCCTTCCCCACCCCAGCACACCCTCCTCCCGCCTAGCCCTTGTGGCTTCCTGTTTGTGTATCTCTAGCGTTCTCCACTTGGGGCAGGGGGGGCTGCCCTATGAGGGACACTGTAATCAGACTCACTGCCCTCCCATCTCCCTTCCTTCTTCCTGCTCCTGTTATCCCCTCATCCTGTGAGCAGATTCCCCCTCCTTCCTTCTGTGTCCCCTTTCAGCATGGTCTGGAAAATTAACTCACCCTTTTTCCTCCATCTTAGAGCCTCCATGGCCCTCACCACAGTTTTCCTCTTCCCCTGGCATTGAGATTGAGGCTGGGGGATGAAAGGGAAGCAGTACAGGCTTGTTCTGAGGCTGGGCTTGAGTCTAGTAATTTGAGGATAATAAGGCATCCCTTTTCTCTATTCCTCAGCACTTAGTAACTTGGAGGATAGGATCAGGCTCTTGTCAGCCTTTCTGGGTAGAGATGAGGTGTCCTGCCTTCCCCCCCCCCCCCCTTACCTCTTACTCCTATATACTCTCCCACCTTGTGCAGCCGTGAGTTCTGTGAGATCTATGTTCAGATCTTGCCCCCTCCCTTCCTCTTAACTGTGCTTCCATATTCCTGAGCTATCCAGCTGCTGGCTTTCCATGCCTACTCTGGTTTAAGCATCTCTGAGGACCCCACACTGACTTTCTAATTTAGTGTATCCTCCCCTCTGGGCAGAAACCTACTCTTTTCCCATCCAGGGTAGGAGAGGCAGTCCAAAGGGTTTGCTGCCAGGGTGGGCCTCTTTACCCTTAACAGCCCAGCCGGAGCTTGTCAGCTCACGCCTGTGATACCTCCTTCCTCCCTTCAGCCAGGATGGGGAAGGGAGGAAGAACAGCTGTTGGCCAGGATGGTTCCTTCCCAGGGCCCCTCCCTACTGCTCTGGCACCACGGAGTGGCTGGAGCTCCAGAACATAGCAGACACTGCAGCTGGAGCCCCCTCCTTTGCCAGCTGTGGCCCAGGCCCAGGATAGTGGAGGAAAAGTGGTACCTCTGAATTCCTTCCCTCAGGGGCTGTTTGGTATAGAAGTCCTGGGTCTGGTTCAGCCCTGAGAGAATAGAAGGAACCCACTTATTTAGACATTATCGTCCATTCTTTCCCCACCCCCTGTACTGGGGTTAATTATTCTCTTTCCTAACTTGTGCCTTAGTGCTCCCTGGGTCATTTAATACTGAACAGGACCCAGATCTGAGAATCAGGCATGTAAAACTCAGTTGATCCTAGGAGATGGGAGCTCAGAATTTAACCTAGAAGACGTAGGGGCTTACTTCTCTTCAAAAAGGCCACCATGGAATTTTTCCTCTCTCCTTACATCCTCCTCTAAAGCCTTCACAATCTCAGGGAAACACAATGAAGTTTGGAAGAGGAAAGAAGTCCCTTTTCCAACCTTGTCCCTTCCCCCCTCCCTCCAAACTTTATCAGATTCCTCAGCTCCATCTCCTTTACCAACCTCTCTACTCTTAAAGTTGATGAGGGGATCAGATTAGAGTCCAGGAGTTATCCATTCTCCTCTCCACTCTTGATCTCTTTTGGGGGAACGAATATGTGTGTTGGAGGTAGGGAGGATGCTTGTTTAATAAAGTTACAAATAGTTGAAAGGAACTTTCTAAGCAGGAAGTAAATTGTGACACTTGATAAATTGGGATAGAAAGGAGGGTTTAGATATTGAAAAGAGGCTGAGACACTGGTTCTCCAGGCAGAGAACGTGGGGCTTTAAGCTATACCTTTCTTCTAACCTTTTCATGACGCTCATATCACAAGGGGGAAGGACTGTAAGGGGTATGAGCCCTGGTTATCTTGAATAATGAATTCAGAACCCTCAACTGGATCCTATTATGGAAAGTTGGATGGAGTAGGAGGATGGGGATAGTAGATCGGGATGACCACTTCTGAGACTTGATCTGCAGGCTTCTGAAGCTTGTGCAGTAAAGGAAACAATTTCTTAGCACACATTAACCTCATCCTGTCAGTATCCAGGAATACCCTTTTTTGTGTAGCCCTAGAGCTTATCCCATAATTCTGGGGATAAAGGATCCTGAAAGAGAGAGGAGAAATGGCATAGAAACTGAACAAGTCTCCATATGGGGCAGTAGAGTTGTAATGGGCCTGCCTAGACAAGTATATGGGCACTTGTCCAAGGTAGGGGGTGGAAGGTGAGCATGGGCAGCCTCTTGGCACAGTGTAGACATTCTAGCACAGGCTGGCAGACAGGAAACCACCCAACCACTTTCTCTTGTATCCCTTTGACTCATGCTTCTTCCCACCTCGTCTCCTGATATCTATCCCATCTGGTTAAGGGAAATTACTCTTACCTGGATTCTGTAGAAACATGCCATTTTAGAGTTCCTAGAAATCAGGGGTGACTGATTCCCTTCTTATAAATCTTATAAATCTACTATCTGCCAGCCTTGAGCATATCAATTGTAAACCATTCCTGATTCTACTCCATTTACTTGGACTGCCTTCTAAAACCTTTTTTCTGTCCTCATTACTCACCTAAGTACTACCTAGTTTTCCAGGCTAAATTCAAGTCCTCCATGTTCCATGAAGATTTTCTTTAGTACCCTAACACTACTCCATATCTTCTGAGTGCTAACAGTTATTAGCATCTGTACCATACAAATGAACCTGAATTAGAGTATTCCATAATTGTTTCATGTGTATGATTTCATCTCACCACTGAATAGTAAGCTCCCTCAATGGAATGTAAGCTCCTTAAGGGCCAGGTCTGTTTTGTTATTTTGCTGTCAACTTGATTAGTGCTTAATAAATTGAATTCTTGAATGAAAGACTTTCAAAGCTGGGTTTTCTTTTACATTGCACACAGGGCCTGGATGGAACTAGGCACATAGTAATTTCTCAGAAAATGTTCTTTGACTAACTTTACCCAAGTCTATTTGCCCCATCATACAAATCAGACTCCCCGATTAAGGGAAAGTACTCTCATCCGGATTCTGTAGGAAGATGCCATTTTAGAGTTCCTAGAAATAAGGTGTGAAAGAGACCATTCCCTTCCTATAAATCCACTATCTGCCAGCCTTGAGCAGATCAGTTGTAAACTATCCCTATCTTATTGTTTCCCTGTCCTTTTCCTCCAATACAAAGAAAGGGAAAGGAGAGATCTAGGTTAAAATGAGTGGAGTTGATTACTGTTCATTTCGTTAATTTGCCCACAGTTACTAGCCATACGTTTTGGAGAATCATACATGGGTATGGGTTGTATTCTCTGCCCTGCAGGGAACAGTAAAAGCAATTAATGCATGCTAAGATTTGGGAATAGAAATCAAAAATAAAAATAGTGCTAGTCCTCAAGGAGCTCACATTCTACTGGAATATAATGTATTCCAGTAATTTTAGTCTTAGAATCATCAACTGTGTGATCTTAGGAAAGTCTTTTTATCTCCTGGGCTTGTTTCCTTATATTTAAAATCAGGAACTTGAATTAGATTAGCTCGAGAAGGTTCAGTGCTTCTCTGTAACCAGAGTATGGGGGTGTCTCCTCCCAGATATCTGTACCACTGTCTCAGAATGGCCAACAGGGGACCCGCATACGGACTCAGCCGGGAAGTGCAGCAGAAAATTGAGAAGCAGTATGATTCTGACCTGGAACAGATCCTCATTCAGTGGATTACCACACAGTGCCGCAAGGACGTTGGGCGGCCCCAGCCTGGGCGAGACAATTTCCAAAACTGGCTCAAGGATGGCACGGTGAGAGCCGAAGCTCAAGGAATGGGAGCAGTAGGGAGAGGAGACAAAAATATAATTTCTATTTCTTTAGCCCCTTAGGATTTACAAATTGCTTTATTTCGATTGATAGACAGGAAAGCATAGAAAGAGTTCAGAAGGGTTCTAGTTAAGGCACTGAGCCTGAAGGTTGAACCAGGAAGGGGAGGAATTGGGAATTAACTACATGGCTATTCTGAAGGGTTGTTAAACTTTGCAGGGGGTTCTGTTCATCGTTATCCACTGACCATAGGGCGAGAGTGATCAAAGTTCTAGAAGAAAACTTGTAGAATATCAAGCTGGGAGCTAGAGAGCTCTTGCGGTTTTGGGTGGGCGTTATGTAGACAGGAGTTCTCAGATGATCTTGGTAGCTTCAGCCGGATGCTCCTATGGACACTCCAGGCTTTCCCAGGGATACAAGATGTCATTTCTGCCCTGGCTTTTCCTCTTCTCCCCCTCTCCCCAGAGGGCCCTCCTCTGGGCAATATTGGGCCCAGATAAAGCAAGCCAGGAAAATTGTTCAGTGTGGGATGTGCCCTTTCATGCCATTGCCTTCTCCCAGGTGCTGTGCGAGCTTATCAACAGCCTGTTCCCTGAAGGCCAGGGCCCGGTAAAGAGGATCCAGGCTTCCGGCATGGCCTTCAAACAGATGGAACAGATTTCTCAGTTCCTGCAGGCGGCGGAGCGCTACGGCATCAATGCCACAGATATTTTCCAGACTGTGGACCTCTGGGAAGGTGAAGCAAAGGCGGGGAGATGGGCCGAGGGCTGGAAGGCAAGGCTGGATGTGGCGGTGGTGGTGGGAGGGTCCTGGCCACATTTCCACATCTCTTTGGGATTGGTTTAGGTCTGTTAGCTCAGAGACCTGCCCCAGAGCTGCTCTGAAGGGTGGGATGGAAACCTTGAGGTTGGGGAAGGAGAATAATATTCAAGTTACTGATGAGCAAGGATTTAAAGGGCGGAGTAGCATTTTGAAGGAGAATTAAAGGAAGGGGTTGTGGTGGGAGGAGATGGGGGTGGGGGAAGAGTAAGAGGATTCACTGGGTTGGTCTCTCCTTCCCAATATTTTGGGAGAGACTCAGGTTCTCTAAGGTATCTAGATCTTGTGCCTTCACTTCTCCTTCCTAGGAAAGAATATGGCCTGTGTGCAGCGGACACTAATGAACCTTGGTGGGCTGGCAGTGGCTCGGGGTGATGGGCTCTTCACCGGAGATCCCAACTGGTTCCCTAAGTAAGTAAGGGGACAATCCACCCTCCCCAGAGCAGGTGGGGATATTTTTGCCTACTTTTATAAACAGGGTGGCAGGATTTATTCTGTCATCCCTGGATTCCCCCTTGCTCAGAATTTCCCTTGTGGCTGACCCTTGTTTTTTCTACCACCAGGAAATCCAAGGAGAATCCCCGAAACTTCACAGATAACCAACTGCAGGAGGGCAAGAACGTCATCGGGCTGCAAATGGGCACCAACCGTGGGGCATCTCAAGCAGGCATGACTGGCTATGGGATGCCACGCCAGATCCTCTGATCACTACTCTTCCCTACCTGCCCTTGAATGGTTAATATATTTCTAGCAGTGACATTCCCAGGAAGCCGTGGAACGCTCAAGCCACTTCTGTCCCCATTCCCTCCTTTTCTCCCCTTCTCCCTGCCCCTTGGTGGCACTACCTTTCCCGTTGTGCCTACAGATGTCCAGCCAGTGCCTTTTAATCTCGAACTTTCTGTAATATACTCCCTTCCCCCAAATCAGCAAAACTGGACCAACCACCCCATCCTCCCCTCTCCTGGATCAAACCGGACCCCTTCAACATTCCTATTCATTCTCCCACCCTGGCTTGTCATATTTGTGAATTTGCCCCTCATATTCATCTGCAGGCCAGGCTTCAGGGCACTGCCTTGAAAGGAGCTGAACATGGGACCAATTTCTCTTCCACAAGATTGTTCTTCCTGTTCCCCGCACCCCCAGCTTTGCTACTGTGGGGACTTAATTTATAGGGAGGAGCCTGTGGTGGCTGTTGTCCTGGCCACAGCTGGACTTTGAAAGCCACACATCTGGATAGGCCTCCTTGGCAGGGGCCTTTTTCCCCCTTGGTTCCTCCCTTCTTGGCATTCCCTTCTGCCTGTTCCCTCTTTACCCAGTAGCCTGAGACGGGCTTGGGGAGTGGTGGGGAGGGGGGATGTCCAGGGAGGTGGGTTGGCCCTGCCTTCATTTCTCCCCTCTTTTCCCCCTTCCTCAGAAGGCCCACCCAAAGTGTAAAGCTTGAGGAATGTGAGTTTGCTGATCTGAATAAAGATTCTCAGTCTTTGTAAGATGTAGCTGGCCTGTGTCTGAGGGAGTACAATGTAAATGGGAGGGAGAAGGGGAGAAGGGTGCCTGTCAGAAATGGAATTAAGATAAGGCAGGAACAAAGGGAAATGACCCTGGAAGGGGAGGGGATTTTCGGGCCTGTTTCTTCATCTGTAAAATGAAAGGACTTTTTATTTTTATCTCTAACTAAACCCTGTGCTTTTATGTTCACCACTCTACTTTCCTTTAGGATATCTCTCACCTTAGAACAAAGGTGGGAATTAACAAGGACATCTTTCTAAGTTGTCCCTGGGGGAAGAACTATGAGTTGGGAGAAAAAGCATTTGGGGCCTTGGGGAACAATCCTAGACAAACATGTCTATTTGTCCTTTTCTTCTCTGCTAAGGTGGAATTAGGAAGACTGTACTATTTTCCCCCAAAGGGAAAATAGTACTGACCTCTTTCCCAAGTTGGGCCAATATACACATCTATCTCCATTCCCATAGGCGTGGCACAGCCCTCCAACTAGCCATCCCAGCACTTAGGCAAAAGATCCTGTGGAAAGACCTTGGGTGGGGAAGAACAGTTGTATCTGGTTAAAATACTGAGAGCATGACCTAGTGAGGAGAATATTGAATTTAAGAGTTAGAAAAACCAAGGTTCAAATTCTATCTCTGATATTTACTGGCTGTGTGACTTTGGGCAAATCGCTTAAATTCTCTCCAACCTAGTTTTCTCATGTATCAATTGAAAAAAAACATATCACCTACCTCCTGGGGTTGTTGGGAAGATTAAATGAAGTAATATGTCCAAAGCACATTGTCAGTCATAAAGTGCCATATAAATCTTAGCTGTTATTTTTACTACCTACTTATGAAGTTGTTGTGAGGCTCAAATGAAATGACTTTAAAGCATAATACAGTTATCCCCTCCACATTGCAACTTTACCCATCTTGCAGGATGGCATTAGAAATTAAATGGGAATTTTGGGGGAGTTTTGCAGAAGCCACAGATGATACATGAAAGCCATAAGAGGACAGAGAAAAAGTTTAGAAACTCATGAAAGTTTAGAAATTAAATGGGAATTTTGGGGGAGTTTTGCAGAAACCACAAGATGATACATAAAAAGCCATAAGAAGGTAGAGAAAAAATTTAGAGAACTTGAGAGAAAAAAATTCAGACTTCTGTACAAATGGTGGGCCAAATGATTTTAATGGGGATTTTACAGGTTGCTGGGGGGCTGTGCCCCTAACCCTCAAGATGTGGAAAGGATTGTTGTATAAATACCAGTTACTAGTAGAGTTGGAGTTGGGTCCTTGAACTAAAGAAAGTGGCTTGTTATTAACTGGGAAATCAGTCAACTTGAGGTTGAGAGGGGGTTACTTGGCACTCTGTTGTCTTCATTTTTCATGTAGGAAAACCCATCTTCAACAAACATTTAAATACTTTTTGTATACAGAACACCAAACTCTGCCCTTATATAACTTAGAATCTAATTAATTGTTCACTCATTGTATAGCGTCTCTTAAGGTTTACAAAGTGCTTTCTCAATTAACAACCCTTTAAGGCAGGTGTTTGTCATGCCATACTGCCCTTCCTCCATTGTATCGATATAGAGAAAAGATCAGAGAGCTAGCTTTAGTGGTAGGATTTGAAACTAAATCCAATGCCTTCCATCATCTTTCTTTCTTTTTTTTTTTTTTTTAATAGCTTTTTATTTACAGGATATATGCATGGGTAACTTTACAGCATTAACAATTGCCAAACCTCTTGTTCCAATTTTTCACCTCTTACCCCCCCACCCCCTCCCTTAGATGGCAGGATGACCAGTAGATGTTAAATATATTAAAATATAAATTAGATACACAATAAGTATACATGACCAAAACGTTATTTTGCTGTACAAAAAGAATCAGACTCTGAAATATTGTACAATTAGCTTGTGAAGGAAATCAAAAATGCAGGTGTGCATAAATATAGGGATTGGGAATTCAATGTAATGGTTCTTAGTCATCTCCCAGAGTTCTTTCTCTGGGCATAGCTGGTTCAGTTCATTACTGCTCCATTGGAAATGATTTGGTTGATCTCGTTGCTGAGGATGGCCAGGTCCATCAGAACTGGTCATCATATAGTATTGTTGTTGAAGTATATAATGATCTCCTGGTCCTGCTCATTTCACTCAGCATCAGTTCGTGTAAGTCTCTCCAGGCCTTTCTGAAATCATCCTGTTGGTCATTTCTTATAGAACAGTAATATTCCATAATATTCATATACCACAATTTATTCAACCATTCTCCAACTTATGGACATCCATTCAGTTTCCAGTTTTTAGCCACTACAAAAAGGGCTGCCACAAACATTCGTGCACATACAGGTCCCTTTCCCTTCTTTATAATCTCTTTGGGATATAATCCCAGTAGTAACACTGCTGGATCAAAGGGTATGCACAATTTGATATCTTTTTGAGCATAGTTCCAAACTACTCTCCAAAATGGTTGTATTCGTTCACAACTCCACCAACAATGCATCAATGTCCCAGTTTTCCCGCATCCCCTCCAACAATCATCATTATTTTTTCCTGTCATCTTAGCCAATCTGACATGTGTAGTGGTATCTTAGAGTTGTCTTAATTTGCATTTCTCTGATTAGTAATGACTTGGAGCATCTTCTCATATGACTAGAAATAGTTTCAATTTCTTCATCTGAGAATTGTCTGTTCATATCCTTTGACCATTTTTCAATTCTTCCATCATCTTTCTATATAGTTATTTACATGTCTCTATGTAGGATACATGCAACTAACCACTAATACAAAGTGATATGATAATACCTGAGAGGTATCACTCAAGTGCTATTAACAAGGTTTGAGGAGCAGAAAAGTAACTTGTTTGGGCAAGTGTATAGAGTGAAAACAATAGTAATTCAAGTGATAGTCTAATCTCACCTCTGTGACTTTGAAAAGTCTTTTAGATTCCTCTGTAAAATGAGATAATTTGGAATAGATGGTATAGTCTACAGCAGTGATCCTCAAAGTGTATTCCAAAGAATTGTTGAGGTCTCTGAAACCCTTTCAGAGGGTCTACAAATTCAAAATTATTTTTTATTTCTAATATAGTAAATAGGTATAAATATAACCCATGTGAACAAAAACTCTTTGAACAGATCCTTGATAGTTTTTTAACAACATGAAGATATTGAGAACCATTGGTCTACAGGTTTAAATCTCACCTCCGTGACTTTGGACAAGTCTTTTAGTTTCCTATGTAAAATGAGATAATTGGAATAGGTGGTCTCTGAATCCCTTTTAGTACTAAGTTTATAAGCCTGTCAGTTTTGGGGTTTAGTTTTGGTTTTTGAGTCCGATTGGGTTAAATGACCTGTTTGGAGTCACAAAATTGGTATCTGAGGTTGGGTTTGAACTCAGATCTTCTTGACTCCAGCCACCTAAATATCCTTTTGAAATAAACCTTAAAGGTTAGATAATGGGTAGAGAGGGTGAAGAAATGAAGATTTCAAGTATAGAACCTCAGTTTCTTCATCTATAAACTTTAAACGAGGAGTTCTTCACCTTTGTGTCATGGACTTTTTTGGAAGTCTGGTGAAATCTGAATCCCTTCTTGGAATAATTTTTTTTAAATGTATAGAATAGAATACGTAGGATAATAAAGGGAAACATTGAAATAGTTATAAATTTTTTTGAACTTCATGAATCCAAAGTTTAGAACCCCAGTTTAAAGTTTAAACTGAGGGTATTGGGTTAATTATCTCTAAGATTTGTTCCAGTTCTAAGTCCTAGTCTTCCTTGTGAAAGGCATGGACATCAGGAGCAGATTGTTGACCAGCCCACAACTCAGGTGTGGTAATCCTACCCATAGCAAATATTGACTGAGAATGGGGCCATCTCAGCCTGGTACTTGCCTAACCCTTCACTCCTCTCACTGCAAAGGAGTTTCTGAAACCTCCCCAAGGCCACATTACCTTCTTCTCCTTCCAAAACACCCTTCAGTGCTTCTAATATTATGACCCACTTTGCACTTATGCCGTTGTTAGTGCTGAAGGCTCTTGGGTAGAAATTTTACATCCTCTCTTTCCCCAAGCTATTTCCATTCCATCATTTTCTGGTGACTTATTCTTCCCCAAGGAATATTTCTCCTTAGGAGAAAAACCATCTTTCCTAACTCTTGAGAATGATAAATTAAGGGAGATCTTGGAATTAGGCCTCCTGGCCCCAGATATTTCCTCCCTTGTGAATAGCTGTAGGAAGGCTTGGCAAGAGGTTGAACTTCAAAGAGAAGGTGGAGCTGGTTGAATACAGGAAGGCCAAAAAACATGTAGCCATAAGACTTCTAGAATTGTATACAATCAAATACAGTGAAAAGGGTTTAAGTTAACCTTGTAAGAGCAGTACCTCATATGTTTCTCCAACCTTCCAATTCCTAATGATTCCTATACAAGATTTAGATCCAGGGCTCTTCGCAATGGGGCTGTTCTCTTTGATGGTTACTTCTATTTAATAGATACCAATAAGCCCTGTGAGGAAAGTCTACTCTGATCTGACTCAGATCTGGAATTAGAAATTTTGAGACTTGGCAAGAGTGGAACAGGACACCAGCATAATGCCTTGGAAGCAGGAGAAAGTCCCAAGCTTTTCCTTGAAACTCTTTTCTCCTCATTTACAGATTCTACAATGAGAGGGGGAACTTATGGTACTCTCAACAAGCTAGGAAGAGTGAATGTTCCTCTGTATGTATGTGTGAAGAATGTGGCAGAAAAGGGCATTTTGGGAGGTGGAGATGGGGATGGGACCGTTTTCTCTTTTATGTCTTTGTGCAAGCTCAGTAGAAAGCACTTGAATCCTTAAGGTGTGAGGGGATCAGTGCTTATGGCAGTGAATCTAAATATCAATTTGATGTCACTCTAACCCTGTGAATGCTACTAGAGTCCATTCCATTTTGGCTAACATGAGGACTTTCTGTTCTGTGAGTGTCAGCCTCTATTCCACTTCAAAGGGAGTTCCAAGTCAGATGCAACAGGATGCTGAGGGCCTTCTTAAGCCCATTCTCCTATTTTGGGCTGTCCTATGCTTTCTGCTACAGACATAGGAGATATACCTCATACATAAGTTGTAAGACCATGGATTCTCAGTTGTTCCCACTCTACAACCCTATCCAGCTTAGGAATAAGGTACATATATATTTTAATATATTTAACATCTACTGGTCATCCTGCCATTTAGGGGAGGGGGTGGGGGGGGGGTAAGAGGTGAAAAATTGGAACAAGAGGTTTGGCAATTATTAATGCTGTAAAGTTACCCATGTATATATCCTGTAAATAAAAGGCTATTAAAAAAAAAAAAAAAAAAAAAAAGGAATAAGGTACATATTAAGGGGTGAAGTAAGTCTGAAGGAAGAAAAAAAAAATCTTGGTTTTGATTTCCCTTCATACCATACTTTAGGAGCATTGTTGGCCATTGGTAAAATCAAAACAATGGTAGGGAACTCATTTTCCAGAAAATTTAGGCTTTTCCAGTCAAGCTGAGAATGTGGAAGAAAGGCCATAACCTCAGGTATGAAAGGAAGTGGTATAGGAGGAGGTTCCTTTTTCTCCTGCCATTACCCTGTAGTATATGGGCCCTCAACCTCCTTACCCACACCCACAATAAGTTTGGCTTTTGGGAAGAATCCTCAGAATTTGGTCTTAAGGAGCAAAGCCATCATCATAGCTCTGTATAAACCAAGCCAGTTAGTTGTAGTTTTGCTTCCTTTCCTTGAGATCTATTTTCAAAGGAAAAATTTCTGAGTTCTGGCAATTCAATGTTCTTTTCCCCAGGCTAGATCTTAAGATATCTTTTAGTGTTTTCCTTCAGTCATCCTACAGATCTCCCAAAGCTCTTTTCTTTTGTTACTCCTCATTTAAAGTTAAGGCAGTCAAATTGGCCCTAGGGTTGGGATCCAGGAAAAACTTTCTCCTACTGTTTTCTCATTGATGAATCTTCAAAGCACAATAATCTAGGATTCCTATATCATA
Source organism: Sarcophilus harrisii (assembly GCF_902635505.1). NCBI lineage: Eukaryota > Metazoa > Chordata > Mammalia > Dasyuromorphia > Dasyuridae > Sarcophilus > Sarcophilus harrisii. The sequence goes on along the minus strand of NC_045429.1, from coordinate 362,861,705 downwards.
AGAGACTGCTGTCCCCATATTTAATCCCCAAAGGTTTGTAATCTGTGTTGAAGTAACTCAGAGTCCTTAAAGGTGAAGTGAACCCTAGTTGATCAGTTCTCTCTTCCTGAGGCCAACTGCCCACTTCCTATCTGATTTAAAACAATAGCTCTAAAACTTTTTGGTCTTAAGACATATATATATGTATATGTATATAATTTAATATTCTTTTTAACTTTTGATTTCTAAATTCTTCCACCCATCTCCACCCCTTAAAAGGAAAGTAATATGACATTAATTTTATATATGAAATCATGTAAAACATAGCTATATTAGCATATTGAAAAAAAAGTAAGGGAAATAAAGAAAGTGAGAAATTTATATTTCAATTTGCCCTCAGAGTTCTTCATTTCTTTCTTTGGAAGTGTGTAACATTTTTTTTTTTTATCATTACGTCTTTTGGAATTATTTTGGACCACTATATTGATCAGAGTCATCAAGTTTTTCACATCTGAACATCATTACATGTACACAATTCTTTTCATTTCACTATATATCAGTTCATATAAGTCTTGACACATTTTTCTGAAACTACCTTCCTGATCATTTCTTTCTTTCTTTTTGTTTTTATTTAATAGCCTTTTATTTACAGGTTATATGTATGGGTAACTTTACAGTAATTGCCAAACCTCTTGTTCCAATTTTTCACCTCTTACCCCCCATCCCCTCCCCCAGATGGCAGGATGACCAGTAGATGTTAAATATATTTAAATATAAATTAGATACACAATAAGTATACATGACCAAAACGTTATTTTGCTGTACAAAAAGAATCAGACTCTGAAATATTGTACAATTAGCTTGTGAAGGAAATCAAAAATGCAGGTGTGCATAAACATAGGGATTGGGAATTCAATGTAATGGTTTTTAGTCATCACCCAGAGTTCTTTCTCTGGGCGTAGCTGGTTCAGTTCATTACTGCTCCATTGGAAATGATTTGGTTGATCTCATTGCTGAAGATGGCCAGGTCCATCAGAACTGGTCATCATATAGTATTGTTGTTGAAGTATATAATGTCCTGATCATTTCTTATAGCATAATAGTATTCCATTACAATCATATGCTACATCTTCTTCAACCATTCCCCAATTGATGAGCATTCCCTTGGTTTTCAATTTTTTGTCACTTAAAGAGTTGCTCTATGATTTCACATGTATAATTGATTCCACATTTATGGTCTTCACAATAGGTGAAGGGAAGGAAGGAAGGAGGGAGAATTTGAAACTCAAACTTTTTAAAAAATGAATGTTATATGTTATTTTTAAAAAAGAGTTCCTGTAAATATTTTGTACTTATAAGTCCTTTTCCTTTTTCTTTGATCTATTTGGGGGTACAGATGGAATAGTGTCATTGCTAAGTCAAAAGGGCATGCACAGTTTTATAGCCCTTTGGGCATAATTCCAAATTGTTGGACAAGTTTACAATTGTACCAACAGTTTCTCCCCAACCCCTCAAGCATTTATCATTTCTGATAGGTCTAATGTGGAACCTCTATCACTCTTTCAAGAATACTTCCAAGAATTCTTGTTATGCTTGGGTTCACTTAGCATTTTTCTTTGAGGCTTGCTTTGTTAACTTTTAAGGTTATGTGTTGCTCTTTCCTGCCACCACAGTAGCTCTTTATGGTCAAATTCTATTTCTTGACTTTTAACTTTGTTATAGTCGGGGCTTTGCTCCTCCGTGTGTGGAGAGGCTCTGTCTCAAGTGTTTACATTTTTTGTGCTGTTATTTTCAGAACTAGTTTATTTGGGGGAGGGGGAAGATAGAGGGAGGCTGTAAATTTTTGGTGCTTCTAAGATAGCATTATCTTAAGAGAGTTGTGGTCACTGTTTTCTTGATCCAAGTTCTGGTCTCTACCCAGGAAGAGATCCTTGCTCCCTTTAAGTTGCAAGCACTAGTGATCCTCTTGGTCCTGGATCAGTGACCCGATCCTCTGTTCCCTTGTGACTGAAAATAAGCACTACGCTCCAACCTGGAACTATGACCCTGAACTGCTATGGACAAGAGTCAGTGCCAGCTAGACCTAGTTCCAGCAGAGTCCCTTTTAATAGTTTTTTTCCCCCCAGTTGTCTGATTCCCTTACTGTCTCTGGCCTGGGAGCTCTAGAAACTACCATTGTTGCTGCTGTTAAAATTGCCTTCAAAGTCTGCTGTGGTTACTTCTGGAGCCAGTATCTCATGTGTTCTGGACAGACCCTCAGCTCAATGGCACAAATCTTTCCTGTTGACCTCCTAAGTTCTCTTGGGCTAGAAAAATGTCTCACCTTGATTTTGTTAGTTCTACTATTCCAACAGTTTATTTGGAACATTTTTTAAATATAATAGCTTTTAATTTTTCAAAATACATGCAATGTAAAGGTAATTTTCAACATCTACCCTTGCAAAATCTTGTGTTCAAAGTTTCTCTCCCTCCCCACCTCCCCCCCCCACTAGACAGCAAACAATCTAATAGAAGTTACATGTGTGCAGTTCTTCTAAACATATTTCCATATTTATTATGCTGTGCAAGAAAAATCAGATCAAAAAGGAAAAAAATGAGAAAGGAAAAAACAACCAACCAAACAAACAAATAGTAGCAACAACAAATATGAAAATACTATGCTGTGATTCATATTCAGTCTCCATAATTCTTTCTCTGGATGCAGATGGCTCTCTCCATTATAAGTGTATTGGAATTGGCCTGAATGACCTCATTGTTGAAAACAGCCAAGTCTATTAGAATTGATCATCACATAATCTTGGTGGTGTTGTATACGATGGTGTCTTGGTTCTCCTAATTTCACTTCGCATCAATTCATGTAAGTCCCTCCAGGTCTTGCTGAAATCATCCCGATAGTTTCTTACAGAACAATAATATTCCATATCATTCATAAACCATAACTAATTCAGCCATTCTCCAACTGATGGGCATCCACTTAATTTCTAGTTCCTCAATAATACTACAAAAAAGGCTGCAATAAACATTTGTGCGCACATAAATCCTTTTCCCTTTTTTATTATCTCCTTGAGATACAGACCCAGTAGAGACATGGCTGGATCAAAAGGTATGCAGTTTTTTGGCCCTTTGGGCATGGTGGAACATTATTTTAAGTGTATTAGAGGAGGAGGAAGTGCTAACCCACTATCTTAGCTTCTCTCTGAGACCCCTTTACACCTTTAAAAATGAGAAACCAAAAGAGCTTTTGTTTACGTAGGTTTTTATCTGTCCATGATTACCAATTAGAAATGAAACAATAAATTTTTAAAAATTAAGTTATTTAAAAATAAGTATAATAAACTCATTCTATGTTAATGTAAATAACACATTTTAATGAAAAATATATACACCTAAAACAAAAAGAATTAGTGAGAAGAATGGCATCCTTGCACATATTTTTTTAATATTTTAATTCTTCATTTATTTATTTCCTTTCATATATTTTTACAAATCTCTTGTAATGTAGTCATTACAAGTAGTTTACTAGAAGACAGAGCCACATATATGTATCTGTACTGAGTGTGTTAACCTGGTTGTCATAAAGAAAATCTGTCCCCGCACAAAATTAGAAAAAGAAGGAATATTTTAATAAGCAAATAATAGTATTGTTAAGAAAATAGTTTTGACCTCACAGAACTCCTGAAAGGTTTTGGGAATCTCCAGAGGTCTTCAGATCATACTTTAAGAGCATAAAAAAGTTCTAAAAAAAGACAGACCTTGGAAGTTTGGCTAACTGAATTTAATTCAATTCAGTAAGTATTTCTTAAACATCTATTGTAGACAAAGGATTCTGCTAGTCCTTGGAGACCACAGAGATGAAGAGGAATATAGTTTCTGCCCTCAAGGATTTGGGTGTGAGGAGAAGAGAATGATAAATGAATGTGTGAGTGGCTCTGTGTGTTCAGGGTGTTTGTGTGCAGTTTGGGTGTGTGTCTGTGTGCAGAACCTTCTACAGGTGTGAACAATGGCAGCCTGACTAAGACTAAGAGAAAAGAAATGAGAAAAGGAAGGAGAGGGCTAAGGGTGGAGCCGCTCACCCCAACTCTTTGACTCATTTTCCACTTCTACAGAATGGAAAAAAATCACACTTTGGGTGGTGGAGCAGGGGTAAAATTTGGGCGATGCACAAGCCTGCGGAAGGAGTAACCTCACCCAGAATGTATGTGCTTATGAATAAATTGGTGGATGTACATGTACTGGGTTGATATGGGGGAATAAGGGGAGGGTGATCTGTAAGTTTCTGCAGAGGGTTCTGCATTGTTCAAGTGCAGCACGTGGGGGATGTATCCATACATAGATGTGTGTATGTGTGTGCACAAGAGCATGTAAGCAGGTCTTTATATGCATTTCCGCATGGTGCCCCAGAGAACAATGTGTCCCCTTCCAATGTCCACATACAGTTTATGATGGGTGTGGAGAACTTGGCAGAGGACCCAAGTCCCAGCCAAAAGCAGGAGAGAGTTGGGAGGGGCTGGACCTGGAAGGGAGATTTAAGGTACTTGGGATAAAACTGGAAGGTGTAAAGGCTCTCAGCTTTTGTGAAAATGCTGATTAACCATTGGTGGAGCAGATTAGGAGGAAATGGACTGAGGCTGTAACTAGAAAGTCGTAGTTTCTATGTAAAAAAGAAGTAACTTTCTTAACAAGAGAATTATTAAGCATAAGAGCAGGGGAGGGGAAGCTGCAGAAGGTGGTAGGAAGCGACCATAGGAGGGGAAAGGCAAAAGGAGTGTAGTGGAAACAGGACGTGACTGTGTTAGAAGCCCTTGTTGGGAGTCCCAGCCTTGCCATTCCCTACTTGGAAAGTCATTCCCCCAATTTGGGATTCAAGGAGAAAATACCCTAAGTTTAGAGCCAAAGAACCTGGGTTCAAATGCTGTTTGGATATTTACTGCATGATCTCGGGCCATCATGTATCCTTCCTAAACCTCAATTTTCTCATCTGTAAATGAGTTAGATGACATGCAATTCATTCTAAACCACTGATCCTACCATTTTGATTCAATATGTGTATCTGAATAAATATGATTCTATATGTCTATCAATATGCACAGTATTTTCTAAGTACTAAGTGGTCATGCTATATGTAGCAACATCCAGACTTTTTGCTGAGGCAATTGGGGCTAAGTGACTGCCCAGGGTCCCACAACCAGGTCACTTTTGTTAGGTTTCTGAGGTCAGATTTGAACTCAGCTCCTCCTTGCTTCAGTACTGGGCTATTTAGCTGCCCCCACCATCCAGGCTTTCTTGAAGGTTTGCACACTGTCCAGACATTCCCTACTTGCTACTTCTTAACTCTGTACTTGATGCTAGGAAGAGATCCTGCAACTCTTCTGGAATAAAAATCTCAGCTGTATTGAATGCCTTATTCTAGCATCTCAGGGACAGCTTGCTCTGGGGACCTGTAAGCCACCAGTACTCTCAAAGTGGTCCGAAAAAGGACAAAGTCTGATTCTTGTCCCCTTGATCTGAGCCCTGCAAGTTGTTGCCCTGAATTTAGATTTGAGCAAATACAGAAAACTAATAGTTTTAGCCTCTAGCAGCCATCTGGGAAGCTCTGGATTCAAATATGGACAGAAACGCAAGTTTCCCTCTGGTCTGGAATTCTCCCCCCGTGAGGGGGTGAGAAGTGAGGTCCAAGTTACTTTTTGGGATCCACTGCTGTTTGCTTCTGAATTAGTTCCTTTTTCAATATGGAGCCCCAGATCTTTGACCATCTCTCTATGCAGGTCCCCTTCTTGGTCTGTCTTGGCTGTGACCTGATGGTAGGTAGCAGTATGGCTGCTGAGTGGCAGCTGTCCCCATACCCTACTCAATGCCATGATGGGTTTGGGACCTCCTTTTGCTCTGGTACATAGCCTTTTCCTGCACTCTCCATGCTCTGGCTAGATCTGGTACCCAATGTCTCCCTATGACAATCTGGACTGGAAAAAAATGATTCACTACTGTGGATTTCTCTTAAAATTTCACCATTTGGATTAAGTCTGTGAAATTTCTAGAAATTGTATATTTGTATATCTGTATATATAAAATTCCCTCCAAAATATAGTATCTAGATATACAGTATATGTGTGTGTATATATATATATATATATATATATATATATATACACACATATAATACCATTTATATTATGTATATGTACACATATACATGCATACTATATACACACATATGTGTGTATGTGTATATATACACATGTATATGTATATATAGATTATGTATCTAGACAGTATATATTTGAGGAAATTGTTTTTTTTTTTTTTTTTTGGGGGGGGGTCCTCATGACACTCTTCCTGCTATTGTGCTATCCTGGCTCTGCTTTTCAGGTAACATCAGAAAGAAAGTCGAGAGATCAGATATCAGGACTAGCCTGAAGGGGATTAGCAATTCTGTCCCTTGGAAAATCAATACAATGTGTGGAGGAATGCTGGATCTGGAGATAGGAAACCTGAACTCATGTTTATTGAATTGAATTAGCATCTCCTTCAAATCCTGTGTCATCCTAAATGAGGGATCATTAGTAAATCATTTTGCTTTGCTAGTCCTGTTTCTTTATCAGTAAATTGAGAGAAGTATACTTGTATTAATTAAAGGGCTGTGATGAAGAAACTAGATGTGTGGTCTTGCTGATGTAGATATTCCCTCCCTTAAGACAGATTCTATCCTGCTCTACTTTCATTTATCAGAAGGCTCATTTAAGGTGCTGGTGATTTTCTTCAAATTCTTTCAACATCAATGAAAACCATCTAAGCAGGACATTTCATCATCTATCCCTCTTTTTTTTTTTTTTTTTTTTTTTTTTTTTTGTGAATGACTCCTATCTTTCTTTAAAATCATCTTTTACAAGTTCTCAAATGTAATTTCTCATTTGTAACATATTGTAACATTCTCATATCCTCTATAAACATTATAACTTACCTTTTGGATAATTTTCAGTTTTAATTCTTCAAAGGCTATGCTTTTCCATGAATTGAAACCACATAGTATCACCAGAAAAATACTAGAAAAATACTAGTGTGAAAAAGATAAGACTACGTTTTGGGAAGAAGTATATTTATATTTACATATGCTATATAAATATATAAGTATATATTTATATGTATTTATATATATACAAATGGTCTGGTGAGTTTTCTAGATACTGTATATTTGTATATCTGTATATATAAAAACAATTCCCTCAAATACATGGTTTCTAGATATATAGTTTATATATATGTATATATATACATATATATATGTATGTATATATATATAGTATATATATACATATATATACTATATTATATACTATACACACATATGGTATAGTATGTATGTGTACATGTGTATATATGTATGCATATATATATATATATAGTGATAAATCAGCTCCATAAGCTTTTCATCCAACTGTACATCATAGTCTGTATACCAGACATTTCTCATCTATTTAGTTTTTCTTGTGTGTATAACTAGACTAGCTTCTCTTGAATGATTATGGATATTATTTAGGAAGTTTAATGTTTTTTGAAGGCTTGATGCAATAAGCTCAGTCATGAACATCTAAAAACCTCATCTTCCACTGTGCCCTTTGGGATCCATGTTAACAAATTTTCCTTCATCTATAGACATGCACCAAGTTTTTATATTATATCCTCTTCATTCTCTACACTCTCTTTCAGTAGTATTATCAGCTAATCTGAGTTTGACTATCATCTCTATGCAGATGACTCTCCAATCAACACATCTCACCCTACTCTCTTCTGACCTTCAGAGGTCCATCACTACCATATATTGATTATGAAATGGGATCTCAAAGTCAACATGCCTGATATAGAATTCATTATCTTCGCTCAACTTCCCAATTCAAACTCGTTCATCAGCTCAACTTCCCTATTTCTGCTGAGGGCACTGCCATCCGTCTAGTTAACCAGGTTTTCAACTTCATAGTTGTCCTAGACTCTTTACTATTTCTGACTCCATTCTAACTCAACTATTAAGTCAGGCTGATTTAATTTCCATCCTATCTCCTCTATCCATCCCCTTCTTTTTACCAGCATGACTATCCCCCTAGTTCAGGGTCTCTTCACTTCTTACCTGAATTATTGAGACAGTCTGTCATAAATGCCCTTGCTCTCTAATTAATCCTCTATCCAACTGCCAAAATGACAGGTCTGATCATATCATTCACCTTCTCTAACGGCTCCTTATTTTATTGTTCAGTTATGTCTGACTCCACATGACCCTATTTGGGATTTTCTTAGCAAAGATAACAGGAATGGTTTGCCATTTCCTTCTCCAATTTATTTTACACGTGAAGAAACTGAGGCAAACAGAGCTAAATGACTTACCCAGAGTCACACAGCTAGTGCCTGAGAGCAGATTTGAATTTAGGAATATGATTCCTGACTCCAGATACAGTACTCTATCTACTGTGCCATCAAGCTCCTTATTACTTCTAGTATAAAATATATGCTGTTTGTCATTTAAAGCCCTTTACAACTTTCTCCATCCTACCTTTGCAAGTTGATGTTGCCCACCTCCAGCAATTTACACACTATATAGTCCAACCAAATTGGCTGCCTTATTTTTTCTTACATAAGAAATTCCAGTTCCTGTTCCCATGTCTTTGCACAAGCTATCACTCATATCTAGAATATGCTGTCCCCCACACTTTACTTCTGCTTCTTAGAATACTTCTAGTTTTCTTCAAAGCTCAGCTCAAATGTTGTCTCCCACATGAGAACTTTCCTGATTCAACCAATTCCATGTACCTCTCTATAACTACATATGACTACCTAGTAATTATTTTGTATAAGTGTGAGCATGTTGTCTGCCTGAAAGCTAGATACCATTTACAGAGTGCTTTAGAGGTTTGCAAAGTATTTACAAATATTACTGTTTAATTCTCACAACAACCTGGGAAATAGGTACTATTATTATCCTCATTTTACAAATGAGGAAACTGAGGCAATTAGAAGTTCAAATGACTTGCCCAAGATCACAGTTAATAAGTGTAAAATTGGATTTGAACTTAGGGCTCTATCCACTCTACTACCTAGCTCTTTTGAGGAAGCTCATTCAACTTTTAGACAGCTCTTATTGTGAAGAATTTTTTCCCTTATACTGAACAGAAATTTATCCGCTTTCAACTTTCACTTGTTTGTTAATACTAATTCTGTCTCTTCTAAGTCTCTTCTTACAGTTGAGTAACCCCAGTTCCCTTATTTGGATATGTAAATAAATAATCTTCTCCCTCATCCCCCCTCCCAGCCCCAGATGGCCACAGGAAGTGAGGAGGAATGGGATAGCCAGATACAGCCAGCAACAGAAGATGGAACCACTTTCAAGGTGAAAAGACCAAGAACAATGAAATGATGGCACTTATCCAGACTGGCTGCAAATTCCAAATTAGCTCTGTGAGGGACTAGCTTCACCCAGGCTGTCAAAGGTGTCTACTAATGATCAAAAAAGCTGAAGATCTTGTGTGTCTATTCACAGTGGACCCTGCATTTCACGGTCCTGAGCCATCAATGAGCCCGGTGAACCAGGACTAACACCACCAAGTTTTCTGTGTCTGCACCAGTGACAGGTCCTATGGAAAGGAGGCCTTGAACATCCTTTGGGAATTACTTTGCATGCTGCTTTGCTCACTCAAAGAAGTACAGTCAGGCAGAATTAGCCATACCCAGGCTGCACATGTCCTAGAACTCATCCAGATTTGATTCCATCATCCAGGGATTCCCAGAGTCTAGAGGAGTTGGTGGTTGTTTATTATTTACTAATAATGCATGATCTCCTTGGGAACACAGATTTAGTGCTAGAAGTGACCTCAGGGACCACCCAATTTAACTCCTTAAATTTCCCCAGATCTAATAAGTGAGTTTTTCCCCTTATCTTGCCTCCATTTTATAAAGGAGCAGTATAGATCTCTGCACCAAGCACCAACTACCTCCTCACCATTCCCTCCCATGACACCCCCTTTCCAGCACCCACCACATCTGGGACATCTCTGTCATCCTGATCACTATCTGGCCACTAGACCCTGATCCTGCCAAACCCAAAAGTGAGGTTGGTGACTTTGCATAGCCCTCTGTCATTTAAATCCAATTCAATTGCATGGCATGTCATGGCGTCACTTCCCCGATGTCATGGTCCTCTTGGAGAATGAAGGACAAACAATAACAACTCCCTTTCCAGCACTCTTCCATGTATCATCTTTTTCCATTAGAATGTAAACTATTTGAGGAGTTTTCGTCAGTTTTTGTATATCCAACTCTTATCACAGTGCCTGGCACATGGTTAATATTTGATAAGTGCTTGTTGGCTGGTTATATATAATTATATACATATTTTTTTTTCTCAGAAAGGAAGCCCAGAAAAATGAGGTGACACAGTCAACTTCACCTACCTAGAGGGACTGCAATAGCCAGGCTCCCAGTCTGGTGCTGAATTAATTTTTCAGTAGCTATGTGTTTGTACCAGTCACAATCTTGCCCTCTCAAGACCCCGGACCTTATTGCACAATGCCTAGCAGGAGTTCAGCTTCTGCTGGACTAAATATTTTTTTTTAATGGGTGGAGGCTTGAAGCCACAGAAGAAAAGAAGCAATGATACAGGGAAAGAATGAAGGCTGAGAAAAACAACAGGATGGTAGCTTTGGGGGAAGGGGACAATGCAGGGGAAAGGGTAGTAGTGATGTTGCCACAGAGAATTGGCTTCTTCCTGGGGAGATAGGGAATGGATGGTAACTGAGACACAAGGAGAGCTGCTGGGGGAGGGGATTCCCTCCCTGTATTCCATGAAATCATTCCCAGATGGTCTGCCTTTGTACATGGGGTGGTCCAGCCAAGAACTTGTAGGGATGAGATTGGTTAGAACATCCCCCCTCTCTCCCCCCCCCCCCCCCCCCAGGATTTAGTTTTCATTTGGAGGGGAGGGGTGGGAAGGCACCAAGTCAAATTTAATCCACTCCATTCCTATCCAAAGAGCTTCCCACTCACCTACCCAACAGACCGAGTCCTTATCTGCTGGGGACCCAGAACTCTCCCTCAAGTTTATCAGGACCAAGAATGACTGGATTTAATATATTTGCTTAGAGTTTATAATCCATAAGAAGAGAAGGTACAGGGTAATTCTTTAAAGAATGCCTTCCAGCTTTCAGGAGGGGACACTGAGGTCTGCAAGGAAACAGGGGACTAAGGCCTCCTCAGAGGAAAGTGAGAGCTGAGCAGGGAGCTTCCCCACCCACTGCTGTTTGGGGACTGAGTTTGGGTTGCCAGGGGAACCAGGCTATGCAATTTCCTGACTTTGGCAGCTTTTCCTTGTTGCCCTTATCTTAGCGACAGTGTCCCAGCCCCTGGTCCCAAGCTGGTCACGTAGGCGGGTTGGGGGAAGTTTGAGCGAGGGATATGGAGGTGGGGGTCAATTTTGCCAAGTGGCCTGTGAGAGCCTTTAAAGCTTGTGAAGATGTATGGAGAAGCCTGAGTAATCAAGCTGGGTTACCACCCCATGGACATAGGCTCACCATGTGGAAACAATTTTTCAGGACACGTGGAGAAACTCTGTGCCCCAGTCTCCCACTTCCAAAACCAGAACTTTCTCCTTTCTGCATCCTTTACTTTTATTTCCTCTTTCCTTTTCTCCCTCCTCCGCCTTCTTTCCCTTGGTTTCGTTTCATTGCCTCCATGATAACCCCACATCCTTCTTTTCCTCTCATCCCAGCTCCAGCCTCTCTGTGCCCATCCTCTCCTACTTTGTCTCTCTCTCTCTCTCTCTCTCTCTCTCTCTTTTTTTTTCTATTCTTTCTTGAAAATCCCTATTTTCTCTCTCTTGGTGGTCTTGTTCCACATCTTAACCTCTTCTCCTTCCCACTTCTCTATATCTAAGACCCAAGGATATTAAATTATTCCTTAGGACTATGTTCTTAGGATTTAAAGGAGACATAAGGTTTTTAAAAAAGTTTTAAAATATCAGAATGGGTAATAGAAGAATTTTTTCAAGTATAATTTCAGTACAGAGTTTCAGATCAATTCAGATCAGAAAGGGTAAAAGGCCTTTCTAAAGGAAGGATTTTAGTGTACATTCCACACTGCTCAGATAGATTTTGAACTATTTTAACAGTTTCAGAATTAGGTTTCCAGTGAGGGGTCCCACGAATCTATTCTCAACTTTTTGAAAGTTAACATTTTTATCAGCATAGATGGCGTGTGCTCATCAAATTTGCAGGTGACTCAAAGGCTGGGAAGGAGAGCTCACATACTACATGACAAAGTCAGGATCCCTTACAGGTATGGGGGTGGATCTGGTAAGAGGAAATTTAGTGAAAGTAAATGTAAAATCTTACATGAGTACAGCACAGAATAGGAAGGCCTGTTGAAACTGTAATTTGTCTGGAAAAAGATGGTGGGGGAGAAAAAGGGGTAGTGTGTTATTGGATTGCAAGCTCAAGCTGAGTCAGCAGTGTGATACAGTGACTAATACTATCTTGGTCTCCATTAAGAGAGGAATAGCATTGGACATCATAGGCTTGGAGTCAGTCTTGTGATCCTACGCAAGTCACTTAACCTTTTGTCTTTGACTTAATCCACAGGAGGAAAAAAAATGACACACCAGTCTAGTATCCTTGCCAAGAAATTGGGGCTGAAGTCAGACACGGCTGAATGACTGAACAATAACAACAAAGCTTTCAGGAATTAGGAGTTCTCTGTTCTCCGTCCTCCTTCCAGGGTCTGGTTGTGGTATTGTGTTATGTTATGGGAACCAAGGTTTAAGGAGGACACTGGATGAACTGGTTTGTGAAAGATCTTAAGCCTGGAGTTGAAAGAAATGGAGATAGTTAGCTTGGAGAAGAGAAGACTCAAAGTAGACAAGACAGTTGTTCTCAATATTTGAAGGGCTGTCACATAGAAGAAAGAGATGAGTCACAGGGATGTGAGAACTAGTCTTGACTAAGATGTCCCTATGGGAGATTCAAATGAGAGATGACCTTTCTTTCCTTGGGATAGATCAGTATCTTAATGTACATGTAGTCCAGTCCCCTCATTTTACAACTGAACAAACCAGTCCCGATTAAAAAAAAAAACAAAAACTGACTAGCCTCAAATTATATGATTAGTCATATGACTAACAGGACAACAAAGAATTGAACTCAGACCTTCTCCCAATCTCGAGTTTAGAAATAACTGGCGCCTGAATCTACTCTTCAGAATTTCCCTTAGATTGACATAATGTAGTTCCTAGGGAGGATGCAGCCATAACCCTAAGGCCATCTAGTTTTGGGCGTACTGTAGCTCCACAAAGAATGCTGGTATCAGATAACAATCTGTTGGTCAGTAATAGCAAAGTTTCTAAGACAATCTAAGCCAGAGAATTCAATAATGGGACACAACTCTACCTCTCAGCCAGAGAATTCAATTATGGGGTACAATTCTACCTCTAAAACACAGAATTAAATAATGGGGTATAATTCTATCTCTAAGCCAGAGAATTCGATAATGGGGTTCAACTCCACTTCTAAGACCACTCTCAATTCTACCTCTAATCCATAAAATTAGAATATCAGGGGCAGCCAGGTGGTGAAGTGGTGGATGGAGCACCAGTCCTGAAGTCAGGAGGACCTGAGTTCAAATCTAGTCTCAGACACTTAACACTTCCTAGCCCTGTGACCCTGGGCAAGTCACTTGACCCCAATTGCCTCAGAAAAAAATTAGCATATCCATAATATGAAACACCTTATCTTTCTATTTTCCCTATAAATTTATCTTCTTACTCCTGGTTCTTTACTAATTTCTTTTGGAACTTAACCGTTAGCAGAGTAATCAATTTTTGCCCTTCAATTTGGAGACAAACTGAGTTTGCAAATTCTTTTGCCATACTTGTGACAATGATTCTGGGGACCCTAATATTGTTGGGATGTCTTATGCCTCAAAATGATAATTAAGTCAGAACGCCCGCTTGGGAGGTCTGTTTGGAGATTGGTGGGATGTGAGTGGAGGAATCAAAAAGACAATCTAGACTAGGGTTTCTTAATCTTTTCCTGTGCTCTTTGAGAATATAAACTTTTGGCAGTATGGTGAAGCTCACTGACACCTCAGAATGAATGGTGTTTTATGTGCATAAAATAAAATACTTAAAATTACAAAAGAAGTTAATAGGATTGAAACAGTCATCTAACTATTGAAAAAAATCCACTGCTCCCAGGTTAAGAACCTTGACCTTGGAGGACAGAAGAGATGATGGCCCCTGGAAGACTCCCCAGTGTAAGGAGAGAGATGGAGCATTCACAAAAAATAAAAGACCAGGGAATACCCACAAAACTAACGGATCACAGAGTAGCTAGAAGATCCCCATCTGGTCCAAGCCACTTATCTTCCATTGGTGGAAACTGAGGCTCAGGGAAGGAAGTTGCCTTGAGATGACTACTTCACTAGGAGCTGTATTTAATAAAAATCTTGAATATAAACAACGAAACCACAGCCCTCTGCCCTAGCTAAATCTAATCTTATATCTTCCCCCTGTTATTTCTTCCTTCCCCCACCTCGTTCTCATTGGCTTGGCTCCGCACAATTGCTAGTTTGATTACCAAGAACTCTGCCCACTCCGAAGAATCTCTCTTCCCTCCTTAAAGTTTACTCCCGTACATTATTAAACGCATTTCCACCCCGCTGTTCAGCCCACCACATTGCAGGACGGCAGGGCTCACCATGCTAAGCCAAAAAACTGGCTGTGGCTCCCAGTGCTTTGCCTTATGAGCAAATTAATCACCAGAGCTAGCCTGCCAGTATCCTCCCTTCTGAATGTGTGGCTTTATAACCCAGATCCTGGCCTCAGCCAACGTAGGGGGAGAAGTGGACCAGCGCTAGCCAGTTCTTGACTTGGGTCAGGGTTCAAAAAAGCCTAAGACAGATGTGTGGGAGTGAAACTAGGACAGAGACCTCCCCCCCCCAAACTTCATCCCTCCCCGGCTCTCAAGCCGCCAGCTGACGCCACTACCCCCTCCCCAAACCTCTGACTACAGCCTTAACTCCAGCCAGGCTTCACCTCCCCTCCCAGCCAATGATCCAAGATTACAACCCCTCTGGGGCTTCATTCCTGAGCTTTTCAGAGGGTGGAGACAGATTGGGGATGGGACTACTGCACAGGGAGCGGGGAGAGGGGAGGAGGATGGAGTGGGGGCGGGGCAGTGGTTATTAGGGCTGGAGGATACTTCTTACCATCTCTCCTTTCTTGCGAACGTTTGGATCTCCCCTTATCTTCCTTCCTCCCCGCTTCCCCATTTCCCCATTCCCCCATTCCACCCCCCACGCCCCGTTCTGGCATCCTGATTATCATATAAAAACATAAGGGGTAGGGGGTGGGGATCAGAATGTTTATTAAAGAAACAGAATTAACATTTTCGGAGATTTGGGGGGGAGTGGAGTTTGGAGGGAAGAATCCCATGGAGCTCTAGGGAAACAAACCTAAATAGAAATAAAAGGAGAAGAAGAGAGAAGGGAACAAGATTTGGGTTAGAAGGCACAGGACCCAAGAATGTGTTAAGAGATGAGAATGGGAAAACAAAAAAACAAAAACATTGCAGACATTCTACCGCTACAAATTTTTTTTGTTTCATTTTCTTATTGAGACCAGCCTTTACCAGATCTCCTTCGGTAGTTCAATTAATTCTACAAATATTTATTCGCATTGCTTCCGGAAAGGGTCGGTCAGTCAACCACCTTATGGAAGGACCAACTCTCCAGGCTGTGACTTTTCCACAACAAAATCTTCTTCCCTAGTCACCACTCCTCTTGAGGTCACCGATTGAGTTTCTTTTTTTGAGGATTTGGATCCCTAGAATTTAACCACAGTGTCTGGCATTTTTCCGTCCTTCTCATTATGTGCATGGTCCAAAGTCCGGCACTAGATTCCAGATGAGATAAGTTTAGTTAATTTAGGATTCCTAATTTTGTGGAGTTTAATAATTTAACAGTGATACAGATATACACAGAATTCACAAGAGTGTATGATAAATGCATCAGATAAGTGCATGACAAAGTGTTTTCTTGAGTAGGGAAGGGATTGTTGCTAATGATGGGGTGGGGGTGGGGGGGAATCATCGAAGACTTCCTTAGATTGACTTTAAAAGCTAGGAAGGAATTTAACAGGGGAAGAGGAGATCCCAGACCTTGGGAGAGGCAGCAAAGAACCTAGTGTATTTGGGGGACAGGGGGTCCAATGGTAGGAGTGTTGAGAAAGAAGGGAATAACAAGACATAATTCTGGCAAGGTATGGTTTTTGATTACAGAGAGAGCCTTGATTGATAGGCAAAGGAATCCAATTTTACTTCATAAGCAATAGGGAGTTATTTTAGGATTTTCAGTAAAGATTGTGGTATAACCTGATCCATGAAGGTTAATTTGGCAACCCACAGGGTATGCTGGGTTGAAGCAGGAAGGAAAGTTGAAAAAAAACAAAACAAAACAAAACAAAAACAACCAACCAAACAAATCTAGGTTAACAATGTGAAAACCTGCTTGGAGATGATTGCAATAGTCGAAGCAAGCAGGTAGTATTTAGGGGGAAGGGAAGCATTTATATAGCACTTTCTTCGAAGTAGGCACTTTACAAATATCACATTTAAGCCTCACAACAACCTGGGAGGTAGGTGTTATTATTATCTTCATTTCACAGTTAAGGAAACTGAGACAGAAGTGAAATGACTTGCTCAGGTAGTAAGTATCTGAGGTTGCATTTGAATTCAGGTCTTCCTGACTCCAGTCTAGTCAGGGGACCTAGCTGCCTCCTAGGATCTATTAGGGTCTGAATATTCTATAAGATTCTTTGTGAGGTGTCAACAAATCTGTCTTCCTTTAATTCAACTTTGACAAGAGTAGGAAGCTAAAATTTTTAATAAGGAATTATGGGGGGAATAAAATAAAGTAAAATGTTCTAGAACCATAAACATGCTAAGTTACAGCACCACTGCATAGTCTTCTTGACTTTCAGATTAGAACACTGGACTTTTGAGTCAGGAAAACCTGAGCTCATATTCTATTTGAAATGCTTAATAATTGCATTAAATTCTCCTTGCCTCAGTTTCCTGATCTGTAAAATGAGAATGGACTGGATAATCTTTAAGATCCCTTCCAGTCCTAAATCTGTAATTAATACATAATAAACTTGCTTTAATACTTTAAAACAGAGGAAGGCCAGCTATTTTAATTCCCCAGAAAAGCGTCTTTAAAGTAACTAATGAGCTGGTCTCCAGAATTCCATAGTTTTCCCTAGCCTATGTCTCTTCCAGGTAGTGTCAGACATTCTCTGGGTAACTAAAGCTAATTCTTGCCATAAATGATGCTCATCCCCTAGCTATCTTCTCAGTCTAACTTACATTATAGTCTATATAACTCAACTATTTTTTTTAACAGTTTTCTTTTTTTCTGCTTTGCACAATTTTTTAAAATTTAATTTTATGTTTTCCAATTTATAAGCATTCATTTTCTCTCCAACTGGCTTCCTTTCCCTAAATGAACAGTAGAAAGAAATCTTCACAATAAATATGCATAGTCAAGCAAAACAAATTCCCACATTGGCCATGTCCAAAAATTTATGTATCTCTTTGCATTTTAAGCCCATCATTTCTCTGCTAAGAGGTGAGTATCCAGCTTCATTTTTAGTCCTTTAAAATTGTAGTTTGTCATTGCACTAATCAAAGCTCTAAAGTTTTTCAGAGTTGTTTTTCTTTGTAATGTTGTACTTATTTAACAATTCTGCTCACTTCGCTTTTCATAAGGTCATAAAGGAATTCTCAGTTCCTCTGAAACTGTACACTTCATCATTTCTTATGGTAAAATAATATTACATTACATTCAATACTATAATTTGTTTAGTCATTCCCTAATAGGTGGTCACATTTTTATTCTCATTCTCTCTCTCTCTCTCTCTCTCTCTCTCTCTCTCTCTCTCTCTATTCTGAAAAGAACCACTACAAATATTTTTGTACATATGGGCCTTTTTCTTTTTCCTTTGGTCTCTTTGGGTTATATATTGAGTAGTAGAGTAGTAGTACTGATAGATCAAAGAGTACACAGTTTAGTGACTTTGGGGGGTACAGTTCCAAATTGCATTCCAGAATGACTGAGCCAATTCACAGCTCCACCAACAGTATATTAATGAACCTTTCCCCCCCATAGCTCTGCCAATAGTTGTAATTTCCCTTGTTGCCATCTTTACCATTCTGATAAATATAAGGTAGAACCTCCGAGTTGCCATAATGCACTCATCTCTAATAGTGATTTGGGAATTTTTTTTTTCCATATCATTGTGTCTCAATTATTTTCATAGAATCTCAGTTGGACAGGATATAAGAAGTTATATAGACCAAACTCAGTCCCTCTAGGGATTGCCTTTTCACCATCTTTAATAGATAGCTGCTCAGCTTCCTTTTAAATATCTATTGGGAATGAGATGAACAGTTACTTCAAAACGATATATTATTACAACTACAACTAATAATAGCCAATGTGTATATACAATGTACCAGGCACAAGTACAGCACACTAATATCATGTTAGGAAAACCTCTCAAAAAGTTATGCTGATGGTTCTGTGGAAATGGTTCTGGGTTTCTTAAAGTTATTACAGTAAAGCACAAATCCTACCAAAATATGAAGTTTCAGACTGATAGCTGATTACCAGCCTTGCCAAGGGTGTGGCAGCTTATTATCAGCAGAAGATTGGTCTTAGATGATGTGTTGTTTTTCTCTTTTTCTGGACACAACTGTTCATAAAACCATCTCCTGAACTTCTTTAGTGAGGGTATTTCCCCCATTTTTATGAAGCCATACATTTTTTTGAAGTACCGAAAGAAGAATAGAGGAAGACTCACTTCAGGAGTATAAGGGTGCAGAAAAAGCTCAAAGTATGGAGCTTAGTCAGAAGGCCTGGGTTGGTTTCCACCATTTCCCAGACACTTAACTGTAGGCAAGTTAATTAACCTCTCCAAATCCCTATTTGGTCACTGGTATGATGGGGATAGTGGTACTTGCACTAATTCCTTCAAGGAGAGTGAGAATTATTTTAGAACTACGTAAATGTGAGTCATTATTGTACAGGGGCAAAATGTGAAAGAGGATGAGTGGGTGATAGTCATAGTGAGGAATTCTTGAGTTGGGGCAAATTCAGTTGGAGGTGGGGGGTAGAAGGTTCAGAAGACTTTTTACTATTTCCTGGTGATTTTAGAGGGAGGAAAATCCCTCCCCCAGGGAGTCTCTTTAGTACAGAGTTTTATGGACCTTAGTTGGGTACAATTATTTTTAAATTTAAAAAGTTTTTAAAATTAAATTAAGTATACTTTCTATCCCTTCCACCTCCTTTGCCATGGAAAAGAAAGAAATAAGACCTACTAATAAATATGCATAGGTAAACAAATTTCCTCATTGACCGTGCTTGAAAATATGTCTCATTCTTCAAGCTGGGTGTAGTTAAGCCACAAGAGAGGGCATTGCCTCCCCAAAGTTCTTCTTGGCGTGTATTTTGGAGAAGCAATGAAGGGGAGAGACAGACCCGGGAGGAGAAGTCAGCCTAGAGAGCTGCCCGTGGGAAGGAAGTTCCCTCTCTTCATTGTTGGCACCCAGAGATAAAGTCCCAGTTGCTCAACCTTATTAGTTATGGCCTTGGGGTAGGTGATGTAACTAGAAAGCTTCAAAGCAGCTTTACCCCTAAAATGCCTCCAAAGAAACTTAAGAATCAAGGCAAAGAAAAGAGCTGCTGACTGGAGTTTGAAGTGAGCTCTATATCAAAGGGAAGGGCTGTGGTTTCTCCCCTTGTCTTTAATATTGAAAAGTTCTACTCCTATTATACCTCTAGGTATAATAAATAGCCAGGTAATGAGACATACTCAGAAAAATAAGTGATTAAAAATATTCACAGCAAAAAAAATACCCCCACTGCAAAGTTATATTAAATCCTTCCTTCTGGACTATAGTAATGAGGCATGTATTAATTAATGAACTGATTAATCAAAAGACTGTTTTTCAAGATTCCTAGACACCTTCACAAAGCTTGGTAAGGAAATAAGGCATTCAGGGATAACTATAATACCAAATATTAACATATAGGTAGTACCTATCTTCCTGTTGTGAGAACTGATTGAGAAAAATAATTGTAGAACGCTTAGCACAGTGCCTGGCACATGGTAAGCACTATATGAATACTAGCTATGATTGTTATGTGATAAATGCAACAGAAGGCAAAACAAATTCCCGTGTGTGTCTGTATGTGTGTGTTTGTGTGTGTGTGGGGGTAAGAACAAGGTGGAGGATGGGGGAATTATGGTAAGGAGGTGGCATTTGAATTGAACTTTGCAGGATGGACAAAAATTTTTCATGCTAAGAGGATCATTGAGTCCAAGCCAGGGCCAGAGAATGGTGTTTTCAAAAGCAGAGTATCACACTTGGGAGTACAGACCAAACCAAATTAAGATGTAATTGGAAAAGTTTTAACAAAATACGATAGAACATAGTGTTCTAAGTCAACGTGAATCAGAAGGGTTTAGCGGCCCCCATTTTTATTTGAGTTTGACACCCCAGGCCAAAGGTATAAATTGTTTGTTGTTCTCACAGGGGATCAAAGACACAGGAATTTGACTTGCAAATAAATTGGATTTAAGTGAGACCAGGTTGTGCAACATCACCACCCTTAATC
The DNA here is from genome assembly GCF_902635505.1 of Sarcophilus harrisii. Taxonomy (NCBI): domain Eukaryota; kingdom Metazoa; phylum Chordata; class Mammalia; order Dasyuromorphia; family Dasyuridae; genus Sarcophilus; species Sarcophilus harrisii. The sequence goes on along the minus strand of NC_045429.1, from coordinate 362,841,020 downwards.
TCTCCTCTGGAGTCATCTGGGTCCAATGGCAAGATATAGATCAGGACGACTGGAGATGGTCCTGGATAAAGTGGGAGACCCTTGGCCATTTTAAGCTAAGATCTTTCCTGAATTTTTCTAAGATGATATCCAATCAGCGATTAATGAGAGGTAAGAAATGAGACAAAAAATGGCCTCTCACCTAAAAAAAAAATCAACCTGATAGGGGAATGGCTGGATGAAACTGGAGAAGAAAGAAACCAGGGGACAACAGTTTATTCTCCTTTCCATTTCCCACTCCCCATTTTCCCTATGTAGCCTCCCTCCTCTGGGCTACTTTCCAACATAGTAGCTTCCTCCCTCTCTCCACATGTGGAGAGCCTATGTGATTCTGGGCAGAGGGGATACAATCTTCCAGTCTAGGAAATCCAGGAAGAGATAAGGGCTGGGAAAACCAGAGAAGGGATATGGAGTTAGAAGGAGCCGCTCAGCCTAGTTACAAATACAGCGGAGCTCTCAGCAGGAGGTGACCCATTCCTTTCTCCCCACACCCCAGGGGACTAATAACATCCTTCAGCTATTCAGTTTGCCTCTAGCTAGTCTGGCTCTGACCTCTCCCCTCACAAGTTGAAGGCGGCAGGGGGAGAGTCACGGGGCTGGGAAGATGAGTGATGGGGGGTCGATCTGGGCACAGGAAGAACAGGATGACCTCAGGGAAGAGGGGTAAAGAAATTAGGGGAGTGGGTGGGTGAGCAATGCTTGGGAGCAGAGTGAGGAAGAAGGACATTTCACAGTAACTCCATGACTTCGTTCTGGAGAAGGGGGATGGGATGTGGTCAAGCCAGCTGGTATGGGAGGAAGGGAAGTCTAATTTGGCCAGTTGGTGGGGGCGGGGAGACTCCATAGAGCAGAATTGGAGCAAGCTCAGAGCAGGGCAGGGGCCTCTCGTAGCTGGGCTCCGCCTCTCCAGAGTGGGAACAGCCGGGGCAGCGATGACAATTCGAGGGGAAAATCATAAAATCTAGAACCCCTAGGGTTTTGTAGAGACCTTAAAACATGCCCTGTGCATTAACTCATGTCAACCAGAACAGAAGTGAGAATTTTACTAGTACTTTAAAATAAAAACAAAACAACCTTCTTGAAAGAGAAATGCCACGTCCCCTGTTCTGTACTTTGGAGATTTACACCCCAAATTTTAAATCTTTACAGGGCTTTCTGAAAGATTACGGCATAGTGGATGGAAGGCAACAAACCCTGGAATCAGGAAGATCTAGATTCAAATCATGTCTTTGATACACCCTCAAACATTATTAACCAGTCCTTTAACCTCTAACCAGTCTTAAGAGACTGGGGGCAGCTCTTAAGGCTATCCATTTCAGAAAAGACAAAAACAAAAACAAACATCCCGATATTCCCCACAATGATAAAATCACAGATCTGGAGCCCTCCTATACTTAAGGGAATTTACAAACCACATTCTCCCTTTTTATATCTGAGAAAAGTGAAATCCAACTGCACACAGCTAGTAAATAAGTAACAAAGTTAGAATTTCATCGAGGGACCTCTAACTTACAGAATCATTCCCCCCCCCCCCCCTTTCTAGTATACTACACCAGACCAAAGACCTAAATTCACTTTCTTCTGCTGCTTTATAGTTAATTCTGCCCTCTATAGTCTAAATCTTTGGGTCTGCCTTACCCCAGGATGTGCCCTCAGGGAAAAAAGTAACTTCAGCTAAGAAATCTAATGTCCAGGTGGGCATAATAGAAACAATACCTCGATCACTTTTCAGTTTATAAATTGCTTTCCTGACCCAAATCTTCCCAATGCCCAGGACTTAATTCTATCAAAGCAAAAAGGAGCATCTGCCGATCTTCAACATTCCTAGAATCTCTCAGTTTCTCTCCCTTATTCTCCCTCTCTCTCTTCTCTCCTTTCCCCCTCCCCCTTTCCCCCTGTTTTTCTCTTTGCCTGGGATCTTCTCCATAACTGGATAATGCTATTGATGATCAAATCCTTTTGTTTTACAAGTCACTTGAACTCTGCCTGGTATCTTCTCCATAATTAGATAATACTATTGATGATCAAATCTTTCTGTTTTACAAGTCACTTGATATTAATAATCAAAGGGTTACAAGCAAAGTTCTTTGGCATGAGAGTTAAGAATGGACAAAAGCAACACAGAGTAGACAGATATGGATCACTTATGTTGTGCTTATTGGAAGGAACATATTAGTCGAAGAGATCCCATATTTATTTGTGCATATTTCTTCCCTATAAAGAATTGGATTGAGATAAGCCAAATGTTTTTATCCCACGGTAATCTGGCCCTCAGCAGTGGACAGAGCAATCCAAAAGACCAGAGTTCAAATCCTGTTTTAAACACTTATTAGCTGTATGAATGATCTGGGCAAATCACAACTTTCAGCTTCAGTTTTTCTTATTTGCAAGAAGGGAATGGAATTTAAATGATATAATATTTGCAAAGTTTGTTTTTGCAAATCTTAGTGCTTATATAATTTCAGATTAAGAAACGAAAACTCTGAAAAATGAAAGGATTTGTCCACTTTCCCTCAATAAAAATCTAGCCAAATTAGACTCTAATCCAGGTTTTAAATGCACCCTCATCTAGCTCTCAGTCTCTATACTCTTGCTTTTAAGGGGAATGAGTCTATTCATTGTTGGTAAATTTTAAGGATGGCAGGGATTTTAAGGAGAAGGAACCTAGGATCAGAGAGAATTATGTCATTCTTTACATTGCCAAAGGTCACAGTCACAGATCCAGAATTCGAATTCACTTCTAACTCAGGTCCTTTCCGGGCCATCCCATTGTCTATCTGTTGTAGGCTGTAAGGAAGCTGGAGCATCCACCAGGGATTTATTTGCCTTCCTTTCTTTTCACGCCACCCCTCCTCCCCCCAATTCTGGGTTTGGGAACTTTCGTGAGAGACAATAACGGAGGGAATATTAATAGCTCACCTCCAAGGATTTATTAAGCACTTGCTACCTGCAAAGCTTGGGCTAGTGCAGGGGGAAACTAAGGCGGGGGGGAGGGAAGTCGGGATGCCCTCCTTCCGCAAGCTAGAGCAAGATAATTCGAGATGAGAACGCTGACTTTTCTCGCGCAATCCCCGTAGGCAGCGCCAGGATTATTCTCGCTCTGTCGCAGATGAGGAAACTGAGGTTTATAGAAAGGTAAAATCTCCCAAGGACACAGAAAATAGGCAATTAAAACCAGTAAGTTCAGTGCCGAGTCTGGGGCTCTCGCTACTATACCACACTCGAGAAGGCTGCTGGCCCCAACGAAAAGGGGCCGCCCTCTGAGGATCTATCTAATTATCCCTCACCTCTTTTCGCCCCTCCGTAGCGCTGAGACGGAGGGGGGAGGGGCTCCCGTTTCCCATGGCAACCCACTCAGGAGACGGGCGCCAGGCCGGACCCGGACAGTCTAGGCAGAGCTGGGAACTGAGCGGTCACGCCAGGGGGTGGAGCGAGGCCCGGCTCTCGGTCGCCATGGTGACGCGTCAACACCTCCAGCCCGCGGCGGCGGCAGCTGTGTGGCTGCTGCAGCGGTGGCTCCGCCCGGGAGTCCGGAGAGGCAGGGGAGGCCTCCGAAGCCTAGGGTGCTGCCAAGATGGTGAGGCCCGGGAGTGGGGAGGGGGTTTGTGGCGGGCTGGTTGTGGGAGCCCGGGGTACAGGATAAAGTCGGCCCGGGAGTGAAGTGGAGAGTTAGGAGGCAAAAAGAAAAGCCGAGCAGTCTGAGGCTCTGCCAGTCAATCAACGAGCATTTATTAGGCGCCTACCGTGTACTTGGCGCTGGAGATACAAAGACAAAAAAAAAAAGGGTTCAGTTCCTGCCTTCAAGATACTTTCATTCTATGTGGGAAATAACAGTATAAAATAAATGCAAAGGAATTTGTTGGAAGAGAGGGGGAATTAAGAAAGGTTTCTTGCAGAAATCGACCCGAGCTGAGTATTGAAGGCTCAATACTCGGGAAATAGGCAGTCTGTGCAGAAGGATTACTTGGGGCAGTCCGTGCAAAAGCAGGTAGCCCGGAGATGGGAGTACTGGGTTAGCTGGCGCGGGGGGATCTGGAGCAAACATGTTAGTTACAGAACTGCAAGTTGCAAGAGAGCTTAGAAGTCATTATATCTCACTCGCCTCATGTTACAGATGGAGAAACAGACCCAGAGAGGGTCACTGACTCCACCGAAGTGAAAGGGAGTCAGCCCCAGCTCCGCCTCTTACCAGTAGCAGTGCTAACTTATAATCATAAGAGCTTCACCAAGTGTTTTCAGTATACATGCGCTGTCTAATGAGACTTCCGAAATCACCCTCTGAAGTAGAGAGGACCTTTATAGAGGTAGAAACTCTGGCCCCCGGAGGGAAAAATAACAGGCTTAATCACAGTCAGAGAGCTGGGAAAGACCTGAAAGGTCATCTAGTACAAATCTGGTACAAATCTTACCTACATCAGGAATTCTGTCTCTGTTGACTCCTTTCCCACAAGTGATCTTCATAGCCTCCAGTTATGGGGAATTCACTATCTCCTCAGTCAGCCCATTCTATTTTTGGAAAGCTGTAATTATTAGGAAGTTTTCCCTTATGCTGAGCTGAATAAAAATTCCCTCCCTGTAACTTCCACCCCTTGGTCTACTTCTTTCCTCAGGGGCCAAGCAAAACAAGCCTAATCCCTTTTCCACATGGCAGCCCTCTAAGTATTTGAAAGTAGTCCTCATATTCCTTGCAAATCTCTCTTCTCCAGGTGAAGCAGCTCCAGTTCTCCCAAACTGAGGCTCAGAGAGGACGGGATTTTAAGGTCCCACAGCTAGGATTCCGAGATTTTGAGTCCCCTCGCCATCTGGATTTCCCTCCTCTGGGTACTCTCCAGCTTATTGGTGACTCTTCCAAAATGTTCAAAAAACAAAACAAAACAAAAAGTCAAGATGCTGTTGCCAAAACTGTAGCCTTCAGATGCTCTTTGATCATAGGAGAATACAGGAGGCATTAAAGTGGGACATGGCACTTCTTGCTTTCGAATTTATTTCATCATGCTGATGACCAGTTGTGTGAATTTGAGCAAACCACTTCAGATTCCCCATCTGTGAGATGAGAAGAATAATACTTGGAATGTCTTAACTCACAGAGTTATACCTTTATAGTGTTTTGTAAATGTGAAGGACAGCCTGTACAGTGAGGGGACTGGAGATAAGATGATCTCTAAGGTCCTTGACAGCAATGAGTCTGTGATTTCCATTGTGAGTATGCAGGTGTAAACACCAGAAATCTGGAAGGTGGTGCCTAATCTTTGGGAGGAGATATTCCATTACATACAGCACTAAAAATTAGATAGACCTCTAGGGTAGTGGTTCTCAAGTTTTTGTTTTCAGAATCTTTATACAATTAAAAATTATTGAGGATTTGTCCAAAGAGTTTTTGTTTATATGGATTATATTTATAGATATTGATCCTATTAGAAATAAAAACTAGTTTTGAATCTGCAGATCCTCTGAAAGGGTTTCAGAGACCCCTCCAGGATTCTCTAGATCACACTTTGAGAACTGGGACTTAGCTTCTAGCCAATTCTAAGCCATCAACTTGTTTTGGAACAGTAGCTCTTACCTTTCTGAGCCTAAGTTATTCCATCTTTCAGATGGAAACATACTGTGAAAGTACTTTTGGAAAATATGGAATGTTCTTCAAATGAAAGATATTGCAGGGACGCAGTAGGCAGAGCTGGAGCCAGGAAGATGTGAATTCAAATCGGGCCTGAAACACTTACTAGCCATATGACTCTGGGCAAGTTACTTAACTTCTTAGCCTCAGTTTTTTCACGTTCAAAATCACAATAACATTTTATAGTGCTTACTATGTATCAGTCACTATCCTAAGTGCTTTGCAATTATCTCATTTGATCCTCGAAATTTCAATGGATAAATGCTGTTGTTATCCCTATTTTACAGATGAGAAACTGAGGAAAACAAATAAAGTGATTTGCCCAGAGTCACAGCTAAGTAAATGCAGGAACTTAGATCTGAATTGTTTTCTTGACTCTATCCGTTACATTACCTATAATAACATCTGTTTATATGTGTAAAGGCTAGCTTTTAGGCCACAGGCTCAGAAGCAGAGGGTGTGCTAAGGTTTTTGGTGCAGACCCGGGTGTATGTTTCTTTTTTGGGAGAGAGAGCAGGACCTGGATTGCTTTCTGTATAACAGCCTTTTCTTAAAATCCTGTATGGCACAATTCCCCAGCCTTCTTTGGCAGAGTAGTTTAACCACTCGCAGCAGGGGAGTTGGTGTGTAATTTAATCTCCTATCTGATATAAATCCCTCCTACTATAGTTTTAGAATAGAGTTGAAGAAGCAATATGAAATACAACAAGGGGAGAGGCAGGAGAATTGGGGTGGGACCATATTTAGGGCACAGGTAAAAAATAAAGATGAAATAGTTGGATAAAAGGTGGAATAATCTGGATCTTGGTAGTTTGGGAGGGATGAAGTAACTAGAGAAAGATTGGTAAGTGAGAATGATGCTTGATCTGGGAGGGAAAAAGAATTAGGGATTATAGAACCTGGGAAAAGGAATAAGAGTTTGAGTATGGGTTAGGGGCATTAGGAATATGCTGAGGCCTGAAAAAGTAAAACAGAAACTAGGAGGAGTTCTGAGGTCCATTGCTTGAGCCTATTTGAGTGGGGGATTGAGATAGGGATAATTGAATATAGTTTTCCTAAAAGTGGAGATAAAACATTGAATGGTTGGATATGGGAATTTTTGGTTCTCATGGATTTCACTCAAGCATCTGAACATTTTTTTCTGTTATTGTTAACTTTATTTAAAAATATTTTTACTTATTAAATATTTCCCATTATATATAACACTTTTTTTTTTTTTTTAAATCATTTAAAAATTGACTTCCAGATTCCTTTCTTCATCTCTCCTCCCTGCTTGGGAAGGCAAGCAGTTTGATTTCACTTATTCATGGGAGGTCATGCAAAATATCTATCTGTAGTAGCAAAGATGTGTGAATCTTCTCAGTGCTCATCAGCTGTATCAAGTGGACACTGAGATGTCCTTATAGATACAGGATTTCGGTGAAGCAGGGAAAAAAGTTGTCTATCTTCATTTTATAAATGAAGGAACCTAGGTCTTGGGAAGTTAAATGACTTGGATTTTTATGGTTATAAATCTTCAGAGTTGGCAGATAACTTAAGGGGAATTAACATTTCTGGGTGCTCAGTGTCATAGTTCAAAAGATAAGTAGGGTTTGAAAATCAATGTAAGCCATGTCTCCAGTCTCAGGAGAACCAATTTCATTCTTGGAGGTTTCTTTCTAAAGTTATGTTTATGGCTCATTTTATACTCATTGGGAATATCAATATCTGGTTCATGGCTATCTAGTGTTTTCTGCTGTGGCTTCCAATTTTGATTTCTGCCCCACTAAAGTTAGGCAGTCTGTTCCCATTCAAACACTCAGGTTGACAAAACATTAAAATTAGGATAGATTTTATTTAACTCAATAGAAAAGGACTCATATCCAATACCATAAACAGTGACAATTTCTCTTCCCTTTTTGGTGGGCTTTTACCTTCCTCAGGGACCCAGACTGTCCTGCAGACTTGTAATACTGTCCTTAATGGCTTCCTTTTTCCTCCGAGGGAAATAATTTAGGATTGCTAGGAAATAAAACAACCCTACCTTTCCCCCCAGACAACCTCACAGTTCCCAATGCTTATAATGCCACCTAAGGGAAACAATAACCCCTTCTTTCTGGTGTGTCCACACTTCCTACACAATCTGCAGGACTTATGCAAATACACTGGACCTCCAGACTCCTCATGTAGGCCATGGCTATCTGATGGGTGGACTTTCCCCTAAATGTTATTTCCTCCAAGAGTCTACATTCTAAGGGAAAAGGAGGAAAAAGTTCCAAGGTGGACATGTTTTACAAGTCAAAGAGATGATAAGGGCTAAGGAGAAGTCCAGCCATAGGATGTGTGCATTGGGAGTCACCTGAAAGCTCATTTAGGCTCATCTGAGGGCTTTGTTTGGTACCCAGTGTCATACAGGCACTGACAGAGCTGGGATCTGAAGGCAGATTTTCTGACTCCAATCCCCCTTGTCTGTCCAAACAAACAATTTTGAGGAATTTGAGCAAGTAGATTCCAGTTTCAGCACTGGGGTGCTGATAGTGGGCCTGGATTAGGAAATGCTGGTGGTAGTACAGGAAATTAGACTTCAAGGAAAGATCATAACAAGGAGACTTTAGGAGAGAGAGTGGATCACAGCCCATTCCAAGATGGGGGTGGAGGCTTATAAATGAGGACAGGGTGAGAATATGGTGAATAGCTCATTTTGAAATGTTGGATAGGTGAAGAAAAACGGCTATCAGAGAGACCTAGAAAGGTACATTAATTAGATAGAGGCAGAGTGAAGATAATATTGAATGCTAGCATCATTTACTACTTTTCCCCCCTTCCCCAGCCCTTTATGGGCCCATTAAAATATACTTCTGATCCAAGGCCTGTTTAGGGTCAGCACCTACCAAACTATAATTCACAAGCCCACAGCAGGTTGTTGTTTTTCTTAACTAGAGCAATTAGAAGATATTGTACCTCAAAGCAAAAAATATTTAATTAAATTGCAGGGGAAAATAAATAAGAGAAATTCATCACATACACACAGGGATCCAACCTCTCAAAGGTTACTAGTCCAGTGGGAGAGGGAACTCATGTAGGAAACATATGTAATTATGGAATTTATTTGGTTGAAGAAGTTGTTGAGAGGCCACACACATTGGGAAAAATATATAAAGGGTGATCATAGAACATTTGTGGGAAAAGGCCTATTTATAAGAAATAAGGAAGACCAGGGAACATGCAGGGAAAGTCATATTCTGAGGTCAGTGTCTCCATTGGAACCCCATGTTGGTCTGTTGTCCTGCTGCTTGCTTCCATAGAACTGTCATTGTTATTTATTTTTCTCCTTCCTCCCTTTCCTTCTCTCCCCTCCCTCCCCCAAACTACTCTGTTCTCTCTGAATTGACATCTGTGGCTATCTATGCTGCTTTCTGTCATCTGTTGGTTTTTTTTTTTGTTTTTTTTTCTGAATAGCTACAGACATTCCCACTTTCCCTTCTGGTAGAAGAGTCTCACTTATTATATCAAAGTCCCACAATCTCTTTCAACATTTTTGTGACTCAAGACACATAAAGCCAGGTAGCCAGAGAATTCCTCAGACATTTATTACCCTTATCACTGTCTTTCTTCTGCCTCCTTTGCCATTCTTTGAATTTAGTCTACCCTTTGAGTTAGAGTAAGAAAAGTCCTTTCAGTTTCCAATTTGGCCTTGGCTGCTTGGCTGCTAACCTGAGGTTGTCAACCTTTGCCAGCCTTTCCTGATAGCCTGTTCTCCCCATACTAGTGTAAGCAGTTTGTACTCTGGTAGACAAAAAAGAGTGAAAGAAGGTTTTTGAATAGAGAAATAACAGAATGGTGTATCAAAAAGTTTACTAGTCCAGTTAGGCAAGTGAGACCCTTTTGGAAGTTTTTATAGTAGCTCATATGAAGATCAGGACTAGAATAGGTGTAGTGGGAATGAGGAGAAAGATGTTGCCAAGATAAAAGTCGATAAGACATAGCAACTGATTATTTTTTTTTTTTCTGAGTCAATTGGGGTTAAGTGACTTGCCCAGGGTCACACAGCTAGGAAGTGTTAAGTGTCTGAGATCACATTTGAACTCAGGTCCTCCTGACTTCAGGGCTGCTGCTCTATCCACTGCACCACCTAGCTGTCCCTACCAACTGATTCTTTGTTGTGCTTGAGGAAGTCCGAGAGGATGTGAAATTTTAAATCTGGAAGATGGAGAGTGAAAATGTTAGGACCACTAATAGTAATAGACAAGTTAGGGAGAAGGGAATGTTTTCCTGGGAAAGGGAGAGAGAGACAGACAGAGACAGAAACAGAGAGACAGATAGTGGAGTAGAGAGAGAGAGGGAGAGGGAGAGAGAGACAGAGACAGACAGACAAAAAGCCATAGTCAGACACACAGAAAGAGAGAGACAGAGAAAAAGAGAGAGACAGAGAGAGACTCATAAAGACAGAGACAGAGAGAAAAGAAAGAAAAAGCAAAAAAAGAGAAAAAAGGGGGAGAGAGACAGAGAGATGGAAGGAGGGAGAGAGAGACAGAAGGAAGGAGTCAGAGAGAGGAGTGAGACAGAGGCAGAGACACATGTGTGCACACACAGAGAGATGATGATGGTGAAGAATTGGTTGGGTATTAGAATTTTTTGGAATTTTTGATGCTGGTGGGATAATCAGGCCTAAACTTGCATAGCCTTATATTGATTAGAATTTGCTGACATGTTCCTTTGACTATTTTCCTAATTTTTTGCTTCTGTGTCTACATGAATGTGAATGCTTTCCTCAGGAATTCTACCAGAGGAAGAAACTGTTTTGCACAGTGGATTTGGAAATCAGGAAAACTTGGGTTCAAGTGACACCTACTACTTTTATGAGTCTTTTATGAGTCAACCTCTTAGTGCCTGAGGCAGCTAAGACAATAAGTTGCTTTGCAAGTATAGAATTAAACTAGTAGAGGGAATTGCTTCCTGGGAGCTCCACAGTAATGAAATTGTGGGCCTGGCAGAAAAAAAAAAAAAAAAAAAAAAAAAGAATAGAATTCTTCCAAAGACAGACATCTTTGATCACTCTTTCATCTACTCAAAAAAGTATTTGTTGAGCAACTAATAATAACAGCTTATATTTCTATAACATTTTAAGTTTTTCTTTCTCCTCTCATAACAATCCTGTGAGATTGGCAAATGAAGTACTTTTATATATGCAAGATACTGAATTAGGCAATGGGGAATGTATACAAAGGTGAATGGGGATACTGTTGCTGCTTTCTGACAAGCTGATAATCATCTAGTAGTAGGGGAGGAGCATCTTCTAGTTTCATCTCTGCTATTATCTTTGTGATCCTAAGCCTGCCTGCCACCTGGGGGAAGAAGAAGAAACTAGCATTTGTTAAGTACCTACTATGTACCAGGCACTTAAGTGCTTCATCCTCACAAAGTCCCAAGGAGGTAGATGGTATTCTTATCCCTGTTTTATAGTTGAGTAAACAGAAGAAACAACCTTTTAGGTCCTAATTTCTCCCTCTTTTTTCCCCCCAGCTTAACAACTCAGAATTATTATTTAATTCATCATAATTATATGTTAGATAACAAATATAGACATCCTCTAAGGATTAGCTAATTTGTATAAGCTTATCCTACAGTTAAACCAACTCTTTAAATATATTCAAAATCAAAACATGTCACCAATTTCAGGAGTGTCATTAGATGAATAACCCAAGTCTATAAATCAAGTCAATTATCTTTTAACATACAAGTACTTAGAAGAGCTGTAATTTATTTTTAGCATGAGTTCTTTCTTCACTGATGTGTATTGCCAATCCACTGGGTATCTTAGTAGAGACTTAGAGACTTGCCATATTCCTCAAATTCACGAATCTTTTCAAACCTAGGGAAGCTTTTGCTTGGATTATAGACACAATGCATCATTGATGGACCTTCATTTCTTCATCTGTAAAATGAGGAAATTGGACTACATCAGTGATTCTCAAAACTTCTTGGTTTCAGGACCCTTTTATAATCTTAAAATTTATTGGGCATCCTAAAGAATTTTGTCTATTGATATTTAGATATAGATATTTAGAAATTAAAACTGATAAAATTTTAAAAATTATTGTTTAATCATTTTAATCATATAGAGGACTCTTTGTGACCTTATTTGAGGTTTTCCTGTTAAAGATAGTAGAGCAGTTTGCCATTTTCTTCTCCAGCTCATTTTACAAATGAGGAACTGAGGAAAAAAGACTTAATTGATTTACCCAGGATCACATGGCTAGTGAGTGTTTGAGGCCAGATTGGAACTCAGGAAGATGAGTTGTCACTTTGCCACTCAGCTGCCTCAAATTAAAAAAAAACAAAAAACTTATTACATAACATAAATGGCATTTCTAATGAGAAAAGCTATATTTTCCACCAAAAATTAAGAATGAAGAATTAATTAATAAAATTTAAAAATTAAGAAGAATGGCATTGAAATACATATATGCATTTACATATATATATGTTCTTTTTATTTTGCAAATCTCTTTACTGTCTTGTTTAATATAGAAACCTCATTCTTCATGTCTGCTTCTGCATTCAGTCTGTTGAAATATATTATTTTGATTGAAGTATTTGAAAAATCTGATCCTATACACATATGTATGCACATGTGTATGTATATGTATGTGTGTGTGTATAGTCACAAAAGTGAGGGGTATTTTAATAAAGAAATCATCTTAGTGTTTTTATGAGTATAGTTTTGATCTTGTAGATCCCTGAAAGGGTCTCTGATTCCTGTGGATCTGTGAACTTGGAGAATTGCTGGATTAAATGGTCAGACCTGTCTGCTCTGACATTCTATGATCTTTCTCAGAGTAATCCTCTTAATAATCAGAGCTGGCATTGAGTGCAGTAGAATCTGACCAATCATCTGGAGCACCTTCCTCCTTCCAGGCCAGGGGAGCCCCCACTTTGGCTTAAGGCCTCTGAGCTTGCCTAGTAGAGATACTAAGCTTCAGTAGTCCTGACATTCACAAGAAACAGGACTGGTACTAGAGAAGGCCATCCAGGAAAAGAGCATTTCTTTGTTTTTGTTCAGCTGACAGGTGTTGCAGTTACGTCAGTGAAACTACAAACTAACCCATTCCAGCTTTGTCTTGCTCTGTACTGGCTGAACGCTCTGGATAGACAATGCCTTGGCACTTTAAGTACTGGTCTTGCCAAGATTTCCAGAAGTTAGACTTCCATATTTTAAGTTCTCTGCAATTACAGCAAGTTCCAGACACACTTTGGAAAACAGCTCTAATTCTTGTTCCCTAGAGCCTGTGAGGTTCAGTGGAAAGAGGATTAAACCTGGCCATCAAGATGAAATTTTATTTTTATTTTAAAAATATTTTGTTGATATTTTTTGGTTTCATACCATTTTAATTTCCCCAGAGAGTGATACCTTGTTATAAAGAAGACAGAGAGACAGAAGCAGAAAGAGACAGAGAGACAGAGACAGAGAAAGACAGAGAGAGAGAGAGACAGAGAAAGACAGAGAGAGAGACAGAGAGAGAGAGAGATAGAGACAGAGAGACAGATAGAGAGAGAGAGAGAAAAGAGAGAGAGAGAGAGAGAGAGAGAGAGAGAGAGGGAGAGAGGGGGAGAGAGAGAGAGAGAGAAAGAAAAGAGAAGAAGAGAAGAGGGAAAGGGGCAGAGAGAGAAATTCAAGATTTACCAACATGGATTGAGTCTGACAGTAATAAGCAGCCTTTTACACACATAATTGCTGACTTTGAGTTTTCTTTTTCAGGGTGGAGCTGGATCATTCTATTACATACCATTTGATTTTTGTTTGTTTTTGTTTTTGTTGTTCTTTTCTTTCATTGTTGTATATGTTTTCCTGGTCCTTCTTATTTCACTCTGCATCCGTTTGTGTTTTCTAATGATCCTCTTTAATTTTCAGAGTCATTATTTTGAAGATGAAATTTTAGAAAGAACCAAACCCTTGCCTTCCTTCTTCCAGTTTAATGTTCTTTCTCCCCTAAATTGTCATTTAGTGCTCAGCATCTGTCTGACTATTTTTTTTTTCAGGCCTCTCTTCTCATGGATGATCTCCTTTAAAGTTTGCTTCCTCATCTGTAAAATGGGCATTTATATGACTTATTAATATATCTCCATTAATACAGTCTTTTATTTTTTTCTTGATTGCCACATCATGTTGTGGACCCAAAGTGATTTTGCAGTCCATTCAACTCTCTCTATCTTTCTTAGATAAATTGCTGTCTTGCCATATTTCTCTGTATAAAGTTGGTGTTTTTGAGTCCAGTGTGTAAGATTTTACATTTCTAGGGCATATTTCCAGCTGAAGCTCATGTCACTACCTTACCCCTGGTGGGGGTCTGGAGTCTGGAAGACTTGAACTCAGATACAGCTGCAGGCACTTACTGGTGTTGTGACCCTTGCACTTAATCTAAGGAGCCTCAGTTTCCTCAACTATAAAATGGGTACAATAATAGTGCCTGCTTTTCAGGGTAGCCATCAGGTCAAATGATACCATATTTATAAAATGTTTAAGCATAGTGCCTGGCCCATGGTAGTCACACACACACATACACACACACACACACACACAGGCTTATTCCCTTTTTCTTTGTAAATCAGGTGTAACAAATTCCATTGTTCATAGCACTGATTGTATAATAGTAATAATTATAATACTTACTGATTTAGAATAATTATAATACTGACCTTCAGAAGTTACTTAGTTCATTCCCCTCATTTTACAGATGAGAAGCTGAAACTTAGGTTTGTTAAGAAACTTGCCTGAAATATTTTTCCACATAGGAAATGATAGAGAAATAATTGAAGCTGAGGTCCCAAGACTTTGGATCCAACATTTCACTCCCTTACCCTCACTCCAATGGCACTTCTTCCTTTGTCCTTCAAGGGGTTAGGAGCTTCCCACTGCCTCTTCCAGCTTCAATTTAATGGATGACTGTCTTTTTTTTTTTGAACTTTGCCTCCCTGTGCATTTATTTCATCAATTTGCCTTCAGTTGAGCTAAACTAATAATGTTCTGTTCCTGTTCTGAAGGACACAGAGTTGCTAATGCCCCTTCTTTTCCCCACACTTTTTCTTTAAAAAGGTCTCTAGAGAACAAAAACTCACCATTTCCTTCATGTTCCAATGTCTTAGGCCTCTTCCAGTTGGGAAATTAATCCCAGTGCTTACATTCAATCCCAGCTTGGACAATTTCAGTTTATTTTCTCATTCCATTTTCTCTCTTGGACTGGAGAATTGCCGCTTTCCACCTATCTTAAAGCTGTTTTCAGGCCTTTACTTTTTAATCAGAACAAGGAATTCTAGTTTGTTCTATTTGGATTGACTCTGACTATTAGGCCTTTTAGCTGACTGAGCCAGGAGGTCAGGAAAAGGGGACTTTTAAATTTCTGAATTGGATTGGACACAAGACCTGGATGTCACTGTGAGTTTCAATTACAGGTTACCATCTGCTGAGATAGTTGGTCCACCCAGGTGATGGTAAGGCAATGCTTTGCATGTAGTAGGTACTAAATAAACATCTTATAAAAATTATATTTTTATTTCATTAAATATTTCTCAATTATAAACATTTTAGAACATTCATTTAACATTTTTTTTTTTTTTTTGCATCCCAAGTGCTTTTCTTCCTGTCCCTTCCTCAACTATTAATAAACAACTTTTGAATCAATGGATAGGTGCTACATTGAGGTTCTAGGGTTCTGAGGGGCTGGAAGGAAAAGGGATTTCTTTAATTTTGTGACTAGTGCTGATCTTAATGCTGAACTTGTTGGCTACAAAACCTGCTATGAACTCCTCTCCGAGACCTCATGGTGGATCCCTCTCCTGACTTTTTTGAAGCTCATGAGGTTAAAGATATTTCCAATCTCCTTCACCTAAAACAAGAGAAAATAAAGGCAGAGGCAGAAAACCTGAGCCCATTTTCATGGGCAACATGTCAGTACCTGAGATTTCTCTTCTTACTGCATTATTTCTCTTCTGTTACTGGCAGGAAGGAGTTGGACCAAAAGGCATAGACCAGGATTGACTAGCACCTTTTGAATGAACCCCACTTCCACCTCCATGGCCATTCAATGAGGCTAGACTCAGTTAAATAATATCTGTGCATGTTTCAAAATCTCTGTGGGGACTGCATCTGCCAAACACTCGGTGCATATTCAGGCTGGGCTCTTTGGCTGGTTCCTTGTTACAGTGACTTGCCTGAAGTCACACAGGTAATAAGTGTCAAAAATGGCTTTTCAGCCCGGATCCTCTGACTCTTTGTTTGCAAGCCCTGTTATTACCTTGGCTTTTCCTGCTCCCCCCCCACTCCTTCAAACATCCTTAAAGGATATCCATGACTCAATAACAACTCCTAATTGCTCATTTGGTTGCGTGCTGTGTCAGGCAGAGTCATTGTTCCTGGGGTATGAGGAAGAGGGTAGAGAAATTCTCCCATTGCTGTTCCAAGTCCAAGGGAGAGTTGACAGAATATCAAATCAATGTGCTCAAAAGATGGTGGAGAACTTCGATCTCTCCGTATCAGATCTTTTCCTGCTAACTTATAAACGTATCCACGTTTCTCCCTCACTTGCTCCAACCATCTCTGCTAGCTATTGCCATAAATCTTTTTTAGTCATAATGGCTAAATTTCTTGAGAAAGCAGCGCTAGCTTTTATATAGAGATTTAAGGTTTACAAAATGCTTTGCAAATATTTCATTTTATCCTCCCAATAATCCTGTAAAGTAGCTGTTCTTCTTATTCCCATTTTACAGATGAAGAAATTTAGACACACAGAAGTTTTGTCTGCAGTCAAATTTCCTGACTCCAGGTCAGTTACTTTATCTATTGCACCGTCAATCTGCTTTTAAAGCACAGCTTTGATTGTGTCACCCCGAGTGATTCAGTAAACTTAAATAGTTCCACATCAAATATAAAGTGCTCTTTCTTACATTTTCAGAAATCTTAACATGTTATTCCTTTCTATGTATTCACCACTCTGTATGACCCAGTGAAATTGTTCTTGAATATGATATTCCATTTCTTGACTGTGCAATTTTTTTGTACTATCTGTCCTCATGCTTGGAGTATTCCCCTTCTTCATCTTTATATCTCTAAACTTTCCTGGTTTCCTTAAAAATTTAGTTCAGATCCTTCCTTCTATAGTAGACCTTTAAAGTCTTTTGCCAATGTTAGTACCTCCCCTTTGAAATGACCTCCCACCTGCACTGAATTTATCTTATATGTTCCTAGTTATTTACACATTGTTCCCATATTATGATATGAGGTTTTTTTTTTTTTTTAAAGAGAGTGTATTATTTTGCTTTTCTTTGTATTCCTAGTGCTTAGCTTTAGTGCCTGGCCATAATTGTTTAGTATATGCTTATTGATTGACTGACTACATAAATGACTACAAAAATGGGTGGGATTAATCATGGATGGGCTAACCAACCTACTGATATTTTATCATCCAAGCTGTTTGTTTTTCTCTAGTCTATGGTTTTATGCCAAGGTTTATTTAGTTTTAACTTTGATATCTCTACTTACAGAAAGCTTCCTGGAGAGCAGTTTGGAATAAAAGAAAAAAAACTTAGACTAATGCCTGCTAGAGGAAAAGAATGGCCTGAGTTTGCAAGTGGGAGTGAATGTAGTTGGATTTATAAATAGATTTGCTCAAGAAACAAAGGTGGTAAAAAGGGGACTTACAGTTGGTGAAGGAGTCTTGAAGCTTAGTCTGAGGAATTAGCATTTCAGGTGGCAAGTGGTGGGAAGTACCATAAATTTGGGGGCTGGAAAATGAGATGATCTGATTTGCTTTAAAAGAGAGTAATAATAATAACTAACATTTATATAACTTGTTACTTATATGATCTCTTTGGAATCTTATAATAAGCCTGTAAAATTTATATAAGGTAAGTACAAGTATTAATATTTCTATTTTAGAGTCTAAGGCTTACAGAAAAAAGTGTCTTGCAGATCAGTGGTACACATAGCTAATGTCAAAGATTCAGTTTGATCCTTTTCTGTACGATTCCTTGGCTAGGACTCTATCCAACTCTATCCCAGGAGATAAGTGGTCTTCTGAATTTAAATTCTTCCATCATTCCTGCTTATTATTTAACTCTGGATTTTTCCTGATTACAAAAGGGACACCCCATTCTCCACTGGTAGAACCTTGTTGGGCTTTTTCATAGCTACAGAGATCCATATCCTCACTGACTGAGTCCTCTGCTCTGGTGGAGGCACCTCTAATAGAGTGGGACACCTCTTTGTACACTACATCTCCTAGGATTTATTCAGGTTCTTTCTCTGGGAAGTTTTATATGTATAAATGAATACTCTTTTCCTGCTGTAATATACTTGATTAATTTCCTTTCCTATTGTTCCATTGGAAAAAAATTCTTTCCTTGGGAGCCTGGCCCAATGACTATTTGCTAATAAATCAGGGGTCACCAATTTCTTGAGTCCTGAGTGCCACTAACAGTAATTTCACAGAGAGAATTTTCCTTCAATTCCTGCCAAAGGGAGTCAATGATTCCAAAAAATGTTATATGCAAAAAATCCTTGGGGAATAGGATACTTGCTTGCCTTGATTTAAATTCATGTCATTATACTTGTGATCTTCAATTTATCTTCCTGCTTTCCTCTCTCCTCACTTTCCCTCCATTCCTCCAGCCACTAAGTGCAGCTGGTATCCTGAGCTCCTCCTCTAGCACTTCCAACAGATCAAGGAACCGGACCCGCTACCGGACCAAGGCCATGAACTCTGAGGTTGATGAGAGCCTCTTTGGTGGTGGCAAGGTAACCTCCTGCTCGGTGATTTCCTCACAACTCCCCTTTGTGATCTCCTTTTTGAAATACATATATGAATTACCCCTGAGGCAGTGGCCTAGATTACTGCCAATTAATGCTCATGATGCTACCTGCTCCCCAGAGACATTCTGTGGTTGTCACTGAGATCAGAGTGACAGAGCTCTGGAGCACCTGCAATAAACTGTGGGCATTTGAACAAGGTGACTTATTTCCTCCACCCCAAGCCTTCCCTGCCTTCCAGGTTTTAAGAACAGCTGGGATGCTAACAGGAAAGCTGGGGGAGCTATTTGGTACAAATGAGTCCATGCCAGATCGCCTCCTTTTTGAGGAGGAAGGTGGGTCTTGGGATGAAGACATTTGAGAATCACCACTAGATTCTGCCAAGATCAATAAACCAGTCTTGCAAGCACAGAACATTGAATTTTGTTGCTCTCTATAGTTTTCTTCATCCAAAGGAATGAAACCCAAGAAATGAATACTCCTTTCCTGCTGTAATATACCTTGATTAATTTCCTTTCCTATTGTTCCATTGGAAAAAATGTCTTTCCTTGGGAGCCTGGCCCAGCGACTATTTGCTAATAAACCAGGGGGTCACCAATTTCTTTTTTTTTTTTTTTTTTAATTTAATAGCCTTTTATTTACAGGTTATATGCATGGGTAACTTTACAGCATTAACAATTGCCAAACCTCTTGTTCCAATTTTTCACCTCTTATTCCCCCCCACCCCCTCCCCCAGATGGCAGGATGACCAGTAGATGTTAAATATATTAAAATATAAATTAGATACACAATAAGTATACATGGGGGGTCACCAATTTCTTGCATCCTGAGTGCCACTAACATTTTAACAACGCCCATGAGCACCTCGGTGAGGTATGAAGCTTAAGTAAGGGAGAAAACAGAAAATAAAAGAGAAGGGATTGGAAAAGTAGAAGAAAAAAGAAAAGCAAGGGAAGGAAAAATATGAAAGCGGTATCTCTGGTGGGGAGGTGCCTCCACTAGTAATTGCCCTAAGAAGCACCAATATATCTGACTTGAACCATTTAGAGTGGAATTATGAAAGGCTTTCCAGGGTTTTTTTTTTCCCCCCAGGAATCAGCATGCTTCCTTTTAGAAGCTCCCACCTAGTATTATACCTATTGATGGGAAAAAAGGGAATGTAGTTTCACTTGAAAATTAAACCTGGAAATGGGCTATTCTCAGTGGAACTTGGCTAGGTCTGGACATGGGTTAAGCGTCCAGTGAACAATCTCTTCTGGTAAGGGAAAGGAATAATCAGGAGAAAGCCTTGCCTTCAGTTTTCTTTTCTTGGGCTGAGTACCTGGAGGTGGAAAAACATGTTGTAATGCATAGAAGGCCCTGATTTGGCAGTAGGTGGCAGGAGTTTCCTGCAGTCTGTGTGATAACCCACACAGAAGCCCAGGCCAGGCACCAGGTGGCAGCAGCATCTTGGAGAAATAGCATTTGAAGAGTCAGATTTTTATGGCCTGGGAGGGCCATTGAGAAACTGATCCAACTCTCTCTCTACTGGACAGTCGCACATCTATAGCATATCGTACAAGTGAATATCTCTTTTATTTCTTAGGACCTCTAGGGACAAAGCTTCCACAGCTGCCCTCAGTCTACACTGTTGGGAAAATTCTATTTAATCTGCATCCTTTCTGCTGTTTGTTCCAAGTCCCATGCTAGCCTGAGTTTCTTTATCTGGAAAATAAGGCTAATCTCTAGTTCCTTCCAATTTTATGTCTTTGATTTGATAAGTGTTCAAAGAAGGTACTGAGATAATTTGTACAAGTGAACATCTCTCCTGTTCCTTAGGACCCCCAGGGACAAACCTTCCACAGCTTCCCTCAGTCTACACTGTTAGAAAAATTCTATATTATCTGCATCCTTCCTGCTGTTTGTTCCAAGTCCCATGCTAGCCCGAGTTTCTTTATCTGGAAAATAAGGCTAATCTCTAGTTCCTTCCAATTCTGTCTTTGATTTGATAAGTGTTCAGAGAAGGTACTGAGATAATTCATACAAGTGAACATCTCTCCTATTTCTTAGGACCCCCAGGGACAAAGCTTCCACCAGCTTCCCTTAGTCTACACTGTTAGGAAAATTCTATATAATCTGCATCCTTCCTGCTGTTTGTTCCAAGTCCCATGCTAGCCCGAGTTTCTTTATCTGGAAAATAAGGCTAATTTCTAGTCCCTTCCAATTCTACATTTTTGATTTGATAAGTGTTTAGAGAAGGCACTGAGAGAATTTTCCAAGTTTAGATTGATTAATTTAATATCACACAATGTAGTTTTGGGAATCTTAGATCTTTTAGGGGGGGAAAAAAGAAATCAAGTTAACCCAGTGATTCAAAATAATTCATTATTTTTTTTAATCAAATGCAGAGCACTAGAACACACGAGTGTGATGTAAAAGAAAAAAAAAATTATGATTGACTATCAAAGGTCCCTTGATTCAAATCTCAGCTTTACTATTGATTTTGTTGTATGACCTTATGGTTTTCTCATCTATAAAATAGGAGAATTAGATTAGATGATCACTAGAGTTATTTCTAATTCCTAAGTTTTATGCTTCTCCCCCCAAACTAGGGAATCTTCCAGACATTTAGTCACTTGCAGATATTGGTAGAAATGTATATTATAAAGTAGGACATTCTTTTTCAGCAGCTACTGAATAGGATTATCATGAAAAGGTGGGAAGAAGGGGATGAAAGGGGAGGAGGGGTCAAATATTTAAAAAAAGACAAAACTTTTGGTCATATTCAAATAGAGAATATAATCTAGTTTCCCTTAGTGTCTTAACATTCATTTCAGTTTTACAATCTGGGCCTCAGTTTATCTTTTAGTGCTTGGTTTTTGGGTGGATAGAGAATCCAAATGAAGGGATTCCTGGGGACTCAAACTGGTGAGAAAAGAGTGGGAAGAAGTTTTCGTGGCCAGCTGGTGAGCTGCCCCTTCTGGCCTTGCAGCACTCTCGTCAGAACCGAAGTGAGAGCCCCATTGTGCTTCTAAGGGACAAGCAATGTATCCAGAAGACCTTGGGCTGGACCCACAAGCCGGAGACCATCCAGCTTATCACTCGAGACATGGTCCGGGATCTTGTGTAAGTAGCTGGGCCCAGTCACCCTTCCCCTTTCCCTCTTTCCTCTTGGCTTAGAGTAGTATATTGAGATAAGAAAATCCCTCCTGGCTTGTCTCATCACTCCTTTTCCCATTCTCCTTTTTGGCTTTCCCCTTTTGTTTTAGGGTTTGGAGTTTTTCCTCTGTCTTGCCCTCTTCCTTTTTTTTATCCCTGCCTCATTCCATGTTCTTTCTTTCCCATTTTCTTCAACTTAGGAGCTAGAAAAGGGGAAGGACTCATGGGATGTTTGGCCCTCCCCTTTCCTCCCTATTCCCTTCCCACTAGTGCTCCTGGTAAAGGGAAATTAGCTGGATGAGTCAGTTCCTTTCTGGTGCCTTAAGAGTCTGATGCAAAGGAAAACTGACCAGCTGCCTAATTAACCTCTTGGCTTCTTCCCAAAGTGGCTGGCCACAAATGGGAAATGCTGGGTTCCTTTGGGATTAGCTCAGCACTGTTTCCTAGTGGCCCCCTCCTTGTCCTGGCCCCCCTCCTTCTAGATCTGGGCCTGAGTAGGAATCTGGAGAAGAGCCACTTCTTTGTAGTAGTTGGTGCTTAGCTAACTCGGTTACTGTCCATTCCCTTCCCTCCTGCTGTGGTCTTGCACTCCCTGCAGCTCCAAGAAATCAGGGGCCAGGGGGACACACTGGGGATGTTGCCCCGAGAGCTCTCTTCAGTTATTTTTGTTTATAGCTCTGGGGTACCCTTATCCTTTCTCCCCCTTACCTCCAATTATATTTCCATTCACCAGAGACCTCCATATCTGAGGGTGGGACAATTATATAAGGTGATTGTCAACAGGAGGCACATTAAGCTGGTCCTGACCCATACCATTTGGGGTTCTTATTCTCTGAGGTTCTGAGCATATTGGATTGTTCCAGATGCAAGACTCCATGGGGCTGTGCCTTTCGGTTAACCTCGGTATCCTGGCCAAATCCCAAATATGCTTTCTCATTCTGTCTGTCTCCTGCAATCCCCCCACTGGTTTTATTAGATGAGGTTTCACTTCCTGTCTCAAAGCAATTGCGTCTTATTCTTGTGTGCCTGTTAAAATGCCTCACCCAGAAGCAGCTTCATTCCTAAGGTGACCCCCTCTGCTGCTCCCTCCCCCACCTTTAATGTAGGTTATATAATTATAATTAGTTATTGGTTTGTTGAGTGCGTTGGGCAGCTGGGAAGGAGAGGTCTATAGACATGTCAGCTGCTATTGTTGATCAGAGATTTTAATTAATATTTAGTGTTCAAAGCTTCTGTCTGGGCTGGATGAACAGGGATGTTTAAGTGTTCCTCTGGTGGCCTTCATCCTGCTTCCCTTTGCCCATTTAGAGAGGAGATTCATCCCTTAAAACTTCCCTTTTTTTTTGATTCCTTGTAATAAATGATATTTCTACTTTTTCTCTATTGGTTCCAGTTGGCTTGGGTGGAAATACCTCATATTGAGTAACTGGCTATGTGCCAGGAGGTGGGTTTTGTGGTAGGGATAGGAGAAAGGATATTCATTTGTATTTGTATTTTTTTCTTTTTTTTTCCTCTTTGATTCTTGTCTCCACTTTTGGTTATATCTCCCATTAGAATCCCCACAGAAGACCCTTCAGGAGAGTCTCTTATTATCAGCCCTGAGGAGTTTGAACGGATCAAGTTTGCTTCCCGAGTGCTTACCCAGGAAGAACGAAATGCCATTGAAGAGGCTCACAGGAAGGAAAGGGCCGATGTCTTGGTAGCTAACCTTGCCAACCTTGGCCTCTGTGGATCCACTGGTGGCTTGGGGATATGTTGGAGGAGAGGTTGACTTCTCACCAGATAAATGGGAGCTCAGATTAAAAGACCCCAAGGAAGGACGGATGGAAAGTTAGACTGAATTCTAAGGAGCATTCATTAAAAAAAATGGCAGAAGAGTTCAGCTAGAATGATGACCAAAGAAACTACAAATAGGAAGGGCAATAGTGAGGATGGAGCTAAGAGATGAAACTTTTTGCTTCTTAGTGATGAGATGGAGTGAGGAGTAGAAATTCCATTGGAGCACATTGGAGAGATCAGACCCAGAACAAAATATTTAGGCAGCAGTCCCAACCTCAATGGGACTTCAAGGTCCCTTCCCTTTATATCTATGATCTTAAATGGATCAGATACCCCTCCACACACCCTGCTGAGATGGACTGATCTCTCCCAGAATGCAGTGACCCTTCGAAAGCAGATGATGAAACAGAAGGAGATGGTACGGCAGAAGAATAGGAAGCTCAACGACCTGGAGGAGGAGGCCAAGGAAAGGGCACAGAATCTCCTGGAGAAAGCCAATGCAATGAGGATGGAGCAAGAGGTGGAGATCAAAGACATGAACCAGGTAAGTGAGGCTGCTGATTATCTCCTATTCCTGTCAGCCTTTTCATTCTCATCCTGGGTGGTCAAAGATACTGGAGGCTTGTGGAAGATGGAAGGTGAAGTCCAAGCTGTGCCCATGGTGGGTCTAGATAGCTCAGGGTGCATGAGATTTGGTCCTGATCTTTCTATTGTGACCATAACTAGTGGCTCAGGAAATGAGGTTCTGGGCGTAAGAAAGGAGAAAGTGGGCACTGCTGTCCTGGTGCTAGAAGTGCTCCGGCTGATTACATCTTGTTTCTTGTTGGTTCATTGAATGTCCAAATGTCAGGAGTTTACCATTCCCCCAGTAGAACCAATTCCTGTTCCTCTACCTCTGATCCTCTCAGTTTTTCCTTCTTTCCTCTTTTCCAGAGTCCCTAGCTCTCCTTGTTCCCCTTTTCCATAATCTCCCTTCCTGGCTGTCAAATCAAACTCTTCTAATCTGAAAAAAATCAGGGATTGGGGCTTGCCTAAGTGTGCTGGGTCCACATTCTGTGCTCCATATTCAATCGATCAATAAGAATCTCTTAAGCACTTAGTATGTTAGGCACTGAGCATACAAAGGCACAAGTGAAATAGTCCCTGCCCTCAAAGAGTTTCCATTCTATCAAGGAGTCCAACATGTATATAATTAAGAAGAAACAAAATAAATATAAGGTGCATTTTCAGGGATGAGGCACTAGGTGTGGATGGGGATCTAGGAAGGCTTCCTGTATAAAGTTTCGCATGAGCAGAATTTCAAAGGAAAATGGGATTATAAGAGATGAAGGTGAAGTGGGAGTGTATGGCAGTCACAGAAAACAGCCTGTGCAAAGGTAGTAAGGTGGGAGATAAAGTGATGTGTGTAAGAAACAGCAAACTGGCAGAGTATGGGAAAGGGAGGAAAATATCACAATATTATCCAACTCAAGTAGGAACAGGTCATCATACTACCTGTAAGGATCTCTGCTGGTCATAGAAGGAATTTTTAAAACCACATATTAAAATTATCTATATCCTATCATTTTTAAATTTTGTTAAATATTATTTAGCACTAATGTTAAATATATTGTTAAATATTGCCTGATCAGTTTTTAATCTTGTTTGGACAGCATGTGGGAGTGTTTCTAGACTCTGGCCCAGTGTTTAATACCTCTGGTATACAGTGTAGTTCTGATCTAAAGATTAGAAATATTGTTTGGGGCCAGGTTGTGAATGGCTTTAAAAGCTAAACAGAGGAGCTTATCTTTGATTCAAGAGGGCAATAGGGAGCCACTAGAGTTTATTGAGTTAGAGGAGTGATGCAGTCAGATTTACACTTTAGGAAAATCACTTTGACAGCTGTATGAGAGAAACTAGGGGCAAAAAAGCCAATTAAAAGGCTCTTGCAGTACTCTAGGTGAGTGGAGATGAGGGCTTGAACCTAGAATGATGAACAGGTGAGTAGAGAGAAGAGGACAGAGGTGAGCCATATTGTGGAGGTGAAAATGGGAAGATTTGATAATTACTTGAAGAAGATGATGAATACACATTTAGGATATATATTTGTGAATTTTTAAAAAAATGAATATTTTGTTGATTTTTTATTTAAATAAACTAAACCAATTAATTTAACTTTTTTAACAATTAAAAACTCAACTTTATTTTCAAATGAAAACTTGAAAAAAGTGAGACACCATTTATTTAATTTGTTTTGAAATAAGGTATGTTTGAGACATCTGGCACATTCATACATGAGTAAGGATAATTACAATGTTAACTTAGGTTGAGGATCTAAGTTCAAATTCCATTTCTGATGATTATTATGAAACTTCATACATTTTCTTTTTATCTTTATTAATTGATTTATTTTTTTCTGGTTGTACATGTATATTAACTTTTAAAATACACATTTTTAAAAATAACTTTTTATTGACAGAACCCATGCCAAGGTAATTTTTTACCACATTATCCCTTGCAGTCACTTCTGTTTCAATTTTTTCCCTCCCTGCCTCTACCCCCTGCCTCAGATGGCAAGCAGTCCTAAACATATTAAATAGGTTACAGTATATCCTAGATACAATATATGTGTGCAGAACTGAACAGTTCTCTTGTTGCACAGGGAGAATTGGACTCAGAAGGTATAAATAACCTGGGAAGAAAAACAAAAATGCAAGCAGTTTACATTCATTTCCCAGTGTTCTTTCTTTGGGCGTAGTTGCTTCTTTCCATCCTTGATCAATTGAAACTGAGTTAGATCTCTTTGTTGAAGAAATCCACTTCCATCAGAATACATTCTTATACAGTATCGTTGTTGAGGTATATAATCTCCTGGTTCTGCTCATTTCACTTAGTGTCAGTTCATGTAAGTCTCTCCAAGCCTCTCTGTATTCATCCTGCTGGTCATTTCTTACAGAACAATAATATTCCATAATATTCATATACCACAATTTACTCAACCATTCTCCAATTGATGGGCATCCATTCATAAAATACACATTTCTTTATAAATCATGTTGGGAGAGAAAAATAAGAAGAAAAGGGAAAAAACATGGGAGAGAAAAAATAACCCAGAAAAAGAAGTGAACATAGTATATGTTGATTTATATTCAATCTCTATAGTTTTTTTCTAGCCAAAGTTTTTTGGAATTGCCTTGGATATTATCAGGTCTTTAGGAAAATCATTTGTCCTCAACAGACCTGAGTTTTCTTACCCATAAAATGAGGGAGTTAGATGACCTTTTTTTTTCTGTCCATTTTTTCTTTATAAAGCTTTTTATTTGTCAAAAAATATGCATGGATAATTCTTCAACATTAACCCTTATAGAGCCTTGTGTTCCAATTTTTCTCTCCCTTCCCCCTCTCCCCCAGATGGCAAGTAGTCCAATATATGTTAAATATGATAGAAAAATATGAATGTGGTAGAAATATGTAAGTGACATTTAAAGGTCCTTTCCAGTTGTAGATATATAGTCCTATTATTATATTTGCTTTTCTTGGCTTCTAATTAATTAGAGCTAGGGATTCAACATTTGATTCCCCTTTCCTCCTGTCCTTCCCCAATTACTTCTTTGTGTAAAAAGTACACTTTCATCCCTAAATTTAGTGCTATAATCTCTTATTCACTCCTCAGATAATCCGAAATGCCAGATGTCATGCCATCCGTGATGCTCAGATCCTGGAGAAGCGATTAATCCAAAAGGAGATGGACACAGAGGAGAAGCGACTGGACCAGATTATGGAATTGGAACGGCAGAAAGCCATTGAGAGGGAGGAAGAACTACTCAGGAAGCGGAAAGAAGAAAGAATACGGTAAGCTGTCTAAATTGGCATTTCTGTCCTGGCCACTTACAATCGCTTTTAAGTTCATGTTGAATACCAATGAAAGAAGAGGTAAGAAACGATCTTCGTTATCAGAAAATACTGTTATTATAAAACCTTCACTAAGTACTGTAGAGAAATGCCTCAGGAGGGAAGAGACATCCTGGACTCCGGAGTTTTCACTTGGTGGACTTGATTCCATTATAGCTGATTCTAGTCCTTGACCAGCACTCTGAGGATGCTGGATATTTTCCCAGTTCTTTGGTCCTTCCCAGAGCCTCAAACCCAGGAACCTCTTGATTCTAAAACCAATGTTCCTTCAACTCTATCATGCTGGCAGGTGGGGTGTTTACCTGTAGTAAAGGGCAAAGTGGGGCAGAATAATCAACGGCAGCGCTATCACTTGAAAGACAGACTGGAAGAGCTCTGTGAACCAGACAATGGCTATTACTTCTTCTGCTGATTCCCTTTTTTATTTAGAAAAGGAAATTTTTAAAACTGCTTCCTGACCATCTTGTGGAAGGGGATAAAGATGGAGGATAAAGAAAAGAAAAAGAGACCAATGGTTTCTTTTTAAAAAAATTTTTTTATAATAGCTTTTTATTTTTCAAAATACATGCAAAGATAATTTTCAACACTCACCCTTGCAAAATCTAGTGTTCCAAATTTTTCTCCCTCCCTCCTCTTCTATCCCCTCCTCTAGATAACAATCCATTAAAGTTTAAAACATGTGCAGTTCTTGTAAACATATGTCCATATTTATCATGCTGTGCAAGAAAAATCAGAGCAAAAGGGGGAAAAATGAGAAAAGAAAAAAGACACAAGCAAGCAAATGACAACAACAAAAAAAAGTTGAAAACTATGCTGTGATCCACATTTAGTCTCCATAATTCTCTCTGGATGTGGATTGTTCTCTCCATCACAAGTCTATTGGAATTACTTTGATTCACCTCATTGGTGAAAAGAGCCAAGTCCTTCAGAGGTGATCATCATATAATCTTTATCTATTTATTTATTTTTATTAGAGCTTTAAAATTTTCAAGACATATGCCTGGATAATTTTCAACATTAACCCTTGTAAAAACTTATGTTCCAATTTTTCTTCCTCTTCTCTCTATCCTCTCCTCTACATGGCAAATAATCAAATATATGTTAAACATGGTAAAAATATAGATCATCATATAATCTTGTTGCCATGTACAATGTTCTCTTGGTTCTGTTCATTTCACTCAGTATCAGTTCCTGTAAGTCTCTCCAGGTTTCTCTGAAATCATCCTGCTGATCATTTTTTATAGAATAATAATATTCCATAACATTCATATACCACAATTTATTCAGCCATTCTCCAACTGATGGCATCCACTCAGTTTCCAGTTTCTTGCCACTACAAAAAGGGCTGCCACAAACATTTTTACAGATGTGGGTTCTTTCCTCTTTTTTAGAGACCAGTGGTTTCTAAAATGTTAAGTTGTTAAAAGTGGGGGTTGGACTGGATGGTTTCTATGATTTGTAGAGGAAGACGGCATATTATCCAGCAGATGGAAAAGAACCAGGAGGAACGGTCACTGAAGGCAGAGGTACGAGAGCAGGAGATCCAGCAGATGTTACAGTATATGGAGCAACTCCAGGAAGAAGATATAAAGGTAATGAAGACTGTCATGTCTTAAAAGGCAATCCATCCTTTACCCTTTCTTCCCATTCCCTTAATTCTCTTCCAATTCTGAAAAGTTTGATGTTCTGGGACTAGCAGGTATAGACTTTAAAAAAATTTGACATTTAAAATTTAATTTTACTTTTAAATTAGATTTTAAATTTAATTTTTAATTAAAATTTTTATTTAATTATTTTGGGCCACATTAGTCACTCCCTGATAAACACCCCCTCTCCCTCATCACTGCCATTGAATTTTCCCATGAAAAGGAGTTAATTAAAACAAGCTAACAGATTATGAATGGCACCACATATAACTTTCTATTCTTAGGGTTTGACATTTCTTAACAGAAAGTATATGGATTTTGTTTTCATTAAAAAAAAGACAAAATATTCATTAGGCACAAGCACATTTAATACCACCACCACCAGCAGCAGTGTTTACTATTATATTAAATAGTTATTTGGATGTGGTATTGTTCTGGGAGTTGAATTAAGTGATGTTAGTCCATGCCTTCCAGAAGTTTACAGTCAAAGACAGACATATCAGTCCAGATGGGCAGATCTTGCTGGATAGGTTGTACTTGTAGCCAGCAAATGATAACACTGATGTAAATCACTGGTGTCAAACTCAAAGAGGAATGGGAAGGGAGTGGGGTGGTGGTGTAGAAAAGCCCAGAGCATATAGAAATTAACTTAGAAAACCACATGTTAACATTATCTATGTTCTGTGATATTTTGTTAAATATTTCCCAATTTATGGATTACTTGCCATCTAGGGGAAGAGAGGGAAAAATTTAGAATACAAGGTTTTGCAAGGATCAATGTTGAAAAATTATCCATGCATATGTTTTGAAAATAAAAAGCTGTAATAAAAATATTTCCCAATTTACATTTTATTCTGGTTCAAGCTGCATTTGGGAATGATGCAGGGCAGCAGTGCCACTTGCTTGTTTGAAGCCTTTATTGTAAATCACTCTTAGTTATCTGCAGGTGGATTATCCCCTTGGCAGAGTAAACCAGATTTGTGCTCAAGTTTGGGGACTTGCTTCCTCCCCCTCCCCCTGCCACTTCCCATGCTGTTCGATGGCCTCTCTATCATTAGTTGTTATGTACTTAGGCAGGGAAAACTCATTTTACAATTAGCCAATATGAAACAATTAGGAAGGTGTGTATATTGCAAAAGAAATGATTAAATGCATGCCACAGCTAAATAGACAGGTTCTTAAAGAGTCTTTGCTGTTTGGGTTATCTTGCTAGTGCCTTGTTCCATTTGCATGGATATTTCAACTGGCTGTATTCATAGGGAGGGTAAGTGAATTCTTGGAAGTCAAGAGGGAACGGGGAGATTTCCATGATCTGGCATTCTACATACAGTCAGATTGGCTCACATTCAAATAGTGGTTTAAGGTTTAAGAAGCATTTTCTTAAAATAAAAGCCTATGAAGGAGAGAGTGATGTTTTATTTCCATTTTACATGTGAGGAAACAATTTGTGATTTGCTTATGGTCACAGAGCTAGTATGTGATGGGATTCAAACTAGGTCTTCTGACTTTTCAGTGGTATTTTCTTTCTGCTACCCTATGTAGAAGGTCTTATAAAAGGGGTGGGACTCCAGGAGCTATCTGAGTGAGAAGGAGATTTGTCAGTTTGGGAAGGGAAGAGTCATTTTAGGCATGTGGCATTTCGTAAGAGAAAGATTGGATCCAGAGAATATAGAGCAAGCTTGGCTTGAGTGGTCTGCCCAAATCCAAGAATCCCATGATCAGTCATAAAAGAGACATAGATGGAAAAAATTAAGTAGGATCTTGAGGAGGGGATGCTCTTAGGCGACCAGTCTAAGTTCAGATTTTTTTTTGAGGGGGAACTTGATTTCTTTCGTCCCCAAATACTCAAAACTACTGAACTGATCCATAGCAACCAAACCAAAGAGACTGTTTAGGAATTTGATTAGTATGAACCAAAAAACTGATTGTTGTTTGTCTTTTTTTTTTTTTTTTTTGAAGAGGACCAGTGACATCTCAGGGGAATGTTGAGGCAGAATTGCACAAAGCAGTCAGTCTCACTCTCTCTTCCAAAGTCATCACAGTCCAGTGATAAGACAAAAGTTGGGATGACTGACGGCAGCCTAGGATGTAGTGGATGACCTCAGCATCTTCAATATCTGACCAAGCTCTAGACACTCTACAGATGGCTTTATAGCCATCATTGTGGCTGTTGGAACAAATTGTTTTCATCCACCCATTCTTCAGAGAGCAAGTCTTTACCTGCTTGGGGTAGACATCCCTCTAATTCACTGACACTTTGTGGTCCGTTGGTTACCTTCAACCTGGTTTAGCCCGTCTGCTGGGATGGCTTACTGAGGTGTGGGTGCTACAGCTTCTTGGAGACACAGATGAGAGATGAGTGCCAGGTGGACACCTAAGATGGATAAACATCCCTGAAGAGAGCTTCACAAGCCCTCATACCAGAGATGCTAGTCCTGCTTAAACACCCATATACAACCACCAGAAAAATAATTTATTAATGTGCAATGAAATAATATATGATGAAAATTAGAAACTGTATGGTGATCAGTGTGTTAACTTTAGCAGGGAAGTCTTCTTGAAAAGCTAAATGGATCTAGAACAAAGGGTACAAAATGACTCTAAAGATTATTGTCCTAAGGCTCCTATAGTTGTTGCTATCTTGTTGTTACCTTCTTTGCTGGGAGCACAGAACTATTAAATGGATTGGAGAACCCTGAACTATTTTGTCTACAAGAAGATTGATATGGATAATTCCTCCTTTTAGTTACTATCTCCCTAACCTTGTACTCTTCTCTTTGCATTACAGAAACAGCTGTTCTCATCCATCATGACTCTGATTCCACCCCCTTCTTCTAATTTGTCATCATCTTTACTGTGACCTCACTTTTCTACCCTTCTCAGTCTTGAGTCACCACCATAGAACTTGCCAAGTTCTGTCACTTATCTTTCATCATTTTCTCTCTTAACAGCCCCCTTCTCCCCAGTTACACAATTGCTATTATAGTTTGGGTCTTCACCACTACTCTGGACCCCGGACTATTTCAGTATGCTTACTAATGCATTACCTGCTTCCCCCATATATCGTTTATGCAGTTATTAAAATTTTTTTTAATGGAAAGGTTTTTTTTAATCATATATACCCCTCTGCTCAAAAATCTTCAGTCACTTCCAACTTCCCATTAAATGAAAATTCCTTAGCTTAACTTTTAAGACTTAGCACAGTTTGGCTACACAGTTTGCAACTTAGCCAAACTGGACATACTGGTTGCTAGCTATCTGCCTGACTTGTCTTACCTGCTTTCACTTTCATGTATTTTTACATAAGACCCATAATCATAGAATTTCAAAGTTGGAAGGGATCTCAATGATCCTATAGTCCAATACATCTGAAGTATTCCTAGTATAATTCTTAACGAATGATCATCCATCATTTGCTTAAAGATTTACTCTGAGAAGGAACCCACTAGTTCCTAGGTCACTATTTTCTTAAAAAATCAAGACAATAATCATAATAATAGTAAAGAGAAAGGGAATATATATATATATATATATATATATATATATATATATGTATGTATAATATCTTCTATGTGCCAGGCATTCTGCTAAGCATTTTGAAAAAAACAAGTATTACCTCATATGAATCTCATTATAATCATACAAGATAGGTACTGTTATCTGCGTTATAGAATTGACTTACCTAGGATCACATAGCTAGTAAGTATCTTATATTACTTTCATTATCTACAGTTTTTCAAATGTCACTGACAAATGCAACAGTAATCATATCTATCTATCAGTTCTTTTAGGCTCTGATGATTTAATTCACCTAGGCTGGGTTACTTGAAGTCATCACAGGAATGGTTGGTGCTTTCCTATTATCACCTTCCTTTGGTATCAATTCCTTATTAGAATTTTTTTTCCTGACATTTCCAATCCTAAGGTTTATAAGATCATCCAACATAGATCTGGACCTCAGAAACCATTTTAACTCACTATCCACATTTTTACCTAAAATGAAGCTGAGACCTGGGAGGTTAATTGTCAAATTGCCCAAAGTCATACATGTAGCAAGCCTCAGATGCAGGAGTTTCAGAATCTGCCAAATTGTTGCTATTCACCTCAGCCATCCTCTGTTACTGTGTAATTAATCTTCAGTCAATGTCTATAGATCTTATTACCTCCTGTCTTACCCTCCCTCATCCCTCATCTTTAAAAATTTCTCATTCTACAATTTCATCAAACTCTTATCCATTACATCTTTTTACTTTCACTTCCAAACTCTTAGAAAAAGCTCTCTCTATTCTCATTGCCTGAGCTTCTCTTCTCCTAGGCCACTTGTGATTTCTCTTCCGCCTTCACCACTGAACTGAAACCACAGTCCAGTTGCCAGTGATCTTTTGGTTTGCCAGATCTGATGGCTTTTTCTCAATCATTCTTTTGACCTCCTCTGTAGCCTCAGATGTTAATGACAACCTTCTTTTCACTTTTCTTTTTTGTGATACTGTTCTCTCTGTGATAATTTTCACCACTTCCTTTGCCTCTTTTTTTTTTTTACTGGATCATCATTCTCCTCTCCTAATGTGGTTATATCCCAAGATTCTAGTCTTAAGTCCTCTTAGCTTCTATTTCAATTCTCTCCTCCCATGTTGATCTTATTGGGTTAAATTGACATCTCTAGGTAGGTGATCCTTAAATCTTTTCTCTAACCCAGTGTCACCAATTTTCAATTCAATATTTCCCACTGGATTTTCCATAAGTATCTCAACCTCAACATAGCCAAAACAGATTTCACCATTTCTCCCCTAATATCCACACCTCTTCTGAACTTCCTTGTTTCCTTGTTTAAAGATCTCACTGTCCTTTTAGTTATATAGGTACTCAGTTATCTTTATCTTTTTACTTTTTGTCATATCACATATACAATCAGTTGACAAATCTTGTCAATTTTACCTCCCTCTCTAAAAATCTAATTTTGTTTGGCTCTCTGTATATCCTCACAAGTCTTTCAGATAGCTCCTGTTTTTTATTTTGAAGCTTTAGGATTTCATAAGAGCTTTCTACCCCTTTTGGATTGACTTTTCCCATAAAATTTTAGTCCATGGAACTTTTCTCTGGTCCCTTTGAAATTGTTTTTTTCCTTATCTAGGGTGCATAGTAGATTATTCTTGTATCATAAAATTCTATCTAGGAGGGAGAGATCACTTTTTCCTAAGGTTTGTATCATTTCTACCTCAGCAACTGGTTCTCCCTGTTAGTGAGAACTAGATCCAGAATAGAATTTCCCCTTGTTTCCTCCACCTTTTGAAAGACTGACAATATCACTAAGACAAGTCAAGAAGATATTAGCTGCTCTGATTTCAGGTACCCCACTACTACATTGTGCTCTATGCTGGTCTTATGATCTGTTTTCCAAATTCATCTATTTCTTCCTTTGGTTTAAGTGGTCTGTAATAAACTCTGCAGTAAAGTCTCACACACTTCTTTCTTGTGTCTCCATCCTTTAGTATAATGCCTGGAACACTGGGAACACTTAATAAATGTTTTTCATTTTAAAAATTCTTCTAATCTATGATCTTCACCCAAATGAAGGTCATATTTCTCTTCTCTAGTTTCTAGTTTTCTTCACATCAATATCTTAATATATAGCATTACTGCCTTCCTTTTACCTCCCTTTTCTTCTTTTTTTTTTTTTAAATAAGGTAGAGCAATCTACAGTCATTCCACACATAGGATATTCCTCAGTGTCAGTGATAGCTTTGAACTCAAATTTACTTTACGACCTCTAAGTTTATCTTGCTTGTCGCTTCAACTCAATTGTAATTAGGGCAGGGTGGGGTGTATGGACTGTTCCAGGAGGACTAGTATCTCTACTCTGAGGGCTTTCCAAGCCCTTTCCAGGGCTGCTCACCTATATTTGATGTCCACCTTGATCCAAGTTTCACCTGTGGCTCCGAGAAGCTATAGCATATGCAATAGCCACACCCCAATAAACTGTCTTGGCAGACGGGCTAAACCAGGCTGAGGGTAACTGATAGGTCTCAAACCCATTGCTGAGTTAGGGGAATTCTATTCCAAGTATGTGAGGATCCCCTCTAGAATGGGCAGAAAAGGACAATTTGTTCCAGTGGCTATGAAGGCGGCTGAAACTGGCACCAAGGGACACTTAAAACTTGATCATATATTGAAGACATTAAGGTCATCCACTTTTTCTTGAGCCACGACTTTTGTCCTACCACTAGATTTCAGTAACTCAGGAAGAGAGCGTGAGATTGACAACTGTGCAGTTTTGCCTCACTTAAATCCAATTCATGCACAAGTCAAGACATCACTCCATGATGTCATTGGTTTTAATCAAAAACAAAGGATGAACAACAATATTAGGGCAGAGTCACTGGGCAGTTGCCCAAGGTGGGGAAATTTGTCTCAGGATTTGAGATTTATTTATTTATGAAATTAAATTTTAGTTTATTTTCATATTCACCTCCTTTCCCTCCCACATCTTTTAGCTCCAAACTGAGGAAGCAAAAAAAGAAAATCCTTGTTATAGACATGTATAATCAAGCAAAACAAATTTCATGCATTGGCCATATCCAAAAAATATGTCTCAATTATGTATTCAGAGTCCATCACCTCTCTATTAGGAAGTAAGTAGCATGTTCTTGAGCCATCTGGAAGTGTGATCAGAGTTCCTGAGTCTTTTGGAGTTGCCATTACAATATTGATATTATTGTATATATTATTCTCCTGGTTCTCTCACCTAATTTTGTATAGTTCTTTCAATATCTCCAGGTTTTTTCTGAAGTTATCCCTTCACTATTTTTTTTTTATAACTTTTTATTGACAGAGCCCATGCCTGGGTAATTTTTTACAACATTATCCCTTACACTCACTTCTGTTCTGACTTCTCCCCTCCCTCCCTTCACCCTCTCCCGCAGATGGCTAGCAGTCCTATACAAGTTAAATATGTCACAGCCTTCACGATTTCTTACAGTACAATAATATTCCAGGACATACATATATCATAAGTTGTCCAGCCATTCCCCAATTGATGGTCACTCCCTTCATTTCCAGTTATTTGCAGCGATAGAGATTTATTTTTATTAAAGGTTTTTATTTTCAAAACTTATGTATGGATAATTTTTCAACATTGACTTTATAAAACCTAGTGTTCCAAATTTTCCCCTCCTTTCCCCACCCTCTCTTCTAGATGGCAAGTAATGCCATCAAAATATATTAAACATATTAAAATATATGTTAAATTCAATATATATATACACATTTATACAGTAATCTTGCTGCCCAAGAAAAATCTGATCAAAAAGGGAAAAAAAATGAGAAAGAAAATGCAAGCAAATAACAATAAAAGAAATGAAAATGCTATGTTGTGATCCACACTCATCCTCCACAGACCTCTCTCTGGGTTCAGATGGCTTTCTTCATCACAAGATCATTGGAACTGGCCTCAATCAAAGGATAGGGATTTAAAGGACTATTGATAGGAAGAAGGCAGGAATGGGACATTGGAAATGGAATTGGGTCAGTGAAGGGCCTCTGACTCTGATGGGAGGCTGATCCCAGATTGGAGTGAGGCAATTTTTCTTGCTTAGCTGCTTGAACTGGGCCCCAAGTCCAAGAAACAAAGTTCTGATGTCCTCATACTTCTGGGTACTCTATCCTGGGGGGATGCCAAATGTTGAAAATACATAGTCAAGATAAACAGATTGGATCAATGGAATAAATTAGGTACAAATTATGTTATAGTAAATGACCATAATAATCTAGTATATGATAAACCCAAAGATCCAAGCTGTTGGAACAAAAACTTGGATCTTATTTGACAAAAACTGCTGGGAAAACTGAAAAACAGAAACTAGGTATAGAACAATATCTCATACTCTCTACCATGATAAGGCCAAAATGGATATGTGATTTACACAAAAAGGCTGATACCATAAACAAATTAAGAGAACGTGTAATAGTTTATTTGTCATATTTATGGTTAAGGAAGAATTTAAGATCAAAGAAGATAGAGAGGGCATTACAAAATATGAGATGATTTTAATTGCATAAAATTTTAAAACTTTGCACAAACAAGATCAATGCAACCAAAATTATAAGGAAAGCAGAAAACAATGTGGGAGGAGGAATTTTACAAGAAATATCACTGACAAAGGCCACAGTTCTCAGATAGAGAACTGAGCAAAATTTATAAAAATATAAGTCATTCTTTAATTGATAAATGAAACTATCTAGTCATATGAAAAAACGCTCTAACTCACAATGGATCAGAGAAATGTAAATTAAAACTACCCTAACATATCAACTCATACCTATGAGAGTGACTAATATGACAAAAAAGGAAAATATTGGATATTGGAGGGAATGTGGAAAAACTGGGACACTAATGCACTGTTGATGGAAATGACAAAACGACTGATTAAAGTCAGTTTTAATACCAGTTAAGATTTCATGGAAGAAAAGAGACTTGTGCTGAATAGGAAGTTGTGAACTGACCCATTCATTCTGCAGAGCAATTTGGAACTATGCCCAAATAGCTATAAAACTCTGCATACCCTTTGATCCAGCATTACCATTGCTACATCTGTATCCTAAAGATGTCAAAAAAGGAAAAGGACCTATTTGTACAAAAATATTTATAGCAGCTCTTTTTGTGATGGCTAAGAATTGGAAATTAAAGGGATGCCTGTCAATTGGGGGATGGCTAAATAAGCTGTGTTATAATGTTGTAATAGAATAATATTGTGCTATAACAAAGGACAAGCAGGATAATTTCAGAAAACCTTAGAAAGACTTATATGAACTGGTGTATAGTGAAATGAATAGAGTAGTTATATACAAGGCTATCTCCAAGGTCCCTTTCTGTTTCAATCATCTGTGAGTTCATAATGGGCTCCATTTAACCCCATCACAGTTTAGCCTTAATTTCAGTATGAGTTAAATGAGATCTTGAGTAAGTAACTCCTCTAGGATCTTAATTTTCTCTTATGTAAAATTAAGGGATTAAATTATTTTATCCCTAAATTACATTGAAGCCCCAAGATAATATTTTAAGGATTCTTTTTTGAAGAGGGAGAGGGAGTGATTGACTTTATGTTCTTTTTGAGCCCCTTCACCCAAAGCCTTTAGCTGTAAGATTTTCCACACCATTTTCCATACCCCAGACATTCTGGATGTCAAATGTCAAGAAATAAGGAACTTTAGTATATAATTATTGAGACAAATTAGTTTAAACAGCAGGTTACCAAGTGGTCTATTCTTCAGGGACAGCAGCCTAATGGTCTCTTGTCCTGCCAGACCCGACAGATTTGTTTCTAAGCCCCATCATAATATGATTTACCTCAACTGTTGACCAACCTTACCCATTCTGGGTCACTTATTTTTTCATAATACCTTTTTTTTCCAAAATACATGCAAAGATAGTTTTGAATATTCACCCTTGCAAAACCTTGTATTCCATATTTTTCTCCCTCTCGCTCTCTTCTCCCCCTCCCCTAGATGGAAAGTAATCCACTACAGGTTAAACATGTGTAAACACTTCTTCTAAACATATTTCCACATTTATCATGCTGCACAAGAAAAATCAGATCAAAAAGGAAAAAAAATGAGAGAAAAAGACAAGTAAGCAAACAGCAACAACAATAAAAAAAAATTTCATACTGTCTTGTGATTCTGGGTCACTTCTTAATTTGGTTCAGTGTTAAACTGGGATTTTCTGAATATTTCCCAGGCTTAGGGGTATACTCCAGTTGAGTTCTCACAGTACCATTCCCTACCTTTGATTGGCTGACCATAAATATTGACTGAACTGCTCTAGGCCCCATGGAATTTGGAAGAATACAAGGGAAATTTCATTCTAAACACTTACCCTGAATAAAAATTTTGTGTTCTATTTAAACAGATAAAAAAAAAACAATTAGAAAGAGAATCAAAGCAGTGTTTAATTAAAGAATAATACTGACTTTAAGTGCACTGGGAAATTACAGAAATGACTGATTAAAGTCAGTTTTAATACCAGTTAAAATTTCATGGAAGAAAAGACTTGTGCTGAATAGGAAGTTGGTTTAAGAGGAATAGAGGATCTTTTAGATTCAGGAGAGCCACATAAAGAGAACCAGAGAGGGAAATGAGCAGTTTCTTCATCTGTATAATGGCAATAATAACATTTATACAACTTACCTCAAGGGATTGTTATGGAAAAAAGTCCTTTATAAACCTTTAAGTGCCAGAAATGTATTAATCATTATTATTATATCCTATAGTCACACATAGCTGCAAGGGGTTTCTCAGAAGTGATTTAGCCCAACTCATATCTGAAATAGAAATTCTCTCTGTTACATCTCCAAGCATTTGAAGAATTCAAGTGATGGGAAGCTCGCTATCTCCT
Source organism: Sarcophilus harrisii (assembly GCF_902635505.1). Lineage (NCBI taxonomy): Eukaryota > Metazoa > Chordata > Mammalia > Dasyuromorphia > Dasyuridae > Sarcophilus > Sarcophilus harrisii. Next base: position 362,801,739 of record NC_045429.1, on the reverse strand, counting down.
TAGAAAGCCAATTTCATTAATGGATAGCTCTTATCTGTCATTTCTTTTCAACTGATGTCTACCTCCCTGTACCTTCCCTCCAACCTCATTCTCCAACTGCCAGGCCCTAATTCTTTCCTCAGGGGCCAAGTAGACTTAAGTCATTACCACACACTAGGTGGTTGTGGATGGTGATCAGAGCTTCCTAAGCCATTTTATCTCTGGGCTAACCATTCCCAGTTTGGTCACTCAACTCTTAGATGAGATGACCTTGTGTATGGTCCCCTCATCATCTCAGTTTTCCTCTTCTGACTACATTGCAACTTGTCAGTGTTCTATGTGGTACTCAAGACTGAACATTCAACATAAGACTCCTAATGTACTGTGACAGCTCAGAAGACAATGACTTTGTCACTTCCATTATTTTGGAAACCACGTACTTGTTAATGTTGCCTTTAATATATTAACATTTTAAGCTGCCCTGTAACACTGCTTACTCACATTCATATCCTTTCCACACATAATGCTGTCTAGTCACATCTCCTACATTCTGTCCTTGGATAATTTATTTTTTCTTAACTTAAGTATAGTGTTTGAAGTTTATTAATAAAGATAAAAATGATCTCATTAAATTCTTGCCTGTCAAGATTATTTGGATGCTGATTATATTTGTTGCCTAACATGCTTATAATAATAATAATGATAATAACTTCCACATAAATTACTTTTAAGATTTCTGTGGGTGTTTTCCTCACAATAACATTTTCAGATGAATAGTGTAAATATGACCATTTTACAGATAAGAAGAGGGAGACTCTAATTAAGCATTATGCTCATGATTACACATCTATGTAAGAGTTGAAGCTGAGGCTCAAACTTGAATCTTTTTACTCCAGTTTTAGTGCTTTTTTTCCTGCCAGTTTAATTATCCTTTATGGTTTTATGTGACTTGTAGATTTGATGAACGTCCCATTTTCTTCTTCATTCAAATCATTGATAAAAATGTTCAGCAAAACTCTAATGACACTTCCCAAGAGATTCCTCAGGTTGACATATTGATTGACACTTCAACTTAAATTTAATTCACTTTTATTGAAAAATGTACCCCTGAATGAAGACATTATTGAGAGGGGGTAAGGGGAGGATGCCATTAAACAACAGCTAGAAATCATTCCACTATTTGGAGGCTTCCTGTTGGTGACTACATCTGTTTTTTACCATTGTGAGACATAACAGAAAGATACTGTCCTAGTGGTGAATTCATGGGGACTTTGTCCTATAATAACATCTTTAGAGATATAAAGTGTCTTAGAGATCACTGAATCCATTCTGCCCTTGGAGAGAGGGAGGAGGAAATTGAGCTATGTGTATTTCCCAAAGTTATATAGTTAGTGCCAAATGAGGAGAAAGCTGTCTTAGTACCAGGGAAAGAACATTAGACCAGAAATCTGGAGATCTTAGTTCTTCTTCTAGTCTTGGTTCTGCTACTCACTGACTGTGGAACCTTAGACCAATAAGCCATTCATATCCCAAGTAGTTCAAAGAAGTTATCTTGTAGGAGGGAAGATACTTATTTATTTAAAAAAAATCTGTCAATGTCCTATCCATTCTGGGAACCAAACTTCCACATGCCATATTTACTATGAACATTTCTCCCCCTTCAGTTGCTTTTCTCTTTATTTTAGATTGATTACTATATATGAACTAAATATATATACATGTAATATATATGTAAATTGTATATAATACACATATAATAATATATACAAAATTTCATTTATATGTATACCTATATATGTGTATGCATACAAATACACAAATATATTTTTTTGTTGTTTCAGTCCATGTATCACTTTTTGTATGACTGCGTTTTCTGAGTTTCCTTGGCAAAAATACTGGAGTAGTTTGCCATTTCCTTCTCTAGCTCATTTTACAGATGAGGAAACTGAGGCAAACAGGTTAAGTAACTTACCCAGAGTCACCCAGCTAGTAAGGGTCTGTGGGCAGAATGGAAATCAGGAAGATGAGCCTTCCTGACTCCAAGCATATGGGTGTATATTTGTATTTGTATGTGTATGTGTATGTATGTTTGTATATATCTATGCATCTATATATACTTATAAACACACACACATGAATGTGTGCTTCTTATTTCTATATCATGCTATTTTTCTCTCCCTCTGGAAGGATATGGAACAAAGGCACCAGGAGAAGCTCAGGATGCAGGCTGAGATCAAGCGCATCAATGATGAAAACCAGAAGCGAAAGGAGGAATTGCTGACCCAGGAGAAACTCGCAGACCAGATAGTGATGGAGTTCACCAAGAAGAAATTGGTGAGGGAACAGGGCCCTGGGTAGGGACAAGAAGAAACAGAGCTAGGGGAAGGCTAAAGGTGGGAATGGGTGAGTTATATGAAAGGGATGGTAAGTAGGTTTGCTTATCTGAAATTAAGGGAGCATAAAAGATAGTATTAAGAGTTAAAAGCTGGTGAAATGATGATAGTGAAGGGGTATGATTTATTGGAACAATTTGTAACTTCTTATCAGGAACAGTTATGACAATCCTGTGTCAGGAAGGCAAGTTAGCAGACGAGCTAAGAAGCCCCCAAATAGGAGATAGCCATTTCTTAACTCTGTAGGAATCAATTTTGTAGAGACTACATTAATTCTCCTTCCATTTTAGATGGTCCAATTGCTTATTAACAAAGAGTGGTAGGGAAAATAGAGTATTAGAGAAAATCAGGTAAGTTGGTCACTTTCTTATGAGTAACTCGAATGAGGAGATTAAATTGGGAGGGAGTGAGGGATTCACAGTGGTTGAGACTTTTGATGTAAGTGTTTTTTTTTTTTTTTTTTTTTTTTTTTGCTTTCTTTTGAGAATATAGAACCTGAAGGCATCCATGGATATATTTATTTTTTTTTTACTATCCAGTCAAAGGATACATAGCCCATTGTCCATAATTGCTATCCCATTTAGGATTAGAAAATTCCTTGTAATTCTTTTTTTAATCTCCTGAGTTTACTGAATCCTACAGTACAAGATGACCAAATGTTCCATGAATTTTTTCTTGCTGCCTTTGAGCATGTAATAAAACTGGTGACACTGACTCTGATGATATTTGCCTCTCCAAGGAGAATATGTAAGCCATTCATTCCATTATCTGCATTATTTTCCCTTTCTTTCTAGTTTTGTTTTTAGCAAGCATGTTGATACTGATACAATTCTGTTCCTTTAGTAGAATGTCCATTTGCTGGTCACTGAACTTCAGTCTCACATGTGAAATATCAGTGGCCAAGGTAAAATTTATAAGATGGCCTAAAATTGTGTGACTCTTAGTATCCTCTGCCTGCTTTTCCACCCTGCTGCCATAGTCACTGTGGAGAAGGAGGCAGCATGAAATTAAAGGTTCGTGGGGATTTTTATTGTTTGTTTCATGGTTATCATGACCAAAACACATCACCAGGGGCCCATCTCTTTGTGATAATCCTCCACATACTTAGCCAGACTGGTCTTCAAAAAGAGACCCAGTCTGTTTCCAGGACCATCCTTGAGGAATTGAGAGAGCTCAGATAAATTAAACTCACATAGGAAGATGGTAAGATCTTATGATTACCAGAGTACAACAAAAAATTCAGTTTTTAATGTAAGATTGGCATCAGTATAAGCACTGGCAAAGAGAGCTCCATAAAAATGATTTCCCTTTTGAACTAACATATTTTTCATAAGGTGAGGGATAAAGAAATTTACCAATAACTAAATGAGATCATCCCACTAAATAAGTTTATTCTTGATATTTGGTGGCATCAATGCAGAGGTAGGAATATGTAATGGTGTAAAAAATATATTTGAAAATATGGATTGAGAATAACAATTGAGAGACCAAAGATTTGTAGACTACAAAGAAGTTTGATCTTTGTGAATATTTTCTTCACAAAAAGAATCATCAGTAGACAGTAAGCATGGAGAACACTGAAAAACATCAAGAAAAGAAAACAGATTAAGTTTTAACTGATAGGAAAAGCCATTACTCATGTGAGGATACTTTTTTTAAACCTAATATTTATATACAAACTACTGATATATTTTAGAATAAAGATAAAACTCAATGCAAACAGAAAAAAAGAAAAGTTAGAAAAAGATATGGTGTGCAATTGAAATAGCTTAATCCTTACCTATCCAAATTAACTGTCCAATTACTAACTATTCATATCCCAGGAAATGGTTAATAGAAAGGACAGATACAGACTATAATACTTTCCTACAGGTAATTCTAATTCTTTCCTTCTGTTGATTATTTCCAATATAATCTGGATATAGCTTTTTTATACATATAAGTTGTCTCCTTCATTAGATAGTGAAGTTCTTGAGGTCAGAGACAATGTTTTGTCTTTCTCTATATTCCCAATGCTTAGCATAGTACCTGGCACAGTGCTTAAATGTTTATATGTTGAAATCAGTTGTCATAAAAAGGGGACCAAAAGAGTCTTAAAAAGCATCTTATTTAGCAAAAGTAACTTATCTGCTCAGTAAGGCAGCATGAGTTTAGAAAATAAACATATTTGTACAATATTATAAAGAAGAAAGATGGAAGATGATGAGCAGTTGTCTCATTAAAACTGAGAAAAACCCCAATGGGCAAAATCAATTTAAAGAAAATTTGCCAAAACAATCAGATAAAAAGATTCATCTTGTGGACATATAAAGATGAAAATGAAAGAAGTGTAACAAATAAAAAAAAGATGGAAAAGATTTGCAAAGATTTTTACAATCAACTTCTTTTTATCATCAAAGACAGTAGAATCATCATACTTGCACTTAGTATCACAGCCTGGGATGTGTTTGTGAAGGAACTAGAAATGTCATCAAAGATAAAAAAGGTAGAGGAGGTCTGTGCTGGAGATACATCAAGGAGGTCTGTGCTAGAGGCAGCACTGTTGTAAAGGTGTGGAAGGATCAATTCACAAGGTATTTGAGTGCAAAGATGTCACAGAGGTGTGTGTGTGGATCTCAGATCTCAGTACTTGAAAAAATAACTGAGAAAACATCAATAACTATTGAACTATATGCTGACTTTGCCTACTATACTTACTTTTCATGTGAAATTTTTATGAGACATGTACACACGATGAGGGTTACTACAGGAAGACTTTTTAAGGTCTAATATCCACAGGAGACCACCAATCCACTCTCACTCAATTGATAATAAAGAATAAAAGGTCCTACTGGACTTTTTCATTGATTCTCTTTTAAAATTTTGATTTGGTACAGAAAATGCTCCCTTAAAGGTTTTCTCTTAACAAGGTTTCTCCCATCTGTACTTCAGAATCCATTAAGAACTTTAGCAACAGATATAACCTTGTTCAATGACCTTCTGATCATAAATATTAGATAGGGAGACACATACTTATCTATATAATCTGTTTTTTTGTGTCATTTTTTTTCAATGATGTCTTTGAACTGTCTTAAGTTATGGGCTCCTGCCATAACTATTACTGGTGCTGTTGACAAGCTTAACTATTTAAATTCTCCATTGGTCAGGGTTCCATTACGTTTCTTAAGGAAACACAAAGTGTTAACATATTACATCTTGTCATCTATGATTATACCTTGTAGACTTTATCAACTGAGCTGTGGTTTGGGGAAGCTATTCTCCCTTCTAACCCCTTACATATATGTGGTAAGACAATACAAAGAAAGACAAGTTGGACTCAAAATTAAAGAGGAACGGGAGAGAGGACTGTGTCTGGAAAAATTGCAAAGATTCTTTAATGACCCCAGACTTTTCCCTGAAACACATACTAATTTTTAAAAATACCAATAGTTACTTGTGTGGCTGCAAATTATAAAATACTCCTATCTCTAAGAGAATTAAAAATGAGTAGCAGCAGAGGGCAATGGAGAGGCATAATGTTGGGAATGAGTAGGCTGCATAATATAGCATACAAGGATCTTCAAAAATGACTTGAAATAAGGAAGAGGAACTAGATCTGGAATGCTATTGATTAAGAAAATTCTGAGATGAAGAGATTATATTCTATCAACAACTGACAGCAATTTCTCAGCTTTGAGTGACAAAAAGAGGTTGAAAGACAAAATGGATAGAGCACCGACCCTGAAATCAGGAGGATCTGAGTTCAAATCCAGCCTCAGACACTTGCCATGTGAGTCACCTAACCCCAATTGCCTTGCAAAAACACCAAACCAAAAAAGGTTGAAAGATCTGCCCAGGTTCACATAGTGTGCGTCAGAGGAGGAACTTTCTGGCACTGAAGATGGCTCTCTTGTGTTCCATTCCACACTGCCTCTCTAGTTAAGGATATAAGAATTAAGGAATATCACCAGGAAAATTTAGGGTTGAAAAGGAAGATGGGATGCCCTTGTGGTGAGAATATGGTAAATATATGATAGATATTCTCATGAAGATAGGAGAAAATAGGAGGTAGTCTGCTCCTCCCATGCTCACTGAACACCCTTCTGTCCATTCCCTTTCTTTCCTTCCCCCACAGGGATAAACTTCTGTAGAACACGGATGGGCAAAAATGAATAAGTTGTGTTCTGTATCATTGAAGGAAATACTTACATAATTCCTTTGAATATTGACTCTATCCCCTACAGATCTTGGTAATTGAGAGCTGATGGTATGTGATGGTATATTACTTTCCCATACAGCTTTGACCTGGGTAAGAGCATAGGATTTAGTGCTGGGAGGTGTCTTAGAAGATCAATTAGTCCATCTCCCTTATTTTCAGATGAAGAAACTGAGAACCAGATTGGTGAAGGTCACATAGATTAGAACAGAAATAAAATTTGAACTTGGGTTTTCCGATTCAAATCCAGGAATTTCCCCTATGCCATAGTGCTTCTATAAGGTATAGACATTTTCATTCCCTCCCCCCCAAAACTGTCAGTATCCTTCCATCACCTTGGTAACATGCTTTATGTACTGAATTTTGTATTAGGTGCTATGGAAAAATCAAAGATTCAGAGAACATAGGGTTCTCATAAGAAGCATATGACATATGGGCAGGACAACCCTCTCAAAGAAACATAAGGAAATACAGATTGATATAATTTAATATAGTGTATTAAAATGCAGAGAAATTCTAAAGGAAAAGGGAATGAATGAATGGAAGCAATCAGGGCAGAGATCAGTCCAGGAAGATTGCATGATGGTGAATTATGATCAAGACTTGGAAAGAAGGGAGGGAGAGACATATATTTGTGGAAGGTATGCAAAGTCTGTGTTAGCTCATAAGTCCCTTGAAGGAGAAAAACCACATGCTATGTATTCTTCTTTATATCGTGATAGTACCTAGCACAGGGCTAGACACATGGTAAATATTGTGACTGTAGTTTTCTTGGCAAAGATATTGGAATGTTTGGACATTTCCTTCTCCAGCTCGTTTTATGGCTTGAGGAAATGGAGCAAACAGGATTAAATGACTTGCCCAGGGTCACACCACTAATCTGAAGCTAGATTTGAATTCAGGAAGACGAGGCTTCCTGACCGGGCTTGATGCTCTGTAAATATTGTATGAATGAATGCTTTTTATGACGTCTCAGAAGTAGCAGTGTTTGACTCACATATAGAGAGATGGGAAGGATGCTTAAGCTAATAGACATGCTTGCTGAAACCAAATTTAAAGTCAGTAGTTATTGAGACTTGTAGGTGGTGAGATGTACAGGGGTAGAAACACTTGGTAAGAAGACTTGGAAGTTATATTGAGTCTGGATTTGACAGCTGTGGGTAATAAGCAGCTAATCCTAGTCTCGAGCAAGAAAAGGTAGAACACTTGTCAAAAATACAATAGCAAGAGTAGCCCCCCTTCATGTAACACTTTACAGTTTAAAAGAGATTTTCTTTGTAATAATACTTTAAGGTAGGTGGTATTCAGTCCTTCCTACTAGTACCCCTTCCTATCTTTCCAGGTTTCTTATGCCTTGATTGTGCAATCCAGTGGCTGGTTTCCATGCTCTCCATTTCCTGATTCAGGGCATTTTTTTGGTTGTCCGTATTATTTGGAGAACTTTGTCTCTCTTCTTCTTAACATTCCTGGCTTCCTTCAAGTCTCAGCTAAAATCCTGCCTTCTACAAGAAATCTCTCCTAATCTCCCATAAATACTAGCACCTTTCTTTTGTTGATTATCCCCAATCTACCTTGTATAATTTGTTTGCATGATCATGTGCCCCTTGAGAACAGGGATTGTCTTTTACAACTTTCTTTGAATGCCCAACATTTGACACAATGTCTGGTACATAGGATGTGCTTAATAAATACTTGTGGACTGATTGCTTAGCTGTGTGATCCTGATTAAGACAGTTAGCCTCTGTCTGCTTCAGTTTCCTCATCTATAAAGTGGGGATAATAATAGCACTTGCTCTCAGGATTGTTGTGAGGATCAAATGTGATAGTAATTATAAAATGCTTAACATAGTACCTGGTATCCCATAGGTGCTGTATAAATGCTAGCTATTATTCTATTATTTTTTATGAAAAGTTTTTATTTTTCAAAACATGTGCATAGATAATTCTGCAATATTAGCCCTTGCAAAATCTTGTGTTCCAATTCCTACCTCCTTTCTCCCATCTCCTCCCCTAGATGGCAAGTAGTCTAATATATGCTAAACATGGTTAGCTATTATTCTAATTTCATGGATGAGTTAATTGAGAATGAGAGAGCTTAAATTATTTGCTCATAGTCACAGGGCTAATAAATATTAGAATTTAAACTTAAATCCAGGGTTTCTAACTTCAAGTACATGGGTTTTTGCACTATTTTCATTGCCTGTGACTCTTGTTGCTATGTTTTAACAAGGTGGGGAAACAGGTGGAATTGTGGAAGAGGTTGAAGGCATATAGACTGGCAAAACAATGGGACATATAGTTATAAATATGCTCTTTGTGTCTCACAGGAAAACACATATCCATGTCCATGCTGCTGTCTTTGGAGCTCATCTTAAGTAGTTGTTAATCACAGGTTTTTTCTCATCTCAGAACAGTACAGATGGCATATACCATCCAAGTCACAATATGATTTCTTTATTTTTTTTTATTAAAGCTTTTTATTTTCAAAACATATGCATGATTTATAAAAAATCAAGCCATTCTCCAATTGAAAAATGGTCAACGGATATGAACAGACAATTCTCAGATGAAGAAATTGAAACTATTTCTAGTCATATGAAAAGATGCTCCAAGTCATTATTAATCAGAGAAATGCAAATTAAGACAACTCTAAGATACCACTACACACCTGTCAGATTGGCTAAAATGACAGGAAAAAATAACGATGATTGTTGGAGGGGATGCGGGAAAACTGGGACATTGATGCATTGTTGGTGGAGTTGTGAACGGGTCCAACCATTTTGGAGAGTAGTTTGGAACTATGCTCAAAAAGTTATCAAACTGTGCATACCCTTTGATCCAGCAGTGTTACTACTGGGATTATATCCCAAAGAGATTATAAAGAAGGGAAAGGGACCTGTATGTGCACAAATGTTTGTGGCAGCCCTTTTTGTAGTGGCTAGAAACTGGAAACTGAATGGATGTCCATCAGTTGGAGAATGGCTGAATAAATTGTGGTATATGAAAATTATGGAATATTACTGTTCTGTAAGAAATGACCAACAGGATGATTTCAGAAAGGCCTGGAGAGACTTACACGAACTGATGCTGAGTGAAATGAGCAGGACCAGGAGATCATTATATACTTCAACAACAATACTAGATGATGACCAGTTCTGATGGACCAGGCCATCCTCAGCAACGAGATCAACCAAATCATTTCTAATGGAGCAATAATGAACTGAGCTAGCTATGCCCAGAAAAATAACTCTGGGAGATGATTAAAAACCATTACATTAAATTCCCAATCCCTATATTTATGCACACATGCATTTTTGATTTCCTTCACAAGCTAATTGTACAATAATTCAGAGTCTGATTCTTTTTGTACAGCAAAATAATGTTTTGGTCATGTATACTTATTGTGTATCTAAGTTATATTTTAATATATTTAACATCTACTGGTCATCCTGCCTTCTAGGGGAGGGGGTGGGGGGGGTAAGAGGTGAAAAATTGGAACAAGAGGTTTGGCAATTGTTAATGCTGTAAAGTTACCCATGTATAAATCCTGTAAATAAAAGGCTATTAAATTAAAAAAAAAAAAAAGAAAACATATGCATGGGTAATTTTTCAACATTGACCCTTGAAAAACCTTGTGTTCCAAAATTTTCCTTCCTTTCTCCCACCCCTTCCCCTAGATGATAAGTAATCCAATATATGTTAAACATGTTAAAATACAAGTTAAATCTAATATATGTATACGTATTGATATAATTATCTTGCTGCATAAGAAAAATATGATTTCTTTATTGAGATTTCTAGGAGTCCTTAAAATCAGTACCTAGATCAAAATGGATCAGGGGAGTAGATCTTTTTTTTTTTATTATAGCTTTTTATTGACATATGTGCATGGGTAATTTTTTCAACATTGACCCTTGCAAACACTTCTGTTCCAACTTTTCCCTTCCTACCCTCCAATCCTTCCCCTAGATGGCAGGCAGTCTCATACATGTTAAATATGTTAACGTATATCTTAAATACAATACATGTGTACATATTTATACATTTCTCTTGTTGCACAAGAAAAATTGGATTTAAAAAGGTAAAAATAACCTGGGAAGAAAAACAAAAAATTCAAGTACTCCACACTTGTTTCTCAGTGTTCTTTTGCTGGGTATAGCTGGTCCTGTTCATCACTGATCATTTGGAACTGAATTGGATCGTCTCATTGCTGAAGAGAGCCACTTAGGGGAGTAGATCTTAATATAGATGGGCACAAGCCCACTCGCACTCAAGTCCATTGAAAGGAATGTAAGGTCCTTGTCACTGTATGGTGATTCTATGTCAGACACTTACATGAATTTATCAATGGGAGTGACATTTAAAAAGAGGCATTAATATCTCCTTTGCTTCTTCATATTAAGAACTGTGGGATCCTTCCATCTGATGCAGTGGAAACCGACTATATATGTTGATTCCCCTATTCTATAATGTAAGCTCTGTAAGAGCAAAGGTTGCCTTATTTTTTTTATTTATATTCCCCAGTGGACTTAGCATGGTGCTTTGCAAATGGTAAGAACTTACAGAATGTTTGATTGATTGAGTCATTTGTTCACAGGGCTTTGGACAGATTAGTTACATTTGGATATTTGGTAGTAGCTTTCTCCAAACCTCAGAATACTCCTAGGAATCATCAGTCATTGACCAACACCATTTGTGAACACCAGTTGGGAGCAAGGCACTAATTAGGTGCTACAGGAAATAGCAAATTTAAAAGAATTCTGACTCTTAATATGGTGACACAAAAATATGGACATAAGGATATTCTCAGAGGTGTGTTAATGTAGAATACCAGGGCTAAGGGAATTCTCTGTCGGGAGATTGTTCCTTGCCAGCTCAAGAGGAGCAGCCTTGGGGAGATGGCCTTGGGTATAGATACTCGTCCACTTTTTATAGCATGAGTACATGGTAAAGACTCATGTTTTCATTGCTAACATAGTTGTCTGTTTCTTAAACAAGATGGAATTGCCCTATGGGAAAATCAGGTGATAGAAAAGATAGGCCAGTACTTTCATTGCTTTTCCAGTAAAGAAAGAAGAAATACCCCTGGAAGACTGGAAGATCCACATCTGGGGGTAGGGGTTTCATGGTTGTCTGACAGACCAAGGTTGTAGTATGTCTTGTTTCCCTTGGCTTTTTCTCTCTTTTAGATCCGAGAAGCAGAGTTTGAAGCTGAGCAAGAAAAAATCCGAAAGGAAAAAGACAAAGAGACCGCTCGGCTGAGGGCCATGCAAGAGAAAGCCCAGGACTACCAAGCCGAGCAGGTATTTCCCCTCCAGATTATTCCTTGGGCAGTCTATGATATGGACTTCAGGGAAAGGCCTAACAGAAGAGATTCCAAAGTTCTCTGCATACTTTGGCAATATAGGAGCTAAGGAGGATCTGCCTACAGGGGTAGTGGTTGAATAAAAAGTATTTGGGGGGATATATATTCCCACATGTACACAGACATATTGAATAAGATATATATTCCCATATGTACACAAACATACACATACATATCTGTATAGTACCTTCTGCTAGGTGCATTCCCCCTCTCAAAATCAGGAGTCACAGCCCCTAACAAACGGGCAACATATTAATCACTTTCTGATGGCAGAATATCAACTTCTCAAATAGGTCACCAAGGGAGACTGGATGCCTTCATTAATAGTATTTTCAAATTGGAATAACTTTGGGGTGGAAAATGGATAAGATCGTCTCTTAAGTCTCTTATCTTAAAGTAAGATAGTCTCTTACTTTCTGATCATTAAATGTCATCTATTCTATCCTAGAATCTCTTGTTGCTAGAGAAAATTTTGGGTTTTTCAAAGCAGAAGAATAATGGGAAGATCATAAACTGGTGATCTCTAAGGGATTAGTTTACCACTCATTTATTTAGGGAAGGGGTGGAAGAGTGAGTGGGGGGAGTCAATTGCAGAGTACTTTGAGAAAGCTTCTTCTAGATGTCTTTGGGATGAAGAGGGTTGTGAGACTTGTTCCCTCATGCACCCAACTGTCCTGCCTTCCATACTCCTGGTTTCAATTGGATGGATTTATAATTTTTTAAGCCCTCCCCACCCAGTCACCTGGTAGGACCCCCACCCTCATTGAGCTGCCTCTTTTTCTCCTGCCAGGATGCTCTGCGGGCCAGGCGCAATCAAGAAATGGCAGAACGAGAATGGCGCCAGAAAGAGAAGGAGAATGCCCAGAAGAAAGCAGAAAGTGAGGCGATGATGAAACAGATTCGGAAGGAACAGGTGGCTTTCAAGGAGCACTCGCTGGCTGTGCAGGTGCAGCGGGACCGGGATGAGTTTGAGAGGATCCTCAGGTAGTTTGGCCTTCCTTCCTCCCTGGCTATATAACAAAGGCTGATTAAATAAGCAAAGGATGTAGAGGGGGGCAGGTAAGGGGGAATGGAGGGAAGGGTGAGCATCTACAGTTAAATGAGCAAATTACCTTAGAAATTGTCTAATCTAACCCCTTTATTGGAGGAAATGAGTTTCCCAACAGTAAGTGAAAGATCTAGGATTTGAATCCAAGGTTTCTGCCCCAAATACAAATACTTTTTTCTTTCCACTGAACCATGTTGTTGAGGGTAGAGTACTCTCACCCACTGAGAGGATTCTAATCAGTCTAGATTAGTCTTTATTTTTTTTTTTTTGTTTATGGTCATTAAAATGATTTTACAAAGAGGAAAGGTGAGATGGAAATAAGCATTTATTAAATAAGTGCCTCCTAGTTGCCAGGCATTGTACTCAGTGCTTTACAGATATTATCTCATTTGAGCCTCACCACAGCCCTGTTAGGCTGATGCTGTTATTATCTCTATTTTATACATGAGGAAACTAAGGCAGATAGAGATTAAGTACCTTGCTCAGAGAAAGCTGGGTGGCAAAGAGTCTTTTTGGTCAAGAACCTGTGGGAATTAAAGGAATTGGAATAATTCCCCTGGAAAGAGAGGGAGTTGACAAGGATGACAAGCAACAATGATTCTTTTTTTCCATAAGAGGGAAAAGAATGAAATGGTAGCAGAAAAGGTTTCAGTCAGACATAAAGAAGGGGCAGCTAAATGGATCGAGTGCAGGACTTGGTCAGGAAGACCTGAATTTAAATTTTGTCTTAGATATTGAACTATTTCAGTCTTCAAATTCTCTCATGGATTCAACCTGGCAAGCTCTGTGTAACTTTCATGTCAGGGGGACCAAGAGCTTAAATGACTTAGCTGTGGTTACTTAGTCAGTATATGTCAAATATAGAACTTGAGCCCTATGATTTATCCTTTATTCACCACAGTACATTGCCTCTCTTAAATATTTTACGCGTGTTTAGCTTAAAAAAACCAATAAGGGCCATACCATTTTTGGTGGACCCCACCCATATTTCCCAAATCTCTCTGATTTACATTATTATTACAGCTGCTCCAATCTCCCTTGGCTAAATCCTTTTAATTCCATTACATGAAAAAACAATAGAATGTTAACATTGTTTCTGTATTTCCCTTAGCACCTAGCACAGTGGGTTATGCAAAATTGGTCCTTAATAAATGCTCATTGAATGAATGAATGAATGTATAAAGACAAGAACCCTTAGTGGACTGACACACAAAATTACAGCACAGTCTTGAAAAAAGGAGGTCCATGAATAGGCCATTTGTTTGAGATGAGTAAAGAGGGGCTGGTAGAGAATAGTTGCCTCAGAGAGTGGGCACCCATGGTTGGCAGGTTCCTTTCCCTGCTGAGCCCCGTCTTGGCTTTGCCCCAAACCCAAGGGCTCAGCGGTCGCAGATCGAGAAGGAACATGAGGAAGAAGAGAAGAAAGCCAAGGAAAACCTGCACCATGCCAATGAGTTGCGGCGTCAGGTACGAGAGAATCAGCAGAAGCAGGTGCAGGAGCGGATCGCCACGTTTGAAGAGGGCCGGCGCCTCAAGGAAGAGGCCCAGAAGCGGCGTGAGCGCATTGATGACATCAAGAGGAAGAAGATGGAAGAGTTGAGGTGGGTTTGCTGTCCAGTCCTGGTTTCCAGGGCCCAGAGGGGCAGGGAGTTGAGGGGGGAAATCCCTTTGGATCTGGAAGCAGGCGAAGGCAGGGAGCATCAGTCTGGAACCCACGGGTCAAGGAGATGGGGAGTTATCCCAGAGCTGGAAGTATAGACAGGGGATTACTAAAGTACTGGCAGATAGGGAAGGGGAAATGGCCTGGGGTCGGGGAATCTCCCCTAAACTGGGAGGGTAGGGAGAACTGGCTCAGAGATGAGAGGGAATGGGAGTTGGGATGTTCTAGAACTTTATTCTCTTTTAAAATTTTCTGATGTTTATTTAAATCTACAAAAGTCCATTTTATTAAAATAATTGCTTTTGTACTTTGAGTAGCAATTCTTTCCTAATTTCAAAATTCCCCATTTTTCTCATTCCTAAAAATAAAAATTAAAAACAAGCTGATTTTGCAAAAACTCATTAAAAATAGTTTTTATGAACATATGCATACCCTCTGAGTCCAAGAAATTGTTTCCCTAGTTTTACTGTTAAAATCAAATAACAACAACAACAAAAAATGGGGCTCATCTATAAAGAAAACCAAACCAATAATGTCGATTACTGGGCCCATTATTACAACAGTTATGTATTTGTCAATTTGAAATTCAAAAAGGAGGAATGCAGAACTTTATACTCTGGATACCTCCTAGGAAAGAATTTCTAATCCTGCCTGTGAGTTTGTGCTGGCCACCGTTCAGTCTCCCTATTCTGGGTCTCTGTCTTTGCTTTCTACCTATCCCCTGTTGCCCTTCCCTCTAAGATTCCCTTTTATCTGCCCTTTATGTGTCATATATATTTCCATGTTGTCTCCCCCATTAGAATATGAGTTTCTCTAGAGCAGACACTATCTTTCTACCTTTTTTTAATATCTCCAGCACATAGCACAGCACCCAGAACTTAGGGCACCTTCAGTGCTTGTTGATAGACTGACTGACCTTTTCCAGGATCTGCTAGGTGTGCCTTCCTGCTGCTCTTAGCTCCTTGTTGACCCTCTCTGACTTTCTCTCTGCAGAGCCACGGGCCTCCCGGAGAAGTATTGTATCGAGGCAGAGAGAAAAGGCAATATTCTGCCAGCCACCTCCGTGAGCTGAGTGAAGGAGCTACGAATGGACTTTTCTTTAGACCCCTGCCAGGGGCTACCTGTGACTTTGTCCCTTGGTTTCCACTATTGCTGCTGACCCAGAGAGTTTACAAATAGAGATTAGATTTATTTTACCTTTATTAGGATTCATGCCTGACTTTCTCTCAGTGGGGCTGAGGCCTGAAGATTTTCCGTACCCACAGTGAGAATGCCGAGACAAGTAAAGTAGGTCTCAGGGAGGTAGAAGAGCTTGTTGGCAAGGGGATGTTTCTCTGTGTATCCCTCCCCTTCCCCTATATAATCATCCGAGGAACCCAGATATCCTTTTTTTTTTCTGTATCCCTATTAAAAGAAAATGATAATGCTTTTTGGGCTATGCGAATGACCTTGGCCTTGGGGGTTTGAGAGAACCAGCAGGAGCAGGGGAACAGCCATGCTCTGACACAGTTTTAATTCCTCTGCAATGTCATCAATAGGGCCTCCTCCAGGAGGATGCTCCCTTTGTGGAGTTCCCAGATTGTTCCTGCAACTGAGATGGAAATGGGAGGGATGAAAGACAGAGGGCTCGGGAAGGAGGGGCCATGGCCCGAGGCAGAGCTGTACAAAGCTGTCCCTTTGTACATATCCATGAATCAGACTGCATCTGTGATCTAGGGGATGAATCCCGACTCCTTTTTCCTCAACCTTTCCTCACCAGAGCCCTTTCAACTTCAGGCAATACCACAACACAAACATTACCTCCACCTCCTTTTCCCCCATAACAAGGCACACCCAGAGCTCCAGTGCTCCTCACCCCACCCTGTCCCATCCCCCCCCACCCAAACAGTTCCCTTTACCTCATTTGCCTGCCTCCATTCTCCTTAATCTATTCCACATCCAATTCTCTCCCAATAAACATGGTTCCCCACAGCCCATTAATCTGCCTCAGCTTTCCTCAGTCTACTCTGGTCTGCTCCTCACCTTGCTTTTCAGCCCTCCGCAACCCATTTCCTTTGACTCAAGAATATGATTAATATCACTATTTCTCAAAATCAATATTAATATCAATACCTCACCTCCAATCCATCCCCCGCTTCCCAATAATCCGTCATGAAAACTTGGTCTAGAATTACCAATCTGACTGTTCTGGATGAAGAGGAGCTAATTGTGGAGGAGCCCCTTCCTGAGTTGTCATTTTCTTTGCCCACCCATTCCCAGGTTTGGGGCTCAGCCTTGCCTCCGCGGCTGCTGGGCGCGTCCCAGGTGTTTACAATGCCAGGTTACAAGGGCCCTGGGCAAGAGTCCCCTTTTCATGGGGCCCAGCAAGAGTCAGCAAGCTGCTTCCTGTGCTTCCGCTTCCTCAGGCACAGTACCGAGGCTCCCCTATCCCCTTCCTCCCTGCAGAAGAGAATGGGGGTGGGGTGCTGGCTCTGCCTGGTCCCATGAAGAGAAGAGTACTATCGACCTGTCCCCAGCCTCTTTATGTTGACTCCTTCCTTAGGGGTCCCTCTTAGCTTTCTTTAGAAAGGATGCAGCTTTGGGGGGATTCTTTGGGCATCCCCTTCCCTTATGGTAGAAGGATCACTCTGAAGATGAGCCAAATGCACAATAGCTTGAACCTGTATCCAATTGAGCCCAGACAAGCTCTGCCCTCATTCTTCCAAGGGGATCTAGAGACCCTGTTTTTAGGCTCAGCTTAACCCCCCACATCTACTCACTTGGGAATGGGAGAGAAGCCAATGGGGCAAGGAGAAATCCATCTCTCTGTAGAATTTCCTTGAGGACAAAAGGACAGTCCCAATGAAGGAACTTGCAAGAAGGTTGGAATTAGTCCATATTTCTGCTCCAGATTCAAGGAATTTTCTATCTTCCTCCACCTGCAAAGCCTACCCCAAACTTTGAGATCATTCTCATCACAACTAGAATCAGATACACTCTTACCCCTATCCCATTTTCCAGAGGGATAACAAGGGAGACTACAAAAGTTCTTTTCTCAGTAATTGATGGCAAGTTATAGGATACAAGACTAACTGGAAATTGGAAAAGGAAAAAAAAAAAAGCATTCCTTAAGTATGTGACATATGCCAAGTTCTTTACAGATATTTTATCCTCACAATCTTAAGAGATAGACTCTATTATTCCCATTTTACAATTGTGGAAAATGAGGCGGGGGGGGCGGTAAGTGACAACTAATACATTTGAGGTTGGATTTGAATGCTTGATTTCAGTTTCTCTTCCAGCTGCTTCTAGGGGTAAGACCAGGGAGAATAATGGAAGACTAAATGTAGGAAAGGGAGATAAAAACCTTGGTTTGTTCATTTTGATATTAGATTAGTTGTATTTATAAAGATAAGGATAAGGAAAGTGATTTCACCAGTGTCACAAAGGCTAGTTAAAAGTGTCAGAGCTTAGACTAGAAACCAAATGTCTTCACTTTACCCCATCATATTTTTTGAGAACCTACTTTGCAAAAGTAGGAAATCCTAAGATGTGTAACCTTGTTGTCCCTGACTTCAGGGATTTACATTCTAATTGGAACACAGACATAAAAAGAGAAATGTTAATCCAATGTAGCGTATGTCACCCATGTGTTGGAGGCATCCAAGCATAAGGAGCCCAGGTTATATTTATATGGGGGTTTAGCACCCTTTCCAAAACTCTGCTCCAAAAGTTGAAAAATACAGCCTGCTGAACAATTCATTACTTGAAAACACTCTTAAAAGTTCTTAACCTTTGGTCTGTCTTGAACCCCTTTTGGCAATATGGTGAATCTGGGAAAATATTTTTAAATACATAAAATAAACTACATGTCATTACAAAGGAAATCAATTACATTGAAGTATACTTAAATATATTTTTTAAAAAGTTATGGATCCTAGGTCAAGAACATAATCATGAACATTTTAAAATGTTTTATTTTACTTTTTTCAATTTTTAAAAATTGATTTTCTTTCCTCCCATTCCCTCCCTCAATATGGAGAAAACTATCTTGAAAAACTTTTATTAAATATGCATATTCAAATAAAAGAAAGTTCCTGAATTAGACATGTCCCAAACTGTCTCATTCTGCATCTTAAGGCTTTCAACTTTGGGTCAAGAGTAAGTAGGACACCATACAAAGAACTTTCTAGCTCTAAAACTTATGATGCTGTCTCTTTTTTTCCCCACTGTGCAGCCAAATGATATGCAAATTAAACTGCAGCTCTTAGAGAATTAAGACTAAGGTACCTCTGTTCTTTGGAATCTATGCCTTTGGGCAGAGAAGACAAGTACTGAGGTGAATGGCTCTTCATAGACATGATCTGGATGTTTAATGTGGGCAAACTTTTCCACTTTCCCTCCTTTAAAGCCTCTTTTTTCCTCAGTCTCCTGACCCAATCAGTTCCTACTTCCAAAGTCCTATCTAGCTGTCTTCAGCCTCACGTTGGGGTCTGTTTTATCTTTTTTTTTTTTTTTTTTTTTTTTTTTTTTTTATTACTAGCTCAAGGGCAGGTTACTAAATATTAGAGAAACCCAGGGTCTCAGATTTAGGGTGCAGTTGAGAGCTAGGAATAAAGGGTGGAGGCAGGCTTGTTACATTGTTAGTTCTCTTGTACCACCCCCCTTCTCTGGTAAAGATAATTATAGGGAAAATGTGTCTCTTGGTGGGGGTAGATATGGCCTGGGTGCCTACTGTTTCTTGGCAGCACCAACATGAAGATGCTGTTGGGTGAGCTCTGAAGGGAGTATCTGGATCCCTTTGGCACCAGAATGTCTGGTTCAGCGCCTTACCTGCCCTGGCCAAGCTGTTCTGGGAATGGATCCCTTGAGATGGCCAGTGCCCATTTCTAAATTGAATTCTGTTCTTCCTTGATCCACAAAAAGAGAACTTTTACCTTGTAAAGGGGGAAGCCCCCAAAGCTAACTCAGAAGGAAACATACATAGATTTAGGAATCCCAGTAAAACTTTAGGGATAGGAAGATGGGTTAGAGAATTGGGAAGTGGGGAAAAAGCACCCATTGGTTCCAGAAGCATCACTTTTGTCCTGCAAATTAGGACCAGAGGAGGGGACCAGGCCATATAGGGACTGGCTAAAAGAGTTGGGGGATGGCTAGCCTGAAGAAGGGAGACTTGATGAAAGGGTAAGAAGGATGGAGTAGAGTGGATGCCATAATTGTTTTAAGGTAGTTGAAGGGCTATCACATGGAAGTGGAATTAGTTTTGTTCTTTTTGTCTCATAGATCAAGAAGCAAAGGTAGAAGGTAAGCAGAGGGATATGATTGGATATGGTACTAGACCTTATAACCAGAGAGACCTGAATTCAAAACCTACCTCAGGCACCTAGTACCTATGTCGGGCAAGTCATTTAATTTCTATTTGCCTTGTCTGTGAAATGAAGGGGTTGGACTTATTATTTAAGGAAACTTCTCTCAACCTATGAAGTGGCAAAGAAGCAGATTTTAAAGTATTGTATATAAGGAATGACTGCTGGAAAATTAGTCTTCCAAAAGTAGAAATGACTACATTGGGAGGCAGTAGCCTCAGTAACTTTCTCTAAAGATCTTTGAACAGAGATTGGATGACTACCTTTTGGCAATGTTGTAAGTATCGGTTGAACCAGAATGATCTCTGAGGGCCCTTCCAATGCTGAGAAGAGACAATTCTTTCTTTAGAATTTACTAACCCTACAAAGTTTCAGAAGCTTTCAAAAATCAGAACAAAAACAAAAAAATTAAAAACTATTGACTTTGGCAAGATATTTTACTTATAATTGCTTGCTTTTTCATGCCTGTGACCTTCCAAGCCCTACCTCTTATCCTTAAAGTCTTGACCCCTATCTCCTATTGGAGTCCCTCAGCCCCAGATGTCAGTTTTGGATGGCTCTGGCTGGAGAAACTAGTGTTGGCTTTTTATCTTGGGGCAGTCAGTCTGACCTACAAGCAGCCATTTCAGGTAAGTATTCCCAGATCTCTTGGCTAGGATCCAGCCTTGCCTGTACTATGCCAACTCCTTGCTGGAAGGCATTCTCTGGGCCTCAGCACTCCAGCTCCAGAAACTGATGCCAGCCTTGCCGGCGCTGCCTTAGGCAGGGATGTGACTCAGTGTCCTGAACAGGACCTCCACTTGACTCAATGGAATTATCTGTCACCACCCTCTTTTTCAACTTCCAAATGTCTTAGTTCTCTCATCTGTGCCTTATGCCAGAACTGAGTATTTAATTGGTTTCTGTAAATATGCTTTGATTAGGCTAGCATGAAAGGGATTGTGAAAGTTCAAAGCCAGTCAGGGCTTCTGGAACTTGGATGAGTGATAGTTGGGAGTGAGGAGGAGGGAGTGAGCAGGTGAGTTGTTGGCATTTCACTGAGAGGACCTTGGGATGGAGGAGGACTCTGGAGCTAGGTCATAGGGAGACTCTCAGACATATTGAAGGCTCACAGTTTTTACCTGAATACCATTTGCATGCAAAATGTTTGTGTGTGTGTAAAATTGGGGAACATTGAGTGAGAGGGAACTAGCTTGGATCCCAGGTCACACCAGGTAGCAGACGGATAGACACCCCTTCTCCTTTTCCTTCCCTTTTCTATCAAACCCACATGAAAGAGATGCCAGAGCCATAGTCCAAGACATACTGTTCTTATAAAGCTCTCACTTAAAATATTATTGACATTTTGGTCCCCTGAAAGGCCACCCATGTTTACCTATCTGACTTTCCTAGCTACCACTGCTATTGGGGTTTAAATAATTTTCAGGAGGATCATTTCATTTTTTCATTCAGTTTTGTAGTCCTGAAAAGTTATTCTTGTGGCCCAACTCTAATCCTGCCTAATGAATTTTTAACTGATTTCTTTTTGGTGGACAAAAAAAGGCTATCTATCCCCTAAATACCCATTTTTTCCAGGAGATCATGAAGGGGAGTTGTGAGTAAGGCCATTTGAGATTTTGGAGTTTTCTGTAGAAAAAAATGAAAATGAAAAGCAAGGAGGATTGCAATAAGAAACAAAATTAGTGGGGCAAAAGTAGAGCAAAGATTGGCTCCCTTACTCTGGGAATTGCCCTGAGTTTTGGGTGATGTATGTATGCCAAATGGGGATTAGGAGCTACTGTGACATGTTGGAAAGAACTCAAGGTTTGGAGTCAAGACTTGGTGCTCAGTCCCATCTTGGATACTTAAGAGCTGTATAATCTTAGGTAAATACTTAGCCTCAATAAGCTTCATTTTTGTCATCTGTAAAATGGGGGAGGGTGCTAAATTAATCATATAATATGGCTATGAACCATATAATACCATAATATCCAAAGAATCAAAATTGTGTATAACACAATTTTCAAAGGGCAAAAGAGGTATGATGGATATGGATAGACTGCAACCTAGCACACTCATCCAGACTGATAGAAAATATCTGGACCATTTGCTTGCCTGACATAGTCCTACCCCACTCCAGGTCCCACCTCCTCTGGCTCTGTCCCAACCCCATTTCCTCCCTCTCCTAATCCAGGATCCAGGGCAACCAGGGAAAACAAATATGGAGTCAGGGTTCAGAGCTGGATCCAGAAAGGCTCAATGGGGAGTCTCCCAACCCAGTTATACATCTTCCTTAGCTCTCAAAGTGACTGCTGGCCCCAAGCCCAGTATCTGCTAGCTGCATTCCATGACTATAAGCTCTCCAAAAGTGCCAGAGCCAGAAGAACCTTCAAGAGCTCATGAGTCCATCTTACACTGAAGAAACTGAGGCCCAGAAAAAAGAATTAATTTATTCGTTACATAGTAAGGAAGTAGCAGAACTAAGATTCAAACCTAGAACCATTGTATTGAAGAATAGAAACTTATTATGGTTGACTTAGAGTCAAAAGACCCAAGAGAATTGGCTTTGAGGACCAGTTCATCCCTTTTAGATATTTTGTCACTCTATGATTACCAAATCAATATTCTTCCCTATATATCATGAGGTCTGATTCCTGTCTTCCCTGTGAATATATCTTAGTGGATACCAGGTTTAGGATAGACAAGAGTGAGAACCAGAGACCCTTAGATTGAGATTGAGAGAGAAAGGAAGGTCTGTTGGTCCCAGTGATACCTCGACTCCTAGGCTGTTATTGCAGTTCGCTCCCAATACTTAATTCTGATACCAATATTAATTTTTTAACTTTGATATTAAAAATATTATGTTTCCCCCTACTAATCTTGATTTCTAACTTGATCTCCAAATCGTATCTCCAATGCTTTCCCTGAAGCCCAACTTGAGTTTCTCTAACTAGAACTCTATTTGGGAAACTGTTTCTAACTCTTCTTTACTTGACCATAACTTTTCCTTAGCCTCAACTCCAATATAACTGCAACCATCACCCCAGCCTTCACATCTCCTCCCTCTGTACCTCCCTAACCACATACTTCACCTCACTCACCCTAGTCCTAGCTGGTGCATAGACTTTAAAGCTAAAAGGACTTGATTTCATCCCTCTGGCACCAATTGGGGTTTATCTGTCCCTAATTGTAACTATTATTCCATTTCTCTACACTTAGAATTCAGCTTTCTACCCAACCTGATCCTTTCTGTCTGTTTCCCAAGTTTCTTTTCTTTTGTTTTCTCAAAAGGTTCAATCTGAAAATTGGTTTTAATTATCTTTGTCTCCTTCCTTCCATCTCCAACTCCTGAGTCCCTCTGAGTGGCAACAGATGGCTCAGGCCAGGGAATATGGAATGGAGATAAAGGGGAGGACTTTGGGCTTAGATACAGAAAAAGGATGTTTAAAATAAAGAATTAGTAGCTGGAGTGTGTTGGAAAGGAAGAATATGGGCACAATTTGTTAGAAATAGCAGCCTTGGGCAATTCAGGGCATGTCAAGTAGCCCTCAAGTCCAGAGAAGGGAGTTTCAGAGAAATGGGAAAGGAGAGGTTAAGAAGAACTATAGAAGGAGAAGGGATGAAGATTTGGTGTGGAAGAGATAGAGGAAAGGCAGGGTCCTTATAGGATGAGTTGTTAGGTGTTGTGAGGTGTGGGAGGAGTAAGATGGGGGCTGGGAGGAGAGTGATAGGGCACCTTCCTTCCCCACACAAACCTAGGTTTGGGGATGAGTCATGCCTAAAGATGAGCCTTTGAGGGAGTGACTTTTCCTGTCCAACAGCTGGGGAACCTGAAATCCCTCCTTCTTTATCCCTCTTGCTTCCTTTCTGTCTCTGTTTTATTTATTTATTTTTGTCTCTATCAAGACTTACCTAGATATAAAAACATCCTACAACTTCTTCCTTACAGGTTTGAAATGATGTAGAAGACACTAAAAAATGTTCCTCTCCCTCCTGGAAAACCATACATTTAGTAGTCAATGAGAATTAAGTTGGGGTTGGGTGGGTAAGTGGGAGTTGCTTTTGAGTTGTACCAGAATATAAGCTTTTGTCTTTTCCTTTGTTTGTGTCTCAATGTCTGCTGATCTCTGTTTTTTTGTGCCTCTACATGTTCTCATTTTCCTGAGGAACATTTGTATTTTATCTTATCTTTATAAAAAGGAAATGGATAGGAGAGAGGATAGGATTGAAAGTTAAAGGAGGAGTTAGGTTGGAATTGGCAGGTGGAGCTGGGGTGGTGGGGGATAGATCCAGAAAATTGGGAGAGGTTATCATAAGATTTAGGGTTAGAAATTGTCTTCCACTCATCTAGTTCAATACCTTCCTTGGGAAGGGAAGTGATTGCCCAAGATCATATAGATTGTAGTAGTAGAGAATTTTGCCTTGACATTAAATCTAATATTCTTCGTTACTTCAAGCTGGTTCTTCAAGCCCTTCATTTGCCTGATGAGGAAATTGCCTTCTAAAGGGGGAGGAAAAATTACTTGTACAAAGTCACACAGCTAGTTACATATTTCTTACCATACATTTCTTCTAACCTCCTTACATCTTTGGTCTTGAGTTTCAGTGTCTTTGGAGTCTTGAATAATTCCAGTAGAGTTTTTATAATTCAATTAGTTCAACATCCTCAACTTACAAATGAGGAAAGTAAAGTTTAATGAGAAGTGACCCCTAGATTTGACTCCCAAGTCATCTTGCTCCAAATACAGTATTCTTTCCACCATACTGCACTAAAGTGAGATATACATGGCTTCTGAACTAGCTAGAAGACTTCTTGTCTTCTTAGAGGGAAATGAAAATTAGTTTTTGATATACTGTGCCTATGAGGGACACTAGTCTTTTTAGTTTCAAGTGGGTAAAGAGGCAGATGGATGGACTCTTAGGAGGAGGTAATTCAGTCTCACAGCCCTCCTCATTTTATATGGCTCCACCTCATCTGGATTCCCCCTCTCAAATCTCCTTTCCTGACATGCCTTTTCTCCTCTAGAATCACAGAGTTGGAAGCAAATTCAATAGTCATCTAATTCAATCCATATTTGAACAGAAATATCCTCAATAATACTGGGATAAATGGTGTTCCAGCATTTGATGAAAGAATTCAGATTATGAGCATTAGCTTACACTTTGTAAAATGTGGCATACAGAGTTCAACACAATACTTTAGCTATTATCTTACCAGATCAGAGGACAGCCTGACTCTGACCTTTCTAGCTTTAAGCTATAAAGTTCCATGATCACAGTTATGAGGCCATTCTGTCCAGTGGTACAGACTGCAATAATTTCATATCCTCTCATCGTGTGTGACTCTTGTCCACATCTTTCCATAAATCTACCATGGAATTCATCAAATTTTTTGGTCCTCTAGACCAGGGGCTTTTTACTTGGGATTTAAGGAGTTTGTTTCAAAATACTTTAATCTAATTAATTTTCTTTGTAATCTTGTAGCTTTTATTTTATGCATTTAAATACATTATTCTTGGAAAGGGGTCTCTAGATTCATCACACTGCCAAAGGGGCCACCATGACACGAACAGATTATGACCTCTGTTCTGGACCCTCTAATATTGGTAGCAGTGGCAGCTTTTGGCTTTTGTATCTGTTATCTCTTGCCCTTGCTATATGATCAGCCCACCTTTCTTTTCTGGTCACATAATTCAATAATATTTTTTTAAAATTTATTTATTTATTTATTTTTTACTTGTAAAACATTTTTTTGTACATGTAAAACATTTTTTACATTTGTTTTTAAAACATAAAAACACAATAAGTTTTTTCTCTAGGTATGAGTAGCATTTTTCATCCTAAGTCCTTAAGAGTAGTCATGGATCAGTGTATTGCTAAGAATAGCAAAATCATTCACAGCTGATCATCCCACAACATTGCTATTACTTTGTATATAGTACATTTCACTTTGAGTTCATGGAGGATTTTTCAGGTTTTTCTGAGAGCATCCTGCTCATCATTTCCCATTTAGTGATACCTTTTATGGTGCTTTCTGCATGCAATTCCTTGTTGATCACATGCCTCAGCTTGGTCACTGGATCATTCCCTGCTTCTCTACTTCTCCATCACTCTTTGAATCATCCACAATTTTGATGCTTTGAAAACTAGGATGTTGCATGCATGGCTCCATAGCATTATTGAAAGAGTATAGCTATATTTAAAAAGTTAAATTTTTCTTTAAGAGAGAATCTTAGGAGCAGAAAAAACACTGTGTAGTTTCCAAATGGAGTAAGTCTGCTCTCTTTTCCCTATTCAATTATAGGACCCTGTTTATTAGTCTATCTACAGTGTCAGATATAACAAAATTTATCACCCAACTTCCAAGTATTTCTAAGTTTCAAGGTCCAACTCTATACCAGGCATTGTGTTAAGCACTGCAGATACAAAGAAAAAAAATGAAACAGTATTTTCCCTCAAAGAGGGAAGACATCCTATCTCTTTACACACACACACACACACACACACACACACACACACACTTATTTTTATATGGACATGTAAATACATACATACATATCATGTAGCAATCAAGCAACAAGGATTTATTAAACACATCCTGTTTGTCAGGCACTGTGCTAAATAACGGAGATACAAAGAAAAAACAAAAACAATTCCTACCACGAGAAAGCTTACATTGTAACGGTGAGGACAACATATGTAAATCAGATCATATTGAATCTTACAAGATAAAATACAAAACAGATAGAAAGTAACCTTAGAGACCCACATGTATAAAATAGCACAAAATGTAGTGACCTCTTCTAGCAGCAAGAAACTGGAAACTGAGTTTGATAATTGTGGAAATAGGTATAGAAGAATTGCACATGTTTGACATATATTGGATTACTTGCCATGTAGGGAAGGGGGTGAGAGGAAGGGAGAGAAAAACATTGGAACACAAAGTTTTGCAAGGGTGGATGTTGAAAATTATTTATGCATATATTTTGAAAATTAAAAACTTTAGTTAAAAAAAAAAGAAAGTAACCTTAGAGGAGTTGCACTAGCACTTAAAGGACTTCTAGAGAAAATGGCCCTTGAGTTCAGACTTAAAGGATGACACATATTTTGAGTCAGAGGTTGAGAGGGAGATCATTTTGGTAGTGGGATACAACCATTGCAAAGGTATGGAAATGAAAGATGAAAGTTTGTATACAGCAAACAGGCTAGTATGGCTAGATGATGGATGGATGGAGAGGAGCAGAGTCTAAGAAGATTCAAAAGGTAGGAAATGATCAGGTTGTGAAAAGCATTAAATGCCAAATTAAGGATTTTAATTGGATTCTGGAGCCTGTGGAGTTGACTAAGTCTCTATTTTAATAAATAAACTTTAGCAGTTAAGTGCAAAATGAACTAGAGGATGGGAGGCCCAAAAGCTAATAAAATATTCTAGGAAAGAGGTGATATAAGTCTGAATATGGAAGTTGTATGAGTAGAGAGAGGAGGATGTATTCAAGAGATATTGTAGAGAAAGTAATGGCATGATTTAAATGGAATAAGAGATTACCAGAGATTGTAAACATGAATGCAAGGAGGAATGATGGTGGTCTTTAAAGTAATAGGGCACTTAAGATGTGGGGAGATTTTTTTGGGAGAAAGACAATGAGGTGGGTTTTTTTTTTTTTTTAAAGATATGTTAAGTTTTAGATGTCTAAGGAATATCTCATTGATAATGTCCCTTAGGTAGTTGATTATGTGGGACTTAAGCTCTGTAGATAAACTCGGGATTGTTAAATAGATCTAGGAATCATGGAACATAGATGTAATTATTGAACCTATTAGAGCTGAGGAGATTAAATGAGATCATATAGGGAGAAAAAAGGAAACCTTATGGTGTATGGGTATCCCCCCAAGAGCCTTGGGGGATAATCACATTTAGTAGGTATCACATGGATGAAGATCTAATACAAAAAAGGGGGGAGAAGAATGAGAAAGAAGGATTACATAGGTAAGTCTGGAATTAAGAGAGAATAATCACACACACACACGCACACACCAACCCAGAAAGAAGAGTGAGTATCCAGGAGTAGAATTCAGTCAAAATGATCAAAGGCTGCAGAATGGTCAAGAAGGATGAGAACTGAGAAATGATCATTAGATTTAGCAATTGAGAAGTCATTGGTAACTTTGTAGAGAGCAATTTCAGTTGGATGAGGTTGGAATTTAAAGTATAGAAGGTTTAAAAGAAATGGAGAGAAGGAAGAGACTTTGTCTTAACCTTTTAGTCAATTGTACAACAGTGAAGATGTGGTCTGCTAAAGAATATTTTTTCCTTTGCAAAAGTTGATCTATTCCCTTCTCATACATTCATCAAGGATGCTTAATGTTTTTGTAGATTTCTTCATACTATATTGTAAAGATGGGAAATTAGGCATATTAGATGATATTTATTATTTTTTCTTGGTTGACTTTCTTTTCCTTCTGCAGTAAAAAAAAAAAAAAAAAGAAGAAAAATTTTCCTTCCTTTTAGGTATTTGTATCCACACTGATGAAAACAAATCCTTTATCAACTTAAAATTATGTAGACTCCAGAAAATGTCTAAAGTTCAAGTGTCTATTGGATGTTATTAGCTGTCCTCCATCCCTGAAATTCTTTCCCTCCTCATTTCCATTTCTTGGCTTCTCTGGCTTCCTTCAAACCTCATATAAAGTTCCACCTTCTACAAGAAATCGTTTCCACTCCTCCTTAATCATAGTGGTTTGTACCTGAGATTATCTCAAATTTACTCTGTGTTTATCTTGTTTGTACATAGCTGTTTACATATTATTTTCCTTCACAGTCTTATTGAAAGCAGTTTCTCCTCTTCCTCCTCCTCTTTTTTCTTTCTTTCTTTCTTTCTTTCTTTCTTTCTTTCTTTCTTTCTTTCTTTCTTTCTTTCTTTCTTTCTTTCTTTCTTTCTTTCTTTCTTTCTTTCTTTCTTTCTTCTTCTTCTTCCTCTACCTTCCTTCCTTCCTCCCTCCCTCCTTCTCTTTCTTTCTTTCTCTCTTTCTTTCCTTTCTTTTTTGTTCTTCCAGAATTGCTGTTTCTTAATATAAATTGGCTTAATTGGATTTGTCACTGAATTTTCTGTAAATGTATTTTTTCTCCACTGCTCATCATCATATAATGTGATATTTTCATAATCTACAACCTTCCTTTATTAGATTTCACAATTTAATTTCTATTCCAAATAGCAATAATAATAGCAAATGTTTATATAGTGTGTTACAGTTTGCAAAACGTTTCACATATATTATCTCATTTAGTCTTAACAACCACCCAATGAGAGATGTGCTAATTTTATCTCCATTTTATAGATCAGGATGCTAAAGATAAAAGATGTTAAATGACTTGTCTAAGAACACACATCTAACAAGTGTCTGAGGCAAGATTCAAATTTAGTTCTTCCTAACTCTGTCTAGTTTTATATTCATTATGCCATCTAGCTCCTCTAACCAGTATTGCCCATTGGGAATTGGAAATTTAAGATACAATTTAATTTTTCTGATATTATCCAAGGCTTGTCATATTCAATACCTCCTGTCTCTTCTTCAATTAACTGACAAGCATTTATTAGGCTCCTACTATGTACCAGCTAATACAAAGATAATGAATCCCTCCTTTAAAGGAGCTTACTTTCTATTGAGAAAAATAATGATTATACTTGGATGTGGGATATTGTAGCTCAGATTTAGCCTGCATGTTCATTGGTGTTTTTTTTTTTTTTTTCTTTTCCTGTGACAAGGGAAGGATCAGTGGGAGGGTAAGAAATAGATTCAGAAATAATTGTGATGTAAAAACAAAAGGCATCAATAAAACTTTTTTAAGTGAGTAGGAGGGGAAGGTAGGCAGGAATGTTGTAATTAGGCCCTTCAGAATTACATAGAAAAAACATACCTTTTCAATTCTCCTTATTATGTAATTTCTTTGATATTAGCAGAAGCCAGTAGAAGTGAGTTTTATTTAGTATTTGGATAGGTTATGTGATATTTTTTTTCTTAGGTGATAGAAAAATGCAAGTATAATATTGTGTGCCCTGGGGATACGGTGGGTGTTTGAAAATGATGATCATGCCCTTTCTATCTTTACTTAGCTACAAAAATTTCCTTAAAAAAAAAACCCAACCAATTTAAATTAAATTTTATTGACAATTTAGTTTTGGCCCATGTTTCTAGGTCTATTGAACATTTCTCCTCTTCATGCACTTACATAACAATCCCCACCTGCTATTCATGTCATCTTATCTCCCACCGATGTGCCTTTACTGGGTCATTTTTTTTCCCTTTTCTCTCCCCTGCCTCCTCCCACACCTCCATCCAGCTTAGAATGTCCTTTCTCATTCATTTGCCCCTTTGGGAACTCCTAGCTCCATTTAAAGCTCAGCTCAGGTGTTATCTCCTATAGCAGGTCTTTCTTGACCCTCTTTTGTTAATTACTATCCCTCCTCAACTACTTTATATTTACATTAAAGAAAAAATTTAAAAAAAATCCCTATAAACTAGGGATTTTTGTGTAATATACAAACCATTGGACTATTTTATTTTGTAACCCTGAGCTCTATTTTCTAACATATTTGTCACCACTCTCCATCTCATGCCCATCAGTGCATCAAAGCCAATATATGTTGAGTTCTTCACTGAAATTCTTTTATTTTCTTGTCCTCTGCAGCAGAGGTTGGTGCAGAAACTATAATTATCTTCACAGGGTGTTTCCCCAAATGCTCATCAGGAGTCATGCAGTACAAAATGACCAAATGCCCCATGAGATGATGTTCCTTTTGCCTCTGGGTACATGGTAAAACCAGCTCCTCTGACTCTTTTTTTTTTGCCTTTACCAGAGGAGCTCTGAACCATCCTTTAATTTCATCCTTTAAGCTTCTTCCTGTAATCTAGTGTCACTTAAGCATGAATGCCAATATTGATACATTTTAGTTCCTCTAGAACTATGTTGAATAATTTTTTGGGAAAAAAGCTCACATTTAATGTTTATAAATGACAAATGGATTGTGCTTCCTACCCATTTCTTTACTTTTTAGCCTCTATTCCTGCAGATATAGGAGAATTGCATGGGACTAATTATATTATCCTTTATTTCATGGGATGCATGGCCAAAGAATTCATCACTGAATTATTCATCAACCAGTCTATGAAGATGGATCTTCTTGCCTTAGGAAGATTGGCTCTCAGGAGGCAAGCATAGACTGTCACAAGGACCCCTCTGGATACTATTCTTCCTAATGTAGATTATTGGACTAAGACTCACTTATTATTTGTTTTTGTATGCTATTATGTCTCACTGTTGGCAATTATAGAACTTTTGCTAAGCTAAAAACTTCTTATTCACTCTCCCTTGAGAGGCAATATGGTACAGTGGAGTCAGGAAGAGTCAGTAAGATCTGGGTTCAAATCTCATCTCTTGACTGTATGACCCTGGACTAGTTAATTTTTCAGTATTATAGACTACTTTCTAAGGCAGGAGTTCTTTTAACTTAAACCTTATGTAGTTTGCACAGAAATTTAAGGGTTCTATGAAATTAGATGTGAAAAAAAACCCTTTCATTATTAGTTTCACTATTCTTCATCAGAAACCTGTTTTTTCCTTCAATTACTTAAAAACATTATTCTGAGGCTTATATAGACTTTTCTAGACTGAAAAGGGTGTGTATAATACTCAAAAAGATAAGAACTCCTTGTCTAAGGCTGTAAATTATAGAGTAGTTGCAGATCTATACTAGAAATGAGAATTTCCTATTTAATAAAATCACAGATCTGGTATCTCTCCCTTCCTTCTCCAATCTTTCCACTAACCCATCCCCTCTTCTGAATTCTCTGTTTCTGCCTAAGGCCCCACCATCTTTCCAATCACTGAAGTTCAAAACTTCAATGCCATATTCAACTCTTCACCCTTTCTTACATTCTATATCAAATGATTTTCTAAGTCATAGAAATTCAACTGCCACAACATGTCAGATCTGTCCTATCCCTCCACTCAAATAGTCACTACTCCACTTCAATTTCTTATCACCTCTTGAATAGACTATTACAAGATTTTCTTAATTAGTTTCCCTGCCTCCAGTCTTTTACAACTCCAATCTATTCATCATCCAACTGCCAAAATAATCTTCTTAAAGGAAAGGCCATTTCACTCTTCTGTTCAAGAACCTGGAATAACCCTATTGCTTCTGGGGAAAAATATGACCTCCTCAGGATAGTATTTAAAATCCATTACACTGATTCCCAGGTTTCTTTTCTTGGCTTACTCCATATTGCTTCTCTTCAGTCTATGTTCCAGTCAAACTGACTTGCTTGTTCCCTGAACTAATATCTCTCACCCTTTTTT
Source organism: Sarcophilus harrisii (assembly GCF_902635505.1). Classification (NCBI taxonomy): domain Eukaryota; kingdom Metazoa; phylum Chordata; class Mammalia; order Dasyuromorphia; family Dasyuridae; genus Sarcophilus; species Sarcophilus harrisii. The sequence goes on along the minus strand of NC_045429.1, from coordinate 362,769,417 downwards.
TAACTACTGCTTCTTGAAATCCTATGATACCTTCAAGTCTTAGCTGAGTTACTATCTCCTTGCTGAACCTTTCTTTTTCTTTTCTTTTCTTTTTTTAATTGCTTTATGAATCATGTTGGGAGAGAAAAATTCGAAAAAAAGGGAAAAAAAACCATAGCAGCGAAAAAACAAATAAACAAACAAAAAAAAGAAGTGAATATATCATATGTTGATGTACATTCAATCTCTATAATTCTTTTTGTGGATGCAGATGACATTTTCTATCCAAAGTTTATTGATATTGCCTTGGATTGCTGAGGTCTTTCTGATCCACTCACTCGTTAGAGGTTTTCCCTGACAAATTATTTTTATATTTACTTATCTTTGTACATGTTGTTCTCCCTCTCCTAGTTGAATGGAAATTCCTTGAGGGTAAAATTTGTTGCTTTTTAGTCTTTGTCTCCCATGCATGTGTCTTGTGCATAGCAGATACTTAATTTTTATTGAGCTGAATTGAATCTTTTTCACATGAACAATTTCCTTTCAACTCTGTCTTCATGCTATGTTTGTGCAGTTGATTCCTTGAACCCAAGTGAAGGATTTTACATTTATCCCCATCATATTTCATTTTATTTGCCTGTAGAAATCTTTTTGGATGTTGTCACCCAGAATGTTAGTTATCCCACCTAGCTTTGAGACAGCTGCAAATCCTTTTTAAGTATGTCCATATAAGCATCTACCCATATAAATTTCCAGTTTCCAAGACTCTCCAATCTCCCAGTCATCTGGATCCAACTATAAAATTATCATCTGACCTGGAGTCATTGCTCCACCCATTGAGTCCAATTCTCGGCATCTTCCTAGCTCACTTGACATATTCTGTTCCATAGATCAGGTAAAGCTTTAGGACTACTCTCTGAGACATGTTGAAGTCCCTAGGGCACAGTGGTTATATGTTATAGTAGAATAAAACTAATATTAGACATAATTACCTACATCAGAGGATTTAGAGCTGGAAAGGACCTTATGCAACTCCCTCATTTTAAAGGTAAGGAAACTAGGGTCCACAGAAGTGAAAAAGCTTGTTTAAGTTCATACCACTTTGCTAACACATAACAGATCTGCTGATTTCAAATCCAGTCATAGTCTTACCTGTACCCCAAGTACAATCTCAGTCCTAACTCTAAATTTTAATTTCAACTCCAGCAATAAACCTCAATCAATTGTCACCTGGGTTCCAAGGTTAAACCTTAATTCTAACCCTAAATTTAATGGTGACCAGCTCCTACTTTTCCCTACAGAATACTTTCTTGCCCTATCTTCCCCAATCTTGATCTTAACCTTGTTCCTTGGTCCCCATTGGAATGGCCTACTAGTCCTTTTCATTCACAGACTCACTCTGGGCTGAAAGCCAGAATGCCTTGGTGACATCAAATCAGACAGCACCTAGGTATGTGACCTAGGATGAATTCCAAATGGTAAAAGGTAGATAATGATACCAGGCCAAAAGAGGGCACAGGGAAAAAAATCCAATAAATTCTTGAATAAATAAGGAAATCAATTGTGAATGCTTTGTGGGCCCTTGAGATCCCTGTTATTATTGGGATAAGAGAGGAGGGAATTAAGAATCATGGACTCCTTGTCTTCCTTATGTATCTTGAAAATGCTTTACTACTCCCAACCAGAACTGCCTTAGAAACTCATGATTCCCTTTCTTGTATCCCCTTCTATTTCCCCAGCCATTGAACTGTCCCTAATTTCACTCTTCTCTGCTTCTTAAGTGGCACATTGGAAGTATCTGATGGTTCCCCTTTTGAGCAAACTAGGTAGGTGGGAAGGACACGTGACTAGACTCCTAAATTCAGAAGCCTTGTAATATATGCTAATTCATGTATAGTGGATCAGAGGAGTCGGGGGAAGCAATCCCCAAATCATTTCTCCATCTAGAGCTATCTTCCATCACTATAAAACTGGCCTTGTTGTCTGGGACTAAGTTAATCCAAAAACTCTGCTGACCCTGCATAGCCCGTGAATTCTCTGGAGCAGCTCCCATGTTGGAACATGAACCCTTTATATCTCTCTCCCAGACATACATACATATATACATACTGTCTCTCACACATTGATGCACTAACAACATACCTTATGCAAATATACATACATATATCCCCTAATGAAGAAATAATCTGAACATCCTTTTTCATTACATTCCTTAAATCACACAAACATATTCATGTGCTACCTATGTTTATAGAGTAATACACATACAGAATAAAGATGCATACATATGCACACACACACACACACACACACAGACACTTCTCAGGTGCCCTTCTTTCCTCTTACACACATCCAATATTATTTTCACCATTCTATCCTTGGATCTCATCCCCTTATCCACACCCCTGTCCCTGTTTTCTCAGGTTTCAAAAAACTGTTTTCTTTCCTGTCCCCTAGCATATAGAAAGGTTGGTAATTGTGGTGGAATGGACAGTCCCCCTTCCCTCTGCTCCATTCCACCCACATGCCAAATATCTACCTTGAGCACCCAAGGGCTTCTTCTATTCCCAGGCAAGATCACTGAGTCCTTGTGGGTAGGGTGCCAGACTTGAGAGGGGAATGGAATGAGTCTACTTCCCTCTCTTTAGGGATGATCTTTTCATTCATACTTTCTTCAACTCGCATCCAGAGTTTTAACTCTTCCCCGGGTTGGGGAACTAACAGGGGCAGATAAAGACCTTGTTATATCTATACTCTTTCCCTCCCTCCATCACTTTGACTGGCTAAAATGCCTTTAATACAACACAGAAGGTTGGGCAAGGCATTCTTGAGTCTTTTTCAAATATACTTGGCCCTTCCCTAGAGCAACTAGGACACAAGAACGGATTACCTTCCTCTATCTCTAATATTCCTTGAACCTTAAAGGACAATCGGGGCACTATCTTTTTTTTCTATCTTTTTACTTTTGGGATACCTGTAGGAATAGGCTGTTCCCCACCCCTGTGCCTATATGCATAGAAAGAATAGAGGAGAGAAAGAAAGGAAATTAGAAAGCCAACCAGATGAAGCTGAAAGGCATTGAGACTGTTAAGAGGAAGTGTAGGGTGGGGGTAGGGAAACAGGACAGTAGACACCTAAATTCTCTCTTAACCCTTAAAGTCTTAAGTTTAGTGGAGGAGCTTTGACCTCAGCCCCTTGCTTCTTCACCCCTCCCTCGATAATGTTTCCATTTCCCCGTTCCTGATCCCCTTGGACAAATGAGTGGTGAGGGGAGCTCAATGGACGCTGTAAACTGGGGCGACTATTGTCACCCTCAGGGATGGGGCCAGAAGGAAATGGAGGTTTACCTAGTGCCTAATTATAAGTCCCGCTGCCCGCCCTGTGCCACTCTCAGCACAGGGAAGAGCTTGGGTGAGGGTTGGGTAATGCCTGGGTAGGCTATCCTGTCACCCCGCTAATTAGAGCTCCTGGGACTCCTCCCCAAGGCGGGGAGCTGGCCCCCTCCCTCCCATTGAAATAACTCTGGCTGGCTGCTAGGCAGGTCATTCACTGCACCTTCCCTGCCTACCCCGGGCAGTGTCTGGGCTCACCGTCTCCCATCTCCCCTTTCCCTCCATCCCTATACACATCCTACTATCATCACCACCATCATTGTGCCCCGCCACCATCAGCTCTGAGGAACTATCCAGCTAAAGGCGGAGACTTCTACCTAGGAGAGATGGGAGGACGAGGAGTATTCCATCTACTGCTGATGTGCTTAAGCCCAGGTACAGTGTCTGGGGGTTTCCCAGCACCCAGAGAAGACAAGAAGGAGTTTGTAGCAAAGGGCATCTTGGGAGATTCTTTGAGAGTCAGGTGCCTCAGGAGTTGTCTCTCTCCTCAAAGCTACTTGCTAGGGTTGATCTCCCTCATGGACATTTTCATCTCTGAGCATTAGGTTTCATGTGTGTACATGTGTTTGGTACTTGAACTGGGCTGAACTCTGGGAGCTATCCAGCTGGAAGTATTGTGAGAATTCCAAGTGAAAGGCTTTGGTTAGAAAATGGTATTCAGTGAGGAGCCAGAGAAGGGATTTGATTCTCTCTGGATGGTCTTTTTGCTCCACTCGTCTCTCTTCATTCCTTTCACAGGGAGTTGGGAAGAGATTTATGACCTTGGAAGACACCATGGTCTGGGGAGGGAATGGAAAGTATAAATTCAGTGTTGAGCTTGCCCCATTTTTGCCCTTTGGGGGACAGACAGATAGCAAAAAGACCAATTTGGCATTTGGATCAAGGTTCCCTATTTCCTTCCGATCTTACAGAGGAAACTTATTTCCATGCCTATTCAAGTTGAGATTGTTTTTTAGGAAGGATATCCAGGCTGGGCCAGCAGGTCAATCAAATTTCTCACTATTTTCCTGGAGACTGTCACAATGACATCCAAGATAGGATTAGGGAGTGGGGAGTAATCTAGCTTTTATCTTTTCGTCTGTGGAATTCTATTTGGTTATTTGGGAGCTTCAGGTTAGGTGGGGACCCTGCTGGGGGCATTTCCATTTATGAAGCTATGTGTTATGAAGCTATGTGTGATGGTTAAGTTAGGGATTTGGGCTAGATAGACGTTATCCTTTTCTGGGAAGCTCCATTCTTTCTTCTCTGAAATGCAGAGTGGAACACAAGTAACCAAGTGAAAAATAAGGTATAGATTTCAATGCTTAGGAAAACTAGCTTTTATGATGCTGCTATTCCTAGGGTCATGATCACTCAGTAAACCTTGGATGATCTTTAAAGTTTAATCATCTTTAGAGAAGACTCTTTTGCTCCCTACTCCAGCTCTCTATCTACTTTTCCATAATCTGTCCCAGTTCTCAATTCTATTCTCTTTTAAGGCAAATCTTTGCCCTATAGGGTGCCTGCTTGTTTCTCTCCTCCAGCCTGCTCTCCTTCTTTGTTCAACTCACTCTGTTCCTCCCCATCTGCTCCTTTCTCCCTTGCTATTGCAACAATTCCTTCCCCAGCATTCCTTTCTCTCCTTCCCTCCCTTTTCTCTCTGAAATGTTGGATTTTCAATCAGGAGGTTTGGGTTTAGAATTTAGCTGGATACCTTAACTGTTGCTGTGGACAAGTGATTTCTTTCTGGGCCTCAATTTTCTCCCATAAAACTAGGAGGTTTGGGACTAAATGATTCCTAAGTCTTTTCACCTTTAAATCCTGTGAGTTTATACATCCTCCGAATATCGTGTCCTTTCCCCATCCCTTTCTGAGGTGTGGTCTTGCAATTTGGCTTTTTCCCTGTAGCAGGAGAGATTGATGTGAGAAATACGGAATGATTTGTTAACATCTGCAGGTACATATGGATGAGGCAAGTGGATGTGCATGAGGCAGCTCCACAACTGCCAAGGGGAGGGTCTCCTCAGTCTGGGATGGGTGAGGTACTACTTTGAGTGGAGGTGAGGGAATGAATGGACTGAGGTGACTTCTTATTTGTTTCCACTTCCACTGTCTTCTCCCCAAACCCCAGATTCTGTCCCCTGCCTCCTACTTGAGACTCAACGATGTCTTTTTCTTACTTCCCTAACTTTCCCTGGCAGCTCAGAGACTGAAGAGAAAACGACTCCATTAAATTCCAACTTGTACTGGGGCCAGTATTGCAAAGGCAGCCCTTCCCTAGGGCGGGGATTTTGCCGTGCAGCTAGAAGTCTATTGCTTACCTGTGTCTGCCAATCCTCCCAGTGCCTGGGGAGCCATGGAGATTATATCGGGATCCTTATCTCCAAAGTATTTTCCTGAGGCCAGGGCTGGAGAAAGGCAACCTGCTTCCGTTAGCACTCTAGCAGACTTTCCCGCTCCCTTTGTTGGGGGGGGTGACGAATCTTGGGTCTTCCATCCTTCAGTTTTCTTGGGCTTCCCCAGAATTCTTGGGAGAGACTAGGAGGCTGTCGAGTCAGGTGGGTGGAGACTTCTTTCAGGTTTGATTCAGAAGTTCTAGTTCAGTGATCTTAGAATGACAAGATTAGAGCTGGGAAGGGATTTTAGAGATCATTGGATGAGTCCTAAATTTACCGAGGAGAAAACTGAGGTTCTGAAAGAAGTCAAACAGCTTGGTATGGGAACTGATTCTACTGGCCTTTCCCGCTTAGCCAGACTTGGTCTGTTTCACGTTCCCTATGTGTGTGTGTGTGTGTGTGTGTGTGTGTGTGTGTGTTTATGTCTGTGACTGGGAGAGATCAAGACAGGAGGACGCAGACAAAGGGATGGAGCTCAGTGCTGAACACATAATAGGTATTCATTGAATACTTTTTGATTGACTAACTGATTGGGAAAGAAGAGGCACAGCAGTAAACCTAGCTAGAGAGCAGAAGGGACTGGAAAGGAAGATGGGGGTGGAATGGGGGAGGAATGAGACCTGGGAGGGTAAGTTGGGACCTGGTCTCATCTCTGCCCATGCACCTGCTGTTCCACTTCTCTCTCTCAATTCTCTCGGGTGGGTCTGTTCAACTGGTTGGGATAGGCTTTTGCTTGGGGCTTGAAGGGAGGGAAGAAGACTGTAAAACTGTCTTTTACTTCCGGAAATCCCCACTCCCCACCCTGGGGCAGCTGGCTAAGGAAGCCCATAAAGTCCGGGAGGCCCAGGACTGTATGTGGCAATGAAAATGCTCAGGCCAGGCTAGGCCCAGGGAGGGGCTTGCAGGGAGGCTTGGCTCCCTCCTTCTCCCTGACTCAGCTGGGGCTGGGGCAGGGCAGGGCAGGGCAGGGCAGGGCTGGGGCTGGGGTGCATGAGGCAGAAGGAGCAAGGAGACAGGTGCCCGAATACACACAAATGTGGACATCCCTCTGGGAGGAAACACATACATTGACACATGGATCATACACTATTTACACTGATAGAATACACACTCATATATATACACATAGGCTGGAAGAGACCATCTTACCTATTTACCTGCCTTAGACAGGAGAAAGCTTTATTTCTTCTAGTGAGAAGACTTCACTGTAATGAAGACTGGGGAGCCCAAGTCTCCCCCTCCTGTGGTTAATAGCTATAGTTTATTTAGTTTGATGTCTGTGTATACAATCCCATGTTCACATCTACTAACATACACATGCAAGCACCTAAAAAACCATAACTATATCTAGTTACAAATATCAAAAAAAAAATCCTGCATACATACACAAAGCCATAAACATAGCCGTACATAAATCAATCACAAGGTACACATACATGTGCATAATCACAAACATATACATACAGTAGCATGCATAGAATCACAAATATAGGCTTGTACATACATATAATTGTACACATATGCACAATCACATGCTTATACATAATACTCATAAGCACTCATAAATATGCTTAACCATATAGTCATACTCAGTCATGCACACAAAGTTTTTCATTTGACACCAACTCTGTCTTCCTGACCTTGATTTGAGGTTTGAGGGTTGTGTCAGAACCCTATATTTAAAAAGAAATTAACGGAGAGAGGTCTGTGACTCCAGTCTTCAAATTTTGGCCTCTGCTCCCTCTCTGCCTCTATTCCTCTACCACCATCTATCTCATCCTTTCTCTCACATACCTATTTCTTTCTCCCAGCACTGCTGTCCGCTGTGCGGATAAACGGGGATGGACAGGAAGTCCTGTATCTGGCTGAAGGTGATAATGTTCGGCTTGGTTGCCCCTATATCCTGGACCCTGAGGACTATGGTCCCAATGGATTGGACATTGAGTGGATGCAGGTCAACTCAGATCCTGCCCACCGGGAGAATGTGGTAAGTGCCCTGGACACTAAAGTTCTCTAGTTATTCTAAGACCCTCACCCTATAGTTCTATAATGTTTTTCTTTCTTTCCTGGGAATGGGAATGGGTAAAAGAATTTGTGCATTTTTAAATGTAGACAGAAGGAAGCTAAACAAGGTCCTAAATTTATACTAAGTGTTGGATACTGCAAATGAGTCAAATAATCCTGATTCCAAGTCATTTTCTCTCTCCCTCCCTTCTTCTCTCCTACTATCCTGAATGCTGGACCTTCAGACCCAAGGTGCAGAAATCTGTATTGGGGGACAGAGATAGATTTTTTCTCCCTCAAGAAACTCCCATGTAAACTTCTTATTTTTCAGAGCCTCACAAAATTTCTTTGGAGAACAAGCTGGTTTTTTCATGACCATTTTATAGAGGAAGAAATTGAGGGCCAGAATGAGGTTCAGTGGGATGTTCAGGTTGCTTGTGATCTTAGTTCCATTAGGTCTATGTAGTATTGCCCTTTTCTACCCATCTTGATCCATCTCACTTCTCTCTTCTAAAAAAAAATTAACCTTCTAGATATTTGACTTTTATGCTTTAAAAGTTTGCATTTTTAGTAATAGCTTTTGCTTTTTACATTATTTACATTCTTTTTTATTTCCCTTCTCCTAATTGTTCTTGATTTTCTTTAGAAGAGGAAGAGAAAAAAAATCATCAAAACCAATAATCTTGTTAGAAAATCTGACATTAAATGCAATGTTTCATAGCTGGGGAATCTTCTCTCCCTTGCACAAGTGTGGGTAATCCCTGTCATTTTATTTTCCTCTCTTTCCCTCCCCCTTATCTTCTTCCCACAGTTCCTCAGTTATCAAGACAAGAGAATCAACCAGGGCAGCCTCCCCCACCTTCAGCAGAGGGTCCGATTTGCGGCTCAGGACCCCAGTCAGTATGATGCCTCCATCAATTTAATGAATCTGCAGGTCTCTGATACAGCCACCTATGAGTGCAGAGTTAAGAAGACCACCATGGCCACACGTAGAGTCATTGTCACTGTCCAAGGTACATGTGGCTGGGAGATCATGTGGATAGTAGAAATAGCATTTGGAATTTGCAATCAATGGACCTGGGCTCAAATCCAAGCTTTGTCCTTTATTGACAGTGTGAGCTTGGACACTTCTCTGGACCTCAATTTCCTCATCTATAAAATTGGGTGGTTGAACTAGATGATCTTATTTTTATTGTTCAGTCATTTACCCTTATTTGGGGTTTTCTTGGCAAAGATATTGGACTGGTTTGCCATTTCCTTCTCTAGCTCATTTGACAGAAGAGAAAACTGAGGCAAACAGGATTAAGGGACTTGCCTGGGGTAGTTAGTAAGTGTCTGAGCCTGGATTTGAATTCAGGCATTCCTGACCCCAGGTCCAACACTCCATTTTGACACCTGGATACCCAGATAATCTCACAGGGTCCTTCAGATGTCAAAGCCAATTTTTATCTGATAGTTTTACTACACACAACAGAAAAGTGATGACTATTTATGGTGGGGGTTGTTTTTCTAGGTGATTATAGCTTTAAGAATATTGTTGTGTATTTGCTTCTGTTACCCATCCTAAATCCCTTTCTGATACTGAATGCCACTAATCCTCACCTCCTGTTCATTCCTTGTTTCTCTAGCTCGCCCTGCAGTGCCCATGTGCTGGACTGAGGGACACATGACCTATGGGAATGATGTGGTACTCAAATGTTTTGCCAATGGGGGCACTCCACCCCTCTCTTACAAGTGGGCCAAGATCAGTGGACATACTCACCCTTACCGGGCCAGCTCTTACCTCTCACAGCATAATTACCATTCAGAGCTGTCCTACCAGGAATCCTTCCATAGCTCTGTGACCCACGGTGAGAGAATTGGGGGTGGGGGGTGGAGAGGGAGGAAAAAATCTGGGGTATTAGAGACTTCCTCTATACTCTTAAGAGCCTCAGAGGCAATTCTCGGAGAGGATGAGGTTTCCTATGTGAAGAATTAGACCCAGCTGTAGCTGGGGTACTATGGAGATAGCAAGGAAGTGACTTGGGCAAACATCTGGATGGGTTTCTACAAGGTTGGTGGAGGGAGGGACAAATTTATAGGAGCAGACTCCTACAAAAGTGGCTCTCTGCCACCTCAGTTCCCCCATTTATAAGGGATGGTCTAACTAGATGGTTTTTAAGGTCCCTTCCAACTCTGACATGCTGATTTTCAGGATTCCATGATCTTAATAGAGGATTGCATTTCAAATGAAAGGGTAAGAGTTCCTGAATCTTGTCCTAAAGAGAGCATCACTGTGATGTGAGAAATCATTAGGGACAGATCCCTAAGGATGGGGACAAGCAGTAAGCCTTAAGGGAAATGGGGCTTATGCAACCAATTTTAAGATCTGGAAGATTTCTAGCTTGGTGTCTGTCTTTGTGAGGATTAGTCTGTGGAAAGAGAGACCCTGAAGAATCAGTATTGTATACATTGTGTAGAATAGAAGAAAGCAAAAATGTTGAGAAAATTGCCTCCTTATTTTAGGGACAGGTTGTCTCCCTCTGAAGGGTGTGTTTGTGTGTGTTTGTTTATTTGTGTGTGTGTGTGTGTTTGTATTTCTTTTTCCTATTGATGTTTGTCCCTCTTGGGATTTGTCTCTATTGGATTTATCCCTCATCCCTTCCTGAAGTTCTCCCTTTCTCTCTTCCTCTCTCTCTCTCTCTCTCTCTCTCTCTCTCCCTCTGTGTGTGTGTGTGTGTGTGTGTTTCCCTGCTGTCTCCCCTATCCCAGCCTCCAATGCTTCACCTCTTCAGGGTTACCTACCACGATGTTAGGGAAGTCTCTGGGCCAAAGTTCCTCTGGCCTCTTTGCAGCTGACTGATCCTTCCTCTATATCAGGGCTCAGCAATGGGGATTTGGTGCTGAAGGACATCTCCCGGGAGGACGATGGGCTATACCAGTGTACAGTGGCTAACCATGTGGGTTACAGTGTGTGCGTGGTGGAAGTGAAGGTGTCAGGTAAGTGAAGAGCAGTGCAAGGGTGGGGATAAAACCAATGGAGGCAAGGTTTCCCGGAAGGACGGGTTAGGGGGAAGTCCAAGGGATGGAAAGCGATAGGGATTCCAGTCTGGGTTCCACCTGTAAGCCTCCGCTGACTCGCTGACTCTCCCTATATAGATAATCAACTCATCCCTCGCTTGTGGCTCAGACCAGCTCCGCCCGTCTGGGAGAAAAATAGAATCCTTTCTAAGACATACAAATGCTAAGCTCACTTGCATATTAATTTCAATGTGGCGAATTGAGTACTAGACATCTTCCCTCCGCTCAAACCCCCCGAAGATCACTCTCCTACCTCAGGCTACTTGGTCTAGCATAAAGTCCCAATCTGGCTTCTACCTCGTCGAGTCCACCCCTCCCAGATTTCATTACTGAAATGTGGCGAGAGTTGGGGGGTGAAGGCGGGTGTATCAGGATACTGACAGGCATTTGCTTTTCCCGACAGACTCCCGCCGCGTGGGCATGATCGTTGGGGCCGTGCTAGGCTCCCTGCTGATGCTAGCTTGCCTCGGCCTGGGCATCTGGGGTCTCGTCTGCTGCTGCTGCAGCGGGAACGGGGTCGGCCGTGGCGCCTTCGGTTACGGCAACGGCGGCGGGGTCGGCGGCGGCGGGGCCTGTGACTTGGCTAGTGAAATCAGGTAAAACCTGATGCATGCTGCATGCTGCTGTGAGGGAGGGGCCCGGCGCCCTCCCCCACTCCTCATCCCCGCCTGCCAACGGCTGGGACCCCCACTCCTCAAACCCGCCCAGCACCATCACGGAGCCTTGGGGACCACAGCATGCAGACCTGCCACCCGCCGCATGGCTTCATTCTTTTTCTTTTCTTCTCCCTCCTACCTTCTCCCACCCCTCCTCCGGTCCCCTGCCCTCCTTTTCTTGCCTCCTGTCTGTCCAATTGTCTGTCTCTTTTAGACTGTAAGCTCCTGGAGGGCAGGGCATGTGTCTATCAAGGTCTTCTCTATACTGTACTTTCCGGTGCTCTGGAAATGGTTATTTAAGAAGACAATCATAATTTATTACTAAAAACGAACTAGAAATAAAAACAGAACAATACTAATAGTGCTGAGAGTTGCAGTGCCTTAGGGGATTAAAGCCCTTTTCAGAAGGTGAGGCCAGAAAAGGAAAGGTGAGGGATAAGACAAAAGGAAAGAAAGGAAACAGAGATTTTATGTCTTTAAAGTCTCTTGCAATACTGATTTTATGGAATAATTGGTGAAAGAATGTCTCAGGATTTTGATGCTTGGACCATTTGGAATGAAGGGCCAATCCTATACAAAGGCAGGAGGGTGACCCAGGTGGCTTCTGGAATTGTTTAAGGTCACCAATACTCAAGAATGGAGAAAGACAGCTGGAGAATAGAATAGAGTGAAGGAGAAGGGGGTGGAGAGAGAGAGGAAGAGAGAGAGAGAGAGATAGAGATAGATAGAGAGAGAGAGAGAGAGAGAGAGAAAGAGAGAGAGAGAGAGAGAGAAAGAAGAGAGAGAGAGAGAGAGAGAGAGAAAGAAGAGAGAGAGAGAGAGAGAGAGAGAGAGAGAGAGAGAGAGAGAGAGAGAGAGAGTGTGGGTGGAAAGGGAGGGTGGCAGGGGAAGAGAAGAGGTTTTCCAAGAGCCCGTGGCTCTGCCCAGGCCATGCCCGCCGAAGAGCCCCGCTCACACCTCCTGCCTGTTGTTTTCCACAGAGAGGATGCATTGGCACCCGGGTGCAAGGCCACCGGGCGGGGCGGCAGCGTCACCCACCTTCTAGGCTACCCGACACAGAACATCAGCCGCTCGCTGCGCAGAAAGTACGCAGCTCCCTGTGAAGGGCCCGAGAATGTGCCCTTGGCATCCTGTGGGGTGGCTGTTGTGCCTGCCAATGCCACCTCCGTCAGCGCCCCCTGCGAAGCGGGCCCCTCTCCCATCTACGTCAAAGTCAAGAGCGCTGAACCTGGGGACTGTGGAGAGGGGCAGGTGAAGGTTAAGGATGGTTATTTGGTATAAGCATCAGCCATGCCACCCAGGTGGCACCTTTCCCCAGGTGGGCACTGCATCCCCCCCGGATTGCTGTTTGGGGGTATCAGAGATGGGAGGGATTGGGGCTCTTTGCCTAAAACTGGGGACACGTGAACCCATAATGCCCACTTCACTGTGCCTGCCCTCCATCTGACTGGCTGAAGACATTTCCTCAGCCTGAATGTAGCAATAAATAGCAAACTGTGCCCTCCCTGAAAAGCTAGGAGTGGTGTTTAGAGCAAAGAGAAAAAGAGATGGCCCATTTTGAATCTTCCCTCCATCCTGTGATGGCAACAGAGGGAAAAGGAGGAGAGGAAGGGAGAAAAGAAGGAGGAAAAGAGGTTTAGTGTTAGAGAAGGGGCTGTGACAGGAAGATTTCGTGTCCTCAGCTAAGGCAGAGAGCCCCAATTTGGGGGGTGGGGGCTTGGGATCTGGATAGGTAAAGAACTGGATGTTTTGTGTCTGAGAGTACTGAGCCAAAAGGCAGCAGTATAAACACAATAAAGAAGCTACAACAAGTTTCAGGACTGAGGTAGTCTTAGTTCCTACAGGGAAACAGGGAAGGGGAGGTATTGCCCAGGGATGGATCTGAGGACTTTACCCACCTTTCTGCCTGCTTTGATGGTCCCTACCACCTCACTGAGTGTAACATCCAAGAGTTTCCCTTTTCAGAAAATTAGATGAATGGAGACTGGGTGGTGGTAAGATTTACCTTCCCAATGTCACTTGACTATTCTCAACTTGTTCCTCTGGATCTCTTTGTTTCAGAAATGAATGGAGAGAGAAAGGGGAGGGATGTGCCTGGCTCCAAAGGGCATCTGGGAACCAATAAAGGCATTGAGGTGCCCACCAAGCTGGGCTGATCTCTCTGGGGACACATAATGATCAATAAAAATGTCCTTTCTATGGATTAGTGGCAATGCTGGTTAAAAAAAAAAAAAAAAAGACCATAATGAGATAGTTAATTTGTAGGTAGGATTTGAAACTGAAAGGGAGGAACTTTAGAGATTATTTAATCCAACTACCTCATTAAGACAAACAGGAAAAAACAAAAACAAACAAACAAAAAAAACCTGAGTTCCATCTTGGAGAGTCAATTGGTAATGACTACAATCTAGTTAGAAATGGAAATGGGACTAGAACCTGGTATTCTTGCTATAGGTGTGACAGGCCTATAGGAAAAAAAAATGCAGTTTGTACTTTTGGAAAGCATAAGAAGTAAATCTATCTTGGGAGATTCCTTAGTTCAAGATGTCTCTCTTTAATTTTCCAAGTCTAGGCTGCTCCAGACCACTCTTAACCCAGCCCCCTTTCTCCTGATGTTTCAGAGAAGCTTATCTTTTTCTTATTCCACTCTGTTTCTCTTTGGGCTACAAATGACAGCTCAGGTGCTCTTTGTATAGTTCTCTGGCATCCTTTTATTTTTATTTAAAAATTTTTTTAATTATTATTATAGCTTTTTATTGACAGAACATATGCATGGGTAATTTTTCAACATTGACCCTTGCAAACACTTCTGTTCCAACTTTCCCTTCCTTTCCTCCACCCCTTTCCCTAGATGGCAGGCAGTCTCATACATGTTAAACATATTAAAATATATCTTAAATACAATATATATGTACATATTTATACAGTTCTCCTGTTGCACAAGAAAAATCAGATTTAGAAAGGTAAAAATAACCTGGGAAGAAAAACAAAAATGCAAGCAAACAACAATGGAAAGAGGGTAAATGCTATGTTGTGATCCACATTCAATTCCAAGTGTTCTTTCGGTGGGTGTAGCTGGTTCTGTTCATCACTGATCAATTGAAATTGAATTGGATCCTCTCATTGTCTGGCATCCTTTTAAAGCCAGAACAGAATTCACCCTAAAGTGAACTTCTCTGGAGGCTGGTCTTATTTAGATTTCCATCAAAAGGGGAGTGAAGTTGATAGAAAGAGAAGGAAAGGTAGCTTGTGTGTATATGTGTGTGTGTGTGTGTGTTGTATGTATTAGAATGATGCTATGGATGGACAAGTAAAGGATAAGACTAGCTGGGCAAGTCCCAATATATCTTTATGTATACTGGGGAAAATCTTATTTTTAGAGTCAAAGGACCTGAGTTTGAATTGTGGTTCTGCCACTTACCATCTACAAATCACCCAAACTTTCTAGAGTGGGTCCATTTTCTTGTGTACAAAATGAGGTTGGTTGGCTTAGATAAACTCTGAATTCCTAGTTCTAAGGCTATGAGCCTTGAAAAGTAACACTGTGTAGCATATAGTAAGCTGGTTTCAAATTTGGAAAGAACAAGGTTCAAGTTATGAATGAAAGCTACTGTCTGTGTAACCTCATGGACAAGTCACCTCTCTAGAAAACTGAAAAATATGAAGTTGCAGAGAGGTGTCAGTTAGCATTGGTAGAAGATAACCACCTCTACCAATGAAATTAAAGAACTAGTTCCTATTCTTTATGATTCTGTGGAAGTTACAAAAACTGAAACACTAAGTGGACTGGTCAAAACTCATTCAGATAATGAAAAAGGGGCCCAGTGAATCGCCAAAGAACACATCTATGTCTACAGGTCAGCAGCTACCTGGGATGCAATTAAGTGGGGGAAGGGAAAGAACAAGTAACACTTTCAAGCATGACTTTGCAAATGCTTTGTTCTGCTCTTTTTGTTCTTGTTCTTCAGGTCCTCCTCCTTTTCTTTCTCCTCCTCTTCTTCCTCCTCTTCCTCCTTTTTCTCCTCCTTCTCCTCCTCCTCCTCTTCTTCCTCCTTTTTCTTCAAGACTTCTTAATAGTATTTTGTTTTTCCCCTAATTACATGTAAAGTCACTTTTATAAGATTTTCAGTTCTAATTTTTTTCTCCCTCCCTCCACTTTCCCCCTCCCATCTCCAAGGTGACAAGTAATCTGACATAGATTATACATATTCAATCATATTAAACATATTTTATATCAATCATGTTAAGAAAGAAAAATCAGAACAAAAGGGAAGAACCATGATAAAGAAAAAGCAAAACAACAAAAGTGAAAGTGATATGGTTTGATCTGCATTTAGACTCCATACTTCTTTCTATGAATGTGAATAGCATTTTCTATCATGAGTCTTTTGGGATTGTCTTAGATCATTGTATTGTGGGAGAGATCTAAGTCTTATCAGAATTGGTAACAATGCTACTGTTACTGTGTATAATATTCTCTTGGTTCAGCTCACTTCACTTAGCATCAGTTCATGTAAGTCTTCCCAGATTTTCCTGAAATCTGTCTAGGAGCGAGTTATTCTGCTCTCAATGACTACATGGATTCATTTTGTGATGTCAAGTCAAATGTGTCATAAGGAAGACAACATCATAAATTCTGATATAGCTTATAAACTAGATCAAGCATAAATCAGCCTTGGACACAGAAGACACAATTTGCAAGTGCAGGGGACTGGGTTTCCTTGTTTGAGAATGTTAGAGGAAAGGAGAGGAGAGAAAAATTTGATATAATTAGTCCAATTCCCTCATTTACATGAGGAAACAGAGGGCCAGGAAAGCATAGGTGACTCCAAGTCACAGAGCTCCAACTGCTTGAACTGGGATTTGAACCCAAGTCTTGAGGAAAGGAAAAGATAATGAATGTTTTGGCCTGAGAAATTAACTAAGCCGAGTGCTCCTGATTCTCAGGAGCCAGACATCCAGGGGCATAAGAATGGAATCTTTAGAGGTTAGAGGAGGACAGAAAACTGATATATTTTGCCAGAGAAACTGAGGGTAAGGCACAAGAACAGAGGCTAAGGAAGGATGCTTGTTTGAAGAAGGATACACATCCTCCTTCCTCTGGGAGAAGGATCTGGGGGAGCTGAGAACTACAGCATCAAACAGAGACATCCATTTCCATCTACAAGTGCTTGGATTAAATTATCTCTTACTGGAAGTGGGACAGAAAGGGCCTTAGAAAGCTCCACCCAAGTGAATGAGGGAGTCTACAATCACAGCTTCAGGGGAATAGTAAGCATGAAACTGGGGGCAGATTAGGAAGACAGATCATAAATGATCATAAATGATTCAGTGGCATCCCTCTCTGGTTTTATTTTTTTCTCTCACCAGGTAGAAAGGTTATAATGCTAAAAGAACAGCAGCAGTGGCAAGATAGTTTTCAGTTAGATTCTATGAAAGACTTTCTGTAGAAAGGTTAGGCAGATTGTGATGAAAAGATAACCCAAGGTAACCTAACGCAGCCCCCAGATGGAGCTGGGGTCCAGAATTTTTAAAGCACTCTCACAGGTGGGAGAGAAGAGTATCTTATAAGTACCATACCCTTATACTATCCCTCTGAAGTTCTGCCCATATCTCAGGCAAGCATAGTCCACAAGTAGCCAGATGATTTCTGAAAGACTTTTTGTAGAAAGGTAACCAGAATAGTCTCATTTTTTTTTCTTCCATTTTAGCTCCCTTGAAACAGGCTTCCTCATAAAACAAACTTTTATAGTCCGATTCTGTTATATTTCCTCATTCTGCTCCCAGAACTGACAAAGCTTTGTATATTTTGTCTCCTGAAGAAACAAAGTCTATTCCCCTCATGTATGGGTGAAAATTGGTTTTTTTGGCAGCCACTTGCTGCAACTCAATGCTTTCTGTGGATTCTACCTGAATCCATGCAATAACATCTTTCTTTCCTCTGAGTACCTAATCCTGGGAAAACTGTTTAAGAGAGACTGCTTTGATTTCTGTTTACCCATTCTTTCTCTTTTCCTGTTTTTTTGCTTTTTTCTTTTCTGGTTTCATGGTCTAGCAGAATTGGAGTCAGATAGTTGGGTTCCAACTTCATTTCTGCTGCTTACTATCGGGTGACCCCCTGGGGCAGGTCACTTACCTCTCAGGGATCAGTTTCTTCATCCGTAAAATGAGGTAGTTGAATTAGGTGATCTCTAAGGTCCCTTCCATCTCTAAACCTTCAGTTCTAAATCAATTTCTTTAAATAACTCAAGTTCCTTCTCATCGCCACATAACCCTGAAATTGAGCCCTCAAGTCACTAACACACTTAAATGTTAACAGAGTTCAATTCCATACTTTTAGATCTGCATTTTTTCCCCTTAAAAGCATCATTATAAACAAAAACACAGCTACAACCCAATCACACTGATTATTGTGACCCTGGGTGAACTGGAATATTCTCAATTCTAATCAGTTTTTTAAAAGGGGGAGTGATGGTGGAGGAGGGAAGGAAAACAAAGAAGGGAACAGGCATTTATTAAGTGCCTTCTATGTTTAGGCACTATGCTAAGCACTTTAAGAATATTATCTCATATGATCCTCACAATAACCTTGGGAGGTAGGTGCTATTGTTCCCATTTTATAATTTAAGAAACTGAGGCAGAAATACCTAAGAGACTTCCCAGGAACATACAAATAATAACTACCAGAGCTAGTTCTGAACTCAAGTCTTCCTGATTCCAGGTTCAGAGCTCGCTCAATCCATTTCACCGCTTACATTTTATAACGTACACTGTCTCTTCCCTTAAAGGCTTTAATCTCTAGATCCATAAAATATTGAGGTTGAACTAAGTAATGTTTTCCATATAGTCATTATAAATTTCCAAGAGTATGGAACAGAAACATGTAACCAAGGGAGTTTGTTTAGCTATCTGCTCCTGAGATATTTAAGATATTTAAGAAAACACATGCAACACACATACACATACACATGCGCGAGCTGGATGGAATAATTTGAGAGTCACTTTGACTGAATGGAGCCAGATATATGAATGAGCTGTTTCCTTTAGCTGTTCCCTCTAGATCATTTTCAGCATATCTACTGAATACCTCCTAAACTTATAAGCCAGGTAGAACCCTTGGTTTAGGGGACCTGCATAAAGACAGATTGGCAAGACCCTTGCACTAAGGTTCAAAGACACCTAAAGAAGGGAAATGGTTCAGCAGAGAAGAGCATGAGACCTGGTTTTGAGTGAGCAGCATAGTTTGGTGACTGAGTTTGGTGAAGGTTTAAGTAAGAGAGGGAAGAAAGAATGTGACTAGACTCTCATGCTGCACCTCAAGTCCTGCTGGCTCATCCTTTTGAGGACATGAAGGGCTCAGGTTAAAGTCAGCAGTTTCCTCTTGGACACAGCTGAGCTTGTGTTTTTGGTGCTTTCTGTTACTTAATTTTACCATTACAAATAATAATTATTGGCAATAGTATAACAGCATGGAGATTTCAGAGCCTCAGAAAGGAGTACTTTTTTGTCTTCCTGTGTTTCTGAATGTTCATCCTCTGCCTCTTCCTTCTAGTCTCCCAAATGTAGATGTTCTCTAAAGTTTAGTCCTCCACATGTCTTTTCACTATTAACTCTCTATCAGAGAATCTATTCACTCCCTTGACTTCAACTATCATGTCCTGTGCCTAATACACAGGTATTTCATAAATGGTTTTTCAATTGAATTGAGTTGAATCTCTGTACTTCCAAATCTCCACTCTGATTGCCAGAAACTAGATCTCATTTCTAACTTTCTGATGGATATTTTGGGAAAACATAGGAGAGTCACAAAAGATGGAGAGACACAGACCAGTTTTGAACTGCATCTCAGGAGGAGAAAACAGACTCTTAAGATCATAGATCCACTGGAATATTAAGTAGAAGTTCCAAAGAGACAACTTCACATGAAGAACTTCTTAACAATTAGAGCTATTCACAGATAGAGTGGGCTTCCACAGGAGATAGCTAGTTCCTCTAGATTTTGGATGGCCATTTGTTTGCTTTGCTTTGATGGGTATTGTTTTTTGGGTATGATTGTCTGGTCTGACCCCTTCTAACGCTAAACATTCTGTGATTCTGGGATCTCCAACTGTATGTCCCACTGGTGCTTCCTTCAGATGCATTGTGTACAAAAGAGAGCTTGACATTCTCCATTGCTAAATACTCAATGGACTTCCCTCCTCTAATTTCTGCATTTCTCTCATTGACTAGATCCTTGACTGACAGCCTGTGACTTTGCTCCTTCTTCTGTTCTTCTCACCACCCCTCCATCACTATCTTTTCAAGTCTTCCCCAATAGAATCTCTTTCCATTCTCAGTCCTGATTGTCTGGGTCCTCTTTTGATTCTGCCAGAAACCTTGCCACAGCTTCTTCCCTTCTTCCTAGATTCTCAGTCTCTAGTCCTTCCTTCAGTTACATAAGTAGACACAGTTTAACTACTCATCTTCAGGAATTCTTCAGCTTACTGTCAGCTCTGTGCAAACAAAGTTGCTTACTCCCAGTCTCTGCCATACCTTTGTATAGATTGTTCTTCTTATGTGGGAAGCCCTTCTCCTCTTATCCTGGTTCAATTTCACATTTCCCTTCACACTTTTCTTCTACAGAAAAGTTCCTTTTCTATATAATTGGCTCCTCAGCATTCTTTCTAAATTTTTCCTCAAGGGAGATAGCCACAAAATTTTAAATTGATTCATCTCGTCTCTTTTCTCCTATGAGTTTGTATAATCTGGTTATCCTTCATCAGACTAGGAACTTCTTATGGTCAGGGACAATATCCTTCTTTCTATGACAATATCTTTTCTTTCACCCCTGTTGACCTGGTAAAGGCCAGTGCTCTGAGAGAATACTCAACTGTGTGTGTGTGTGTGTGTGTGTGTGTGTGTGTGTAACCAATCACCTTGTCCTATCTCAGTTAATGGAACCACCACAGTTTTAGCAAA
This sequence comes from Sarcophilus harrisii, assembly GCF_902635505.1. Classification (NCBI taxonomy): domain Eukaryota; kingdom Metazoa; phylum Chordata; class Mammalia; order Dasyuromorphia; family Dasyuridae; genus Sarcophilus; species Sarcophilus harrisii. The sequence continues at coordinate 362,748,993 of NC_045429.1, read as the reverse complement.
TGGAGCTCAGGTAGGAAATATTTCCCCTCTTCCAGTTATATTTCTATTCTAGCTATATTCAGAAATCCTTTCATTGATTAATCCCAAGTAGAAGATCATCAAATAAGAAGGGACTGCAGAGGCAGACCCATTTCCAGAGTGAGAAGACTGATAGTTAGGAAGCAGAAAATTCCAGTGACAGGGTTGAAGTGGGGAGAAAAAGTGATCTATATCCATATCCATATCTATGTATCTATCTATCTATTTACTATCATTCAAGTTACTGATTAAAAAAAGTTAAATAGCATAAATCCCTGGGATACTCCAATAAAAGTGAGATTACTCAAATCAACCAAGAAAGTCTCTGACTTCATCTAACATTTATTTCCCAAAGTCTTTAGTTTAGCAAGGTAGGGATTGGGACATGATAATGATTGTCAGATCTTCTTCATGTTGGCTTCTTCCCAAAACATTTCTCTCCATTCAGGAGCTTGAAGAGAGATTGGGGATGGCACATTTTTTTCTCTGGAATCTGGAAACCAGAGAAATCTAGAATCTCTCTTTTCTCTCACTGTTATTGACACTACTAATCTTAATGCTACAGGGGCATTGACTAATCAGTCTTCATCATTGAGAAGATAGTTCTATACAATTGATCCTTTGATCCAAGAGTTATAAAAATGAGTCTGGCATGACTTCTGTTTGTTGAAGCCAAGCTGGCACTTTGTGATCATAGCTTCCTTTTTTAGGTTTTTCATTAACTGTCCCTTTAATAATATGTTTAAAACATTAGAGGTGGAAGTCAGACTTTTTGAGTGAATAAATGGATGAATAAGAAATTATTAATCACTAACAATATACCAAGCAAGTATTATGCTGGGGATAGCAATATAAAAGTAAAGACAGACTCTGCCTTCAAAAATATTACATTTTGACAACACATAAATGGTAGCCAAGGAAGAATATTTTGATTGATGAGTTACAAAGATGGTATGTGTACTCATAGGAGAGTAAAATGACACATTCTTTTCAGTAACTTTGGCTTTACTGATATGATTATGGTTCTAGAGCAGGAAATGGGGCAGAGAGAAAAGGAAGAAGGATGGAAAAACAATGTGGAGGAGATGGCCAGGGAATATAATGAGACATGGTTAAAGATAACTTTGCTTGATATAATGGACCATGTGAGGACCTTGCAATCATATTAGCAGGCTAGGTCAGGAACTTGCAGACCCTCTTTTCCATCCTTTTTTGTTATTATTGTTCTATCCATTTAGAGTAACAGTCTTTTTCTTTCTTTGATCCACCTTTTTCTCCTGCTAGAACTAAAAAATACTTTGTTGTTAACAAGAAATTCTGAAGTTCTAAGCTTTTCTTTCCTCTAGCTCATTATGAGTTTTAATAATCCTAATACTATTCTTACAGTGTGCTAGGCCTGAAATAGAGAAGACCTGAGTTAAAACCCAGCTTCAGGCACTTAATTAGCTGTTTGTTTCTGAACAAGTTACTTGCTGCCTGCCTCAGTTTTCTTATCTGTAAAATGGGGATAGTAATAGCACCTATCTCAGATGGTTGTTGTAAGAACTAAATGAGATAATATTTGTAAAAATTAATACAATGCCTGACTTATAGTAAGTGCTTAAAAAATTCTTTCTTTCTGGACCATGCCATATTTTCAAATTTATCTTCTTTCAACCATAGTATGTTTCTTTTCATCTTCTGTACAGGGCTTTTAAATAATCTGGATTGTTGGGAAATTTCCTGTGTATTAATATCCGTTTCTTTAGACAACTTTTCTCATTTCTTCTTCATCAGAATTGTTTCTTTTGTATATTGTATTCTTGAGTATTTTCTTTTAGATGGTCTTTTATTTTTGCTGAGGCAATTTGGGTTAAGTGATTTTCCCAGGGTCACACAGCCAGGAAGTGTTAAATATCTGAGGCAGATTTAAACTCAGATCCTCCTGACTTCAGGGCTGGTGTTCTATCATTTACACAAACTAGCTGCTCCAGATGGTCTTTTCTTACAGGATTCTATGAATTTCTTCTTTTCCAGTCTCTGAGATCTTTGAAATAGGCTTTTTTCAAATAAAGGATACATGTCATACTCTAAACATATTCCTTCTTTTCCTCTACCACAAATAGTAAGAGGAAGGGATTATTTTTAAATCAAGGAATCCATGATTTCTATCCCAACAGCCATGCCCTTTCTGGTGTTAAGGATCAGATCCAGAATAGAAGTTGCCTTTGTCAATTCCTCTACTGTTTGGACACTCATAGAACAAAGACTTAACAAGTTACAGAGCATGGGATCATAGACCTATAATATTTTAATCTAACCAAAGAGACCAACCCCATTTCCAGGACAAATAGACTTGGTTTGTATCTATTTCATATATGGGCCTGGCCAGGTACTGTGCTACTTTTAGGATAGAACCATAGATATTTATAAATAGAAGGGATATTAGAAGTCATCTAGTACAACTCACTTCATTTTATACATAAAGAAACTGAATCTAGACAAATTGTACATCATAAGTAGAAAAGCTGGGATTTCAACCTAGGTCTTTCATTCCAAAGAGAGTGCTGATTTCAATACTTGCTTTTCCCCCATAAGTTCATCTAAACCTAATTTCTTGTTTCTGAATTTTAAAACTCCAATGAAAGTAACACCCATGGCTTTATGAGTTAGCATACCTGGGGGGAATCTTTTTATTTCAGTGCTAATTAATTCTTCTACTAATTAATAATAACAATAACTAACATTTATATAATGTTTATATAATTTATATAAAATTTCCACAGTGTTTTATGTATATTAACTGCTTTTATCTTCACAACAACCCTGTGAGGTAGGTGCTATTATTAACCCCATTTTACAGAGGGAAAAACCAAGGCTGGGAGAAATTAGCTACTTGCTCAAGAGTCCCACAGTTAGTTAATAGCTAAAGAGAAAATTTGAACTCTGAGCTATCTTAATTGCAAACCCAGGTAGTTTTTCTCTGGGTCTCAATTTCCTCACCTGTAAAATGAAGTAATTCAACTAGATGACCCTTGAACTTTTTTCCTGGAATAATATTCTACTTTATGACTATAAATATGTATCCTTTCAACTTCTGAGCTATTAAACTAGAAACAAGGCAGAAATTTGGAAGAGGATAAGAATGATATGTAGTGATACTATATTTTGTTTAGATGTTTAAATATATCAGTGTGGATCCTTATTCCACAGGTGCAGAACAAAACCTGTCCATTCCTTAGGATCCTGTGGGATTATTTATGTTTTGTTTTAGTCTAGATCTATGATTTTATTAATACAGGAAACTCTTGGTGAGAACTGAAAAGTTAAGACTTAACTGGGGGTCATACAGCCAGTATATGTCAGAGGTGAGGCTTGGATGTACATCTTCCTGATTCTGAAGTTATTCTTCTATTCAGTATGTGACACTGACTCTCAGGCTTTTATATAATCACAGTCCTTCATAGACTATTCATCTAATGCACAGACAAACATTTCTCTGGTTCTTTGTAAGTACCAATATAGCACTCAATGTGACAATCAAGTGCTTACTATGTTCTGAGAGCTATGCTAAGTGCTGGGGTTATAAATAGAAAAGGCCAGTCCTTGCTCTTAAGGAACATACACTTGAATTGGGAAAGACAACATTTAAAAGAAAGTACCGATTCAGAGCCTATGGAAAGACCAGAAGTCTTAGGTTCCAGTGGTGGGGTAAATGACAAAGCATAAAGGTCCTCAGGTTACTTAGGGAGCTGTAGGGGAGAGGATGAGACCTAGAGGTTAGGAGAGTTCAGTGATTTGGCAGATGCTAAAACCTGGAAGTCTGCCATCCTATCAAAAAGAACGCAGATGTTGTCTTCTAGGTTATTAAACCTGTGAGCAGTCAAACAGAACAGGTAAGGAGAGAGACAGGAGTGGAAAAGCCCCTGGTGGTTGCTCTTCTTGCCACTCAACTGTCCTAGATGTGTTGAATGTCCCTCCTTTTCTGGTTATATGTGTCCTTGATGACATCCTTTATTCCTCTTCTTACTGTAGCTTGTTAAATGCATTTTTACATGATAAGTTATAAATAGTACTGTGTTGTCCTATTTGGATAATAATATATTTTAGAACTGGCTCTAATACCACAACTTTGTTAATTCAGGCTTGCTGTTAGGATGAAATGAAGCATTCACAAGTCATTGAACAGTTAATGAAAGAAAGTTGAGTTTGCCCAGAAAAAGAAATGATATGCATCAAAACGCAGAGGTTCTTGGCTTCTCTGGACACAAACCCCCTTACCTTCATATAGAAATAGAATCAATAAAATTGATCTGGGCATCCAGGCAAGATATAGTGAAGTATGTGTTGACTCCCCCTCCTCTCTCCTTCCCTTCCTCCCTCCTCCTTCCTTCCTTCCTTCCTTCCTTCCTTCCTTCCTTCCTTCCTTCCTTCCTTCTTTCCTTCCTTCCCTCCTCCCTCCCTCCCTTCCCTCTTTGCTTCCTTTTTTTCCTAAATGAAAAGGCCTGGCCTAGAAATTTTTAAAAAGTGGGGCCCTGGAAGGAAACACAAATTCTCAACTCCTTCCCCTTAAAGGAAGTGGTATGGAGGGGCAAGGAAAAAAAATAGGTAAAGATGCCAAATTCAGCACTTTTCTATTGTAGTATGTTGCATCTGAAGGCAAAGCCCATGCCAACAAAAGTTAATAAACAAAAGTTATATAAGGTACTCTTGTTGAGTTGTGGTGGGTTGTTTGCATGATTGGCACAAATATAGATTAAAGTAGTTGGAATCCAGTGGCTAGAATCTCTTTAGTTATAGAGGAAGTGATGTCTTATAATGAGAACAAGGGAGAGTGCAGAAAAGGGATAGAGTTAGGGGCTTTTGGATGGATATTTTAGAATAGATATTTAGATGGATATTTTGGATAGATATTTATTTTATTTTTTTATTTTTTATTTTCCTGTCAGTGAATAATTTATTTTTTAATCTTAATAGTATTTTATTTTTTCAAATACATGTAAACATAGTTTTCAATATTCATTTTTGTAAAACTTTGTGTTCCACATTTTTCTTTCTTTCTCCCTTATCATTCCCCCCGTCAAGACAGCAAGCAATCTGATATAGGTTAAATATGTGCAGTTCTTTTTTTTTATTTTTTATTTAATAGCCTTTTATTTACAGGTTATATGCATGGGTAACTTTTCAGCATGAACAATTGCCAAACCTCTTGTTCCAATTTTTCATCTCTTACACCCCCATCCTCTCCCCCAGATGGCAGGATGACCAGTAGATGTTAAATATATTAAAATATAAATTAGATACACAATAAGTATACATGACCAAACCGTTATTTTGCTGTACAAAAAGAATCAGACTCTGAAATATTGTACAATTAGCTTGTGAAGGAAATCAAAAATGCAGGTGGGCATAAATATAGGGATTGGGAATTCAATGTAATGATTTTTAGTCATCTCCTAGAGTTCTTTCTCTGGGCGTAGCTGGTTTAGTTCATTACTGCTCCATTGAAAATGATTTGGTTGATCTCATTGCTGAGGTTGGCCAGGTCCATTGGATAGATATTTTAGATGGATATTTTGGATGGATAAATAGATAGACATCTATTTAGATAGATATTTAGATATTTTGGATAGATATTTAGATGGATATTTAGAAGCCATTGTGGGGAATGTGAGAGTGAGGTTCCATATAGTAAGGCTCATCATAGAGCATTAAAAGCCCAGAAGAAGGAGAAAGTATATATTTGTAGCAGATTCAATGACGTTAGATTCTTCCAACATCATTTCTGCAGCAAAGAAATAGGAGTAGGGGGAGACTGATTTTACAAGTTATTCAGGTTTGAAAGTGGGCAGTTGAGGAAAGATGGTGGAGCAAGAAAGCAAGGATTTTAAGGGTAGGGGAGAGGCTTCTAGTGAAATGGCTGACTCACGGGATTAAAATGAATAATTTTAAAAGAGAGATCAGAACAGAATTTGGAAACTGAGAGAATGGAGAGGACTAAAATAGATCAAAGGTCACAAGAGCAGAGAGGAAAGGGGGAGTATGTATTAGTGTGTCTATCTTCTCACAATATTCCAATATTGATTGTTGCCATTCTTTGTCATTTTTGCCAATTTGCAGGGTGTGAAGTAAAACCTCAGAGTTGTTTTAGTTCACATTTTTATTATTAGTGATTTGGAGCATTTTTTTCATGTAAGTTGCAAACACTTGGCAGGTTTTTTTGAGGACTATTTGTTCATATCCTTTGACTATTTATAAATTGAGTAACAGCTATTAGTCATACACACACCCATATAATTTTTGTATTTCTTACATTCCAAACCTTTTTTTAGAGAAATATGATACAAAATGTTTTCCCATTCACAGATTTTTTTTTCTTATCCTAGATTATTAATATTGTCCGTGCTTTTTAGTTTCAAATAATCAAAGTCATTTTATTTATTCTTAGGTTGAATATACCTCTTGCACATAGCTGTGAAAGGTATATGTCCTCTAATCTTTTTAATAGCATGATATTTAATGTTAAAGTTATGTATCCTTTTAGAATGCATTATGGAATGTGATATAAGGAATTAGCCGAAACCTAAGGACAATGCCAAAGAATGATCAAATTACCAAATAATTGTGCTCATTTCAGATATTAGCAAAGTTATGGTTAAAATGCTGCAAGCTAGGCTTTAGCAATATGTGAACTAAAAATTACCAGAAGAGCAGACTGGTTTTCAAAGAGGCAGAGGAACCAACGACCAAATTGCCAATCTTTGTTAGGTTATGAAGGAAGCAAGGGTGTTCCATATAAACATCCTTTGTGTGAATTACAATAAAATGTGGTAATCCCTCGAAGAGATGAGAATACCATATCATCTTATTTGTATTGTTTCCTGAGGATGCTGTATGTGGGTCAAAAAAACACAGCTAAAACTAAACATGGAACAACTGATTGGTTTAAGATTGGGGAAAAATACCACAAAGCTATGTATCGTCAACTTATTTATTTAACTCATATACAGAGTGTATCATGCAAAATGCCAGGCTAGATAAATCAAAAGTTGCTAGAGGAAATATCAGCAATCTCAGATATGCAAATGATTTCACTCTGATGACAGAAAATGAAGAAAAATTAAGAAACTTCTTGATGAAGGTGAAAGTGGAAAGCTTGAAGCTTAAAATAATAATAAAAAAAACCCAACACTAAGATCTTAGCAACTGGTCCTATGACTTCCTAAAGAACAAATGGAAGCAGTGTAAAATGTTTTATTCTTGGGTTCAAAGATCACTGCAGGTGGTGACAACAGATATGAAATTAAAAGACATTCTTGAAAGGAAAGCTAATGCAAATCTGGACAGCAAAATAAAAACCAGAAATATCACCTTGCCAACAAAGGTCTCCATAGTCAAAGCTATAGTTTTTCTAATAGCAATGTATGGTTGTAAGAATTAGACTATGAGTGCTGCAGCACTGATGCTTTTTAATTGTGGAACTGAAAAAGACTCTTCAGAGTCCTTTGGACAGCAAGAAAATCAAATCAGTTAACCCTTAAAGAAAGGTCAAATACTGAAGCTGAAGCTTAAATACTTTGACCACATAGTGAGATGACAGAATTTTTTGGAAAAGAACTTGATGTTGGGAAAGATTGAAGGCAAAAGGAAAAGGGGATGACAGAGAATGAAATAGATATTGTCATGGAAACAATAACATGAAATTTAGTCAGGCTTTGAGAAATAGTGGAGGACAAAGGACTAATGTGCTATGGTCCATGAGGTCATAAAGAGTTGGACATGACTGAATGATTGAAGAATAAATTCATTATCTTGGTATCTTTGCTCATTTTCTGGGATTTATCAAATAAACGATCATATCATCAGCAAATAGGCATACTTTTATTTCTTCTTTACCTATTTTTATTTAAATTCTCTTCTCTTGTTTTAAGTTACAGTGGGGAGAATGGACATCCTTCATATTATTTATTAGAAGAGGTTCTAGTACATCTCTATTGTAATGCTTGCTTTTGGTTTCATATAGATGCTTTTTTATGAAAAAAAAAGATATCTCTATATCTAAAGAGTATTTTACTTTGACAAAAATCTTTTTTTTTCCCATCTATTGAGATAATCATATGGTTTGTGATGTTTTGGGTTTTAATATAATTAATTATGTTGATTGTTTTGAATGATCCTTGTATGCCTGGCATAATTCTTACTTGATAAGGAATGATTTCTTTGATAAATCATTGTAATATATTTGGTAGGATTTTATTTAAAAATTTTGATTCAATATTCAATATTCAGTGTTTTATTTTCCATTGGTTTAGGTATTAGGACTATATTTGTCTCATAAAAGGATTCTTCCTTTTTTCAATTTTTGAAAATAATTTGTGAAGTACTACTTATACTAACTCTTGAAAAAGTTTAACAGAATTCTCCTATGAATCCATTAGTTTCAGGGTCCCAAGGTTCCAGGGTCTCCCTCACCTTTAGTAGTTTCTTTATTGCTCAATCTATTCTTTTTTATGAGATGGGAGTGATTTAAGATCTCTATCTGATCTTCTGATAGTTTGAGTATCTCATATTTTTGAAAATATTCCTCTCTTTCTTTTGTGTTCTCAGTTTTATTAGCACATTACTATGTGTAACATACTGATTATTTCTTTTATTTTTCTGGTTTCACTGTGATTTTACCTTGTTCATTTGCTATTTTATTGAACTGATTTTCTGCTCTCTTTTTTCATTTAGAATAGCTACAAATTTGTTAATTTTATTAGTCGTAACAGTTTTTAGTTTAATTTTTATTTCTAGTTTTTGTTTTCAGTTTATTTTTCCTCTAATTTTTAATATATACTTCTTTGTGCTTTTTAGACTTATTTGTTAATTCAATAAAGTAATTGGAAAATCATTGGATCTTATTGACATGGAAAAAGTAATATTAATCATTTCAATCATCACATAAGGTGGATATTGTCATGTTTAACTGAGAGATTCTTTTCTTATAATTTCTTTAGTGATATGATAAGTAACAGAATTAAGTGTAACTAATAACCCCATATCTGAATGGATCCATGGAGGTGAAGTTTGGAAATGAAGATGAAACTGCATCCAACATAAAATCCTGGTTTTTTGTAGCTTTTCAATGGTTGACCACATTAGAAAGTCAAAGTCATGTGAAGGGCAACCAATAGGATTTTAGCCCTATGGCTCCAGAAGGGATGTAACAACTTTTAAAGCAAGTGCTTCATCAATTTTATGTAATCCCAGTCCCATGCCAATGGGCTATGGTGGAGATTAATGCCCTACTCTTGCATGAAGGACAAAGTGAAGTTGTCAAGGGTAGGAGAAAGGAGAATGCTCTCTTTGAGCTAGAAAGTCTCTTTGGGTTCTGCAGTCACTTTTGAGAAAAATCAACATGAGAAGAGCTGGCAGCCTTGATCATGCCCTTATACTCAACTGTTGTCCTAGGAATCTTGGGGCATTTTTCCTTGGGTCAAATATAGGACATTCTTGGTTGAGCTGAGTTACCTGCTCTAAAGGGAGAGTTCTTTTTACTCTGTATTGTCTAGTAATTGTCGTTTTAAAATTTTTCCACTTGTAACCCCTTTTTGCCTGAGAAATTTTTATGTAACCCTAGATGTATAGGTATAGTAATAAAGCAAATAATGATAATCATGATCTCACAACCTCTATATTTAGTTATGAGATTCCACATGGGGTTGTGAACCACAGTTTAAAAAGTTAGGGTCTACTATGTTATTCTGTGTATACTTTTTCTGATTTCTGTTTAGCTGTCAAATTGGATAAATGAATTTCTTTCCTAATTGATCTGTGTGAAACTGGTATTTAGTGGGAAAGGGACCAAATCTTGGATATAAAGCTTGAAGTCCTACTTTTCCAATTAATGAAATTGCAATCAGAAGTTAGATTGAACCTGAAAACCACATCCCCTAAATTAAATATGTTTAAGGGAGCAGATAAAATTCTAGCTCAGTATCCCCTCTCTCTGAGGAATGTAGAGTGGCTAAGCTCTTGGCCCTATATACGGAGGACAACCCTCACAACATTTATAAACCACGACTAATTAATAGACCAGATCTGGATAAATTGGATTCAATGTCTTTTATTGTTTCTGCCTCTAATCTTTTTTTCTTAGGAAGGATTTTTTACTTGTTTTACAGAGTAGGATTTTATTCACAGAGACAGATTAGGCTACATCTCTGAAATAGGTCAGAAGACTTGACTGGAGATAAATGTTGCTGTCTGGAGCACCTAATAAAATACTCTTCTCTGTCCTTTGTCACTGTAACCATTCCTTGAGCGGGGCTATTATTGCCCAATAGTATGGTGCTGTTTCAGACAAATTAGTAAAAGCAAATGGAGGTTTCAGGGTAATCTAATTGTTGCTGAATTAGAAGAGTTATTTCAACAGAACTTTGTAATTTTAAATCATAAAAACCTACTAGCTGTAGTCATCCACATGACTGTCTCCTTTGGAAACAGATACTTTGTATTTGATTAGGCCAGAGCTGTCAAAAGTTTGAAATACCCACTAGCGGGCTGGCATTTGGTCCATGAGCCAGTTTAGAATACATAGTGATATTAGATGGGGGCTTTAGGAGGTTGGAACCTGGACAATGAATCTGTGTTATCTGGATTAAAAATTGAACCAAGGTACTGCAACCTTATGAGAAGTTAATGGTGTTCTATTAGATGAAGAAAGGGAAAAATCAAGATTTAGAGAAGCAATGACTTAGTACACTCAAAAGTACACTAGCCCTATAGTCAGAGGACCTTAGTTCAAATCCTGTCTCTGATGCTTGGCCAACAATTCTCTGTAAGATTAAAGATTTAGATTAAATGATTTCTAAGATCCTTTCTCTTTCTAAGATTTCTTTCTAGATCTATGACTTGCCCAAGATCATTTGGAAAGCACCAGCGATTTTCATTAAACCCAGAATAACTAAGTTCCCCAATATAGTAATGGGAAAGGATAATGCAAACTTTTTGAGACTTATTTGCTCCAGACTTAAAAAACAACAAAAAACCAGCTTCTAGTTTTTGAGCTCAGAGTGATATTGAGCTCTCTAGTGACACCTAGGGAACTATTCTCAGATTGGTACCACATACTACTATGCCCAATAGCTTGTCATCTCCATCAAGATCACCCCTGTCTATATATGAGGACCCTGATATATATTGATGATGGATGAAGTTAAATCCTTGGCAAAAGTCTAGAATGTTCAACCAAAGATGCCAAAGTCACAGGGAAGGGGAGGAAGCTTTTGGGTCCTTATCTGGCCAAACAGCTGCGTTTGAGCTAGGATAGGGGCAGCGAAAGGGAGGTATCCCAGCCAGGTATTCCCCTCTCCCACTTGGTGTTAGTGGGCAGAACCCACAGGGAACTTCACCTTCTTTTTAGACTATAAGCAACCATGGCCCCATTTTAAGTTGAGGAGAGTCTGCACTTCCCTTTGTCTCATCCCTCTACTTAAGTACTTAGTTCCTTCCCTAATGGGAGGTATGTGAGATGTTCCTATTGCTGTTTTTTCTTATCTTCCACTTGTGTGGGAGGTACTCAGGATGGTAACCTTGTTTAGAACAGCAGTCTGAGGAAAGGAATGGTTGTCTTTGACATTTGTAGAACTTCTTCCTCATCTTTACTCTCTCCCAGGACAACCTAGTGAATAAACCTAACTTGCTGAAACATTAATCAGGTGTATTGCTGATCTTCCACACATGGAGCCATAGTCAAATTCCTTGTGGATGGTAAGTCAGAGAATTGGCACTCAGAGAATGCAGTATCTGAGATAATAACTTGCTTGCCTTACCCTAGTTTTGGTTCTGGGAGCCGCCATTTACTAGCCTTTTTCCTTTAAAAAGGGCAGAGTTTAAGCCTATTGTTGCTACCTGCCCCAGTCCCTCAGATACTATAGTTATAGGTGTTTGGGTCTGGAGTTCCCTCCTCTCCTGACTTCTGTGAATTTTCTCCACACTAAGACCATTCTCAGGCCTTAGATGCCATCTTGAAGGTTATAGCCCTAAGAAGCCTCAGTATTACCTGCAAATGGATTTCAGTTTTTTAAGCTGAGAGTCATCAAGAAGACTGTTCTTGATGGTATGGTACAACTATGGTACTGCCACCTCCTCACCAGCAGGTGCAATTGCTCTGGCCCTTCTTTCTTTAGTTCCCAGAGTCCTGGGCTAGCAGGACTCCAACCCAATAGTTCCCAAGTGAGCTCTCATCATAGCTTTTCATTCAGATCAGACTATTTTAAAGAAATCCCAGAGAGATACCCTTGCTGTCTGATGTTGACTGCTCAAGTCTGACTGACCAACTCTGTCCAATTCCCTGGTGGCTTCTACTTGACTGATCATCCCCACTTATCAGTTTGACGGTATCTGATTGGCTGATTGACAGTTCTTATTGTGTTTGACATTCTGAATAGTCTGTCTGACTAGCTGAATGAAGTGGAAAGGTATCTGTCTAATAAGCTGTGTCTGCACTGACAGCATCTGACTCGCTGATTAACTCTGCAGCACTGGGTGACACAAGTTAAATGGCTGATTGTTTATCTGCATCTTTTTAATTGGTCGTTGTGTGTCTGCAGTCACAGTGCTTTAGCATGTAGCAGGTGTTCAATAAATGTATTTTTAAATTTGAATGAATCAATAACCAACCAAATGACTGTCCATATCTGACTGACTTCAAGGTACATGAGCCAAACTTGGCTAAAAGCTGGCATTTATAGAGTATTTTAAAGTTTGCAGAATGATTTATATGGCTTCTCTTATTTGATCCTCACAACCACACAATGGGGTATTATTATCCCCATTTTATAGATGAAGAAACAGGCTGAGTGATTTGCCCCGGATCCCATAGTTACTAAGTTTCTGAGGTGGGATTGAAATTCAGGTCTTGCTGAATTGAAGTCTAGCAATCTAACTATTTACCTGTCTCTTTAATCATCGTTCAGTCATTTGTGAGTACATTCTGGGTTTTCTTGGTAAAGATTCTGTGGTTCTTTGTCATTTCCTTCTCCAGCTCCTTTTATAGATGAACAACTGAGGCAGAGTTAAATGATTTGCACAAGATCACACAACTAGTAAGTGTCTGAGATCATATTTGAACTCAGGAAGATTCAAGTTCTGAACTCCAGGCACAGTACTCTTATCTACTGTGTCACATATCTGCCCTAGAGAGAGTAGGGGAGGCTACCTTCTTCAATTTTCTACTTTGCTCTTATCAGCATTACGTGTTCTTTTTGTTCTCTTTTTTTCCAGTACTATCCTGTCTCTGCTTTTGTTTCCTATTTCCCAATAGAAGCAACCAATCCTGACCTCTCTTGCCCTTCTCTCCAACTTCTCCCGTTTGCAGAATCTGTTGTGACAGTACCAGGATCTTCAAATTGCCTCTGGGAGGACTCTGATTTTAGAAGAAGGGTGGATTCGCATACAGCATTCAACTCTGCAGCACATATTACAATTACAAAAAAATTTTTTTAACAGAAGTCTATTTTTTTCTCTCTTGCAACTCCCAACCCCACTGAAAAAAAATGAAAAAAATATTTAATAAGAAATATGCATAGTCAAAGCAAAATAAACATACTTATTGGCTATATACATACACCCATGTATGTAAACATATACAAATATCTTTATACATGCATATACACACATTATGTATATCTCATTATGTACCCTAAATCTACCACCCCTCTGTAAGGAAATGGGTGGTATATTTCAGCATCACTCTTCTGGAATCATGGGTAGTCATTACATTGATCATTGTGCTTATAGTTTTCAAAGTTATTTGTCTTTACAATGTTGTTATTGTATAAATTGTTTTGCTGCTTCTGCTCACATAAAAATCTTTTAAATTGTTCATTTTTATAATATTGATGCTGTGGTATAAATTATTCTTTAGCTTCTGCTCATTTCTTTCTGTGTCAGTTTCATGTCTCTATGAAATCATTTATCTCCTCATTTATTATAGCATAGCAGTTTTCCATCACATTCATATACCATCATTTATTTAGCTATTCCTCAATTGGTGGACAACCCTTTAGTTTCTATTTTTTTTTTTGCCTCCACAAAAAGGATGGCTGTAAATATTTTTGTACATATAGGACTGTTTTCTCTTTCTTTAATCACTTTGAAGTATAGGCCTAACCCTGGCATAGCTGGGTCCAAGGACCCATTTAGTTACTGGTGGGATATAATTACAAATTGCTTTCCAGCATGGTTGTACCAGAGGCAATCTCTTCCTCTCTCTTGATTCACTCACTGTTTTGTTGGTGGGTCCAAAGGTTTCACATCATTTAGGATCTGGGAACATAGAACTTGACTCATGCAGCAGAGAATCTGGCAGATGCTACAATGAGTCTAGTTACTATAGTTTTAAAATACCATTTTTCTTCTGCCATAAAATTACTACCACAAAGAAGTGGCAAGCAGCTTCTTCTCCTCCTCTCTTTCTTTCTTTCTTTCTTTCTTTCTTTCTTTCTTTCTTTCTTTCTTTCTTTCTTTCTTTCTTTCTTTCTTTCTTTCTTCCTTCCTTCCTTCTTTTTCTTTTCTTCTTCTTCTTCTTCTTCTTCTTCTTCTTCTTCTTCTTCTTCTTCTTCTTCTTCTTCTTCTTCTTTTCTTCTTCCTCCTCTTCCTCCTCCTCCTCTTCCTCCTCCTCCTCCTCCTCTTCCTCCTCCCCTCCTCCTCCTCCTCCTCCTCCTCCTCCTCCCCCTCCTCCCCCTTTTCCCTCCTCCTCCTTCTCTTCCTCCTCTTCCTTCTCCTCCTCCTTCTTCTCTTCCTCCTTCTCTTTCTTCTGTTCCTCCTCCTCTTCTTCCTTGTTCTCTTCCTCCTCCTCCTTTTTTGCTTCCTCCTCCTCCTCTTCTTCCTTCTTCTCCTTCTCCTCCTCTTCCTCCCCTTCTTCCTTCTCCTCCTCCTCTTCCTTTTTCTCTTCCTTCTCCTTTTCTCCTTCCCCTTCTCTTCCTTCTACTCCTCCTTAGAGGATCCTTCTTATTCCTTTTCTTCTTCCTCCTCCTTCTCTTTTCCTTCTCTTTCTCCTTCTCCTCTTTCTCTTTCTTTAAGACCCTGTTTCTGAGAGTTGGGAGCAGCTAGAGCACTGGATCTGGAGTCAGGAAGGGTTGAATTCAATCCTGCCTCAGACACTTCTTAGCTGGGCATCATCCGGGGCAAGTTACTTAATCATATTTGCCTTGGTTTTCTCTTCTGTTAAATATACTAGAGAAAAAAGTGGCAAACAACTCCGGTATCCTTGGCAAGAAAATCCTAAATGGGGTCACAAAGACACAACTGAAAATGACAAAACAACATTCCTGAGAGTAGGCAAAACAGAGTAGGAAGAAGCATTGGACTGGTTGGGTTCTAGTCTTAACTTGATTACTCACTCATTTTGTGACCTTGTTAAGATTCAGCTTCATCTTTTAAGCCTCAGTTTCCTCTTCTGTAATACCAGGGAATTGGAGCAGATGGCCTCTAAGGTCTGTTCTACCTCTTAAGATCTATGATTTTAAGTGTGCTCACTACTTAAGGATCTCATGAGTTCTCTATCAAATAGCTTCTCCTGGCATCTTTTAAGATTCAGTTCATATTTTGCCTTTTTCAAGAGGCTTTTTCCAGTCCCCACCAGCTAATATCTTTCCTTTGAAGTTACTTCCCATTTATTCTGTTTCCCCTTCTCCCTCTCTTTCTCCCTTCATATCTCTCTCTCTCTCTCTCTCTCTCTCTCTCTCTCTCTCTCTCTCTCTCTCTCCTCTAAACATAAGAATTAACAAAAAAATTTCATATAAACTATTAATAGAGATAATGAGAGGGAATAACCCAAAGTAGCAAATAGTAAAATCTTTTAATATAGACAGTTTATACTTTTCAATGTTCTGTTTATTTGATGCTGTGGTATAATAGAAACTATTGGAATTGAAGTCAGGAAAACTGTTTGTTTCAGAGTCATCTCTCTCTCTCTCTCTCTCTCTCTCTCTCTCTTTCTTTCTCTCTCTCTCTCTCTCTCTCTCTCTCTCTCTCTCTCTCTCTCTCTCTCTCTCTGTCTCTGTCTCTTACTATCCATCCATCCATCTATCCATCCATCTATTCATCCATCCATCCATCTATTTTGTATACACATACTCATTTGCTGTTTGTCTCCCCCATTAAAATATAAGCTCTTTTGAGAACCTCGTTTTTGCCCTTTTTTTGACTTTTTAAAAATATTTCCAGTGCTTAGCAAAGTGTCTGGCACATAATAAGCACTTAAATGCTTGTTGACTTGAGTCCTTGTGAGTGGGTAGAAAGATAAAAGATAAGTTTCAGCAGTGGGATTTTGGAGGGAAAATTACCCTGAACTATGCTGATAAGATGTGCTCTCAGAGAAGAGTTATGACCCAGAAAGGAGATCTTGAAATCATTATGGATTATTCTCTGCGAGTAGTGGTTTTAAGTAGACTGGATATCTTTGTGGATGTAGTACTGGGACTTCCTGGTAAAGTCCAAGTTTATCATATACTTTCTAAGGGGTCTCTTCAAACTTTGAGTGGGAAGTTTAACTATCATACAGCTTAGAAATAAATGTATTGATTTAACATAACTTGGATTATTTTCTTTCTAGGGAAGGGGGTGGGGGAAGGGAGGGAGAAAAATTTGGAACACAAGATTTTGCAAAGGTGAATGCTGAAAACTACCTTTGCATATATATTTTTTAAAAATAAAAAGCTATTATTAAAAAAATAAATGTAGTATTCCATGGAACAAAAATGCATTTTATAATTTTATGATATTGACAAATTTAATTCAATTCAACGTCTTTAGTAAGTGCTCATGGTATGCATAGCACCATGATGGGTGCCAAAGATGGAAGGTTAGAAAATAGGACATGGAGCTTCCCTTCAAGTGTTTATAGTTTCATATAGTGTATACATAAAGTAACAACAAAATGCTGAGTCTGTGAGGAAAGTGGGACCTGCTCAGTCTGTAGTGCACACAGGGATGCAGATTTAATTACAGATCTGTTCCAGTAATGCCTTTCATGTTCCCTTTTAAAATAAGGCTGGGCCAATCTATTAGCAAAAACCTCTCCTCTTCGGAGTCCTTTTCCCTATATCAAACCTCTTAAACTATGGGTTGTGACCCCACATGGGGTCTCATGATGTGGAGGAAATCATGAAGTGATAATTTATTATCCATAAATATTTGATTTGTACACCTATTTCATATACTTATATACCTGGGGTTGCCTAAAAATTTCTCAGGTGAAAAGGGATGGTGAGTAGAAAAAAATTTAAGAAGCCCTGCCCTATATACACTCAAGTTCTAACTGACACAAGAATGCCTATCTCTCTATGAATTTATTTTTCCCTTCTTTTATCAGACCCAAATCAATAGGTTTCAGTATAGTATTTTTTAATTATGAGGGATGGGTTAGAAATAGATTTACATTTATTGAAGTTATAGACTTAAAAACTTAAAATAGACTTAAAAATTTAGAACTGAAAGATAACTTAGAGATCATTAAATCCAATCCTCATTTTACAGATAAGAAGACTGAGGTTTCAGAGAGTTACGTGATTTATCCAAGATCATACTGCTAGTTAATTTCTGAAATGGGATATGAACAAAAGTCATCCTCACTTAGAGTTCAGCCCTTTTCCCATGACCCCAAATGAACAGTTAGTTAGAATGATATAAAATTACTTAGAATGAGGTGATTGGAGCTGCGCCCCACATAAGATAAAAGGCTGGAATAAATGGCCACAAAGAGAGAAGCATTTAATAGGGCTTATTGTATGCCAGGCACTATAGTAAGGTTTTTTTTGGTTGTTTGTTTGTTTATTTTTTACAAGTACATGTCCTTTGATCTTCACAACAACTCTGTGAGGTAGATGCTGATATCATCTCCATTTTATAGATGAGGAAAATAGGGGTAAGTGACTTATCCAAGATCACACAGCTAGTAAGTGTTTAAGCCAGGATTTGAACTCAGTTCTTTCTGATTTCAGGCCAAACACTCTTTCCACTTAGTATCATCAGCTGGTTCTAAGATCCCTTCTAACTCTGAAACTGCAATTTTGGATACTGACAGTACTTGCAATATAGAAACACCAGAGCTTAGCACTTAGATAATAAGAAAAAATAAAGTAGGTAGCTGCTAGATGATAACTGGAATGAGCTTTTCTTGTGCTCCAGCCTGCTCACCTCAACCAGATGCACAAAGGACTGATGTTCTGGGGTCTCTATTTATTATATTAAATTATATTAAATGTTCAGATATCTCTATCTTGAGAGAATTGCAGAGATCATCTTGCCAAATTTCTTTATTGTCTGGTCTATGACCAAGGTAATGGTGAAAATCCCTTGTAAAATACATTACCACTTCTCTGTTGTGAACTTTTTAATTCTATAGTCCATGACCAAGGCAGTGGTAAAATCTCTTGTGAAATACATGACCACCTCTCTATTGTGAACTGAGCTCTTCACAACTTTAATGCTGGGGATTCATTTCAGTGGATTTGGTCTACCTTAAGAAAATCTTTGAGTGATGAACATAAAGACTGGAAAACCATGATAATGTCTCAGATTCACTTCCTGAAATAAAGGTAAGGTTTGTGCTATTTGCCCTGATTTCTTGATTAACAGTTCTGGAGACCAGGGTCTCTGTCAAGGACCCTTAGTATGACTTGTCAGCAGTAAATAACCAGGTCATCAGGTTGCTAAAATGAGCTTTATATAATCCTATTCTTATTTTCCTTCACTAGATGGCCCTCCATCATTCTTGTTTGTTTGTTTTGTTTTATTTTTATAGATTTTAATTTACAAAACATATACATGGGTAATTTTTCAACATTGACTTCTTCAAAACCTTCTGTCCTCCTTGACTTTTGGGGTAAACTCTGAGGAACTCTCCTCTGGGAGAAGCCTGCCTCAGGGAATCAACATAAGGGGTTTCGTTCCGTTATCTTGGTGGTGACTACTGAACCCTCTATTGAGCTGAAAATTAGTCCAGGAACACTCCTAGGAGCTGGAACTTAAATGTCTCATTCAACTGGAAATCTAAGTCTGGGGTCAGTGAAAACATTGAAGGAATCTCATTCAATTGATTTCTTATTTAAAAAACCCCCACAATTTTAAACTCATAACTTTGCAGAAGTCCAAAGTAGGAATTATGCTTTGCCAAGGGACCTCTTGGCATAGCTGCCTACCAGGACTCCTGCCTCTGTAAAGAGACCCTCTTCTCAATGAAAACCTTTTGTTATTTCTCTGCCAGGACCTTGTTACTTAGAAGTCTGCCTTCCTAGCAAAGCTGGCTTCTCATTGCCAACAGAATAAATTTCCCTTTTGGCCAATCAAACTTTTCAGGTTTGTGAATTCTTTTCATGTTGGACCTGCACTGACCAAAGAAGGGTTTCCACAACTCTCTGCACTGCCACTGATACAGTATGTGGCAGAGCAGAGAGTTGAGGTGTGAGAATCCCCTTCTGGTTTGATCCATTCACAGTATCACCAACAATGTCTCAGTGTCCCAGTTTTCCAACATTTGTCATTATCTTTTCCTGTCATCCTAGCCAATCTGAGAGGCATGTAGTGGTATCTCAGAGTTGTCTTAATTTGCATTTCTCTGATCAATAGTGATTTGGTCAATTTCTTCATCTGAAAATTGTTCATATCCTTTAACCATTTAGCAATTGGAGAATGGCTTGATTTCTTATAAATTTGAGTCAATTTTCTATATTTTTTAGAAATGGACCTCCATCATTTTGGAGCAAGGAGGTGGTTATATTCCTTCTGGAAGAGGACCACAACATCAGGGAGGGGATCCCATGACATGCAGGTGAATTGGATTTAAGTGAGGGCTGGGCAAAGTCACCTACCTCACTTTCCCTTCCAGAGCCAATTATGTCCAATGGCAAGATATAGATCAGCATAGGATGACTGGAGAAGGCCCTGGATGAAATGGGAGACCTTGGCCTTTTAAAGCTAAGATTTTCAAAAGGTCTCAGGTTAACTGAGGTTACAGTGATTCAGTGATGAAGGCTAGGTAGCAATTGAGGCAAAGAATCTCCTCTTTCATTTAGTCTCCCCAAAAAAGATGTTAAATAAATAGATAAATAAATAAATGTGAGAGGGAAGACCTTGAGGGTTTTTGGACAAAGCAGAAATGACTGCTATTTACATTCACCCTGAGTCATTCAGGACCCAAATAACAACCCAATGGGTCTTGACTTAGGACCTATTGGTAACCAGTGAGAATCAGATTGATTTTAGTTTAAGCATGATCCTTAAGAAAGAAATCTATCCAGTAAACCCCAAGATATCTGACTTTCTGGTATCTACTTCCTGAACACCCTCCAGGCCCCACTAATTAAGGAGCAAAGGATTATAGGTTAAGGCTTGAAAAGAACATAAGAAGCCATCAAATCCAACCCCTTCATTGTGCAGATGAGAAAACTGAATTCTAGGCAAATTAAATGATTCATCCAAAGCGAAACTTGTTAGAGGTGGGATTTTCATTCAGGCTCACTTTTCTTCCCTTGAGAAGTTGGTTTGTTTTCTCTCCTTTAATAGACATGAAATCAAATGTTCATTATCATTCCACTCCCTGAATAGATTTTGTTCCTGGGAATAAGTCCACATAGGATCAGCCAGTGGAATAAAAATGTTCATGATCTCTATACGTCAGTAAAGTCCTATTCTGTCCCTGTCTTCATGGTATATCTGTTAAAGCATTTCTTTGAAGGACCTGGTAAAGAAAGACATTGAAAAATCAAATTCCCAACATTGGGTTAAGAGAGCAGTATAAAAAAAGTAAGGAATCATAGGATCTTATACTTGGAGGATACTTTACATTTGATTTAGTTGAATATTTGCCTAAAGTATGAATGTGATTCACATAATCACAAGTGCTTAGTCATTTCAGATTTAGAAATAATCTTAGAAATGGAATGAGGCAGAGTGGTGCTGGACCTGAAGTCAGGGCATGGGAGGCTGGGGGCAGGAGGGAGAGGTGTGACTCTTGCCTCAGATATTTACTAGTTGTGTGATCTGGACAATCACTTAATTTTGTTTGCCTCAGTTTCCTCATCTGTAAAATGAACTGGAGAAGGAAATGGCAAAACACTCCAGTATCTCTGTCAAGAAAATCTCCCAAATGGGGGGGTGCATAAAAAGTCAGACATGACTGAAAGAACTGAACAACAATTGCTCATCTGAAGCAGCATATGGTTCATTTGAGAGGAAAATGTTCAGAGATCAATATCTTGAGAGAATTGCAGAGATCATCTTGCCAGATTTTTTTATTGTCTGGTCTATGACCAAGGTAATGGTGAAAATCCCTTGTAAAATACATTACCACTTCTCTGTTGTGAACTTTTTTATTCTATAGTCCATGACCAAGGCAGTGGTAAAATCCCTTGTGAAATACATGACCACATCTCTATTGTGAACTGAGCTCTTCACAGCTTTAATGCTAGGGATTCATTTCAGTGGATTTGGGCCACCTTAAGAAAATCTTTGAGTGGAGGACATAAAGACTGGAAAACCATGAGAATATCATTTCTGAGGAAGAGGGATAGTCAGCTAGTTTTGTAGGCTATAAAAGGGTACAGAAATAGAAAATATAGGGAATGACATAGATGATCAGTCAACTCTTAGTTAGCATAGGTTGAGAAGACCATTCATTAAATGAGACTGGGGCATCTGAGGGTGGGGCTATGGGAGCCTCATGACTCTACAGTAACTAGGTTAGCTAACTTATTCTTGGAAATCAGTCAGTCTATTCAGAGTACAATTATTTTATATGTATTACTGATCCCTTTTATCTTTTGCATGCTGTCCTCATATATTATTCTTTTTTCTCCATGTGAATTAAATTTTAGAAAACAGAAAGTTCGTTGAAGTGGACTTAAAGGAAAAAGGAAGGAAATATTGGAAACAAGGCATCCAGACAATGAGGCAAGGTGGGAAAGTGAATGGGTAGCAGGAGATTAGACACTAGGAGCTCTGGGATCAAGATCAAAGCTGGTTATCCTGAGTTAGAGGCTCAGACATTTATAGATAATAAAAAAGAAATCAGGGTCCTATGTAAGGGCTTCTAAAAAGATAGGGAAACACATATTCTGTTCTGATATGAACAGAAGTTCTTAATCTTTTGTATTATGGACTCCTTTGGCAGTCTGGCAAAGTCTATGAAACTCTTCTCAGAAGGATGTCTTTGAATGCATAAAATAAAATACATAAGTTTACAAAGGAATCCAATTATATTGAAATCCAATTATCAAAACAGTTTTTTTTAAAAAGTATATAAATGCCAGGTTAAGAACCCCTTCCTAGAGTTTAAACATCCTCATCTTGGGAGAGGCATGGAAAGTTAGGATAGTTGAACCATCAGAATGAAAGGATACTAATAGACAGAGGGTCCCATAAAGAAAAGACTGAAGAATTTGATATATGGTTACCAATAGAAAGCTACTGTGTATTCTTTGTTATTGTTGCACTTTTTTTTCCAATTACATGTAAAGATACTTTTCAACATTCATTTTTGTATGACTTTTCTCCCTCCTTTCCTTCTCTCCTCCCTTTCCAAGAGAGCAAGCAATGTAATACAGGTTATACATGTACAGTCATGTTAAACATATTTCCATAATAGTAATGTAGCTACTATATATTCTTGAGCAATAAAAGGAGAGGATCAATATAGGAAAAGAGAAAGAGGCTGTTTAGTCTGGAGAAAAGAAAATTCAGGAAAGACATGATAGTTGTCTTTTAGCTGAAAGGTAGCCATAGATTATTTTTATTTTATTTTTTAAAATTTTTTTATTCAATAACTTTTTACTGACAGAACCCATGCCAGGGTAATTTTTTTTTACAACATTATCCCTTGCACTCACTTCTGTTCCGATTTTTCCCCTCCCTCCCTCCACCCTCTCCCCAAGATGGCAAGCAGTCCTATACATGTTAGATAGGTTACAGTAGATCTTGGATACAATAAATGTGTGTAGAACTGAACAGTTCTCTTGTTGCTCAGGGAGAATTGGATTTAGAAGGTATAAATAACCTGGGAAGAAGAACAAAAATGCAAGCAGTTTACATTCATTTCCTGTTGTTCTTTCTTTGGGTGTAGCTGCTTCTGTCCATCCTTGATCAATTGAAATTAAGTTAGATCTTGTCTTTGTTGAAGAAATCCACTTCCATCAGAATACATCCTCATACAGTATCGTTGTTGAGGTAGATAATGATTTCCTGGTTCTGCTCATTTCGCTCAGCATCAGTTCATGTAAGTCTCGCCAATCCTCTCTGTATTCGTCCTGCTGGTCATTTCTTACAGAACAATAATATTCCATAACATTCATATACCACAATTTACTCAACCATTCTCCAATTGATGGGCATCCATTCATTTTCCAGCTTCTGGCCACTACAAATAGGGCTGCCACAAACATTTTGGCACATACAGGTCCCTTTCCCTTTTTTAGTATCTCTTTGTGGTATAAGCCCAGTAGAGACACTGCTGGATCAAAGGGTATGCACAGTTTGATAACTTTTTGGGCATAGTTCCAAATTGCTCTCCAGAATGGCTGGTGTACATAGATTATTTTTATATTAGAAGGATTGGATATATTCTGTTTCACTCTAAAGTGCATACTTAGAAGCAGTGGGTGGAAGTTATAGAGAAGCCTGTTTGGATAGATGGAAGAAAAAAAAGTCTTTGAGCAATTAAAACTATCCCAAGTGAAATGAATTGTTGTATTGGGAAAGATTTTCATTCAAGTTTCAGATTGGACATGATGGCTTCTGAGATCTTTTCTAACTCAGAGTCTGTGATTTTTCTGATTTCTTCAACTGTTAGGCTAAGTTGGAATGATTTTACCTCCGTGATAGATTAGAACCTGAATAATCTGAATAGTGGCAGAGGAAGTAAAGATCTAAAGCTTGACCCAAGGATTGAAAGAAATCATCCCAAAAATCATAATGTTATTGATCCCTAATTCCTGAAAGGGCAGCAATACCCATCTGGGATAACTCAGTTATTGCTCCTGATTCTTTCCTCCACCTCCAACTATGCATAAAATTCCAAGATTGCCCATCTGTTTTAGAAGATATGACAATACCACTTGAACATGAACTCTCTGACCTTGAAGGGATTTTGCTTAGTAAAAAAGAATATTTAAATTGGGCTTTAAGCAGTGGGGTGTTGGAAAATGTTTAACAACTGCCTCTCAAAAAATGCAAACATGGCATATTTTAAATCTGTGTTACTAATATTTTCTCTATAACCTTATTAAATCTAGACAACTAACAAAATAATAAATCAAGCCCTGATTTATAGAATCTGCCAATTTCTGAGGCATAAATGCTCACAATGAAAATGTATCAGTCAACTCTCAGAGAGCCAGTATGAGCTGGCTCCAGCACACCCCTGGCTTTAAGCCTCCATAAAAGCCTTACTTTCATTCCTCATTGTGGCAGTCATGTTCTCCAAGGCTATGCCAGCTAAACACAAGCTCTGGCAAGTTCTGTTATTATGGAAAGGCCTCAAGAATGTCTCCAGGAATAGACCATCTGTTTTCTGTGGACCAGCCTAACTAATCCCAGAAAGGCACATCACCAGTAGGTTGGCCAGCTAGGTGATACATCTGCTTTGGCCATGACTACTCATGAATCAGAAAAATAAAAAAATGTCCCTCAGCCCTTTTTGCTTATGCAGTAGCCTGTCAGAGTGATGAAAAAGGGAGCAGAGGATGATAAGAATTATAATGTCTTTAGATCCTCAACAAATTTTAATTTGACTGTTGGTTCTCTAAAGGTGAGATCCTTGTACAATGAACAATGAGGGGACATATTGCTGGAGGAGCTGAATCATATAATCTTTGACATTTTCCTATAAATTAAACCAAAAGAGAGAAGGAATTTGCTACTGAATGGAAAGAATGGTTTACATCTTTGGAGAGAGAAAGAGAGGAATTGGCAGTATGTGTTTTATCTTATGACCCAAAGCTACAAAAAACATTTCATGGGACATTTGGCCATCATGCATTATAGTACTAATAAGAAATATCTACAAAAATATCTTCAACATGAAAATCATTTCAGATTCCATACCAACTCTGCTTGCTGATGATGAAGTGCTTGAGAAAATCTATGAATGATTTGTTAATACTGTTCAAGTCAAATTAACATACATTTTGGTGCTGACTTACTTCAATATGAAGTTAGAAAAGAATAAAGATGGTGGAAATGATCATTATTATAGTTTTTTATTTACAAGATATATGCATGAGTAATTTTTCAGCATTGACAATTGCAAAACCTTTTGTTCCATTTTTTTCCCCTCCTTCCTCCCACCTCCTCCCCCAGATGGCAGGTTGACCAATACATGTTAAATATGTTAGAGTATAAGTTAAATACAATATATGTATACATGTCCAAACAGTTATTTTGCTGTACAAAAAGAATCGGATTTTGAAGTAGTGTACAATTAATCTATGAAGGAAATCAAAAATGCAGGTGGACAAAAATAGAGGGATTCGGAATTCTATGTAGTGGGTCATAGTCATCTCCCAGAGTTCTTTCGCTGGGTATAGCTGGTTCAATTCATTACTGCTCTATTGGAATTTGGTTCATCTCACTGTTGAGATCAGAATTGATCATCATATAGTATTGTTGTAGAAGTATATAATGATCTCCTGGTCCTGCTCATTTCATTCAGCATCAGTTCATGTAAGTCTCTCCAGGTCTTTCTGAAATCATCCCACTGGTGATTTCTTACAGAACAATAATATTCCATATTATTCATATACCACAATTTATTCAGCCATTGTCCAATTGATGGGCATCCACTCAGTTTCCAGTTTCTGGCCACTACAAAGAGGGCTGTGTTTCTGGCCACTACAAGGAGGGCTGTCACAAACATTCTTGCACATACAGGTCCCTTTCCCTTCTTTAAAATCTCTTTGGGATGTAAGCCCAGTAGTAACAGTGCTGGATCAAAGGGTATGCACAGTTTGATAACTTTTTGAGCATAGTTCCAAATCACTCTCCAGAATGGTTGGATGTATTCTCAATTCTACCAATAATGTATCAGTGTCCTAGTTTTCCCAGATCCCCTCCAGCATTCCGCATTATCATTCTCTGTCATTCTAGACAATCTGACAGGTGTGTAGTGGTATCTCAGAGTTGTCTTAATTTGCATTTCTCTAATCAATAATGACTTAGAGCATCTTTTCATATGACTAGAAATAGTTTCAATTTCTTCATCTGAGAATTGTCTGTTCATATCCTTTGACCATTTATCAATTGGAGAATGGCTTGATTTCTTATAAATTGGAGTCAATTCTCTATATATTTTGGAAATGAGGCCTTTATCAGAACCTTTGACTGTAAAAATGTTTTCCCAGTTTATGGTTTCCCTTCTAATCTTGTATGCATTAATTTTGTTTGTATGAAAACTTTTCAATTTGATATAATCAAAATTTTCTATTTTGTGATCAATAATGATCACATTCTAGTTCTTCTTTGGTCACAAATTTCTTCCTCCTCAACAAATCTGAGAGATAAACTATCCTATGTTCTTCTAATTTATTTATAATCTCATTCTTTATGCCTAGGTCATGAACTCATTTTGACCTTATCTTGATGTATGGCGTTAAATGTGGGTCCATGCCTAGTTTCTGCCATATTGATTTCCAGTTTTCCCAGCAGTTTTTGTCAAACAGTGAGTTCTTATCCCAAAAGCTGGGGTCTTTGGGTTTTTCAAACACTAGATTATTAAAGTTATTGACTGTTTTGTCCTTTGAACCTAACCTATTACACTGAACAATTAATCTATTTCTTAGCCAATACTAAATGGTTTTGGTAACCGCTACTTTATAATATAATTTTAGATCTGGTATAGCTAGGTCACCTTCATTTGACTTTTTCATTAGTTCCCTTGAAATTCTTGACCTTTTGTTTTTCTATATGAACTTTGTTGTTTTTTTTTTAGGTCATTAAAATAGTTTTTTTGGGAGTCTGATTGATATAGCGCAGAATAAATAGATTAGTTTAGATAGTATTGTCATCTTTATTATATTTGCTCACCCTATCCAAGAGCATTTAATATTTTTCCAATTGGTTAGATCTGACTTTATTTGTGTGGAAAGTGTTTTGTAGTTTTGCTCATATAGTTCCTGATTTTCCCTTGGCAGATTGATTCCTAAATATTTTATACTATCGGCAGTTACTTTAAATGGAATTTCTTTTTGTAACTCTTAACTGTTGAATTTTGTTAGTGATATGTAAGAATGCTGATGACTTATGTGGATTTATTTTGTATCCTGCAACTTTGCTAAAGGTGTGGATTATGTCTAATAGCTTTTTAGTAGAATCTCTGGGGTTCTCTAAGTGTACTATCATATCATCAGCAAAGAGTGATAATTTGGTTTCCTCATTACCTACTCTAACTCCTTTAATCTCTCTCTCAACTCTTATCGCCAAAGCTAGCATTTCTAATACAATACTGAATAATAATGGTGATAGTGGGCAACCTTGTTTCACTCCAGATCTTACTGGGAATGGTTCTTGTTTATCCCCATTACATATGATGCTTACTGATAGTTTTAAATAGATGCTACTGATTATTTTAAGGAAAAGTTCATTTATTCCTATACTCTCAAGTGTTTTTAATAGGAATGAATGTTGGATTTTATCAAATGCTTTTTCTGCATCTATTGAGATGATCATAAGGTTTTTGTTAATTTGGTTATTGATGTGGTCAATTATACTAATAGTTTTCCCAATATTGAACCAGCCCTGCATTCCTGGTATAAATCCTACTTGATCATGGTGTATTATCCTGGGGATTATTTTCTGTAGTCTTTTTGCTAATATCTTATTTAAGATTTGCAGCAATATTCATTAGGGAGATTAGTCTGTAATTTTTTTTCTCTGTTTTCAACCTACCTGGTTTAGGTATCAGTACCATATCTGTGGGACTCCTTCATTCCCTATTTTTTCAAATAGTTTACACAGCATTGGAACTAATTGTTCTTTAAATGTTTGGTAGAATTCACATGTAAATCTATCTGGTTCTGGGGATTTTTTTCTTAGGGAGTTGATTAATAGCTTGTTCTATTTCTTTTTCTGAAATGGGACTATTTAAGCAATTTACTTCTTCCTCTGTTAATCTGGGAAGCCTATATTTTTGGAGGTAGTCATCCATTTCACTTAGGTTATAAATTTATTGGCATAAAGTTGGGCAAAGTAATTCCTTATTATTGCTCTAATTTCCTCTTCATTGGTGGAAAGTTCTCCTTTTTCATTTTTAAGACTAACAATTTGATTTTTCTTTCTTTTTTTCTAATCAGATTTACCAAAGGTTTATCTATTTTATTGTTTTTTCATAAAACCAACTTTTAGTTTATTTATTAATTCAAGTTTTTTTTACTTTCAATATTATTAATTCCTCCTTTTAATTTTAGAATTTCAAGTTTAGTATTTGATTGGAGGTTTTTAATTTGTTTTTTTCCCTAGCTTTTTAAATTGCAAGTCCAATTCATTGATCTTCTCTTTCTCTATTTTATTCAAGTAAGCCTCTAAAGATATAAAATTTCCCCTTATTACTGCTTTGGCTGCATCCCACAAATTTTGGTATGATGTCTCATCATTGTCATTATCTTGAGTGAAATTATTAATTGTGTCTATAATTTGCTGTTTCACCCAATCATTCTTTAAGACGAGATTATTTAGTTTCCAATTACTTTTTGGTCTATTTACCCCTAACTTTTTGTTGTATCGTGATCTGAAAAGAAAGCACTTACTATTTCTCCTTCATATATTTAATTTTGAGGTCTTTATGTCCTAATGTATTGTCAATTTTTGTATAGGTTCCATGAACTGCTGAGAAGAAAATATACTCCTTTCTATCACCATTCAGTTTTCTCCAAAGATCTATCATACCTAATTTTTCTAATATTTTATTCACCTCTTTATTTTCTTTCTTATTTGTATTGTGGTTTGATTTATCTAATTCTGAGAGTGCAAGATTGAGATCTCCCACTATTATAGTTTTGCTGTCTATTTCTTCTTGCAACTCTCTTAACTTCTCCTTTAGGAAGTTAGATGGTATTCCACTTGGTGCATATATGTTTAGTACTGACATTGCTTCATTGTCTATGCTACCCTTTAGCAAGATATAGTTTCCTTCCTTATCTCTTTTAATTAGATCAAATTTTGCTTTTGCTTGATCTGAGATAAGGATGGCTACTCCTGCTTTTTTGACTTCACCTGAAGCACAATAGATTCTGCTCCAGCCTTTTACCTTTACTTTGTATTTGTCTTCCTGCTTTAAATGTGTTTCCTGTAAACAACATATTGTAAGGATTCTGACTTTTGATCCAGTCTGCTATCCACTTAATGGGAGAGTTCATCCCATCCACATTTATGGTTAAATTTACCAATTCTGTGTTTCCTGCCATCTTATTATTCCCAGATTATGCTTTTCTTTTTCTTACCTTACCCCCTTTCCCAGTGTTAAACTTATGGGCACTACTTGCATCATGCAGCTCTCCCTTTTTAGTATCCTTCTCACCCCTTTTGAATCCCTTCCCCTTTCTTGTACCCTTCCCTTATTACTCTTTTCCTTTTCCCTTTTCCTCTCCCACTTTTTAATGGGGTGAGAGAGATTTCTCTGTAAACCAAATATGCCAATTATTTTCTCTTTGAGCCAACTCTGATGAGAGTAAGATTCACACAATGTTCCTCCCCCTCTCTAAATACCCTCAGATATGATAGATTTCCTTTGCCTCTTCGTGGGATATAGTTTCCCTCTTTTTATCTCCCTTTCCCCCTTTTTCTGACATTATCACCTTTCTATTTCTACTTACCTTTTTATATCAGCAAATTATACATGTACTCTTTATGTATATCCACAACAGAAATACACTTCTCAACAGTTCTTTTTACTTTTTTCTGCTTCTCTTCAGTCCTATGGTTAGAGATCAAATTTTTTGTCTAGTTCTGGCTTTTTCCTTAGAAACAAATGGAATTCATCTGTTTCATTAAATGTCCATCTTCTTCCTTTGAAGAAAATGCTCAGCTTAGCTGGGTAGTTTATTCTTGGCTGTATTCCAAGTTCTTTTGCCTTTTGGAATATCAGATTCCAGGACCTTTGATCTTTTAATGTGGAAACAGCTAGATCTTGAGTGATCCTTATTGTGGCATCTAGGTATTTGAACTGTTTTTTTTTTTTTCTGGCTGCTTGTTATATTTTTTCCTTAGTCTGATAGTTCTGAAATCTAGCCACAATATTCCTTGGAGTTTTTATTTTAGGGTCTTTTTCAGAAGGTGTTTGATGAATTCTTTCAATGCCTATTGAAAGCAGCCTTAGTTGTGGTTCAGATCAATAATCACTTCAAATGCATCCAGGGATTAAAGTATTTCTTTATTGTTTCTCCCAAAATAGCCCAGTTAGCTTCCTTTGGTTCCAGAGCTCTTGTTGCTAGCTTCAGCCTCTCTTTGAATCTTGGGTCTATTTTATATATATATATATATATATATATAGTTAATTTGGTTATTGATGTGGTCAATTATACTAATAGTTTTCCTAATATTGAACCAGCCCTGCATTCCTGGTATAAATCCTACTTGGTCATGGTGTATTATCCTGGGGATTATTTTCTGTAGTCTTTTTGCTAATATCTTATTTAAGATTTGCAGCAATATTCATTAGGGAGATTGATCTTCTGATTCTATTATATCTGGGCAGTTCTCTTTGATTATTTCCTGTAAAATAGTATCTAGGCCCTTTTTTTCATCATAATTTTTGGGAAGTCCAGTAATCTCAGTTTATCTCTCCTAGATCTATTATTCAGATCTGTTGTTTTTCCAAGTACATATTTAACATTTTTTCTAACTTTTCATTTTTTTTTTTTTGGTTTTGCTTGACTGATTCTTGATGTCTCAATGTGTTGGAATCCTTACAAAGTGCTAATTTAGCATGATACTTAGCAAATCCTCTAGCTCACTAATGCACTAATATATTTAAGTACTCATTGGAGTTCACACGTTTCGGAGATTTCAGGGTTTAGTATGAGATATCCAAATTCACACCTCCCTTAATCCCTCCCTTGGGAGGAGTCAACCTTTGGGATATCATATATAGAGAAGCTCTTAGAGTTTCAAGTTAGTTACTTTGGAACATTGCCAGGGGAGTTTAAACATTTAAGATTTAAAAAGGAACTTGAGCAAAGAATACAGGTGAAAATGGGAGATGCCTCCAAGCAACAAGAAAACCTACCACAAACCTCAGTAAATGGGAAAAGCCTGTGATATAGAACCTCATTGTACCCCAAAGAAAAGGCTGGCAATTACCTCCTTTTTTCTCCACTTCCCACCAACTATAACTGTTATGGGAAGGAGATAATTAATAACTGAGGTAATTAACAAGGAGAGGAAAAAATGATTCTCCAGAATATTTGAGCAAATGGAGAATTTCCCAAAGATTTTATCTTAAAAATCGACTTTTCTGAATTCCTTAGGAATCTTATTCTCTCAGATCCAACCCAATTCTCTAGGGCAAGTAGGTAGGTTCTCATGGTAAAGGGATTAGACTTTTTTGGCTTGGTTGCAAAGAATGTGGTTGAAGCCTGTTGGAATCCTTACAACGTGTTAAGTCATTAGAATTGATAGAGACAATAATTATCTAATTTAGCATGGTTCAGTATGAGTGATCTGATCCTACAAGGAAATGTTATGGGCCAGAACTTGAAACAAGGTACTAAGTGGAATTGATGGAAGCAATGCTTGTGTGCTTGGGTTTGCACCTTTAAGAGTTTACACATTAGAGCTCACATATTGGAGTTCACAAGTATGGGAGATACACAAAGTTAACTTTGTAACTTTGTGAATTCACACCTTTCATAATCCCACTCTCAGAAGAGGACTCAACTTTTGAGAGAGCATAAAAACAGCTGAGCTCAGTCAGCAGAGTTCAGTTGAAAAGATTCAGAGTGGAGGAGAGTCAGTTCAGAAGAAGCCATGAGTCGGAGTTGAGCTAGAGCCAGAAATCACTTTAGAAGATTGACAGAGTTCAATTCAGGAGATTGAGAAGCTAATTTGCAGTCAGGCAGACCCAAGATTCAGAGAGAGGCTGAAGCTAGCAACAAGAGCTCTGGAACCAAAGAAAGCTAACTGGGCTATTTTGGGAGAAATAATAAAGAAATACTTTAATCCCTGGCTGCATTTGAAGTGATTATTGATCTGAACCAAAACTAAGGCTGCTTCCAGAAAACCTCCCCAAGAAACCTGCTCCCAGAGAGAACCATCATATATTTTATACAAAAGAAGGGAATACCACAGGAGCCAGTGAGTGAAAGTTAGAGAGTGAGAGAGAGTTAGTAAGTGGATTCAAACTGGATAATTAGAAAAAAATATGCCAGTTGTTTAAAAACAGAATAGCCGACTTTTAAAGCTGATGAGTTCCCTGTCAGAGATGTTTCAGCAGAGAATTGGTGACCCACCATTTATTTGGATATTGTGGAGTACACATATGCTTTAGACAGGAATTGCACAAGCTGGCTCCTGAGGTCACTACATCTTTGACTCAGTGGTGACACAGAGGATGCCTGAGATCAGGAAGCAAGATTGTATAGTTTGTCAAGGTTTTTCCTGACTGAGCATCAAGGTATTCAATGCAGGGAACTCCAGGACATCTCAGCCTTTCCTAAGATAGAAGCTTCTGGAGGCTTCATTGTCTGGAAAAGCCAAATTGTGTTTTTATTTTGGAGAGGTAGCAGACATCAGGAGACCTGTACTCCTATTCTGACTCTTTACTAGTTGTATGACTTTAGGCAAATAACTTCACATCTCTTACTCATAGTTTCCTCATCCTGAAAATGGGGTAATTGCATCATCTTCTTCATAGGATTATTATGAGGAAACTCATTAACTTGGGAATTCCCTCCCATGAGTCAGTTTGAAACCACTCCATGTTTGCCTATTCTCTCTGTGATTCTTATCCATGACTTATAAAAAATTCCTCATGGAGGTCCATCCAACAAACCAGAAGTTTTTCTCTCACAATATTGAGAAGGAAGGAAGAAGGAAAAGAGATAAGAAAGAAAGAACATTTATTAAGTGTGAAAATGGCATGGATGCTTCTTTTGTCCATATAACTTCCCATATTTGCCCAAACTCCAAAGGTGACATTTACTTTGAAATATTTCTTCCATTATCTGGATGGCTGGAGATTACTTCCTTTAGGTTGGTTCCTTTATTTTGTGCTAAAATCCAAATACCTCTGGAACTAATAATTAGCATTTAACTATTAGTTAAGGAGTTGATCAAGATCTTCTCAAACTGTCCCATAAAATGGCTAAGGCATTGTATTGCAGAATCACACACACACACACATACACACACACACACACACACACATGCACATACAAGAAGGTGATGGGTAGGGGAAAGATGGGCTGATTGGGGTGTTGGTATGCAGGCTTTGAGCAACTTCCCTGCTGAGAGGAATGGGAAAAGAGAAAATGAGAGGGCTTTATCTCTACAAGGCCATTTCCTCTACATACACAAATGAATCTATTCTATCCCATCTTCTCCAGCAGATTGTCCCCACTATTATGTACAGTCTTACTTAATTTTAATCTCACCACATCTTCTGGCTGTTTTTCTACTACTTTCCCTCAGCCTTAAAAAAAACCTCTTACTTGACCCATCTATCACCACTAACTATTTATATTCTATATTTTTCTTCCCCTTTGAAACTTTAGGTCATCCATAACCAATGCCTTTATTTCCTTTTCTTCTACTTGCTTAATTCTTCATTCTGATTTTGTGTCTCATCATTCAGTGAAAACTGCTTTCTCCTAAGTCACCACTGATCTCCTAATTGCTAAATCCAATAGTCTTTTCTCAGACCTCAACCTGCACCTTTGACATTTCTTTCTCTCTAGGTTTTCAAGATGCACTTCTTTCTTGGTCTCCCTCCTCCCTTTCTGACCATTCCTTCTTAGTCTTCTTTGCCAGATCTTCAAGATTGTCTCTACAGTCACAGGCATCCTCCAAAATGCTGTTCTGGGCCTTTTTGTCTTCTCCCTCAATTTTATTTCACTTGGCAATCTCATCAATTATTACTTGTCATCTCTATGCAAATGATTCTTAGATCCATTTACTCTGCACTAATCTCCTTCTTGTCCTTTATTCTTGAATTTCCAACTGCTTAGTGGATGTCTCCAACTAGTGGTCAAAATAGAACACATTATTTTCCCCTCAATAATCCCTTCTCTTTATTGTTGAGGACACCATCATCCTTCTAGTCATCCAAACTCACAACTCAGTCAGTCTCAACTCTTCACTATCTCACCTTCTGATAACTAATCTGTTGCTAAGTACTATTCATGCTACCTTTATAACATATCTCATCTCTCCAACATTGACATCACTCTAGTGCAGACCTTATATAAATTCAAGCTATTATCAAAGTGTTAAGATACGTATATATTTTTTTCTGGATATGGGGAAGTAAATTAAATATTTGGAATTCACACTTCTTTTCCTGATGGTTGATCCACAAAGGACATCTTGAATTTCTCTCTAAGTAGGTGTCAGGCTCAGTGGATATAGTTGGCAACATTTATTGATTATTCTGGCTGCCTCCCATTGAAACAAATGATTTCCAGGATAGAATAAGGAATCATGGGATCATAGAATATTAATCTGGATGGCAGTTTTAGAACTCCTTTAGTCCAGCCCCTCATTTTATAGATGAGAAAACTGAGACCCATAGAGGTTATGACTTACCCAACATCACAAAAACTATCCCTTTCTTTAACCTATTTTCTCTCTCTCATCTTTTTGGGAGAGGGAAAATTAGGAAGATCAGGAAACAGCAAATATTCCAAAAGAAATCCAAGTTAGGGCTAAAAGTAGAAGGCAAGAAAGGGAACCACAGTTCCTTTTTTTTTTTTTATTCAAATGCATATTGGCTCCATAGCCAGACTCTGTCTAATGTTTTCCATTGCTTTGGAATCTTGTTCACATCAATCAACATGCATTTATTAAGCACCCACTGTTTGCCAAGCACTGTAGCAAAGCTTTGGATAGTTGGTATCAGTTTTGGTGGTGCAAAAGTGGTCAATGCCATAATGAACAGCAGCCATAGAGGTAATGTTCCAGACCAATATATATCTACAGGGTCCTTGGTCCCTATAGTCAGACATTCTCCAATTATTTCCACAAAACCTTCTGGTCCTTCTAGAAAACTCCCTTTGAACTTTCTCCTCACAATTCTAGGGAGGTGTTGTGCCACTTAGAAAGATGAGCAATCCCTTCTTCCCTTGAGAATTTACTCCATTGGCCTATGGAGGAGGAAGGAGTCCAGAGGTTCTTAGTATGAGTTGTCTACAACCAATATCCCAGGGAATGAAAGAACTTCTTCAGATTGGTGAAGATCTTGGGGGTAGTTTAAAAGTTCCAGGCCATTCCCTAAGTCACCATGGGCTTGAGTAATCCAAGGACAATCCCAGCAACCCTGGCTCAGTGGTGTTCCAAGCATTCTCGGCAGTCAAACTATACCAGCGGTGTCTCTGTCTCTATAGTCCTACTATTCAGCGAGCTGTTTTTCCTCTTTTTCCCTGACAAGGAATAAAAGACAAAGCACAGAATTCAGTAAAATTAATTTCAAAACATTTGTTAAATGCCCACTATGTGCCAAGTATCATGCTAGGTGCTGGAGATTTAAAAACAAAAATGAATGCATCCTTTGTTCTTAAAGTGCTTCAATGACTCAGGAAGAAAAATAAGACTGATGACTTTGTGCAGCTCTGCCTCACTTAAATCCAATTCACACATAAGTCAAGATATCACTTTGTGATGTCATTGGTTGTCTTCAAAAACAAAGGACAACAAAAAAAGTTGGTATTGTACAAAGTATATAAACCTCTGTAAATCTCAGCATCACTATGCTGGGAAGAACTGCTATGTATTATTTAGCTCTGGGCAGCCTTTCCCTAAATCATTATAGGGGACTATCTCTTCCAATCTCTGAGGGGATTTCATAACGTTTCCTGATCCATCCCCTGCTGTTAATGTTAAAGAATGACAAATTAATCTCTATATCTAACTTCAGTCTTTCCTGATACAAATTTATTCATATAAGGCACATGAAGGCTGAAATTATAATTGAGATCATTTTATAATTGGAGGCTCTTAACTCTTTTGATTTCATGAATCCCTTTGGCAGTCTATTGATTCTCTTGTCAATCTCTTTCTCAAAATAGTGTTTTAAAATACATAAAATGCATAGGATTATAAAGAAAACCAATTTTATTAAAATACACTTATCAAAAACATAAAAAGCCAACAATTATCGCCCCCAGGTTAAGAATCCTTAAGAACCTTAGTCTTCATTTTACAGATAAATAAATGGAAACCCAGTGATGATTTGTCCAATTAATGGGAGAGCTTGGATTAGAACCTGCTCTCCCAACAACCAGCCCAATGTTCTTTAAATGACATTATATCAATGTCACTTTAGAAGAAACCTAGTTTCTGCAGCCTTCACTATATGCTGATATGCTTTTCCCTGAAGTTCATAATCTATATTTGATGGTGATATAAATGGATTTAAAATGACCGCATCAGCCTTGCAAAGGATTTTCTAAGTTAGTTAAACCTCTGTGCAGTGGTAGCAGAGGCATAAAATATATCATCAAGGACATACATGACCAAAAAAGGAAGTAGGCAGTCCATGAAATTCAAGTGTGAGAGACAACTGATGGATGGACACTCTGAATGCTGCAATGGTGTCCATGATTTACAACAAGAACCGGAGGAAGGTCTGCACTAGGTTGTTTCTCAATTCAGTTCAATTCCTCAAAGGAGAGATAAGAGAAAGGAAAAGGGAAGAATTGCAAAGGATGAGGAAGCATGAATGGGCAGTGTGGTTCAGGACAGAGTGTGCCATTTGGGGGTTTCAATCCTGGCTCTAATATTTAACTACCTGTCTGACCTTGAGCAAGGTTTAACTTCATGTTCCAGTGTTTCAATTTCCTCATTTGCAAAATAAGAGAGTTGGGCTAGATGATTTCTAAAGTCTGTATTAGGTCTTATGATCTATAATTTTGTTATTCTATGCCAGACTGACCCCTTCCTTCTAGTCCTACTTTCCCCTGTCCCCCCAAGTTGAGAAGGTTATTTAGCATAACACATACTATAGTTTTTTACAGACAAGAATGCAAGTGGTTTGATTTCCAAGTCTTATCTCCTTCCCACCTCTGGGTGCCCTCCTGCAGCAACTTCAAGGGATCTTACCTGAGCAGAGGGCACAGTGCCATATGGAGAGGATCCCAGCTAGCAGCAAGAACAGGGAGATGGACACTGCCACTATAAGGATGTCTTTGTAGGATTTATCCCCTGGTCCTAGGCAAAAGACATTCAAGGTTAGAGTTAGAGGTAGTCGCTGAGTACTTGAAGCAGCTGATCCTTTGGTGGGGGCCAAAGAAACCACCCTTCTTTCCCTCAACTTTTCTTACCCCTCCAATCTCTTTTCTATGTCTCTTTCCTTCTCTCAGGAGCCCAGGAATCATTCCTGAGGATGGGGATGAAAGAAGGGTCTCTGTTTAAAAGGATCTAAGTAGTACCCTGTGTATGTTGGGGTTTGGAGAGCACCTTCTTCACAATATCCCTTTTGGGTATTATTCTCATTTTGCAGATGAGGAAACTGAGATCTATTTAGCAAGATTTTGTAAGTGGTTCTACTCCCAACAAAACAAAACTTATACTCAATTTTTCTGACTCTCAGGTCAGTGAGTGCTCTTTGCATTGTCATGTCAACGCTTAAAAGCATGCACATGCATTCTGCACTTTTAGCACCTGTCCACGTATGATGTTCACACTCTCATAAACCTGAGAGAAAAGAACTAACTTGATCTAGTGGAGGGAGTCTGGGAAGCCTGTTTTTAGAGATCAGGCAAAGGTTCTTTCTGGGGCCCGAAGAGTGAGGGATAGAGCAGAGTAAACATAAACACTCCTAGAGACTTTAAAGCTATATAACATCCCCTAATGCTCAACTCTTAACATTTGTTTGCAATGGGGTTCAGGGAGAAGGAACCCTGAATTTTCAGTCAAATCCTGGGGTTACCTTGTCACTAGGTTTTTGGCCCTAGGTTAATTTTTAAATTTTTCTCTGCCCCAACAGTTTCTTCCATCTGTAAACCAGAATGTTTAGAGAGAAGCTCTCCCTCATCGTGTGGATGAGGCAAAAACTCTCAAGCACTATAGAAATATGAACTATTATTATGCCTAAGGGATCTTATTAAACCAGGGTCAATTATACTATGGGGGAAAAGCTTCCCTCCCTTCCCCACCCCAGTGTTTTATCCAGGTGAAGCCAAATTAAAAAGATCATTAAAAACAGGATTATAAGGTCAAAGAAGTTATAAAAGGGAAACCAGGTGGGGTTGATGTAAGAGAAGAAGGGACAGTTTCATCTCATGGTGAAACTATAAGTGGATCACTATATTTGTGGAAATCTTTTTACAAAGCTGTGGATTTGTTTATTTGTTTGTTTTAGCTTCAGGGAGCTGTCCACTTTCTTTTTTCTTCCTCTGCCCTGTCCCAAATCATTGATTATTGGAGTAAGTGGAAAACTCCACTGTGGAGTTTCCACAGGTTGGGGGCCCAAAGGATTGGTCTGACCATGAAGCATACCAGTATTCTGGAGGCAACTTTTCCAGGGGATGACGGCCACCGAATCCCAGCTGACAGGGTTGGACACAAAGCAAGAGTAGACGGTATCCTCATCCCCTGGCCCCAAGGAGATCCTCAGCACCTGACTATCCATGAAGAGACCCTGCTGGGGGTCCCAAAGCTCAGCTGAGCCTTCTCGCTGCCAGCTGTAGGTCACTGCATTGTTATTGGGAACCATACAGGACAGGAAGACTTGGCAGGTCCTGGGTGGTTGTGTGCCACCTGCTACAGCAATGAAAACTTGCACTGTGGGTCTGGAAACTGCTTCTGGGAAAAGAACACACACCATGGAGCTAATGTTATACAGGTTATTAATTATACTGGACACAGCCATGTAGGGTGGACTGTGTGACTTTGATTCTGCCTCTCCTTTGCCTACTTAAGCATTACTGAACCATCCCTGAGGTACAAGGAACGAAGGAAAAGGGAAAAACATTTATTAAACACCTACTATGTGCCAATCAGGAAGACTGGGTTTCAATCTTTCTCTCTTACACACTGGGGCTCTGTGATGCCAGCAAGTGATTGAATCCCTTGGTGCTCTAGGCTAGGGGTTCTCAAAGTATGATCCACAGAAACCTTTTCAGAAGGCCTACAAATTCAAAATTAGTTTTTATTTCTAAGGTGGTAAATCTCTATAAATATATTCCACATAAACAAAAATTCTGTGAATAGATCCTCAATAATTTATAATAGTATAAAAATATTGAGAACAAAAATTTGAGAGCCACTGGTCTAAACAAGTCTGTGTGGCTAAGTCAGTGCTGTCTTGCATAGGGGAGAGGGAATAGCCTCATCCTACACCCATAGAATCATGGATCTATCCTCTCCATGCCCCATTCAAAATTACCTTTATATAACTTTTAAGTCCTTCAAAGCCTACCATGTGAATATGCAATGAACCAGATTTGGAGGTGGAAGAGGCCTTGGAAAGGGGAGGTGATCCAGACCAATATTCTCTCCAGTTTTACAGAAAAAGGAAATTGAAGCCTTGGAAAGTTAACTGTCTTGTTCAAGATCCCAAGCTGACTTTGGAGCCAGACCCTTTTCACTTTACCCTGCTGCCTTCCATGATTCAAATATTATTACCTACTGCCATTTCTGACACTTTACTACTTGTATCAAGACCCTCTGGGAAGTTCAGTGGACAGTGTAGGGCCTGGAATCAGGAAGCCCTTAGTCCAGATGCTTAATTAATTGTGTGACCTGAATAAATCACTTTATCCTATTTTGCCTCAGTTTCCCCATCTGCAAAAGTTGGAGAAGGAAATGGCAAAACACTCCAGTATTTTTGCCAAGTAAACCCCAAATGCAGTTTTCAGATACACCTGAAAAAGACTAGACAACAATATCTGTATCAATGTGGATAGGTCACTTATTCTCTTTAGAGTTCGGTTTTCTCACACAGAAGATACTATGGATTCTGATGTCCCTTCTGGCTCAAGTCTATGACCTTATAATCTCCATTCAGGTAATTAGGGAAATTAAATGACTTGTCTACAAATCACATTCTGACTTAATTGTCTAGCATTTCATGGTTATGTGACCCTGTCAATTAATAAATATTTGTTAAGCACCTACTATGTGTTAGGCATTGTCCAATTCATTTCCCTTTTCTTAACCTCATTTTCCTCTTCTGTAAAATGGAGATAACTCTATCTATATAAAAACTATGTCAATGTGAACTGATAAAAAGACAGTGTGTAGAGATCCTTTCTGAAGATTTATGGGAAAAGGTAAGCAAGAACCTTTACTGGAGTGATAGAGTTCCACTCTGACCACTGTCCACTGTCCACTGGACTTGAAGTCAGAAAGATGAGTTCAAGAACTGCCCTCGGACACTTATTAGCTGAGTGATCCTGGCACTTGATCTCTCTGTGACCCAATTTCTTCATCTATAACATAAGGAGTTTACTTCGAATATTCCTGCTAGCTTTCAATCTAAGATCCTTTGAAGATATCAAAGAGAAAGAACAAACTGCTTTTTAATACTT
Organism: Sarcophilus harrisii; assembly: GCF_902635505.1. Lineage (NCBI taxonomy): Eukaryota > Metazoa > Chordata > Mammalia > Dasyuromorphia > Dasyuridae > Sarcophilus > Sarcophilus harrisii. The sequence continues at coordinate 362,708,281 of NC_045429.1, read as the reverse complement.
CAAGGACTTGAGATGCCCTCTGAAATTTAAACAATTAAGAAGCTAATTATAAATCATTGTTATCTAATCTCTAAGCAGATCCCTTAGGGATTCCACTGGGCAGCCTTGCCAGCCGTGTTCTAGCCACGGTGTATTTGAAAATAATGAAACAGCTATTTATTTGAACGCACCATTCAGAGATTTCTTGTGACCAGTTTTCAGCCTTGTCCCACCTGTCTTGACCCTCCAACCCCAGAGGGAATCTCCATTGTGGACTGTGGATTATTTGTGTCTTTTCTCACTCACTCTTCCTTACAAGATAATTAAGATCTGATTTTGTATATTGAAGGAAACAGAAGTCATCAATTCTTCATTCCCCGCATTTGTGCCTCTCAGGCAAGGTTTGAAAATTTTGCCTCCTGTCAGATACTATCCATCAAAACTTTTGACTTCCATGTGGACTTAGCATAAAATAAATACCAATGAGCCACAAGGGAGAGAATTTTCTAGGAATATGAACATATGATTTATAATTTTTTAAAAAAAGTGCCTATCAACTGATGATGAAAGATATGTACCCCTTGATAGAAGAGTTATGGCCTGAAGAGACGGAATGAAATAAACATTCTTACCCATGGCTACCATATGGATTTGTTTTGTTTGATGATGCTTATTTGTTACAAAAACGCATCTCTTCACATGCTGTTAGCACCTAGCTCCACATAGTAATTAATAAATGCCTCTTGACTGACTCTGTTTGCTGCACCTAACTATCTGTCTACATTACTTATTCTTAGTCCCTGTTCTCTAGGCTAGGTGAGACTTTGAAAGTTCTAGGCTCATTCTGGCCCCCTCTTCAACTCAAGTAGGAGCCCCTAAGAAGCTGCAGGATGTGGTGGGAGGAGGTAGAAGGGAGGGCATGAAGAATGAAAGAGATTAGAGAGGAAGGACTTTTTGAGAAAACTAGAATCTCTTCTGAATTTCTGAAGGGCAATTGTATATGTGACAGTGAACAAACTATTTAGAATTGGAACTTAGATATTTCTATCCCTTCTGCTCTAGAATAATAGTAATATTAATAAAATAGTTCTAATTAGTAATAAATTAATTATAGTTAGTAATAAATTTTATATAGTGCTTTAAGTTTTATTATTAATAAAATTTGGTTTAATTTAAAATTCAGACAATAAAAATGTGGATTATTATTTATTATTATTTTCTTAGCATATTTATTTTTATTTTATTAACATTCCCAATGCTTAGCATAGAGTCTGGCATATAGTAGGAATTTAATAAGTGTGTATTGTCTAACCATGAAGCATTTTACATCTCATCGAACCTCAGAACAACTCTTTGAGGTATTAGCCCCAGGAAGGGGGTGATGGAGGCTGCCAGGGACAAAGGTAGGCTCCACTTACCATACACAGTGAGCTGCATGGTCCGGCTTTCAGTCCGGCCCTCGATGTCCACTAGCAGAAGTGAGAAGTTGCCGCTGTCCCCTTGTTCCAGTGGCTGGATCTGCAGGCTGAGGTTGCTATGCAGCTGGATCCTGCCCAGGAATCGTGAGTCATACAGGATCTCTGGTTCCCCATGGAAGAATGTGGCCATAAGTTTTTCTGAAGGCGACAGGGACCTCCAGATGGCATCACGTACTTGGAAACCAGGGGGTATTTCTGCTTTCAGCAACACAGAGCCCCCCATCAGCCCCTGAACCTGGGCCCAGACAGCTGGGAGCAACACTGAAGGGAAGAACAGTATCATCAGGTTAGGAGGATCCCTCTTTCTTCCTCAGGATCATAGAACATTAGAGTGCAAAAAATCTTGGAAATCAACATTCAGACTTTCCCTTCCTCCATTTAACAAGTAAGAAAGCTATGGGTCAGAAATATTATGATTTGTCCAAAGTCACATAGCATACAGGTATCAGAGCAAGGAGTTAATCCAAGGCTTCTGATTCCACATATAGTGCTTTTTATTTTTTGATATAGCACAAAGACTTTATTTTAGACCAGAATGAAATATGGCCTTGACTTAACAGAATGTAGATAGATGATAGATAATGCTTATATAGTATGTTAAGATTTGCAAAAAAAAAAGTGCTTAGTAAATTTTGTCTTATTTCAACCTCATAACAACTTTTGGATGCAGGTTGCTATTATTATTCCCATTTTACAGGTGAAGAAATTGAGGCACACAGAGGTTAAGTGAATTGCTCAGGCCTTCCTGACTTCAGGTCCTTGCTCCATCCTTTGAGGAACATAATCCACAATGGGGTACATAATAGATGATGATGATGATGATGATGATGATGACAATAATGACAATGAATAATCAGCATTTATGTAGCACTTAAGGTTTGTTTCAAAGCACTTTATATGTGCTACCTCAGGTATATTGAGAATTTGATATTTGGTTATATTAATAAATGATAATTGCACTTACTTCAAAGGGTTGTTCTAAGGATTAGAACAACTTTTTGAAATAAGTGCAATTATCATGTCTACTTTACCCATGAGGAAACTGAGGGTATGAAAGACTAAGGTCATAAAGCAAATAAGAATTCCAACTCACAGCTTCCTGACTCTAAATGCAACATTGTGCAACTTATCTGAATAGTAGAATATAATCTGTCCCCTGCAAGCAAAACAAATTTGCAGCTTTCTTATTCCAAAGAACATCTCTCTTTACCTTATAAGAGAGTCTACAGATTACAGCAGTTAATATTGACAAGAAGGGAAGAGCCTTCTATTAATGAATAAATTTCTTTTATTGAGCACTAACTGTGCACCTAAGTCTGTTCTAAATTGCTCGGGATTTAAATAAAAAAAATTAGGCAGCCCCTAATGTCAGCAATATTTGCAAGGAGTATTGACAACAAAGAATAGTGGGAACCAGATTTGCTCCGAATGACATGGATACCAGCCTTCTTCTGTATGTTTTTATACCCCTGCCCTCATCTTCACCAAGCCTGAGCTCTCTCACCTCTGTTACTCATTTGGATTTTCAATTAGGCCCACAGTGGAGAGGTCTGCCTAATTCAAGAATTTGTTTTCTTCAATTTCTCCAGACCCATGATGGCCAGTGACCACTCATCTGGCTCAAAGTTAGAAAATTATGGGATTCCCTATATTTAGGAAAACAGGTTGCTAGGCTATGTCTGAGATCTCAGACTGCTCAATTTAATTGAACAGACATTAAGAGGCCTACTAAATGGCAAAGGCAGATAGATATAGCATGTATTCTGCTCTTAAGAAATCTGTTACTTGTTGGGGGGTAGGTGGTAGCAGAAGGTAAGAAGGAAATAGTACAATGACAAGTTTGGGATCTTGGGTAAATAACTTCCCATTCCAAGCTTCAGTTTCCTTATCTATAAAATGAGAGTTAGATTAGATCATTCCTAAGGTATCCTCTGGCTTTAAATTTCTATAATCCTCTAAGGGAGAAAGGAGACAGTGAATAAGACCCAAAAATGCTGAACTGGCTGGATTTGAAGGAAAGTTAGATGATTGTATCAACTGGAATAGAAGGCAGAGGCTATCTAGCCTGAATCCCTCAGGTAAGGAACCAACAGACCCAGGATTTGAATCCAGATGCTTAGATGTAAATCCATTCTTCTATGAGATATGTAGAATATTACTTCTTGGTTGTGCATCTGTGTGTGTCTGGGAGTGTGAGTATGGGAATCTGAGTGGATGAGTAAATGTGTATGAGTATGAGTGTGAATGCATATATATGTGTATGTGTGAGTATGTTAGAGTCTCAGTGAGTAAAATGTGTATGAGTGTGAGTGTACGAATATGTGAGTGAGTATGTATGTGTAAGTGTGAGTAGGAGTGATTTAGTGTATGAGTAAATGTCTGAGTGTATGAATATATGTGTCTATGAGTGTATGAGTATATGAGTATCTGAATAAATATGTGAATGAGCATCTGAGTAAATGTATGTGAGTGTGATTGTAGGAATTTACATATATGTCTGAATATATGAGTGTGTATTGCTGTATCAAAGTATGAGCGTGTGTGTGTGTGTGTGTGTGTGAGTGAATGTATATGTGACTTTGAGTCTGTGTCATTGAGGCACAGTTAAGTGATAGAGCAGAAAAAGTCCTAAGCTGATAGTTAGGAAGACCTGAGTTCAAATTTATCCTCTGACATTTGCTAATTGTATTACCCTGATCAAATAATTTAACCTGTTTGCCTAGTTTCCAGTTTCCCCACCTGTACTTCTCAACATAGTTGTGAAAGTCAAATCAGATAATAGATATAAATCACCTCACAAACTTTAAGGTACTAAATAAATGACTTTTATTATTATTATTATTAATCTCTGGCCACTACGTCTGGTGATAACTTCATTTTCTGAGCCTTCTAGTGCAGTCCTATTGAGCTCAAACAATGTTTAAAGAGCAAAACAGGGGTACGCTGTAGGCTTAAGCTATTAAATTTAATCTGTTTTATGAACACTTTTAAAAGTCTAAACAATCATCAAAACAAGCCCTGATTTGTAGTGTTTTCCAATCTTTGAGGTGTAAAAGCTCACACTGAAAATTTATCAGTCTCTTGGCTAGCTGTTTAGAGCGGGTTCCAGCACACCCCTGACATCATTGGAAGTTAAAAGGAAAGAAGTTAGAGCCCCAAACCAGAAATTTGAAAGATTGGAAGAGAGAACAAAAAAGAAAATTGTTTCTTCTTTTAAGCCTTACAAATGGGCGACCCTTCCTGGCTGCGGGGCTAGTCCTTTTAGGTACATATCCTAATTCTTGTCTCAGGAAGCAAATAGTCAATCAGGAGGTTCTAGAGGCATGTGTGTCATAAGAAGGGACCAGGGTATATGCTCAGTCCCTTTGTATTTCCCCTTCTCCAATGCCCCCAAACTTCATGGGCTCTAACAGGCCAACCAAGAACCTCTGGCCAAGCACAAGAGACCAGTGATATATCCATCCCCGTACTCCATGGACATACCTGTTATACCTGCAAGATGAGATCACTAAACAAGACATCTTTTCCAGCTCTAAATCCTATGATAAAGGCTTAAGATGTGTTTCTCCCAGAAATCATTTGCATTTTTGAAAAGAAGTTTCTGTTTTAAGAACAGAAATGTCTTAACTTTCCTTCAGGGAGTAAATAAAAGCTTGGCAAGCTATCCCTGAAAATTTGCCAACCTCTAATCAAAACTCTTTTGGAATCCTGCTATATTTTCCAGTCAGTGCTACAGCTCAGGATAACAAGTGTTATAAAATATACTAAGTTCTAAGGGCACACTAGGATCATCTGGGATCATAGGCTTTAGATTTGGAAAGAGATTTATGAGTACTCAAACTAATTCATTTTACAAATAAGGAAAGCGTGGCCTAGAATAGGCCCAGGATCATGACATTTTATTATTCTTCCTAAAAGTCCCTCTTGCTCCAACTATGAGATGATCAATGCCAGTTCCAATGATCTTGTGATGAAAGAAGCCATCTACACCCAGAGAGAGGACTGTGGGAACTGAGTGTGGATCACAACATAGCATTTTCACTCTTTTTGTTGTGGTTTGCTTGAATTTTATTTTCTTAATTTTTTTCCTTTTTGATCTGATTTTTCTTGTGCAGCAAGATAATTGTATAAATATGTTTATACATATTTGATTTAACATATATTTTTAACATGTATAACATATATGGGATTGCTTGCTATCTAGGGGAGAGGGTAGGGGGAAGGAGGGGAAAATGTGAAACACAAGGCTATGCAAGGGTCAATGTTGAAATTATTGATCTTTATTGTTGATTATTGTTGAAAAATTACCCGTGCATCTGTTTTGAAAATAAAAAGCTTTAAAAATAAAGAGATTTGAAGGTTGCTTGTTAGTTATAGGAGATATTGGGCACATCTGTATTCACCTTTAGCAGTCAGTCATCTCTTTTTAGTTCTTATATTTCCACAGTAAGGAAGGCTAATCTGTTGGTTTCTAGCTAAAAGTAAATGGAAGTTATATTGTCTAAGCAAACATCAACTGTCCATGAGCTGAGGCAGGAAACTGACCTAAATTAGCCATTTTCCATGGACAAACTACAAAATGGATGTGTCACATGTCAGTAAATGAGAATTGATTAGAATCACCAATTCTACCATCTCCTGATTCTCAATTTCTGACTCTCACTGTGGGTTCCTGATTGGAGCAATAATGTATCCTCCCCTCCTTCATGTTCCCAAGCTTAAAAACTCAGTCTATCTTGGTTTTTTTTTCAGAAAAAACTAAATGAATGTTAAAAAGTAGATTTTTTTAAAAAAAAGATTATATTTGGTGCATTGGAAAGAATGATGGATTTGGAATAGTTCAAAGTGTAGTTCTTGGATTGTCCTTAGCTAAGTCACTTACTTTTTCCAGGCTTCTCTTTTCTCAACTATAAAATACTACATGTATACTCAGACTAGATGGACCAGATGGTCTCCATGGTTCCAATTGTCTCTCAATCTATGATTCTATTATACTATGAAAAAGAAATTCCATCCTGGCTTTGGAGGTGAGATATATTTGTGTATATACCATATTTCTAAGAGTTACTACTTTGTCAATGTAGGCAACTCCTTCTAGCAATTAAGTTTTTGACTACCCTTCTGTGAGTTGGTAGATGATTTAAGAATGGCTTTGGTCAAAGTAAGTCATTACCATTGACCAAACTTAGCTAGAGTGGATTCATAGATGGCACACGTATAGGCAAAAGCCAAGCACATTTCCAAAGCCTTTTCATCTATCAAAAGCTGCCAAAATTTCTGTTCCATTGGTTTAGATTTTAACATTGAGAGATTACTTATCCTCATGATGAGGCACTGAAACAGACTTTATTGGAAAAGTTGAAATACAATAAAGTTTAAAACAAAAAACTTTTGCTCAACAAAATGGAATAGCTTAAGCATGAAAAGGAAACCAATAACTTGAGAAAAATACAAATGACCACCATCACCCATCCAAAAGCTTCCCATCAAAAATAACATGAAGAACTAACAAATACAAAAAAGGAGTCAATGACCAGATCCTCTTTGAGGAATGTCAAAAGGGTAAATAGGCATTAGGAAATCAATTTTCTCTACTGAATAGAATGATGACCATGAGTTCAGGAAGACATGGATTTGAATTCTGATTCTGAAAACTACTAGCTATGTAGTTCTGGGCAAGTCATTTGATTTCTCTAAGCCTTTCCTCATCTGTTAAATGAAGGGATTGGAGTTGGTAGCTTTAATGTTCCTTCCAACTCTAAAGTTATCCACTGACTCTATGAATTATTGTTATTATGAATTAATCTGTGATTGTTCTAAGGCCTTGAGATGCTATGATGAGGACTCTAATCTTCTAAACCTATGCCAGTGAATCACCAACTCGGTAAAATACTGTGACAATGGAAAAGTTTGAATCTGGAGACAGACTATTTGTCACCCAAGGACCAACCTTAATGTGTTCAGAGAGGCTCATCAATAGAAAGCTGGAGGGAGGGAGGATCAATAAAGGCATGAAGGCTGTGTTCTAATGTATAGTGAGTCACCCACACAGAAGAAAGCACCAAGCTTTGGAAGTACTAGAAGAAGGTAATGTAATAATGATTCATATTTGTATAGTATTTTAAGGTTAACAAAACACTTTATTCTTTCCAAGGTTACTTTCACACATTATGCCATTGTTCTTAACAAAATTGTATGGTTACTGATACTATAATATCAGGATTTGACTTTCCCTTTTGAGGTTTTGGTATATCATAGTTAGGCATAAAAAATTGAATGGGATTTTTTGGGGAGTTTTGGGGAAGCTACAGAGATACCCAACGACAGCAGATGACACAGGAAAAGTTTAGAAACTCAAAAACACATAAACATATGTGGATAATTAATATTGATATGTATATGATATCAACCCAGATTTTACAGTTAGAAACTGTAAACACTCCATAAAGAAAAAGAAAAAAATCAGATTTCTTTTCTGGTAGGAAAGGAGGGCCAAACAATTTTACACAGATTTTCCAGATCGAGGTGAGAGGGGGCACCTACCTCTTCTAGCCTCCGTGATGTAGGAGAGATAACTATATTGTTAAATTAGTTTGAGCAAACTCTAGGATATTAAAAATATAGAAAAGTATGTGTCAAAGAGTATGTGAATCAGAATCTCAACCACAAAATCTTTAAAACTGGAAGAAAATGTAAGGATTATTGAGTTCAACCCTTTTATTTAAGCATGGACAAATAGACCCAAAATGATGATGAGACTTTTTTAAACTCACACATCAAAGATTAAATTGGAAAAAAGTTCCATCAATTAACAAAGTAAGTAGATGGCAGATAAGTCTAAATGCCATTACAGATCTGTGCCCTTGAGATCTATTAAGAGTTTGGGTTTGACACTCAATATACAAAAAATCTGAGGATCTGAGTTTGAATCTCAGATTCTGCTAGATTCCAGTTGTGATCATGGCACCTCATTCTAATACCATGAGTCTCAGTTTCCTATAGGATCCTTTCCAGATTTAAACCTATGATTCTTTGACTATCAGTTTAGAGAACTTGCAATAAAGAAACTCCTTTCCCCTAGGCAGATTGCAATCTAGGTAGCTGCCCAGCTGGCTAACTAAATATTGCTTTTAAGTAAATCGCTATAACTTTGTAAAAATAACACATTTACTAAGATTTTTTTTAAAGGAGAACTTGTTGATAGTTCCTTTTTCTTTGTAAAGTTGTGTAAATTCTGATTATGTTAAAGGAACTCTATAATAAACACCATGATCAAGTTTTTGTCCCTTGAAGATAAAAGAGGAACCGTGGGTCACTAATCACTTGGATTGTATGAACTTCCCAAACATTGGGGTTTTTGGTTAAAAAAGTTAGTAGTCTCATGTTGTCAATTCACCCTAAAGGAAATAGGTGAAATCTTTACTCTTTCAAAGAAACTTCTCTCATCCCAATAAGACAGTTAGATAACACAGTGAACAAAGTGCTACACTTGGAATAGAGGAAAGACCTGAATTCAAATCCTCCTCAGATACTTACTAGCTTGGTGGGCTGGGCAAGTCACTCTGTTTGCCTCAGTTTCCTCAACTGTAATGGAGATAATAAAAGCATCTATCTCTCAAAATTTTTGTGAAGATCAAATGAGATGATCTCTGTAAGATGCACAGCATCTGGTATATAATAGATACTATGAAAGTGTTAGCTATTATTATTACTACTAACACATATTCCCATCCTAACTTAAATCTTCCATTATTCTATGACTATAGACAAAGATGTTAAATACACAGAGCTGAGCAAAGAATAGCTGTTGATCATGTGGTGGCCAAGAGAAGACAAAATGGAGGATTCCACACCGGCTTTAAAAATTCACAGATGACCTTCTTTTCATAACAACCTTGTGGAACAGGTAGCACAAGTGTTACATTTGTTTTACAGAACAAGCTCAGGAAGTGAAGTTATTTATCTATAATCACATAGTTTGTGTTCCAGCTGGCATTCAAACATTGGGCTCCTACCTCCAAATGCCCTCAGAATGATAGCATTCCTCATACCACTTAGGTGTCTAAATAGATCATACACTGGACTTGAAATCAAGAAGACCTGACCCAAATTATGCTTCTGACTCTTATTAACCATGTCACCCATGATTTCTATGGTCTTCACTTTCCTCATCTGGAAAAATGATGATGTTAGTCTTGATGGCCTATTTTTATTCAAAACACTATATTGGAATAAACATAGTTCCTGACTTCGAGGAGATTGCCTTCTGAGTGTAGGGATGAAGGAAATACAATATGTATAGAGATAATTAACCACAAAATATGAACAAAGTTATATAAAGATATAACAAACAGCAGTTAAGAGATATAGTGGTTAGAATACTGGATCTGGGTCAGAAAGTCTTAAGTTCAAATTCTGCCTTAAGTACTTGCTAACGTTGTGACTGTGGACAAGTAATTTAACATTTTTCCTCCTAAGTAAAATGAGGATAATAATATTACCTACTTCTCAGGGCTGTTGTGAAAAACAAATAAGATAATAATTGCAAAATGTTTTGTAAAACTTAAAATGTTAGAAATGTTAGTTGTTGTTGTTATTGTTATTCATAAAGGTGATGAAATCTAAGCTGTGCTTTGAAGGAATAATAAATATTGGAGACACAGAGGACAGAGAACAGAGATTACATTAAAGGCAGTAACAACAAAATAAGATTAAAGAAGGTAGGTGGGAGCCAGACTTTGGGGGTTTTAAAATTCCAGCCAGGCTAGGGATTTTCCATTTTATTCCAGTTGCAATAAGAAGCCATGAATATTTTTTTTAGTATGGAGTGACCTGGTCAAATCAATGTTTTTGGAATATCAATTTGACAGCTGTGGGCAAAGAGTATATTGAAGTAGGGAGATGCTAAGAAGCAGGGAGACCAATTAGAAGGCTATTGCAATAGTCTGGGTGAGAGATAAGGGTATGAACCAGGGTAGAGGCTATGTGAGTGGAGATAAGCAGACAGATTGTGAGAGATGTATCGAAGAAGAATGTACAAGTCTTGGTAAATGATTGGATGTGGGGGTAAAAGAGAGCAATAAGTCAATGATAAAACCAAGGTTATGAACAGGAGTGACTGAAAAATATGGTATCACCGTCCACAGAAAGAAAAAAAATATGGCACGTAGATGCATTTAGGAGAAAGTAAAATGATCCATATGAGATCTTGAGCCTGAGAGGGGGATGTCAGTGGTGCTAGAGGACTAGGACAGGAGGGTGGCCACAGCCATAAACATAATTTTTGTTTTTTTTTTGCTTTAGAAGATAGAATTGTTTCAGTAATCTTTTCCATTCTATATTCTCTTCTTACCCCAACGCAGAAATCACTAAAATGGAAAACTATGGAAAAACTTTCCCCAATACTAGGCAAATCTACATGCAGGGCTATCTCCAGTCATCCTGATCTATACCTTGCTACTAACCCAGATGACTCTGGAAGAGAAAATGAGGCTTTTGACTTTGCACAGCCTTTCTTCACTTAAATTCAATTTACTTGGGTATCATGGCATCATCTCCCTGAGGTCATGGTCCTCTTCAAGAAGGATAAACAACAACAGGCAAATACCCCTTTTACCCTCTGGGGAGCTTTCATCCTTCTCTCCAAACTATTTTTAGAAATAAAATATTTTTGAGCTGTCTACATGTCCTCACTGCTCTTACATCATCTCTGTTCAAAGGTGACCACTATATCCTTTTGACATTGACCCCAAAGAGTGCTCTTGCAGCATTAGCTCCCCCTGGTACCCTCTCCATCTTCCCCCCATATTTCTTTATTAGTGTTTTCTCTTAGTGCTACTTTGCAATTAAACCCTGAGACCATCTTGGCTTTGGTAGCTCTTCCCCATCTGCCTTCAATCTCTCCTTGGTCCTTCAGATGCAAACTCAATTAATCATGGTTTGCCTAGATTTATTTGATGGGAAGTCCCATAGCTAATTGATATTCCACCTTCTGCTCAGTCCTCTTGGATCCTTCTCCCTACCCCCAAACTCCTCATACCTTCCCAGAGAAGGAGACTCTGAAATGTCCACACAGCCATCTTGCTTCAAAGTGGGTGAAGAAAGGACCCAAGGAATGAGTGTTTGGGGTGTGTGTGTGTGTGTGTGTGTGTGTGTTTTCCTTATACAGGAAACAGTTCAATAAGAAACTAGCCAACTGGAAACTGGAACATCCTAGGCTAAGAGGATGTGGGGAAACTCACTTTGTCAAATAATGGAAAACCCCATCCCAAAAAGGAGGAATCTTGACTCAGAACGAGATGCCCTGAAAACAAAAACACCCCTAAATAAAGTAGAAGTTGGCTTAGACCAGAGTGGACTATTTTAGGAACAGATTCTTATAAATCAGTCCCTTTCATACGCTTCCATTCTGCTAATGTAATCATGGCAATTTCCTGGAAATGTTATTGGGAAATATAATCGTTCATCTCAAAGCGTTGTCTCTTTATCTTTAATGTACTGGAACAACGTTCTACAAGTAGCTACTCTGTGCTGGTCAGCGCTAATAGAGGAAACCAGACTGCAAAAGGTTAAAGGGAATAGTTAGAAAAGAATATTTCAACGAGCTTTTTCTTGAAGTTTGGCATTGTGGGGAAGGAAAGAGATGGGCTAGAGGGGTCAAAGGTGTTTTTACAGGCTGATCCGAAGGAGTTGGTGGTGGGTGGGAGATCAAAGGCTGAAGGTGCAGACGGAGGGGCTGCCTGCCTGTTGGAGCAAGATTCGGGAGAGATGACCGAGCTAGTGGCAGGGAAGGGTTAAGTCTGCGGTTGGTCCTCCAAAGCTTCTAATCGCTGGTACACAGCACTGCTCATTACCCAGCCACAGGGGGGAGTTCACTCAGGTAAATTAGTTGCGGAGTTCAAAGGGGCCACTCCCAGCACTCCCTAATTAAGACAGCAGCTTGCAGTCGGAGCTTCCAGCTCCCAGCTCTCTATTCCTCAGGGCTTTTGGGGGAAGCTAAATGTCTGCTACAAATGCAAGCTCAGTAGCTCCATCTGCCACCCTCAACAGACTGGCTGCAGTTAAAAATGACTTTTTTTATTTTAGAGCAAACTGATGCGCAGAGGCTGGAGGAGGGGAGACCTTTGTAAACAGAGTCCTCGGACCACCCTCCTTGGCCACATCCTTCGATCATTAACCCTTTTGCCTTGCTTTCTGGGATTTAGAATAGTAAAGAATTTGTGATTACCCAGTTCAATTTCCTCATTTAATAGAAAGGGAAACAGACTAAGAGGGAGGGAAACTGTCTTGCTGTAATCATTAGTCAAAGTCAAGATTCAAACCCAAGGCTTGTAGTGTCAAGTAGCCTATTTACCAATACTTCAGAAACACTAATCTCTCAGACCCAGTGGTAATGTTTAATAACTGCCTTTGGGACCCCCCCAAAAAAAACCCCCAGATAATATACTATCATATTTAATTTTCATCATTAACATTTTCCTTATCGTTTTCTGAAGTCTAGACAATTAAAAAAAATCTACGGAGACTTCATTTAAAGCATTTGCTGATTTCCAGTTATAAATGAACACACTAAAAATTTACAATTCCTTTCTAGCTAACTAGGATTTGCTGGCTCCAGCAGATCCCTGCTTATACTTCCCAATGAGTACAATAGAACTCTATTAATCAATATTTGCAAACAATTCAAATATTAGCCCCCTTAAGAACACACCACCAACCTGCTTCTCAGAGGTCCCAGAGAAAGAATTTTACACTGATGCGCAGCTAGGGCCTATTATGTATCTCCCTCCACGGTGGGTGTCTAGCAGATCTTCATTAATCAGCCTTCCCAGAAAGAATTCTAGCATCTGAGTCTCAAATTTGTATACAAAGGTATCTGTCCCAGGAGCAGGCTAACAGCTTGAGTCTCCAGTGGATTTCTTATAGTTCTAGCTATAGGTGTTCCTAATTTGCTTACCACATAATTTGATTGTCTAGTCCATTATATAAATAATTTTAACATTTTTGCATTGATGATATTATTATGGGAGAAATATCTCCTCTCTGAGGTCATATGATAGGTAACTGCTGCCAAAATATATTTAACACAATGTAAAAATTATAGAGGTAAAAACCTAGGCTTTATTATTATGCTCAAGCATCGTTTCAGACTTCAGAGAAAACAATAAACCTGAACAACTATTAGAATTCTAGCAAGTCCTGTTATAGATTATTATATGATAAATTATATCAGAGTGACAGAGAAATAATTCTTTTACATAGTACAAACTTGTACATTCCTCTTAGACTATAAAAGAAAACGTGGAATTATAATCTTATGCTTCTTTCAATGTCATAAAAGTTAAACAAATTTGATTAAACAGTCATAATCTCATATATAAACAAAATTAGTTAAAAACAACTTTATTGGTAAACTAAGTCACATAAAACTACACCTAGAGGGTTCACAAATAGCCTGGTTGAGGGAAAAGTTTACATGTTGAAAAAGAGTCAGGGAAAATTAAGATTCTTCCTCTGGCTTCTAATCTAAGGAATGTTTAAGTCATTAAGTATATGTTACCATCCTATGGAACAAATTTGGTCTGTGAGGTTAATATTAACAGAAGACAGGTTTTCAGTTAACCAAAAATTCCAGGAGGAATGAAAGGAAGAAAACCCCAAATTCCCTTTACAATATGTTCTATCAGAAGTCCACATATGTTTATTAATGCTTTTTTTTTAACTAGACCATATGACACCAATGCTTATCTTGTTATTGACAAACAACCTATGTGTACATTTATAGCAATTCTTTTTGTGATGGCAAAGAATTGGAAATTAAAAAGATGTCTAAATGGGAACTAGGATTTCCTAGTTGGGGAATAATTGAACATGTTGTGGTATGTGATTGTAAAGAAATACAATTGTGCTATAAGAAATAATGAAAGGAATGATTTCGGAAAGACCTGTCTCAGTGAATAGAGTACCAGCCCTGAAGTCAGGAAGACCTGAGTTCCAGTTTGACTTCAGACACTTAATACTTCCTAGCTGTGTGATTTTAGGCAAGTCACTTAATCCTAATTGCCTCAGACAAAAAAAAAGACCTGGGAAGACATATATAAATTTATACAAAGTAAAGTGAGAGACTTAGAAGAACATTGTATATATAATAACAGCAATATTGTAAAGATGGCCAACTATAAAAGACTTAGCTATGCAGAATTCCAAAGAACTAATGATGAAAAATGCTATCCATTTGCAGAGACAAACTCCAAGTGCAGATTAAAGTATATTTACTTTCACTTTATTTTTCTTGCTTTTTGTTTGTAACATGGCTAACTTATAAATATGTTTTGCATCACTTCATATGTATAATAGATATAGTATTTCTTGCCTTCTCAATGGGGCAAGGGGTTGGAGGGAGAGAGAAATTTGGAACGGAAAATAAAAAGAAAAAAAGAAAAATAATTTGTAGGAAAAAACTTAAAAAACAACTCAATCACAAAATGGAAATTTAAAGCAAAATGCAAAAGACTTAAAATTTTGTAATGCTGACAAACTTATTCCTACTATTTTACTAAGTTATTAAACTTATTCTTACTACAGAGATATTCTCCATTACAACAGTCAGCCAATAAAGATTTGTTGAGTGTTTTTACAATTTTCTGGTCATGGTGCTCAGCACAGGGATGCAAAAGCCATGTTTCTAATTTCAGGGAGCTCAAACTTTTGATTACTATAGGGAAATCTAAGAAATCGAGTTCTGAGAGAAAACTTGATAAAATCCTGAGTGTTACAGGACAGCTAGTGAAGAGCAGCTCTCATTCTTTCTTTGGGGATATCTGGAGGTACAAAGTAGATACTGAAGGGTTGAGCAAGATGAAACAATTTGGTTTGCCTTGATTTTTATCCTGGGTATGTGCCCCCTAGTTGTGGTGGTTGGAAGAAAAGAGGAAAGTGGTGGGGGTGGCAGGGAGTAAAAAACAAATAACCAGGACTGGACTGGATTTGTCTCTCCAAACTTAACTCTTAAGTATGTGTATGTATAATGGGAGGCAGGCTGTGTAGTCCAATGTATCCTTTGCTTCAAGGGCCTTTTCCCCCCAAAGTCAGATGCCATTGGCTCTGACTTTTGAAAACAACATTGAGTCTGAGAGTAAGGAGGTGTACAATGGCCTTTGTCTCAAATTCTAGTCCAATAACGTGTTCATTGCTGGGTACCACAGTTTAAGAGCAACATTGATAACTACCCTCAGAAGAGGGTAACTACGACAGTAAAAAGCTTCAAGAATGTGACATGTGAGGACATGTTGAAAGGGCTGGAATATTTAGCTTTCAAAAATAAATCTTAGAGGTGATGGGATTAGCATTTCTCAAATATTTGAAAAACTATGGAAGCGGTAATTGACTCCAGCTCCAGAGGGAAGAATGGATAGGTAATTTTAAACTTTATTTTGGGAAAAATTTCCCAAAAATTAAAGCCATCCAGATGGCAAATCTGGGGATCTTCAAGCAGAGGTGTGTTGCAGAGGGCATTCTTGTTCAGATGTGGGTTGAACTAGATTAGATGGAATCTAAGATGCTTTTCCATCCTGAGATGCTATAATTCTGTCCATATGACTGGTTTCTAGACGGCAACTAGATATGGTTATTAGAACTTCCTAGCATAAAGGCAATTGTCTAAATACCACATCAAATTATGGCTACTTTTTAACACAGAAAGAAGACAACTCTCTAGTCATGTCAGGTTTATCAGAAAAATTCAGAAAGATGAAAAAGAATAAGAAAGTCTTTGGTCAGAAGCTGTGTGATCACTTGTTGGGATAGTGCTGTACAAATGTTAAAATGTTATATAAATGCTAGCTATTATTTTTATAATCTTCTAACCATGTCACTCTCTTGACCAAAAATCTTCAATGGCTTCTCATTATATTTAGGATAAAACACAAACTCATTAGCCTGCTTAAATTTAAACCATTGATTTAACCTACTTTTTTGGGTTTACTCCACATAATTCTTTTTCTCACACTGTGTTTCAGCAAACTGGGTTATTGGATGGTCTAGGATCTCCTCTCCTTTCCCATTTGTATTTCTAGCTCCTGTTTCCATCAACATCTGTGGAAATTCTTTTCTTTCTTCAAAGTCAATATCAGACATCTGCTTCTTAGAGTCGAAGGACCACACAGTAGATTAAGGGGTAAATTTAGGAGCTGGAAGACTCTTAATATATTAGCTGTCTGACCATGATGAGTCACTCTTAGCTTGTTTCTCATTTTAAAATGAGGAATTGGACTAGATGTCCTTAAAAGTCCTTCCTGCTCTGAATATATCATCTCAGAAACATTCTCTGAATTGCTTAGCTTATCTTTTCTCCATCAAAATTTTCTAAATCTTTCTTTTCCCTCCATCATCCCATTTTACATCATACCTACCTATTCAGAAATTATATTTTCTCCTACTAGATTGCAAATTTCTTGAAGACAGGATCTGTGCCATAATCATCTTTTTACTTGTAACAGAATAAATGCTTAATAAATGTTTGTTGAAGAGAACAAGCATTCATTAAGTACTTACTATGTGCTATGATCACAGTTGATCCTCACAACAACCCTACAGGAATGGTATTGCCATTGTCCCCATTTTATAGTTGAGGAAATTGAGACAGGTTAAGTAACTTGTCCAGGGTGACACAATTATTAAGAGTCTGTGGTTGGATGTGAATTTTGGTCTTCCTGACTCCAGGATAAATAATTTATCTCCTCTATCTAGCTTCCTAAGTGACAGATATATTAGAAGGGATAAGAAATGATGACATCTAGAGAAGAAACTTGATTTTGATGGTAAGAGGGGACTTTTCTCAGTGACTTGAAGGAAGGAGAAATGGGGATATGTTGAGGTGAAGTGAGTACATCTGGCAAAGCTCATTACTGCTTGACCCTTTTCAGCTTCTCATCTATCAATTCAATAAGTGAGGACTGATATCACCTATCATGTTCCTAACATTAAGCCTATAGGGAAAAGAAAGTTCAATAAGAGCCCATTTTGTGAAAGAGCTACTGGGTACAAAATACAAAAGGTGTAAACATCTGACGGTCAAACATTCATTTTTCATTCATGGCCACAGAATCAGTGATCACAGAGTGTGAAGGACAGAGTTATTTTTAACAAACAATTATTTCAAAAAATTGGAAATAAAACAGTCCTAGCAAAGCTGGAAATAATAATAAGAAGAATACAAATGGTGTGCCTGCTCTCTTTTTGCTCCAGCATGAATGAAATATGCTTCACTGCTGTCGTCCGTAACTAAATTGTAATTCCCCAGTGGGCAAGAACTGAGTCTATCATTCCATCTTGCGCTTGCTTTTGTGACAGCAGATGCTCAGTGAGAGAGATAATAGAAGTGTAGGCAAAAGCTGAGTTTCTGAAATACCCAGTGGGGTCATAAGGGGCCAGCCCTGAGGATATTTGGTCTCATTTTTCAGCCAGGGCTCAACAAAACAGCTCCCTTGCTATCTCATAACAGAGACAATGTGCCCAACCGAGGATATGCTGACATCACCAAAGAGCAATGGTACCTCAGCAGCACCTGAGAGGTGTTAAGTTGTAAAGGTCCTTTCTGTGGATAATATCCATGTATAATTTCTGGTCACACATGTCCCCTAAACGTGTCCCCTCCAGGAATATTTCCTGACCATGGGTGTTCTATTCATATGCCATCTATTTGTGTTCTTTGGTTTTTCTGTGTGTCTTTTTCCACTGATGATATGGTATCATGGATGTGATCCTCATCTTCCTACATATTCAATCTTAACTCCTCTCTCCCCTTTATCCTCAAAAATAATCTACTGCCAAGAAATACTGATTCTATTCTCCCATATTTCTTACCTTCAGATAAAAGATTATCTTCTCCTTTAGGCCTTCTTCTCTTCTTACCTAGGTTATTTTAATAGTTTTTTGACTGGTTTCCCTCCCTCCAATCTTTTTCTTCCAATTTGTCCTTGGCACTGCTAATAGAGTAATTTCTTAGTGTATAGATGTAATCATGACATCCTCCCTCTCCTATTCAAAAGCCTTCACTGGCTTCCTCTTATCTACCCAGTAAGAGATTAATTTCTCAGCTTCATTATCAAGGCCCACTGTAATCTGATTTTAACCCATTTTACAGCCTGATTTTATACTCTTCTTTGTGTGAATGTTTGTTGGGCAAGATTTACCAGTTTATATCTGAGATTTCTTGCATCGCTAACTACTTTGATCCTACCATTCTTCACAAAATAACAGAATTTGAGAGTTAAAAGGGATACTGATACTGAATCCTCACTATAATATACCCTACAAGTGGCCATCCATTTGAAGACCTTAAAGGAGAGGAACCCCTTACTTCTTGAGGCAGTTCATTCCATATCAGTTCTATATGGTCTACTTCTCATTCCCTGTTTTTATCTCAGGCCTTTGTGAGTACCATTCTCTTCAACATATCTTTGCCTAACGACATTTTTCTTTCCTTTGAGGTCCAGTTCAGGATCTACTTCCTTCATGAAACTTCCTGGTGCCCTGATCACCTCATCCAGATGGGATTCCTTCTTTCTCAAATCTTTCTTCTTTCAGAATTTCCTTATGCACTTCTTTTTCAATCATATCTGACTCTGTGATCCCATTTGGGATTTTCTTGGCAAAGTCACTGGAGCCTTGATATTTCTTCCTCCAGCTCACCTTAAAGGTGAGGAAGATGAGGCAAACAGGATTAAGTGACTTGTCCAGGGTCACACAAGTAGCAAGTATCTGAGGATGGATTTGACCTCAGGAAGAAGAGACTTCCTGATTCCGGGCCTGGTATTCTGTCCACTGGACCACCTAGCTAGCCACTCTTATGCACTAATCATAGTTTAATTTGTATTATAGTTATTTGTTTATAAATCTAACTCCCTTAAGAAATTGTAAACTATTAGAGGGCTGGGCTTGTGTCCTATTTATCTTTATACTCCCAGTACTTACAGAGTTTGGCACTAGTCAAATTATGTTGAATGGAGGCAAGTTTATGATGTTGTAAAGGTTATGCTTATATCCTGCCTCTTGGCATAGAGATAAATGAAGACTGAGCATGCAGTGACTCAAGAGACAGAATGGGTTTTTCCCTCATCCTTCTCGTCATATTTTTTCTTTAGTGCACAATTTGAGAAATGGAAGAAATAAGAGGCCCTATTTTATACTGGTTTTTAAAAAATCACTTCTGACAAATGTTGATTTGAAGTTTCTTGCAGTGTTGATATAGAGGATAAAGGGCCTTGGATGTCACATGGCTATAAACTTGGTCTTGACTTGGCCTTCTAGCCAAATCTTACATGAAGGATTTGCTTCATTGAGGTTGTTTAGGATATATAACCAGATGAGGTAGGGAGAATTTGAGAACTTGGAGAAGGAGACAGAACCTCCCTGGCTAATTAATTTTATGCATGCTTGATTCATTGCAAAATGGCTTATTTGCTATTTCCTAGTATTGCATAGGCTTCCCTCAATGCCTGATAAGTTCTCTCTTTCCCCTTCCTTTTAGAGTCTTTAGCTTCATTCAAAGCTCAGATTAACTCACCATACCTTTCCTAATCTTTCTAGTCATTAGTGTTCTTTCCTCAAATTGTTTTGTATGTAATTATTTCCTTGAAGCTTTCTCAGCATGGCTCTATTTTATTTCATCTCTACCCAGCAGAACCTTGAAATATATTCTTGAGTTTCCTTTCTCTGATAGGTGAGTTTTTCTGCCTCCCAACTTCTTTCTTTCCATGGCTCTACCCTCCATCCCAAAGTACATTTGGACTCCCCTTCCCCCTTTTCAACACACCTTGATGTGCTGTATTTTCTCACTGGAATATCAGTTTCTTGAAGGCAAGGACTCTCTGGCTTGTTGTGTATTGCTAGCACTTACCATAGAGCATGGCATAAGATCACGTTGGCAGTTTGTCTGTACTTCCTATTTATCATCTGTTTGTTTATATTTCCCTAAAGAATGTCCTCTCTGTCCTTACCCCTATCTTTTGGAATCCCTTCAAGGATCATCTAAAGGGCCATCATTTACAAAAGGTCTTTCCTTGTTTCCCCAGTTATTAGTCTCCATCCCCCTTAAAAATTGATTAGTATTTGCAAGAAGGAGGAGGTTTTCAGTGGCCAGAAGACAGCACCAAGACTGATAAATATGTATAATAAAGGCAGGAATACAAGATATGTAGTTGGAAATAGATCTTACCTCCTTTATTTACCTTTTGCTTTGGCTCAAATTCATTTATATCCCAAGTCAGAGAAGATCTCAGTAATATCCAATCCTAAATAACTTAGTTTTCAGTATGAGAAAACTTTGATCTTCTCTGGAAGTAGAGATAAAAAAGAAAAGACAGTCCTAGCCTGGAGAATATCTGTCTGGCTTATTATTTTTTTTTTCTTTTTAACTAGGCATGGCAGATAAAGCAGGGAGATATTCTAGCTGCTATATCCTAGCAGACTGCTTGCAAGGGCTCGTCTAGTTCTGAAAAAACAAACAAACAAACAAACAAACCTAGAAGCTATTTTTGGAAGCAATGATCTGCAAAGGTCACACACTTAGAAATCATCAGAGAAACACTTAGAGGATACCATGTGCTTAGTGGTCACCATGAGACCATCAGAGATGCCATGAAAGTAGACAGAAATGTGCCAGTGGAGACTACATACCCAGTACTCACCACAGATCAACAGAGATATCACTCCGGCATCCAGCAGGCTCAATGAGGGTAGTATGCTAATATCACCAGAAGATGTCTCTTTTTCTTCAGCAATGCATGCTTTTCTTTCTATTTATGTGCCCTGGCCACACCTAGAACCTCTATATGTGCTCCAGATTCACAATGCTTTTGCATGCTAATTATCTCACCCATGGGATGAGGATTAGGGGGGATAGTGAACCTTAGGCTTATGGGGGCAATGTTTTATTGTGAACTTTCTTATCATACAATTTTTTGAGTGCCTTTGCTTTTAATTAATCATGTGCTCTGGCTGGCTTGAGAAGAGATAAAAATATCAGCAGAGGACTTATGTTTTGTGTAGATCCTATACCTACACAAATAGGATATCAGGATATAGCCTACCTTTAACTTGGGATAGCTATTCTAGGGGCTCCATGTACATAATCCAGGGGCTACATACTTATTTAGCATTTATTGATCTGTATATATGTTGTTTTCCTCCAATACCTGTATATGCCTTAAGTATACAAATTTTATTTTATTTTTTACCATAGTGCTGAGATTTAGGACCTGGGTCTCTGCTTTCACTATTTTCCAGATAAGAAAACTCCCCCAGTGAAAGTTAGCACTCAATTTTAAAGAAAAAATAATGCAAAGCTAAGTATCTTTTTTCATTACTTTTTAAGGTCCAGATAATCAATAAAACAATCAATGAGTGCTGATTTGAGTCAACATGGTAAATTAGACAGGAGACATGGATTTAGTTTAGGAGAACCCTGGCTTAGTTAGCTGTGTTACCCTGTGATAGTGCAGAGAGGATTGGGCATCATGTCTGTCATCAACACACTCCTGAAGGAAATGGGGATATTTAGTTTGAGAAGAGAATATTTAGGAAGTCCAAGATCATTTTTGTGCATGTTATCTTGTCGACAAGGATGTTAGACTTGGTTTTCTGAGTCCCTGAGGTCTCTTGGGAGAGAAGTTACAAAGAGGCAGGTTGAGTATGATATAAAAACTTCCTAATTATCAGAGCCATCCAATAGTGGAATGGGCTACCTTGAAGAAGGTGGTGGGAGAAGAGAATAAGCATTTATGTAGCAACTACCAAGTGCCAGACACTGCTCGGTACCTTCTCATTTGATCCTTACAACAATCCTGAAAGGTAAGTGCTATTATCATTCCCTTTTACAGTTGAGGAAACAGGTATTAAGTGTCTGAGGCTGGATTTGAACTCTTTTTAAAATTTCAAGCCCATTTCTCTATTCACTCTGCTACCAGCTGTCTCCTTGAGAGACCATGTTGGGTTTGACATTCCTATGGGACATCTAGCTTCTCAGCTATGTCCCCTAAGAGGAAATTGCATATTGAGGATTCTATACATCATAAGACTAGCAAAGCTGGTCTGTTGAGTCCTGGTGAATTTCTTTGTTAAGCTTTCTCAGCAAAGCCTCAAAGGCCAAAGCAACTTGAAGCTCTGAGATAGAATGATAGAACACTAGGGTCCTTAAGGAGAGCGTCCAAGCTGTCCCAGGATACAGATGAGAAAGCAAAATTACTCAGAAGTGAAATGGTTTGCCTAAAGATGTACCACAACACAGTTAATAGAGTGCTAAATTGGAATCAGTAATATCTTAATTCAGAGCCTGTTTTAGACACTAAATCAAGTCATTTGACCTCTGAGTTTCCTCCCACATAAAATGGGTATATCAGTAGCACCTGCTTCACAGGGTTATTGTGAGGATTAATGAGACAACCTATCTCAAATGCATAACAAACTTCATAGAATTATGTAAATGTTTTTATTATTTTTGTTTGGTTTGGAGCATATAACTGCTTTTATTCTTGGCACAGAATCAATAAGCAAAATAAACAGTATATGAAAATGATGAAACGATGGATAACAAAATAATTATGAAGTGACTGGGTAATTACTTCTCTTGGACTCTGAGATTCTCAAACAGTACAGAAGTTACGTTCAACCCAGGATTTCTAGGAAATGTAAGTTGGGTGGGCAAAATAATGTACACAGTTAAAAATTCAATGTATGACTCACATTCTGTAGGATCAGTCATCAGGTCAGAACTCAGAGAATCACCTCTGAAGTTCTTTTCCAAGGGATGCAGAACTGAGCTGCCTTCCATCTTACAAATTAGAACACAACAAGGAGCCTCTCACCTGGCTATACTTCAGGATAAGGTAATAACATCCAGGGACAAATACTATTCTTGCCCAACACAGATACAGAGGGAAAAAAGCAGATAAGACTAGCTCTTAACTAGAATGAAAGAAGATAACATTATTTCCATCTTGGCCAAGGAGATTGCTATGACCCATTCTCAACTCTAGTTGCTTATCTTCTGGGAAATCTACCATGTTTCAGTCAATGATTCAGTGGTGGGTGAATGGCCAGGGACTCCTGTACTCTTTACAGAGGGAAAAAAGGCTCATTTTCATCTTCTGGTTTGCAGGAAAATGGCTCCCTTGTTGGAGGTGGTCTTTTTCCAGGTTCTCTGAAGAACATCATGACATAGAGGGTTGATGGTGGTGGTGGTGTGGGGAATTGGGGATCACCAAAGTAGAATTGTCATCATTCCTTGTATGTGCCTGGTGGGCTGGGTCTCCTATATTTATTCCCTTATGCAGGTGAGAGTTTCTGATTCTGTGGCAACCTCATCTTGGAATAGATGACAGAGAAGTCCTATAGAGAAAGTAACTTCATCAGAAGAAGGGAATAGGGAAATGGAGCAAATGAAAATACTGGGGAGCTATACTTACCTCTTTCCTTGGGGATGGGTCTTGGGAGATAGCTATGAAATGAAAGGAAAGTGCAGGGTCAGGCATTAAACCTCATTTGCTCATCCCCTTCACACATTATCCCTTGCTGTCCAGCTTGAGGGTGAATGAGACTACTGTAGAAAACAATGGAAAGTAGGATGACCCCAGGGGCATTAGGAGATTGACTTCTAATTTATAACATGTCATTGCCAACCACCCTTTTCCCCCAATGCTCTGTCCTTCCCTGATTTCTATGACATTACATTATTATCCTTCTTCCTTATGAACTACTCCATCGTATTTTCTGGCTATTTTCCCTTTCCCCTCTATAACTGGCTCTATCCTTGGTTTTCTTTTCTCCTTCCATTCTCTTTCTTGTGATATCTAAGACTTTTAAAAAATCAATATCTCCAGTCCTGACCCCTTCCCTGGGCCTTTGGACAACCTTGCTATAACTGTTTGTGAGACATCTTTATCTCGATCAAATTTCCACCTGCTTTTTAAGCTTTTCAAGCTCAAAATGCTGCTGCTCCCATCTCAAACCTGCTCTTTATGTTGTTGTCACAAGAATTTCCTTCTCTTCTTTAGTTCCATTGTCTGACCTTGGGTCAAATCCAAAGCCCTATCCCCTTGTTTTTGGTTATATCAGTTCATGATTTTGTGTGTATTTTATCCATTCCAGAGTAAGAATACACAGAAATCTTTCATCTGTAACTGTAAAACCAATTAAATTTCCTCTCTTTTGGTGCCCACTTAATTCTTCAAATCACAAAGTCTCTTTCCCAATATCCTCATATGAAAGTTAAGCTCTGAGAAGTCATGTTTCATTTATACTTTTGTATCCCTAGCACCTGACTTAGTACTATGTACTTAATAGGTATTTAATTTTTTAAAAAAATTGAATGTCTCATCACTACTGGTCATAGAGCAGGATAGAATTTGGAGTAGGAAGGGTGGATATGCAGAAAAAATCCTTCATTGAGTCACCCAATGTATTTGGTTCTTCAATGTTTATATCTTTATTGTGTCTCTTCAACAATCACCCATTAAATAATGGGTTGAATAAGGTTTAAGTTCCTTTGTCTGACATCCAACCTCTTTTACAGTCTGATGCCTCCCTGCCTTACCAGCCTATTTTATCTCATAGTGTTCAGTTCAATAAACATTTGTGCTAAATAAATGTTTATTGAACTGATATTAAACTGGGCAACTTACTTAATTCTGTTTGCCTCAGTTCCTCATCTGTAAAATAAGCTAGATAAGACAATGGCAAATCCCTTCAGTATCCTTGCCAAGAAACTCAAATGGGAGCAAGAAAAATCAGCTATGACTAAATAGCAACAAATGTGTTAGATGTTATACATACAAAAGCAAAAATGAGAGTCCCTGCCCTCAAGGAGATTATATTCTACTGGCATATGTAATACATACCTAATAAGAAATACTAAGTACCTATTATGTAATACAAAGTGATCTCAAAAGAGTGAGAGAATGAGGTGGGGGAAGGAATTAGGAAAAATCTGAAGCTAAAGATTCTAAGAGAAAGAGAGGAAGGTGGAGGGAATACATTGCAGACAAAGGCCAAAAATGGAGGAGGGAAGTGTATTATTATGTAAAATATAGAGCTTATGAAGGGAACTAGTCGGTCAGTGAACAAGCATTTATTAAATACCTATTATGTGCTAGGTGCTGAGGTAAGCTTTAGGGATAAAAAATAGGCAAAAAGAAAGACTGTCTATGTCCTTGAGGACATATAGTAATGGAGGAAGACAGTACACAAGAAGGAAGCTGCAAAGGTGTGTGTGGGGGAGTGCTGAGGTAGAAAGGCAAGGGCACAGTGGTTTATGTCAGGGAATCAAGGATAGCTGGTCTGGGCCCTTCCAGAAATGGAGATTCTAGGAAGGCTTACCATTGGGTGAAAAGGCCAGCAGGAGCAGAATCAGGAGACAGGTAATTCCAGAGAAAGAGAACAATTGCAGTTGTAAGATTGGAGAACATAAGAAAGGTTAGAGTTGGGTAAGTATTTCTGAATATTATCAGAATGGAAATTATAATTGAATCCATGGGAGTTGATGAGATAAACTAATTGAAAGAGTACAGAGGGAGATTTAAGAAGGCCCAGAACAGAGCTTTGGGGGATAACCACTGTTAGTGCACATGACCTGAATGAAGATCCAGCAAAGGAGACTGGAAGGGTCCATCAACAGGTATAAAAATCAGGAGGGAGCAGTGTCATGAAAACCTGGACTAATATGAAATAGTGCCGGAAAGGTGGCAACTAGATAACAAAGGGCTTTAAATGCCAGGTTGAGGATTTTGCATTTTAGTACTAGAGGTTGAAAAGACAATTGAAGATTTTTGTCCGACCGAATAAGAGGGTGCCTCAGTTTTCTCATCTGTAAAATGAGTTAAAGAAAAAAAATGAGCAAGTACTCCAGTGTCTTTGCCAGAAAAACACCAAATGGGCTCACCAAGAATCAGACATAGTTGAAATGATTGAAGACAACAATAGGGTTAAAGGGGAGTGACTGGTCACTGTTTTAGGAATATCTATTTGGTAGCTGTGTGGAGCAAAGAGTGAGGAGGGAAGAAATTGGAAGCAGACAAACTAATTAATAGGATATTGTAATACTAGAGTAGGGACTAATGAGTAAGGAATGGGGGAAAAGAGGTTAAGGCAGAATCAACTAAACTTCTTAACAGACTGGCTTGAGGGGCTGAGGAAAAATAGAATCAAGAATAATTTCAAGGTTGTGAACCTCAGTGTCTGTTGAGGACATCTTCAACAGAAAAGGGAAAGTTTGGAGGAGGTGGGTTTTGGGGGAAAATATAATGAATTTCATTTTGGACAAGTTGTGTTTCAGGTACCTAGGCCAATGATAATGTAGGGCTGGTGGTAAGGAGAGAGGTTAAGAGGTTACATATATTTAGGAGTCATCTTCATAGAGATAATCACTGAACCCTTGGGAACTGATGAAACCGTACAGGAAGAGGTTACATGGAGAGAAATGCTCATTCACTGGGCAGCAGGAATAGGATGGTCCAGGCAAAAGAGTGGCCAGACAGGTAGAAAATCCAGAAAGAACAGAGTGATGGAAGATAAGAGAGGAATGGAGGGGTTGGTTAACATTGTCAAAAATTGCAGAAATCAAGAAAGTTAAGAGCCAAGGAAAAATTTCTGAATTTTGCACTTTAGAGATTGCTTGCCATCCTGTGTATATTCATACTTTTTTTTAGTTGTCTATTAAATTTTTACCTATTTTTAATTGTTAAAATTAAATTTTTTACCTATTCTTTAAACTCCAACATAAATGTCACTTTCTCTCTTCCCTCTCCCCATAAGTGACATGATACAGAGGGAAAAGAATTGAATATAAAATCAGAGATTCTAGATTCAAATTCTGGCCCTATTACTCTAAACTTGTGGAGCTGGTCAGATTTACTAAGTCTCTTTGGCCCTTTGGTTTTCTCATCTTTAATATATATATATATATGTATATATATATATATATATATATATATATATATACATATAGTGTG
Source organism: Sarcophilus harrisii (assembly GCF_902635505.1). Taxonomy (NCBI): domain Eukaryota; kingdom Metazoa; phylum Chordata; class Mammalia; order Dasyuromorphia; family Dasyuridae; genus Sarcophilus; species Sarcophilus harrisii. The sequence goes on along the minus strand of NC_045429.1, from coordinate 362,680,821 downwards.
TGTGTGTGTGTGTTAGAATGGATAGCTTCCAAAGTCTCTTTAAGAGCTAAATCCAATGACAATTGAGTGCTATGTTTTGCATTTCTTTCCTGTGCTTAGGATTATAAAATGGATAACTGGAAGGGACCAGAGTAAAAGCCTGCATGTTACAGATGAGAGAACAGAGGCCCAGAGAGGTTTTGTAGATAGTCCAGTGATTTGGTTGTTAGGTTAACAGGAGTGACGAGTCAGACAAAGGTTGTCAGCTCTAAGCTTCTTGGTTTTTGTTCCTGATCTGGTGATGTGCATGAACTCAGGCTAGAGACCAAGGAACCTGATTCAATTAAATTCAAAAAGCATTTATTAAACACTTACTAAATGCCAGTAGGGGAAGCTAGATGGTGCCATAGTGCTCAGAGTGCTGAGCCTGATTCATCCTGAGTAGCCTCAGACACCTACTTAGCTTTGTGATCTGGGGCAAGTCACCTGGCCCTGTTTACCTTGGTTCCTCATCTGTAAAAATGAGTAGGAAATGGCCGACCACTCCAGTATCTCTGTCAGGAACACCTCAAACGGTGTCACAAAGTCACTACTGAAACTAATAACAACCACAGCAATGGGCTAAGCTCTGGGAATACAGAAAGAAAAATAAAATCATTTTTATCCTCAAGGAATTTATGTTCTATGGAAGGCTGGAGGCTAGCGTCATATGCACAGGTATGCAAATGCAAAATGTATGTGAATAATACAGAATAAAATGTTTTCAGTGTGGAAGGAAATATTATCAACCACTAAAAGAACTGTCAAATTCTCTTGTATGAAGCAGCTATTGAGCTGAGCCTCAAAGGGAGACAAGGAGTCTAGAAATCAAGGAATCACTAGCTCCTGTGCAGTTTTGCTAAGCAGAACTTCTGGGAACCCAAGAGAACAATTAGAAGCATGATGGGATTAAAAGAAAGGAATTGATCACAAGTCACATACAAATTTTGTTAGGAGATCCTGAGCCCCAGAAGAGGAATCGAGTTTTAAAAAGACAGCCTTCATCTAAGCTTGATAACTTGGGTTTTATTTTTCTGGCTGCCTGACTGAGCGAGCTGCAACAACTCCGGAGGCTACGGCTAACAGAGTGGAGACGTCTTCCTGCAGGGCAGCGGCCCCAAATAGCAGCTGCAATTCAGGGCACAGATGGCCAAAAATTAAAAAAAAAATGTAGTCAAGGACTGAGAGAGAATGCCTAAGTATGTGAAGGCCAGAAGATGGTAGCAGAGAGCAGCTTAGAAGCAGCAAGGCAAGGACTGCAAGGGAGAAAGCAGCTCCCAGTTGGAAGCCGGGGCCAGCGGATGAGGGTGACATCATCGGCTCTGAGAGCAGCATTGGAGGGATGGAGTTTGGACTCCATCCTGCAAGAAGGAGTTTCGTGGCCATCTGCGGCGCAGTGGAGGGAGAGCACAGAACCTGGAGTCAGGAGGATCTGAGCTCGACCGGAGCCTCCGACAGCCGGGTGACTGCGCAAATCCCTTCACCCCGCCTGCCTCAGTTTCCTTATTTGTAAAATGGTCTGGAAAAGGAAATGGCAAACCAGGGTCTTTGCCAAGAAAACCTTTATAGGATTACAGAGTTGGACGCGACTGAAACTATTTAACAACATACTATACCACCCTTGTAGAATCCAGCTACTTGTGAGTCTGTCCAGGTGTCTTCCCTGGTTATTTATTCTCTCATGTGTGTGTTCCTTGGCTACATGCTTCAGACACCTATATTTCAAGGAGATATTTTATCTATTCCCTTTCCCTGCCATGTATATTTCCTGTATGTATATTCCTTTTACCTAGTGGTATGGTCTTACCTAGCCTTAATCACTGAATGGGTGATTAAACTGTTAGAGACCTTAAAAAAGCCAAGGTCTCCCATTGCATCCAGGGCCATCTCCAGTCCTCCTGGTTTCTCTCTGGCCACTGCACCCAGATGGCTCTGGAGGGGAAAGTGAGGCAGGGGACCTTGCACAGTCCTCCCTTATTTAAATCCCACTCGCTCGCACATCATGACATCATCTCCCCGATGTTACATTCCTCTTCAGGAACGAAGGACAAACAACAACAGTGGTATGGTAATCTGTGGGAAAATAGAACCCTATTTATATGAAGAAATCACTTATTTTGCTGGGCTGTTTAGTTGAATGGGTTTGTTGTTGTTTTGTTTTTTTGCTTTGAGCTATTGTGTCTTGTGATTAGCTATTAAAATAGAATATTGGTGGGGATTAGTGAGCTGCGATTCTGAGGAGATGCTCTCTTACCACAATGTACCTCAGACCTGGGGTGGCACTCCAAGCCATCCCAAATAATTTACTAGGGCACCAAGATAATGTGTCAAGCTTGGAATTTGAGGCTGGGTCCTCAGGCTTTAAATCCATTATACCACAGGTGAGATCTTAAAGTTGTTTTGAGTCTGTGGAGAATATATGCTCCAAGAATGCAGGCACTGTCTTATTTAGCTTTGTAAGGTTCCCAGAACAATGCTCTGCCCAAATAAGGTGCTTTGTAAATCTGTCAAATTGAACTGAACCAGAATTTGGAAAGGTTTGGAATAAGATGGATGTCATTTTATTTCTTTCTTAAGAGAAGGTCTTGAACTAGCCCTGCTACCTAGATCTAGGTTAAAGCTCCATCTATGATACTTCCTTATTTTTCATATTGCAACATATATAGCAGACCACTTCCCTTTTCCCTCTCCTTGCCAATCCCTGATGGTAACTGTTCTCACAATGGGCCTTTATCCAGTGTCCTACAGGCCCCATTCCTTCCACTCTGTGCCCTAGCACAGTGCCCTCCCAACTTGGCACCCTAGGCAGTAACCACCTACCTTTTGGTGGGGTGGGTAATCCGGCTCTATCTTATGTGCACCCTACCGGCTCTTCACCCAGATGGTTCAGTGAATTAGGAGGCAGTAAGGCCCCTCCCCCATTCTCAGAGACAGCGAAGATTTGCTTCCTACTCACATAGCAAGGCTAAGGGAGAGACCTCAGATTTTTCAGTTCCTAAATCTGTCATATTACAGCTCTGACAGCTAAAACTAGAGTCTGTGTGCTTCTTCTTCAATATTAATTTATTTTGCCTTATTTTGACCACAGGTTTCTTGATGTCAGGAATCAGATTCCCCTTTTTTCTTTTGCCTCTTGATAGGGCGTTGGCAGAGGTGAGCATTTGCAGCCTGCTCTTTTCAATTCTGTTCAATTTGATGCATATTTAGTTATCATCTTCTATGGGCAAGGCGGTAGGACAGCTAGGTGGTATAGCGCACAGAGGGCCAGGGCCTGGAGTCCGAGATCTATCTTCCTGAATTTAAATTTTTCCCCCACACACTTACTGCTGCTGTGACCATATTAACCCTGCTTGCCTCAGTTCCTCATCTGTAAAATGAACTGGAGAAGGAAATGGCAAACCACTCCAGCATTTCTGCCAAGAAAAGCCCAAATGGGGTCATTGAAAATTCAGACAGGACTGAACATGGGCAAAGCTCTATGCTATATACTGAGGTTACAAAGAATAATAAAGTTCCAGGAACTTATGTCTAATGGGAAGGATGAAAGATGTGCACAAATAAGTATGACATGAGAAAAATGTAAGAAGGGAAAATGAAGAGTAAAGACAAAGTACTTTAAGAGAATTTTAGGATCATTCTGGAGAGCGATGTGGAACTATGCCCAAAGAGCTATCCAATTGTACATACCCTTTAATCCGTCAGTGTCTCCACTGGGCCTGTATCCCAAAGACATCATAAAAAAAGGGAAAAGGAGCCACATGCAAAAACTGTAGCAGCTCTTTTTTGGTAATGGCTAGGAACTGAAAACTGAGTAGATGTCTATAAGTTGGAGAATGGCTGAATAAGTTATAACATACGAACGTAATTCATATTATTTTTCGATAAGAAATGATCAGCAGGATGATTTTAGAGAGATCTGGAGAGATTTATATGAACTGATGCTAATTGATGTGAGTAGAACCAAGAGAACATTGTACACAACAACACGATCAACTGTGCTCATTATATGATGATCTAATTATGATAGATTTGTTTTTTCCAACAATGAGATGATTCAGGCCACTTCCAAGAGATTTGTGATGGAGCAAGCCATCTGAATCCAGGGAGAGGAATATGGGAACTGAATGTGGATCATAACATAGCATTTTCACCTTTTTTTTGTTGTTGTTTTTTGCTTACTTGTTTTTTTTTCTTCATAATTTTTCCCTTTTTGATCTGATTTTTCTTGTGCAGCGTGATAAATTGTGGAGATATGTTTAGAAGAATTGCATATGTTTAATCTATACTTGTATGGGGAAGGAGGAGAGAAGAGGGAGGGAGAAAAATTTGCATCACAAGGTTTTGCAAGGGTCAATATTGAAAACTATCTTTTCATGTATTTAAAAATAAAAAAGTTATAAAAAGAATTTGAGGAAAGTAAGGTAATTCTTAGTGGGATGGGTCAGCAATGGCTTTATGGAGGAAGTATTGAAGAATGAAGAAGCTTTCAAGGGGTCTGAGAGTTGTGGAGGGAATGGATTTTAGCCTTTATGAAAGTACTGTGTTAAAATAGGGCATGATAAGATCAGGAACCACTCCTGGTCCACTGTTTCTGGCATATAGAATGCGTGAAGGAAACAGAGAGGAGTAATGCAAGAAGAGCAGTTTGTAGACTTCCTGGAATGATAATGATATGAAAGATCCTAAAGCAGCCCAGCTCTCTTGCCAAACATCTCAGCAGAAATGTAAAGGGTATTTAATGAAATAAATAATGGTCAAGTTGGCAAAAGAGAAACAGTAGTAAGCACTTCCATCTAACCCAGATTGTGCAAAGTAGCCAGAGATCTGTGAACTCCTGGAGATTGGAATAAAGAACAAAAAAAGTTTAGTTCACAGGATCTGAAGTCAATGAGATCTTGGCCCTGGCCTAAGGTCTCAGCATGGGACAGAGTTAGTTTCTGATAAGCTATTACATAACGAGAGGGACTGGACATTTTGTACAAAAATAAGGACTTTTCAAGAGACCAACGTTCCCTGAGACACAATGGGATACAAAGTTCCTGAAAAGCTTGAATCTGGGGGAGGTACACTCCAGAAAGCTTGAGACCACTGAGATCTCTGATATCTGGTTGGAGCCTGGAAGAACTAGTGATGGAACCAGCTCCCAGTAGGTTACTGGGCAGGGAGCTGTTCTGGGCAGTGTTTGCATGCTAGGAGATTCTCTAAAACTACTGGATCCAGGGCTGCTCCCCTGAAGCATGAAGCAGAGCCAACTAAGCTTCAGGATTTCTATTTTGAAGGAGAGGGAAGGGGTGCCCTGCAGGGGCTTGTTCCATTTTAAGAAGAGAAACAACTCCAAGGGGATAAGGAATTCAAAAACAGGGAACAGGGTGAGGTTTACTATAGGGCTAAAATAAGGAAGAGAAAAAAGTGCAATCAGGACAGGGGTCAGAGCAGAAGAGGAAGGGAAAGTATTAAAGGAGGGATGATGAGTCAAAGGGAGAGATAGAATAATAGGAAGCTTTATTGTTGTTCAGTCATTTAAGTTTTGTTCAACTCTTAATGACCTCTTTTGGTGTGGGTTTTTTTTTGGTAGTTTTGTCATTTTCTTTTCCAGTTCATTTTATCAATTAGGAAATGGATATAACCAGGTTTAGATGACTTGCCTGGGGTCACATAGCTAGTAAGTGTCTTAGGCCCAATTTGAACTCAGGAACATGAGTCTTCCTGGCTACTAGCCTGTATACTTTCTATTATTTTTCTATCCTATTCTATCTAGCTGCCTTGATAGGATGTTACAGTCTAATGCCAGAGTTTTTGGTCAAAGAAGAGGAATGTGTAGGAAATGGGATCCCTGTGGACAACTGAAGTGGAATGGAGAAATAGGCCATGAAATATGAAGAAGCTGAGGGACAGAAAGTTGGGGTATTTGTGGGAACATCACCATGAATGTTGACATCCCCAAAATATAAGGGTAGGTGTTGGGGTAGAGAATAAGATAGTGAGCTAAGTGCTGAATTCCTTAAGAAAGGAGGGAGAATGACCCAGAGCTGGGGATAGATGTGTATGAGGAAGGAGGGAACAATATACAATAGTCCCCATTATCTGTAGAGGGTAAAAGGTTTTAATAGAGTGAACTTCAAAATGGGGAAAGGTTGCTCAAAAGGAGAGCCTGGAAATGACAGTGGGGGACAAGGAGTGTTCTGAGTCCCCCTTTAGGAGTGTTGCATTGGGGAATACCGAAGGAGGGATGGCCACAGATGGAGAGCACAGCCAGGGATTCAGTGTTGTCTGGGTTAAGTTAGTGTAAGAGAAATGTGAGAGGAAGAGATCCTGATATAAGGGAAATTTGTTCTTTATGGATGGGAAACCCAGCGGGCACATCCCCATGGGATAGGTGGATCCCCAAGTCATAGGGGAAATAGGATTGAGGATGAAGATGAGAAAATAGAATTTAGGGGATGTTTATCATATATTGAAATTTTGATGTTCATTAAATCTCATGATTAAAAAAAAAAGAACCTTTAAATAGGTTGGAACTAACTTATGGAAAGCTTTAAATGCTGGTTAAAGAGTTTATTTTACTTTATTTTATAGAGTAATTGGAAGCCAGTGAAGTTTTTTGAGCAAACCTGAGCTATGAGTTGGAGAAAGAAGTCTTGGGGAAGGGGAAGAGTGCAAACAGTTTCCCTTGCTCCTGACCTTCCCCAATGTCATCCACTCCTAGTTACTCACCTTTCTTTTTCTGTTCCCTGAAAAATACCTCAGAATAGACAATATTTTCATTCTTCTCATCCAGAGGATTCACTAGAAGGAGAAATGAGATTTTAAAAATGAGCCACCCAATCCAAGACCATGAATTCCTCCTCTGTCTTCCATCCCAGGCATGGAGTCACCGGGGTTAGCTGAGGGCACTTTTAAAGGGAAGGAAACTATATATTTTCATAGCAAGGGGCACAGTAGTGGGAGAGGGGTAAAGAGACTTGCTTTGGAAAATACGGGGCCAAAGACGCTAAAAATACCCTGTAGAGTGCCAAGGTCAGAAGGGAACCTACTTCTCCCCTAGTCAACCCTCTCATTTTTGTCAGAATTGAAATGGAGGTCCAGATACCCATAGCCAGGGTCTAAAATCCAGCCTCTTTAGATTCTTAGTCCTTTATTCATTCCCCTATACTCTCAAGCCATTTAGTTCAATTCACCATTTTATAGATTAGGAAACCAAGGCTACCCAAGAGAATATAACCTTGTTCATGGTTATACTTAGAGCAAGTGGCAGTCAGGACTAGAAAGAACTGGGGTGTGCAGACAGCCAGTTCAGCACTTTGCACAATAGCAGACAGATTGTGATGATCAGGCCTTCAGAGGTAACCAAGGATAGGAATTGGGTCACAGATGGTTTCTTTAGCTTTAGGTGGCCTAGAAGATAGCGCATTAGACCAGGAGTCAGGAAGATCTGAATTTAAATGTAACCTTAGACACTTAAGTCTGCTGTATGACTTGGCAAGCCACTTAATCTCTGTTTCAGTTTCCTTAACTAGAAAATGGGGAAAATAATAGAATCTCCCTCCCAAACTATGAAGATTAAATGAAATATTTGTAAAGCATTAGGCACATGGTAGGCACTATAAAATACTAGCTATTATTATTGTTATTGTCAACAATGAAAGCTCTGCTCTTTTGCTGCCTTCTGTTTTTCTCCTTCTCTATTACTAGTTCTGCCATGTCCACTCTTACTGCTCTCTGTTTACTTCTTATTGGCAAAAGAGAAGGAAAGACCTTGATCTACCGGTGTGATATCTTTGAGTCTCATTCCTTACTCTTATAAATGGGAATAATTATGCGAATACTACCTAATATAAATGTTTTTTGGGAGGAGATGTTCTGTAAGCATTAAAATAAAATGTGAGTTAGTTATTGATTTGTTATTTCTGACTCTTTATGACCCCATTTGGAGTTTTCTTGGCAAAAAATACTGGATTGGGCTGCTATTTCCTTCTCTAGCTCATTTTACAGATGGGGAAACTGAGGCAAACAGGCTTAAGTGACTTGCCCAGAGTCACTTAGCTAGTGTCTGAGGCCAGATTTGAACTCAGAAGATAACTCTTCCTGACCCTAGGCCCAGGGTTCTATCTGCTGTTCCATCTGGTTGCCCCTTTGTGAGTTAATATTTATTATTATTATTATTAATATTAATATTGTCCTCCCAGATGTGTCCGAGGAAGCTCTGAAGCCCATGACTTCTTCATCCTCTTTTTCAAAGAGGTCTTTCTCTGTCTCCAGTGGACAGAACAGTCCAGCAGAGCAGCTTGACCCTTACCATTGACATACACTGGACAAGACTCCAGGTCTGGTGATGAGGAGGCTTTAGGGGTTTCTGGAGTACCTGGGAAGAATGCACCCCTAAGAAACACAGAGAATAATGCAAATGAACATTGAGGAAAGGTAACTCTATAAAACAAATTGTGGATTCTGGGCTGGGCTGGGAGAAGGGGACTAGCAATTCATAATAGACTTAGGGCACTGTTCTTTTTGTGGGGGGTTAACCCATAGGGCTGTACAGCTAACTTTTTTGAGATGATTTCTCCTAAAACTATCCTGAGAGATGATATAATCTAAGAAGAATCCTAAACCACGAGAAACATAGACAGTAGAGAACGAAAACTCATGTCAGACTACCGAAGAAAATCAATAACCCCGAAGCTTTTTCAAGAAGGACCAGCGATGGAGCCATAACAAGGATTTCTGAAATTCATCTAAGTTGGGTTGAGGCTAGAATATAAAGTATAACCATTTCTCTGTGTAGCTATTGTAGACTGAAGACAGAGATCAGGAGAATTGAGGAAGATAAATATTTAGAAAGACAATTTAAAAGGGAGCAGGGATTGAAGTGAAGAAGATTATAAGGTAAATAGTGAACTTATTGGGGAGAAAGGAGAATGATCTGAAAGTCTCTGGATGGCAACAACTAGAATCTGGACAGGTAATTTTAAGGAGAAAAGGTGGTTTTGCTGAGTGATAATGGCAGTGGAGAACAAGGAGTATATTAAATCTCTTCCCAGGCCCTAATGTGTCAGAAGGTGTGAGAAAAAGAATATATTGTCACAAAAGGAGTGCCAAGTGATATGGGATCTTCAAAAGAAAGCTAGTTTGCACGGGGACAAATCTTGAAAAAAGAGATTTAGGATGAAGGAATATTTGCTAACCATGAAGGAGCATCCCAAAGGGAAGAGTGGAAAGGAGGACAAATAAAGGATTAGGAAAGACTGAGTTAGACAGACTTGAGAGTATGTATTTTGAAGGTGGTGGAGACAGCAGGTTAGCCTTGTGTTTGGATGCTGTCCTTGGAAATGGCTCATTCCCATTCTTCCCTAATGTCCTTTACCAGCAGTTATGTTTTCTTGACTTTTCCCAGGTGACCTCCTCAAGATACAATAGCAATGGTAATGGAAGAAAGGGCAGCCTGTTTTTCCTTCTTTTCTCACTCTGCCACCATTGACCCTGCCTTTTCACTCTTTCCTGAGACTGCCTTCCTGTCTAAACCCCACAGGGCATAAGCAAGACAAAAACTATATGATTTATTGGGTCAGCTGTGTATTAACTTTGGTGAGGAAGGTTCTCACCAAGGGCAGGGATTGGGTCTTGGGGTGTCTATACTACTTGGGCCACTGTTGGTATCTAAGGAATAATCAATAACTTTTATAACATGAAGACAGCAGACTCACCTGGCAGGATCTGGGGTAGCAGCTCCTGTAAAATCAAGTACGTATAAAAATAACTAACAGGAATCCAGTAGATATTTCACATTGTGCTTTTGCCACATTTGTGTGTCCATGTTTCCATGGGAATGATTAGTCATAGAGAAGTTATGGAGTGGGGGCACATAGTAGCTATCTTCAAATATTTGAAATCCTGTCTTACATAAGAGAAATTAGGCTTGTTCTGCTTAGTTCCTGAGTTTAGAACCAGGAGAAGTTGTTTGTAAGTTGCAGAGAGACAGATTTTTGGTTTGATTTAAGGATAAAATTCCTAACAATGAATCATCAGAAATGGAAAGAGCTGCTTCTGTAGCTGATGAATTCTCCATCACTGAAGATTAAATGGAGGCTGATTTCTCTGTTTCCTTTCCTCCCCTTGAAACTAGGAAAACCTCGATTCAGAGCTCATCTCTGACAATGCTGACTCTCCTGAGTCATTTGACCTCTCAGTACTTGGGCATCTCTCTGGAACTATAAATTGCAGGGTAGGTGCCAGCCAGCCTGCATTGGCAGAGAAGTTTCCCTCATTTAGGAGTACCCTATAACAACAAAATCACAGGTCAATCCTTATCTCTATTCCTGTTCCTCCTTATCACTGAAGAATTTGGACAACTTCTCTTGGGACTGGTAGAAACTAAAGGGAGGGGCCAACGGTATAAGGAGAAGGTTCTGAAAAGGAGACAACTAGTTAGCACAGGAGAGGGTGAGGGTTCTCTGGGATTTCCTGGAGACAAAGGCATTTGGGGTTACATGCAGCAGTTCATGGACCCCTTTTGGCAATCTGTTGAAACCTATGGACCCCTTCTCAGAATAGTGCTTTTAAATGCACAGAATAAAATCTATAGTATTACAGAGAAAGTCAATTATATTAAGAACAATTATTGAAATATTCAAACAAATAAACATGGACCTCAGATTAAGAATCCCTATAAGTGGGAGAGACATAACTATCCCTAGAGGGATGTACTGAGGATTGAATGAAACATATATAGGTAAAGTGCTTTTTAAACTGTAACACTCAGGAAAAAAGAAACCTATTATTGTAGTTATTATTGATAAAAACAAGGTACTATACACATTTTGAATGGGGATCCCTACATGTTTGCATGGGCTTGAGAGTTTGAAGTATTATTCCTCAGACCTCATTCCTTTTTCTGTCTTCTACTCTCATCACTTGAGTTTAGGATTGCTAGACAATCACTTGGGAAATTATTTAACCTCACCTACAAAATAAATGGACTGAACTTGATGGTCTGTGAGGTCCGTTTCAACTCTACATCACTGGTCCTATTAGAGAGTCCCAAGACCTTAGCTGGAGTTTCAGTTCTGGCATTTACCAGCCATGTAAGTCCCCGTGGGAAAGTCACTTTGCCATTCTAAGGTTTGATTGCTCATCTGTAATGTGGAGATCATACTTGTCCTGCCTTACAAAGTTGTCAATCTGTATATCTTAAAATGCTCTAGAAATGTAAACTAATAATATTGTGATTATCTGTCTTTTCAACCATAATCACACCCACACAGAGTTCCCCTTTTCAGAAGCAGTATTTCCAAACATGGTCAGCAATGATTTAAAAGTTTTTAAACTATTTACTGCTCCTTCCCAGAGCTGCCTACTGGCTTATCTTAACTGCTTAGCCAAGGTTTTGTCACTGAAGCAGGCTGCTTCTTACTAATGTGCTATTAAAGCCAGTTTTTTTTCATTTTTTTAAGTTTTGATTTTTACAGTCCTATTCCCCCCTCAGGTCCAGAGTATTCTTTGAGTATATGAAATGTCAGAGTGCCCCCTTCTGAGGGGTGAGAAGAGAGGGTGAGTTTTCGGGTGCATGGTAAAGGTTCGTTTTGGGATTGTAGCCAGGATTTTCACCAGAGGATGCCAAAAAAAGATACTGACCTGTTTTCTTCAAGACCCTGAAATAAAGTAGAAAGGATGCACTGATGCCAGTCATGACAAACAAGACCAGAATCCCCAGAACCAGCTGGCTCCTCCTGTGCCCCAAGGGGATAGATGTAGAGCCCTAAATGAGAAACACTTGGTTGCTAAGATTTTCCTAAGCTATTTTGAGGGATAGGATAGGGAAGCCTAACCTAACAAGTTGTGAAACTGAAAAGTCCCTGGGCTCCCTGGTTTCTGTACCTCTGCAGGGAAAGAGAGATTGAGAACAATGAATGGATCAGCTCAGTTCCAGGAGCAATGTATGAGAGAAGTTTTAATTTATAGAGAAGTCTCATCATTTCCCCATTAAGTTGAGATATTTCAGGAATGGGATTAGAAGCAGAGGAAAGGAGCATTTACTGAGCTGCTAACATTAGCCTAGGACTGTGTTGGGCAGTGGGGTACAGAGCTTAATAAGTCCTGATCTCAGATATAGTCCATTTGGGGAGACTGTATTCTCTCTATAGAAATCTAGTTGTAATCTCACTTTTTAAATTGGGAGTTATTTTCAAGATAATTCGCTGCATCCCCCTTTAATATCACAGAGAAGAGGAAGGAGGAACAAGTCTTTTGTGATCATTTGAACTTGTTACCAAGGATTTCCCCTTGTGAGAAAATTGGTACAGGACTGCAGGCAGAGCACCTTTACTTGTCACCCTGAAGTTGTACCATGTCCCCTCCTATGACACTGTCAGGTGAAGATGAGATAATGGAATCGAAAGGACAGATGAGTTACAGAGTCTGATGGGCTCTGGATGCCTTCTGTCCTCCTATGGGGCATTGCCAGTTTTATATTAATAGCAAAGGTCATTCTTTCCTTTCATCTTTAGAGCTGTTACTCTCCTAGCTTCACTTAAATTCACACTTTCCAGACTCGACAGGCAGCCTTTCTCCACTATTTCCCCAGGTTGGTTCCCACTCCCACCCCCCTTTCTCACTCACTTGAATTTCCAGCTCGAGGCTCTGTTTCTGGACTTGGTCATGCTCCGTGGCTGCCACACACCAGTAAAACCCAGTCCCTGCTATTATGGTGGCTGGAATGCGGTATTCTGGGGACTCGTCTCTGCCTCGTATGGTCCTATTATCCTTGTAGAAGGAGAAGTAGAGCCGGGAGGCGGACCTCTGAGGGGGTAGTTGTGTCTCACAGCTCAAGTTCACTGAGCTCCCCACCATGGCTTCCGTGGAATTTTTGATTCTTAGTTTAGGTCGAGGGAACAACTCTGGGGAGAAGTCAGATTTAGTGTCAAGAAAGAATGGAGGAGTGTTGGGGGGGGGGGCTGGGAGTTAAGGGCTAGAAAAGCAGGAGGAAACTGAGCACTAGTTCATCATAGCTAGATGATACACTGTCCCGGAGTCATGAAACCTTGAGTTCAAATCTAGCTTCAGACATTTATTAGCTGTGGGACCCAAGGCAAGTAATTTAATATTTGTCTGTTTTAGTTTTTTGAACTGTAAAAAAGGGATAATGACAATATTTAACTCACAGAGTTATTGTGAGGATCAAAGGAGATAATATTTGTTTGTGTCTGACTCTTTGTGACACCATTTCTTGGTAAAGAGACTGGAATAATTTGCCATCTTTTCTAGTTCATTTTACAGATAAGAAAACTGAGGCAAACAAAAGTAAGTGACTTGCCCAGAGTCACACAGTAAATGTCTAAGGCCAAGTTTGAACTCAGGAAGATGAGCTTTCCTGACTCCAGGCCCTGCACTCCATCCAAAAGCACACTAGTTGTCCCTGGCACATAATTGGCTCTGTATAAATGCTTATTATTTCCCCTTCTCTATTCCTTATCCACAGTGGGACTCCCAATCCCCAGATCTAGGAACTCAATAGCCTTAATATAAGACTATGATTTATCCACCAGGACTTGTTTTCCTTTCCTCCATCAGCCTGCTCTAGAATGTTTTTGAGAAGCAGCCCTTCTAGCTAGAGGTCATAGAGGACCTCAAAGGATGGGGTCCTATTCTGAGACTTCATGATATCCAATGGTGTCATCCTTGACAGTCTCCACCCCATGGCCAAGTGATCTTACCTTGGACTTGAAGGATGACAAGGGTAGATCTTTGCTCTTTTTTTTGATTTTCCACATATGCACTACAACTGTACTGACCACTATCTTCTTTCCTTGCTGCTTTGATGGACAGAGCTTTGTTTTCTTCAGTGAAATAAATGGATTTTTTCCACTTGTGAAATGTAACCCGGGATAACTTAGATTTCTTCCATCCTTGGCATTGTAAAATCACAGCATCTCCTTCAAAAACAGAATAAGGAGCCTGGAGGACCAGCCATCCTGTAACATATAGGAAGATAAATCTAAGATTGTTTCTATCTGCCTTTATTTTTTCTTCTCCAGTGTTTCTAGACATATGGCTTCTGATACAGAAATCCTATCCATCCTTACATCATAGTTTAGATGCTACCTGAAGTCTTTTCTGATCCCATCACTCTGACTGACTAGCAAAATAAACACATTGGTGGGGAATTGTGAGCTTGGTTTTGAGTGGGTGTAAAACTGGGATAACCTGTTGAAGGCTTCATATATTGAAGAGAGATGTCCCAGGAGCATAATAATAATAACCAATAATTATGTGAGAATGATACTATATCATATCCAGAAAGGGGAGAGATTATTGCTGGCTTGGGAGTATTAGGGAAGAATTTTTGGATGAGGTGGCTAGCTTTAAAAGGATCACTTAAATGGCAGAAAAAGAAGGTAGGAGGATATTCCAAGCATTCCAGGTAGTAAAATATAGGGTATATGCAGTGATTGGTGAATAGCTTAATTGGGCTAGAGTATCCATCCAGTGTTTTTTTCCCATACTCTTCTGCTATCTACATGTCTACTTCATTCTTTAAAACAGAATAAAACAACCCCCCACAAAGAAAAATGTCACTTGACTCTGACAACTTCAGACTATTAGTTGTATCTTTCTTTCCTTTCACAATTTTCAAAAAGCCATCTACATTTAGTGTCTCTTCCTTCCTATCCCCTGCTGCTCTTTTTACTCTGAGAGTTTCTGATTCCCTCACTTGACTAAAGTATTTTCTCCAAGATTTCCCATTTTCTGAAACATTTAGACCAACAATATTTTTCTCAATCTTCATTATAATTGATCTCTTTAGATAGCATCCTTCTGGATGGGAGAGAGCTTCCTGCCTGGGTTTTTTTTTTTGTGACATTCCTCTTGCCTGGCTTTTCTCTTACCTATGTGATTGAATCTTCTTAGTTGATGAAATTCTTCATTTTGATGAATTCTGACATATGTTGTATCCCCAAGGTTCTGTCCTGGATCCTTTTCTCTCTATATACTATCTGTTGTGGATCTTAATGGCTCTTTTGGGTTAAAATATCATCAATGTGTATCTAAATCTATGTATTC
Source organism: Sarcophilus harrisii (assembly GCF_902635505.1). Classification (NCBI taxonomy): domain Eukaryota; kingdom Metazoa; phylum Chordata; class Mammalia; order Dasyuromorphia; family Dasyuridae; genus Sarcophilus; species Sarcophilus harrisii. The sequence goes on along the minus strand of NC_045429.1, from coordinate 362,665,749 downwards.
ATCCCTCATCTTGCTCTTGAACTCCAATCTTGCATAGCTATCTCTCTGCTGTACATCTCTAGTTGAATATCTCACAACTACCTCAAACTTATAATGTCCAAAATGGAACTTCTTGTCTCTTCAAGTTTCCCTCTCTCCCTAACTTCTCATTTCTATTGAGGGCACTTCCAGGCTTTCAGTCATCCAGATTTACAACCTGGGTGGCATCCTAGTTTCTGTTTCTCCTTTACCTCCCATATTCAATCAGTTACCAAGTCTTTTTAATTCTGTATTCACTATATTTCTCAAATCTATCCTGTTCTCTCCATTCAATATCACCTAGTTCAAAGACTCACCATGTCTCATTCAGACTACTGCTCTTGTCTCCTAATGAGACAACACATCTCCAGTCTCTTCTCTCTTTAAGCTATTCTCCATGTTGTTGTTCAGTTGTGTCCAGATCTTCATGACCCCATTTGCGTTTTCTTGGCAAGAATACTGGAGTGGTTTGTCATTTCCTTCTCTAGCTCATTTTTGCAGATGAGGAAACTGAGGCAGAGTGAATTGACTTGCCCAGTGTCAGACAATAAGTATCTGAGGCCAGATTTGAAGGGAGATGAGTCTTCGTGACTTTAGGTCCTGTACTCTATATACATTGCCAGCTAGCTACCCCCCATCTTCCACACACAGCAATTGAATTGATATTTCTGGAACATAGGCTTATTATCCCCTTTCTCTAAAAGTACCAGGGACTATTTATTGTCTTTAGTATAAAAAAGAAACTACACACATAGGCAATAGCATTTCAAACTCATTATCCCTTCAGGTCCAACTGGAGGGCTGGCTCATCACGAGAGTTTTTCTATCTCCTGACTCTAGATAGATTTCTGTGGAGACTGTTTCTCATGCTTTTCTCCTCTTCTTCCTCCTTTTCCTCTTCTTCTTCTTCCTAGGGGAGTCATACCCTTACGTGTGGAAAGCTTAGAGGAAGGCAAAATAGGGCATCTTTTGCCTCCATTCATACCCAGCCTTTAATCACTGAATGGGCACTGCCTCTGACAAACTGAGACCTGGGAAAGACCTTATCTTAAAAAGGATAAAGTCTCCTACTGCATCCAGTCATATTGACCTATGCCTTGCCACTGGACTTTGATGATTCTGGAGCCTGATATCTTTGTACAGATTTGCCTCACTTAAATACAACTCACTTGCAAGTTAAGACATCACCTTTGTCATTGGTACTCTTCAAGAACAAAGGAGAAATAGCAGTTTTCATCCCTGAAATATATCCCCTTTTCCTCTGTTTCTGGAATTCCTTAGTTCCATTCAAGGCTCAGATCAAATGGCACTTTCTATATGATACCTTTCCTAAATTGTTAGAAGTTGTTCTTGCAAAATAATAGATTTCCTTAGTATATATTGTCTATGTTCTTATCTGTGTATACCCTACTTTTAAAAGTAAAATGTAAGCTCTTTGAGGGAAGAGATTGTTTTATTTTTTACTCTATCTCTAGCACTAAGTGCAGTGTCTGGCACATAATGGACTCTCAATACATTCTTGTTTTTTGTTTTTGTTTTTTAAATGTTATTTTACTTTAATTGAAATGGAGGAGATTCACATGAGATATGACTGAAAAGCTAGGGATGGTGCCAGATTGTAGAAGGACAGAAATAAAACAAATGAGTTTTAATTTTACTCAGGAGGCAGTAGGAAATCATTGAAAATTTTTGAGCTAAGAAAATGGCATAACAAGATCTAGGCCCAATACAAGTTTGGCAGGGGTGTGAAGGATAAATATGAGTGGGGAGGGGGACAATATAAATGGGAGGACCAACTAGATGGTTTTTGATATAGGTGTATTAGCATTTTGTGCTTTCTCTTTTTATCCCAAACACTTCTTCTAGTACCTGGCATATATTAAGTGTTTAATAAATGCTTGTTGGTTGGTTGATTAATAAGGACTGGTACAAGGATATTGGCAATGGGAATAGACAAATAGGGTCAGATATGAGATATTGAAGATGAAAGATTCAGGTGTAAAGGAGAGGAGAGAGTTAAAAAGTAATGCAGACATTTCAAACTGTATGGATTATGTTATGAATGAAATAGTGAAATCAGAGGGAGAAGGTTTGGAATGGAAAATAATATTTGCTTTGAATATGTGTTTGAGATGTCAGTGGGAAATCTGGGTGGAGCTATCAGATTGTTGGAGACAAATCTGAAACTTGGAAAATAGGTGCAGTTTTGTGTGTTGTCTGAATAGAGATGATAATGAACTTGGGGCTATGAATGAGATAATGTAGAGAAAAAAAAGGAAAGGATCAAGGAGAGGAACTTAGGAAAGATCGACCTAAAGGGGTCAGAAAGCGGAGGAAAACAGTAGTAGGGACAAATAAAAAACATTTTAGAGTGTTAGAAAGAGAACCAGGAGTATGTGGTGTCTTAGAATCTAAGAGAATAAAGAGTATTTAGAAGGGCTTTTTTTTTGTATCTTAAGAACTGAAGTACTTAGAATATAAATTGAAGCTATTTTCTCTCTTGCTTTTTGGACATGGTTATGGTTAATGTGGGAAATTGTTTTGTATGATTATACATTATTTGTCAAGAGTATTTACTCCCTCCTCCTTCCCCCGCCCCCGTTTTTTCAATGGGTGGGAGAGGAGAAGGGAGGAAGAGAATTTGGAAATGAAAATAAAATAAAATAGAATTAATTTTTTTTAATATTTTCCCTGATATCTAGCACAGTACATTTCAAATGCTAAGTACTTAATGAATGATATTATAATTGATAGATGCCTATCATAATGAGGAATGGCTAAAACATTATGGTAAATGAATGTAATTGAATATTATAAGAAATGATAAATGGAATGGATACAGAGAAGCATGGAAAGACTTATATGAACTGATGCATAATTAAAGAGTCAAGAAAATAATATACATTATTACCACAATGAAAATGAAAAGAACAACCACAAAAAACTGAAAATGAATGTTATAAAATTACAAAGAACAAGCTTGATTTGAAAAAAAAAAAGGAAACATTTTTCATCACTACTTTGCAGAGTGTGTGTGTGTGCATATGTGCATGCACAATCTGTGACTTAACTATAGTTAGGGTTTGTGGGTTGTTTTTTGATATGTTGATGAATTTTACAGTTTTATTTTTTTCTTCTTCCTTCTTTTCTTTAATAGAAAATCTTTGTCACATGGGATGGCTCTCTGGGAAAAGACACAAAGGGGAAATTTAGGGAATTTAAAAACAAAGGATATCAATAAAAAGTTGTTTTAAAAACAATTTCATCAGTAAATATTTGTTGACTATTTGAATAATCTTAATGTCATTCATCAATGTTACATCAATCATAACATGATTTTCTGAGTCATTTAGAACCCCACTCATGATACTTCTTCCTTCTGTCTCCCCTCTCCAAGCTTACATACTGGTCCCTCGGCATGTTCCTCAGTAATCCCAAGGTGACATCCTTTCTTCTCAGTGAGAGTTCTTCACTTGGTGCCAGGGTCCAGGGGCTATGGAATAACATTTTTCTTCTTCCTATCTTTCTTTTCTTTGTCTTTTCCTTTTCCCCCTCTCCTTCTCCTTTTTACCTTTTTTTTTCTGTCCCTTCATTCCTCCTCCTCTTTCCCTCCCTCCCTTTCTGCCTCTTTCTTTTTCAATATTTTTCATTCGAGAGGAAACCTGCCCCTGTGGATAGTTGGGTGCTCTCAGAATTGGGCTGAGCTGGACTTATGTTTCATCTATGACATATCCTGGCTGTGTGATTCTGGCCAAGTCACTTAACTTTTTAGTATTCCTAGACAACTCTGATTATAAATAGAACTCTGCAATAGTAGATATTTCTTATTGGATCTCTATAATAGTTTAATCATAGAAAAACTCTTCATAACTCATTTAAAAAATCCTCCTTACCTCCCTTTCCATTCCTGATTCTGAGTTCCCTTATAAGGTTAGAACAAATGGACAGTTATTACTGCCAAAAGCATCTCCATCACTTGAGTCACTAGTACCTGTCTCCATTGATCTCCCCAAGATTTTATCTCTTCTTCAAATTCTAGATATAGACTAGGCTTCTGCTAGTTCCTAGAAAGAATATGGGATGCCAGGGGAAAGAAGACCCCCAAAGTTGAGTCCCCAATACATCCTCTTGGGATTTGTAAATGATAAATGTGACATGACTTTCTGGAGTGATACAATGTCCTTTTCTCACCCTTCGAGAATGTGATGGTTACAGGGTCACTAAGGGCAGAATCCTCATTCCCACAGCTGTACTGTCCACTTTCCAAGATTATAATGGTGTTTGTAGAGGTTTTGTGAAACTTCTTTCCCTGTTTGTACCATTGGATGTTTCCTAATCCGATGAGATCCAGATGCTCACAAGTCAGATTTACTTTCTCATGAAAAAAGAAAGTGGTCCATGGAGGTTGAAGAGACAGGATGGGCTTTGCGATGACATCTGAGATGTAAAAAGAGAAAGATATGCAGATAACAGGGACTAGTAGCTCAGGTTTCTGAAAGAAGAGGGAGAGTAAGGTCTAGAGGCCCATACTGGAAGTAAGGGAAATTTAGGGCCCTTAATCTGAGATTTAGTATCGTTGGTGCAATAGTGAACCTCCAGTCTCAGAGGGCGGAAGGTTCAGGGTGCTCTATGAGATGGAAATGATATTCACATGCTGCTCAGTGATGGGAAGTGAGAGTCGGGGTTCTCAGTGAAAGGAGAATAAGGCTCAAAATAACTCTTAGTGAGGAAAAAGTAGGATCAGAGTAAGAGTGGGAAGAGGCGAAGCTCAGGGATATCAGGAAAGGGTCCTTAATAGGAGAAAGGGAGCCTCAAGACCCTCACTGAGTAGAGTATTAGCCCCATAATTTCTAGTGAGGATTAAAAGATAGATATATATATGTGTGTGTGTGTGTGTGTGTGTGTGTAGTGGGGGGGGGGAATAAAGCCCAGAGTCTTTGGTGAGGTGAAAGAAAGTTGCTCTGGACCTTTCCCTCTAGATTCCAGAGAGGAAGTTGTTCTGGACCTTCCCTCTAGATCCCAGAGAGGAAGTTGTTCTGGACCTCTCCCTCTAGGTCCCAGATAGCACAGAAGGGATTAGTGGGCAAGCTAAAAAGTAGTGGAACAAGGACAATTCATGCTGGCTCCAGCTCTGAAGTGAGGGGGCATTAGATTAGTGTAAAATTTGTGTTCTTTTCACAGTCCTTCAATCACTGTCACAAAAAGCTCTGGAGAATGAAGGGATTCCCCCTCAAACAGATACCTAGATTGCTGAGGAATCAGGGCTGAGACACAGTGGCAGAATGTAGGCCTGAAGGCAGACACAAGGTAGATGGGACTCACCAAACTTTCCAATGAATAGAGCTGTAAGAGAGCAGAAAGAGGAAGATTAGGTGAGACCCCAGAAAGGGCTTTCTTATAGGTAGGAGGGGTTAAAATTTAGTGCAATTGTAGGAAAAGTTTTTGTTGAGTGCTCACTGTGGGTATCAGGTGCTAAGAAATGAGGTCTTATTTTGGAGCAGGAAATAAAAGGGACAGAAAGAAGATAGTTTCCTCCTGCCCTAAAGGATATGACACTATAGCTAGAGAGACAAGATATACACATAGGAGAGCAAAATGAGTCAAAGAATTAAAAATCTCCACTAATAACAGTAGTCTGTATTTAGGTACTAGTCTGCCAGGGGAAAAAAATTGTTTAATTTAAGATTATTCTAACTGCAAGTCATTACTGATTCAGAGGAATCAGAGGACACCCAGAGGGGTGTCCCAAATAGTAAAGTATCCCCATGTCTTCCAACATGTCTGCCACAAGATTGTTTTAGGTAATATTTATAGGAATCATAAACAACTTGGCAGTGGGAGAAGTATTGGATTGGGTCACTTGTTAGCATGTTAGTAATCCTAGCAAGATAGTATTGATTAGGTTGGGCTGAGTCAGACCTTGAGTCCCATCTTGAAATCCTGTCTTGTAGCGGAATCTGGTCTTTGTCCCCTTCCACTGAAATAAATAGCATGAAGGGTGAAACAACCAAAATAAAGTGGTTCTCCTTGCGCTGATTGCTGAGGGTGGCTGGGGTCTCATGACCAGGCCTGCTTGCTATCCCATAATGTCTCCTCCACCTCTCATTCTAAAAATATAAGAAGCTTTTTTCGTGGGTCTTAGAATTGGAAAATCCATTGGATGTCCCCAGTGGTGGCAGATTCCTACCCTGTTATCTCAATTAAAGACACTTTTTTCTTCAACTCATGATTTTCTTTGATTTATTTCAAGACTTGACTGCACTTACTAACTGTGTGAACTCTGGATCTATATCCATATCTAGATCTATATCTATGTCTATGTCTATATCTATGTCTTTATCTATATCTATAAAGTGGGTATATAACATCTGAAAAATGGAAATAATAACAGCATAAGGTAACTTCATAAGGTTGTTGTGAGGATCAAATGGAATAAAATATGAAAGTGTTTTGCAAACTTTAAAATACCATATAAATATTGTTATCAGATAATCTGGGTTTGAACCTGGCTGTGTCACTGACTATCTGTATAAATAACAACTTCTTTGGGCCTTCGTTTCCTCATCTGCAAAGTGAGGGAATTGAACTAGATCAATGTTGACAAATAGCTAGAGACAAAAGCCATTAAATCCAACATAAGGATCATTGCTGGCTGTATATTTACTTAGAAAATAGCATTAACATATCAGTGTTTTATTGTATTTTTATTTGTTTTGTTAAATGTCCAAATTACATTTTAATCTGATTCAAGCCACTCTTGAGAGAGTAGTGAACTATATGTAGACCTGGATTCCTCTGTTCTTCTAAAATCTCTTCTATTTTCCTTAATCTATGATTCTATATGATTCTATGATCCTATGACAGCTGTGTTCATATTTTTAAGAGACTATCATATGGAGAGGGATTAGATTTACTTTGCTTTGTCTTACAGGGGGAAATGGGTGGAAGTTGCAAAAAGGCAAAGTTAGGATCAACAAATCAATCAAAATTTCCTAAAGGATTTATCCAAATAGATTAGGTTACTTTTTAAGGTAGTAGACTTTTCATCAGTCAGTCAGTAAGACAGTCAAAAAATGTTTATTAAGCACCTATTATGTGCCAAGCAAGCATAGTGCTAAGTACTAAGGATACAAAAAAAATGGCAAAAGATAGTCCTTTCCCTTAAGGAGTTTACAATCTAATAGGTGAGATAACCTGCAAATAATCTTGTCCAAACAAGATATATAAAGGATAAATTATAAATAATGAACAGAGGGGAGATTCTAGCATTAAGGGGAATTGGAGAAGGCTTCTGGTATATGATAGGAATTTAGCTGTGATTTGAAGGATGCCAGGAGGTAGAGATGAGGAAGAAGAGTATTCCAAACATGAGAGGGACAACTAGTGAAAAATTTCCTGAGTCAAAAGATGATGTGTCCTACTGAGCAATAGCAAGAAGTACAGTAACACAAGGCTGAAGAGTATTAATTTTTTTTAACGAGGACTAAGACTGGAAAGGTAGAAGGGGGCCAGATTCTGAAGGGTTTTGATCACCAAAGGAAAGAATTTATTTTTGATCCTAGAAGCAAAAGGGAGCCAGAGAGTTTTGTTGAATGGGGAAGTGATGTAGTTATATAAGTACTTTAAGATCAGGTTGAGAACTGAGTGGAAGATGAATTGGAATGGATAGAGACAAAGCAGGCTGACCAACTAGCAGGCTGAGGTCCATAGACTCCCAAGGATCAGTGGACACATGTCGAGGGTGTTTAAACACAAATGGAAAAAAAATCTTCATCTTAATTTCAATATCAATGTCCTTTAATATCTTATATATTTTGTTTTATGCATTTAAAAACAATATTCTGGGAAGTCCATTAGGTTTCCTCAGATAGCCAAAGACTTGGGTAGGCAAGGAATATGTGATTTTCATGTTAGGCAGCAGAAATAACTTAAGGCAGGGACTAGATAATAAAAGTTGATCCACCTCTTGGAAGTAATGAAAGGATGAAATAAAAGCAAATTATGAACTTTTGAATGCTACCCTGAAGGACAGGAAGGCAGGGTTTTCAACCAATAAGCCCTAGGAGTAAATGGAGAAGAGGAATCAGATTTGCAAAGCCACGATCTAGTACAGAACAGAAAGACTATAAATGGTTCAGTAGGCACAATGGTCAGGCACAATCAGAATGGACACAGAGTCCCTGTGGGAATCCCTATGGGAGAATTATAAAGATAGCTTGCATTTATATTGCACTTTATTCTTACAAAGTATCCTATCTGATACTTATAACCCTATCAAGTAGGCTATGAAAGTATTAATTCTCCCATCTTATTCATAAAATTTGCATTGACATATTTTGTTTTTACATAATGTTCATTTCTAAAGATATCCCTCTCCCTGTCCCCACCCAGCAAGCCATTCTTCATCTTTACTTTAAAGAGGAGGCCTCAAGACAGTCTCTCACAACTCTTATTTTCTTTTTTTTTTTTCACTTTCATTTTGACAGGAGATTCTGCCTAGCCTCTGGTATTCTATTAGGAACTTACACAAGACAAATTTTTAGTACTTTGTGTGAAACTTACAATTTGTGTAAAGTATAGTGGAAAAAATGCTGTATTTGGAACTAAATAACCCATGTTTAAACCTTTGGCTCTATTGCTAATTACCTATATAATTTTGGGCAAGTCACTTCCCCTCCTTAAGGCCTGAGTTTCCTCATTTTTAAAATGAAAGATTTGGAAAACATATCTAAAATTATTCCCAACTCTAAAAACCTATGTAACAGTGACCATCCTGTAGAGCCTGGTTCCTTTTGGTTAGCCTCTTGATAAAAAGGACATATATAACCAGAGGTTTCTGGTTGTCCCCATATGTTCCTCCACCCCACAATGGGAATAGATTGAACAGGAAGAATCTCTCATCCAGGGGATGTTAGAAGGAGAAACGTCTTATATTCCTGTTCTCTTCTGAGTATGTGGTATTGAATGCTAACAGTTCTTCTTTGAAGGAAGTCCCCACCTCTGCCCTGGTGGCTTTTGTGTGTGGGGAAAATAGGAACCATAATTATTTTGCATCTTCTTGATGGAATAACAATGTAGAAATCCCTTAGCCACCTGGTGACCTATTATTAGAAATTTTCCAATCTCTACTCAAGGACACAGTAAAGCAGGTGGTCTCATCCGTAGTTGTAACAACTACTTTCTGTCTTTGGATAAGAGACCCTGTAGTTATGTCTAAAAGGACTGTTTCACAATTTTAAAACTGTTTAGTTGCTTTCTCTTGTTTCCTGACCTTGAACAGGGGATATTTTCTCATTTTAATAATTTATCCTACCACTTGCATTCCAAGTATTCCTCTTTTCTTTCTTGACTATTTCCCTAACTCCTTTTCTATTCCTCACTCTTCTGTCATATGCTTTACATCATCCTAAATTGCTACAATGCACAGCTAGTTGGCCCAGTGGATTGAGTGCAGGGGTGAAGTCAGGAAGACTCATCTTCCTCAGTTCAAATCAAGCCTCAGATGCTTACTGGCTGCGTAATTTTGTCACTTAAAACTCCGTTTGTCTCAGCTTCCTCATCTGTGAAATGAGCTAGAGAAGGAAATGGCAAATCACTCTCCAATTGATGATGTTTGTTTTTTGAAGAGGATTAATATATCTTATAGTGATATCTTTAATTACCCATGAATTGGATTTAAGGGAGACCAACTTGCACCAAGAAAATCTCAAATGGGATCTGGAAGAGTTGGAGATGACTGAAACAACTGAACAATAATTAAAAAATGACTACCAAAATGCTGTTGATTGGCTCTGTACTCAAAGCAGACCTGAAAGGTCATAAAAATAGAACCTGTACCCCAGGAATCTAACTTTGCTATCAGTGACAACAGATTTGTTACTTTACTAATGGAGCTCTTTACTTTCAGTTTAGCCTCCTAAATTTGACCCATAGTCATTGGAAGCATGCTGACAGTTACGGGTTTCCCAAGAGATTGAAAGAATTCCTCAACACTATTCACAGAAGTAAGAACATGAGCTACTGCAAATGAATTTAAAACTGAATTTTAAAGCCCCACCTATCTCTTATGCTCTTTTGGATACAGGAGATTGAACAGCTCTCTTGAGATGCATAGTAGGTTGACTTAGGAGCAATTCTATGAGTTTGAAAGATTGAGAATTCCTGAGTTCTGAGGTGGCATTTTCAAAAGCTTCTTGAAGGAGATGACCAAGTTTACAAGGATGAGCCTAAACCATATCCTGGCTTGCCAGAAGATGTGGCCCTTGAGTCAGAACCAAAATAAAGGTGATATGCTAATTCAGCAATCCTATGAAATGTTTTGTGTTTTAATGTTCATTTCCCAGGAGAGTACCACAAGGATGTTAGTTATTATATTGTACTTTATATATTAGTCAATTCATAATTATGAATCTATAGTTGCCCTATTTCTGATCCATTTTGTATATCAGATAAGATAATATTTTAAAGAATCACTTGAGGAAGTACTAGGGAGTAAAATGGATAGAATGCTGGGCATGGAGTCAGGGAAGACTTGAATTCAAATCTATCTCAGATGCTAATGGCTTTATGATCCTGGACAAGTCACTTAGCCTCAGTTTTCTTAACTATAAAATGGGAAAAAAACACAGTATCTGCATACCAGAGTTGTGAAGAGGATCAAATGAGATAATACCTATAGAGTGCTCAGGATAATACTTAGTGCATAGGAGGCATTTAATTAATGTTTATTCTCATTTCCTTGCCTTATATCCAGTACTTTTTAAGAAGAGATTCTGTTTATCCATTTTGGTAGCCTGTAGATATGAACCAAATCTAAACTTTAAGAGATTTTTCCCAGAATTCTGGGATAAGAATGTAATGAGTCAGAGAGTCAGACAAGCCTGATTTCTCACTTTTAGAAGTCAGATTCCTCTGGGATGGAACCTTATTCTTCATGGACTCAGAACCAAGGGTCCCTTAGTAGGGAAGGATATTCTTCTTTCTGGTTCATAGAGAGGTAGTCATCGATAAAGGCCATAGAATAATTGATTTAGAGCTGGGATTACCTTAAACTCATCCCCCCTTCTATATGATGCCTCTCCTGATGCCCCCAGTTGTTATCTCCCTCTTGAAATGACCCTGTATTTATTTTGTTTGTCTTTATATCTGGATACATGCACGTTGTCTTTGTTGACAGAATGAAAGATCCTTGAGAGCAGGGGACTCTCAAATTTGTCTCTATCTCTAGTGTTTAACATGATGACTGGCATATAGTAGATGCTTAATCAACACTTATTGAATGATAGATTGATCTTGAAATCATTCAATTCATTCACAAATAGTTTCCTTATAATCTCTCAATAGTTATTTAGTCTCTTCTTAAAGATTTCAAGGGAGGGGAAAATAACTATGTATTCATATTGAAACAATACAGTGGAATGGGAAAAAAACACCATCCACATGGAATCAGGGGACACTTCTCAAAGGCCGATAACCAAGTTTCTCATGATGTCCTCAAAAACCTAATGAAGGGATGTAAGCTGGACCTTATGTGGAGGTGGATTTATAGCTGATCGAATAGCTCTACTAAAAGTATGAATTTACCCCATTTCTAACCATATCTTCTTCAAATGTTAAGTTTTTTTAAAAAATCAATGACTAATTATTATTTATGTAGGACACAAAACTAGGAGTGATAAGTAATACTTTGGATTAACAAATTAAGAATCAAGAAGATTATAGGATTTAAAGCCGCAAGAACATTAAAGGAAGAGAATAAGCATTTATAGAGAATCTAGTTTGTGCCAGACACTGTGCCATAAGGAAAATATTTTAATTTAAAAATATTATCTCAATTAATTCCCTCAACGCCAAGGTAGGTACTGTATTATTATTTTCTTTAAGGAAATTGAGACAGAGGTTAAATGACTTGACCGGGGTCACACAGCTAGTAAATATCTGAAGCTAGATTTGAATTTAGGAATTCTGATTACATGCTCAGGACTCTAGCTATTATATCATCAGCTGCCTCATAAAAAGATCATCTATTTCGACTCCTTCAAGTTAGGTTGCCCTAAGAAGTGTTCAGTATTCAAATTTTAGGGAATTTAGGGAATAACTTAGCCCACCTCTAACACCTATTAATTGTGGCTGTAGGTCAGGAACTTAATCTTCACTAGAAAATATCAGCATTCCCACCAGTAGAGCCTCACAATGAATAGGAAGCCATGCAGTAGGAGGAAGGAAATTAGATCTGCACTTTGGCATCCAGTACTGATTTTATCGCCTTCCTTTCTTTGCCAGTTGAAGGAGTTTTCCTGTTTGCCAAGTTAGACAAAAGGAGGTAAAATCACAGCTTTTAGACTAAAACTATGGGTGTGGCCTTCTACAGACACTTTCTCTTCCAGGTTCAAACCCTGCCCATGGAAATGACCCAATATGATCTGGAGACTGGAGATCAGAGCAACTAACTAAATCAGGGTAGGGAGATCGGCAGCTGCTGTGACTCCTTTCATATCGATGAGAAAAGGGGGAAGACATCTCTCTCCCTGTACTTCTTCTGCTCTCTTCTGCTTACAGTTACAATTCTGATCCCTAGGTAGATCCTACATGCAATACTTTTCTTTGTTTTTTTCCCCTATAGCTTGGGTGGTATAGGAAAGGTTTGGGATAATCCCTGCAGAAACTAGGAGGGCAACCAGGAGGAGGTTTGGGGGTATGGCTGGTGTCAGAACTCCCATGTAGAAGGGCTGAAACCTTGTCCCTGGCATTTTTGTTATATTAAATAAATCAAGTAGTTCTAGCAATTGTCACATTTGCTGATTGCCAGAACCTTGTGGATTTGGGGAGGCAGGAAAATTCAAATGTAATGTTGAAGGCTGGTTTTAAACATGTGCTTTCATATGAATAATATTCAATTATTTACTCATCTAAATTCAGAACTAGTCCAGTAAGAGTTTTAAACTTGCCTAATCATCAGTGCCATACAGTTTCCTGGTATGGGAAACGCTGAGAGTCCCTCTCAGGTTTGACCTCTCAGTTTGTGGGCTTGAGTATATTGCCACCTAGTGAACACATTAGATATTATATTCCCTCTTTGGATAATTAATGTAGTGACATGCTACCTTACTATGTATTTAAGGAAGGTAGCCAATAAATGAATTTCTGCTGCAGTAAGTACCAACAGAACTTTTAAGTGCTGCCAAATTTTCCATAAAATCGTGTCTCTTTAGTTCTAGACTTCATTTAGTAATGCATATAAATGCAATTTAGGATTATTGTAACTTCCCTAAGTGCAATGTTGTAACTTCTTTCTTAAACCTCAGTGAACTGAAATTGCTTGCTAGAGAATGTATACATGTATATGTAGCTATGTTGATATACTGAAACCTTTTTCCTCCTTAATTTTAGAATTCATGTTAAGTTTTCCCTTACCATTCAAATGATATTTATTGAGGTTAAAATTCATATGTAACATTTAAGGTGAAAGCTGCTATTCCTTCCAACTAAGGCTAAATTGTACTCTCTGAAGCCATTCCCCTGCACTACTGTCAAACAAGTGAGTGATCACACATATGCAGTTCCTTAGAGTGATTATTCTTATTTTCAGCTACCTATGCAATTTCGCTATTTTGACTTACATCCCAAAACTGTGGAGAAGATCTCTTCCTGTTTTCAAAACTGTGATATGTTCAGTTTAGCCAAAGTGAAGTAGATTTTTTTGTTTTTTCTTTTACTAAAAGATTCTCTTAGCCTAAGCAAAGATAAGGATAAATCTTATGAGCCCTCCCTTCCCATTCCATTCCATTCATAGAATGGCTTAAAGTCCTCAGAAGAAAATTAAATCATCTGGAATATGTGTCTGAGATGTAACCTTAAAAAATAAAAAGGAAAGCTACCTCTTATCTCTCTGACATCCCCCTCTCCACCAGGACTATCTTTGGTATTAACGCCCAGAAAAAGTTGTTCCCTTTAATTCTAGCACCCACCTGAGCTTAGGCTGTCATCATTCTCCCAACTGTGTTTCATATAGAAATCCTCCTTTGAATGTTTAGGAGGATTCCCATTTTCTCTTTTCCTAATAGCCACTTTGCCTTCCTTTTTTTTGTCCCCCACTGGTGGTCATTTTGGACAGTTAGTGGAGACCAATTGATGACACAGATATAAGGAATACTTAGTGTTATTTCTATCTGTTTTGAGGCTTCTATTGACTTTATTCAATAAACTTTTCTCTTGAATTTCTTGGATTTCATTTATGCCTGTGTTCTATTTCTTTTTTCCTGAGTTGTAGTGGTTAGTTCATTGTAAAATGACTCACTTAAAGGACAATTTTGCTAATAATGTGAAATAATGTTAATAAGATGATTTGATCAATCCTTCCTTCCAATGACTTTCTTCAGATCCCAAGAGTAACTAATCCTGAATTATTCAGAAAAAGGAGTAGGACTCAAAAACAAATTCCCCAAAGGGTCACTTGGGGCATCCACTGAGGACTGAGGACACACACCTATACCTTAAGTATCATGATATCACAATAGTGATGCTTAAATTTCAGAAGAGGTATAAAGTGGAAGAAAAAACAGATTCAGCTGTTATTCTAAGCAGGACTTCTTAAACTTTCTTCTCTCACAATTCATTTTTACCTGAGAAATTTTTATGTAACCCTAGATATATGTTATATAAAATAAGTATACAAATCAAACATTTATTGATAATCAAATCATTTATTGAACCATAATTTTGTGACGCCTACCTTCAGTTACAAGTCTCTATATGGGGTCATCAACCACAGTTTAAGAAGCTGAGCTCTGGAGGACACATCCAATACATTTGGATAGAAATTACAAGGGTGTGGAACAGTTCTCAGATCCACTTAAGAATTAAATTTCTGGGCAAAGACTCCTGACCCGTTGAATGTCTAACTGTACTTCTGTAATCCAGGACATGACTGCAAGGTAGTTTGTGAAAAGGATTCCCTTTCAGCTGTTGTCAAGTCCCCGATGTAGTTGATAGAGAGCAAGACCTGGGTCAGCAAGACTAGTTCAATTCCTTCCTCTGTCTAGTTGTGTAATCTTGGGCAAGTTAATGGGCTTTTATGTGCCTCAGTACTCTCATTGGCAAAGTGAGAGGGTTAGAATGGATGGACTCCAACATCTTTTTTAGCTCTAAACATATGATAGCCCTTCCATACCAAGGCAAGTAGTTAAACTGGTCCTCCCATGACCACACTTCACACCTTCCTTTGGGCTGCTCTATTTTGTGATTTCTTTCTTTTTTTTCACCTTCCAAGATTTTCCCTGATATATATTACAACCTGACTTGCTTGGGGTAAAAATGTTGGTAGAGGTTGCAAAGAAGAAACAAGATTTAGGATTTACTATGACTTGACCTTGGTTACATACTTCCCTATGGGAAGTTGATGAGATCTCTGTACCTCCACATAGATTCCTTTTAATAAATCCCATTTTTTCCTCCTTTATGAAACTGTTTATAAAAATGGAAAATAAGTTAAGAGTTCAATCAATCAACCTGCAAGGTGGTCAATTTGAAATATATTTTATGAACCCTTACATTTCATAAAATACTGGGATAATAGATGCTTGAGAGGAACACAAAAATATGAGTCAGCTGTCCCACAGCTGAAGGATTCAGCTCCTTCTGTTTGGTGCCAGAGACAGTGGGAGCAATGTGTGGAAGCTGTAGAGGTATATTTGGCTACATATAAAGAAAAATGTCAGGCCACATGAAAAGTATTGTTTTCAGTTGTGATCTGTACAGTTTATTAGGGAAATTGATAAAGGAAAAAAGTTTTTTTTTCTTTAACAAAACTGACCCAAAGTAGAATCAGCTACTTTAGAAGGGTATGGGTATTCTGGAATTCTTCAAGCAAAAGGTAGTAGGGGATATTATAGAGAGAATTCTCATTCTGACTTGGCTTGGATTAGATGGTTTCTGAGATCCTTTTCAACTCTGAAGTTCTTGGATTCTCATTTTCTCTAATCACCCTGCCAGATTTGGCTGGATTGGGGAAATGAAACTATTGCACTTTCCTTACTCTCTCCTATTTCTAGCTCCAAAAGTTGGATGAGAAAAATCCAAGCTCCCAGATTTCCCATTCTGAAATTCCTGTCCCGGGAGATTTAGGAGGCTCCCCTGGAGCTTACTTACCCAAGAGCAGCAGAGCCACTTTCAGCAGCATGGGGCCCAGGAGGAAAGGGGTAGTAGGTACAAGTTCTTCAATAGAAGGTAGGTCAGACTGGAGGTGGATACATATGAGTTGGTTGTCCTTTGTGACTGGGTTATATGGGCCCCAAGGGCATTAGGCTGGAGTAGGTATAGAGGAAGTGGAATATTCTAATTTCAGGCAATTGTTTCCTTTCAATATAAGGAAGTAGATACAGAACTGAGTTTTCTTCAGTATACTCTTCTCTAAATATCTATTTGGTTTAGTAGAAATGGGGATAGTATGGGAAAGGAATATAGAGTATGACTAGTGAAATTGCATCACTCATGGGAATCTCAAAAAACTCAGATTTGGGCCTTTGGAGATTAAAAGAATGGTAAACATGGCCAGAAATAATTATGATGATGATGATGATAACTAGCATTTATATAGTACTTTAAAGATTAAGTATTTTTTATTTATTATTAAATATTATTGTTATTATTAACATATCTAATTTTATACTCATTAACAACTCTGGAAAGTAGGTACTACTATCACCTCCATTTTATAGATAAGGAAAGTGAGACAGACAGATTAAGTGACTTGCCAAGAATCATATCATTTGTAAATGCTTACGACTAGATTTGAACTTTGAGCTTTCTGTTTCCAGGAACAGTGCTCCTGGTCACTCTGTAATCTGGTTAGAATAGTCAAAGGGAGCAGACATGATCCATTTTAAAAAATAATCCCAATCTAAATTTATTCTAATGGAGCCCTCTAACTCTGACCACAAATAAAGTTATGGTAAATAACCTTGTGTTCATAGAACACAATGAGTCATAGTGTTCAGTCCCAACCCTCAAGAGAGATCAGGAAAAAAATCAGATGGCTGGGACACTTAAAAGTCTCCTGGTATATCTTGGAGTCAACCTGATCCTGTCCTGCTGTGCTGATATGTAGAATGAGCCACCTCCCCCTACTCTATATGTCAGTCATAGGACTGTGAAACCTGGAGTGTTGGTTTAAAGTCTCGATTGAAGGAAGCTATTTAAACTGGACTACATAAGGAAAATGATCCTAATGATTAGAACTGTTCTAAAATGTCCACTTACTATTTGAGAAAGAGTTGGTTGTCATTCCCTGGAATTTGGCAAGCAAAGACTGGACAATCAGTTATCAGGGGTATTGTGGAGAAAATTCCTATTGAACTGCAGGGTTAGACCAAATGTTTTCTGAGATTCTTTCCAACTCTTAAGATTATGTGCTTATTCCCATTTCACAGATGAGGAGATTGAATCTAGAATCGCATGGCTAGTAAATGATAGAGTCAGGATTCTAATCCAGACTTGTTCAGAGTTCAAATACAGAACTTAGATCTAATTTCTCTTCTCTGAGAAATTGTGATGTATAAAACTAGATTTAAAAAGCAGACAAGCTAAAGCACAAAAGAATAGGAAGGAAAGATAGGATGCTACAAAGGAAGTTGGGCCAAGAGGGGGAGATGTTCCAGAATGAGATTTTGGAGCCTTAAATATCAGTTCTTCCCTGGGGCAGCAAGAAAATGACAATTTGCAGGTAGGGTAATGCAATACAAAAAAACTGGAAATCTTTCCTTCCCCATCACAGTTTCTCCCAATACTATTTGATAAGCAGTGCTGGGAACAATGAATAACTGAGTCAACATTTTTATAAACAGTTTCATAAAGGAGGAAAAAATGGGATTTATTAAAAGGAATCTATGTGGAGGTACAGAGATCTCATCAACCAACTAAAATTTTTTAAAGATTAATGTCCAGAAGATAGAAGCAAGGCCAGGTAACAAGATGGCTGTAAGAATATATATCAAGAATGATAAATCTGTGAATGAGGTAAATCTGTTGATGAAAACTAAGGGCAATAAAAGTGGTCATTTATCAAAGATGAAATTGGATCTTGGCTTAGAACAAATAGGACAATGATAACTTCTAACAAAAAGCAGGTAGAGGTACTCAAAACATTTTTCTTCTTTTCTTTTCCAGAGAGCATTGTCTTTGCCATTATAGTAATAGAAATGATGAGATAAAAAATGGCTAATAAGGATTTGATATCCAAGGGAGATAGTAAAAGTACATAAGTTATCCTTGAGGAATTCAAATGACCTTGTCCAGATGAACAGTTGAAAGAAAAATTCTTCATTTGGGCTTTCACTTTGATTAATAAGACAAAATTCATGATGAAGAGAATTAAAAGGTTTTTTTTTTTAAATATTATAAGTACCTCAAGGTAACAACATCTTGATCACTTGCTCACTGAAGATCACCAATGGCTTCAAGAAAGGAACAGATTTTATAGATAACTTTGAAATAATTCAGATAAATCCACCTCAGCAAAAGAGGTGGAGCTCTTAGATATCAGTTCTTCCTTAGGGCCGCAAGAAAACGACAATTTGAAGGTCCTTACTTGTATGTGACAAAAAGCATATGATTCCAAAAAACTGGAGATGATGTTTCTTTCGCCATCACAGCTTCCCCCGATACTGTTTGATAATCAGGACTGGGAACAATGGATAACTAAGTCAACATAATTTTCAACATAATTATATCCTCAGTTGCTAAAAAAACTAAGATATATAGCTGAGCATCTGACAATGATATTTGAAAGATCACTGAAAACAGGAAAGGCACCACAAGATTGGACAAGGAAAAATGTCTCAATTAAGAAAAAGAGAACAGTCTTTAAACTATGGGCCAGTGAACTTAACTTCAATGCCTGGGGAAATTTGAGATGGCTAGTGAACATCTAGAAAGGAAAGTGATGATTACAAAGAGTTAGCAAGCCTTCATCAAGAATAGGTCACGCCAGACTAACCTCATTTCCATTTTTGACAGGATTATTAACTAGTAAATGAAGGAAATGATATGGGTTTTGGCAATGATTTGCTAAAGTATCTCATTATTATTGTAAAGAAGATGGAGATATATGGATTTATACACAGTTAGATGGATTCAGAAATGATTGCTTAGCAGGATTCAAAGAAGAGTTGTTTGTTAAATGGGTCAATGTCAATTTGACAGAGGGTTTCTTCTGGGGACCCCTGGGATCTGTATTTGGCCTTATGCTGTTCAACAATTTCATTAATGATATAAACAAACGTCTAGATGACATTCTCATAAAATTTGCAAATGATACAAAACTGAGAACAGCTAACTCACTGAATGGTTGATAGTCAGGATCCAGAGAATGAGAATGAATCTAATGAAATAAAATTGAGTAGGAATAAATGTAAACCTGTACATTTAGGTGCAAAAATTCATTTTCACAAGTACAAAATGGAGGAGACATGGTTAGGCAGTAGTTTGTTGGGAAAAGATCACTATGTTTTAGTGACTGCAAATTTGATATGAATCAGTATATATAATTAGTAGAAGAAATTATGTTCATAAATGTCCATCTTTTCTTTACTTCCTTATAAATTGTTCTTTTGTTCTCTGATTGCAGACTTTTAACTTAATTTTTCCCCCTTTCATCGTCCCTTCCAGCAGGCTATAATTAAGAAGCTATATATTTGTGCATACATATTTAGATATATACATACACACACATAGCCCTTCCCACACAAACACACTTCTTTCTTTCTTTTTTTTTTTTTTTTTTTTAAATTTATTTATTTATTTTTTAATAGCCTTTTATTTACAGGATATATGAATGGGTAACTTTACAGCATTAACAATTGCCAAACCTCTTGTTCCAATTTTTCACTTCTTATCCCCCCACCCCCTCCTCTAGATGGCAGGATGACCAGTAGATGTTAAATATATTAAAATATAAATTAGATACACAATAAGTATACATGACCAAAACGTTATTTTGCTGTACAAAAAGAATCAGACTCTGAAATATTGTACAATTAGCTTATGAAGGAAATCAAAAATGCAGGTAACACACTTCTTTCCTATCCCTGCTGACTCTTTGCTTTAATTCTTCGTTTGCTACTACTTAACCTCCCCCCACCCATAGATCCCTTTTCCTGAACCCATTGATTCCTCCCCTATTCATCCCTTGCCCCCTTGTTTCTTTATAGGTTTTAGAGAATGCTAAACCCTTTGTGGTACACACACACACACACACACACACACACATATATATCTTCTGTATCTTTCTATCAAGGAAACCTGAACTTAATAGGAAAATTTAACATATAAGAGCCAATATCAAAGATCAGTTTCAAGGAACTCAACATGGGACAAATTGTTTGTGGTTTTTTTACATAGGAAATCTTATACCATATGTTTAAGATTGACATTAATAATAGGCTAGCTCAAAAGAAAGACTGGAGCTGTTAAGGTAAAAGTAATTGTTATACAAATGAGATGCAGAGGAAAAATAGACACAGAGGCATTAGGGGAGGACGGAAGGCTCATAGTTCTGAAAATCTACTCACATCAGGAATAGGTTAAATAGGAAACACTATATATATATATATATATATTTTCTCTTCTTGATTTATTCTCCAAATATGTGGTTTTTATTATGTTTTACATTCTGTCCTATTTTTTCATTTATTAGAATCTGTTTTGTTATTTCTTGGTCTCTCATAGCTTCACCGGCTTATCCTTGCCCAATTCTAATTTTCAAAGTGTTATTTTCATCTTTGAGACTCTGTATCTCCTTTTTCAAGTGGTTAACTACTCTCCCCCACCATAATCTTCTTGTTTTTCTTGTGTAGTTTTCATTTTTTTTTGTTTTTCCTCAATGTTTCTCATTTGATTTTTAAATTCTTTCTTGAGTTCTATAAATTCTCTCTGGACAGGAAGCCATTTCACATAACTCTTTGGGATAGAAGTATTTTTTACATCACTGTCCTCCTCTGAAAATGATCCTGGTCTTCCCTGTTCCCATAGCTGGGTTTCTATGGTGGTGTTCTTTCTTCTTTGCCAATACATTTTTTTTTTTTAATAATTGGGAATTATAAGCACCTCTAATCATGGGGTAAGAGAATGGTGACTCTAACTTCACTTGAGCTCTCTCCTCTGACCTGGAAGAACTCCACCCTCCAGCAAGTCCTGCAGCCAGCAACAGCCCTGCCCACCTGCCTCTGCACTCATGCATTTGTTGGTTCTTTCTCTTCCAGGGCCATATTCCTGCAGCACAGCTGGGTCTGTTGTTCCAAATTAGGCGAGGTTCACCCAATCTTCCCAGACTCAAACCCTGACTCCACATGTAGTCTAGGAAGTGAAAATTTCTGTGGTTCTTGCAGAGTCTCCAGCTAATCCCAGGTAGCCCCAGGGCTCCCCACCTGGTTCTTTTGCTGAGCTAGCTGGGAGGTTTTTGCATTTCACACAGGCTAATACATGACCCTGGATGGGTCTTCAGACCTTCTCAGGTTGTATCCAGAAAACCCCTGCTCTGCCCCGTCTTTTTGATTTTTCAACTCTCTCTGTTTGCCTTTAGGCACAAATTTGTTCTATTTGTGGGGGAAATCTGGAGAGCTTGAAATTTACCAGGCTACTCTGCCATCTTCCTGAATCCTCCCCTCTCTCAGCTAATTTCATTAAGCTTGGGCTGATTTCTTGGTTCCCACTGCAAGATGATGATGCCCTCTGATCTTTATATCCCAGTCCTGCTTTATCTTCCTTTTGTGTATTATTTTCCCCCATTAAATAATAAATTCTTAAAAGACAGGGATTGCCTTTCTTTTTTTTGTTTCCTGGCAATTAGTAGAAGCTCAACATATATTTATTGACTATTCATTAACAAATAGAGCTAAACAAAAGTGGAAGGAACTTTGAATGGATTTTCTTGTGATATGGTGGGTAAACATTTTTGGAGGTCTTCATGAAGAGGCTGTCACACATTGGGGATTCCTTTCATATATTTGGGTTCTGATTGACTCAGGTTGTATGTAAATAGCAGTTATTTCTGCTTTGGCTAGAAGCCCTGAAGGTTTTCTCCTCACAGATCTATTTATTCAGGTTTATCTGTTTATTCATACATTCATTTATTCTATTAATTTTTTGTTTGTTTATTTATTTAGATTTATTTTTTAGAGTAGGCAAAAGAGGAGATACTTTACCAAGTTGCAACCGAGCCTATTCACTGAATGGGTGTAGCCTCAGTCAAACTGAGACCTGTTGAAGACCTTAGCTTAAAAAGGCCAAGGTCTCCTACAGCATCCAGGATCATCTCCAGTCAGCCTGATCTATATCTTGCCATTGGACTTTGAAGGCTCTGGAGGGAAAGTGAGGCAGGTGACCTTGCCCTCACTGAATCCAAATCACTTTTCATGGCATCCCATCCCTGATGTCATCGTTCTCTTTGAGAATGAAGGACAAAAAACAATAATGGATTGGATAAGATGGACACTGAAGTACTGCCCAATCTTCAGTTCTTGGCTTTATTAAACAATTAATTGAAAGATTGTATGTGTGTGTGTGTGTGTGTGTGTGTGTGTGTGTGTGTGTCTCAGTGTGTCTGTAAAACAGACTGAGCTCTCCCTAGTGAACTTTAAAGCAGTGCCTAGAAGCAGGTTTTACAGAATTATATTTTTGAAAGTTTAATTGATATGCAGCTATTTAAGGAACTCAAGCAAGAACTTAGCACATACACTTTCTAGATTGAGGAACCTTTTAACATGCTGAGAAATGGCAAATGCTAAATTCATTTGTACAGATTAAGTTCTGTGAACCCCACCAGTCTTAAGGTGAGCTTATGGCAGAGTAATACTGGCCATACTCTCAGCATGATGTTGCTTATATCACAGGATAGCTCTGCTTCCCAGAACTCCCTCTACCTTACAGGTTTTATTAAGAGCTATATCAAAGGGAGAGCTTCTCTAACAGGAGACTATAGTTCAGTTCTTGAGAGGAGCACTGAAAAAATCTGTTTAGGGTTTCTTTAGAGATAAGAAGGACTGGTTGGGAGGTCACTGGGGTATGTGTTCCAGGTGATGATGGGCCCTCAGAAGCTAGAAAAGAGATAATCCAGCAATCCAGGTACCATGGTTATGAGAAATTATTATCAAGAAAATTTAGGGACTATTCAAGGTCCTTTACTATCTTGTGATACAGAAAGCAGAGTTAAAAATTATGAGAGAGGGAAGGGACAAATGGATAAGTGCTTACTAAGAGGGTATCTGTGAGGGATGGAGAGGTATCATGCAGTTCAGGGACAGGGAATATAAGGAGGAATTGTGGGAGGATGGCAGCATGTTAAAATTTAGAGAAATCCAATACAATTCTAAAATTTAAATAAAATAATAGAACAGTTATAAGAAAAAAACCAAGAATAATTAGTTATAAATCCCTTCATCCAGTCAAGGTCTACATAAAAGTCTTCCAGGATCCTGTAGAAACCCTGAAATGAATAGACTGCTGGACTTGGAGTCAGGAAGAGCTTTAAATCCTATCCCAGTCACTTAATCTCTGGTGGTCTCAGTTTCCTTATCTATAAAGTGGGAATAATAACAATACCTCATAAGGTTATTATGAGGGTGGAATGAAACAGAATTTGTAAAGTGCTCATATAAGGATAAGGAAACTGAAGTTGCCAGAAATCATTTTAATTTTATTTCATGGTTTTTGGAGAAGATAGGGAATTATGGTGGAGAAGAAAGGAGACTTATTATCTGACATGATAGGTATACATGAAATGGAAAAATATGCAAACATATTTGAAAAAAGGGAGAATAGGTCATCCTTTCATTTGATTTAGACAAAGGAAAGTTGAACACATACATACAAACATACAAAATTGTGGTATAGAAATACATTCGTTTTACTAGGTAGGGTTGAGAAGAAGGCATGGAGATTTCAGAGGGAGAGAAGCATAGGTGAGGGAATAATCATAAACAAAACAAACGTCAGTATTTGAGGGGAGAAATCTGAGATTAAAAGTAAATAAGATAAGCATAAAAAACTGTGATCAGGGGCCAGGCAAGGGGAAGAGAAGAGGAGCAACAGAGTAGAAACAGAAAACTTCCGTTATAGATCACAAGTTTGAAGCAAAGTCCTCTTTCTCTATGTTCTATGTAAAAAGGGGAAGTTGGAGAAAAGAGAAAAAGTATAAGTGGTTGGGATTGAGGGAAATATACAACTAGCAGTCATAACCTTCAATATGAATAGGAATTCATAAAACAGAAGAGGATAGTATAGTCCAACAATACCTTGTTTATAAGAAACACATCTGAAATATAAAAATTCACGTAGAGTTAAAATAAGTGGCTGGCCAAAATCTATTATGTTTCAGACAAATTTCAAAACAACAGTAACAAACTCCTCCCAAACCAGGAACAGCAATCACAGTTTCAAAGATATAATAAAAGTAGACAAAAGCAAAGAGATAAAGAAAATTATATAGTATTACCCATGGAACCATAGATAATACTTAAAATATAGGAACCAACTAGCAATACCGTACAAATATTTAGAGGAAAAGTTAATCAAAATGCAGGGAGAATTAGATAATTACAAGAGTGAAAGACCTCAGTGTATTGCTTTTATATCAAGACAACATTACCCAACAGATAAATAAGAAGGAAGTTAAGGATATAAATAAAATTTAGAAAAACTAGAGACAATATATCCTTTGCTATTACCAAATGGGAACAGAATGATTTTATGTATTTCTAAACTGCACATGGAACCTTTATAATATTGAACATGTTTTGAGGCCTATCAAATACAGAAAAACCAAACATATTTTACTGATCACAATGCAATAAAATTATAGTTAATAAAGGATTCACAGGTTGCACCAGCATTGCCAGGTCAAAGAGTAAGCATAGTTTTACAGCAATTTTGGCATAATTAATATGCTCCAGAATTGTTAGACCAGTACATAACTCTACCAATACCACATTAGTGTCCTTACTTTTCACATCCTCTTTAGAATTTGTCATTTTTTATTTTCTGTAATATTAGCCAATCTGATAGGGTGAGATGAGAGTTGTTTTAATGTGAATTTAAATCAATAGTAATTCAGAGCATTTTTTTTCATATAGCTATTGACAATTTTGATTCCTACTGAAAATTGTCTATATCCTTTGACCATTTATCAATTGGGACATGACACTTATTTTTATATATTTGACACAGTTCTCTATAAATTTGAAAAGTGACACCTTAATCCCCACTCCTACTAGTTATCTGCTTTATTTCTAATTTTGGCTGCATTGGTTTTGCTTGTGCATATCCTTTTTAATTTCATGTAATCAAAATTACCCATTTTACCTCTTGTGATCTTCTTTATCTCTTGTTTAGTTATAAATTCTTCTCATCCATATATGTCAAATAATTTTTCTGGGCTTCCCCAATTTGTTTATAATATTGTCCTTTATGTCTAAGTCATATACCCATTTAGACCTTATCTTGATATATGATGTGAAATGTTGATCTATGCTGAACTTTAGGAAGATTAATCTGAAATCTTTAGTGGAGGATGGATTGGAGGGGGGAGAGACTTGAGGTAGGTATATGGAATGTTGTTGGTGAGTCATATTTCAGTTGTATCTGACTTTTTGTTATTCTATTTGGGGTTTCCTTGGCAAAGATACTAAAATGGTTTGTCTTTTTATTTTCCAGGTTATTTTACAGATGAGAAAATTGAGACAAATAGGATTAACTGATTTTTCTAGGGGCATACAACTGGTGAGTGTCTTAAGCTAGATTTGAACTTAAAAAGATGTGTATTCCTGAATCCAAGCTTAGCACTCTTTTGTGCTAATTAGCTTCCCTGATATGTACACAACTATAGAAATAAAAAAAAAGGCAGACCTAAATAATTAAAAAATATTAATTACCGATGGGTGGGCTATGCCTATACTAATATAGTAAAATTATATTACTATATAAATTTATTTATTGAATCCCATACCAATCAAACTACCTACAAATTGCTTTATAAGGCCAGAA
The DNA here is from genome assembly GCF_902635505.1 of Sarcophilus harrisii. Lineage (NCBI taxonomy): Eukaryota > Metazoa > Chordata > Mammalia > Dasyuromorphia > Dasyuridae > Sarcophilus > Sarcophilus harrisii. The sequence continues at coordinate 362,639,700 of NC_045429.1, read as the reverse complement.
AAATATAAAATTCATCTGGAGGAACAAATTGGTAAGAATCTCAGTAGAATTTGAGGGAAAAAAATACTCTGAAAGATTTGACAACTATGATCAATATATTGACCAACCACACTTCCAAGGGACTAAATGATGAAGCATGCTACTCACTTCTTGACAGAGAAGTGATGGTTCAAGATAAAGAATAAGTGAGAAAGAATCTATAGGTTCTACCAGATTGCCAAAGGGATTGATTCAAGGAAGGTTAATTTACTTTTGGACATAGGCAATGTGGGAATTTGTTTTGCTTGACTAATGTATTTTTCATAAGGACTTTTTTCTCTTTTTCTTTCTCCCCACTTTTTTTTTTATCCCAATGGCATAGTGGGAGGGTGAAGGAATAAAAGAAGCAGGTTAGTTAAAAGAAGATAAAAATCAAATAAGCAATTCAGAAAGAAAAAAGGAACAAAGGAAATGAAAAGAAAGAAAAACAAGAAAAAAGGAAAAAGAGGGGTATTGAGTTATTTTTTTAATTCAGAGAACAAAAGGAGAATTTATTATATATTGAAAAACAAAAGCAAAGCCATATGTAATAGCAATTCACAGTTTCATGTATAATGGAAGCTAACAATGGGGAAAGGAAGATAAACACACCGAAATGGGGACTAAAGCATTAGAGAAAGAAATGTTGTGCATTTTAGGTTTACCCCTGGAAACCTGAAGAGAAGAGGACTTAGCCTCATTTTGAAAGAATGAATCCAGAATCTCACAACATATGGAAAAGTGAACACAAAGTATTTTGTGAAGTGCAAATAAGGAGGGAATATATCCCCCAAATGGAGTATAACCTACAGAAAGGCACAGAGATCTGATTAAATATTTTTATACAATAAGGTTTTTTTTTTTTTAAACAAAAGAAGCTTCCAATTAACCACCAATGAGTAGTGCTCTAATTCCATTCAATCAATTAACATCAATATAATAAGATATTTACTGAGAAGACATAGCATGGACAGAAATACAAACTTTCCCCCACATTAAGATCTTGGAGAATCTTTTTCTTCTATGCTATCTCAGTCCCTAGGGAAAGTAGATTCAAAGTTAACACAGTTTCTACTAAGGACAAAAGAGATTTCCCATACTTTGGTCAATATAATTAATAAACTAATAAAGGTCAGGTAAGTTGGTAGCAGCAGGTAAGTTCACTTAACCTCTGTCTTGATCTCTATATCTGTAAAATGGATGTGATAAGACCTACCTCATAAAATTACTATTAGGATCAAAAGAATTAATAGATGTTGTTATTGAATAAGTTGTTCTCATGGTTCTGCTCCCTTCACTATGAGTCTCAGGTTTCTTTGTAACCACAATTCTTCATTTCTTACCACACAATAATATTCCATTATATTAATATAATTTGTTCAGCCATTCCCCTCCTCTTTACTAATTCAGAAAGAGTTGTTATAAATAGTTTTTAATATAGATCCTCTTCCTCTTTCTTTAATGTCTAAGTTTAGTGGTTATACTGTTAGTTCAAAGAATGTGTAAAGTTCCATATTGGTTTCCAGAGTGGCTCACCTAATTTCTTTCTCTTCCCACAGTGCATTAGTGTGTCTGTTTTCCTACAGTGTGTCACTTTTGTCATCTTTCCCAATTGATGGAATCTTAGAATTATTTTAATTTGCAATTTAATTATTAATTATATTTGGCACTTTAAATATGGTTTGTTGATAGCTTGGAATTGGAGGCCAACACAATTATATCTGATGCCTTTCTCCCACTATCAGAGATTTCTAATCTGGGGTCCTTGAATTTGTGTAATATTTTATCACATTATTCTATATATTATCCACTATAGACACCATTCCCCTATAATGTTACAGGGGTCTATGACATAAAGAAGGTGCAGAATCCTTGATTTATAACTAATTTCTTCCAAACTGTTTTCCAAACTTCTCTTAAGATTTTGTCAAACAGTAAATCATTATACCAGTCTTTAGGTATATCAGAAACTATGATATTATATTCATCTTTCTCTTTATGTCTGTTTCACTGATCAATGTTTCTTTTTAAAAGCAGTACCATATCATTTTGTAGTATAGTTTGATATCTGGTATTTCTAGGCTCAGGTCTCAAAAAGGTACATGAGAAGGCTAAAAATAAGTGACTGGGGAAAGGGGCTGGTATCCAAGGACAGCTGAGAATGCTGATTCATGTTAATTCCTATTATTGGACAGTGATGTATTTGGAGTCAGAAAAAACCTGAATTAGAAACCTGTCTCTCACGCTTAATGGCTGTGGAAGATCCTGGACAATTAACCTCTAATTGACAAGTTTCTTCATCTATAAAGGGGAGTAATGGGATCTATCATACAGGTGTGTTGTAAGGATCAAATATAAAGTGTTTTTCAAATCCTTAAGCTCTATGTAAATGCTAGCTACTGTTATTAAAAACTAATCAGAAGGATCACATGCTAATTTGGGTAAAAATGGTATTCCATCTTCAAACTCTATGCCTTTTGTCCTGGCTGGCTCCCATGCCTGGAATGCATTTTCTTTTCAACTCACCGAATCCCTCCTTTTCTTTAAGAAGTAGCTCAACTTCCATTTCCTATCTTTTCTGATCCCATCCCTTCAAATTGCTAATATCCTTCCTTTCTAACTACCTTGTTTTAACTACTTTATGTTTTTTTTAATATGCTTATATGTGTAATAGTCTCACTTGATAAAATTTCAACTCTTTGAGAGTAGGGATTGTTTCATTCTGAAATGTGAGCAAAGTCAGAAAAGATAAAAATACCAATAGGCAAGGAGGAATTTTTTTTTAATATATAAAAAGTTGGCACTCATTCCCTTTCTGAATACTCTTTTCTGGATGTAGTTCATTTGGCAATGTCTCCTTCAAAGGGTGGCACTAAGGGGGAATTGTGAAGAGATTAAATTCTTACACTGCTAGAGCAGAATCTTGCCTGGATTAGCCATTTCATCAGCTCTCCTACGCTGTTTACAACTCCACATGGATTGCTTGCCTAACCCCAGATGTAAGTACTGTCAGTGGGAGCAGAACCTGCCTCTAACCTATGGACCAGAACCAGCCTCTAACCTGTGGGTGGCTAGAACAGAACAAAGTAGGCTAGAGACAGGGAAATCAGGAATAAAGCAGAAGCTTAATTTCAAAGTGAGGGAAAGGTCTTGTAAGCAAGGACAAGGGCTGAGGTACTGCTCCTAGTGGGAGGGACCTGCTTTGATGTAGAACAATCTCAGTATGGCTACATAGTGAACCAAAGCCCTGACACTGAGGGATAACAGAAACAACATGATAAATCTGATTCATAGAAGATTCTCATGACCTGAAACAATAATGGGATTTTCTGGTGGCTGAGATCATCCAGAGATTGAGTGTGAAGGACTGTTATTATACTAAGCTCAGGGCATAGCCCACTTGCTGGGCCTTAGTTTTGGAAAACAGGGGATCCTAATATTTCCTCCTTTTGCCCAAAGAGAGGAGGTTTGAAAGAATCCTACCCTTACGGCCAATAAGGAAGAGGCACATTGAAGCTGAGATGCCGTGAGAGGCCAGGATGAGATATTGCCCAAGGAGTTACTTCCTTGAGGGGACCTACTGGGAAAGTGTCCCAATATCATTGACAGCCATTGTTTGCTTGCAAGCAAAAACGTGGGGCAAGAATATAGGGAAAGAAAATACTGATATACTTCAGGGTTTTGATAGTTAGACATATAACAAAGGGAAAAGGAAAAGAAAAAAATAAAACAATAAACCAGGACAACATATTTAGCCCTCATCCAGAATCTTGCCCATATGTCTCACATGGGTATTAGCTGCTTCTGGGTCCATACTATATGAATCTTGAGGTCTCTGGAGTGTTCTTCCATACTCAGGAGCGGGAGCTTTCTTCTGATTATCCAGGAGTCCATGTCCATAAGTTTGGCAGCTGTGGAAGTAGTCAGAAGGACCTGGTAGGGGCCCTTAGAGGACACATGGAGTCAGAAGGATCTGGCAGGGGCCCTTAGAGGACACATGGAGTCAGAAGGACCTGGCAGGGGCCCTTAGAGGACACATGGGTTAACAATTGTGAGAAAACTCTTTGTACCAACATTTAGATTTGAATTTCTGGTCAGCAGAAAGCAGGTTCTTAATTAAAGGTTTCTAAATAACATGTAGAGATGGTCCAATTTCCCAACCACGCAGGGCTAGGTTCAAACAATGCAGGAAAGTTTTCCCAATTCCCATAATACAAAATTATATTAAGTCAGGTACAGATCAAACAACTTAAGAGTGCTCACAATGGATTAGTTCTGAGAAGGGAGATTTACATGTCACCAAGGTAACCAAGAAAACTGAAAAATAAACATCTTAAAAGATTAAAGTAACACAATTGTTATCACCAATATTAACTGACATCAAGTCTCCTTGTATCCTAGTAACCCTTTCTCAATATCCATTTAAACAATACATTTTGAGTTCCAGATATCTCATGTAGTTATCTGATTTCTAAATAATTTTTCGTGAACAAATGGCTCTATTCTCAGGACAATTCTAAAGGGGTTTTGCTTCCAAATCTCAAGTTCCTAGATAATATCATTTAATACTTAGTTGTCCAATTCTGAAATTTTGGAGAATTCCAGTTTATATACTACTTGTTGTTTTTATTCTTACCTAAATCTTATACTTGATTTTAGATTCCTTTTTGAAAAATGTATGTACTTTTCTATTTTTTGGCTCCAGGTAGTTTTGATAATTATTGCCTCATAATATAGTTTAAAATCTGATACTGCTAAACCTCCTTTCTTTACATTTTTAAAATTAATTCTTTTAATATTCTGTAGAGATTCAGAATTCTGGAGAAGTATACTTGAAACAAGGTGTTAACTCAGCGGAATTGATGAGATAATGGTTCTCTAGTATACATATATTCAGTATACTATAATGATGTAATTGTAATAGGGTTGTAACTGGGGACAAAATCAGACTCAGAGGGAGACTGGTTGAAACTGATAGACTGTCAGACTGCTGAAAGAGATTGGGTCAGACTATCACAGAAAGCTAGCCCAAACATTAGAATATTCTTGACTTTTTGTTCTTCATTTTTATTATATTGGCTCTGCATACCCATGAATAATTTATATTTTTCCAATTATCTAAATATTCTATAGTTCCCTGGGTTTATTTTGGCAGATGTGCTTCTAGGGATTTTATGCTGTCTAGAGTTATTTTAAATGGTGTATTTCTTATTGGCTTCTTTCAGGGTTTATGATATATCTAAAATTATTCATTGTTTCAAATAACTTTTTAGTTGTCTTTGGAATTTTTCAAGAGTGTCATCATACTGTCTGCAAAAAGAGAAGTTTTATTACCTCATTCCTTAATTTAATTCTTTCTACTTCTTTTTTTTCTCTTTTTGCTATTGCTAGGATTTCCAGTACAATATTTAATAATATTGATGACAGTAGGCATGCTTAGTTGAACCTGATCTGACTAGGAAGTCTTTTAGCTTATCCCCATTACAAATAATGCTTGCTGATAGTTTTGGATAAACATGCTTTTTTTTTTTTTAATCAATTAAAAAAAAAACCTACTTATATTTATATTTTCTTTTTCCTTTTTTTTTTGCTGGGGCAATTGGAGTTAAATGACTTGCCCAGGGTCACACAGCTATTATAACTGTATTTTCAAAATTTGTAAAAACAGAAATGAGTGTTATACTTTATCAAAAGCTTATAATCATAAGACACTCCTGCATTCTTGATATAAATACCAGTTGGTCATAATGTATAATCTTTGAAATATATTGTAATTTTTTAGCTAGCATTTTATTTGGAATTTTTGCATCCCTATTCATTAATGAAATTAGTCTATAATTTTCTTTCTCTGTTTTTACTCTTCCTGGTTCAAGGTATAAGTATTATATTTGTTTCATAAAAGGAGTTTGGTAGGATCTTTTCTTTGCTTGTTACTCAAAGTAATTTATTTAATGTTTGAGTCATATGTATGTATATATTTCTTAGAGAAAATAGACCTTTTGTTTTCTGAAAATTTTTTCTTCCACTTATTTGGAAAACTCATATTACATCTTTGTCTTATGACCTTGTTTAATCATTTCCCCCTTACAAAGAAATCATACCTATATTAATTTATCATAAATATAGGTTAAAATTGTAAGATGTTTATATTGACTTCCTACTATAAAACTCAGAGATGTTACAATAGTAGATATTAATAGAATTATTATTAATAATAATATTAGATTTTGTACTGTACTTACAAAACTACAAAACTTTTTGATTGTAGAAATTTGCTCAAAAAAGGAAAAAGAGGGACACAAATATAACAATGTTATATGTCAGAACAGAGGGAAAACTCCCTTATCTTGTTTAATTCCAGGCATAAGTAAATCATATCTGACAGTCAATCATGTAGTCAAAATGTATCAAAAGCAAGGATTAAGATTACCAGATGGGGAAATTTTCTTTTCAGAAAGGAAATAGTACAGAAAAGTAAAATAGAATTAGGAGAATCTTACTTAGGGTTGTACCCAGGTTGTCCTCAAAACTTTTTCCAGGTATAGACATCTACCTTTAACAGTGCCCAGATCATTATTTAGCATATGCCATTTTCTACTATTGGTTTCATGACAATTAATATAACTGTTACTGTAATTAAAGCTCAAATCAATAGTAAATTATAATCACAAGAATTTTTACCTTAAATAGCAAAATTTCACTAACCACAATTTAGGGCTTGAATATCTTTCCTGATGTTTCCTTGTCCATTAACTTTTCATTTATCCTTTACTTATAAATTAAAACTGCCCATATTCTGGAGTTTCAGATATACACCAAATATCTGATAGTTGACTCATCCTTAATATGTTGAAATTATATCTTTAAAGAACCCTATAAACTTTCATAATGGCCCAAAATTTTCAAATGAAAATTTGTTAAGATACATTATTATTGCCTGCTTTATAACAAAATATGCTTCATTAAATATTTAGCAGTTTCAAACATCTATTTTTTATCACATCCTTTTAAATCCCAAATACATATATAATAGCATCCAGATTAAAATGTTTTGTCTAACAGCATTTCTGTTACAATGGTTTTTCAAATTCACAACATAAAAGTATTTAGAAATACAATAACAACAAATAATAAACTTCAGATGATATCAATTATATTTCCAAATTATCACATATAAAATCACTGATCTTATTATTGGCATTTTAAAATCACTTTAGAGTTAGCAAGTATATAGAATTACATTCAATTAAAGAAATAATAATACTGCAGTGCTTAGCACGTGCTAGTTACTGTGTTAAACACTTTTCAATCATTTTATCATTTTGATCCTCACAACAACCTTGGGAAGTAGGTACAGATCAGGAAACAAGGACAGAGATAACTTGTCTAAGATTACACAGCTGATACATTTCTATCACTGAAGCAGAGAAGAATGGGCTCATCCAGGGCAGCGCTGGCTGCTCCTCTCCACCACATACTGCCACATGAGGTACTGCTAGGGGCACCAGGACCTTCCCGAGCACCATCAGGTGGGCAGGGTATGGCCTGCACTGGAGACACTGACCGGGTGTGTGTGACAGAGGGCACTGGCTGCAGAATGGGAATCCTAGGGGCTGGAGTGGCTGGTGCCAGGATTTCCCCTTGGTGGTATTTCTTGGTGGTATTTCTTGGTGGTAGGGCAAAGTGGATGCTACATGGCTCTACCACATGATGTTGCAGCTTTGGGGTCAGGAGCTAGGGCTGGGACCACTTATAGCTACTAGGGCAGAGTGGGCAGGAAGTACTGCCCCTGAGTGATACTTCCAGGTTTGCCTAAAGGGGTGAGCTGTGGGATGTCCAGTCACTGAGTCACTAGATCCACTACCAGTGGGGATCCCCCTAGCCCAGTGAAGTTGCTGCCCTCAATCCCATGCACAGTAGGCCCTAGGCCAGGAAGACTGACTGAAAGGACAGAATGTAATTCAAGTTTCCCTAAAAATTTCCAGCATTTTTTCAGCATCTGTATTTGGGAATCTGATCTGAGATGAGACAATTAACAGGGACAGTGTTTTTGGACTAGGGGAGTTACAAAAGATTTCTCGTTTAAACAATCATTCAAATAAGTATTAACAAGAGGTTTCTGTAAAATGTAAACCATTTTCCTAATTTTTTTTTTTAATGCTGGGATTACTTCTAAAATAGCTGCCTTCCTTCATTGTTCTAGAACAATGAAGCTATTAACCCTGCAATTTACTTTTAACTTTTGGAATTTAATTCTTATCTTTTCTTAATAATATTCTACAGAGTGACACCCCAAAACTATTAAGATGTTCACAATATATTCCCATTTCTGACATCAACTAATGTCAGTGGGGCTGGAACCAGCTTCTTTTTATTTATTTATTTATTTTTTTTATTTAATAGCCTTTTATTTACAGGATATATGCATGGGTAACTTTACAGCATTAACAATTGCCAAACCTCTTGTTCCAATTTTTCACCTCTTACTCCCCCACCCCCTCCCCTAGATGGCAGGATGACCAGTAGATGTTAAATATATTAAAATATAAATTAGATACACAATAAGTATACATGACCAAAACGTTATTTTGCTGTACAAAAAGAATCAGACTCTGAAATATTGTACAATTAGCTTGTGAAGGAAATCAAAAATGCAGGTGTGCATAAATTGGACTGGGAATTCAATGTAATTGTTTTTAGTCATCTCCCAGAGTTCTTTTTCTGGGCATAGCTGGTTCAGTTCATTACTGCTCCATTGGAAATGATTTGGTTGATCTCGTTGCTGAGGATGGCCTGGTCTATCAGAACTGGTCATCATATAGTATTGTTGTTGAAGTATATAATGATCTCCTGGTCCTGCTCATTTCACTCAGCATCAGTTCGTGTAAGTCTCTCCAAGCCTTTCTGAAATCATCCTGTTGTCATTTCTTACAGAACAGTAATATTCCATAATATTCATATACCACAATTTATTCAGCCATTCTCCAACTGATGGACATCCATTCAGTTTCCAGTTTTTAGCCACTACAAAAAGGGCTGCCACAAACATTCGTGCACATACAGGTCCCTTTCCCTTCTTTATAATCTCTTTGGGATATAATCCCAGTAGTAACACTGCTGGATCAAAGGTCATGCACAGTTTGATAACTTTTTGAGCATAGTGGAACCAGCTTCTAACCTTTGAACAAAACAGACTAGAGACAGGAGAGTCAGAAATCAAGCAGAAATTTAATTTCAAAGTGAAGGAAAGGGCTTACAAGTAAGGACACTCCTAGTGGGAGTGTGGGGAGATCTCAGTATTTATACCTATGGCTGTGGAGAGAGCTGTAGCCCTGACAATGACAGGTAACAGCAATAGTGTGACAAGTTTGATTTGTAGCAAGGTTTCACAATCAGATATAATTCTGGGATTTTGCTGTGGTTGAGATCATTTAGTGGGAGAATGCAAAGGATTATTGCTATGCAGAACTCAGGGCACACTTCTGCTTGCTGGCCCTCAGCTCTGAAAAACAGGGTGTTTCCTAATATCTGGATAGTACTCTTCCTCCTTGACTCAGGTTCCACCCCCCTTCCTCCATATATATTCAGCTAAATACCACTGCCTGAGCCCTGGGACAATTCTGTTGCTCTGATGCTCAATATTCTTGCCTAGAATCTCCATCTGGTCTCAACTATCATTCTCCACTAGGGTTCGTTCTCCAGCCTTCCTCACCATTACATCTGCTGCCTGGCCCCCTGAGAATGAAGACCAGCTTGAGCTCATTTCTCCATGACTACCATATTCTCACCCATCATACCCACACTAGAGATTCTGAGCCTGGAGCTGTCAAGGGACAAACCTCATCTCCCACTCTCACTTTTCCTCTCCTCTCATCCTCCCTCAAATGCTTCATTTATCATCTGGATATTAAAATCTGGAATGCTTACTGCACAGGTAACAAACTTGCTCGGCTGCCTTTCCCTTTCTTTCTCCTTCCCTCTTCTTGTGCTCATGGAGAGCTGGCTTTTTCCTGACAATGTATCTTTCCTGGACACATCTCCCAGCACTTGAACCCACCTTCACTCATACCTTGCTGCAGGGTCACTGGTCATGGCAGGGACCTCAGAATACCCCTTGCTTCCTGCTGTCATTTCCAGGATTTCCCTCCTTCAACATCAAGTCTCCTCTCCAGCTTTGAGGTTCATTCAATCCATGTTTATCAGTCAACCAGGAGCTGTTGTCTAACCATCTCCAGGACACTCTCAATGAGTTCTGTGCCTGGCTCACAGATTTCTCTCCTCTCTAACTCTTGCTCTCATACCGGGGGACTTCAACACACATATTGATTTTCCCTCAAGCGCCTTGACTTCCCAGGTCTCCAACTTGCTCATTTTCCATGACTTACTCCATCTCACTTCCACCATAACCATAACCAGACTCTTCCTTCCCCATTTAGACCTTTTGTTGAATTAGTTCAACTCTTTAATACCCTTTGGTCTTGAGTTCCTTGCCCTCTTATTCTATTGTTGCTCTTGCTCTGCCACCCCACAACCTTTGATATAACTACAATTTATTGCTTTTAATTCTACTCTCATCAACTTGTCCATATTTTCCCAGACAGTTCCAATTTTAGTAAACACACACATATTTGATATACATATACATGATACACACACATATATACATAAATACAATATGCAATACATATACATATAGTATATAATAATACAGTTATAATTAGCATATGTTACTGTGTCTATACATACACATACACACATACTCTTTAGTTATTTAGCCCATGGATCCCAACTTTTGATTTGAAAATATATTCATTCTAGTGGCAGTGGTTTGTTGAATGCATAGGGCTAAGAGATACATAAATTACTTTGGGGACATTTTAGCTCAAGCCAAACAAACCCATCTACCACATAACTTCTTCCCACAGGGAATTTTAGCTCTAATACAAAGTCCTAATGATCCAAAAGGCAGATGGGAGGGGATGTTTACCCTTCTAGGCATTCAGACAGATTTGTCAGGATCCTAGAAGTCCTAATGTTCCCTTTAGCCACAGGGATGGAACAATCTTCAAATAGCGAAAGCTCTTCCATGTATCACATAGTGGTGAGGAAAGCACTTGGAGAATTGTAAAATATTTGTCCTCATTGTCCTTCATGGATACATCTAGAGTAACAGACCAGAGCCTGAGGGTTAAAGTAAACAATCCCTTTCATAAGAATATATTTAACATATTGCATATAAATAAAATATAATCCATTAAATATAATATTTATTTTTGCCCTATTTATAATCTAAACTACATTGTTATAAAAAATAAAATATATAAAATTAAGTATGTTTAATAAAAATACCCCCAAGTAAAAGCCACAGGCAAGGAAATTATAAACAGATAGTAAAGAAGTTCCCCTGGGCCCAAAACTGATTCCTTAAGGGAGATGCCATTTTCCATCAGCCCCAAAAGCTGCTATCTCTTTTCCTTCCAAAGAAAGGAAAAAAAAACTCAGGTTCGAAGACCTAGCACTATTTCCAGCCTCAAATGGTTGGTGGTAGAAAGAAAAGTGAATGCTAAAGATGTTTAGGAATATGCTTTACTCATAATCATAAATGTCTTTATTCCTATTCTCTAGCTTTAAATTTCCTTTCAATTTTTCAAGTCAATTCTGGCTTAGCAAAGATTTACATTTTCTGATGTATCCAAAGTCATTGCGGGGTATAGTCTTAAGTCTCAAAAGAGACCAGGGGTCATAAATTTACTAATCATGGACAAGTCATCTCTCTGAGCCCAGTTTCTCCATCTGGAAAATGGTGATAATAATGCTTGCTGAATCAACTAATGGAATCATTCACAGGATCACAGATTTGAAGGTGGATGGGGCATCAGAAGTCATCTGTTCCAGTGCCCTAATTTTATAAATGAGGATTTTGAGAACTACACACAATAACTGACTTGCCCAAAGTCACATAGGGAGTTAAGTGGGACAGGTGGAATTTGAACTCAGGCCTTCTGATTCCAAATCCATACTCTTTTCACTGTACTACACAATTGTGAGTAAAGTACTTTGTAAATTATAAAATATTTTAATGCTACATGAGTGATGAAAAGCATTAATTTTCTCTACCAATATTCATCCAAAGTTTCATTCTTTTGATCTAGGGGTTTTAGTGGACTGCAAACTCAATTTGAGTAAATGGTGTTACAGGGCAGTCAAAAAAAAAAAAAGAAAAGAAAAAGTAATGCAGTTCTGAGTTACATTAAGAAAAGAATAGTTTCTAGTAACATGACTGTGATACTATCACTGGACTTTGCTTTGGTCAGACCATTCTGGAGTATTATGTTCTGTTTTGAGAACCATAGTCTAGGAAGCACCTTGATAAACTGGAGTGGGTCTAGAGGGCAATCAGATTGTGAAGAAATTTGAATACTAACCAAATAAGGATTGATTCAAAGAACTGGGCAAGTGCAGCCTGAAGAAGAGAGGTTTCAGAGAAGCAGGAAAAACTATATGAAGAAGAAAGATTAGACTTGATTTGGTCACACAATACAGAACAAGAAGAAGTGACTAAAAGTTGCAAAGAAGAAAATTTCAGCTGGATATAAGGAAAAACTTATGAACAATTATATCTATCCCAGAATACAAAGGTCTGTCTAGAGAGGAGTGGGGCCTCCCAATTGATGGAGGTCTTCAAGAAAAGGCTCAGTGACAATTGTCACATGTGTTGTAGGATGAATTCTTTTTTCAGCTTTGGGTTGGACCATATGGCCTCTGAGCTGCTTTCTAACAATAAAATTTTTATTCTGTGTAATCCTTTGATTGCAGTCCTCTCAGAGACATTTTGACATTACCATGGGAAAAAAAGAGGTCAATGGGAAAAGTGGTGTGAAAAGCATTCCCACTGTCTCCTTTTCTCACTATTGCATTGCTGAGAGGGGCTAAATATACCTCCTTCCCTATTGTCTTTGCTATTTGGCTCTTCTGCAAGGATTTAGAGTAGTGCTAACCAAATTGGGGGGGGATGTCATTATCCCAAAGTATAAATGATTAATCAATAAAAGAGGGTTATAAAATAAGTCACATTCTACTCTCCTTAGCCATTCTCCTGGCTAATCTCTCATACAAGGATCTAAGCTATTTCATTTATTACTGACTCAATATTATAATATTGAGTCAGTAATAAATGAAATAGCATTTGGCTATTAGTTTGGCAGTTAGTTTCCCTTCAGACTTAAAAAGGACCAAAATGACATTACTATGTTCTGGTCAAGATATGGTATATCCCACTATGGCTGATTAGAACAATACAGGCTCTACCATAAGTTGGGAACACATAGGCCAACTGAATATTTGGGATAGATTCTCTAAATCTGTGCATCTCACATTTCTTTTGAGCTACTTAAATTCTGCTTTGTATATAGAGCCCAGGCTTTCTTTGATGGGGATACAACATGCTGAGTGGTTCTGGGCCAGTGTCTTCCATGTTTCACAATCAATTCCAAATTCAGAGAGACCTCAATAGTGACTTTATACCACTTCTCCTCACAAGCCCTGGAAACACTGGGCTTTGGCCTTTTATGGCAATTTAAAAGAACTGCAGACTAAAATCCCAGAAGCTGTAAAATTCTCTGAGGTGCCCCCTCATTCCTTTCTTCAGTCACCATTTCCACCATCTAATCCACAGATCACCTCATGGCTTTGACAGGTGTCCTTCAGCATGCTATAGGCTCTAAATTTTGGTGTGATGGCTGAGTAAGAATCCTGTCCTCTCATTTAATTTTTATCTGAACAGAATGAGTCATATAGAATGAGTAGTCATGGATTGGTTGTGATGTGCAATAGAGATATCATTACATTACCTTTCCCTCTCAAAATATCTCTTTTTCAAGCTTCCCTATTACTGTCAAATATGCCATCATCCTTTTGGTCATCCAGGTTAAAAATCTTGATGTCATCTTCAACTACTTATTCTTACTTACCCCACACATCCAATCAGTTGCCAAATCTTTATATGTCCACCACGTCTCTCACATTTGTTCCCTTTTCTCTATTCACAGAGACACTATCCTATTTCAGTCTCTCTTTATCTGCCAGACTATATCATAAAAGCCTATAATTAGTCTGCCTCAAGTTTCTCAACTCTTCAATTTCTCTAATATACAAATGCCAAAGTGATTTTCTTAAGGTGTAGGTATGGCTTTACTCCATAAATTCCAGTGGTTCTCTATTGGATCTAAAGTGAAATATTATTTCATATTTATCTGATTATTTTGGTGTGAGTTTTATGTAAGGCTAAAATATCTCATCTCTATATGAAGAGAACAAGCGGAAAATGAATTTGGTCCAAGAGCTGGTCTTCTTTTGTCCTCGCTCATTTGAATTAGATCCCAGAAGGAATCTGGAAAGTGAAACTGGATGATTATTATAAGTAGTTCCTCACTGAGAGAAGCTACCAATTTAAGAGCAAGAATTAATGAACTAAAGAGGTAGTTTAGACCCCTCACATTTCCCTGGTAGAGGTGACAAACGTCAAATTACAAGCTCTGTGGATATAAAAAGCATTTTGCCAATCCTAGGCTGTCATCTTCCTTATTTAAAAATAATATTAAAAAGCCCTATAATCCTCCAGTTGAAAAACAATGCTATAATACTTAGAGATCGAAGGGGGTGAAAATTGATACTGCCTATTGAAGAGTAAACTCAGGAGATGACATATCCCACAGAAACATTATGTACTTTGAAAAAGCCATAGAGAGAGATCTGTCCACCCCCACCCTGGCCCAGGAAGCAACGGTTTCCTGTTACCTTTCTGGGCTTAGTTCAGCAGATAGAACACTCTACTTAATCTAGCCCAGCAGTAGCTGACCAGTCATCTGAGTAACCTGTTTGACCCAGCATAGGGCTGTGAAACACAGCTTTACACATTTCATTAGCTATAGCTGGTTAAAGCTGGTAAATACAGAGAGTGTGCTGAATAATTATTAGTACATGTCTATGACATAAATAAATACATATGTACATATTAGATGTGCATGTTCAATTTCTTTCTTTCTTTTTTTTACAGATAAGAATGCATGATCAAAAAAGCCTGGAGACTTCTGAGTTGGGGGTGTTGAGTTACTTTACTTAGGTTGGGGGGAGGTACACACCATTCCCCTGAAGGGACAAGGTCAGTAGAGACCAATGAAATCCTAGAAAAGTATTTCTTCAGTGTAATCCTATAACTCAGTACTACTTTTCTGAAACTTTAATTTTGATTTTAGCTCTTTCTATGGGCATTCCAATAGAGTGAGAATAAAATAAAAAGGTCACAGAGGTAGTAAGTTTCAGAGAAAAGATTTGAACTCAGTCAGGGGAACATAATACATAGTGTTAGCCACTTTGTGTGATGATCAAATATGAATGACTTAGCTCCTCTCACCAATATAATGATCCAAGATAGTTCCAAAAGACTCATGATGGAAAATGCTATTCACATCCAGAGAAAGAGCTGATGGAATCTGAATGTGGATTGAATCGTATTTTTACTGTGCATGTGTGTGCATTTTCTTTTGATCTGTTTTTTTCACAACATGACTAATATGGAAATATGTGATTGTATATAAATAATCTAGATCAAATTGCTTACCATCTTAGGGAGTAGAAGGTGAGTGAATGGGGAGAAAATTTGGAACTCAAAATTAAAAAATAATGTTAAAATTTTTAATTTTTCCACTATAATATTAGGAGGGTTGGGCGGAATGATCTCTAAGGTCTCTCAACTCTAAGTCTATATTCTAAAAGTTGTCCTTTAAATGATTTTTTCTTTCATTTTTTTCTTAAAAAACAAAAACATAAACATAGCAATTCAAGAGTATAGCAAAGATAGAGAGTAGAGGTGGAAAGTGTATCCATCTTTGAGGAAATGGAAATATAACTGCTATTGCTAATGATTTGAAAACCTAGGATGCTAGTATAGAAAGAGATAGTTGTTAGTCCTTTTCCTGTCATGTCTGACTCTCCCTGATCCCATTTGTTTATTTTATTTTATTTTATTTTTTGGCAACAGATAAGGAGTGGTTTGCCATTTTCTTTTCCAGGTCATTTTACAGATGACAAAACTGAGGCAAATAGGATTAAATCACTTGCCCAGGATCACTCATAGTCTGAAGCCAGCTTTGAATTTAGGAAAATGAGTCTTTCAGACTCTAGAACTTTCACTCTATTCATGGTACCATATGAGGAGGGGACCATTTAGGATCGAGAACAGAAGGAAAATTAGGGTTCAGTTCTGGTTTCTGACTCCATCAGGCCCTGTGACTCTCTGGGCAAATAAGACTAAGTGGCCCAAGTGTTGCTGTTCTGAACCAACAGGGGGAGCTTCCTTATTGGGAGTTCCCACCAATTAATCAATCCACATTTATTAAGTGCCTACTATGTGCTAGGCATAATGAAATCACAGGTCTGGTGTAGAACATAGTTTAGTTTTTCTTAGTTTCATTGGGAAAGAAGGGAATATATAAATTTTGTGGGTTTCCATAAAGAGGGTTGGAGATGGGAAGGAAGTTCAGGGTATAGGCTACAGTAGCATCTCTGAAACTTGAGAAAAGAAACAAAAGAACCCACTCTGCAGTAGTACTAACAACAATAATAAAAACAATTTACATAGAACTTAAAGGTTTGAAATTGCTTTACAAGTATTAACTCATTCTTCACAACAGCCTCTGGAAGGCTAAGAAAATCCAGACGACAGTTAAGTGATTAACACAACGAGTAAGAAGGTTTGGAGGTCGAACTCTATCCCAGGTTTTCCTGACTCCAAGCTCTAACCTGCTACTTCCCAGAGCAACATGCAGGAGGGACCTTCGAGTGCCGGAACGGCTGGAAATGAGCTCAACACCAAGGGGCAGAGAAACTTCCCCCAAACAGGTTAAATTCATTCAAAGAGAGAGTGACGGACCCCGCCCTGCTCCCGGCTTAGGTCCCAGCCTCTCCCTCCCACACCCTTTGACTGGGTCTGTTGTCCGTGTAAGCGCGGGCTGCGGTAGTTTAGGGTCTGAGCGCAGGACACGCCAGGGGATGTAGTGTGATTCGTGATCCTCCGACACGGGGAACTAAGGAACTTGGATTTGCAGCATCACTTGTGCAGGCCCATGTCTTTGCACTTGAAGAAACGAGGGAGACGATCCGCATGTGGACTCCCGGCCAGACTGAAGCGCGGAGCCCTGCTTCTGACCCCAGCAATCTCGTCTGGACCTACCTAAGGACCATAGACTTTGGTTCTGTGGAGGATGTTTCCCTACCCGGGAATCCGATCTCCTGATGGGGATGGAGGGTGACTTTTAGGGATCTGTCTTCTACGCCTCTCACCCTCTCCCTTCTCCAGGAGCAGGGAGGGGTCTAGGTGGATTCATTTTCTTGAAGGCATATTTAGACTTTGCCATTCCTTTCTGAGGCTTCCTCTACTCTCTTAGGGGTTAATTTTCTCCCCATTTTAGCTTGGGGTAAAACGACAAGCGTTTCTGCTTCCCACTACCAAGGCCCTCTCTGTTCTGTAAAAACATCCTGTAATGCTGGAAGCTAACCTGGGGATTACAGCGTCCAAATCTTCATTTTACAGATCTAAACAAAGAACGCGGCCTAGACAGTGTGACTTGTCCAAGATCACATAGATGGAAAATGGTAGAGCCAGGATTTTAATCCACCAGCTAGAAAAACAAGGCCAGTTCCATTCTGCTGTCAGTTCAATGAAGCTGAAGTCAACAAATAGTAAGTACTCCCCAGGCACTGGAGATTTAGAGATGTGACCCAGACCCCAACGCAAGGAGCTCATAATCTAATTGAGGGATAGTATAAGCAAACAAAATACCAGTGGCAAGGGAAAGTATGGGGGAAAACTGAGTAAGGGAGAGATCACTTTCACTTGGGGATGACAAAATCTGTTTGTAGAGAGGATATAGTATCAGAGATTGCCCTTGAAGGAAAGGAGGAACTTTAGTAGATATTGAAAGGAATCCATTTATTTAATATGAGTTGGAAGAAAGCAGGGAAACAATATTGTTCAACTTGCATCTGAATCTGAATCCTCTCACATCACAGAAAGTACTACCTCCTGAAGCAGGGTATTCCATTTTGGATAATACTAATTTTAGAAAGTTTTCTTTAAGTCAAGCTTCAAACAAAATAAAAATTTTCTATCCAATACTTTATGTTCTGTGCTCTAAGTGTAAGCAAAACAAGTTCTTTATTCTCCCATGACACAGACGTAGTTAATTAAATTCATTAAACAAGTCTCTTATTAATTATCAACTATAAGATACTGATTTTACGCCCTGAGTATTACTCCCTCCCTATTCTCCTCTTTGCCCACTCTCAAATCATTAGCTTTGATATAGCACGTAAAAGTTCAAAATTAGTTTACAAATGTTTTTCATTTGATCCTTACTATTACTCTGGGAGGTAGGTGCTACCTTTATCCCCATTTTATAAGGGAAAATTGAGGTGGAGAGAAGCTAAGTAACCAGTCACACAATTCTAAGGCTGGATTTGAACTCAGGCTCTAAGGTCCAGCGCACTATCCGCTGTTCTACTTAGCTGTCCAAAACAGTGTCTTACCTCAAGGCACTAGGTAAATAAAACATGTAAGTAATTACATGTAAGTAATTACAAAGTAATTTTAATAGGGAGACCACATTAATAGCTTGATAAATCAGCAAAGTTTTCAGCAGGTGGTTCCTGAACTATGCCTTAAAGGAAACTGGGAATTCTAATTTGCAGAAGTGAGGAGGAAGTGAATTCTATACCTGGGGAATCACCTGTGCAAAGACATGTAATGAAGGGGAATAGTATAATATAAAATTTGAATCTGGTAGGAGCCAGATTGTTGAAGGTTTTAAATACCATGTGGGAAATTTTAGAATCTGAATTAGAGGAAAGAGGGAACAACTAAAGGTTTCCAAGTAGTGGGTTTAGATGTCCTGATATGTTTTAGAAATATTAATTTGATGGTTAGGTAGAGGAGATACAATAGTGGGGAGAGATCCTTAGTAGGGAGACAAATTAAGATAAATAGAAGCTATGTGAGTGGATAAATGTGAGACAGCTTGTGAGAAAGTAGTATTGATAAAACTTAGCAACTAATTGAGAAGAATCAAGGGAGGTTGTAAACCTGGATAACTACGATACAGAAAAAGGCAAGTTTGGAGAGAAATATAATGATTTTTTTTTTTTACTTCTAGGATATCCAGGTAAGAACTTCCAGGTTGATAACATGAATTTGGGAGAGAAGTTAGGTTGAATATATAGTTTTGGGTTCCTATTGTATTGGGACACCATAAAGGTAGAAACAAAAAGACTTGACAATTGATTACGTATGGAGGAGGAGATAGTCAATAACAACTTCAAGCCTGTAAACCCTAGGTGACCAGAAAGATAGTGTTGCACTCAGAATTCGCAAATTTTGGAGGACTGTGTTTTGGTAGAAATGCGAATTCCACTTTGGAAACACTGAATTAGATATGCTTACAAGACAATGGATAGCATGACAGGTCTGGAGTCAGGAAGACTCATATTCCTGTCTTCAAATCTGGCCTCACATACTGACTAGTTGTGTGATTCCGGCCAGGTCACTTAATCCTGTTTGACTCAGTTTTTTCATCTAATATTGAGATGGAAAAGGAAATGGCAAATGATTACACATTTTTTTTTTTTGTCAAGAAAACCCCAGAGTAAGTCCAAAAGAGTCAGACATGACTCAATATCACAAGACATTTAGATAGAGCTGTTTAGAAGGCAGCTGATAATATAGTTCATAATTGTATGTAGTTGATAATGGAGTTTAAAAGAGAAGTTAGCATTAGAGATGTGGATTTAGGAGTCATCCACATAGATAAGATAATTAAACTGTAAAAATAGATGAGATGATAAGATCACTTAAGAGTATGTTCATTTTTGTCTATATAAAATATGTGTATACTATATAGAATATATATATATGCACATGTGTATACATATATGCATATATGTGTATACATATATGCGTATATGTGTATCTGTATAAGAGGTTTTGTGTGTGTGTGTGTGTATAAGAGAGAGAAAGAGACAGAGACAATCAGACAGGCAGAGAGAGAGAGAGAGACAGACAGACAGACAGAGACAGAGAGAGAGACAGAGACAGAGAGAGAGACACACACACACAGAGAAAGAAAGACAGAAAGAGAGAGAGAGACAGAGAGAGAAAGGGAGAGGGGAGAAGGGACAGGAGAGAGGGAGAGGGACGGGAGAGGAGAGAGGAGAGAAGGAAGAGAGGGGAGAGAAGGAGAGGAGGAAGAGAAATGAGAATGCAATTTAAGATAGAGCTTTGGGGGATATTCATGCTTGGTGGGCAAGATGATAATCGTGTAGGAGCAATATCTTTTTTTTTTTTTTCCTGAGGCAATTGGGGTTGTGACTTGCCTAGGGTTACACAGCTAGGAAGTGTTAAATGTCTGAGACCAGATTTGACTCAGGTTCCCCAGGGCTGGTGCTCTGTCCATTGCACCTCCTAGCTGCCCCAGCAGCAATATCTTGATGCCTCCCCTCAGTTTAGGCTAATTTTTCTTAAAAAAGACTTAACATTCTAGAGACTTGGTTGGCTCAGGGGACTAAGGGCTTGCTCAGACTGTTAATATCCCTTCTTCATCAGAGAACAAAGCAGCTATGAGGACCTTGGTGGCGGTACAAGGGGGGAGCTTAGATGTTTGCCTGGTGAGTCATGATAGGTAGCGTAGGCAAAGAAACTTTTCTCAGATAAATTAATTCAAAGTGTTCTCAATGCTTCCTGAATGTCTTCTTCCTGCTACAGCTAAGTAAGTCTCCTTTTGTTAATCATTAAATGATTTATGAGCATTTCATTTTATTCCAATATTGAATCTCAACTACCAAAGGACTGGCCTGAGTCGGGTCCAGGCTAGGACAAAGATCGAACAAAGGAATTTGAAAAAAAAAAGTCATAGAGATATGAGGAAAAGAGAGAAGAGAATGTTAGAGCAGCGATAGATGATAGGCAAAAGCTGCAGATGATCAGGTAGAATGAGGATTTTACAAGAAGCCATTTTGTAAAGCTCATTACCAGAAAACTGACCACATTGAAATTAATATTATTTGTTGGAGCAAATCACAAAAACCATCCATCAAGATGTAGGGGTAGTCTATAATGTGGTGGTTTTTAAAAATACATTTTATATTTTATTTTTTTCCAAATATATATAAAAATAGTTAATATTCATGTTTTTAAATTGCAAATTCTCTCCTTTCTCCTTCCCCCTGCAGTGGCAGGAGCTTTCATGCTGCTGACACTATAGATTTTTTTGAAAGTATTCATTAAACTCTGAATCATGATGGTTAGGTCCCTTGTTAATCTGTTGGCTAAATCTGCACCATTAGTCAGTTGTCTTCCTAGCCAAACGATGGTAGGAATGGAAGTGTTCCACTTTTTACTGAAAGGGGTCTAAATTCTTTCCCAAGATCTAGATCTTGGCTTGCCCTCGGGAGCCCTGAGTTCAAGGTATAGGATAGAAACCTTGAATGAGTCCTGCACCCAAGAGTCAGCTTTCCTTTGAGATGGATATTTATACTTGCTTTGCCAGATTAAAGAAACATTCTAGGCCAGAATTTTAAAATGTGAAGTCACTGTGTAAGTCACCGCAGTTAATGTGCAAGAACCTGGACTAATCACCTTTTAAAAAGCACACCTTTCCAATGAGCAGGGATAGTGCCCACTTAAGATTCTCTCCTTTTTTGAAAAGCATTAAAAAATCATAACTTGTAAGCCCAGAGGGCGAACACTTTGACTTAACAACCCCTGCTCTTTCTTTTGCAGAGCATTAAAGAAACCATTAACTTCCTGCACTAGGGGATAGCAGGCATGCCCTTGGCCTTCAGCTTTCATTTGAGAAGCACTCAAAACCACTGGTGGCAAATCCAGAGGGAGAACCCTTGCTTTACTTAAAGCTCTTCTCTCTCTCTTGCAGTGTTAAATTATAAAAGGAAAAGGCTGATGCTAAGACATCTTGTCAAAATAGAGCCAGAAGAACCTGGACTTGGTGAAGCAGGGCTCTAAGTTTTTTTCCCTGTGGTGACTCTGGGCTGTCCATCACATAAAGTTCTAATCCTTTTGCATGACTCCAACTCCTCCAACTAAAAACTCCCGTTTTCCTTTACTGATTTCTGGCTAAATTCTGGTATGAAATCTCTGATCCATCCAGGTAAAACTCCTTTTAACTTTATTTCATCTTTTCCTGCCTGCAAAGAATCACATAGAATCTTAGGTTCTGAAGGTACTTCAGAGGACAGACTATGCCTGAGCAAGAATTGCTAAAAAGCAGTCATCCAGTCTTCACTTGAAGGCCTGTAAGAAGGGGAATCCACTACCTATCAGGCACTTTAGTATAGCTTTATTTTTAAGGAAGTTTTCTCCTCATATTGAACCTAAATATGTCGAAACTTCAGGGAACAAATTTATTAACCTAATTAAAAAAAAGAGAGGTGTGAAGCTATATGGAGAGTGAAGAGGGTATAGAGTTCACACATACATAGGGAAACCACCTTACTGAATGTACCTTGGGAAGAGGGTTCTGGAGAAGGTTAGGCCTTTTTGGAAGTCAAATGGAACAAGAAAAACATATCAAGAATAATCTCCCTGGGCATAAAAATCCAGCAGGAAGGAAGGAAAACCACTGAGTGGATAGATTCTGATGAACCAAGATGTCTATTTTAGAAGAGAAGCATTACTTTTTAAAATTAGGGGAGATCTATATAGTCTTGAACCTCTGCTATTCTAGATAACCAGGTCTTGAAATGGTAGGAGTTGGGATGGTATGTTTTTCAGCTTATGTGTTGTCTTTATTAGAATGTAAGCTTCTTGAGGCCGCATAGTATTTAGCACATGTATACAACTATTACATACTTGTTGCTTGCATATGACTCTTCTGTACATAATTTTTTATAGCTGTATTAGTTCATTCCTGTGTTTGTCTCCTGTTGTCCATTAGCTTCACTAAGTCTTCAGAGGTAGGAACATAATAAAGTTGATCATCCGTGACCCGATGCTCAGTAGGCTAAGGATGGGCCTAAAGAGGCAGAGATGGTAGGCTTAATTCTTTTGTGGATTGTTTAGCTTCACTTCACTCCATGACCACAGCCTGTACCACCTGACTCACAAAGATTTATCTGTGGAAGAGAAATCAGATCCATCATTCTTTTGAAAACAAAACCAAAACGAGTTCAAAGTGCAAGCCCAACTGATGACAGGCAGTAGTTTCATCTGCATGCGAAAGGCCCCACTGCCCAGCATGGGGTTTTGTCCACAGGAGAGGCTCAATAAATACTGACTAAGGAGATGGGCAGGATTTTTATTTATAAAAGACTGAGAATAAAGTAGGGCAAATAGAACTAAAGATGTTTAGCCTGGAGGAGGGAAAACCTGGGAGAATATGCTTATTACTTTTATATATTTGAAGACTTGCCATGTAGAAGATAAATTAGATTTATTTTGCTTGGCCCGATGTGGAACTAGCCCCAGTGAGTAGAAGTTATAGGGAGGCAGATTTCACTTCAAAATAAGAAAGAATATCCTAGCAAAGAAAGCTATCTAAAGGTAGAGTGAACTATCTCAGAAAGTAGAAAGTTTCCTGCCACTGGCAACTTTTAAATCAAATCTGGATGTGTATCTGTCTAGAAGGTTGTACAAGGAACTAATTTCTCAGGTACAGGTCGGACTAGGTGACCTCAAAGGTTTCTTCCAACTCTGAGATTTTGTTTTTCTATTCACCACAAGAGATCACTTAGAGGCAATGTTGGAAAGAATGACAGATTTGGAGCCAGATGACCTAGGTTCCAATTGTGGCTTTTCACCTTACTTTGTGGTATTATCCAAGTCATGGAACCACTCAGTGTCTGAGGTTTTTCATCTGTGGGTGGGCTGGGTGGAGATTTGAACCAGATAACCTCTAAAGTGCCCATCTCTTTATCTATGATTTTACAAGCCATATAATGAAAATTTAGAGGTGGCACTAACAAGTGTGGAGTCAGAGCACAGTAAGGAAAAGAGGTGTTCGAATGAATGGCTGATTATAATTCATGTTCCTGGCACAAGAAGACTCAAATCATCTGGCTTTGCAAACAAATCAGCAAATTCAAACATGGAAGTACACTGGGCAGCATTTCCTGAAAGCTTACTTGCTTTGGTAAATTATGCCTGGAAAATGTTTTGAATATATAAGAAGCAGAATATGTTTAATAGGTAGGAGAAATGCTTACATAACTCATTTCAGAATCAATAGCTAAATCTATTATTGACTGTATTGGAAGCTTGAGACAAGAACCTATTAATGTTGTCCAAAGAGGTGCACTTTCAATTCAGTTTAAGCCATCTAAACCAAAACATGACTTCTGGGTGATCAGAAAAATCAAGTCACGCAATCTGATAGTGACAGGAAGCCTGGCCTAAGGAAAATATGATGAAGTTCTAAGACAAAATCATACTTCTGAAAAACTATAGCGAGATTAATTTTACATTTGTCATGAAAGGTTTTTTCACTTTATTTTAGTTATAACTCCTCCTCCCAACCCCAATTATCTAGGAACTGAATTTCAAAGAGCAGATGCAATACTGACTGTGTCAACTTGAGCAAATCACTTCATCTTTGAATATTTATAGTCTTGATTTTGTCCTTAAAACAGGGATACTAGGAATGCCGAAAATGTAAGGGATTATTATTTGAGTTTTAAAATTTATTGTGTTGCACTTTTAAGACTCATATAGCTGGTGTGAATTACCATACTGACGGTTGCACAATGTCCCACTCTGAAGAAATGATAGGGTAATCATTGAAGGGATAGTGGAGAAGCAGTTTGGAGTCAGTATGGCTGTGGTCATGTCAGCTCCCCACGTTTCTGTCAACTCAGCATATATTTATAAAAGCACCCGCCATCAATATTCACATCCACCCAGCTGACTTTCTATTTCACCAGGATCTTTACAACTTGGTGAGGGAGGTAATACAGGTATTATAATTACTTTTGTTTTTTTTTTAAACAGATGAGGAAACTGTGGCAGAGGAAGATTAAGTAACTTGCTCAGGAGCTCAGGATTACATGGCCAGAATCTGATGGAATTGGTGGAACCAGTATTTGAACCCAGGTCTCTTGACACCAAGTCCAGTACTCTATCAGGCTACTACACATTATGTTCAGCATTCTGGTCTAGGTCCTATACATCATGATAATGAACCTGTAGGGAAGCTTGGGAAAGGGAAGAATATTACTGGCTAGCATGTTAAACCCAAAATATCCATCCCAGTCTATCACCTTTATCTGATCCTTAGACTATCATCTCATGTTGCTTTTTCATTTCACAGCCAGCTTCTAGAAAATGTCATTTATATTTTTGATCTTCATTTCCTCATTTCTCACTCTCTTTGAAGACCTTGATTTTTTAAAAAAGTTAATTTTTAATTCTTTAAAATTTAACATTCATTTAAAATTTATGAATCCCAAACTCTATCCCTCCTCAAGTCCCTCTCCCATTCATTGAAAAAGCAAGCAATATCTATTGTGCATGTAAACTCAGTCCTTTGAACTACAGCTGCCAATCATACCACTTGACAGAAACTTTCTACTAAGTTACTTATAGTCTCTTAATTCAAAAGTCCTTATAAAATTTTCTCAGCCCTCTTACCTTACCTCTCTATAACATTTGACATTGTTGATCGCTTCGCCTCTCCTGCATATTCTCTTCTCTCTTGACTTCTCTCTCTTTTAAAAATTAAAAAAAAATTCTCTCCTATTTCTCCCCTAAAAAAGTAAAATAAATCCCTTGTAACATATATACATAATCAAGCAAAACAAATTCCCATATTGGTCACATAAAAAATGTTTCTCATTCTGTATATTAATCTATAACCTTTTTATGTCTGGACATATGTAACATAGTTGATCACTACAATGATCAGAGTTTTAAAGTCTTTCAAAATTGCGTGTGTGTGTGTTTTTTAACAATGTTATTGTTACAGTATAAATTGTGTTCCTGGTTTTGCTCTCTTAACTTTGCATCAGTTCATACAGGTCTTCCTACATTTCTCTGAAACTATCTCTTTCATCATTTTTATAGCAGAGCAGTATTTTATTACATCTGTATATTACAATTTTTGTTCAACCATTTCCCAATTAATAGACACTCTTATTTTTAGCTTTGCTACTACAAATAGAATTGCTATAGATATTTTTGTATATATAAACTTTATTCTTTAAGCTTCCTGCAGTATTGACTTACTTGTGATATTACTAGGTATAGGGTTTGTAGAATGTGGTTCTTGGGGCTGTAATACTACTCTCACTTGCCTCTCCTCACATCTCACTCTTTAATTTTCTTTGCTGGATCATCACCCACAATTAATAGATGGGTTGCCTCCACTTTCCATCCTTGGTCATTATCTCTTCTTACTTTCTCCTTTCTCCTTGGTGATCAGGTCACATGCCTTAATTATCTTTATGCAGATGATTTCCAATTGTATGTATCCAGCCCTCATCTCTCCAGTACTATAGGTTAGCTTTACCAACTATAGACAGTTTCACTTGCACATCCTATAGGAATCTCAAATTCAATATGTTCAAAATGGAAGCTAAATTTCCATCCCAAATCGGCTTCTCTGTCATACTTCCCTATTTCTGTTAAAGGGACCACCAGTGTGTCAGTCACTCAAGTTCATAACTTTGTATTTATTTGTGATTTTTCCCTTTCCTTCTACATTTTATCAATTGTCAAGTCTTGTTGATATGACCTTCATAATATCTCTCTGATCTTTTTCCTTATCTCCAGTACTACAGCCTCTCCTGGTTCAATCCTTCATTACTTCTCACATGGATATCTATTGGTATACCTGTTGTGAAATTATATTTCTAAAACACAAACTCTTTGATGATCCCTATTGCCTCTAGGATAAATATAAAATCCTAAGCCTGGTACTTAAAACTGTCTACAATCAGGATCCCAAATTACCTATCTAGCTCTGGTCCATGTCACCCCCCTTCATACTCTCTACTTCCAAATTGTCTTGCTATCTGTTCCTTTTTTGTGAAACTACCATCTTGTACCTCTGCAAGGCAATCTCTCATGTCTAAAATGCAGCTTTTCCCCACTTCTACTTTAATATCCTTAGTGTCTTTCAAAGGATAGTTTAGGTCCCAACTCCTACACATATTATTTTTCCTGAATTGTTAAGGTCGTCTCCCTCTTAAAATTACTTTGCATTTATGTATAAATATGAATTTATACAAAGTGGATAGAATACTGCTTGATATCAGGAAGATCTGGGTTCAAATTTTGTTTCAGACATAGTAGCTGAGAGACTTTGGATTAAGTCATTTAATCTTTGTGCATAAGTCTCCTCATTGAAAAAATGGGGTGGTGAGAGGAGTTGGGGCGTGTGTGTATGTGTGTGTGTGTGTGTGTGTGTGTGTTTTAACAATGTTACTGTTACAGTATAAATTGTGTTCCTGGTTTTGCTCTCTTAACTTTGCATCAGTTCATACAGGTCTTCCTACATTTCTCTGAAACTATCTTTTCATTATTTTTATAGCAGAGCAGTATTTTATCCTCAATTTATCCTCAAACTCAACCTGGTTTCTTTTGTGTCCAGTTAAAACAGCTTGGTTTCAGTTCAATTCAACAAACATTTAAAGTATGTAAAGCATTGTGTTAGACAATAGCAATTAGCAACGATAACAATAAAATAGCTCCTGACTTCAGAGTTTACAATCTCCAGGTTAAGATATGAGACACAGAATTACTGAATCAGATTTTCAATTACAAGGGATGTTAGAAGCCATCACCTACCCCCCCCCCCCCCTCTCTCTCTCTCTCTCTCTCTCACACACACACACACACACACACACACACACACACGCCCCAACTCCTCTCACCACCCCATTTTTTCAATGAGGAGACTTATGCACAAAGATTAAATGACTTAATCCAAAGTCTCTCATATCATCCTTGGTATGGTAGGAAGTAATTCTGTTGGAAGGAGCACTAGGACCTATTTTTGCCTTGGGCAATTGCCTGCTGGCCCATTTAGAGATGCAAGAAGATGCAAACGATGCTATATCTGAAGTACTTGCACAAAAGATCCCTAAGTGAATATTAATCTATTCACTGAGTCTATACTATGCTTTAGATCCTAGACTTTAGAGGCTGGATTAGAGAGTTAAAATTTAAATCAGGAATTCAAACAATGAACAAACCTTGGCTGTTTTTGTTTCCTGTATCATCTCGTAAGAGAAGCATTTCTCAGAATGCAGCCAAGGTCATTCTATTTCTGTGAGGGATAGTGAACAGATCTGTGATTTCACTGGGCCCTGATAACTCTAAAATACGAAAACTTTTTTTGTTGCTGCACATCCCCAGGG
Source organism: Sarcophilus harrisii (assembly GCF_902635505.1). Taxonomy (NCBI): domain Eukaryota; kingdom Metazoa; phylum Chordata; class Mammalia; order Dasyuromorphia; family Dasyuridae; genus Sarcophilus; species Sarcophilus harrisii. The sequence continues at coordinate 362,611,266 of NC_045429.1, read as the reverse complement.
ACACACAATTGGTGCATGTCAGGGGCAGGGCTTACATAGTAGTCTTCCTGACTGAAAGATGAGCTTTCTATTCACTATACAAAGCTATTTCTGTGAGCCCAAAATTAGTGATGAAATGAGCCAATGTCATTCTTCCCTTTCCTTTCTTACTCCTTCATTCCATCAAATCAATAACAATGTTCCAAAATCCTGATCTGGGGATGGAGAACACAGGACACCTTACTTCCCCCAGTAGGTTCTAGGTGGGTGGGGAATTCTGGGAGACACAGGATATTACTGTCCAAAAAGGGAAAGCTACTACTTAACCACCTCCATCTGGCCCTAGACTTGAAGAACTGTTGCTTCCTTGTCTCCAGATGGTTGTGAAGAATGGCCTTTGCTAGAATTCATTTTTTGACCATTCTTCCCAGCAAGTGTATATGCTAATTTACTCTATCAAGTATTAATTTGGAGAGGTTTTGCCATCATAATGGTAAGAATTGATTGAAGTGGGAAGGAAAAATTGATCAAATCTCCTTTTCTTTTTAAAACTCCTAAACCACACAGAAATAGCCCTCATTTAAATCACTGCATCAAATGGTTCTAATTTTAAAAGTCTACAGTAACAGATTGTGATAACAATAGAGTTATAAAGGGACAGGGACCTGTCAGGGCTGTTTTTCCCATTCCACTCACTTTAGCATCTAGGACATATGGTCTGAATAGTAAATCTAGGTTGGAAATGATGGCTTGCAACTAAGCTTCCTGACATTTCCCGAAGATCAAGGCCACAGGTGGCTAAATGCTGTAAGAAAAGAGAAAAGCATAATGCAAAGGGAACCCTGTCAGTGTTAAGGAATGTGAAGCTGTGTCTTATGGCTCACCAGAGAACCCCACCCGAGAGACACTTTCCCAAGGTAATGAGTATGGTTGATGTGACTATGATAACTCCAAGTTTTTTGCCCATCTGAATATCCCACCCAGGAGACAAAGCCAGTATATGTGATGAGAGCAGGGCAATGTATCTGTCAGGGCTGAAATTATAACGAGCATTAGAGAATCCACACAGTAGAGAGAAACCTGAGAAGTGTTGTGTGAGGGAAAAAAGCTTCATCTCATTGGCAAGCTGCTCATGTACCAAGGAATGAGCTAGAGAAAAAAAATTGGTAAACACAAAGAAGAGATGTTATTCAGGTTGTGGTTACTGGTAAATTCATCTAGAAAATTTGAAAACAAAAACAAATCAACCCCTCTAAGTATGAGAGATGTCAGTCCCTATATTAGAAAAGATTTAAGTCTCAGTTTATTTTAAAAATGAAGAAACTGGGCTGAAACAGTTCTTAACCTGGGGTCCATGAATTTTAAAAAAAATTGATTATATTTCCATTTGATTTGTTTCCTTTGTAACCCCATATATTTTATTAAAAACATAATACATATAATTATACACACATACATATATGGAGAAGCTTAAGGGAGTGATGGATGGAGTATTATATATCTGGAGTCAGGAAAATCTGAGGTCAAATAAATCCTCAGGCACTTTGTGACCCAGGCCTAGACATCAATGGTCTGTTTGCCTTAGTTTCCTATCTGTAAAGTGCTGATAATAATGGCATCTATCTCTCAGAGTTGGGGTGAGGATAAAATACTTGTAAAGTGCCATACAAATACTAGTTATTATATTCTGAGGAATCTGTAATTTTCACTGGACTGCCACATGAGTCCATGACATAAAAAGGGTTAAGAAAATTATGAAGGAAATTATTGGCATCTTTGTCTGAAATTAAAAAGCATGTGTCCACAGCAAAATATAAATATTTTTCTCTCTCTCAGCTTCTATAGGGAACAGATCTTCCAAAATGTCCAGTGTTAGCCTTCCTCAAAGAGATGGCCAATTTCTCGATACTAATGTTAGATAGGAGAAAAGAGGTGACAGAGAGAAAGGGGGAAGGTTAGTCTCCCACTTAATACCAAAGTTAATATATATATATATATATATATATATATATATATATATAGTATGGAAAGGGGGCAAAAAAGGTTTGGATACCCTGTATTTGTCTTTACTTTAGTTGTGCCCCTAACCATGAATACTCTATGCCCTCACTTACAACTCAATTTCACTGGCTCCAAATTCCATTTTATGCAAGAGGCCTTTCTCTCCTATCTACTTAGTATAACATCAATAATCATCTAAATCCCTGTTTCAAAGAATCATAGATCTCATTGTTCCAGAGAATGGAAGAGTTCAATTTCCATGACTCCATTTCTAGGAGTGGTCTCAGAGATCCCACTCAGAAGTCCCTGTTTCATCACTGAACTCCATAGTCTGGTCTCTCCTTGAAAAGCTCAGGTTTAAGATACACAGTTTCAATCTGAGGACCCCAACCTCTAATCTCCATAACATGGAAAATTCAAGTCTGGTCAGAGATGGGAAGTGGAACCTTATTTAACTCTGGAGCAGAATACTGGAAACCCTTGAGATCCATCTGTTAAAGGAGAGAAGTTTGGTTCTATACCCTTTAAGTACTACCTCTTACAATCACAATAGGACTTTTCCCCTGATTTGAGTATGAACTGGGATCCAGCAGTCAGTGGCCTGCGGATGTTATGGGTTACTGGGTAAAGTGGAGGTGCCAGTAGAGCCCGTGGAGTTGCCTTTAGGGAATTAGGTAGTGCCTAGTGGTTGGAAAACATCAATTATCTAAGGTACACATACAACTAAGCCTGATTTCCTCAAGGAAATGACACACTTTGAAGATAGGTCTGGGTTCATGTGATCTAGTAGGAAATGGTCTATTAGAGACTCAGAAATGAGGATACTAAAGAATGGACTGATGTGCTGCATCTGCATAGTCAACCAACTCTGTGAAAACTCCAATAATTCTTAAAGGCAAGAGAAGACATTTCAGTGATCATTTTATTGAGGGAAACATAAAGTTTGCCCATGTAACACAAGTCTCTAACGGTACTACCCTCGGATGTCGGTCATCCTCATCTTCAGGTTTTTTCACTGCCCAGTAGGAACAGAGGTGTATTTCTTCTGGTACACATACATTATGGTTGCTGTTGTGATCCTCACTCCGCTCTCCCACAGGAAGAGCCAGCCGGCTTTAGCTTCTCAAACCCATGCATCATATGAGATGGGGGGAAAGAAAGGTACCACATCTTCCTTATTTGTTTCGTTGGTAGAATTGGTAAACTGCTTTCTCTTGCTCCCGGGTCTCGATGGAACCTGGTCGAAGCCGCCGGATCTCGGCCACAGCTTGTCTCCCTGACAGGCCTCTCTTCTTTACCAGGTAGCAGGCCAGCATGGTGCCTGTCCTCCCGTAGCCCAGGGCGCAATGGACCCCCACAGCCTGCAGGGATGGGGCTCAGTGGGAACAGGTTCTCACAGATCCTGTGCCCTCTCAGTCCCAGGGTTTTTAGATTCTAGTCATTATAAGACCATTGGATCAGAGATTTATAATCGGAAAGAACCTCAGGAACTGACTGCCCAGAGAAATTAAGGGACTTGCTGACATGGAAAGTAGTCATATCTGATATCTGAATAGTATCTGAATGCAGATCCTACCTCCCTAACCTCACAGAGACCTGGAGCATACCCCTTTCCCCCATTCTCTAAACATACCTAAGAACTGGGCAGAGGAGTGGATGTTCCAGCTCAGCCCAAGGAATGGTACTTGGGAGAGGAGGCTGCATCTATGGGCCGAGACACAGCAGGAAGCCATCGTGCATATATACCCACGCCTTCCCTAGTTTTAGGAGGAATGAATATGGAACATGACTACAAAAGACTCTAGCCTTACTTAGGGTCTTTGTCAGAAGGTAGTCATTTGAGGCACAAGGTTCTCCTCCTTTTAGAATTTTCATTCTCTTATTTTCTTTTCCTTATGATGCTTCCTTTACTATACCCCTGTCCCCTTGTCTGCCCTTAGGAATCACCGACCATTTTCCTGGTCATATTGCCTTCCACTGCCCATAACTAGTTTTCCTGTCAGCACTCACATCGCAAACTGTGAATGGTATCACTGACTTTCCTTTGGTTCCCTAACGACTCTTCATCAGGCTCCCTTCCCTTTAATTCTACCAGCTTCCTCCACAACCCTGCCTTCAGCAGGAGGTCCCCTGTTTCTATTTACTCGGTGCGTGGACTGCAGTTACAGAGCACATATACTTCTCTCAGTGGATTCCCTGACATAATCCTACGGAGGTAAGTAAGTGCCATATCTATCCCTATATAAGTATATATTTTACCCATAGATGGAGCTTCTCTAACTCCCCACCAGAATAGGAGCTCCTTCGGGGCAAGGGCCGTTATCTATTTTACACATAGATGGATCCTCTCTAGAATAGGAGCTCCTTCAGGGCAAGGGCCGTTATCTATTTTACACATTGATGGAGCCTCTCCAGAATAGAAGCCCCTTCGGGGCAAGGGCCGTTATCTATTTTACACATTGATGGAGCCTCTCCAGAATAGAAGCCCCTTCGGGGCAAGGGCCGTTATCTATTTTACACATTGATGGAGCCTCTCCAGAATAGGAGCCCCTTCGGGGCAAGGGCCGTTATCTATTTTACACATAGATGGAGCCTCTCCAGAATAGGAGCCCCTTCGGGGCAAGGGCCGTTATCTATTTTACACATTGATGGAGCCTCTCCAGAATAGAAGCCCCTTCGGGGCAAGGGCCGTTATCTATTTTACCCACAGATGGAGCCTCTCTAACTCCCCAGCAGAATAGGAGCCCCTTCGGGGCAAGGGCCGCCTCGGCCATCCTCTGAATCCCCACACTCCGGCCCGGCGCTGACACCGACCGCCCTTTCCGGTCCTTCCCCGGGCGGCTGGGTCCTTGGGGCCACACACTTCCCCCCGCCCCCCCCTCCTCTCCAGGCCCGGACGTCCGCCCCAGCCCGCTAGGCTGACCTCTCCCCGCGCGTTAGCCTCGTCCACAATGCGCACGAAGCGGTCGATCTGCTCGGGGGTCGGCGGGCAGAAGTCGGGGACGCGGATCCGGTGCACCCTGAGTCCCGGGCAGGTGTCGCTGTAGGGCGGCCCGCGCTCCGTCAGGGACACCAGGTGCCGCACTCCCTGAGCCCACAGGAACTGGTAGTGGGCGGGGATCCGCGGCAGCGCCAAGCCCGCTAGGCGGCCCGGGAGCACCCACGAGAAGTTGGGGGGCTGGGAGCCCATGGCTATAAAGTAACGGAAGCGGGGGTCTTTTGGGGACGGGGTACAGCGCCGTAACCCCGTCCCCCAAGCCCCGCCCCGCCACGGGCACTTCCCCCGCTTCGTTGGTACCAGGATTCCTAGAGGGGGGGAAGAGAGGAGGTGTCTCCTACAACTTCCGAGGTAGTACTGATCACGCCCTCGCGCCGGGATTGGGTAATCATAGGCGACGGGGCGGAGCCAGGCGCTGGGATTCCTGGAGCTCCAAGGAAAACGCGCGGCTATTGGCTGATTCGTCAAGAATGGGCGGGGATGATGAGAACGGCTCCCTTGGTCACTGGCGGAGCCGCTCCATCCGCGGAGTAGGGCGATAGCCCGAGGCAAGGGGTTTGACTCAGAAAGGGGAAACATTCTCCAGGATGCTCTGCTGCCTCCTGGCCGCCGCGGTGCGATAACTCACCCCTTGCGGTCCACCCCACTGATTTACTTTTTAAATCTTTCCTGTCTTATTTAATTCGTGTTTTTCCATTGGATTTTTCTTAAAGTCCTGCTGAATGTCGAGCCTTGCGCCGGGCACCGGGGGCACTGGGCACCGGGGGCACCGGGCACCGGGGGTATTGGGCACCGGGAGCACCGGGCACCGAGGGCACCGGGAGCACCGGGCACCGGGGGCATTGGGCACCGGGGGCACCGGGCACCGGGAGCACCGGGCACCGAGGGCACCGGGAGCACCGGGCACCGGGGGCACCGGGGGCACCGGGCACTGGGAACACCGGGCACTGGGGCACCGGGCACGGGGACAAGCATCCAGTATGTAGAGCCGTGGTCGGAGCACCTCTACAATAGCGTCTCCTGGGCACCATATTTCATCGGCCCCTTCCTTGGGGAAGGGCTGTGCCGGGATCGAGACTGAAATATTTAAATTACACTTGACCCCTGGGAGGACAAAGATAGGGGCTTCCACGAAACAGATTTAGATTTGCTCTCAGGGGTAAAGGACAGGCTATGGGGTTGTCCCAGCCTGAGGACTTCTAGTAAAGGCAGAATAATCACTCGGGCGGTCTGACGGGAAGAGGATTCTAGTTCATTTTGGGCGCAATCTCTCCCCCCCCCCCCCCCCCAATGTTCCTTCTACCTTAGATTCTCTGATTGTGTGACTCAGATCCTGCCCACATGGAGCTAGTGGGGGAATATAACTCATACGTAAGTAACTCCAGTGGAATATTAGGGGTGACAAACGCACAAAAATATATATCAAGCCTTCCCCCTCCTTCCGAGCTTCTTTACTACTGCTGTACCACCATCCTTGGTCACCCAAGCTTACAATCAAGTATCATCCTCACTCTCACTCTCACCTCCATTTTCAATCTGTTGCTAAAATCTGTCCAATTTTTATAGGCTCTTTTCTTTCTTCTGACACTGGTGTTGACCCTCATGACATTCCCCTGGGATTACTGTGCTCTGCTTGGCCAAAGTCTCTCCCCATTCCAGTCCTCTGTCCTCTACCGAGCTGTCAAATCCATCTTCCTAAAGTGCATGTCCTCCCCCTTCTCCGGACTCTCCAGCATCCTCAGGATCAGTGATAAAAGACTTTAAAAGTCCTTTATATCTGGCTCCTTTCTACCTTGCCAGTCTCCTTACACCTTATTCCTTGGAATGGAAAGACTAACCTTTGGTGTAAGGTTTTACTAAACCCTTTTCAGGGCTGTTCATCTGCCTTTGATGTTAACCTACTTCTCATCTGAAGCTACAAGAAGCCATAACATGCATAGTGGCCCCTGGTAAAACCATCTTGACCGACCAGGTTGAGAGTACCCAGAAGGTCTCATATTAGTGAGTTAGGAGATGTCTGCTCCAGGGATATGAAAACTTTTCCAGTGAAATGGGCAGATGAGCATAGTTTGGCAATGGTCATGAAGGTGCCTGAAGCAGGCACTTTAGAACTTGATCAGGTGTAGAAAATGCCACGGTTATCTGCCGTATCTCTGGTCATCCATCTGCTGTCATCCTGACTTTTGTCTGAACTTCAGCCTGAAGCCAGCTTCAGAACTGAAGCCTGAACTTCAATGACTCAGAAAGAGTGAGGCTGATGACTTAACTAACTTCTCTTCCCTTAAATCCAACATATGATCAAGTCAAAATACCATCCTATGGTGTTATTGGTCCTGCAAGAAAACAAGATGAATAACAACTCTGTATTCCTCTTCATGTACTCTGTAACCTGATTTTTAATGATCTGACATTCCATCTCCCAAATCTCTATCCATTTTTACCAACTACTCCCTATCTTTGGAATCCTTTCCCTCCTTAGCTCTGCTTCCTAGTTTTCCTGGTTCTTTTTTTTTTTTTTTCCTCAATTGAAATCTTTGTGTTTGCAAGAAGCCTTTCCCAATCTTTCCTAATGCTAATACTTTCCCTCTGAGATTTATCTCCAGTTCACCCCATCTATATCATAACCATGTAATAGTTTGTATGTTGTCTTCTATAAAAGATTGTGAATTTTTTGAAAAGCAGAAATTATTTTTATCCCTCTCCCCATCTCCCATACCCCATTTTTTTTTCCATTTCCAAAGCTTAACACAGTATCTGGCATGTGTTCTTGTTCAATTGTGCCTGATGCTTTATGACCTCATGGACCATTCTGTCTATGAAGTGTTCTTGCCAGAGATACTGAAGTGGTTTGCCATTTCCTCCTTCAGTGGATTAAGGCAAAGAGAAGTTAAGTGCCTTATCCAGAGTCACAAAATTATCACCAGAGTGGATTTGAACTCTGGTCTTCCTGACTCTAGGCTCTATCCACTGACACACCTAGCTGTTTTTCTGGAAGATAATGTTTAATAAATGCTTGTTGACTTGACATGTTTCCGAATGACTCTTCATCTTTACCTTTTCAGCTCCTAAGCAATATAAATCTTTTGTAATAATCATTTAAAATAAACTAAAAATTGGCCATGCCTAAAAACATTCCTCATTCTGCTCCTGTAGTCCACAACTATCTGCTGGAATATGCTTTATCATCAATCTCCAAAGGTTAATATTGATCATTACATTTATCAAATATATACATTGTATACATTGAAATATTATGCTTTATTTCAATGGAACATTGAATTTATCTTATTGTCATCATACAAATTGTTCTCTTAGTTTTGATTATTTTGTTGTCTGTTGCTGTAGATCTTCCTATATTTCTTATAATTCTTCCTATTTGTTGCATCTTACAGTACAATAATATTCTAACACTCACATACCATAATTTGTTTAATCATTCCTCAAACAATAGGCACTCACTTTTTTCCTAGTTTTATTTTGTTTTGTAGAGCCTGCTGCAAAAGTGCTGCTATGCATATTTATGTAGGGTTTATTTTCTTCTTTCTTTGATCTTCTTGAGGCATACATCCAATAGTGGTATCACTGGGCCAGTGGCTATACACTGTTAATTGACTTTTCTAGTGTAGTCCAAATTGTTTTCCAGAATGGATAGATCAATTTACATTTCTACCAGCAGTGCATTAATGCATTAGAAATATGCCTGTATTTCTAGCCTAGAGTCAAGTTTTGAAATCTGGGGAAAGTCCAAGGCTACTTCAGAACCTCATAACACCAAATAGAGTTATCAATTGATTTTGCACACAGGTCAGAAGGATTACCCAATAGTAAATACTGTAATTTGCATGTTCACTTCACTCTATCCATAGTTTAACTTGTTGCTGCTTTTGTTTTGAGAAATGGAAGGGATATTAGAGATCATGTAGTTCAATATCTTCATTTTATAATTGAAACTGAAGCTTAAGGGAGAATTGACTATTTCTGACCAAGTTTTTAAGTTCCAACCTGTTACCATTCCAAGGGTGGCAGACCTTATAGGGTAATATGACTGTTCCTTTAGATATAACATTTTAGGATTCTACTTGGCTCACTATTGTTAGTGCTGCAGAAGAAGGAGTCTTTGGAATACCCTAATTTTTTCTGCTCTAAAGTCTTTATTTTTTCTCTCTTCCTATTTGAATTCTACCCATCCTATTCAAGACATACCACCCTTAAGTAGCCTCTTCTGATTAATCCAGCGTGAATTCTTGATCATTTATGGTGCTCACAACCAACATTTAGCCCTAAATTACTAGATATGCTCCTTTGTAGTAAGCTCTTTGAACTCTTTCCATTGATGGGCTCTAAGTAGAGGCTAGGCAATTTCTTGACAGGAATAATGGATTTATAACTGGAAGGGACCTTATAAGCTCTCATCTGAGGAAAATCACCTAATCTAAATAAACCCTTCACTTTAGAAAAGAGAAAAATGAGATCCTGAGACCGTAAGTGACTTGCCCATGGTTTACTATAGAGGGAATAAATAGCAAAGTTAGTATTTAAACCTCTGAATCTAGGTTTAGTGCTCTTAATCTTATACCACATTGGCTCACTGGCTTGCATTCTGTGATTAATACCTAGAGCAGCTAGATGGTGCAGTGGAGAGAGTGTTAGACCTGTAGTAAGGCTATTCTTTGTGAATTCAAATATGGCTTCATTAACTTGCTGGGGTGACTGGGCAAGTCACTTTATTTGCCTCAGTTTCCTTATCTGTAAAATGAGGTGGAAAATGCAAACTGTTCCAGTATTTTTGCTGAGAAAACCCCAAATGGGTTTGCAAAGAGTCAGACATGATTGAAAAAAAATGACTGAACAAGACCAGCTCGTTGATTAACATATTCTGTAAGTTTTGTCTCCTTTTCAAGACTGCAGATTCTGAAGCAAAGGCAAGGTATGTATCTTATATGTGTCTAGGACATTGCTAGGAATAGTACAGCTGTTCTATTCATATTTTTATGATGGCTGCTTGGGGGAAGTTCATATGAAGATGACCATCTTTCCTCTTGGGTTAGAGCAACAATATTGGAGCAGAGGCAGGGGCTAGAGAGCAGAAGTATGGAAAGGGAGCCCCATTGGGAAAGGGAGAGAAGGAGGGGCCTGGGGCTGCAATAAATTATTCTCTATGTTTCTTGTAGCTGTTAGTAGGGAGATTTCATGTGTTTTCTTTGGCTCTCTGCGATGTTTTATATTTCTCAGTAGTTAATGAATCATTTTCCTCCCTGGGCTTCAGACTGGAAATTCTCATGGCGCCCTAGGGTGTTTTACATTATCTAATGAGGTACTGTGAAATTCTTCAAAACAGGATTAATTCTAAATCACTTTAATTTCAAAAGTAAATAAAAACTATAAAGCTATTTTTGGGTGAAGTAGGAGAGAGGAAAGAGATTATATGAGTTTATGTGGACTGTACTATATATATGTGCACGAATGTTTTTGTAAAGAAATCAAACTAAAATGACAAGGTTATCTTATTTAGTTCTTAACTCTTCTAGAGTCTAACCTAGTGCCTTATAACTAGTTTGTATTAATAAATTTCTTTTTTTTGAATGAAGTCATGAATGAATGAACAAGTGAGTAAAACAATATAAATTCTCAAAAAGTTGAGAATAGGTGCCTTATGGAAAAATCAATCCATTGTGTTATAGGAATGGAGGTGAAGTGGGGCACATGAACATACATATAGGTGTGGAGGGATGGAGTGAGTAGACAGAGTGAGTCATTCACAGTCAAAGTATCTGATTTGGGTCAATATTTCCCCAGTTCTATTTATTTCAGGTAGTTGGGTGACCAGGAGAGAAATGGTAAATTAATGTAATAGGAATTGGTCTGCAAGAGAAAAGAGAATAGAATAGAGCAAACAAAGTACAGTCAAGGATGCAGCTAAGTGGTGTGTTGGAGCTGGCCTTTACTGCTTAGAGAAAATCAACTGTTAAATTTTCAGTTTGAGAGTTTATTTTGTACTTTCACTCAGACATCTTCCCTATCACTTATAATCTCCCAGCTATTGCCTGCTTATTCCCATAGCTAGCTCAGTAGCCATGCCTACCTTACTATGGTAACTATATAGGTTCATATGATTTTCCTTCTGGTTTTTACTTTTTATGTGACTGTGATATCTGTGATCAGCCCCCAATGGTGGGGGCCAGATAGAGGATAATAAATATTTAAAGCAATTTAAATAGTCAGGAGAAAAAGATCTAGACAAAGACTTTTCATTTGTGTAACTGAAAAAAAAGATATTTTGTAGTTGCATTATTGTAGAGACAGTGTGATTCTAATGAAAAGAGCACTGAGCCAGGATTCAGGACACCTGAGTTTTATTTCTGGTCCTGCCCTCATTACTAGCTCTGCAACACTAACAAAACCATTTAATTTTTAGGACCTAAATCTAATCAGAGAAATTTTACTGGAAAAAAAGTAAGTCTTATAAATTGGCTTCTCAAGTATGAAGCTAGACAACAAAGATCTGGGGAGCAAGTTCAATGAGTCAACAGTGTTGATCTATTATGGAAGCCAAAAAAGTTAATGTGATCTTAAACTACATTAGGACGGGCATAGTAGACCAGTATCTTATGCCAGCAGTATCAAATTCAGGAACTACAAAACTACTAAATTCAGTCCAAAGAAGATTAAAATGTAGTTAGGAAATATTTAACAAAATAAATAAAATACAGCACCACATAGACAATATTAATTTGTGATTTTCTTTCTTTTTCTCTTTTTTTTTTTTTGAGACAAGAAGGATTAAATATCTTGCCTGGGCTAATACCACTACTAATTATCTGAGGTCAGCTGTGAACTCAGGTCCTCTGGCCTGCAGGACTAGTGTTCTATCTACTATGCTACCTATCTATCTTTAATTTTTACTTTTCTACATCAATATGTAGCCTGCAGAAATTGTTTTAATTTGTTTGACTCCATTGTCTTATACTATATGCCATAAGTTCCAAATGAATACTTGACCTAAACATTAAAAGTTAAATTACAAAAACTTAGAGTAAGTTGAAAGGGAAGTACTTTTATAACTATAGCTAGAGAAAGAATTTGTTTTAAAATTTAATTTTATTAATTTTTTCACTATCAGGCATTTATTTTCTTTCTTCTGGGTTGCCTTTTAATTAAACAATAAAACTAAAAAAACCAAGACTTTCTTAAAAAATATCTAAAGTCAAGTGAAGGAAATGTTAAGGGAAGAATTTTTAAATAAACAAGGGATATCGGTGAACTTCCAAAGAGGGAAGTTTAGGGGTAATGTGAAGGAAAAAATCTAGCAATTAGAGCTCTCCAAAATAGAATTGAACAGTTCTGGACGATATCAAAATATCAAATTCTATCTCTTTGGACTTATTCAAGCAAAGTCTGGATGACCAACTTGTCATATATGTTGTAGAAGTAATTCTTGTTCAAGTATGGTAGTGTCAAAAGTCCCAACTTTGAGATGCCATGATTTTCTGGGCCCTGGCTCTTTTCCCACTTAGGGATGGCTACAACTTGAGTGTGAAACTATAAGTATGGAGCTATAGTATAGATCACTTAGAAAAGTGGAACTTACTGAGGGATCTCTACTTTCTTAGATTCCTTTTTCTGCGTGGTGAAGTTTCATTTTCAGGCTGGCATTCAGGTTCAAAGAGAATATATGGAAGGAAATCCCAAATAGGAATACTAACAAGAGGGTATTAATTGGAAAAAGTCCATCAAGAAATAGACTAAGGTTCATATTGAATGTAGAATTGCTTTGGGCCAAAAGTTACATGTCAATGATAATCTCTTTATTTAGTATTCTGGGCTTACTAAAGACCAAATAAAATAAGTATTTCTATATGCATTGTATAAGAGAATATTGTAAATGAAACTGTAGATTTCTCTTACGTACCAATAGGTTTCTTTCTAAATATAAAATTCTACATGTAATATTTAAAACTTGTCTGTGATTCTTTCTGTTCTCATCAGTGCTATAAAGATGCCTTAATGATCTCTCTTTTTGTTCTTTTTGCTACTCTTTCCCTAGCTTCCTCCACCTCCCCCATCTTAAAAAAACGAAAAGAAAAACAAAGCTCTTTGAATATTCATGCTCAAGCAAAACAAATTCCTATTAAAGCAATGTATTAAAAAATTCATTTCTTAATCTGTACTTTGGGTCCATTATCTCTCAATAGTAGATGGATAGTATGGGGTGTTCAGGGATGACTAGCACCTCTGATGTGAGGGCTTGTTGAGTTTTTTCAGCACTGCTTATCCATCTTTGGTACCCCCCTTTACCCAACTCTTACTTGTGGCTCCAAGAAGCTATCCCATGCACAGTGGCCTGTAAAACCTTCTTGACAGATGGGCTAAACCAGATTGAGGGTAATCAATAGGTCTATCATGTGAAGACTTCCCCTGATAAAATGGGAGGATGAAGACAACTTATTCCACATCCATGAAGGTGTCTGAAACAGGCACTGTGGAGTGCTTAGAGCTTGGTCAGACATCATAGCAGCTAAAGTCAGCTACTGCATCCTAGGCCATCACCGATCATCCTGACTTTTGTCCTGGCATTTGATGAATCTGGGAGAGAGAGAGTGAGGCTGATGACTTTATATAACTCTACCTCTCTTAAATCCAATTCCCAAGCAAGTCAAGACATCATCTTGTGATGTTGTTCGTCCTTTTTGAAAATGAAGGACGAACATCATCAGATGGGTAACCTCCTTCATTATCAGTCCTTTGGAATCACAATTAGCTATTGAATTGACCAGCTTTTTTTCCCCCTAAGCACTGAAAAATTTTTAAGCACAGGTCAAAAAAAGATCTGGGGAATCCACCAGAGACTTCCTTTCAAGCTGATATTAAGTCATTAATGACTAGTCTTTGCATCATTTATTTAACTACCTCCAAATATGTGTAATGGTACTATAATCTAGCTTTTATTTTTCTTCTTTTATTATAAAGGCTGCTTATACTGGACACATTTGAACTTGAGATGAGTGAAGCTTATTAATATGAATATCAATACTTTTCAATTTCTGTAATATGATGCTAGGAATAAAAATGTTATTGCTTTTTCTCAAAGGTGACTAAGAAGATACCAGCAACTTTCAAACATAATTTCCATTATAATTTACCCAACTAGTAGTCATCTATTCTTTGATGAAAATCTTCAGCAAAGAAGAACCAATTAACTGTTGAGGCAACACATTCACTGTGGGAAAGCTCTAATTATTAGGAAGTTTTTTCCACATATAAAGCCTAAATATGCTACTTTGCAACTTTTGGCCATTATTTTGAATTCTGTCCTCAGGGACCAAGTAGAACTATCTATTTCTTAGTTTACATGACAGCTTTTCAGATACTTGAAGACAATTATTTTGTCCCTACAGAATCTTCTCTGTTCCATGCTTAACATTCATAGTTTTTCAACAAATTCTCATTTAGTACAGCTCTAATATTTATAACATTTTCAGATTTTCAAAACACTCTACAAATATTATCTCATTTGATTCTCACAACAACCTTGGAAGACAGTTGCTAAATTATAAACCCCATTTTTCATATAACATTTTCAGATTTTCAAAACACTCTACAAATATTATCTCATTTGATTCTTACAACCTTGGAAGACAGTTGCTAAGTTATAATCCCAATTTTACAAATGAGAAAACTGAGGCAGAGCTTAAGTGATTTTCCTGGAATAATAGGCTTTCCTATCTCTACCAGATATCTACTATGCTACCCTAACTGCCTCATAATCCATGAACTTTTAATTTTTTCACCTTAATGGATAAAACTATAACCCAGAATTAAATGACATACTCTAGATGAAATATGAAGAGAGAAAAATATATATCAGGATGATTAGTCTCTCTATTTCAGGAAGCTATCTATGGTCTTCTAGAATCATATCTAATATTAGGGGTGACAATGAATATCTTTGCTTCATTCTTCATCTTATTGGGAAGGATTCAATTGTCTTTATATTAAAGACAGTTTTATTTGGATACTGTTTACTATATTAAGGTAAAGTCCTTTTAGTCCTATGCTTTTAAATACTTTTAAGATAAAAGGGAATTATATTCTATTGAAAGATTTTTTATTCTTCTATTACTATAGTCATTTGAATTTTTGGTGGTAATATAAATTATGAAAGGTAGTGTGGAATGGTGGGGAGAAAGTTGGCCTCAAAATCAAGGAAATTTGGGTTCAAAGCCCAGTCTGACATATAGTGACTATGTGACTCTGGGTAAATCAATTAACCTCTTTTTAAGGAAATTTCTTTAGGGTTATAAATTGAACAAAGTATGACCAGAACCAGATTAAAATACAAATGAGAAATATTTAACAAAATAAATAAAAATAGAATTTTTTGCTGTTGTTGTTCAGTCAAGTTCAAATCTTTTTGACCCCATTTGGGATTTTCTTGGCCAAGACACTGGAGTGTTTTGCCATTTACTTCTCTAGTTCATTTTACAGAAGAGGAATTGGGGGCAAACCGAGTTAAGCGACTTGCTCAGATCATGCATCTAGGAAGTGTCTGAGGCTAGTTTTGAATTCAGGGAGATGAATCTTCCTGACTTAAGGTCCAAAACTATATGTTGCAGGTAGTTACTCCTAAAATACAAAGGAACATAGATCATGTTAATCATTTGTTTTCTAGGGGCAGCTATATGGATAGAGTACCAGTGCTGTAATCGGAAGAATCTGAGTTCAAATCTGTTCCTAGACACTTGACATTTAGTAGCTCTATGACTCTGTGTAAGTCACTTAACCCTGAGTAACTTGCCAAAATAATAATATTAATAATAGCTTTTCTAAATTAATATACAGCCTCCAGTCTTCCCTTATATATGATTAAATGAGTCAAATTTCTAGTTGAGCTTGATACCACTAGTACAGACAATACCAAATTATACTTGTAACAGGAATTACAATTCACTTTGGGATTAGAATTTCCTATACAAATAAAACAACAGATCTAGTTCTTATCCCTATTGTCTATTATGCTGATACTTTCACTAATAGTGACACAACCTTGAAAAAATCCAACCTAATTATAACGGATGATCCTTCTAATATGTTGTTATAGATTTTTGGTGGCATTTTATGTGAAAATTTCACATCAATATACATTACAGATATTGATTTTAAAGCAGTTTTCTTTTCTAAGGTAGTGCAGTAGATAGAATGCAGTGAAAAGGTACTGGAATCAGGAAGACTTAAACTTCAGTGATTTCCTGGATTCTCCAAGATCAAATACAAAATTTTCTCTTTGGTGTTCAAAGCCTTTTGCAATGTAGCCTCTTCCTCTCATTCCAGCATTCTTATACCTTATTTTCTGCCACTTATTCTTTGATCTAGCAACACCAGTATCCTTGCTATTTCACGAGCATTTCTCCCTATCTATCCCTCATGCCTGGAATCATCTCCTTCCTCATCTTTTTCTTTTGATTTTCCTGGCTTCCTTCTAGTCCCAGAATTTTAGCTGAGAAAACCTTTCTCAATCTTCTTAATTCTAGTACCTTACTTTCTTTAATTATTTCCTATTTATCCTGTATAAACCTTTTTGTGCATATTTGTTTGCTTATTGTTTTCCCCATTAAACTATGAGTTCCTTATGGGCAGAAATTGTTTTTTGCTTCTTTTATAAAAAGAACAACCTTAGCAGACTGCCTAGCACATAGTTGAGTCTTAATAAATGTTTATTGACTGATTGATAGACTTGAGTTCAAAGCCAGTCTCTGATAACTTACTAGCTGCATGATCTTGGGCAGGTCTAGGACCATTTCCAGTCCTCTTTATCTATATTAGGCCACTGGACCCAGATGACTCTGGAGGGAAAGTGAGGCAGGTGACCTTGCCTAGCCCTCCCTCACTTAAATCCAATTCACTTACATGTCATTGCATCATCTTCCTGATGTCACAGTCTTCTTTGAGAATGAAGGACAAAATACTTAAATTTCTTTTTGCTTCAGTTTCTTCAGTTTTAAAATGGGGGATAAAATAGCATCCATTTCTCAGATTGGAAGGATGTCATCTCTCCCTGTTTTTGGAAACAATTTGTGTAATATAGGTAATTATTCTTTGAATGTTTGATAGAACTGACTTGTAAATCCATTTGGGTCTGGGGATTTTTTTCCTTCGGTTTTCATTTATGACTTGTTCAATTTATTTTTCTGAGATTAGGTTCTTTAAAATTTCATTTCTTCTGTTAATCTTGGCATTATATTGTCTTGTAAATATTCATCCATTTTATTATCAGTTATGTTTGCATATAATCAGGCAAAAAGTTTTAGTAATTTCCTATATTTCTTCTTCATTTGTGGTGAATTTCTGGGTTTCATTTTTTTATTTTGGTAATTTCATTTTCCTCTTTTAGGAATCAGATTATCCAACAATTTATTTTATTAGTTTCTTCAAAAAGCTATTTTCTAGTTTTATTTTTAAAATCTGTGTTCTCCACCCCCAATTTTTATTTATCTCTGTTGAGTTTCACAACTTTATCTTTGCATTGATTGAGGGTTGTTTTGTTCTTTTTCTGGTATTTTTAGTTGTATTTTCAATTAATTGAATTGTTCTTTCTTTTATTGATTCATATGTTTGTTGAATGAAATATTTTTCATTACTGAATAATTTTGCAGCATTCCAAGTTTGGGTATGTGGTTTTATCGTCTTTTAGTTGATGAAATTATATGTTATTTATATAATTTGTTCTGTTCTATGAATTTTAAAAAAGTTTACAATGACTCTCTCTTTGTCTCTGTCTTCATCCCTCCTCACTCCCTTCACAAAACTTGTAAAAATTAAGCATTGTGAAGACAATGAATCGACATAGTGATAAGTATTAGATATAATTTACTTAGATATTAACAAATATTTTGTTAAAGTATTTCATATTATTTTGGAAGAAAAGTTGGAGAAGTATGGATTAAACAATAATACAAGCAGATGGTTTCACAAGTAATTGAATGGTGAAGCTCACAGGCTAGTTCTTGGTAGGTCAGTATCAACATGGCAAGGGGTTTCCCATGGACTAACCTAGAAAACTGTACTTGGTCCTGGTCTGTGTGACATTTTTATAAATGCCTTAGATAAAGGAGTGTATATTAATCAAATTTTCAGATGACACAAATCTGGGAGGGAGAGTTAACACAGTGGATGACAAGGTCAGGATCTAAAAGAATGGTGACAGGTTATATTGGTTTCTAACTCAAACAGAACTAAAGGTCGCTGATCCATATATAAACAGCTATCTGGCACAGTGGATAGAGTGATACATCTTAAATGATGAGTAATCATTTTCTTGGGTTCAAATCTATTTAGTAGCTGTGTGACCCTAAGCAAGTTATATAACCCTGTTTGCCACAGTTCCCTATCTGTAAAATGAGCTAGAGAAGGAAATAACAAACAACTCTGGTATCTCTGCCAAGAAAACCCCAGATGGGGTCATGAAAAGTTGTATGTGATTGAACAGCAATAAATCCACACAAAAGGATCCTTACAGCCACCTATTGACTTATTTTTAAAATGTGATACTATCTATGCTTTATTGTATTTTAATTTTGTTAATATTTCTCAATTACATTTTAATCTGGCTCAGCCACACTCCAGAGTGCTGCTGCCACCTTATCACATATTTGACACCTCTGGGCTAGAGCACTGAGCTGAATTTAATGAGATTCAATTCAGTGGAATAAATGTAAAATAAATGCACTTGGTTAAAAAAAAATCAACTTCACAAACAGAAGATGATAGAGACATTGTAACATGACATGTTCTGAAAAAAAAGTGGTTTTAATGTACTATATGCTTAGTATAACTTAGTAGTATGATATGAGAACCCCCTCCCCCAAATGAATATGAGTTTTAATTTGGAGTGTAGTAAGAGGAACATGGCTTCCAGGAATAGTCTTCCCTCTTTAGACCCGACCTTTTCCTTCTTTCTGGTCTTCTTATATCTTATTACCTTTCACATTATAATACTGGTATGCTTGTTTACATACTGTTCCTTGAACACCATGCTCCAGATCTATTTATTGCTGTCCTGAGTGCAGTGCTGTTAAATGTTTAACAATTGGCTCCCTAAGGGGAAAAAAATGTATGCAGGACCCACTTTTAAATTTAACTTGCTGTTTTCTCCATCACTTTTTAAAGTCTAAAAAACTACACAATAATAAACTAAATACTGATTTGCAGCACTTGTTGATTTTTCTTTTTTTAAAATAATATTAAAGTTTCCCCAATTAGATAAAAAACAATTTTTTAAAAGTTTTGAGTTCCAAATTCTATCCCTGACTGCCATTTCTCTTCTCTGAGGTAGTAAACAATCTGATATAGGTTATTCATATGCAACCATATAAAAGATTTCCATATTAGTCATTTTGTGCAAGAAGACTCAAAAGAGCTGTTATAAATATTTTTGCACAGATAGGTTCCCCACCAGCTTCCCTTTTAAAAATTTCTTTGGGATACATACATAGTAGTGGTATTGTTAGATCATTATATCCCTTTGGGCACAGCTCCAAATTATTCTGCAGGGTGACTGGATCAGTTCACAACTCTACAAGCACTTGATTTCTGAGGTTCACACAAAAATTTAAGCATCAGAAAAAGTTCATTCCATCTGATTTCAGTATACTACTGCTGTTCTCATACCTGGAATGTTCTCTTTCCTTACCTTTGTTTCTTGGTTTTCCTGGCATTTTTCAAGACTTAGTTCAGATATTGAAAGGACCTTTCACACTTTCTTTGCCCTGTTTTCTGGGACTTTCTTTCCTCCAGATTTCAGGGGGCTGTTCAAAGTACTCTTCAGCTTCAAAATCAAAAGGGAGAGAAAGAAAAAAAAGGGTAAATGTCCCTTTTTGTATGTGAACTAAATTTCACTTCAGTATCCCTGAATCTTCAGTTCTGTCTTCAGTAGTCAACTAGAAAACTCTTCTTTGTTATATAATATAAACCCCTGAATCATTATGATCAGAAGTAGGCTCATTACAAACTTTCATATAGTCATTTGAACTGAAACAAGGGAGGAAGTATCTGTTAATTTTGAAATCTATCCTGGATATAGTTGATTTTTTTTGGAAAAATGAGCTGAAAATATGTCTGTTTAGGAAAATCTGCTGTATCTCATTTGTAAAAATAAATGACTTTTGTTCTCAAATGTCAGTTTTTGGTATAAATAAGATTCACCTTATCTTTTAAAGAATTGGTTTTAGAATTACATCTGGCAATTAAAGAGATAAGAGAAGTGAGTCAATCTTCTCTTAACTCTATCACGATGAGAAACAAATCTTTTGACCACAATTCAAGTCATCTGCTTAAAACAGAAGTTGAAGGTACTTTAGAAGAGGAAATAAAATTTTCTTTCTGAATAACAAGGAGTTAGAGTGGTGCTGGGTTGGCACTTGGAAAGCCTCATTGCCTGCTCAAAATACTTTCCAAGTACTTTCCACCAAATAGAAATGCAATTAGGTTAATAAGCTTCTCTTATAAAATGCAAATAGAATATCCCCTGAGAGGGTTAATTCTATCTTATATATGAATTGCTTTAATTGGTTTATTTTCCTTTTCCTAGCATAGTCAATTTTGATGAGAGAAGGAATAGTTTTTGATATAGGAATATTTAGGAGACAGTTGCAGCATATGGGACTAGGATACATGTGTGTAGGAAAGTAGATAGCGGGGTACCCTCCAGAGGATGCTAGTCACTTATGGGCTAGAGGAGAGCTATTCTTCAACAGTTACTGAAATTTTTCTGCTTTGCTCTAGGTTTTTTACTGTGCTTAGGACTAGCACATATTTAGAATGCCTCTGACAGTGTCTCTTTATGTGAAGTGCTGGAAGAATTTGCTTTTAGGGGAGCTATGATGGTGTGTAATAGAGGTATCTTTCTGAAAACACCCCCAGTTTTGACTCTGTGGCCAATCAGACACACTACCATTCATGATGTGTTTAGCAGATTAGAACCAGTTACAGAATGTCTACACATTTGCCAATGTCCTTCTGACACTTCCATTACACAGAATCACAATTCTTCAGCCTTTCTATATGGGGAGATGCGATCTTAAAGTTGTGAATCTGGTTCAACTCTCTATTTTATAGATGGGGAGCAGGAAGGTTGTGACTTTTCCTTGTGGTAGGTAGAATGTGGAAAAATGTTGGTCTTTATAAGGTAGCATCAGGATTTGCTCTCAAATTTAGTGCTTTCCATCAGTACACCAAACAAACCCCCAATATAGCCAATACAATGCCCGTTTATCAAGCTCCTTTTGTGGGTACAACTTACTAAGGTGCTGGCAGAAATACAAGATTTAGAGATGATATGACTATTGCCTTCATGAACCTTGCAGTAGGTAGTTAAGACCCTCCCCCCCCAGATAACACATATTATGTTTAAGTAAAGAGTCACATTCTCAAATAATATGCGAGTTCTGAGGAAGAAGGTTGTTTCTAATCTGGGGGATCAGTAAGAGGTAACATTTGAGTTTCAAAAAGTGGTTAGTTAGCTAATAGGACAGCAAGGTTTCACAGTGGGTAGAGAGAGCTGACCCTGGAGTCAGGAGGACCTGAATTCAAATTCAACCTTAAATACTTGGGTAAATCACTTAACTCTGTTTAACTCAGCTTAGTTTCCTTATCTTCAAAATGAGTTGGACGTACTCAAATATTTTTGCTAAGAAAATCCCAAATGGGGTCAAGAAGAATCAGACATTACTGAAGTGACTGGAAACAAAATAAGTCAACAGGTAAAAAGAAAATTTGAGCATTATAGGCATTTTAAAGAGGCTATAACCTCCCTTCTAGTAACACTTCTATCTGAAATATATTTCTCTGATCTATCCAAAAGATAGACAGGAATCAAGAAGGAAGCAAAAAGACCCATAGGCATCCTTTCAATCAAGAAAAATAAGTACCAGAAAGTACTTATACTAAAGATAGAGCACATTATTTATAGAGAAGTCTTTTATTCAATCAATCAACAATGCCTACTGTCCAGGCATTATGCTAAGTGCTTGGTATATAAATATAGGCAAGTTCCTGTCATCAAGGAACTTACAATCTAATGGGGGAAGCAAGAAGCAAACAAATATATACAAAACAAGCCATGTCCAGTAGAAAAAGGAAATAATTAACAGAGGGCTTTCGGGAGAAGGAAACATCTTAGTTGAAACTTAGGGAGGTCAATTGTCAAAGTAGAGGAGAAAGAACATTACAAGCATGACAGTTAGCCTGAGATAATAACCGGAATTAGGGAAATGGAGTGTTGTCAAGGACTGTTGATTTCACTTTTGCAATATCTCTCAAATATATCTCCTCTCCACTAACACTGCCACCACGCAGGTGTAGGTCCTCATCACCTCACACCTGTAGGCCCTCATCATCACCTCACACCTGTACTATTTTAAAAGTTTACTGATGGGTCTGCCTACCTTGTCTCTCCCCATTCTAATCCATTCTCCAGTCCCTAAAGTGATTTTCCTAACACTGGAGTCTGACTATAATATCTCCCCTCTGTCCTCCACAAAAAGCTTCTCTCTCTATATAAAATATACATAAGCACACAATACACACACATATAAATGTATATAAACAAAAAATATGTATTTGTATATATGTTTGTTGTCTCTCCCATTGAATTTTAAGTTCCTTGGGAGGTAGGGAAGTATATTTTGCCTTTTTTTCTTGTATCTCTAGCACTTAGCAAAGTTCCTGGCACATAGTAGGTACTTTATATAGGCTTATTGACTGATGGGGGGCATCTGTTTATCTAAGGTTGAGGTTGATGAGCTCCCAATACTTTTGTGCTTGTGCAGAGGGTCCTCAGCCCTGCCGAGATCTAGTTTTCACCCAATATCACTGGGAAACAAGCAAGATGTGTACCTGGAATCACAAGACAGGAATAGATACTAAGAGGTTTTAAGGGGAGAGATGGAGGAGTAGGGAGAGCCAGTGTTGCCCTTCTCTTCCCTTATCTGTAGCTCTTGGTGCTTTGGAACTGGTATTTTATGGCCTGGCATTGCCATTGTTCCCTGAAATCTCATGGCTTCACCAACTCCTGTGTATTGTTGTTTTCTCAGAGATCCAGTTTATAAGCATTTCAAATGCAAATGATCCATTGGAGTTTGTTGAGAAAGGATTTTCCTTTCATAATAGTGGCATTTAGAACAAACCTGCTGTAAACATGGATCTCATGAAAGTTGACATGGGAGGAGTGAAAATTAAATGCTCAGCCATTATCACAGCAGCAACTCCAAGCTTACCCCTTAATCTTATTGGTTTGGCTCCATTTTGTGAAAATATACCCAGTGGGAAGGCAAACAAACCAATTTTCTGAGAAAAGGCCAAGTCCATAAAGATCATATTGAGATCTGAATGTGTTGAGCTTGATTTCAGGTCTAAGAGAATGCTGGCCATTGAGATTTTGAACTGGGAGGAGACAAGAAGAGAAAGATCCAATTCCAAGCAAATTTTTTCCCTCTTCATCATGTAATCTTTGCCATCTTGGCCCCTATTCCTCGAAGGTCAAGTGTGTTATATTTCACTTTCTTTCTTCCCACCCCCCACTGTTTTCTGGTGCCCAGGGGAGTTTTGGAATATATAAGTTCTTTGTAAATAATTCCACCTTTGCTAATTGTTGTATTCCTCTAAATGTAGGGGGTGTGCCTTGTACCCCTGTTACATTTGCCAATAGTGGATGAACTTTTATATAGAAATATTAATTTTAATGTCTATGGTAGCCCTTTTCATAGTGGCAGGAAACTGGAAATTGAATGGATTCCCATCAGCTGGAGAATGACTGAATAAGACACGGGATATGAATGTTATGGAATTTTATTGTTGTGTAAGAAACAATCAGGAGGATGATATCAGAGAGGCCTGGAGAGACTTACATGAACTGATGCTGAGTGAAATGAGTAGGACCAGGAAATTATTGTATATGGCAGCAACAAGATTATGTGATGATCAATTCTGATGAATATGACTCTTTCCAGCAGTGAGATGATTGATGCCAATTCCAATGATCTTGTGATGAAGAGAGCCATCCATCTACACCTAGAGAGAGGACTATGGGAATTGAATGTGGATTGCAACATAACCTCCACACTCTTTTTGTTGTTGTTTGCTTACATTTTGTTTTCTTACTCATTTACTTTCTTTTTTGATCTGATTTCTTTTGTGCAGCAAGAGAATTGTATAAATATGTTTATACATATTACATTTAACATATATTTTAACATGTTTAGCATACTGAATGGTCTGCCACCTAGGGGAGAAGAGGTGGGGAGAAGGAAGGGAAAATCTGAAAGACAAGGCTCTGACAAGGGTCAATATCAAATTATCCATGCATATGTTTTGAAAATAAAAAAAAAAGCTTTATTAAAAAAAGAAATATGTATTTCAAAGCTATAATTATAAATGTACAAACTCAATCCCCAACACATGGGAAGTATAATTCCCCTTGGTCTACACAGCTTTAGTCTCTAAAGAGAGGATTAGGTAGAGAGAGGTAAGGTGGTTTCAACAGCCTGCTTACAATTTTTGGTTCCATGGTCACCCAAACTCTTGGAATCTGTGGGGGTTACCTCTGGCATCTGGAACTGGGAAGACATGGAGTAGAGAAGAAACAAATACTCTCAGGTCCATTTTGTGGAGCCAATGTCAAAGAGAAATCTTTCTCTTCTTACCTGATCAGTTCATAGTCTCCTCAATGCTGTTAATTGTGAACTTTATTTACCCTCTGGAAACAGCAGGAAAGTTCATGAAGGAAAAATCTTGAGGAAGATAGAGCATACGATCCAGAAAGAGACTGATTATATCAGTAGATTTAAAGAAACAGCCTTTCTGACCTGTTCTGGTTTTATAGAATAAGGGACACCTGCATTGTTAGGCAAACTGGGCCTGCCCAAAAAAGCTCCCAGGGGTGTCTCCATATTATCTAGGCTTGATCCAAAGGCTAGTCCCATTATAATAAATGCAATTATGATGTTTTCTTGTCCTTTGCTTCTCTCTACAGAAGTGGAGAAGGACAAGGCTGCAGTGGACAAGGACAGGTTTTTGAAGTTCTCACATGGGAAGTACTATCAGAATCCTATCAATTCAAAGTCCCAGAGCAAAATATGACTTCCCTAACCAAGCTGAAGTGGTAGGTGATATGAAGACTATGTCCTGGGATCCCTAAGCCACATATACTATTTCACCTATTGATTTCTTCATCTTCCATGGATTGTTATCTCTATGCAGATAATTTTCAGATTTATTTGTCCAGGTCTAATCTCTCTTTTGACTTCTGATCTGCCATTTCTGCCATCTCCAACTGCCTACTGTATATATAGAACTGGTTGTCTTTTAGTTATCTTAAATTCAATATGTCCAATACTGAACTCATACTCTTCCCCCCCCGAACCTTCTTTTTTCTTAACTTTTCTCTTAGTGTCTAAAGTGCCATCTACCATCTTTTGGTAACCTAGATAGAAACCTTGAGTCCTAACTTTCTCTCATTACTGTACTCCTAATCACTTGTCAAGTCATTTTGATTTTATTTTCATAACAGTTTTCATATTTGCCCCCTTTCTTTCCTCTGACACTGTCACCCCTATGTTGAAGGTCATGATCACCTCATAACTGGACTATTGCAACTTTTTATTTTCTTTTGCTTTTGTTTTTCTTTGTATTCCTAATACTTGTCATTGTGTCAAGAAAGTAGTAGGTACTCTTGGCTTCATAAATTCTTATTGACTTGATTTGACTTAGATTGATTAGAGTGAATTATTAATAAAAATTTTATATCACATTTAATGTATCCTGTTTAAGGAATTAGGAAAGTTCATAATACCTTTTGGAAGGACTTCCAAGTTATTTTGGAATTTATTCCAAATTAACTCTGGGCAAAATAAGAAAAAAAACATTTTTGGTCCATAAAGAAATAACTCTTCAGCTAAGTTTAGGGATTACTGAAGAGATTAGGTTTACCTTTTTTCTGAACTATCTCCCTGTGATAGCTTACTTGTTCTTACCTGCTAAATCTTATACTGGCTGCAATCCAGACTAGCTCCTGCACCAATCTGGAAGTATATGACCATTACTGTTGGAGGTAAAAGGTATTTTACTTAATTTTTTTCAAAACTTTAATTTTTTTTCCATTTAATGTTTGTTTTTTTCTTCCTCATATTCCCTTCCCACCCTCATTAAATACACTAGAAAAGAAAAAGAAAACCCTTATGAAAATATGCATTGTGAAACCAAGCAAATTTTTTCATCAACCATGCCTGCAAATGGACATCTTAGTCTGTATTATGAGTTTTGCACTTCCATCAGAAGGTTAGAGCAAACTTAGTTTTAAGTCTTCTTTATCGTTTGTGCCTCCTGTTTATTGCCCTGGGTTTTTTTGGCTTTTGATCTTTTTTTTTCTCCTCACCTTGTTTATTATTTCTTGAACGTCCTCACCATTAACATATTCTGAGATTGATTGGTGACCCTCACTTCCAACCCTTTTTTTTTATTATTATAGTAACTTTTTATTGACAGAATCCATGTCAGGGTAATTTTTTTTACAACATTATCCCTTGCATTCACTTCTGTTCCGATTTTTCCCTCCCACCCTCCACCCCCTCCCCTAGATGGCAAGCAGTCCTATACATGTTAAATAAATTACAGTATATCCTAGATACAATATATGTGTGCAGATCCAAACAGTTTTCTTGTTGCACAGGGAGAATTGGATTCAGAAGTTAAAAATAACTCGGGAAGAAAAACAAAAATGCAAACAGTTTACATTCATTTCCCAGTGTTTTTTCTTTGGGTGTAGCTGCTTCTGTCCATCATTGATTAATTGAAACTGAATTAGGTCTCTTTTTCAAAGAAATCCACTTCCATCAGATTACATCTTCATACAGTATCATTGTTGAAGTGTATAATGATCTCTTGGTTCTGCTCATTTCACTTAGCATCAGTTCATGTAATTCTCTCCAAGCCTCTCTGTATTCATCCTGCTGGTCATTTCTTATAGAACAATAATATTCCATAACATTCATATGCCACAATTTACCCAACCATTCTCCAATTGATGGGCATCCACTCAGTTTCCAGCTTCTAGCCACTACAAACAGGGCTGCCACAAACATTTTGGCACATATTGGTCCCTTTCCCTTCTTTAGTATCTCCTTGGGGTATAAGCCGAGTAGAAACACTGCTGGATCAAAGGGTATGCACAGTTTGATAACTTTTTGAGCATAGTTCCAAACTACTCTCCAGAATGGTTGGATTCGTTCACAGCTCCACCAACAATGTATCAGTGTCCCAGTTTTCCCACATCCCCTCCAACAATCATCATTATTTTTTCCTGTCATCTTAGCCAATCTGACAGGTGTGTAGTGGTATCTCAGAGTTGTCTTAATTTGCATTTCTCTGATTAATAATGATTTGGAATACTCTTTCATATGAGTGGTAATAATTTCAATTTCATTGTCTGAAAATTGTCTGTTCATATCCTTTGACCATTTATCAATTGGAGAATGGCTTGGTTTCTTATAAATTAGAGTCAATTCTTTATATATTTTGGAAATGAGGCCTTTATCAGAACCTTTAACTGTGAAGATGTTTTCCCCGTTTGTTGCTTCCCTTCTAATCTTGTTTACATTAGTTTTGTTTGTACAGAAGCTTTTTAATTTGATGTAATCAAAATTTTCTATTTTGTGATCAATAATGGTCTCTAGTTCGTCTTTAGTCACAAATTTCTTCCTCCTCCACAAATCTGAGAGATAAACTATCCTATGTTCCTCCAATTTGTTTATAATCTTGCTCTTTATGTCTAAATCATGGACCCACTTTGATCTTATCTTGGTATACGGTGTTAAGTGTGGGTCCATGGCTAATTTCTGCCATACTAATTTCCAGTTATCCCAGCAGTTTTTGTCAAACAATGAATTCTTATCCCAAAAGTTAGGATCTTTGGGTTTGTCAAACACTAAATTGCTATAGTTGACTATTCTGTCTTGTGAACCTAACCTGTTCCACTGGTCAACTAATCTGTTTCTTAGCCAATACCAAATGGTTTGGTGACTGCTGCTTTATAATATAGTTTTAGATCAGGTATAGCTAGGCCACCTTCATTTGATTTTTTTTTTCATTAATTCTTTTGAGATTCTTGACCTTTTATTATTCCATATGAATTTTGTTGTTATTTTTTCTAGATCATTAAAATATTTTCTTGGAAGTCTTATTGGTATAGCACTAAATAAATAGATTAGTTTAGGGAGTATTGTCATCTTTATTATATTCTCTCGACCTATCCAGGAGCACTTAATATTTTTCCAATTGTTTAAGTCTGACTTTATTTGTGTGGAAAGTTTTTTTGTAGTTTAGTTCATATAATTCCTGACTTTCCTTTGGCAGATAGATTCCCAAATATTTTATGCTGTCGACAGTTATTCTGAATGGAATTTCTCTTTGTATCGCTTTCTATTGGATTTTGTTGGTGATGTATAAAAATGGCTTTTGATCTTGAGCTTTATCTTTGCTTCAGTGGGATCCTTTGGCTTTTTTTTTTTTTAGCCCTGGTTCTATTTTAACTTAAATTAAATTGAATTCTGGTCATTTGGCAGGCTTAGTTCTTATATTGGATCTTCCAGCCTGATTTCCCACTTTATCTTCATTACCTATCATTGCTTATGGCATAAGTATAAGGCATAAGAAAAGGAGGTGCAAAAAACTGAGAACTCATTACATAATATGGAAACAAGAAAACCTTTAAATAAGAATCCTTGATGAAGTTCACAATTGCAAATATGCAGTCAACATCTGCCCCAATTTTGTGGTTTTTTTGGGGGGGTTAGGGAGAGTAACAGGAATTTTTGTGGCTTATGAATAATTATAAAAATACTGATGGTGGGGAATGTTTTGCAATTGAAGAACTTCAGTATCATTCTTTTCAGTCTCCAAGCTAGCATTGGCTCTCCCGATAATGATATGTGCTCTGTATTTATTCTGATTTTTTATGATGATTTCTGAACAACCTATTCGCAGTAGGTAGAATACATTCCCATGGTACCAGGTCACTCAATTGGGTTTCTGGGCCATGACCCTTCTGCTGTGCCTTATTTGAAAATTCAAGGAAGATAATCCTCCCTACAAGCTTTTGGATAAGGGCTTAAAGGGATATGAATAGTAAGCTGCATTGTTATGGGCTCATAGAGGTGATGAGTAACAAAATTTTCATAGTTAAAATATTATCAACTCTTCCCAATGTAATAGGATGACACTAACAGAATATAAACTTTCACATACATCAGAGCAAACATAACTTGATGTCCTGGCCTGGGAAAAGTCCAGTGTTTGATCACAGTAAAGTTCAATGACTTTGTTTTGCAGATATGTAGGGCATGTTGAAATATTAGAAGTTTTTAATATCAAAATAGCCCTTTTAAACCTTGCCATATCCCTTGTTTTGGAAAAGTACACAATCATATGAATCACACTATTATTCAGTGCTCAGACATCAATCTTTAGAATTTACATTGTCTTCATTTATTTCTAGAATTGAATCTGAAGATAAGGAAGCTAGGGTGATGAGTCAGTCATCTCTGAAACTCATGATGAAGAATTTTTATTATGAAAATCATTCTTATATTCTTCAGCATTTCTGCTTATAATTCATTTGAGGATATTTGAATCAAGACTATTCATAAAATTATGGTACTGGGAACTGGAAGGGACTTTGTAAGATGATTTTGTCCAAACATTTTGTTGTACAGAGGGATAATAAGAATTAGAGAACTGAAATGATATGCCCAAAGTTAAATAGGTATTAAATCACAGAGCTAAGATTTGATTTTGATACCAGATCCATGTTGTCTCCTGGGAACTCATGGCTTGCCCTGGCAAAATGTTTGATGCTGCCTTTTGAGAATTAGAACTTGGTAGACATACAAAAAATGGACTGAAGAATGATTAGGGGCATTGCTGTGTCATCAAGAGGACAATTTGCTCTTTTCCAGTCATAGATGGGGCTTTCCCTTTATAAAAAGCAACACCTCATTCATTGGTTATGTTGAAATCCTATGTTGTCCTTGGAATGTTTTGTAAAATTTCTCTCTTGTGTAATCCAACAGAGTCCAATAACCCAATGTGTTTTGTAGTCATTTCCCAGAAACATGCTGTTTAAAGACTTCTTTTGGGAACTTTAGGGATGATAGAGAGTAAATGATGAGATGACAAAATGGGGAGCTCCAGTTTAAACCCAAATAACAAGAGAACACAACTGGAAAAAGAGAACTAGCAGAGATAAGCAAGGTTCAAATTGAATCACTATGTAGTTACAACATGAAGGACATATAAAGAAGATAACCAGGATTGTATGAGACAGACAGAGGTCATTTCATAAAACAGAGTAATAATTGAAAAGTTTTTGATTTGAGGTGCTCAGCTCTTAGAGATGATGGAGAAAAACATGATGGGGAATTTGTTAGAAATGTCAGTATGGGGGTGATGAATGTAAACCTGTCTATGGTGATGGAAATTAACATGATCATCTCCTTGCTTCAACACTGAAATTATTTCCAAGTAGCAAAAAACAATCTCTGAGTAGAATCAAGATGGCACAATATAGG
The DNA here is from genome assembly GCF_902635505.1 of Sarcophilus harrisii. Lineage (NCBI taxonomy): Eukaryota > Metazoa > Chordata > Mammalia > Dasyuromorphia > Dasyuridae > Sarcophilus > Sarcophilus harrisii. The sequence continues at coordinate 362,580,675 of NC_045429.1, read as the reverse complement.
CAGGGATAGCAAGTATTATCTAAAAGAAAGCAAAATCAATAATTAGATTTAATTAAAAGAGACAATCAGGGAAACTACATTTTACTAAAAATAATGAAATCTCATAGTGGGACTTCCAAGTGCTAAGATGGCAGAGTAAGGAAGGTCCATTCAGAAGTCCTCCCAAATTCTCCTCTAAAAATTAGAAAATTTCCTCAAAATTGGTCTAAAAGTAGGGAAGTAGTCTACCAGCCTGTCAGGAAAAGTCTGTTTCACTGGGGTGGTAGGGGAATGAGGTTCAAGTAGCCAACCTCAAAGCAGGGGGCCTACAGCAAGGTAGCATGGGGCAGCCTCCAGTGCAAACCTTCTGTAAACCAGTAGCCCCAACTCCCTCCCCCAACTCCAGGGACCTTACAATACTATAGGCTGGCCATAGGGAGACACACCCCCCCCCCCCCCCCCCCCCCCAAGAGGCCTGTTAGCAAAAAGGCCCTGTTTCCATAGTAACTCAGCAACAGGGCCTCCACCCCTGGGCTGATTGACAGTAAGAGCCATCCTTCAGGGTTAGCCACCAGAAAGAGTGTCAGCAGTATATGGCACCTACACATAAATTAGCCATGTATTAAGACATTAAAAACTTTGCAACCAAATGAAGAAAAGCAGAAATAGTAAATATCCTTTTCAGATCACAGTGCAGTAAAAATTAAATGCAAAAATGAACAATGGAAAGAAAATTAAAATTAATTGAAATTAAATAACTTAATTCTAAAAAGCAAATGGGTCAAATCATGGGTAGACTTAGCTGTTCTCACCAATGCAGTGATCCAAGACAATTGTAATAGACTTGGGATGGAAAATACCATTTATATCCAGAGAGAGAACTATGGAGACTGAATGTAGCTTGAGGAATAATGTTTTCACCTTTCTTTTTTATTTTTGTCCACTTTTTTTCTTTCTCATGGATTTTTTCTTTTGGGCTTATTGAAATATGAAAATATTCAATATTCTATATTGAAATATGGAAATATGTTTCAAAGTATTGTTCATATATAACCTATATCAGATTGCTTGCTGTCTTTGAGAGGAAGGAAGATAAGGGAAGAGAGGAGGAAAACATTTTGAACTCAAACATCTTACAAAAATGAATGCTGAAAACTATCTTTACATGTATTTGAAAAAATAAAATCCTATTGCGAAAAAACAAAAACAAAGTAAACAAAAAGAATAAATCATGGAACCAATCTATAATTTCATTAAAAAATGACAATCTGACAACATATCAAAATTTGTGGGATGCAAAGCAGTATTTAGGGGCAAATTTTTATTTCTAATTGTTTACATCAATAAAATAGAGTCAGAGATCAACGAATTGGGCATATACCTGAAAAAATAGAAAAGAATAATTTAAAAAAAAACTAAATTGGAAATCCTGATAAGCAAAGGAGAGATTAATTGAAAGAAAATCATTGAGCTAATAAATTAAACTAGAAGCTGCTTTTATGAAAAAAAAACCACAATAAACCATTGATTAAGTTTATCAAGAAAAGGAAAGAAGAAAACCAAATTACTCATGTAAAAAATGAAAGTGGTCAATTCACCACCAATGAAGAGAAAATTAAGATAATTGTGAGTAATTATTTTGTCCAATGATATGCCGATAAGTATGATACTATAAATAAAATGGATGAATATAAAAATTTAAATTGCTCAGATTGACAAAAGAAATAAAATACTTAAACAATCAAATCAGAAAAAGAAATTTAACAAGCCATCAATGAACTCCATGATCAAGTGGATTTACAAGAGAATTCGATCAAACATTTAAAGAGCAATTATTTCTGTTACTATATAAACTATTTGGGAAAATAGGTGAAAGAGTACTACTAAATTCTTTTTTATGACAAATATAGTGCTGATGCCTAAATCAGGAAGAGCCAAAGGAGAAAGAAAATTATATACCAATATCCTTAATGACTATTTATGCAAAAAATTTAAATAAAATAATAACAGACATTACAACAATATATCACAAGGATCATACACTTTGACTGGATGGGATTTATACCAGGAATGCAGGGCTGGTTCAATGTTAAGGAAAACTATCAGCATAATTGACTATATCAATAAAAAAACAGAAATCATATGATTATTTCATTAGAAGTAGAAAAAAGCCTTTAACAAAATAGAGCACCCATTCCTAATAAAAACATTAGAGAACATAGGCATAAATGGAGCTCATTTTAAAATGGTAAGTAATAATAATTTAAAACATTCAGCAAGTCTTTTCTATAATGGGGATAAGGTAGAAACCATTTCAATACAATCAGGAATGAAGCAAGGACTTATTATCATCTCTATTAATATTGTACTAGAAATGTTAGATATATCAAAAAGAGAAGAAAAAATTAAAGGAATTAGAATAGTCAGTGAGGAAACACAACTATCACCCTTTGTAAATGGTATGCTAATTAACTATAAATTAGTTAAAATTAACAATTTTACAAAAGGATGCGGAATAAATCCATATAAATCAAATTAGCATTTCTTCATAATACCAACAAAGCTCAGCAGCAAAAGATAGAAAGAGAAATTCCATTTAAAAATAATTGTGAACAATATGAAATATTTAGGATTCTACCTGCCAAGACAAACCCAGGAGCTATATAAACATAACTATAAAATACTTTTCACACAAAGTCAGATATAAACAACTGGAAAAGTGTTAATTGCTTATGGAAGGTTGAGCCAATATAATAAAAATGACAATTCTATCCAAGTTAACTTATTTATCCAGTGCCATACACATCAAAGTACCAAAAATTATTTTATCAAACTAGAAAAAATAGTAGTAAAATTCATCAGGAAGAACAAAAGGTCAAAGATATCAAGGAAATTAATGAAAAACAAATGTGAAAGAAGGTAGTCTAGGCATACCAGATCTCAAACTGCATTATAAAGTGATAATTATTAAAACAATATGATACTGGCTAAGAAATAGAGTGGGGTTGAGTATAATACACTAGGGACTAATTACATTATAGTAAATAACCATAGTAATTGAGTATATGGTAACCTAATGATCCAAGCTTTTGGAACCAAAAATTCATTGTTTGACAAAAGCATTTGTGAAAACTGGAAAACTATGGCAGAAACTAGATATAGACTAATATATGAAACTAATATGGACTATATGCTAAGAAAAGTTCAAAATGGGTACATGATTTACACCTAAAGGATGATACCATAAGCAAATTAAGAAAACATAGAACATTTTATCTGTCAGACTTATGGATAAGGCAAGAATTTAGGACTAAAGATATCAAGAGTATTACAAAATGTAAAATAGAAAATTATATAAAATTTAAAAAGCTTTTGTACAAATAAAACCAATACAACCAAAATTATAAAGAAAGCAGAAAAGTGGCATTTTTAAAAACAAGTATCTCTGATAAAAGCCTCATATCTCTAATACATAGGAAATTGAACCAAATTTATTTTAAAAAACAGTATGGTGATCAACTGTGAAAGAGTTGGCTATTCTGATCAAGAAAATGATTCAAAACAATTTCAAAGACTTATGGTGAAAAAGTGCTATCCAATTCCAGAGAAAGAACTGATGAAGTCTAAGCACAAACTGAATAATTTCTTTGAATTATTTTATTTTATTTTTTTACTATGTGGCTAATATGAAAATATTTCTTGCAAGATTTGATGCATATAATTGATATATTTTTGCTTTCTTTCTCAGTGAGTGGGGGACAGAAATGTCAAAAATAGTAAATTTTAAGAGGGTAAAACAACAATAGCAAAACTCCAAATAATTTACTTTTTCCTAAAAAATGACATCCCCACACAGAGAATGTCAAATCCAAAAGTATCTTATTTGCCACCTAAAGGAACAGGGAACAACAGAATTGAAACAAAGAGATGGCCTTTATACTGCTCTATGAGCCTTCTAAGGAGTTCTAGTAACTGCAGGGTCTCAGCAGGGGACGGACTAGGAAGACCTTATGCTTCAGAGAAACATCATTTCAGCATATTACTCACCATCTCATCATGTTCACATCTTCCTTAAGATCTCTATAAGATTTACACTAAATCAACTCACTATTCATCAATTCCATCTCATTTGGAATCATCTCACCAGTTGGTTACTCAGTATCCCAATCAGGCTATATCTCCATTGTCATGTTATTTCTGATTCCTGTGAACACACAGTAACAAAATTTATTAATTCATCTGTTAGCTTCTTGCTAGTCTGGCTCACCACTCAACATCTCTGTGACCCCTTGCTAATTTATAGGATCATAGCTAGAGATTTAAAGGCCTTAGGAATCACAGAATCCCTGGGTTTAGAGGTAGAAGAGACTTCAGCAACCATCATAACTAAAGTTCATCTGTATGATAGCATATTCAACAAATGGTTACCCAAAATTCTCTAATGACAGGGAACCACCAACTCCAAAGACAGTTCATTTCACTTTTAAAGGGTTAAAATTGTTAAATAGTATGTCCCACTTTCCCATCCTGATTTTCTGTCTTTTTTCAGTTTTCTCCCATTATACCTGGTTTTATCCCCTAGATGGGAAGGAAGGAAATAAATATTAAAAAGGACCTACTAAGTGCCAAGCACTTTATAAATATTATTTCTTTTAGTCCTCACCACAAACCTGGGGGAAAGGTGCTATTATTAGTCTCATTTTACATATGAAGAAACTGGGGTAAACAGAAATTGAATGTCTTGCCTAGGATTATACAGGTAGTAAGTATCTGAGGTTGGATTTATTTCAGGTTTTATATTGGCAGAGCCCAAAAGTTAATGATTAAAAGATCTCCAATTATTTATCTTTACTTTTATTTAAAAAAACTTCATAGTTGTTTTTTGTTTCTTTTCCTGAGCTCAGGTAACTGCATAGTGATCATGAGAAAAACCTCATGATCTACATATGCAATTCAGAGGATTCAAAATCTAAGTGATTCTTGGCAGTCAGAGGTTCTTCTTGCAACTGTGCCATTTATTTTAAACATTGTTTATTTATATCATTCATTAAATTTTTTTTGTTCCAAATTCTCTCTCTCTCTCTCACAAGCCCTTCCTCCTATCCTTCACTGAAAAGGCAAGCAATATGATATCAATTCAATAGGTTAAATCATGGAAAACATTTCCATAGTAGCCATGCTGAAAAAATTTAAAAATCAAGGAAAGTTAAAAAAAATTGTATTTCAATTTGTACAGAGTACATCATTTTTCTTTGGAGTAGATAGCTTTTTTTTTTTATCACATGTCCTTTGGAATTATCTTGGATCATTGTATTGATCAGTTAAGTCTTCCATAATTGATTATTACAAGATTGTCATTATGGTGTGTACTTGTTCTGTTCACTTTGCATCAGTTCATATGTCTTCCAAGGTTTTGTTGAAACCATCCTTCTGATCTTTTTTTTTTTTTAACAGAACAATAATGTCCCATCACAATCATATTTCACAATCAGCCATTCCTCAAATGATAAACATCTCCTTAATATCCAATCACAAAAAAGAATTACTGTAACTATATTTGTACATGAGTCCTTTCCCTGTTTTCTTTAATCTCTTTGGGATACAGAATTAGTGGTGGTATTGCTGGGTTAAAACTGTTCTCAGAATGATTGGCCCAGTTCACAACCTACCAACAGTACACTATCGTCAGTCCTTTTCCTCATCTCATCTGAAATTTGTCATTTTTCTTTTCTGTTATATCAACAGATCTGATGGATGTAAGGTGGTGTCTCAGAACTGCTTTAATTTGCAAGAATGATTTGGTGTATTTTTATAGGATTATAGATAATTTTGATTTCTTTTCCTGAAAACTGTTTTTCATTTTAATCATTTATCAAGAGGGGAATGACTAGTATTCTTATACATTTGACAATCTGTTTAAGAAACAAGCCTTTATCAGAGAAACTTGGAAATTTTTTTTCTCTTAACTTACTTCTTTCCTTCTAATTTTGGCTGTATCAGTTTTGTTTGTGTGAAAGCTTTTTAATTTCATGCAATCAAAATTATCCATGTTATTTCCTGTGATTTTTTTCTATTTCTTGTGTAGTCATCAACTCTTCTCTTATCCATAGATCTGACAAAATATTGCTATAATACTCTAATTTGTCTATCTATTGATATTTATGTTTAAATTATGTTCCCATTTTGACCTTATCTTGGTATATAATGTGAGGCATTGATAAGTGCTCAGTTTCTGCCAAACTACTTTCCAGTTTCCCCATTTTTGTCTAATGGCAAATTCTTACTTCCAAAGCTTGGGTTTTGGGGTTATCATACATTATATTACTATGGTAATTTACTTCTATTATTGTATATCTTATCTATTCCAATGATCCACTACTCTTTTTCTTAATCAACATGTATTTTGAAATCTGGTACTGCTGGGCTTCCTTTCTTATTCTTTCCCCTTTTTCTCCCATTAATTCCTTGATGTTCTTTACCTTTTGTTCCTCCAGAAAAAAATTTATTATTATTTTTTCTAGCTCTATAAGATATATTTTTGGTAGATTGGAATTGGTATTGGCATTGAATAAGTAAATTGATTTAGACTGAATTGTCATTTAATTAATAATTAAAATTCTAATTTTAATTAATGTCAATTAATTAATTGACTCAACCCATAAGCAAGTAATATTTCTCCAATTTCACACAATCTTCATTTGTGTGAAAAGTGTTTTGTAATTGTATTTATATAATTCCTGGATTTATCTTGTCAGTTAGACTTCTAAGTATTTTATAATGTCTGTAGCTAATTTATGTAGAATTTTTATTTCTATTTCTTCTTTTAGACTTTGATGATAATATATAGAAATGTTGAAGATTTATGTGATTTATTTTATGTTCTGCAACTTTCCCCAAGTTGTTAATCATTTCAACTAAATATTAGTTGATTCTCCAAGGCTCTCCAAATTTACTATCAAATCATATGCAAAAGGTGATAATTTTCTTTCCACTTCGCTGTTCTAATTCCTTCTGTTTTTTTCTTGTTTTATTGCTATAACTAGTATTTCGAATATAAAATGGAAAAATAGCGATGATAATAAGCATCCTTTATTCACCCTTTTTATTATTGGGAAGGCCTCTGGTTTATCATAGAAATGGGGATTATATTTTTGTCAATAGCTTTTTCTGTGTCATTGAGATAAATTATAATTTTTTGACATGGTTAATTATGCTGAGAGTTTTCCTAACATTGAATTACCCCTGCATTTCTAGTATAAATCTCATAGTATATAATCTTTATGATAAGTTGCTTTAGTATCATATTTAACCCCTTTACATCAATATTCATTAAGGAAATTGACCTATCGATTTATTTCTCTCTTTTTTACTCTTTCTGATTTAGGCATCAAAATCATATTTTTGTCTCCTTCTTTGCCTATGTTTCAGATAGATTATATAATATTGGAATGGAATATCCTTTAAATGTTTGGTAGAATTTATTTGTAAATACATCCAATCCTGGAAATTTTTTCTTAGGGAAATCATTTATGAATTGTCAACTTATTTTTCTGAGATAGGTTTATTTAATTATTCTACTTCTTGTTCTACTAATAGTAATTTGGTTTTCTTCTCTTTAAAAAAAAACCCAAATCAATCAATAGTATGATTTTTGCTTTCCCCTCATAAAATCAGCTTCTAATTTTTTTGTTCCTTCAATTTTTTTTTACTTTTAATTTTATTATTCTCTCCTTTGATTTTCAGGATTTCCATTTTGTTGTTTAGTTTTTTTTTTTTAGTTTTTAATTAGTTTTAATTTGTTCTTTTTTAGTTTTTAAAATTTGCATATTTAAATCATTGTTCTGCTTTCCTTCTTTTTGTTCATGTACACATTTAGAAATAGAAAATTTCTTCAAAATACTGCTTTTGCTCTATCCCACAATTTTATATGTTATGTCATTGTTGTCATTCTCTTTAATAAAATTATTGTTTATTTCTTTTGTTTTTTGTTCTTTTACACATTTTGTTCTTTTACCCATTCATAATTCAGGATTGGATTAGTATCTAATTAATTTTTTAAGTATGCTTCCATTTTTATTGCATTTTCATTCCAAAAGGGTGCATTTAATATTTCTATTAAAAAAATTGTTAGTGAGGTTTTCATGGCCTAATACATGGTGAATTTTTGTGTAGGGGCCATGTAGAAAGATACTCCTTTCTATTCCCATTCAATTTTCTCTAGAGTTCTATTATATCTAACTTTTCAAAAATTCTATTCATTTCCTTAAATATTTCATATTTATTTTATCATTAGAATTATTTAATTCTAAGACGTGTTAGGTGAGATCTCCCATTAGTATATTTGTATTGTCTATGTCCTCCTATAACTCATAAAGTTTTCCTTTAAGAATTTGGATGCGTTCTATTTAAAACCATCAGTAAGCATCATGTGTAATGGGGATAAACTGAAACCATTCCTAATAACATCAGGAATAAAACAAGGATACCCACTCTCACAATTACTATTCAATATTGTATTAGAAATGCTAGTTTCAGCAATAAGAGTTGAGAAGGAAATTAAAGGAATTAGAGTAGGTAATGAGGAAACTAAATTATCACTCTTTGCAGATGATATAATGGTATACTTAGAGAACCCCAGAGATTCTACTAAAAAAGCTATTAGAAATAATCCATAACTTTAGTAAAGTTGCAGGATACAAAATAAACCCACATAAATCATCAGCATTCTTATATATCACTAATAAAACCCAACAGTTAGAGATAAAAAGAGAAATTCCATTTAAAGTAACTGCCGATAGTATTAAATATTTGGGAATCTATCTGCCAAGGGAAAGTCAGGAACTATATGAGCAAAACTATAAAACACTTTCCACACAAATAAAGTTATATTTAATTAATTGGAAAAATATTAAGTGCTCTTGGATAGGTTGAACAAATATAATAAAGATGACAATACTACCTAAATTAATCTATTTATTTAGTGCTATACCAATCAGACTTTTCCAAACCTATTCTAATGACCTAGAAAAAATAATAACAAAATTCATCTGGAAGAACAAAAGGTCAAGACTTTCAAGGGAACTAATGAAAAAAAAAATCAAATGAAGGTGGCCTAGCTGTACCATATCTAAAACTATATTATAAAGCAGTGGTCATCAAAACCATTTGTTATTGGCTAAGAAATAGACTAGTTGAACAGTGGAATAGGTTAGGTTCACAGGACAAAATAATCAATAACTTTTATAATCTAGTATTTGACAAACCCAAAGACCCCAGCTTTTGGGATAAGAATTCACTGTTTAACAAAAATTGCTGGGAATATTGGAAATTAGTATGGCAGAAACTAGGTATTGACCCACACTTAACACTGTACACCAAGATAAGGTCAAAATGGGTGCATGATCGAGAAGAACATAGACTTGTTTACCTCTCAGACCTGTGGAGGAGGAAGGAATTTGTGACCAAAGAAGAACTAGAGATCATTATTGATCACAAAATAGAAAATTTTGATTATATCAAATTAAAAAGCTTTTGTACAAACAAAACTAATGCAGACAAGATTAGAAGTGAAGCAATAAACTGGGAAAATTTTTAGTCAAAGGTTCGGATAAAGACCTCATTTCCAAAATAGATAGAGAATTGATTCTAATTTATAAGAAATCAAGCCATTCTTCAATTGATAAATGGTCAAAGGATATGAACAGACAATTTTCAGATGAAGAAATAGAAACTATTTCTAGCTACATGAAAAGATGCTCCAAATCATTATTAATCAGAGAAATGCAAACTAAGACAACTTTGAGATACCACTACACACATCTCAGATGGCTAGGAGGATAGGAAAAGATAATGCTAAATGTTGGAGGGGATGTGGGAAAACTGGGACACTGATACATTGTTGGTGGAATTGTGAATACATCCAACCATTCTGGAGAGCAATTTGGAACTATACTCAAAAAGTTTATTAAATTGTATATACCCTTTGATCTAGCAGTGTTACTACTGGGGTTATATCCCAAAGAGATTTTAAAGAAGGGAAAGGGACCTATATGTGTAAGAATGTTTGTAGTAGCCCTCTTTGTAGTGGCCAGAAACTGGAAACTAAGTGGATGCCCATCAATTGGAGAATGGCTGAATAAATTGTGGTATAGGAATATTATAGAATATTATTGTTCTGTAAGAAATGATCAGCAGGAGGATTTCAGAAAGGCCTGGAGAGACTTACATGAACTGATGCTGATTGAAATGATCAGGATCAGGAGATCATTATATAATTCAAAAACAATATTGTATGATGATCAATTCTGATGGACGTGGCTCTCTTCAACAATGAGACAACAAACCGTATCAGTTCCATTTGTTCAATAATGAAGAGAATCAGCTACACCCAGCAAAAGAACGATGGGAAATGAGTATGAACCACAACATAGCATTTTTACTCCCTCTGTTTTTGTCTGCTTGCATTTTTGATTTCCTTCTCAGGTTATTTTTACCTTATTTCCAAGTCTGATTTTTCTTGTACAGCAAAATAACTGTATAGATATGTATACATATATTGTATTTAACATATACTTTAATATATTTAACATTTATTAATCTACCTGCCATCTAGGGGAGGGGGTGGGGAGAAGGAGGGGAAGAGTTGGAATAGAAGGTTTTGCAAGGGTCAATGGTGAAAAATTACCCATGCATATATCTTGTAAATAAAAAGCTATAATTAAAAATACATAAATAATTTTTAAAAATTGAGAACAAAAAAAAAGAATTTGGATGCTCTGCCATTTTGTGCATGTATGTTTAGTATTGATATTACTTCATTGTCTAAGGTATGTTTTAGCTATATGTAATTTCCTTGATTATCTCTTTTAATTAGGTCTTACTTTTTTAGATTTGGGATAATGATTGCTATACTTTCCTTCCCTCCCCCCACCTCTGATCATTCTGATATCCACTTTTGTTTTATGTTTCATTCTATTCCTATTTCAGATTATTCTTAATCTGTATTTCTATCCTATTTTTTGTCTAGCTTTCTCTTATCTTTTTTTTTTATCCTGTCCTTCCCAAAACACTGTTTTCATTCCAATTCCTGCTTCCTTTGATTCAACCTCTCTTTTACTATTCCCTCCCTTCTCTTTTCCCCTTACTCTCCTATTTTCTTTTAGGTAAGACCTAGTTCTATATCCAAGTATGCATACAAAGGTGCACATATACCCGCCTTGCGAGCGCATGCAAACATTCTCTCTCTCTCTCTCTCTAATTTCTTTGAACCAGTTCTAAACAGAGTGAAATTTAAGTATTGCTTTCCATTTCTCCATTTCAAAAGGTTTTCCTTACATGCTACTTTTCTTTAAGATCATTTTCTTCATTCTTCCTCTTGTTTCTCTTTTCTTCATATGCAATATTCTTTCTCTTCCCTTCATTTTTTTGAGATCATCTTATAATTGACTCACACTTATGCCCTCCACCTATGTAGTTTTCTTCTAACTATTGATAATCTTCTCATATATGATTGTAAGTAATTTAACCTTATGGAGTCCTTTGTAATTTCTCTTTCATATTTACCTTTTTATGTTTCTCTTGAATCTTCTGTTTATAAAATTTTCCATTCATTTCTGGTGGTTTCATCATGAATACTTAAAAATTCTCAATTTCATTGTGTTCATTTCTTCCCATGATGGATTGTATTTATTTTTCTGGGTAGATCATCTTTAATTGAAATCCTATCTCCTTTGCTTTCTGAAATGTTAAAAGTCAATCCCTCCATTCTTTTAAAGTAGAGAAGCTACCAAATCTCATATGATTCTGATTATATCTCTATTATATTTAAATATTTTCTTTTTGACTGCTTGCAATATTCTTTCCTTGACCGGAGAGCTCTGGAACTTAGCTTAGTTTTCATTTTATGATTTCTCTTTAGGAGATGATTGGTGGATTTTTTTCAATTTCTATTTTACCTTCTGGTTCTAAGGTATCAGGGCAGTTTGCCTTTACAGTTTCTTGAAATTTGATATGTATTTTTCTTTCCTAACATGATTCATTAAGAAATATGTTTAGAAAAGTGATTGCACACGTATAACCAGAAAAATTTAAATGACCAAACAACAAAGAAAGATGATGTGTAGGCTCTTTTTTTTGGATCATGGCTTTCAAGTAGTCTGGTAATTCTTAAATCATTTCACTTTGATTTATTTTCTATGTTAGTAGTTTTTATTTAAATGAGATATTTAACATTTTCTTTTATTTTGTCATTCTTTTTATTTTGTTTTATTATTTCTTGATGTTTCATGAAGTCATTAGCTTCTACTCCCCCAATTCTAATCTTTAAGGAATTATTTTCTTTAATGAGTTTTTGCTCCTCTTTTTGTTCGGCCAATTCTGCTTTTTAAGGAGTTCTTTTCTTCAGTGAATTTTTATGCATCTTTTACTATTAGGCCAATTCTGTTTTTTTAAAGGTGTTATTTTCTTCAGCATTTTGTGTACCTATTTTTTTTTTTACAAACTTGTTAATGCTCTTTTCATAATTTTCTTGTATTATCATGATTTCCTCCCAAAATTTTCCTCTACCACTCATTTCTTTCTTGAGCTCTTTCTGGAATTCTTGCTGGCTATGTGTCTAATTTGCATTTTTTTCTTTGAAGATTTGCTTTAGCTATTTTCATGTTATCTTCTGTGTTTGTGTATTAATCTTCTCTATCACAACAATACAAGGTTTTATGATCTTTTTTATTGTTTGTTCATTTTCCTAACCTTTTTATTGACTTTGAACTTTATGTTAAAGTTGAGCTCTTCCTACCTGGGGATAGGAAGATACTTTTCTTCATGTTTCTTCTTTTTGAACTAGTTCCAGGAGGTCTATAAGTTTTTGATACTTCCAAAGTGATGTGATCCAGGGAGAGGGCTCATGTCTTTGCTTGGGTCTTTACCTTTCTACAAGGGTCCCTGCTTTCTTGAAGTCATAAGATCTCTTCTTTGTCCTAGAACTGTGACCCAGGACTGCATATGGTCAACATATTTGCCAAGTAGCAACCAGTCCTGTAGTCAGTGCCACTTCAGAGTCCCTGATAATGCCTTTCTGACCATATGTCCAATTACATAATCATTTTGAAACTGTTAACTCCTGAAGCTGCAATGGTCTTGCCATTGCAGCCACCTGTAAGATCCACTGTTGATATTGCATATGTTCTGCATCACCCCATCCTTATTGTCTTATATGTCTCCTTCTGACCTCTTAAGTTGTTTGCCTTGGGTTGAAAAAATGTCTCTCTGTGACCTTTTGTTTGCTATGCTATCCAGAATTGGATTTGACATGTCATTTTAAAACTATTTGGATGGGAATATTGGGAAAATTTAGCTGAGTTGCTACCTCCACTGCATCATCTTAGCTTTGTCTCCAGCTATGCCACTTATTAGAGGAGATAACCATTGATAAGATCTGAAAACCCAAGCTATGATCTAACTGGTCAAATAATTTGGACCCTGAGCTGTTGCTTGTATAGTGCAGACCAAGGTGAAAGTGAAATGTATTCAAGTATACCACTAGTCTCCCAGCAGCATTTGCCTATTGGATGAGCATAATAGCAGTACTGGATTTCTATATTAGCTTAGAGGTTTTTTAAGTCCTTTGAGTGATTCATATATTTTTTTCTTTCTGAGTTCCTTTGCTTCCTTGAATTCAAAAGGGTTTCCCTATATCTTGCACAACTATTTTAGGATTAATGGGTTCTTGTTTCACAGTTTCAGAATTTGTTAATGTTTGCTTATGTTTCTTTTGGTTTTAAGCATTTCTTTTATGGTGAAGGAAATAAACGGCTGCCCTATGCTTGATTTTTACTATTTTACATACAAGTATCTTTCTACTTGAACTCATTAATCACTTTTAGGGGAGACCCTAAAGATAAGTCAACCTAAGCTAAAGTTTTATATTTTCACTAGGACTCTGGAGATGAATAAACAATGAGCCACAGTGTACCAGAAAAAAACCTGATGTTCCTTCTATGATGGAGAAGGTTTCCTCAGGACTCAACCTAGTTAAGATGACCTTTGAATTGGAGTTCTTTGTGGAAGGGATCCTTAAGTCTCTACCCTTTCTGGGATCTAAAGTTCCATATTATTAAAAAATGCTTGCTGAACTCCTAGAAATGGTAATGGAGTTTCAAAGAGAATAGGCCATCTGAATGTAACCTTATTTTCTTCTGTGGTTAAGAGTGCATTATTAGTAGATCAATAGTATGGAAATAATTTAGTTTTTAAAAATAATTGATGAAGTATTTTATGAATTTCTTGTTTTAAAGATGAAGAGGTGTGGGATAAAAGACAACTCAATGAAATGAATTCACAGGTGATCAAATGGCTAGATTCAACAAGTTGTCATTAATAACTCAATATGAATTTAGCAAGAATTCTCCAGTGGCACACTCTAGTGCTATGTGAATGTAACTGGGCTATATAACATTTGATCAATGAATTTGGAGAAAAACATAGATGGGATAATAATAATATCCAACATACAAAACAAAACAAAATAAAACAAAAGAGTACATTGTCATGTGTTCAGCAGAACATCAGGGAGGATTCAAAATATATAACAATAAATTATCAGTTCAAGAAAGCATATATATATATATATGTATGTGTGTGTGTGTAGAAGAAATTATATTCACAAGTATCCTTTTCATTTCTTCTTTGTAAATTGTTCAGCTGCACAACTTATTTACTTTATTCTTTTTCTCCCCTTTCATCCCCCCACCATCCCCAAGCAAGCTGAAGTTAAGAAAACATGATATATTTATGTATACATATGTAGATATATACACACACTCAAACCCCCATGCACTCCACATACACACATGTCTTTCCTGGTCACAACTTTGTGTCAGTCCAATTATTCCTATATTTTCTCTTCTTGATCTGTTTTCCAGACCTGTTGTTTTTCTTATGTTTCACATTCTGTTTTATTTTCTCATTCTTTATTATCTGCTTTGTTATTTCTTGGTCTCTCATAGCTTCACTGGCTTCCCATTGTCCAATTCCAATTTTCAAAGCATTATTTTCATCTTTTAGACTCTGTACCTCTTTTTTCTAGTTGGATAACTTTTTAAAAATAAGCTTCTTGTTTTTCTTGGATGGATTTAACTTTTTCTTTAGTTTTTTCTTCAATGTATTTCATTTGATTTTTGAATTATTTTTGAGTTCTAGAAATTCTTTCTGGGAAGGGAGCCATTTCATGCTACTCTTTGGGGTAGAAGTTTTTTTTGTTTTTTTGTTTTGTTTCTTTTTACTAAAGTGTCCTTCTCTGAAGATGAATCACAGTCTTCCTTGTTCGTATAATGTGTTTCAATAGTGGGGTTCTTTCTTCTTTTCTGGTTCATTTTTTAAAATAAGACGTATTAGTGCAAGCACTTCTAATTATGGGATGGGGGGGATGGTATCTCAAGCTTCCCTTCAGTTTTCCACTGTGACCAGGAACCCCAACCCAAAAACTGCACCCTCCTGCAATTACCCACAGCCAGCAATGTCCCTGCTCCACTGCTTCCCAAGCAGTGCTTAGTCTTTTGGGACTCAAACCGAAACTCCACATACAATCCAAGAGATGAAACCCTATGTGGTTCCTGTTGAGACTTTAGCAACACCCAACTAGCCTAGCGGTTCTTAACTTGATTTTTCTACAGAGCTAGCCAGTTTTTTGCTCTTTAGACAGGTTAGCCCCCAATCTGGGTCTTTCTTCAGATCTTTTCAGGCTATATCAGGATCTGCATCCTGTTCTGCATCAAGTCTCCTTCATTTTTCTGGAGTTTATGTTCATCCTAAGGCACAAATTTGTTTTATTTGTGGGAGAAATCAGGAGAGCTTGAAATTTACTGACTCACTCCACCATCTTCCCAGAATCCTCTCCCCCCCAATAAGAATTTAAAAATCAGATGAGAGACATTGATAAAAACTATAAATAAATAAATAAATAAAAACCATCCAAGAAAAATAAGAAGATTGTGAAAAAAAGTTAACCAACTAGCAAAGGAAATACAGAGCCTCAAAGATGGAAATAACTCTGAAAATTAAAATTGGGCAAGAAGTAGCCAATGAAAGAGAGAGACCAAGAAATAGAAAAACAAATTATAAAGAATGAAAAAATAGAACAGGATGTGAGATATCTTATAAGAAACACAACAGATCTGGAGAACAGATCAAGAAGAGAAAATATAAGGACAATTGACCTGCCAGAAAATGTAACCAAAAAGAGAATCTTGAGATAATAATGCAGGAAAAAAGTCAAGAAAATTGTCCTGGAGTAATAAAGCACAAAGGGAAAGTAGAAATAGAAAAAATCCACCAATCACCACCTAAAACAGATCCTGTGTGGAATACACACTGGAATATTATTGCCAAATTTTGAAACTCCCAGATCAAGAAGAAAATTTTGCAAGAAACCAGAAAAAACAATTCAAATGTGCTGGAGCTAAAATTAAAATTGTACAAAACTTATCACCAGCTACAATAAAAGACCACAGATCCTGGAATCATACCAAATTTTAAAAAGAAAGGAAAAAATTTTTTTTTGTTTTTTAATGTAACTGGTGAAACTATTAAATAAATAAAAAGATTAAATGTCAGGTGGATAAATCTAAAACCTTACACAATGGTTTAAAAGTATAATTCTCAAATGCAAGGTAGGGAAGTAATTGCTTGTCTTAGAAAGATCTAGGGGTTTTAGTGGGCCACAAGCTCAATATGATTGATGAGCATGATGATAGTTAACTGCATCAAAATGGGCAGACACCTAGGAGTAAGTAAGGAGTATCCCTCAGCATCCTGTCTATTAGAAGTCAAACCATGAGTATTGCATTTGGTCCTAAGCACCACAGTTTAGGTAGTATATCAACACATTGGTGGAGGACAATGTGAAGGATTTAAACATCATTATGAAGATTCATTAAGGAAATGGCAATGTTTAATCTGCAGAAGACTAGTTGGGTGTAAAGGTGGGGAATAGTTGAGTTCAAGTACTCAAAGAGGCATCAAATGTCAGATGGATTAATTTGATGGCTGGATGTCTGATGGATAAGTGCATGAATCAGATGGATAAATGAAGAGGGATCAGACTTTTTTTTTCTCTTTTCCCAGAGAATTAAATTAAAAATGCTTGGTAAAAGTTACAAAGAGAAAAACTGAGATGTGATGACTGGAAAGATTTCCTCAAGCAGAACAGGTTACCTCAGGATATATTGGATTCCTTATCTTGCCAGATCATTATACAAAATTTGGATAACTATTTGTCATGTGTGTTGTAGAAGAAATTCATTTGGGCCTTTGGGTTGGATTAGATGGCTATAATGAAATTCTCTCCCACTTTGACTTTTTTTTTTTGATTTTGCTATAGCATCCTATGTCAGCCTAGAGTACACATGAAAAACTTTGACATCTACCTAATTTTATTTTTTTATCTCCCTCACAGTGAATGAAATTCTAGTCTCTACCTGAGAACTACTTGTTTAATTCATAGTACTACTTTGATATTCTTGATATGGTAGCTCCTAGATTGAAGATATGCTCTTGTTACTAGGGAACTGTGTTTCTTATTGTTCCTTAAAACCTATAATAAAGCCTGATTATTTCTATTTTTTTGCCTATAGATTTAAAATATAACCCTGAGACTCTTCCCATCAGGACTAATGCTATTTTAATTCCAACTCTTCAAATTGTGCCCCATACCAAGGCTAAATTTCAACTATCCCAGTAATAAATAACTCACATCGATTTCTCAGCTCAGGAGTGATCCTAAAACTCAAAGGTAATTTTGGAAAATCATTTACACATTATTCCTGACATTCTGACTAGCTTGGATATAAACCCTCACCAAGTGGATCCTCACAAAGGAAGAGATAACTGAACCAGGTGGGGATCTCCGTCATAGATGTTCTCTCCTCCCCAAGACTTGATTGAACAGAAGTGGAGAATGAATATGAAGAAGCTGCCCCTGTGCTTTCTGGTCATCTTGAGTCTTTCAAATGCTTTTGCCCAGACAGGTGGGGGTTATGTGTCTGAGATGCAATATGGGGGATCAAGTTTTACAAAAACAACTGTGAGGCATTCTTTATATGGGATCTGGGGAAAGTACTATATTTTCTATTGTTGATTTTGTGTGTAAGTGATGGAACCAATTTATGAATTGTCTGAAATTTTATTTTCTTCCTCTGCCCTTCTTCCTTTCCTACAGACCTGAGTGGGAAAGTCATTGTGTTCCCAAGACAGTCTCAGGATTCCTACGTGACTCTAATACCACATCTAGAGAAACCCCTGAAGGCCTTCACAGTGTGCCTAAAATTCTACACTGACGTGACCAGAGCCTATAGTCTTTTCTCTTTTGCCACTCAGGCACTGGATAATGAGATCCTCCTCTATCATGAAAGGGACAGCAGCAATTTCAGCTTGCTTGTGGGCAATACTGGGGCAATGTTCCAGGTTCCTGAGGCTGCTTTTGCTCCAAGACACTTCTGTGCCAGCTGGGAGTCAGAGTCAGGCATTGCTGAACTATGGGTAGATGGGAAACCCATGGTGAGGAAGGCTCTGCAGCGGGGATATGTTGTGCAGAACCAGGCAAAGATTATCCTTGGGCAAGATCAGGATTCCTTTGGAGGAACGTTTGATGAGAAGCAATCCCTGGTGGGAGACATTGGAGACATATTCATGTGGGACTTTGCATTGTCACCAGGAGAGGTTAATTCTGTATATCTGGGAGAGGCCTTTAGTCCTAATGTCCTAGATTGGACAAAGCTGAAATTTGAACAAAAGGGTTATGTGGTCATTAAGCCTAAGCTGTGGATATGAGCTTCTGCTATCTTCTGAGATCCAGGTTGTTTAATTGCTCTTTCTTCCTCAAGAAGTTAAATTTTATTTTTCATATGTCTCAGTTCCTTCCATCTTTGTATCTAAACTCAAATTCCTGAATTTCCTCTCCTTTTTCTTAACATAACTTTTCTTTATAATTTTATTACATGTTTTTTCTTAGAACATAAAAATCTTAACAAATATATAGTAGCGCTGTGCTAGAATTCTAGAGTTGAATGGAAGCTTAAGGACATCTAAGCAGTATGATCAGTAATCAAGACAATCCAGAATTCTCTTCTCTTTGAGGTTTATTGTTACATAGTCTCAAAAGAACCAAAAAATTACAAAATTAGCAAAGGCATTTAAATGTAATCTTGTAGTTCCTTTAATAAGTTTCCATGTGAACCAAGGTTTATTCTAGAGCAGGAATGGAGAACATCCTGCCCACTGGCCACATAAGGCTTATAAAATCATTTGCTAAGGCAGCTTCAGGTGATGATGAGAGGAACACTAGGTGCAACAATATTTTACTGTTTGACTTTTATAAGTTGATAATTTTGTATGGCCTGCAAATGTTATAAATATACAAATGACTCAGCAGAAAATAGGTTCCCCACCCCTGTCCTAGAGGCTTTAAATTTAGGAACTCTGAATTCAATCAAACATGAGAAGGATCTAAGAGAGTCAAAAAGAGAAGACATTTTCTATTGGTGAAACAAATTTTTCCAAAGAAATAGTATTTGAAGTTATCTTTGCCACCAGCCCTCCAAAAATTATCCACAGTGAGCCTAGTGATCATTACCATGTCACTATTAAATAACCTGTTTATACCTATTATAATAGGAGCACAGCTAAAGCCTGGCAATTGAAACTTGTGATAAGGGGAGGTTTCCTTTTAAAAAGAGAAGGTCAACTTTGGGAACTGGTTAGTAAGGAGCATTGGTAGATAAGTAAGACTTGACCTGAGAGTGGGCCTTTCTTGTCACTAACTGCAATGTAAGACTCAATGTATCTATTCTGGTGAATAGGGAAATAGAAAGGAGAAATATCTATTTTTAGAAAATACCTTTTAATCGTTGTGAGTACTGTGAATTTATTTTTAAGGAATGTTATAATACATGAGTGTTTTATTGCATCCAATCCTGAACCTGAGTCATTGAATTGGCCTAAACTAGACTTGGCCCAGAGTAATATTGAAAGTCAGACTTATAAAGATTGGATAGTCCTTCGAGTGTGTTGCAGAGAGAGTTTGGAACAGCTTTTGGATAGATTGAGAGTCCTAATGCATGGAGAATTTGTGATGAAACAAACTCCATGCAGGCAAGAGGCTGGCTGAATGCAGGACCATTTATTTGAATTGATCTTCCTTTGTTTTACTTCATCTTACTGACTATCAGTCTAAAGGCTTTATTCAGATTCCAAGGGATACTTTCTGTGTTTCTTCTGTGACTTTCTTCTGTGTTCCCTTATTAGGAACCTTTTTAATTTTCCCTTAGGGTGTTCTATCAGGGAATCATATACTTAGCATAAAAGCATACCCAAGATAATAGGATATGATTTTGAAGGTGTAGTTAGTGGCATAAGTGAGCAATGTGATGATAAACCATGACTCCAGAAGTCTGAAGATGAAACTTGCTACTCATCCCCTAGCAGAGAAATGATGGACTTAATATATGAAATGGGACATATATTTCTGAATATGTATGTGTGAATTTGTTTTGTTTTTACTCTGCATTTTTGTTATGATGATTCTCTTTTTTGTTGTTGTTCAAAATGAGGAAGAGGGTATGGGGAGGAAAGATAAAACAATTGCTTGTTAATCAAAAAAAATAAAGGAACATAATTGCTGCTAATGTTTTGCCTGAAAGTAGTGATGTAGTAGGATGAGCACTTGAAGTAGAGGTGAGATAACTGAATTCACATTTGGGCCCTGATACTAGCTATATGAGCTGGGCCAAGTCACTTAACCTCTCCTAATCTGAATTTTCACTTATAAAATGAATAAAATATTTGTACGACTTAGAATGCCTTGATAATCCTAAAGTGATTTTACAGTGATTTCTCCAGTCTGATCATCATGAATAATCCACAAACCTATTCATGTTTCCTTGGCCAAAGGCTTTAAGCAGTTCATAGAACAGAAAAATTCACAATAACAAAGTGGATGGAGAACAACACTAAGAAACACTAGACCCTGCAGAATAAGCAGGCATGGAGAAGGGCAAGTATTCTAATAATTAAGAAAGGAAAGTTCTTAGAGTGAGAAAGCTATAGACTTGTGAGCTAATTTCCCAAGGTAATTTAGAATGGATCTTTAAAGAGATGATGTCTTAAAATGGAAGAGGGCAGGTAGGTAGCACAGTGGATAGAGCACTGGTCCTGGAGTCATGAGGACCTGAATTCAAATTTGACCTCAGACTCTTGCTAGCTTGTGTGCCTCTGGCAAGGCACTTAATCCTGTTTTCTGGAGAAGAGAAGAGAAAATCACTCTAGTATCTTTGCCAGGAAAACCCCAAATGGAGTCATGGAAAGTCAGACATAACTGAAATAATAGAAGTGCTAGTTTCAAAGAACTATCATAGTTAGATTAAGAAAGGGTCTTGTGTCAGACTAACTTTTTATCCTTTTTTTAAAAAAAACCTGATAAATATGGGAAATGCTATTGATATTTACCTAAATTCTAACAAAGCATGTGATAAAGCATATTATTCTAATACCATTGTAAAGGAGACAGTTGAATGAAGGGAATAATACAATCAGAGGGGTTTAGGATTGATTGAATGACTGGATTCAAAGAGTAATATTATAGATCTTATATGAAGTTACTAGTAGTATGTCACTTTATTTTTATCAATGACTTAGATAAGGGCATAGACTGGCATCCTCATAACATTAGAAGATGACACAAAACTAGAAAGGATAGAGAACACAATAGTGAATAACTTCAGAACACTAAAAAGATCTTCACCTCTTAGAAAACTGGGTTGAATCTATTAGTCAGAAATTTCCCATGGGGAAAAAATTATATCTGAAAAAGTCCTTAACTGACTGGAGAAGTATGACATGCTTTATTTATTGGATGAAAATAGATGATGCCACTTAGAAAATGCCTTGTAATTGAAAGAATCAGACAAATTCCTGGTTCCATTAAGTATACAATTAATTGAGGTTTGAAATTTGCATTCAGCAGGCATAGTCTTAAAGAGGCTACGAGTTTATTACTTGTACAAATTTATTACTGCTCAGAACCTTTATTTAAATAAGACATAAGGGAAGAGGAAACTCATCGAACAAAATTAATACAAAATTAACAAACATGGTAGCTGCCATTACAATAAAGACACTATAACAAACAACATACAACATACACCATCACAACTCCAGGGAAGTATCAACATCTGAATTTCTTAACTGGACGAATCCATGGCCACAACTATTCAGTCTTGAATGGGAGCCATTGGTAGGCAAGCTGTACAAATACTTGGTAGTTGAATTCTCAAAGTCACATTCCACTAAAGGGTTTTTAGTAGGTTGAGAACACAGAAGACACTATGCTAAGTATTCTCATTTGATAGATGACTCTTGAGACATAGCAGCCTCCCAGGTCAGGATGTTCCATCACAAGAAACTCACCAAGGAGAATATTTGTTCCTTCCTATAGGAGGACTGCATTTACTCAAGGAACTGGCCAGGTTTCTGGGATAAACCTGCAATAAAGTATACTTAATAATTAATACACAAGAAAGGATGCCCTTCCAACTTCTTTGTGTTTTCTTGGTATTCCATCAGATAACTGCAAGCACATTCTCAAGTTCTCAGCAAAAAGTTACACAAAAAACATGGCTGAAATTCACTAAGATTCCTTACTCATTAGGATTCCTTACAGCAAGTCAGTATCAAATTGGAGATTCTAGCAGAATCTAGGTGTATTGGAAAGTGTTCAATCCCTTGGGTGCAGGACTCCTGAGAAAGAAATGGGAAAGGAAGGAGGAAGTTTTTTTTTACTTGTTTCCTTTTCCTCCCCAACTGATAGGATGAGGATCTTGTGAAGTTTTACCTACACAAATTTGGAATTCCTAGGAGCAGTGGTAGTAATGCCCACCAAAGCCAGTAGCAGTGCCCTTGGAGCAGCAGTGACTGATAGCACTTTTGTGCTGAGATTTGAGACACAGGTTTCTACAAGGACACTGGAATCCAGCAAAGAGTTATACCTGAGGAGATTTAATAAAGACTCCACAAAGGTAGAAAAGCATTTGCAATATCCAGTAGCTGTGAATTTACTCTTTGATCATGTGTGTTCTTTGGTTACGATTCCATCATCCCCTTTTATGTATAATGGAAGAATGAGTTCCTGATTTGGGAGTATGTTTCCATAAGACTTGTGCTTTCTAATCTACATAGTAGATATCATTTCTAAAGCTAATTAACCTTGGCTAATAATCAATGGAGAATATGGCAGTAGAGACTTAAATTCCAGGGATTCAGTGTTCCTTTTAGAACTTTAAGAATGAGTAATAGGTTGGGGGACTCAATCTACCAGGGTGAGTGAGAGTTTTGAGAGTAGAAGCCAAAATGCTAGAATTAGTTTGGGGTAAGAGTACTAGAGTTTCTTGGAAAAAGTAAGTAATACTTCCATTGTACTTTGCCCCAATTTGACCACATCTGAATTATTGTGATTGATTTGGAGCATTGCATATTAGGAATGGTATCAGTAAATTGGAGAGTGTCCAGAGAAGGGTAGCTAGGGTGGTCAAGAGTTTCAAGTTTATATCAATGAGGATCATTTGGAGGAACTGAAGAAATTCAGTGTAGAGTAGAGAAGTAAGTCTCAGTGAAGATATGATAATTTCTTCAAATTTTTGAAGGACTGCACCATATAAAAGCTTTTGTATTCTTTGGCTTGTTCTGAGACATTTCCTGGAGGGATTCTAAAGTACAAATTTTGGCAGTTTCTTTCATGCTGAAGTACAATCCCAGTGGCAAGCCTTATCAGTTTTCTTAGTATAATTTTAATTATTTTTTTTCAAATTTATTTTATTTAAAGAAACTGAATAAGAAAAAAGAAAAAATAGAAAAAGAATACAAAACAAAATGAAACAAAACAAAAGTGAATATTGTCATATGCTTAGCAGAAAACCAGGAAGGATTCAATATGTATATAACAACAAATACCAGTTCAGGAAATAATATATATTAGTAGAAGAAATTATATTCATAAGTATCCATCTTTTCTTTACCTCCTATTCTTTTGTTCTCCGCTGCACACTTTTTTACTTTATTCTTTTTTCTTCTCTTTCATCCCTGCCGCAACCCTAAATAGACTGTAGTTAAGAAAGGATATGTTTTTATATATACATATGTATATATACACATATACATACTCCCACACATAAACACACACACACATCTTTCCTATTCCTGCTAACCCTTTGCTTTAATTCTGCCCTTCCTTGTCTTACTATTATTTAATCTCCTCCAATTCATAGATTCCACCTTTGTCTTCTTTTCTCACTCTTTGCTTCCCTGTCCACCTATCCCTCCCCACTTATTTCTTTACAGATTTTGGAGGGTGTTATACCTTCATAGTATATATGAAGTTTTGCCTATTTCCCAATGTGAGTAGGCTTTCAGAACTATGAGCTCTCTTTCCTCCTTTAATACTTCTATGGCTATTCTTCCTCTGCACCTCATTTGTATGACATAACTACTATTTTTACTTTAACTCTACTTCAGTCTTTCTTTTGAACTTCCTTATTGTTGATGTCAATCTTAAACATAGGTTACACATTTTCCATGTTAAAACAAAACAAAACAAAACAAAAACATAAACAATTAGTCCATGTTGAGTTCCTTGAAAGTGATCTTTGGTGGTTGATAGAAAGTCCTGAAAATCTGCAATTTCATTGAATATCAATTTTTCTCATACAATATTATAAATAATTTTGCTGGATATGATATTTTTCACTGCAGGCCTAGTTTTTTTGATTGTCGGTAGATATGATTTTTTGTTGTGGCTGCTGATAAATCCTGTACAATTCTAATTGTAGCTCCCGCATATTTGAATTGGTTTTATCTTGTTTCTTGCAAGATGTTCTCTTTGATCTGGTGGTTTCAAAATTTGGCAATAATATGCCTATGAGTATTCTACACAGGATCTCTTTTAGGTGATGATAGGTGCATTTTTTTCTATTTCTACTTTTCCCTCATGTTCTATTACTCCAGGACAATTTTCTTCAATTATTTCTTGCATTATTGTATTGAAGTCTTTTTTTTTATCACAACTTTCTGATAGTCCAAGTATTCTTATATTTTCTTTTCTTGATCTGTTCTCCAGATCTGTTGTTTTTCTTATGTTTCACATTCTATTCTATTTTCTTCATTCTTTATAATCTGTTTTGTTATTTCTTGGTCTCTCATAGCTTCACTGGCTTCCCCTTATCCAATTCTAATTTTGAAAGAGTTGTTTTCATCTTTGAGACTCTTTATCTCCTTTTCTAGTTGATTAACTTATTTTCCTTAATCTTGTTTTCTCTTGGATGATTTTTATTTTATTTTATTTTTTTAGTTTTTCTTCAATGTCTATCATTTGATTTTTAAATTCTTTTTTGAGTTCTATAAATTCTCTCTGAACAGGAAGCAATTTTATGTTACTCTTTGGGGTAGAAGCTTTTTTTACTTCAGTATCCTCTGAAGAAAAACCTTAGT
Source organism: Sarcophilus harrisii (assembly GCF_902635505.1). Lineage (NCBI taxonomy): Eukaryota > Metazoa > Chordata > Mammalia > Dasyuromorphia > Dasyuridae > Sarcophilus > Sarcophilus harrisii. The sequence continues at coordinate 362,555,169 of NC_045429.1, read as the reverse complement.
GTTCCCCGTTTCCATAGTATGTTTCTATGGTGGCATTCTACTTTGTGGTTCATTTTTTAAAATAAGAGATATTAGTATTAACACCTCTAATCCTGATGTGGGGTGGGATGGTGTCTCGAGCTTTCTTCCAGCTCTGTCCTCTGACCAGGAACCCGACACCAAGAGCTTTCCCCTCCAGTAAGTGCCCACAGCCAGCAGCGTGTCTGCCCCACTGTCTCTGCATTCATGGGTAGTGCTGGTTCCTCTTTGTTCAGGGTCATGGCTCTGCAGCATAGCTGGGCTTGGCATTTCTAATCAGGTGATATTCCCTTAGTCTTCCTAGAGGTATACCTGGACCTTACAACAGTTTAAGAAATGAAAGTTTCTGTGTCTCCTGCAAGGCTCTAGCCACACCCAGTGGTGTTTCTGTGGAGCTGGCCTGGAGGTGTTTGTACTTCACATGGTTTGAATTGGTTTTATCTTGTTTCTTGCAAGATGTTCTCTTTGATCTTCTACCTCTAAGGGTTTTCAGATTTTCTCCAGTTTTATCAGGAGGAACCCTGTTCTGCTCCAAGTCTTCTTGATTTTTCACCAGTCTATGTTTTCCCTGAGGTGCAAATTTGTTTTATTTGTGGGGGAAATTGGGAGGGCTTGAAATTTACCATTCTACTCTACCACTTTCCCAGAATCCTCTCCTTTTCAGATTATTTTAGTTAAATTTACAGAAGTTCATCACGAATAGGCTGGTTGGTGTTGTGGTTAGTTCTGAATTCCTTGACAATTGAAATGAATGAGGTAAAAGAAAATTAAATTGACCCTCAGTCTTGTGCAGTCTCCTTCTACTTCTGAAGCAATGGGGTGAAAAAGAAGGCAAAGGAAGCTACAATTCCATAATTCTTAAACGATCTTTAAACTCCACCACAGGGTTTTTCTTTCTGTTTTTTTTTTTTGGGGGGGGTGCATGTGTGTAATTGATGTGTGAGATCCTTGGCCAATAAACAACTCCAGTAAACATAATACTCGAGAAACTGAATCACCCCAATATTATCATTCTTGTTTTTAAAAATGGAAAGATTTCCTTGGATAAAAATAAAGGAATTTGGAGCCTCAAAGAGGTTTGGTGTTAGCAAAGAATATTACCAACATTTTGAGATACAGAACTGTGAATTAAGCTTCCTTTAGCATTTTTTTTTTTTTACTGATAGTATTCAAGCCAAGAAAAGAAGAACACAAAATGTAAGGCAATGTGCTAAATAGCTTACAAATATCTTCTTTCATCCTCACAACAATTCTTAAAAGAAATATTTTAAAACTTATTTTGTTAGATATTTCCCAATTATTCTCACAACTTCTCTTGAACATGTGTTATTATTATTACCATTTTATAGTTGGGAAACTGAGATAAATACAGGCTAAATGATTTACCCTAGTAATTATCTGAGACAGGATCTGAAAAATTAGGTTTTTCTGATTCTAGGTTCAGTTCACTCTTCATTACACCATCTAATTGTTTCTTAGTCTTGACAAATACTTATTGAGTGTGTTGTGAATGGGATTGATTTGTATGTTTTTTCACACCCATCGAGAATTAAATCTGAACTATTTCCATGTTGCTATTCTCTGATCCTGTAAGAAAAATATAATGGGTCAGCTTATAGCACCCATTAAAAGTCTTTGGCCCTTCTTATTTTTTATTTGGTGCTCAAGGTAGTTCAGAGGAGGACAGAATCTGTTGCTCAACTAAAGATTATTACTAACTGCTATGTATGTGTATAATCTATCTATCTCTTTATCTGTTGTGATCATTGAAATCTGTAAATAAGAGAAACTGTGGCAAAAAAGTTGTAAGCACAATTTATTAGCACTGACTAGAAGTTTGCCAATAAAATGGATCCAAGATCAGCTAAGTTGTACAAGGAACTCATCATAAGCTTACAGAGCATTCTTATAGGTATCAATTAGGGACATTAAAAAGAAGAACATAGAAACACTGATAAAAATTTGAGTAACATGATATTAACATGGGTATTTATGCATTCTGCTTGATTGAGGTATTAGAAGAGTTTCCATTATCATCATGGAAATTTGTCTTGTGTGAGCATCTCTGAGAGCAGGAAAAAACACTTACAGAAATAGGGAACTTTCATGAATTAAGCTAAGGTATGGACATTCCTAGCCCAAGTGTCTATAATTGTTAAAGAAGTAATTATGATTTATCATCTATAACAAATTTTTTAATAAGAATGAGGAATTAGCTTGGAGCTCAATTTTGTAGAAATAGGGAAGCTGGATAATAGGGAAGTTAGCTAGAATCAGTGCCCTATTTCACACACTTCTTAACTTACAATGATCTATAGGAACAAAGTAAGATATATGATTGAAAGTAATTAATAGATTACAATGTCACAATTACTCCCTTTAATTCTTGGGAGAGAGATTTTACATGAATCATCTTACTTACAAACTTGGAAAAGCAATTACACATTATTTTGCTGATTTCCTGACTGGTGTGACAATAAATCCTCAACAACTGTAACCTTACATCAGAAAAGTTCAGGGTCAGTCGAAGACTCCATCTGTTCTCTTCAGGGTTACCTCTCCAAGGCCTAATTGAGCAGAAATTGAGAATGAACATGGAGAATATGTAGGGACTGTCTATAGTTGTGTTTGATATATGATATAGGAGAAGCAGTAGAGTCAGAGATAAATCAGAAACATTCTTTTTTAAAGTAGTATTTTTTCCTAATTATATGTAAATATATTTTTCACTGTTAATTTTTATAAAATTTTGAGTTCCAAAAATTTTTTTCTTTTGTTCCTTCTCTCCCCCTTTCCAAAAGGCCAAGCAATTTTATATAGGTTATACACGTGTGAATCATGAAAATATATGCCCACATTATCCATTTTGTAAAAGAAGAGAGAGAACATAAGGAAAAAGCCCCCCAAAACAAACAAAAAAAGAAAATAATATGCTTTGATCTGCATTCAGACTGCTGTGAGTCTTTCAGAATTGTCTTGGATCATTGTGTTACTGAAAAGAACTAAGTCAATCATAGTTAATCATCACACAGTGTTACTTGTTCATGATGCTATTCAGGTTTTGCTCAGTTCACTCAACATCAGTTCTGAAATCTACTTGCTCATCATTCATTATAGTACAATACTATTCCATTATATTTATATTGCACAACTTATTCAGCAATTCCCCAATTAATGGACATCCTTTCAATTTCCAATTGTTTGTCACCACACAAATAACTACTATATTTTTGTACATGTAAATCCTTTTCCATTTTTATTATCTCTTTGGGATAGACTTAGTAGTGATGTTGCTGGGTCAAAGGATATGCACAATTTGATTGTCCTATGAGCATAGTTCTAAATCATTCTTTAGAATAGTTGGATCAGTTCACATCTTCATCGACAATGCATTAGTGTTCCAGATTCCCTACATCTTCTCCAACATTTATCATTTTCCTTTTATGTCATAATAACCAATCTGATAGATGTGAGGTGGAATATCAGTAATGTTTTAATTTTCATTCCTCCAGTCAAGTGATTTAGAGAAATTTTTATATGACTATAGATAGTTTTAATTTATTCATCTGAAAACTTCCTGTTCATATCCTTTGGCTATGTAGCAATTGAGGAATAACTTGTATTTTTATAAATTTGACTCAGTTTTCCAAGTATTTGAGAAATGGGGCCTTTATCAGAAACACTTGTGTAAAAATTGTTTCCCATCTTTCTGCTTTCTTTCTAATTTTGGTTGCATTGGTTTTGTTTATGCAAAACCTTTTAAATTTAATGTAATAAAAATTATTCATTTTGTATTTCATAATATTCATTATCTCTTATTTTGTTATTAGTTCTTCCTTTCTCAAAAGATCTGACAGGTAAACTATTCCTTGTTCTCCTATCTTGCTCATGATATTACCCTAAATCATGTACCCATTTTAGTATATAATGTGAGATCTTAGTCTATGCCTAGTTATTACCATACTGTTTTCCAGTTTGTTCAGCAATTTTTGTCAAATAGTTCTTAACCCAGAAGCTGGAGTCTTTGAGTTTATAAAAAAGTAGATTACTATAATTATGTATTGTATATTTTATGTAAATATATTCCACATTATTTTGCTGACTTCCTGACTGGTGTGACAAGAAATCCTCAACAACTGTAACCTTACATAAGGAGAGCTTCACCACCCTATTTTTAAGCTAGTACCAAATATTTTTGATCATCTCTCCTTTATAATATAGTTTTAGATCTGGTAGGCCATCTTCCTTTGCTTTTTAAAAATAAATTCCTTTGATATTATTAACTTTTGTTCTTCTAGATTCTACCTCTATAAAATAATTTTTGGTAATTTGGTGTGGCATTGAATAAGTAGATTAATTTAGGTAGAATTATCATTTTTATTATGTTAGCTTGGCCTACCCATGAGCAATTGATATTTTTCCCCAAAAAAATCATCTCTAATTTTGTGTGAAAATTGTTCCTCTATTGTGATTGTGTTCCTATATTTCCTGATTTTGTCTTGGCAAGTAGACCCCTAAATACTTTACTTTGTCTGCAATTATTTAAAATGGAGTTTCTCTATCTCTTGTTGAGCCTTGTTGATAATATATAGAAGAGATGATGATTTATGTGGGCTTATTTTATATCCTGAAACTTTGCTAAAGTTGTTATTTCAAGAATTTCTTTACTTGATTAAGATTTTCTTAGTTTATTATCATATCATCTGCAAAGGATGATAGTTTTGTTTTCTTGTTGATTATTCTAATTTCTTCAATGTATTTTTTTCTTGTATTGCTTAAATTTTCTAGTACAATATTGAATAATAGTGGTGACAACAGGCATCCTTCTTTCATTCCAGTCATATTGGGAAGGTTTCTAACTTATCTCCATTGCAGATAATACTTGCTGATGGTTTTAGATAGATACTACTTATTAGTGTTTTTTTTTATTAGGCATGGGGCTGTATTTTATCACAGGCTTTTTCTTCATCTATTGAGATAATTATTTGATTTCTGTTAGTTTTACTACTGACATGGTCAATTATGGTGACAGTTTTCCTAATATTGTATCAACTCTGAATTCCTGATATAAATCCCATCTGGTCATAGTGTATTATTTGAATGATAAATTGCTGTAATCTTTTTGCTAGTATCTTGCAATACAACTTCAACTTCAGCAATATTCATCATTAGGAAATTTATCTATATTTTTCTTTGTCTGATTTGGCTGCTTGTGATTTATGTATCAGCACTATATTTGTGTCTTAAAAGGAATTTGGCAGGACTCCTTTTTTACCCATTTTTACAAATAGTTTATATAATATTGTAATGAATTGTTCTTTTAAATGTTTGGTAGAATTCACTTTTAAATCCTTCTGGTCCTGGAAATTTTTTCTTAGGGAGTTCATTGCTGGCTTGTTAAATTTCTTTTTTTTTTTTTTTAAATGGGATTATTTAAGCAAAAACTTCTGTTAATCTGAGCAATTTATGTTTTTGTAAATATGCATTCATTTCATTTAGATTGTCAAATTTATTAGCATAGAGTTGGGCAAAATATTTCATCCTGTAACTCACTTAACTGTTCCTCTAAGAATTTGGATGTTATACCACTCGGTGCATATATATTTAATAGTGATATTACTTCATTGTCTATGGTACTTTTTTTTTCTTTAGCAAGATATAGTTTCCTTCCTTGTCTCATTAAAATAGGTCTACTTTTGGTTTTTATTTGTTTGAGATCAGGATTGCTCCCCCTAATTTTTATATACTTTAATTGAAGCATAGTATATTCTGCTCCAGCTTTTTACCTTTACTGTATTTGTGTTTCTGCTTCAAATGTGTTTCTTGTAAATACATTCGTAGAATTTTGTTTTTTGCTATCTACTTCTATATTATGGGAGAATTCATCCCATTAACATTCACAGCTATGATTACAAACACTCTCCCTCTTTCCTTTCATTCTGTCCTTCCTCACTAGAATGTTGTTTTTGACCATCACCCTCTTCAATATGCTCTCTCTTATATCATCACTTCCCAACTTTTCTTTCTTCCTTTCCTATAGAGTAAGATAGATTTCTTTGCCCAAATGAATTTTTATGTTATTTACTCTTTGAGTCAAATCCAATGAGAGTAAGGTTCAAACAATGCTTACCCTTTCCCTTCTTTTTCTATACCACAATATGTCTTGCATGCATTTTCATATGATATATTATCCCCATTCTGCCTCCCCTTTTCTTGTTTTCCCTAGTACAGTCCTTTTTTCATCTTTTACTTATTTTTAAAATCACATCAAAGTCAACTTATACGTACACCCTCTATCTAAGTATACAGCTAACTGCACTGATCTATATCCATATATTAGTGAGGGAAACTATATATAAATATATAGTTCTTAAGAGTTTCAAGTATCATCTTCCCATGTAGGCATGTAGAAAGTTTAGCTTTATTGAATACCATATATATATATATGTATGTATATTTTCTTTTCTATTTATCATAAAATGCTTCTCTGGAGTCTTATATTTGAAGATCAAATTTTTTATTAAGCTCTGGTCTTTTCATCAGGAAAGTTTGAAAGCCCCTGTTTTTATTGAATGCCCATCTTTTCCCTTGAATGACTATGTTCAATTTTCCTGAATAGTTGATTTTTGATTGTAATCCAAACTTTTATACTTTCTGGAATATCATATTCCAAGTCCCCCAATCTTTTAATATAGAAGCTGCTAAGTCTTGTGTAATCCTGAATGTAGTTCCTTGATATTTGAATTGTTTCTTTCTGACTACTTTGCAGTACTTTCTCGTTGACCTGATAGCTCTGGAATTTGGCTTGGAATTTTTGTTTTGAGAACTCTTTCAGAAAGTGAATGGTAAATTCTTTCATTGACTATTTTACCCTCTAATTCTAGGATATCACAGAAGGTTTTCTTGAAAGATTTCATCCAGGTTTTTTTTTTATCATTGCCTTCAATTAATATAATAATTTAAAAATTATCTTTCCTGGATTTATTTTCCAAATCAGTTATTTTTTCAATGATGTATTTTACATTTCCTTCTATTTTTCCATTCTTTTGATATTTTTTGACTGATTCTTGATTTTACATAGAATCATTAGTTTCTACTTGACCAATACAAATTCTAAAGAAATGATTTTCTTCTGTTAGCTTTTGTACCTCGTTTTCCATTTGGCCCATTCTTCTTTTAAAGGAATAGTGTTCTTCAGTGAATCATTTTCCCATTTTGCCAATTAAAATTTTTTAAAGAGTTGTTTCTTCAGCCAGTTTTTGTCCTTCCTTTTTCAAACTGTTGATTTTCTCCCCCATAATTCTCTTGCATAACTCTCATTTACCAATTTTTTTTCTTTTACCTTTCTTAATTTTTAAAAAATTCTTTTTGAACTCTTCCAAGAGAACTTTCTGGGTTTGAGAACAATTCATATTCCCCATTGAGCATCATGGGGAGGCATTTTGACATTGTTGTCTTCTTCTGAGTTTGTGTTTTGATCTTCCCTATTGTCACAGTAACTTTCTATGGTCAGGCCTTTTTTTTTTTCTCATTTTAAAAAGTTGAACCTGGTCTTAGGTACCATCCTAAACTTCTTGCACTGGATTGGTGGGGAGGGCAGGGCAGAGGGTCTGGTTATTGCTTTTTTGTTCTAGATATTCTTGGGATAGTGGCCTTTTCACTGCACTAACATGGCTCAGCCTTGTTATGTCTATTGTGGCAGGGTACTAGGGCTGGCAATTTGCCTGCTGTACTGGAGCTGGAGAGCCTGTAGCTGGGCTGCTGTTTCACTGGTTTGCTGATCCTGGAACATGGAGCTTTGATATCTGCTCTATGCTGTGGTTAAGGGCCTCTCCATGGCTTGCCAGGATGTTGTATGTGTTGGGTGCTCCCTTTTTGATTGAAGTGTGACAAAAATTGTGTGAAGTCCTAAATTACCTTAGTCTGGGAAATTGCTTCACTCTTTTTATTTGTGTGTGTGTGTTTGTGTTTTTATTTTATTTAGTTTAGTTTAGTTTTTGTTGCTCCAGAATTCTTTTTACAGGTTTGATTTAATGTTTCTGAGGGAAAATGGAGAGAGCTTAAGCAGTTTCCCAGCTTCTCTCTGCCATCTTGGCTCCACCAGACAAATGTGGATGTGGGGGGATGGGGGAAAGGTGTTGATTTTTCTATTGTTGACTTAATGTGTAAATAAAGAAATCTATTCAGGATTTTTTTTTTCGGGAGCTTGACTTTTTTCTTCTTCTCTTCTGTCTTTTCCATAGATCTCAGTGGGAAAGCCTTTGTTTTCCCAGTAGAATCTGAAGATTCCTATGTTGTCCTGACACCCCAGGTGGAGAAGCCCCTGAAGGCCTTCACTCTATGCCTGAAAGTCTACACTGACCTGACAAGAAGCTTTGCTCTTTTCTCCTATGCTACTCCATCACATTTTAATGAGATCCTTCTGCTTAAAAGAGGGCCTCCATTGTATGTCTTAGCAATTGGTAATAAGGAGGTAGTGTTTCAGATCCCTCAGACTACTACACCAAGGCACTTATGTGTCTCCTGGGAGTCAGAGTCAGGTATTGCGGAACTCTGGATAGATGAGAAGCCCATGGTGAGGAAAGCTTTACAGCAAGGATATACTCTGGGGAGTAAGTCAAAGATTATCCTTGCGCAAGATCAGGATTCTTTTGGGGGAGGGTTTCAAAAGGTTCAGTCCCTGGTGGGTGACATTGGAGATGTATTCATGTGGGACTCTGTGTTGTCACCAGAAGAGATTAAGTCTGTATTCTTTGGTGTGATTGCTAGTCCTAATGTCCTAGACTGGAGGGCACTGAAATTTGAAAAAAAGGGCTATGTGGTCATTAAGCCTCAACTGTGGGCATGAGCCCTACTGCCCTCTGGTCTCCAAGCTTTTCTTATGGTTTTTTGTTACCCAAAAAATTAAACTTCATTTTTACATCTTAGACTCTGCTATTTTTTTCCCTGCTCACATGGCTACATCCTTATATTGCATTATGTCTATACTCCTCATTCTGTCCTTAACAGCAAAGGAAGAGGGCACAAGTAATTACCTAAGAGCAAGGGAGTTACTTCTGGAAACCTTGCCACTGGGTATTGGGTTCATAAATATTAGAACTGGGATGGACATTCCAGGCCATATAGTCTAAATCCTCCCATTTTATAGCTGAAGAATTTAGGCTGCCAGAGGGGAAGTTATTGTCTCAAGATCACAGACTAGTGGCAAATTCGTAGAATAATTGATCATAGAACAATAGTCAAAGATGGAATATCCTATGGTATTTAGTGTAGTCTTATTTTACTGAGGAAGACATTGGGGCCCAGAAAAATTAAATGGCTTGCTTAAAATGGTACAAGTATTCAGTGATAGAAGTAAATTTAAACTCAGATACTAGGGCTTCACATCTATCACTCTATTTCTAGGGAAAGAGGGGAGGATCATATCTAGAATCCAACTTTATTATCTTTCATTTCTCATTATAGAATTATAGAATTTCAAAATCCTAAAAGGTTGTATTAAAATTTTGGAATTGTACTGAACCCCCCCCCCCAAAAAAAAATTATTTGTTATGCCTGAAAGGCAATACAGGTCCTGGTTAATATGAATAATTAATCCCATGAAGTGGCTGCATTATTTGAATTTTCATTGCATGCTTCTATTGGGCTGGAATGAAATTATCAGGATGATCAAATTTTGATCTCAGTAAAAAATATGAAGTGAATCATTAAAGAGTTATTTATGGAACATTTGGCAAAGGACTTATTGATTACAAAGAACTAGGTTAGTTTCATTAAGAACAAATTTTGTCAGTTGAACCTTGTTTGCTTTTTTATGGATCAGAAGGATCCTATAGATATAGTTTACCCAAATTTTAGCAAAATTTTTGATAAATCATCTGATGGTATTCTTGTTCTGAAGATGGAGTGATGTAGATTAGAATATAGTACTTTTAGATAGATTCAGGATGGTTTTTATAACTGAACTCATGAATAATCACTATCAGCTTGGCAAGAGGTTTATATTGTAGTATCCTAGAGAATTGTTCTTGGTCCTGTGCTGTTTGATATTTTATCAGTGATTTGCATCAGAACACTGAAACTATGTTCATTAAATTAGAAGATGAATAAAACTGGAAGGGATAGATACTATACCGGATGACTGAATGACTCAAGAAGAACTTGACAGCCTATAATACTGAACTAAAGCTACACAATACAATTTAATAGAGCTAAATATAAAGTCTTCCATGTGAGTTACAAAGAAATATTTCATAAGCACAAAAGGTGAAAAGCATGGCTATGCAGAGGCTTGTATGTAAGAGGCTTTATAATTATAGATGATGAACAGCTCAGTATAAATCAACAATATGAAATAGCAACTATAAAAGTAGTATGATTTTGGGCTAGTTTCCTGCAGTGAAGGAGAAAGGAAATAAGTCAGCTAGTAGGTAGCCAAATGAGAATAACCAGAAAAGTGAAGGGTCTAGAGTAATGTGACAATTACTTCAAGGAAAAGAGTATGTTTAGAATAAAGAAGGAAAGATCCAAAGAAGACATCATAATCATCTTCAAATATTTAAATAGTTAATCCACGTAAGAGTGATCAGATTTGTTGAGTTTATTGCCAGAAGATTCTTGAAGCCTACTTCAGTGAAATGCAGACTATGTCAGGGTCTGCCAAACTGCAAAGCTTTTGAGTGCAATACCAACAGTAGTCTTTATACACTTTCTGAGGACCAGAATACCTAAATATCATCAGATCTTCAATAGCAAGCAAGCTGTTTGGCAATGAATTCTTTGATCATGGAAACTGTGAAATGAAGAAAAATGTCAAATTGTTCTTTGTCCTATGTGTCATTCTCTTAAACTACTGATATAATGGTGTCAGAGTGATGTAAAATGGACTAGAGTATGTTAAGAATTACACAGTTATTAGATTTTTTTATAAATATTAACCCAGCTATTGAACCGTTATATGTAATATCCTTGTCCAATGAATAATGAACAAATTTACCACTAGAAAAACTGAATCATATAATACAAGAAATGACAAGACAGTTGAAGCAAAATGAAGGCTAGCTTTCATATTCTTCTCAGAAAAGTAAATAAAGAAATTTGTAGTTACAAAATAAGCAAATTTAGGCACAAGGCTAAAAAAATATCCTAACAATGTAAGCTATATAAAATATAATGGAATTTCTTTCTTTTCACTGAAAGGATTTTAATAAAAAGACTGGGTAACTACTTGTGAGATACATTGTAGCAGGGATTTATTAGTGAATATTGGATTGGATTCAATAAATTCTGAAGTCCTTCCAATTTTGACATTCATCTATACTATGATTCTGCAACAACAGGATAAGGAACAGGCTATACTGCCAATTGACAGGCTTTGGCTTGGTATGCATTTATCTGATGCCTGGGGTAACTGTTCTGGATGGGAATAAAGCTGGTTCCCAAGACAGGGTTATTATGCACAGCTTCTGCTTACCAAACTCATAGTAAGAATCTTTCAGTATATTGATATTTCAGCACCTTAAAGACTAAAACTATGCTTTAAGTACCAGGGGGCTGCCTTTCTTCCCTGCTTGTATTTCTTTAGGAGCCTGAATTTCCCACCTATTCCTCAAAATCATGTCCCGGAGTATTCTCATACCTTTTCTAAAAGTATTTATATTCTTTGTTCCTTTATTTATTGCTTCCAAGTGTTGAAACTTCAACTACCCCTATAATAAATAACAAATAAAGCAATTCCCAAATGAGAAATAATCCTGTATCCTTTGATGCTACTGCAACCCTGATTCCATATCCAACAGGAAGTTTTGGAAAATAATTTGCACATTATTGGTGTTGTCTTGACTGGTGCGGATAAAAACTTTCATGAATCAGATCTTTACATAGGAAGAGCTGAGAGAGTCAGTGCTAGACATCTCAGAACAGCTGTTTGATCCAAGGCCCTGCCCCAGAACCTAACTGAGAAGAAGCTACCACTGCACTTTTTGATCATCATTATTCTTGAGAGATTTTCTTTCTCAGGCAGGTAAGCATTGTCTATAGTTGCATCTGAAATTTGTTATGGGGGAGAAGGCTTTGCAAACATAAATCAGAGGAATGCTTTATTTGGGATAAAGGAATTGTTTTGGATTTTATATTGTTGATTTAATATATAAGGAAACCTATTTTTGAATTATGTATATCTTGACTTTTTTTTTTCTGTATTCCCAAGATTCCTATATGATCCTGACACCACTTCTAATGAACCCTGAAGAAGATCCTGAAGGTCTTTACTGTGTACCTAAAGTCTACACTGACCTGATAAGAAGCTGGAGCCTTTTCTCCTATGCTACTCCCTCAACTTATACTGAGATGTTCCTGTTTAAGAGAGGGGTGGGATACATGCTTTTGGAGAGGGACATAGGGAGGCATTATTCCAGGTCCTAGAGACCACTCCTGCTTTAATTCACTTCTGTGCCATGTGAGAGTCAGTCAAGCACAGCTGAACTCTGAGTAGATGGGAAGCCTATGGTCAGAAAGGCCCTAAAACAGCATACTCTCTGGGGATTGAGCTAAATATTATCCTTGGGGAAGAGCAGGATTCTTTTTTTGGGGGGAGGGTTTGATAAAATTCAGTTCCAGGTGTGTCACATTGGAGATGTATTCATGTGGGACTTTATGTGTTGTCACCAGGGGAGATTAATACTGTGTATTTTGGTGGAGTCCTAGATTGGAGGGGGCTAAACTTTGAGAAAAAGGACTATATGGTCATTAAGCCTCAGCTATGGGCACAAGCCCCTGTTATTCTTTGGAATCCAGGCTTTTCAGTTCACTCCTTCTTGCTTCAGAAAAAGTTCTGATTGTATAAACACACACATGGACACACGCATGTATGCATGCATACACATATCTATGTACACATGTGTTTCTTACATACATGCCAGCAAGCTATATACCTGAATCTATTTGTATATATGCACACATACACAATAAGAATACATAAATGTATATGTATATATCTGTACAAAACATGTATATGTATCTATCTATGTATATATATAGACACCCATATGTGTAATATATATATATATATATATATATATATGTGTGTGTGTGTATAAAAATGTAAGTGTATAAATATGTATGTGTTTTTTAGAGAGACAGAGACAAAGTGAGTAGAGGTGATAGTGAGAGGGGAGGAGTGTGTGTGAGAAGGGTATTTGAGATTGTATGTGTAAGAGAGAAAGGTATGTGTGCGTGTGAGAGAGAGGGATACACATATGTACACCTGTGTATAAGAAAGGTGTATGTGTGTGTGTATGTAATTTTGTATATATATATATATATATATATATATATATATATATATATACACACACATAGACTATGCCATCTTCATATTTCCACACTTGCTCAGCTCTCTTCTCCTGAAAGACAACTTTTATATACTGTGAAGACTACTTCACTCTGCTCTATAAGGACTTTTACTTTTCTGTGCATATGAATATTTTAAGTTTTGCATAGCCGGGCAAAGGTCAGCACCTCTCTAGTGATCATATACAAGGAATTTTCAAAGTATAGGTAATGTCTTATTAGAACCAAGGCAGAAGTTTAAGCTGCAATGTAAGGGTAATTAGGGCACTTTGGGCAGATTTTCCCACTGGCATCAGTGGCATCCTAAAATTATTAGAGCTGAAGGTGGGAATAGTCAAGGTCATCTAGTTCAGATCTCCTGATTTATAGATGAAATCTAAGGTTTAGAGTAAGGAATCTTTGGTTGAAGATTACACAGATTATTTTTTGACAGTATCAAGTCAGAGGATCATTTGGAAAATAGATAAATAAGGGACACCAGGGGCCTTCTAGTCAAATTCTTTCATTTTCTTAAGGAAGTTAATGATTTACTAAATGTCACTGAGGTGATAATTGGTAAAGACAAATATAAACATAATCCAGTGACTCCAAATCTATTACTCTGTTTCTGTATGAGGGAAGATGAGTCTAAAATTCAAATCTCCTGATGACTCCCCATCTTATACTTTTAATATAAAACCTTTTATCCTATGAGTTCAAAACCCTCAGTTTTGTTGGAAGGGGGTCCTGAGATTAGCCCACACAATCCAAAATCCCCTTCACTCTGAGGCCCATTAAAATAGGCTATCTAGAAAGCTAAAAAGAAAGAGAATAAAGGAAGGCATTTTAATTTAATCTTGTAGTTCTTCTACTAGCCTTCTTGCTTGTTTTGTATTATGTGAACGAAGTCTTTAAGTAGAGGCATCTAGATGGCACAGAAGTTAGAGCACTGTATTTGAAATTAGGAAAACTCATCTTCTTGAGCTCAAATCTGACCTCAGACTCTTACTAGCTGTGTGAGCCTGGGCAAGTCACTTAATCCTATATGCCTTAGTTTCCTTATCTGTAAAATAAACTGAAGAAGGAAATGGTAAACCACTAGTATCTTTGCCAAGAAATTGGGATCATGAAGAATTGAAGACTGAAATGTCTGAATCACAACAAAAGCTATAAGTATCTAAAAGCTTAAAAATGAAAGTTCAGCCACTCATCTTCCTGTTCTCATATTCAGGGAAAGAGTTAGGATAATTCCAACTAGGAAGGCTCATTTTTTTTTTCATTGGTGAAAACAAAATATCTCAAGAAGAAGAAGTTTAAGCTACCTTGCCTATCAACCTTTCAACTGTTGATTTCAATATAGTCATTACCAACCTATCATTAAAAAATCTAAACCTTGACTTGTCATAGACTATTCTATAATTACCCACCACCCCAGAGGAACTCTGCTGGTTGCAGCAGTTCTAATTGAGAGAAAGTCACTTAGAGGCAAGATAGGTTGGAGGTGGTTTTTGAAGTTTAAAGGGGAGTTTGGGATAACCAGAGGGTAACATAAAGGTACAGTACTAGAATCTAGTTAGCCCAAAACATCTATTATAATCCTGCTAAATCGCAGACCTTGTGTAATGCTGGGTTAAAAGCCCCCACTCTTGTGGGAGAGACAACATGCAAATAACTATGTAAAAATAAAACAACCAAGGTAAATTAGAGATAATCAGTAGAGGGAAAGCATTATGATTAAGGAGAATTGGGAACAGCTTCCTGTAGAAGGTGGGATTTTTGGTGGGACTTGAAGGAAGACAGGGAAAACAATAGATGACAATGAGAAAAGAGAAAACTCCATGAATAGGGGCCTTCCAGGGGAACTTCCTACAGTTAAGAAATGGTGTACCTTGCTCAAGAAACAGCGAGAAGGGTGATGACACTGGAATAAAGAGTAGGTGGTATCATATGTGGAATTTAACAAAAAGATAAAATGAGGCACATTTCTCCAAGCAAGATAACATTTTATTAACAGGAACATCCTTCCTAACAATGAAAAAGTCAGTGACCCTGTCTTTGGTCAAAGATCCTAAGCAAAATATGCTCCCCTTTTGTAGAACAAAGACCAGAACAGGGTAAGTGATGTCACAGGGCTGAGGGATACATGATTGGTTATAGATTTGAAGCAATATGACTGGTTGGAAGTTTGATAATGAAGAGCTAGGAATGAACCCTTTCTTTCTTAAGACTAAAAAATGCTTGTTGTTTTGAGTTCAGATGTAAGATAGCTATTCAGGTTGTTTGGAGAGCAAACTAGGTATTCTTGAAGGATAGCTTGGTGGTGTAATATTACTCTCAACTCTTTGAGTTTATACACATCCCTTAAAATCAGCTAATTCCTTGGGATAAGAACAGAACAATAATTAGCAGAAGAGCTAGATTTTTTAAAAAAATTAACCCATTAAGGATCAGTTGAATCTCTGAACTGAGTTCAGAGACAAAGAACCATGATTTAAGTAGTTATAGGAAAAAAGCAGTTAGTGGAAAAAATCAATTGTAACTGGGATCAATTAAAATGATATAAGATAATTTTTAATTTTCTTAAGTGGTAGTGTATAGATATAAGACAACAGGAAGAGAGTAGGCAATTATAAAGGACTTTAAAAGGCTGAACAGAAAATTTTCTGTTTGGTCCTGGAGATGATAGGGAGCCACTAGAGTTTATTGTGTATATGTATGTTTGAGGGCTGACATGGTCAGACCTGCATTTTAGGAGAATCTTTTTTTAATTAAAGCTTTTTGTTTTCAAAACATATGCATGGATAATTTTTCAACATTGGCCCTTGCAAAACATTGTGTTCCAAAATTTCCCCCCTTTCTCCCCACCCTTCTCCCCTAGATGGCAAGTAATCCAATATATGTTAAACATGTTAATATATATGTTAAATGCAATATATATACACACATATTCAACAATTATATTGCTGCACAAGAAAAAACAGATCAAAAAGGAAAAAAATGAGAAAGAAAACAAAATGAAAGTCAACAACAACAAAAAGAGTGAAAATACTATGTTGTGATCCACACTCATTTCCCATGAAATGCGTATAGATGGCTCTCTTAATTACAAGATCATTAGAACTAGCTTCAATCATCTCATTATTGAAAAGAGCCACATCCATCAGAATTCATCCGATGATGAATATACAGTGATGAATATCTGCTCATTTCATCTAACATTAGTTCATGTAAATCTCTCCAGGCCTCTCTGAAATCATCCTACTGATTATTTCTTACACAACAATATTCTGTAACATTCATATACCATAACTTATTTAGTCATTCTCCAATTGATGGGCATCCACTCAGTTTCCAGTTTCTTGTCACTACAAAAAGGGCTGCCACAAACATTTTTGCATGTGTGGGTCCCTTTCCCTCCTTTAAGATCTCTTTGGGATATAAGCCAGTAGAAACACTCCTGGATCAAAGGGCATGCACATTATGATAGCATTTGATAGCCTTTGGGGACAGTTCCAAATTGCTCTCCAGAATGGTTGAATCAGTTCACACCTCCACTAACAATGTATCAGTGTCTCAGTTTTCCCACATCCCCTCCAACTTTCATCATTATATTTTTCTGTCATTTTAGCCAATCTGAGAGATGTGTAGCAGTGCCTCAGAGTCATCTTGATTTGCATTTAATTTGCACTGATCAATAGTGATTTGGAGCACCTTTTCATATGACTAGAAATGGTTTCAATTTCTTCATCTGAAAATTGTCTGTTCATATCTTTTGACCATTTATCAATTGGAGAATGGCTTGAATTCCTATGAACTGAGTCAATTCTCTCTATATTTTGGAAATGAGCCCTTTATCAGAACCCTTGAATGTAAAAACTTCCTGAGTTTATTGCTTAGGAAGATCTTTTTAAAGCATTCATGTTGAAGCAGACTCTAGTTGGGATGGAGGTGGGCCTGATTCAGTCTCATCTGGGTTTCTTCTATCTCCCTGGTTTCCATTCAGACTTCTTGTGACTTCTCTATAACTTCTTTTACTGTTCACTTCTATTTGGTGTTGATAGCTTTTTTCAGTTCCCCTTTAGGCTATAGTGAATTCTGGTATAAGCAGGCCAAAGAGAAGAGGTAAGGGGCCAGTTGTAGTCAAGGACACAACTTTTATTGACCTCTTTCCATAGAGCAGTATATTATAATGGAATGAGGATGATGGTGAATATATGGGTTCACACTTGTAGTTGTGAGACCAGTGCCAAGTTATTTAATCTCTCTTAGCTGCAAATTCATCATTTATAAAATGGATATAATAGTATTGGTGAGACTTGAACATTTTATAATATTTAAAGTGCTATGGAAATGTGATCTAAATAACAATACTTAGCATTTAAATAGGACTTTAAGATTTACAAAGAACTTCACAAATATTATTTTATTTAATACTCACAACAACCCTAGGAGGTAGGTGCTATTCTTTTTATAGAGAAGAGACTAAGTAGCTTGCCTAGGGTCCTACAGCTAATAAATATCTAATACTAGATTTGACCTCAGGTCTTCCTAACAGCAGGTTTGGTAGTCTAATTACTTGAGGCATCTACCTGTTCAATAGTAATAACATTTAAAAATTTATTTTTATTTCCAAATTCTCTCCCTCCTTTCATTCCCTTCCCCACCCATTGGGAAGGCAAGAAATACAATACCCACCATACATATGAAATCATGCAAAAACATTTCTATATTAGCCACATTGGGAAAAGAAATCAAGGAAAAATATGCTTTAATCTTTGCTCAGAGTCTGAAAGCAATAGCTAAGTGCAATTTCTAATAGTAATAACAACAGCAATTTCTTTTGCATCGTTATCATGACCAGTCACTAAGCCCTTTTGTTCTTCTAATCTCTAGTAGCTCCAGTTTTTATAACTATAAAATGAATATACTAATATTTGTACAAACCACTTCATAATATTGTTTTGAGAAAAGCACTCTGCAAATTCCCCCAAATCATAGGAATATCTTAATCAAAATATTAGCAGAAACATTTTGACTATATCCCAAATACTTTAATATTTCTCTCAATATTAATAATATTGAGGTTTTCTAAAACCTCATGTAGTTCACACCAAAATCAGATGTACAAGAGTTCTCCAAGGGCATTGGAAGAAAAAGATATTTAGTGGCCTCAGACTCCCACCACTGCATTGTTGTCCTATCAAGGGGTCCTCTCTGGCTCTCTTTCTCTTTCCAACATATACAGCTCATATCTGTAGTATGAGAAGCTACCTCACCATTACCAGAGGACAATTGGCTCTTCCATTTTACCCACCTATCAATAGGTAATCCCAGGGTGACAAAGATAATATAATCTTCACAGGAGTAATTGGAAGACTTGTAGGCTTCCTGTTCCTAAGATTCTACTGATCTATTTTTCCTTCTGAGCTAATAACCAGACATAAATTGGGTTTCCCACAAAGGATTTTACTAGTGATTAAACAAAATTAGAAATTTTACAAAATGCATTATCTATTCCTAATAAAAACTCTAAGGAACATAGGAATAAATGTAATTTTTCTCAAAATAAGTAACATGTATCTAGAAAATACAGCAAATGAAGAGAAGTTCATAGTAAAAAATTGATAAGGTGTATATCCCAAGAATTTTATCACTAAATTTACTTTAATCTTTTATGTCTGGCATAATTTCCTAGGGTAATTAGCTCTTTCTTACATCTATCTAATACTAGATTTGACCTCAGGTCTTCCTGACAGCAGGTTTAGTAGTCTAATCATTTGAGGCATCTAACTGTTCAATAGTAATAACATTTAAAAATTGTTTATTTTTATTTCCAAATTCTCTTCCTCCATTCCTTTCTCCAACCATTGGGAAGTCAGGAAATATAATACCCATCATACTTATGAAGTCATGCAAAAACATTTCCATATTAGTCACATTGGGAAAAGAAATCAAGAAAAAAGTTGGGTTTCCCCACATAGAATTTTGCTAATCACCAAAGAAAGTAAGGTAAATGAAAAGAAACTCTTAGCACAAAACTGATAAAAAGTTGATTCTAGGAATAAAAAAATTACTTTAATTCTATTTAATGGGCCTGGTAAGACACCTATCATCTGGATCTAAAGAACATTTTAGATGTTCTCCCCAGTTGATGGGCATCCTTTCAATTTCCAATTCTTTACCACTATCACAAGAGCCACTATAATTATATATAACTATAACTATATATAGCTACATAACTATAACTATAACTATATAACCTTTTCTTCCTTGGATCTCTTTGGGATACAGACCTGACATTGTTATTCCTGGGTTAAAGTGGACTGTTTTGTAAACTTTCCTGAATATTCCCAGCATAATATTATTGACAAGAAATCATCAAACTTCTTGAAGAATTCTAGTACTTCCCAAATGAAGCTCATTCTATACTTTAATAATTCTTAAGTATTTTTTCCTCCATTGAGTATTTCCATTTTTACAATTCTATCTTCCACTTTGGATCAAATAGAATAATTCCAATGAAAACCCCTGGATCGTGAGTGAAAGGATATCAGTTCAAAACCTGAGTTCCTCTCTTGTCAATATTTTTTCCTAAAATGAATGCCAAAGGAAGCAAAATATTTTAGATCTAGCTTGGATGTCATTAACATCAGTCAGGATATTACCTCCCTTCTTTGAGATACTGTGGCTCTTACTATGACTCAATTTTCACATTAAGCTTTTTGTTTGGATAAGAAGAAAAGCAATCTGGTTTGCTTTAAACATCTCAGGACAAAGGTTGACAGCTTTACCATATTTCTACCCCAGTCCTCTGATATTGCTATGTGAAGATCTAACAAAATTTGCATGGACTTGATATTAACTGTTAGGGCATAATGAGAAATTTAAAAAAATTCATCTCAAAAGAAATATCAATCAATTCTGTGGTAATTTTTGAAGGGAAAAATCAATTGACAAAAAGAACTTCTATATAGGGTTCTTTCCTCTGCTTTGTGGGAAGGATATGTCTTATTGACCAAAAAAACTGACATAGAACATATATAGTATTGCAAAAGAATGAGGGAAAAAAAACCCAAACTCCCATTTGAAAAAGAAACTCCTTTTGAAAGGGCATCAGCTCAGAGAAGAACCAGTCCAGCAGTAAATGATAGTAACTCAGTGGGGAAGAGCTCTGAAAACAAAAGACAGCAATAGTTTATGGAGAAGTAGCCAGCATCTGATTCTGAGGTGTAAAAACAGTAGGACGTTGAAACATTAAGCTTATAGAATTCTGGGATATGTTTCATTTGGAATACAACCCTAGGAATATGATTCTGGCAACATGGGAATCTGAGTGTGGTTGTTCTACTTTGTGTATGGGAGATTTAAAAAGATTTTATCTGTTTTGCTATTCTAACAAAATGTCTCTTGTGTTGAACTAATGTATTATTTGTTTTGTGTGCCGTAGACAGCATTGCTGGGGATTGTAATTATAAATCTGAATAGACATAAATGCTACCTTGAAACCCAGGAAGTAATGAAGGATTCCAAAGTCGCTTGAAAGACTTGGTGTTAGATTTGTGGATCTTTAAACAACTATTAATGAAATATCATTTTGAGTACTGCATCAAACTGTAAGGCTGCAAACTTACTACAGGAATCTTTTGAAGATAAATTTTTTTTATTTTTATTTTTTAAAATTAAAAATTTGATGGTGAACTTTTAAAATGAAATTCACTAATCAGACCAATTTGTTTAAGAAAACCATGGTGCTGTTGTATGTTAATGTGTCAATGAAGTTTTCTTGTTTATTGCTGGAGAGATATTGCAAAACTGTTGTTATATATTTCATATTTAAATATTGACTTCCTGGTTGCTATCACACACTATGATTATTAGAAAACCTGTACTCAGTAATTAGTTGTGATCCTTTTTTATTATTACCAGTTTGGGGAGTACCAAAATCAAATACAAAATCCTCTGTTTGCTGTTTAAAGTACTTCATATTATAACTCCCCATGCATTTCTAGGTTTTTTTTTTTGTTTTTTTTTTTTTTAACATTGTTCTCCTTCCCCATTCAATACAGTGACTCTGGCCTCCTGGCTACACCAAGAATAAGATATTTCATCTCTCAGCTTCAGGAATTTATTTTCTCCAGCTGTCCCCCATCCCTGGAATGATATTCATTTTCATCTCTGCCTCATGATTTCTTTTAAATTCTATCCTTTACCGGAAGACATTCCCAAACCCTCTTAATTCTAATGGCTCTTCTTTTTGAATACTTTCCTCTTTATCTTGTACATAGCTGGTTGGCATATTTCTGTTTGTTTATTGTCTCCTTCATTAGATTGTGAAATCCTTGAGGGAAAGGACTATATTTTCCCTTGGCACTAGTTAGTCATAGCTCGGCACATAGCATAGTTATGTCTACCTCTCAGGTTGACCAAGATGACAGGAAAAGATAATGATAAATATTGGAGGTGATGTAGGAAAATTGGACACGAATGCATTGTTGGTGGAATTGTGAACTGATCTAGCCATTCAGGAGAGCAATTTGGAACTATGCCCAAAGGGCTATCAAACTGTGCATACCCTTTGATCCAGCAGTGCCATTAGTGGGTCTGTATCCCAAAGAGATCATAAAAAGGGGGAAAGGGACCCACATGTGCAAAAATGTTTTGGCAGCTCTTTTTGTGGGGGCAATGAAACTGAATGGACGCTCCTTAGCTGGGGAATGGCTGAATAAGTTATAGCTTATGAATGTTATGGAATATTATTGTTCTATGAGAAATGATCAATAGGATGATTTCAGAAAAGCTTGGAAAGATTTACATGAACCAATGCTAAAGGAAGTGAGTAGAACCAAGAAAATATTGTATACAGCAACAACAAGTTTATGTGATAATCAATTGTGATGGATGTGGCTTTTTTCAATAATGAAGTGATTCAGGCCAATTCTAATAGACTTGTGATACAGAGAGCCATCTGCATCCAGAAAAAGGACTGGGGCTACTGAACATGGATCACAACATAGTATTTTCATCTTTTTTTTGTTGTTGTTTGCTTGATTTTTGTTTTCTTTCTCAATCCCTCCTTTTTGATCTGATTTTTCTTGTGCAACATGATAAATGTAGAAATATGTATAGAAGAATTGCACATGTTTAACATATATTGGATTACTTGCTGTCTAAGGGGGGAGGACTAGGAAAGGAAAGAGAAAAATTTGGAAAAAAATATTTGCAAGGGTGAATGTTGAAAACTATTTTTGCATAGATTTTGAAAATAAAAAGCTATTATTAAAAAATCAAAAATAAAAAGATAAAAGTTACTTGCCACCTTCCCTGATGTACTTCAGCACTCCCTTATTAAAAACAAACTTCTCATCTGAAAAAAAGAGCTTAAACTAGCAGGCTATCAGTATAGCTACAAAGAATGATTATTGGGAAATCCTTATCCTTTCTGGTGAGCATTCTTACTACATAGGAGAGAAAACTTCTGAGTCTTGTCTAGGATATTTCAAACAAGTAATATGAAAGTAACAGGGGTCAGAGTCCAAATGTAAAAGTGCTTTTCACTCCTCAGCCATCCTTGAGGGAAGCTATCCCTGTGAAGATGTGACCCAGCAACTGCTTCATTGGAGGTCTTACTTCTACTAAGGTAGAACTACTGAGGATCCAGAAAATAAAATTCTTGTCCTAAAATTTTGGGCAGTTTCAATTGGTTTAGTATCAGAAATGGATATCATTATCCACAGAAATGATATGATAGAATATATATTGGCCATGTACCTTGCTCCCACACTCTAAGGACCATGGAACCTTTCCATATGAATAGCAGCAGAAAAATTCTATATGTATTGTATCCCTAAATAGAATGTGAACTCTTTGAAAACAGGGACTATCTTGTTTTTTGATTGCTTAGCAAAGTATTATTCACATAGAACATATGTCCATTTCCTTAATGTTGTTCACTATGAAAAATAGAAGGTTTCTCTGGAG
The DNA here is from genome assembly GCF_902635505.1 of Sarcophilus harrisii. Taxonomy (NCBI): domain Eukaryota; kingdom Metazoa; phylum Chordata; class Mammalia; order Dasyuromorphia; family Dasyuridae; genus Sarcophilus; species Sarcophilus harrisii. The sequence continues at coordinate 362,531,844 of NC_045429.1, read as the reverse complement.
GGTGATAATCAAAGGGGCAGTGCCTGAGTAGTAGATGGCCAATATCAGATTTAGCTAAATGAGCAGGAGCTTGATGTATAATTAATCCTTGTAGAATATACTTATAAATGAAGGAAGACCAAGGACAATGTCTTGGTTATTAAGATTTGCCAGATGTGAATATAGAATTAAAAATAATGGAATGAAAGAAAGATTAGAAATAGGAGACATTGCCTCTGCCTAACTTCAGGACTTCTCCTTAGATATGGACCACTATAAACAAAAAGGAGATCAATACAGATGATTTGAATCCCACTGAAAAAGGTTGAAGCAAACGTGCTAGAAGATGATCAGTATATAGACTAATTTCTTAAAGAAGGGAAAGAAGGCTTGGAGTTACAGATAGCTTACTACAAAAACACCATAAAAAGAGCACTGCCAAAGAGGCAGAGTTATAATCTGCCTGTGTTCAAAATGGTCACATGTAAGAATATATGAAAGATGAAATTCAGTACTGCTCTACCAGAATCAGAAGGCAGTGGGTATGTATTAGGAAACAGAGATGGCTTTAGAGACAAGTTATATCTCAAGCCCTGAAAGGTTTATTTGCTTCATCAACTTTTTCTTGCTTCTTTCCTCCTGGAATAATAGTCATTTAATGAACATTTATTAAATGCTTATATTCCAAAAATTATGATAAACATTGGTTATACAAATATGAAAAAAAGAAAATCAATCCCTTCATCAAAGAGCTTGTAATCTAAGGGGGATGGTGTCTTCCAAAAGAAATCTGAAAAGCAAGAGCAGGAATCCAGGGAAGGCACCCAATACAGGACATGATAGAAAAGATGGAGAAGTCCCAAAAGTAGTATAGCCAGGTGAGAATTAAGGAGATGTTTTGATTTGTTCTGACATGGAAAATCTCCTTAAATGGAGGTTCTGGAGTTCATGGCTCATGTAATGATGTTAGTGAGGGTTAAAGATAAATGTCCTGTTATATTGGATAGTAGATCTCAAGTGACAATTGTATTATTTTATGATGGACACTTGCATTATATAATCTTTATAGCAGAGGTTGCAGCCCAATACTCCGGAGACAACTAGATTAAAATGTAATTAGGAAATACTTAGCAAAATAAGTAAAAATGCAAGATAGACTCCCAAGAGGTCACGATACATCAGACATGATTGAAAAATGACCAAAGGAAAAAAACCTAATATGCTGTCAAAAAAGATTTGTCTCTGCTCTGTAGCCTATTATAAAATAGTTTCCTCTAGACAAAGCAAGAAAGCCTTGCTATATTTACCTTATGTCAGAAGACAAGCCTTAAACTTTTTCCACTTGAGACCCTTTTATCCTGAGAAATTTTTGATGATTCGATACATAGTATATAAAATAGGCATGCAGATAAACATTTGTTGATAATAAATCATAATTTTGCAGCACCCACATTGTTATAAGACTCCATATGGGATTGTGACCTATAGTTTAAGAAGCTGGGTCCTAGGGAAAACGGAAATGTCAACAAAATGGGGGCATCTGAGGCCTTGATTCAGAACATCTCAGGAGGATCAGTATTGAATGGGACCAATTTCATTTCATTCAAAATACTGAAAAACACTGAAGGTTGTAAACTGAAGTATATTACCAGGATTCCAAGAAAATCCAGAATTCCTGTTCAGAAATTTGTAAGAGGACAGAGGTTATCAAAGGCATCACTGAAACAGTGAATTCTTCATTCAAAGGTGAATTCAGAGGATACCAGGGTTGTCCTATTTTTACTGTACAAATGATATGGGAGGGAAGTCTTCTTAAGGAAAAATACAGTCTATCTGTACAGGATATACAGTCCATCTCATCTATACTTTGCCCTTTCTGAGATCAGTGTCAGAAAATTTTCCTCTCCAACATGTAATACCTCAGGGACCACCTGATGTAACTCTTAGTCAACTGCCTCATTTCAAAGTCATATTTTTGTAGGAATTACTCATAGTAGTGACACTGATGGACAAAAAAGGATAGATTTATATGTGTAAGCTTTTTAAGACTTGGAATCCGAGAGCTAAGATGGAGCAAGACAGCATGACTAAAGATGAGATAAATGGCTCAGGTTGCTAATCAATTTATTGGAAAATTTGAGGTATGTGGGCCATGGAGAGATGGAGAAACTAGGAATGGATATCCAGGCACTGGAATAGTGGAGTTGGGGAGGACAAGGCTAATAATATAGGTCTGCCCTGTAAGCAATTTTGCCATTTTTTTTGCTCCTTACTCTGTAGCATGAGTTTCAGAGGCAATAGATTATAATCCTTTGACAATATGTGTGATTGTATCTCAATTACTCTGCTAAGTGATTTAATCCAGATTGAAAATTTGGCTTTAAAATGCATATTTCTTGTCTGATCTGCAAGTAAAGATTCAAACTGAGTACATTTGATTTTTCAGTTTCCAGCTGGGTTGGGAAGTCAAGCCAAATGAGTTTTTTCAATATATCCTACACAGAAGCTAACTGTTCACATGAGTTCAGAATTGCGTAAACCAGTTGGATTAAAAACAATCAGCTTTATAAATACAATTTCGAGCAGATATGGCTGAGATAGCAATTCATTTAAAAAAAAGTATCTATTGGTTTTAGTGGACAATGAACTCAACATGAGTTAACAGTAGCATATGGTAGGAAATAAAGTTAATAGAATTTTAGGTATACAAGATTAGAGTCATGATATTTCTATTCTACTTCATTCTGCTTTGACCTCAAGCACATTATGTGATTGGCTTTGAAAGCACATTTTAGGGAGAATATTATTGAATTGGACAGTCTCCAGAGAAAGACAATCAAGGTGATGAAGGAACACAAGATTATGACATATGAAGACTGATTGAAGAAATTGGAGATGTTTTGCCTATGGTGAGAGAACTCTTAAGGGGGAAGGAATAAACTTTTTGGCCTTTGAAGGCAGAAATGGGAGCAATGATCAAACATTGCAAAGAAGCAAATTTAAGCTTGATGTAAAGAATATTCAAGCTTTTGAAAAGTATAATGGGCTGCTTGGTAATTTGTGCCTTCTCAGTAGTTTCTTTAAGCCAAGATTGGATGACCATTTATAAAGAGTGTGATACAGAGTTTGATTTTTTTGTTTAAGATTTGTACTGGATGACCTTAGAGGTTATCCAACTTGCCAATTCTAAAGATTCTATGATTTTGTGAATAATGTTTCCAATCTTTAAATATTAGAGTTTGGTTAACTTGGAATATGGTTGACACAAATAGTGTGAAATGGATAAATTAAGAAGAAGGTTAGGGTCTTGGGGAAGAGGATGAACTTAGCTTGGTCATAAGCTTTGTGAAGCTTTTATTCCAATTAAACATCCTTTAGGCTGGCTCCTGGAAACTTGACATTTTGTGTGTCCTTTTTCTTTTGAATTACATGTCAACTGCTAGGGATGATGAGATGACAGCTTAAGAAAGGCTTTCTGTTTTGGATGCAAAAGAATTGTCATCAACTTGTGTTATAACTGTGCATATTATAGGAATATTTGCAATGGAGAAAAGGCAATAAAATAAACATTCTTGAATTGGTTTCACAAATTGCCATTGAGAATCTTTGAGTTTCCCCAAATGTTTTAGAAAGTCTTGAAATTCAGAAAAGGCATCCTTTTTCTGAATTTTAAAACTTTCTAAAATTATTCTTTCTTCCTTGTGAAAAAGTAAGATAAAAATTTTAAATAAGTGAAGGGTAGAAAAGGTGTTGCAATATGTTGCAGGGCAGCAACAGATTGTGAAGAGTGAAAGAGTTTGATCATTATTTTGTAGGCAGCAAAGATATTTTGAGCAAAGGAATATTAAGATTAAGTCCTGCTTCTGACACATATTGGTTGTATCATCCTGAACAAGTCATTTAACCTTTCAGTGCTCTTGACAGATCTCTAAAACCATGAGTTGGAAAGAAGGTGCCAACTTACAGTGGTATGAGGAATTTCCTCATTCAGAAATTTCCTAAAGCAATGAAATTATTATTTTAGTTCTTATCCCTATAACAAGATTATATCAGTAGATAAATATTATTCTGACTCTCCACAATCTTAACTCTGTTTCTGCCACTAAATTGCTGTATGACTTTGGGTAAAACTCTTAAAACCTCCTGTTTTCCATAAATATAATAGGACTCATTAGAGAATACCAAAGTTCATTTAGGTTTTTACATTCTATGATGTATTTAGTACATTATGTCAAATTATATACAATTTATTGTGATTAAGCACTCTTAATCCAGTTATAGACATGTTAGAAATCTTGTACTGTGTGGATACATTGAAGCTGAATAAAAATAGTGCTTGTATTCACTTTTTAAAAAGTAGCATATAAAATCATTGGTCAAAAATGAGGGTACCTATTATATTATCTTCATATTGGTAAGTCAGATTCAGTTTGCAACATTTTAAATTTTAGTGCCATTCCCAGGAATTCCAACTTTCTCATTTCAATCAGTGAGTTGTGGGGAATGAATGAAAAGAGCAGCCTTGACAATTCCCAGAGCTAACTAGATTCAATTCCTGAGTAGGGGAGTAGCTGGCTTATGAAACAAGGCCAGTACCTTGGGAGTGAGCCCATGTAGGTTCATAAAAGATGAGAAAATGTCAAGATAGAAACTGTCTTTTGAGAACCTGAAGCTGTTTCCCAGGGACATAGAAAAGTCTGTTAATATTCAGTTTATCTTTATAAACAATGTATCTGGATGTACTTATTGAGAATTCAGTTGGGAACAGTCAGTTGAAGGAGGAACAACTCTGGAGAAAAGAGATAAATTTTTACATTGAAGTGTTTTGCTAAAATATTGTCCCTGGTGATGGAGGAGGAGGGAGAAAATCCCCTTTTTAGTTCAACTGAAAATATTAAGAAATAATATTTTCTCCATATCAAAAATCTTTTCAGACTTTTTCCTTTAGGAAAGTGGATAGGATAAAAGTTAAGGTTTTTCCACAGGAAAATGAAATTAAGCAATAATCAAATTTATTATTTTTTTGTCCTGTTTAGAATTTAGTCTTTCAAATCCCTTGAAGCCATGGGCCTGTTGTGAGCAATCTCAGAGAAATATCCTCTTCTCTTATTCAGAAAGAATTGTTATATTGATTGCCAAAAGGAGGCCTTTTCATTTCTCAGGTCAAAGGAGAAATTGAGTGGTGATTATTGTTCTGAAATGTTAATGTTAAACTTTATTTTAATAATGCATCATATATTTTAATATATTTGATCTTTTCCTTATTCATAAATATTATAAATGTTCATTCAATTTGTCTTTGGGTAGAGAAACATATATAAGGGCATGGCATGGAATGTCATGTGATTAAGCCAGGCTGGACATTCTCCTGTTCTATTCTGTCTTGTCCTGTCCTCTGCTCTCCTCTCCTCTCCTGGCCAATTCTGTCCTCTCCTGTTCTTTCCTGTTCACTCCTCCTTCCTTTTCTTCCTTCTTTCTTTCCCCTATCCCTCCCTTCCTCTATCCCTTCCTTCGTCCCTGCATTTTTTCCTCTGTCCCTCTCTTTTTTCTTTCTTCCCTTCCTCCCTCCTTTCTCTGTCTCTATCTCTTTTTCTGTCTCTCTCTCTGTCTGTGTCTCTTTCTGCCTCTGTCTCCCTCTCCCTTTTCTCTCCCTCCCTCTTAGAAATTCAATCAGTGTTAAATTTAACAAACTTAGATCTGGAAGACATGCCAAAAAACACAGAAGATAACATTAATATTTTTTCTTTGACAGGGTTTGGAGAGGACAAGACAGCCATCCAGCCAGATAAAGATGGAGGCATGAACAGGAAGAATCAGAGACAAAAAGAGAGAGAAAGGGAGAAGAGAAAGAGATAATTATAGATCCTTTTGTTACAACTTCCTAAATCAAATAAAGAACATTCACATTAGAATTACATAGGCAATGAGCCAGTAGTAGGGTGAAGTGAACAAGTAGGAGTGATTGACATTTCTTCCCAACACTATACATTTTTCCATATAATTGTTCAAACAATATCGATTGATTGATATTTGTTAGTTAATCCATTGGAGAAAACTCACCTTCTGTCTCCAGGTGAACTAAGGAGTGAGAATAGTCATTTTTGCCAAGCCAAATGAATCTGGGTGGGAATTAATTAAACATTCAAGCAATCAATAAACATCAAGGATTCCCCACGACCAAGCAAGTAGGGACATAGTGCCCATTTCCTCTTTCACAGTGTTTGCCTTGCCCAGTCTCCAGTTTCTCAACCCCATAGTAATTATAGGTGGTGGAGAAGCATGCATTTTGCTTAAAATTCAAGGATAACTGTACACTTAAACTGTTTGTAATATCTTTAGTCAGCACATAAGCTTTATGGGACCAAAGATTATTTGAGAAACACACTGTTGCTTAGGGTAGCTTTTTGCCCATGGCTCGCCTTAGAGCATCCTTGACTTCTTTATTTCTCAGGCTGTACACAACAGGGTTCAACAATGGCGTGATGAGTGTGTAAGTAATGGAGAGTAATCTGTCTTGTTCCATTGAATTTTCTGACTTGGGCTTGAGATAGGCAATGGAGGCACAGCCATAGTGGACAATGACCACTGTGAGATGAGAGACACAAGTGGCAAAGGTCTTTTTCCGCCCCTCAGCTGAGGCTATTTTGAGTATGGCAGAGATAATGAGAATATAAGAGATAAAAACTAAACCCATGGGAACCAGGATCACTTCTAAGCTGACAACAAAGTTTATGATCTCATTGATTGTTGTATCTATACAGGCAAGTTTCATCATGGGGAGGATATCACAGTAGAAGTGGGCCACCTCTGCTTCACAGAAAGGCAAGCTGAATATGGATGTCACCTGTACAGATGCCATGGTCAGACCAATGGCAAATGCCCCACACACTAAGTAAGCACATACTTTTTTATTCATGACAATCATATATCTCAGGGGGTTGCAAATGGCCACATAACGATCATAACCCATTACTGTGAGCAGGAAGCAGTTGTTGATGGCCAAAGTGACAAAAAAGAACATTTGAGTGGCGCAACCTTCCAATGAAATTGACTGGTTCCATCCTATGAGGCTTGACAGCATTCGTGGGATGATGACCAATGTATACAATGTCTCAGAAGTGGATAAGATGCTCAGGAAGAAGTACATGGGGGTGTGAAGATGGCGGTCAAAGCAGATGACGGTAACAATGATGACATTGCTGGCCAGAGTTATGATGTACAAAATGAGGAACACTGCAAAAAGCGTGATTTGGTGCTCATGGAAGTTGGAGAATCCCTGGAAGGTGAACATGGTCACCTGTGTGTAGTTCTTTTTCTGCATTGAGAAATCCTAGGGTCTGAAAGCAATGAATGAAGTCAGGGTAGGGAAGTTTTCATTCTTAAGTGGACTTTAGCACAGGAAAAGAAATAAGGACAGTGTCAGGCAAAATGTACTCAATAATTCACTTCTGGCCTGAAAGTTCCTTGCAAAGTGAATGAAATTATTCACCCAATTCCTGCCTATTCTTATTGGCCCCTGATTTAAGAATGAGCTTCATCAGAGATTTAGTAAACTTCTTTTAAAAGTTAATCACGATCCCAAAGAGATATTAAAGAAGGGAAAGGGACCTGTATGTGAGAAAATGTTTGTGCCAGCCCTTTTTATAGTGGCTAGAAACTGGAAATTGAATGGATGCCCATCAATTGGAGAATGACTAAGTAAATTGTGGTATATGAATGTTATGGAATATTATTGTTCTGTAAGAAATGACCAGCAGGATGATTTCAGAGAGTTCTGGAGAGACTTACATGAACTGATGCTAAGTGAAATGAGCAGAACTAGAAGATCATTATACACTTCAACAACAATACTATATGAGGATCAATTCTGATGGAAGTGGCTATCTTCAACGATGAGTTCCAATTGATCAGTAATGAACACAGACAGCTACAATCAACGAAAGAACTATGGGAAATGAGTGTGGACCACCACAACATAGCATTTACACTCTTTCTGTTACTGTTTGCTTACATTTTTGTCTTTCTTCCCAGGTTATTTTTACCTTTTTTTCTAAATCTGATTTTTCTTGTGTAGCAAGACAACTGTATAAGTATGTATACATATATTGTATTTAATATATATTTTAACATGTTTAACATGTTTGGGACTATCTGCCATCTACGGGAGAGGGTAGAGGGAAGGAGGGGAAAGGTTGGGAAGGAAGTTTTTGCAAGGGTCAATGTTGAAAAATTATGCATGCATGTGTTTTGTCAATAAAAAGCTGTAATAATAAAAAAAAGTTAATTATGGATTATAACAACAATACTTCTCCCATTAGATTGTAAGCTCCTCCAGGGCTTGGAATATCTTCTGCTTTTTTTTTTTTTTTTTGATATCTCCAGTTCTTAGCACAGTGCCTGGAACATTGTTGGAACTTAATAAATATTTATTGATAGATCGAGAATAAATAATAATAGCAAGCATTCACACAATGCTTTAAGCTGCAAAACATTTTATACATATTATCTCATTTGATCCTCACAACAACCTTTTGAAGTAGGTGTTATTATTACATTCATTTTATGGGTGAAGAAACTGAATAACAGAGAGATGAAGGGATCACACAACCAGTAAGTATCTGAGACAACTTTAATGTAGGTCTTTCTAATTCCAAATCTAATGCACTCTCTACTATACTTATTGCCTAACTGCTTGGATGAGGTATTGCTATATTGTAGCATTCTCTGAGCATTTCTGGGAATGCCCTTCTTCCTGCTGTATTTAAGTTATCAAATGATCTTCCAATTCATTTATTCATATCTTTCTCTTTGTTTCCATTCATCCCATATGTATCTTTAGAAGAGAGATAATCAGATTCAATGTGTCTCAACTTAATAAACTTAATCTCTTGCTTAAGAAAAATTTAATTTGTAAGGTTTAAACCTACAAACATAATTATCATTTTTTTACCCACATGTTGTTCATGTTATTATATTGTCTGTGGTAGTGACCCAGAATCATTGACAATTAAAATCTTAAATTCAATATCTCAGAATGATTGGTCATTTTCCAGACTCAGCAAGTGCCCTCAAGTTGTTCCATCAATCAGTCAACAAACATTTATAACTAATTTTGTTTTCTTTTTTCCTACACTATAAATTGTGCTGGTTCCTGTGGATACAAATGAAAAAAAGAAAAAGAAATGATCCATACTCTCAAAAAACTACAGTTCTATTGGGAGAAGATATGTACATTTAAAAGTATAGATAAAATCTACATCAAAACAAAAAAAATGACTTTAAGCCGTTAGCATGTTTGTTGTTAGGATTGAGTTATGTACAAGGATTGAGTTATAGGAGTCTATAGAGACTTCTCTCTATAGAGAGAAGAAATAATGAATGTGTTGGAGTGGTCTTTCATAACTTTTTATACAAATGGACACTGCCCCCTCAACTGAAGCTTTTTGCCATTATTCCAACGCACCTTGATAATTTCTTTCTGGTGTAGGCTCCTATAAGACTTGGAATCAAGGCCAACCACAGGCTTGACATTAATTCTCTTCTGTATTGTATTAGTTCTCTTTGTCACATGCATACATCTTGTCTTTGCAAGCAGATTCTAAATGCCTTCAGGGTCAAAACTGTATCTTAGATTTTACATATATTTTCTATAGTAGCTAGAACAGTTCTGGGCACATAGTATTTTGATTGATGAACAAACCATGCATATAATAAACAGATGCTGCTGCAAATCTTTCCCAGCTGGATCCATAAACTACAAACATGCTGAAGATAGAATAGCAAATTCTAGTTGGGATTTATTTATTTTGCTCTGTGTGTGTGTGTGTATGTGTGTGTATGTGTATGTATGTGTGTGTTCATATTATGGGGATTTTTGCACATTTGTTTTATGTTGTGGTGAACTATTTGCTGTTTTTTGAGGGGAGAGGGACAAGTTAGAGTTCTGACTCATGAAGCTTTTGCAGATAATGTGATGAATTCTCAAAAAAAAAAAGCAGCTTAGAGGGCCAATTCAGGCTGTTCCTATATGCTCCATATTCATAGCTGTCAGACATAAAGGATTTTTCCTGTGCATTATCTTTTGACAGCAAATTGAGGCATTTTTAATTTTCTAAATTTTTGTATTACCTGAAAGCATATGCCTTTTCTTTTCTGTAGGCATGAAAATAGTAGGAATATCATAGGTACTTTGGGTAAAAATAACTATTAACTATATACTTACATATATAATCCTGTATGCTTCTCACAATACAAGCATTGGCCAAGCATTGGGGAGTTAAGCAGTTGACACACTTGACCCACATAAGTTTTTGTATGAACCTATTCTATTTGAATGGTTACTCTCATTCTCTAAAACTATTTTTGGCTCACCTACTGTTGCTAGAAGCCATCATCACCAGCCTGTCAAAAGAACAACAACCTGCACTCACATCCTGGCACATAGTAGGTACATAATAAATATTTGTAGATTGATTGGTTAGCTCACACTGTAATATACTTGCAGTAAAATCTGGGTAAAGGGGTAAAATCATAGGACTATAGATTTACAGTGCAAAGACTAAGTCACTTAGTCTTATCTCATTTTACAAATGAGCATACTGAAAGTTAGGTTGTGATTTGCTCAGTCACAAAGCTAATATCATAGGTGAGATTGGATTCCAAATATTTTTAGCTACAAAACCAATACTCATTCCATTATGAGTGAGGATTAACTACAAATGTTGATTCTGTAGGGTATATGCCCACATAGTGGGCAGAAAAACGCTAATGATAAAAATGTTGATAACTATTGACATTTAGATATTATTTTAAATTTTACAAAGACCTTTGCTTAAATTATCATATTTGAGACCTACTACAATCCTATAAGGTTAAGATTACAGACATTTTAATCCTCATTTTATAACTGAGGAAATAGAAACTCAGAATATATAAGAAAAAAAAAAGTTGCTTCTCCTGCATCTGTGAAGATTTAAGCCAATTATTAGGCCATAGGATGTCTTCTAGCTCTAGCCTTGTAGAGAGATGTTTCTTTTTAGAATTTGTAATGCAATAAGATAAGCAATTTCATTATAAGAGACTCTCTTCTGGGAGACTTTAGAATAAAGGAATCCAAGAACAATATTGTTAGTCTTGCTAATTTAGAGAAATAAAGACTCTATAAGCTACAGAATGAATTATGGCCCTTATGTGGCCAGGTCCTGATTAAAGATAAGGATTCTTTTAATAGGGTAATATTGGATATAAGCTTAAATCACAACCACAGACTTGAGACTATTTACATGTAACAGGATTGAAAACTATGGTTAAGAGATTTTGTAATGCATAAATGAGCCCATGTAATAAAACTGTCACAAGCAATTTTGTCATCTTGATCATGCAACATAATAAAATACTTTTGTAGGATCAAAGAATTAGAGTTGGAAGGGACTTTAAAAATGTTTAAAACTAAATACAAAATGAGAAAAAAAACAAAATAGAAAAAGAAAGAGAGAAAAGGAAAACAAAAACAAACAAAACATTGTCATGCACCCAGCAGAACATCAGGAAGTATTCAAAATATGTAACAATAAACTTCCGTTTCCAGAAAGCATATATAATAACATAGGAGATTATATATTAATGATTGACCATATTTGCTTCCTTGTAGGTAATTCATTTGTTCTCTGCTGCACTTTTTATTTTATCCTTTTTTCCCCTTTCATCTCTCCCAAGAAGGCTACAGTACATATGAGTGCATACATATATACACTTATGCTTAACACATTAATGTATATATGTATATGTATGTATATATGTACTCATGCCTAACATACATATTTATACCACTATATATCTCTTTACACACATACATAGATCTTCATCCACACATATACACACACTCATATATGCATATGCATTTACACATATATAGACATGCATCCAAAGCAATATTAATATGGCTGTCATATAATATAGATTTCTCTCTTGATTGAATCTTTAAAGTTTGACTTTGAGATCAATGATTACTAGCTCTGCCTTTTTTTCCTAATTAATTCTATTCCTGATCCTTGTTGTAGTATTTGTATCCTCTAATTTCCTATCCCTGCTAACTCTTCTACTTTAATTGTACTCTTTAACTTGCCTTGCTGTTACTTAACCTCCCTCCATTCATGGATCCTTCCCTTATTTTCTCCCCTCATATTTTTCCTTCATCTTTATCCTGTCCCATTAATTTATACACCTTGTCCCACTGCTGGAAATGTACATACTATACCCTATCTTATCCTATTCCCTCCCTCTTTATTTCTTTATAGATTAAGGAAGGCACTATACTTTTCATGGTCTACATATATGTATTATTCCTTATTCAACTCATTCCTGATATAAGTAGGTTTTTTAGGGATACCAATTCTCCTCTCCTTTCTAATGTCTCCAAGTTGGTCCTTCCTCTGCAGTTTATATGTACAGCATAATTACTACTTTTACCTTTTCCTAGATCATTTTCATTTTTAGAGTCAGATCAAACTCAGACCTGCCCCCAATCTTTCTTTTGAGTTACCCATCTACCGATATCAACTTTAAATATATGGTATACATTTCCATCTAAAAAACCTTAAAGTTTGTCCTTGATGTGTCTTTTGAAATTAATTTTTGATGTCATCTCTTATATGTTAAATTTCCTGCAAAGTTCAGATTTAATTGAGACAAAGTCTTGAAAATCTGCTAGTTCCTGAATGTCCACTTTTTTTTCATCCACTGTAATGGCTAGTTTTGCTAGATATAATATTTTTGGCTATGGTTCTTTTGATTGCTGATATATGTTATTCCAGGACCTGTAGTATTTTACTGTAGCTGCTGATAAATCCTGTATAATTCTAGTTGTAGCTTCAGCATATTTGAATTGCTTTGTTTGTTTGTTTCTTGTAAAATTTCATTTTTGATCTGGGGGTTTCAAAATTTAGCACTATGGAAGGTACTTTAGAGATCTAGTCCAACCCCCCATTTTACAATTAAGGAAACTAAATCCCAGAAAGTGATTATTATATATTTAGTAACAAAACTAGATTAAAATATAGGTTCTGATTCCAATACTTAGTATAGTGTCTGACTATTTTTCCAAATAGTGGGCACTTTCCAAATATTGACTAACTGACTGACTGTACTGAACTCTGATGGATCCCTACAACAAGATAGGAAAATATGTTCATGGTGATTTAAAAAAATATAGAATTTTTAATTTATGTAATAAAAGAAGCATTTCCGTAACATAGTATGATAAAAAGATGCTAATACATGAAACTGTAAATTTATTATATACTATTTTTATTTCTTTCTTATTTAATAAAGTTATTATGTAAATTTTTACTCCTTTTTTTTCTTCCCTCTCTTCACCCTACCCTACAGATACCTACCATTAGATGGAGTCTATAGGGATCTTGAGCTTACTATTGGTAATATTAATGATGAAGTTAAGAACAGGGTAGGCCCAGAACAGGAAAGAATCTGGGTTACAGTATTCAGTGTAATAAAGTCAACAATATATTTTTCTGTTTTTATTAGTTATTTTCAAAAACTAACTCTTAACTGAGAGGTATTGTGGTATAGAGTAATGCTGTCAGACTCAAAAAGAAACTGATCTCTGTCACATACTGTCTTAGAAGATCACAAATTAACATTATACATCTTATTGCATATTTTTACTTATTGTGTTAAACATTTCACAATTATTTTAAAAATCTGATTTAGACCCTAATCAGGAGTTTTTCAGAAGTCTGATACCTCTGTTGTAATGGTTGACTTGGAGTCAGGAAGACCTGCATTCATTTATCGCTTATGATTGTGTGACCTTGGGGAAATCATTTAATCTCTCATTTCTCCCAAACAACTGTCTAAGACTAAAATGTAGGTTAGTTGATGTTGTACAGAAGTTCTGGGAAAGGGATTTTCTGACATTGATGAAATTATAGGACCAGACATTATTTTCCTCTCCCAAATGAAATGCTAAACTTGGTTGTTTTTGAAAAAATAAATGCACATTTTAGCACCATCCCCTAAACATGGAACTAAGCTAAAGACTGATTCCAAAAACCCTTGCTTCTCTAAGACAGTTATGTGTAGGATTTTGGTCTTAGTGATATATGTCTTCCTTCAAGACTGTCCTTGATCACTTGTATTTTGATTTCACCTGGACAAAAATATTTTTGTATGACTAAGTAAGAATAGTGAAAACTTACCAGGATATATCAGTAGTCTTGTTTGGGGAGGGAATGTCATAGGTAAAAAGATAGAGTAGATAGCAAAAAAAAATACATGAAGGAAAACTAAAATGTGTTCAAAAAACAAAAGTAAAAGCTATTTTTTGGGATATACATCTGAGCACATAAATATCTATTGTATACATGTAACATATATGATACTTTCAAGTATGTAAAATATGGTAAATATAGAATGTACAGTAATATATTTGCTATAGATTGAATCTAAAATAGATTCTATTCTAGTCTGATTTATTGTTGCTTGATGTGATGACTAATTGAAGCATTAAGTCTCAACATGGTTTTGTGACTTATTCAAGTCAGACAAATGTGTAGCAGAAGACTAAACTGAGGCTTTTGACTTCCAAATGAATGAAAAAAACCCTTATTTATTAAGGATTTACTATGTGGCAAGTACTGTGAGAGAACTTTGGGACAGCAAAAGAAAATGTAAGATGTTTTTTGCTCACAAGCAACTTGAATTTCTGCTGGGGGGAACAGTACATAAAAGAAAATTCGGCTGTAGGCAAATGGAAAATTTGGCAATTTCCAAGAATACAGTGGTACTCTTGGAAGCAGGTGGGTGATACAGTTGATATAGCATAGGGCGTGGCCTGAGTTCAAATTGAGCCTCAGGCAATTACTAGATGCATGATCCTGGGCAATTCAATTAAACTCTGTTTACCTCAATTTCCTCATCTGTAAAATAATAGCACCTACCTCCTAGGGTTTTTGTGAGGATCAAATGAGATAATGTCTTCTCAGCACAGTACCTAGCATATAATAGGCAATATATAAAATTAGCTATTATTATTGTAGTGATAAAATTGTTGTCAGGGTCCAAGAGTGTCTGTTATTTTGTCTTATATGAGATGGTGTATTACCAGTCTACATGTTATACTTTTTATTCATATCCCTTAAAGGAAAACATCTATTTTTCCTTCCGGACCAAGATTTTCCTTTCACAGGCAGATCTAGGCAACTATAGCTCTCCATTCTGATCTTCATAGCCACCATACTATTGGCCATCATACGGATATGAATGAGCATAACAGGTTCAGTATATGGTCTCTTCTAGTGTATTCTCTGTCTAAGTTATGCTTTTGGCACATTTGGATTCTGAGACAAAATCTTGCCAAGACATCCTCTATTTCAGGGCTGCCTGTATAAGCTATGTCCTATAGCTCATGCTCCTTGTGCTGCTTGCCATTAACTTCTTCCAACCAAGATTCTTTTCCAAGCTGGTGGAATGAAACAGCTATAGAATTGCCTGTGAGCCATTGGATGGTGTTTGGAAATGATAAAAAAAAAACCCACAGTTGTCTCAGAAATAGCACATGGGAGATATTGGAATCTATTTCTTCTGCTTTTCTAGTCAAAGCCTGAACAATGTAAAAGAGATAGCTTTGGCTAGTTTGAGGTAAAATGTATTCTCCTTAGGTTTTGGCTGAATTTGTGACTCTGAGGATCCCGTTACTTCATATTCTTTCACAAAGAAAAATGGAGGAGTAGCAAGGCCAATGGCTGGACAGAATCAGAGAAGGGCTCATTAGGTCAATGTGAAGGATTAGAAAGGGTCACTATTCCCAATGAATTTTTAAGAAACTGGTATAGTGAGTAGAGTGCTAGCCTTAAAGTTGAGAAGATCTCATACCTCATAAACTTAGTAAGTGTGTGATCCTACACAAGTCACTTTTCCTCTGACTGCTCAGTTTCTTCATCTACAAAATGAAGAAAATAAAAGCATCCTGGGACTGTTGTGAAAATAAAATTATTTAATATATTCAAAGCACTTTGCAAACCTTGAAGTATTATATAAATGTCAGTTACTATTATTAAATGATTTGCCCTCAAATCATGGATATGGGCATATATTTTTTGGAAATTAAGAAATGACAGTTATCTAACAAAAACTATACAAAATGAGAGTGGGGTGATACAGCTGATAATATTTCCATACTTGTAAAAGAGTTCATAACTGAAAGTTGTGGCATGTGGGATGAGAGTAGTATGTGGAAGGCAAGCAAACTGCCCACAGTAAAATGATAGGAACTCAATGTGTTGATAAGCAGTTGAAAACAAAATTTTATTTTTCAGGATCCAAAGAGAGGGGAAAGATATATTTCATTTCATCTACATATGAGAGGTATGCATATAACATTAAAGAGGTATGCATAAAACAAAAAAAGATCAAAAAGGGTCCCAGAATATTGGAAAGACCTCCTTTTCAAAATTTTTGGGAAGACACAAAAAGAGCAAAAGAGTTGTAGCCTTTCTGTTTTCTCATCTTTAGAATTAAGAGTTTGGACTAGAAGCACTATTAGATCCTTCTTAGTCTAGATCTATGATCTTACTAATTATGGTTACTGAAAAGAAGAAATAATCTAAAAACAGAGTGGTTTTTGAAAGTTCTCATTTTCCAAAAGGTATTTGTGCTACTTTCAAGCTCTGGATCTCTAGCTCCTGAGTAGGACTAGATCAACAACAGCTAACTGGGATGAATAAATTAGCAATAATACCAATTATGACTAATCATGATTACTGTACAGAAGTGTTTGCCAGTATTATATGAAGTCCCTTCTTTTGAGAGAACATGGTTCTGATAACGATTGCTATAAATCATAAACTTAGTTCTGTTCCAGTCTTGCTAGGAATTATTATATTTTAAATATTACTTACATCTCACTCGGAAGAACTGGACTCAACACTGTGACAGAGTCACACCAGGCTCCTCTGAGCCTAAAAGATCTAATTATTGAAAGAAAAGATCGTTTTAGTCCTTAGGAACAGGAGGTGTGGAAATGGTGGCTCTGAGAGGTGGAGCCATTTTGTCTAGCCTTGGTCTCCTGAGTTTTTTTTCCTTGATGATTTACTGGGGGCTCAGAGGAGATAGAATATAAACAACAAATTGCTTGGGGACATTGTTATAGAAAGGGCTCATTTCTGGGGAATTCAAGGAGGGTAACAAAAATTTACAACTCTCTAGCAAAAAGCTTTATTTCCTTTAGAAATAAAAGTAATTAAGCATGCTTCTTTCAGTCTATAACCGTGGACTGAAATATTATCAAAGATCCATAGGCACATTTTGACTGGGCAACCTCATATAAGCTTCATAACACATCCAGCAGCAGAAGCCAGCTCATCAGAGAACAAATCCAGCAGCAAGTGACAATAGCTGAGAAATAGTAAATGACAGAATTTGAGAAAGAGAAGAATAGTCTTTTATCACTTTTCTTTACTATTTCCCAATTACACTTTTGAATTTTTCTCAATTATATGTGATTAAACAATTTTTAGCATTTTATTGAAATATTGAGTTCCAAGTTCTCTCTCTCATTCCCCACTTCTCTTAAGAAAGCAAGTGATTTGATATATATCATATATGTGGAGTCATCAACACATTTTTTCATTTTAGACATTTTGCAAAAGGAATCAGATCCAAATGTCTGCTTTCCAAGAAAAATAAAGTTTAAAAAGTATGTTTTGATCAGTATTTAGACTCCATCAGTTCTTTCTCTGGAGGTGGATAGCATTTTTCATCATCAGTCCTTTGGAATTATCTTGACTTGTTGTATTAATGAAAATAGCTAGTCATCATCTAATATTGCTGTTACTGTGAATGATGTTCTGGTTCTGTTAACTTCAATGAGGCTCAGTTCATATAAATCTTCCCAGGATTTTTAGTTCCTAAGACTAAAATTATCATCTCTTTCAATAATTAGATCTTTAATAATTAGGCTCAGAGGAGCCTGTTGCGAATCTATCACAGTGTTGGGCAAAGCACCAGAGTCCTAAACCTAGTATCAGCAAATGACTCCTTGTAATTTCTCCTGATCAGTTGTCTAACTCTTCTTACTGTCTCTGAGCTGAGAACTTCCAAAGGTACTACAGCTATTGTTGTAGCTACCTCTAAGACCTCCTGATGGCATTGCTGTGCCAGGCTTGTACTGCACTCCAGACTCAACCACCACCCTTTCCTGCCAATTGCCTAAATTGCCAATTCCTAAATTGGAAATTTGCCTTTTAAAAAAATCTGCTGCTTCAGAAATTGATTTCAGGCATTATTTTAATATTGTTTGGAGGGGAGTTTGGGGGAGTTTGAAGGAATTCCTGCTTCTACTCCTCCTTCTTGGCTCTATTATCCTCAATTACATTTTAATCTCAAGAACATTTTTTCCAACCACATTCACTCCTTCTTTAGTTACATTTTCCCCAATCCTCTTTAATATTTGGATTGGGGTGAGTACATTCTTTTCAATGTCCATCATGCTACTGGCAATCAACTTCCAAAGTTATGAAAATAGTTTGGAAAAGGAGATATGTAGCAAAATGGGGGAGAGAAAAGCAAAAATAATGATCTTTGCCTTATATTCCCATATTCCTGCTGCATCCTGGCCTTACCTATACTTTTCAAATTTAAATCTTTCTCTGTAATTCTAACTTATTATCCCTAGTTCTGCCTTGCTACTTTTCTTGTCTTTTGAAAAATGTGGTTATCATCAAGGAAATTTTTTTTAATCTGCTGCCTTCTTTTGGGGTCTGCAAGCAGATGTGTAGATAATTAAATTAACCCATTAATGCTTCTAGTCCAAGTATTTCTTGAATATCTTATCTAATTTTTCTTTTATTTAAATTGCTCTTTTAGATTTTTTATAGTAGTATTATATTGCTTTTGCTTCTCTCTCAATTCTCACTCCAATATTCTCCATTACATTTCCATCATTATGTTACTGGAATTCCTTGTATTCTTAAAATAAAATGTCATGCTGCTGAGCTTGAAAAGATCTTTTTCTTAAAAATCTTATCAAGAGTAACATTCTATGAAGTCTTAAAAATACATAAGATAAAATATGCCTCTTTGCATTAAGATCTCCAATCAGTTCATCCTGTTATTATTTATACTTTGTGTAGTTATGTAATGACATTGAAATGAAGGGTTCTCATTTTTGGCTGTCTTGAATATTGTCAACTCTGAATTACTTGCCTTCTCTTCTGTTATTTCTCTTTCCATGTTATGTTTACTAATCTTTGTTATACCAGACTTAGCAGATATATGTGGACAATTTTCTCTTTTCCCCTCAATTTTTGCAATAGAATGCTTTCTTTAACAGATTCAAAAGACTCCAGGCTTTTTAAAATTGCCTCTTCTTAGCTGTACTCATTTTCTGACCATGAGTCTATTATCCTTATATTTTATGATATTGCCTAGAAAGCCAAATGTTTCTCATTAGACACTATCTTCTTAGTCAGCGGGTTCATTTCTCAAATATGCTTTTCTCTTCTCAGTCCCTTCCTTTCAATCAGCAGAAATAACAAAAACACTACTTAAGTTCCAAAGATCTTCCATGTTTCAATCAATCATTCCCATTGATTGTACCACTTAACATGTATCATGTTAAGTAAAGAAAGAGTCTCTGCCCCGAAGCTGCTTACAATCTATGGGACACATAAAAGTATGGCACTAAGAAATATGAGTGAAGCAGGAAAAGTCTCATGTAGAATCATTTGACCTGAACTTTGAAGGAAACTAGAAACTCTAAGGAGCAGAAGTGAGGAGGAAGTGATTTCCAAGCAAGAAAGAAAAATTTCAAAAGCATGAAGGAATGGTATGTGTGGAACAGTGACAAGAATCAGTTAGAGTGAAACATAGAGTACCTAAAGTAAAGGAGTGGAGAATAAACTTGCTAATATAGATTGGAGCCAGGTTGTGAAGAACTTTAGGTGCTTTTTGTTCAGTTTCTACTTTACCAGTAGTCCTATAAAGAACCCTGAGCCATGTGTTAACAATATCTTTTCTGCCTGTATGCATTGGACCTTATGTAACAGTGACAATGAAGAATGAAGAGGTATTTTGCTGAGGTGGACAGAGGATCTCAAGTAAAAATTGTATTTTGGTCTTACAAAATATTTGTCTAAAATTTTTTATATTTTATTGTTGTTGTTTTATTCTTTTTTCATGAAAACGCTTGAAAAGCATTTATTTTCGCTCCCTACTTCTTCATTCCCCATAAGGAAACTCTTACCCAAACTTTTTAAAAAACAAATATGTATAGTCAAGCAAAGTTTAAAAATGCATAGTTTGCTTCTTAAGTCCATTACCCCTCTATCAAAAAGCAGATAGCATGCTTCATCTTTGTTCATTTAGAATTATAGTTATTATTTAATTTTATTTGTTTTGATTTTCAAAACTGTTTTTCTTTATAATTTTGTAATCATGGTTTAAATTGTATTTTTTTTGGTTCTATTCATTAAATTCTGCATCAGTTCATATAGGTCTTCCCAGTTTCCCCTAAAAGTATCCATTTTGTTATGTTTTTTCATACACAATAATACTGTTTATTCATATACCATAATTTGTTCAGCCATTCATCAATTTATAGGCATACATTTAGGGCTCATTTTTCTACTACAAAAGAGGTTTGAAATATTTTTGTGCATATGTGTTCTTTTCCTCTTTCTTTGATCTCTTTGGCATATAGATCTCATCAGTGGGTGAATTTAGTGAGTTTAGTGAATTTTGGTATATATTTCTAAATTGTTTTCCAGAATGGTTAGACTATTTCACATCCCCACTAAAAGTTTCTCAATTAGTTGTCATTTTATTTTTTGCTAAAATATATCAGGAATTCACTTAAATTTATAATAATAAATAAACGGACAAAGGAAATGAAAAAGCAGTTTTCAAAGGAAGAATTCAATCTAACAATAGCTATATGAAAAAAAATTCTCCCTATCATTAATAATCAGGGAAACACTAACTGAAGCAACTATGAGCTTCTTTTTCTTTCTTTCTTTCTTTCTTTCTTTTTTTTCTTTTTTTACAACCATCAGATTAGCAAAGATGACAAAAATAAAATGACAACTATTTGCCTGCTGCAAAGATTTTTCTCCCAGTTATTTGTTTGTTTTTTAATTTCAATTGCATTGATTTTATTTGGCAAAATGTCTTCAGTTTTATACAAATAGAACTTTCTATTTTATCTTTTGTGATCCTCATTATCTCTTATTTGGTCATAATTCTTTTCCTAGTCATAGATTTTAAAGGTTTTCCTGGCTCCTTTAATTTGCATGTCAGCTTTTATGTCAGTCATATATCCATTTGGAGTTTATTTTGGCATATAGCATGAGATATTGATTTATACCTAGTTTCTACCAGACTACTTTCCAGTTTTCCCTGCAGAGTTTTTTGAAGAGTGACTTCTTGCCCCAAGAACTGTGGTTTTAGATTTATTGTACTACCCTATTGTGTCTGATTGTTTCTGTATGTTGTTTACATAATCTGTTCTAACAGTAAACTCCTCTATTTGGAAAAAAAAAACCTCATTAAATCATTTCAGTGATTACTGCTTTGTAGTCTAATTTGAGTTCTGGTACTACTATTTATTTTTTCCACTTTAAAAAATTACCTTTGACATTCTTCACTTATTTCTCCATGTTATTTCATTTATAATTTTATAAAGTAATCCTTTGATTATTTCATTGATAAAATACTGGAAAAGTACCTTAACTAATGTACCATTGTTATTATATTGACTTCACCTACCTGTGGGCAACTAATATTCCTTCAGTTATTTATATGCCTTTATTCCTGTAAAAACTGTTTTGTTATTTTAATTATATAGTCCTAATATGTGTTTGGGAAGATTGATTCTGAAATAAATCATATTTTCTATAACATTTCCATAATAATATAACAGCATTAATTCATATAATATGTTAATATAGAATAATTTTGTATATATCTGTGCATTTTATATATAGAAACTTTTATATATGTTGTGTTTGTTTTCTATGCTACAATTTAGTTGTTTGTTTTAACTAATTAAGCAATAATTTGATGAAGTAATTTTTGTTGACTTTTTTAGGATTCTCTTTTCCTGTACTTATTCCTTTTATTTCTGTTTCTTGTCTTATTGATATAGTTGACATTTCTAGCAACATTTAAAATGTAGTTATGATAAAGGATACCTTTTCTCCTGATCTTTTTGGAGAGGACTATGACTTTTCTTTGTTACATAAAAGTTTGTTCTTCATATTAGATAGATATTCATTTTATTGTCCCAAAATACCACTTACCATATTAAAGAAAAATAAAATTAATTTTTATGTTATCTAGTGTTTTTTTTCATCTGTTTGTTTCTGTTTTTACAAATATAGGTTTTGATTTTGTCAAAAGTCTTTTGGTATCCATTGTTTATAATGTTGTGTATTAAAAAAGTTTTTCTTTTTAATTGTTGTTGCTAATATCATCTTTTTTGTGATTTTATTTCTTTATATTAAGTCAGTCCTTTGTTGTTGATATTAATATAGCCTGGTAATTACATGTTTTTTTTTAATATACTACTATAGCCTCTTCATTGATATTTTATTCAAAATGTTTGCTTTCATGTTTATAAAGGTTTTTGGCCTATTGTTTCTCTGTTTTTGATGCATATATCAAAGCCATATTTTATCACAGAAAGGGGTGGGAAGGGTATCTTATTTTCCAGTTTTTTTCAAACAATTTATGTAATAGTAAAATGAATTTTTCATTGAATTTTTGATAAATTCACTTGCAAATTCATCAGGTCCTAGAGGTTATTTTTTCCTTTAAATCAGGGGTTCCAAATTACTTATTCAGATTCCTTTTCTGAGAATGAATTATTTAAATAATTTTTTTCAGTTTTTATTTATATAAAAATATTAATCTGTTTCATCTGAATCATCATTATTATTTGCATAAAAGTGAAGACAAGATTTTTTTATTTTACAGTTTTATTTGTTTATATATTATAAATATATTTAAATTATTTGTTATATAACATAGTTTTACACAATATATTTTATAACAATTTTATTTATGTCTTTAATTTTCATGAATTTTCTTTTTTAATGCAACAATTTGGTTTCTTAGTCTTTTTTAAAAGAAACTAACTAGCTGTTTATCTCCTTTGCTAGCTAAACAAAAAGCAGAGCTCCTAGTTTTATTTGTTTATTCAATGGAGTTACTTTTTGCTTTCAATTTTATTGTGATTTTCAAAATTTTTACTTTAGTGTTCAAATATGAATTTTTAGCTTTTTAATATTTTTAAAAGTTAAGTGACCAATTAATTAATTTGTTCTTTATAGTTTTTTTTTTAAAATCAAAATATTTAGAGATACAGAATTTCCCCTCAGGACTGCTTTATCTACATGTTAAGAGTTTTGGTATTCTGTCTTATCATTATCATTTTCTTTGATGGAAGTTTCTATAGTTTTTAATCATCTCTTCTCTCACTCATCAATTCCTTTAGTACTAAGTAATTCAACATTTTGTTATGTTCTTGTTGGTTTTCTGGAGGTCTTGGGACCAAACTTCGTTTCATTAGAGTAAGTAATCATCACGAGAATAGCCAGATGTTAAAGTCCAAATTTTTTATTGTGTCCTTGCCTGGGGCCCGGGCTAGCTTGGTCTCAGTGGAGGAAATGCAGGAGGATAGGCCAGCAACCACAGTGGTGTGAGATGGAGTGAATCTGTCTGGCTGAGTTTGTCCCACTTTATATGTTGTATACTGAATATAAAACAATCATTATATCACCAGGGAACCATTATTTGATGTAAAATTAATTCAATAATACTGAACTAGAGAACTATTAATCACCATGTTAAACTAGATAACCATTGTCTTATCAATTCCACTGATTTAACACCTTATAAGAATCCTTGTTTCAAGTACAGAGTTCTGACCCATAAAAATATTTAATTATTTCTTCAAAGGTTTTTACTGATATATCTTAATATGCATATATAAATACACATTTATGTTATTGTAATCCCTGAATAGTGTGTGTGCAATATCTTTATTTTATTAATCTTTTTTTGGGTTAGGCTTTTATGCTTTAATATATGTTCAAATTTTCTAAAGGTTCTATGCATAGCTGAAAAATATGCAAACTCTTTTCCCATTTAATAATCATCAGAGTTGTATGCCTCTAATTTTTAAAAAAGTTACACTTAGGTCCTTTCTTCTTGTTTATCTTTTTTGTTAGATTTGCTCAGGTTACCACCCCTCCCCATTATAATTTTACTATTTATCCTTGCCATTTAATTATCTTCCCTTTAAATATTCAGATACTAAACTTTTTGGTACATGTATTAAGCATTGATATAGATTCATTTAAGCAGAATGTAGTATCCCTTATTATTTCTTTTAATTGTATTAATATTTATTGTAGTCTTAGCTGAAATCATTATCGAGTGTAATAGATTCTGCTCCAGTCCCTCTTTTGTAAATGTTTATGATTCTTTACATTTCAAATGTGTTGCTTATAAAAAGCATATTATTGGATTTTGCTATTTGTCCATTTTTCTGTTCTCTTTTATTTTATGAGTGAGTTGTTTATATTTATGTTTATGGTTAGGATTTTAATTTCTATTTCTTTCTCTTCTCTTCTTTTATATTTTATCTACTCTTACCCTCATTCCTTTGTTTTTCAAACTTGAAGGGGGTAAGGAAATTTATAAATAATTATAATTTTGAACTTTGAATAGGATGTTTATAGGAGCTCTTTATGGTGGCAAATAACTGAAAATTGAAGGGATTCCCATCAATAAAGGAATAGCTGACCAAGTTGTGGTGTATTCTTGTGATAGAATACTAACGTGTTGTAAGAAAAGATGAGCTCAATGATATTAAAAGGTGTGGAAAGACTTGCATGAAAAGATGAAAAATGAAGTGAGAAGAACCCAGAGAACATTGTATACAGTAACAGCAATATTGTGTTAAGAATGACTTTGAGTGACTAAAAAATGTTGTCTATTATAAATGTACACATTAAAAATAAAGGATTTATGAAGAAAGATGCTATTTATATCCAGAAAAGAGTTGATAAATAGAAATATGTATAGAATAGTTTTACATACATATGTGTTTAAGGCCATATATCTATTTATATCTATTTCTGTCTAATGGTAGCCATCTCTAAGACTGGTGGGGAGGGGGAAGAAGAAAAAAAGATACACACACATAAACACACACATATGTATGACAACTTTGTTGTATGTTTGGAGAGAAAAACAAGTATATAGTAGTTGTGCAGTTTCACAAACAAACATTTTTAAAAAATTGTACTGTTATGGAAATCCTTTTTTTGCTTGATGAACATAAAATAAATTTGTAATATAAAAAAGAAAAAAAGAATCTCTCAATAGGTGGTAGTTGTTGGTATTGGTAGTGGCAGAAGTGGTGGGTCTCTTCTTCTCAAAGGTTGCTTCACTGATGTTAAACTATAGGTACTAAACTGGAAGCAAAGCAAATGTTCTGGGAGTTGCTGCTATTTCTGGGACTCTTGGGCCTAATGTTTAATTTATTTTCACTGGGGGTTTTATAGGATTATAGCCATTAAGATGATGGCATCGATGTATTTTACCATGGATAGATAACCTTTAATTTCCCCCAGTATGTCTTGATGATTCAACTTGGCTGGCTTATCTGTACTAACAATGATAGTTGGTGTTTTTGCTAACAGGCCATGAAGAAAGATCTTAGAAACTGGAAGTAACTAAGTGGATTTTGTACTAATAACATGCTACTATCCTTCACAAAGAAACTCATCTTAAAAGGAGGCAAGTAGATAATACTCTCACCTACTTTTTCATTTATTTGTTTTTATTAAAAACATAATTAGCAAAACAAGCATTCAAACAAGCAAAGAAAACTAAAACTTTAAATTATAAATAAAACTACAGACCCAAACTACTTGAACTGTTAGCAAGAACCCCAAATGAATGTGTATGTTGATTTGAAATAAGTAATGTAATGCCAGAGAAACTGAGGCAAGATAGAGTTAGAGAGTTTTTAATATTTTATTTAGATTTCTGAGAGGGAGAAATTGTGCTGGGGGCTTATTGCCCTCAGGGCTGATGTCTCAAAGCGTCCAACAGTGAATGTGAGTTCTCAATGAAATATATACACATAGTTCCAAACTCAAGTACACAAAGGGGGGTGGAGTTCAAACTCTGGTGAGTGGGAATCCCCAGACAGGGACCATCAATTTTGTTTGACAGGTTGGGGGTAGGACCATAAATTCTTACAAATTTGGAGGATTTAGGAGGGGTCCAACTGGAGCCAGGAAGTCTGAAAGTTAGAGATACCAATTAATTAGGTATCTGAAATAGGAAATCTGGAGTTTTATTTTTTTTGGAATGTCAGATCTCCAAAGCCCTAATTATCTCAGTTCTAATGAGCACAAAAGGGGGGTTGTAACCAGGGGGATTGAGGCAGAACAATTAGGGAAACTGAGGCAGAACAATTTAGGGAAACTGAGGCAGGACAATTAGGGAACTGTGGCACAACAATAATAATGTCATCTCATTCTCATTTGCTTATTTTGAAAGTTGTTTGGATCATTTCTTTTCTAAAGATATTATAAGATTAAGTTGCTAGAGAGATGGTGTGCATATTGTTCAAATTCTTTTTTGTTAAATGTTGTGCCTATTCCCCTTCCCAAGAGAACTTCCAGGGAAGCGTCTCACTTTTGAGACATTTCTTGGGTTAAGTACTCATTCAAAGACATAGCTTATCTGTTCCTTACTGAAGTGTTTATTTTTTATTTTTAAAACTTTCATTACAACACTTTTGTGTAAGAAAAATAAGAATAAAATTAATTTATAAAGAAACAATTTTCTCAGCTAAAATGCTGAAGAGAGATCCAAATTAGGAAATTTGGAAATACAAATACCCTATAGGGAGTGGTATCTAGAGGGCCTGTTTGAAACTGAGAAATGACTGAAAGAATATGACTTTAGGGCATTATGGTTCATAAGTTCATTTGCATATGATTATTTTTAGAATAAAAAAATTGTAACTTACAAAGTTGTGAAGCAATTAACTCTTTGGAGACAATGGGATGATTAAATAAAGACATTTTGGTTCAAAAACAACAGAAAGATGTATTTCTTGAATTTTATCTCATAACTACCAACAGACTTTGATTTGAGGCACTGAGAGTGAACTAAAAAACCAGCTGTGAAGAAAGTGAGTGTGAAGAAGATAGCAGGAAAATAAGATAATAGGAAGACTTCTGCTACTCTGCTGAGAACCTGCTGATTCCACAAGAGGCATTATTTTGTTGATTGGCTGGAGAAAGACTAGAGCATCTACTGGGAAGCTCATTAGAAAATAGCAGAAAACTGATGCTCTTTGAATTTATTATCCTCCCGATGAATCCAGCTTGAGAGAGGGGAAGCCTTTCTGAGGTGCAAGGTTGCTTTCTAATCTTTGGCCTGAGAGGAAAAAAAGAAAAGGGAAAGAGCAGTCTTTGTATCTCTTTTGCTGAAAGCAGAGGCTATTGGCTGAAAATGGATTCTACCGAGTTTATCTTAATTTCCTTGACAAGCTACCTAAGGAGATTTGCTGTGAGCTCTGCTTTGCTGTAAAAAAGGAAGAAAGGAACAAGTATTTATTAAGTTCCTACTATGTGCCAGGCACTGTGCTATGCACTTTACAAATATTATCTTATTTGATCTCCTTTTTTGGTAATCAAAAGTTTAAAAATACTTTAAAAGGTAGCAAGTCTTCCCAACTCAGTTGGAATCAAGCCAGCAACTGCCTGTGGTTGGAGAGATGGCTCCCAAAGAGACCTCTTCCCACGTAGTATGGTCTGGCACTAGGACCAACTCATTGCTGCTTGGAATACAGCTTCTCACATAGTTTGAATTCTAGTTAAGTTGTCAGGTCTCACATATCACCACATTGCAGTGAAAATGCACCCTTTGTGAGGTAGGTGATAATCTCCATTTTATAGTTTAGAAAACTGAGTTAGACAGAAGGGAGAGTGATTTACCATGATCACACAGCTGCTAAAGTGCCTGTTGATTGAACTCAGGTGTTTCTGCAGTCCAGGCTTAGCATTGTACCACATAGCTGCCTAGCTATCAATTAGCTGATATTTTCTATTATATTGCCCATTTGATGAATATTTGCTGTCAATTATTCTAGAAAACATTTATTAAGCATTTACTATTTGCCAGACAGGGTGCCAAATGATTATTAGAACTTCACAGGTTTTTTTTTTCTTCTTCAGGTGACCATTAATAATATGTGTTGTTTAACCTGTATTAGGTTATTTGCTGTCTATGGGAGAGGGTGGGAGGGAGAGAGGGAGAAAAATTTGGAACGCAAGGTTTTGCAAAGGTGAATGTTGGAAAACTATGTTTGCATGTATTTGGAAAAATAAAAAGCTGTTAACTTTTAAAAAGTGTTTCTTTGAAAATTCCTCATTCACAACTTTTTGCTATTTACCTCAGTGAATCCTGGGAAAATATTTTTTCTTGTTATAGTATTGTATCAGATTGAGGCTATTTCTTTTAGCACTTCAGATTTACTGAAGATTTTTTCCAGTTTTTTTCCCACTTCTCTAGCTGTAATTGAGAATTCAAGGTTATAATTTCCCACAGAAAGCTCTCCTGAATAAAACAGTTATTGTTTCATTACATCTCTTATGCTATGGTGTATCAAGTATCAATTTGGTGTTTGAGGTTTCTGATGTTCTCTTACAATATCTTTACATTTTGTTTTAAGCATTTTTTTAGCTTTTTATTTTCAAAATATATGCATAGTTTTCAACATTCCCCCTTGAAAACCTTGTGTTCCAAATTTTTCCTCCCTCCCTTATCTCCACCCCCTCCCTTAGACAGAAAGTAATTCAATATGTGTTAAACATGTACAATTCTTCTATACATATTTCCCTAATTATTATGCTGGACAAGAAAAATTAGATCAACAAGGAAATAAATGAGAAAAAGAAAAAACAAGCCATCAACAGCAAAAATCACCACATTGTTGAAAAGAGCCACAACCTTCAGAATTGATCATTGCATAATCTTGTTGCTTTGTACAATGTTCTCTTGTTTTTGTTTGTTTGTTTGTTATTTTTGTTTGTTTGTTTTTTTCATTTCACTTAGCATCAGTTCATGTAAGTCTTCCCAGGCCTTTCTGAAATCATCATGCTGATCATTTCTTATAGAATAATAGTATGCCCTAACATTAATATGCTATAAGTTATTCAACCATTCTCCAATTCATGGACATTCATTCATGGTTCATTTACTTGCCACTACAAAAAAGGCTGCTACAAACATTTTTGCACATGTAAGTCCTTCCCCTTTTTTATGATTGACATACAGGTCCAGTAGAGACACTGCTGGATCAAAGAGTATGTACAGTTTGATAGCCTTTGGGCATAGTTCCATATTACTCTCCAGAATAGTTGGATCAGTTCACAACTCCACCAACAATATATTGCTGTTCACTGACTCATTGTTGAGTTTTATTTTGATAAGAGTTGAGCTAAAATATTGCCATTGCTCTTTATGCACTAGGGAGAATGGAAACCATTCAAAAGATGTTTAATTTTAGGAAAATTATGTGATAGAATTGATTAGGGGTAGAATATAACAATTTAACAGTACAGACAGCAGTAGATGAATCCCAGTGAAGAAGATATTGAAAACACTTTTCATAATATAGATAGTTTGGACAAATGTCAACTAATGTCTATATGAGATTGGAAAAATGACAGAGCAATGAATGTTCTTAGTCAATTGCTTGATGCAAAGATACATTCAATTATTCATAAATCGCTAAAGATTGTGAGAATTAATTGTTAAACCTTCTACTCAGAAAGAGGAGTTGGAAAAAAAAAGGTATAAAACACCAGTGGGGCATAAAGTTGGATTGAAAATATCACAAAATTAATGATATAAAGTAAGACTTGAATGGATAGAGTTAGCTAGAAATTGAGATGTTAACTTGCTTCAAGTATTTAAAGTTAAGGTTTTTTCTGAGGGGAGCATCCTTTCCTCTCTGTCTCTTTGAATTTTCTTTGAAATTCTTTGAAGTTCTGGCCAGCCAAAATATTTATAAAAGTAGCAGTATACTGATTAGAAGGAATAGAGGATGATAATGGAAACTCTAACTGGCATTTGCATATGTATCCTGATTACACACCCTGTCACACACACATTCAACCCTCCCTGCCCACCACACACTCACATATGAAGTTCTCCATTGCTGCTTCTCTCTGAGAATTTGTTTAGTTCAATTGTCCTCCCTTGACGCAAATCTCCAAAGTCATTGTGTAGTGCTGTCTTGGCCAAAGAATAAAATGTCTTGAGTGGTTTAACTGCCTTCTAGAGAGGAGAGTGGGGTTAGTGATAGTCTAGAACAGAATTCCATCGGACAGCTCCAAAGTTCTTTGGACAAGGCCAGCTGATGAATATTTTTCTTTTCTCTGCATCAGTGTTTACTTATAACTGGACACTATGTGACAAATAAGAGGCACTGCAAAAATGGTACCTGTCAATTTGTAATGTCAGATCAAATTCTTTCTGCCAATCTAATCCTTTCATGGAAGCCTTCCAGCTTTCTGAAAGTCTCAGTTAAAATCTTAACTTCTGTAAGAAGTCTTTCTTTATCTTGCTTAATGCTAACATCTCTTTATTATCTTGTTAGAATTTTGTAAGGGAGCAGATCTGTCCTGCTTTGATTATACCAATTGTAGGATGGCATGCTCTCTGAGAAAATATTGAGATATGGAGAAGTAGTCAATAGAGGTCTGGCCCTGGAATCACACACTACCTGTGTGACACTTGACAGGTCACTTCTAATTTTCTCCAAAAAATTGAGAATCATTAATTGATTTTATTAGAATAAATTGGGAGAGTTTAATTACAAGAAGCAAATCATCCTGGGAAGCAACAGGATAAAGTAACATTGTGGATCCCCACACCAACCCCAGGTCAAACCAGGCATTATTTAGAAACGGAACAAATAAAGCATAGTGCCAGAGATGTCCAATGGTCACATGCAAGTTTTCCCACGGGGCAGTTGGAGCTTCTTTTAATGTTTACATCTGGTCAAAGTAGTTTGCATTATTCCATTGAGTCCTGGGTCACATTCCTACTCTGACCACCACTATTTGAATGTATTTAGTTGTCTTAGCTTATTTTCATTTGATTATTTTCCTGTTGTCTCTCCCATTAGATAATAAATTTCTTAAGACTAGGGATGTTTTTTTGCCTATCTAACCTTAATCCTAACCCTAATTTAGTGCTTAAGCACAGTGTTTGTACATAGATGCTTAATAGATACTTATTAACTGACTAATTAAACTAAGTTTTTAGTGCCCTCTTGAATGAATCCAATAACCACATGTCACTCTTGACCACAATTGTAATAAAAGATAGTGCTCTGTCTTTGGTTGTGCTCTGCTATTGGTGCTCTTATGCCAAACTTCTATGACCTCTGATGTTAGGTTAAGCGATTTTGTTGTAGGAAAAATTTTTCCCATTGTTTCATTTTTTAGAAAATTTATAATAATAGCCAATATTTATATTGCACTTCAAAGTTTGCAAAATGATTCACACATCTTATATTAATTATTTGATTCCTTTTTGAACCCTTTGAAGTAGATAAATCATTACTTCCCTTTTATAGATGAAGAAATGGAGGCAGGTCCAGGTAAAGTGACTTCCTCCAGGTCATATTGCTAGTAAGGGCCTGAGTTGGACCCCTGATGTCATCCTTTTGAATCTTTGTGATGTTATCTTACTTTCCTTCTACATCTCATATACATAAACATGCTTGAGGTGATTTTCATTAGGTTTTTTTACTTAAGACAATTTTTTCTTGGAAAAAATGAAAGCAAAACACTATTGAATAAGTCACCTATTGGATGAGAAAACTACCTGAAATTTAGGCACTTCCTCTTATTGAGAAAGAAGAAATATAGAAGTAGGGGCAGCTAGGTGGTGCAGTGGATAGAGCACCAGCCCTGAAGTCAGGAGGACCTGAGTTCAAATGTGGCCTCAGACACTTAACACTTCCTAGCTACGTGACCCTGGGCAAGTCA
Organism: Sarcophilus harrisii; assembly: GCF_902635505.1. NCBI lineage: Eukaryota > Metazoa > Chordata > Mammalia > Dasyuromorphia > Dasyuridae > Sarcophilus > Sarcophilus harrisii. Next base: position 362,499,757 of record NC_045429.1, on the reverse strand, counting down.
CTTAACCCCAATTGCCTCAGCAAAAAAAAAAGAAAGAAAGAAAGAAATAGAACTAAAACTCAAGAACTTTTTGCAAAATATGGACTGTCAGAAGATGCTGACCAATGTATACATTAGGAAAAGTGGACATCTGGAAGTGCAAGTGCAGTGGATAGAAGCCACTGCAAGGTTTTCATTATGATAAGTTATATTTCTTCTCAGGAAAGTTGCTCAAGTTTTGTTGGCAAGGAACCACTACACTTCTGAGTAGGATAAACCGCAATGACACTGCCTCAGGGATAGGTGACTGTGATAATGACTCAACATTCTCAAGAGATTCACTTTCAATCCAAGGAGTGGTCAAAAGTTTAAAAAGCCTTATGACATAGTATTGGCATTCTGGAAATGGCTGGGGGATGTAATTGGCTGAGAAGAAAATCTATAGCAATCTTATATTAAATTTTTCTATACAGATTAATATGAAGAGAAAGATACCTCTGAGTTCATGATACCCTTGGAGAGATTGCTTCAGAAATGTGCAGTCAGAACAGTGGAACCAGGAGATATAAACTTGATTGTCCCAAGCAAACAAATGAATCTACAGGTATTGGCAGATGCTATTATGAGAACACCTGATTAGACTTAAAGTGATGAAAAAGCAGATTGGGCAAAATGCACTAATAGACAAAGTTTGAGCAAAAAACTGACTCACTGGGGAATCTCATGCACACCTTTATAATCTGTGCAGGCCCAGTTAGAATGGAGATGCTGAGGAAGTGTTTTGCTCCATGTGTCTGACAGAGAATCAATGACCTTCTATGTCTCCGGTCTTCCTCATAGGTTGAAGTAAGCTCATTGCCAAAGATTCTTATAATTCATTGATATACCTAATTATATCTTAACTCTGAGTCCCTTCCCTTAACAGACACATATCTTTTTAAAATGTGCTATATTTCCAATGAGGGCTTGTCATGTTACATTGTCACAATGGAATTAGATCTCCATGAAAGATGAGTTACAATATGGTTATTTCCCAACTGCTATTCCCCTTGAGGATACACTTTACGATGTACTCTAGACAAAGAGGCAGAAATTTAGGGAGAAATCTAGAATTAATGGCAAGAGAATGGATTTAGGATCTGAGTAGATTCAGTATCTCAATTATTTTAGGATGTAGTATTTGACTGTGATCATCTTATTATTAGGTATCTCAAGCTTTTCCTGGTCACAGCCAGCCCATTATGAAACAGAGTGAGTAAACTGAACCGTTGAACAGAGCAGGAAGTCTACTGATAACATTGTTTCTTCCCACTTTGAGTATTTCTCTCTGCTAATATTACACCATCTCATTTCTTTTCTTGCTTCCACAGTCCAAAGCTCCTATTACTCTATACAGTTGGGGGGAGAGTGAGGGGAACACAACACCTAAGCTCTGTCTTTAAATGTGAACACTGTGTTTAGCTCTGGAGATTAAAAAATACAAAAGCAAAATTCTGGATTATTATTAACAATTGTATAATTTTTTTTTTCTATACTGCTATTGTAACTTGGAAGAACCATATCTTTTTGGTTTTGTTTTGTTTCAGTAGAAAGAAATGTATGAAAATAGTGGGGAACACTTAGATTGATGGTATCAAAAAGAAATAGAAACAGGGACCACTAAACCTTAGGATCTCTGTGGGTTCAGATTCCCTTAAAAACACATTATTAACATATCTACGTGTACCACAATTTTATTTATTTTGTTAAATATTTTAATCTGGTTCAGCAGTACTTTGGAGTGTTGAGCACACTACATCATGCTTGATTTAAGAAGGCCTTAAATGTTTATAAAGTTGAAATCTATCTTTATTTATATATAAGCTCTTCTGTGATCCTTGGAACACAAACCTGGGCTAAAAGCTGGAACATTTGACTCAGAGCAGTTCAGTATAATCCTATTTCATTGAAATGCTGATTGGAGTCCTTTGAAATCCTTATGAGTTTATCCACTCTGGCTGGGAGCTATCAGCACCAGTTTAACAATAGGACTTCCTTATAAGGAACTCAAATTTGTAGATCACACCATACCATCCCAACTTTTTTTTTTTTTGCAGTAACTTTTTTGTGGGGAATGGTGGAAAATGAAGAATAATTATTTGGCATGAATGAAGATTTCAAAGAGGACATCCAAAGATGACCCAAAGTGATCTTTGAGAGAGAATGATAATAATGATACTGCCATAGATAAGTGTTGATATTTAAATAGCATTTTAAAGCTTATGACATTTTTTATATGTATGATCTCAAATTTGAGTTTTACTCTAGTCTTGTGAAGTTAATTCTATAAGTATTTTTATTTCTTTTTGTACTGATCAAGAAACTGAGAGACAGGAAGTAGTAAATTTTCATCTTCAGTCAAGTAAATTTAGAGTAAATACTGTAGTTGACATAGTCTCAGGAAGATTATTACTCTTTTGTCCCTTGCAGCTCTGATAGTATATGAGAACTTTTTCAAAGGAAGCTTCTCTTCGGAATTTGTGATATAGGGAGATAAGCAACTGACCGATGAGAACCTGCTGAAAAATTGCTATTATGAATGAATCTGAGATACATCTTTGCAGTTCTATTAACCTGGGGAAACAAACATCATGTAAGTTAAAGAGTTACTTATGATAAGTATAATACTTATCATATGGCGAGATCTGATTAAAAGGACATGATTCTGTTAGCAGAAAAATACTGGGAATAACTTTAAGTCAGGGTGGAACTAGAGACTACATGTGTGTTAGAAATGATAGTGACATTAGGGGATGAGAATTACAACTATAAGACATTGTAATGTATAAACAGGCCCAGGCCACAGAGCAATTGCCATTATTGTCACCTTAGTCAAGCATCACAAAGTAAAAGAAATCTGTAATATTATAAGGTCATATATTTAGAATCTGAAGGGACCTTAGGGATCATCTAATTCAAACTCTTTATATATGATGAAAATGAGTTTCAGAAATATGGAAAGTAGTCTAAGGTAACATAATTCATAAGTGGCAAAACTAAGGTTTAAAGTTCTGTCCTCTTATTTAAGATTAAGTGTGCTTTCCACCAAACCAATGACTAAACAGGAACAGGGAAGAGCTCATTTGCCCCTCCACCCTCCAATTTCCTTCTACCATTCCTATGATGTTTATGGGATGGGACTAAGTGAATGAAACCTAATATTCTTTGTACTAATGACATCCTAGTATTTTTTTTTGAGGTCATGACATTCTACTCCCTACCCACAAGAGTACTATATAAAACTTTAATATATGTCTTCTGGGAAACCTCTTCATATTTCATTGTGTCATAGAAGTAACCCTGAATTTTCAAAAGCTATGTCAATGGAAAGTGATGAATTGTACTTCTGACATCTAAGGACCAGTTCAGATAAGTTCAGAGAGGCTTATTTTGAGTTTGGATACCAGATGGTGATTTCCAAAAAAATAGACTTTTATTGATGTCTTTGTTTTTAAATCATTTGATTTTCCCCTGTTTCATTTCTTTTTTCCTCTCCCAGAAAGCTGTCCTTTATACAAAATAATTTTTTTTCTGATAAAAAAAGAAGAGAAAAAATCAGCAAAACCAATCAATATCAATGATGAGGTTTTTTTTTGGGGGGGGTGGGGAGCATCTTAATTGGAAATGATTATCTCTGAAGTTAATATGGTACAGAGGAAAGAGGCTTTGGAGTCAGAGGACCAGAGTTCTTGCCTCTATCACTGTCTGTGAAATGTTGGACACCTTAATCTTTATGGACCTCATTTTCTCCACCTTAAAATGATGGGTTTGGACTAGATTCCTAGATGTTTCTTCCAGCTGTAAGTGGATAGTCTTAAGTCTTAGAGAGACTGCAGTATGCAGAGGAGAAGTATTCACAAGGGCACAATAATGGATCCTTGAAGTATTGATTTATTTAAGATATATACATTAGTATTCCATTGTAACATTATAAGCTTTCTCTGTTACTTAGTAAGGGAGGTGATAGCAACAGGAAGTTATAGACAGGCAGTTTTAGTTTATTGCAGAGAAAAGCTTTCTGACAATTATAGCTATTTAATAAGTCCTATTTATATAGGAATTTCCTTGTCACTGTAAATGTTCAAGTAGACACTGGATGACTAATTATCAGGGATTCACTCTTTATCAAGAAAGTTATGCTGAATGATCTTCTATGTCTGTTCTAACTGTAGTATTCTATGATTTAAAAATTCAAGTTTGAACAATGCAGTTTACCTTAGGGATTTTCTTGAGTACAAAGGCAAACATGTCTTACATTTGAAGCTGCTAGTGCTCAAAAAATAGAAAAAGATTCTCTTTTGGTGGTAGGAGAATGACTAGCAACCTGCTGCCATTGCTTACTTCAGGGACATTTACAGTGGGGGGAAAAAGAAGTAAAACATACATTTCTGGATCAGCCTTTTAAAAAGTTATCAATCAAATGCACATGGATATCCCCAAATGTCTTCTCTAGCATACCCATGAAAATATCTCCAGTGAAACTTTTTAGAACTTTAAGGAATTATTCCTTCATTTTGTATATGAAAATATGGCAGTAAATGTGTGAAAAATAAGAACTTTTTTCTTTGGGAGCAGCATGCTACAATGAGAAAAATATTAGCTTCAGAGGAATATGGAGACTTTTGACAATTATTGAGCATCTACTGTATGCAGTACACTATCTTTCATAGACAGTGATGAAGGACTAAGATAATTAAAAATTGGTTTCTGTCTTCTTGTACTTACAATTTAATAGAATGATATGCCACACATAAATAATACCATACATAGATAAGGGGGTAGTACTTCTTGAGTTCTAAGGGGGAGAGAATTTACAACTCACTTGTGGGATCAGGAAAGCCTTTACAGAGGAGGTGGCATTTAAACTGGTCTTTTGAGGATGGGTAGGAATTCAATAGGGGGAGTTGAGAGCTTAGAGATAGGGAGAAGATGATTCCAGGCATAATTGCATGAGTAACAGCATAAAGGTGGTTTATTAGTGGGAATTATGGGGGGAAATAAATTTTTCAAATGACTGGAGAATTGAAAGGATTAAAATAAGAATTGAAAGGTAGGGTAGCACTGTATTATGGGGAACATTGAATGCTAAGCAAAGAAATTTGAAGGTTACTTAATGGGAGGTTTTTGAAAGCTTTTGAATAGACAGGTGAATACAGAACATCATCCTGAAGACTATATAGCCTATCAAATAAGATTTAGTGTGATTTAGGGCATTTAGTTGCTAGATCTCCCCTCTAAATTAATTTGCATACACTTTTACATACATCATGTAATATAAATGTATCATTCTTGAATAAATAAGGTGTTTTCTGGTCATTAGTATAAAACACTGTGAATGAAGACTTTGGTGATGAATGTGACTATGTGACTCTACACTATTTTTGTATTGTGGAATCAGATAAAACTTAAATTTTTAGGATAACTTTTCCCAAGGATATAAAATAACATAAATATAAGGATTGCGAATATTCTGCTTAAGAAGGCTAGAAAGGTAATTATATATTACAGAACAATTTCAATCAAGAATAGTGAAAGTGATAAAAATTCTTCAGTGCAAAGAGACAAAATTAAGTTATCCTGAAAAATGTTATCCAGAAAATTCAGTTATATGGAGTACCTTTTCCCCCATCACAAAGGGTAGGTTTGAGGATGCAATAAGATAACACATGTAAAATACTTGCAAATTTTAAAATGATACTTTAAATACATTTTTGTATTGTTATATAGCATAAATTATAACAATAGTAATAACTATTATTGATAGCAGAGCTTTAGAGTTTGCAAAATTTACAAACATCAGTTCATTTTATGACATGATGCTTCACTACCCAGGCAGTGCAAATTAAAAAGTAAGGATTAATGAACGAAGGACTTTTGCAACTTTGAGCACTGTTTTTGGTTATTCAAGGCTGAGACTCTTTCTAATATTTTGTTTTTAAGTCCAAACTAAGTGGACCTTGAAGAAGTTGTTCCTGTAGCTACTTTTGCTTTGGCAACAGATCAATCACAAAAATCCAATTGGCTAAGGGAAGGTGGTATGGAGGATGGAAAGAATAAATGAAAATTCTCAGTGTATAAATGTGTAAGGCAAAGAAATGATATTATGCCTATATAAATATGATGCCATGTTAGAAGGGACATGCATTTCTTATCTGGGACCAAATTCAGTCTTACCGAGTATTTTTTAATTAGTAAGTTCTCTAATGGATCTCCCCCAAAACTTTTGGAGTGGTAGTTCTCAAGTCTTTTTGATTGTGGAAGGACAGAAAGGGAAAGGTGGGTTTTAGGTTTTGACATAAACTGTAAAATTAAGGGTCCTCTCCTAAAGTAGAAAGATAGCAGATTACAGGAGACCAAATGTAGATGATAAAATAAGAGGCTAGTTAGCCTTAGGATCTATGCTAAATTATTGGTTGAATTATATATATTTTTGGATAAGATTTCTAGATTCTGTAATTGGACTAATCTGTGCTCCCTAGTTAATTTAAAAAATTATCTGATTTCATATAAAGTTACTTAAATTCTTTTGGAGAAGTTCAACCTTTGTCTCCAGGTGAACTAAGGAGAAGAGCCACCAGGATGGTCAAAGATCAAGTGTGTCATTTCCAGTCCTCTCATCCCTTAAATACCTCAGTATGATTACATCATTACAGCACACTAAGTCTGTTAGAACTAGAGAACCATTATCTCATTAATCACACTGAGTATGTGCTAACTAAAAGTATCCCTTGTTTCAAGTAGTACACAGGTGGTCACACTCTCCTTGACTTCTCAGGAAGGGAAGTGAGAACACCAAAGGGAAATGGGGAGCCAAACCAGATATTGTCAGAGCGTTTCCACTGGGCTGAAGGGTCTTATACCTTACCCAGAGTTTCCCCATTATCTGTGGCCCTCTACAACAGCAAATCAGCCATTGAGACCCTTGATCCTGGCTCAGTAGCAGACCAGACTAGTGGAGAAGCTCCAGTTCCATCACAGAAAGCAAATTGCCCACCAGAAAACAAAACTGGAGAAAGTTTTCTGAAAAAAGCAGGTGGGGCTCTCTGCTGCTGTGAGCAAGACACCAAGCACAAGGGGTCTCTGTGCTCCAAGTCAAGGTTCAGAGCTGCACAAGAAGCTTTGAACAGTGTCCCCTTTACCCTAGGAGAAGAGCTTGACCATAAAAGTCACAAAATAGGGAGGGAAAAGAGAAAGAAAATGGAAAACAAAAAGGAAAGAATCTTAACCATAGAAAGTTACTATGGTTACAGGGAAGACCAAAACATCAACTCAGATGAGGATAAAAGGCCCATAGTATAAATCTCAAAGAATGACACGAATTGGTCTTCAGCCCAAAGAATTTTCTTGGAACTACTCATAAAATATTTTAAAAGGCAAATAGGAGAGAAGAAAAATTGGGAAAAGAAATGAGAGGTAGGCAAGAGAGAGTTAAGAACTTGGAAAAGGAAGGGCAAAAATGACTGAAGAAAACAATTTCTTAAAATACAAGTGGCCAAATGAAAAAAAATTCAGCAAAGAAATCAATTCCTTGAAAAATACAATTGTCCAAATTAAAAAAGGAAACACTGAAGAAAACGCCTTGAAAAGTACAATCAATTAAATAGAAACTGACATACAAATCACACATTAAAAACTAGGACTGAGTGAATGGCATCTAATGATTCTATGAGACATCAAGAATCAGTCAAACAAACTAAAAAGAATGAAAAAATAGAAGAAAATGTAAAATGCCTCATTGGAAAAACAGTCAACTGGAAAATAGATTCCAGAGAGACTATTTAAAAATTATTGGTCTACTTGAAGGCCATGATTAAAAAAGAGCATGGATAGCATTCTTTAAGAGATCAAGGGAAATTTCCCTGATATACTAGCACCAGAGGATGAAATACTCTTCAAAAGAATCCATTGGCTACCTCTGGAAAGAGATTCCACAAGGAAAACCCCAAGGAACATAGTTGCAAAATTCTGGGACTATAATCTCAAGGAAAAAATATTGCAAACTGCCAGGAGAAAAAACAAAACCTCAATTCATTATGGAGGAACAACATTCAGAATTACCCAGGATCTGGCAACTTCTACAATAAAGGAGAGAAGGCCTTAGAACATCATATTCTGGAAGGCAAAGGACCTGGGAATACAACCAAGAATCAACTACCCAGTGAAATTGAGCATCATCATCTTTCAGGGAAAGAGATGGATCTTCAGTGAAGGAAGGGACTTTCAACCATTTCTATTGAAAAAAACCAGAGGTAAACAGAAAATTTAATCTTTAATAAACACAAGACTCAAGAGAAGCTTAGAAAGGTGAATAGGGAAATATATGTCTATATCTATCTATCTATACATCGATAGACAGAAATGTATATATACACACACATATATACATACATACACACACATATATATTTATAATTTAAAAGTTGAACTTTTTACATCCCTAGAAGGGAAAATATCTATAACTCTTGAAAATTTTGATAATCATAACTATGAACATTAATGAGTTGAACTCTCCCATAAAACAGAAGTGAATAGTAGAATGGTTTAAAAAAACAGAATCTTACAATATTTTGTTCACAAGAAACACATCTGAAAAAAACAGATGCATAGAGAGTAAAGGTAAAAGGTTAGAGCAGAATTTATTATTCTTCTTTCAAAGTAAAAAAAAGCAGAGAGCAATTCTTTATCTACTTTTGTGTTTAATTGTTTTCCTGCAAATTTATTTTATTTGAAGAAACAGAATAAGCAAAAAGAAAAACAGAAAAGTAATACAAAACAAAATGAAACACACACACACACATATATATTAGTAGAAGAAATTATATTCATGAGTGTTCATCTTTGCTTTCTTGTAAATTGTTCTTTTGTTCTCTCCTGTGCATCTTATTTACTTTATTCTTTTTTTCCATCCTTTCATCCCCTTCAAGAAGACTATTATAGTTAAGAAAGGATATATTTATATATCCGTATGTAGATATATACATACACATACATACAACCATATAGGCACATACACATCTCTCTTATCCCCATTAACTCTAAGCAAGCTACAATTAAGAAAAGATATATTTATGTAAAGATATGTAGATATATACATACATAGACTTATGCACACATATACCCCCACATAAATACATGTGTTTCTTATCCCTGCCGACTCTTCCATTAAATTCTGCTCCATAATTTGACTAGTACTTAACCTCCGTTCACTCAGCAATACCTCTATCTTCTTCTTCACTCTTTGTTTCCCCATCCATCTATCCCATCGCTCTTATTCTTTTGTAGATTTTGAAGAGTCCTACTCTTTATGGTATATATGGTGTGTTGTTTATTGAACCCATTCCCAATGTGAATAGGTTTTTAGAACTATGAGTCCTCTTTCCTGCTCTTAATATCACTGGGTCTATTCTTCCTTTGCATCTCATCTGTATAACATGATTGCTATTTTTGCCCTTATTTTGCCAGTCTTTCTTTTGAGCTTACCCTATTGATGTAAATTTAAAACATAAAGTACATATTTCCCATGTAGAAAAAACATAATTTCTCCATGTTTAAACAGTTTGTCCATGTTGAGTTCCTTAAAAATGCTCTTTAATATTGGCTCTTGTATGTTAAATTTTCTGTTAAATTTGAGTTTGGTTGATAGAAAGGCTTGAAAATCTGTGAGTTCATTGAATGTCCATTTTTTTCTCATTAAAAATTAAAAATAATTTTGCTGGTATGATACTTTTGGCCACAGACTTAGTTCTTGTGCTTGTCTGTAGACATGATTCCAAGACCTGTGATATTGCAGCTTTTACTGTAGCTGCTGCTAAGTCTTATACAATTTTAATTGTAGCTCTAGCATCTTTGAGTTTTCTTTCTTGTTTTTGCAAAATTTTCTTTTTGATCTGGGAGTTAGAAAATTTGGCAATAATATTCCTGTTTTCTACAACAGATCTCTTTGAGATGGTGATGGTTGGATTTTTTTCTGTTTCTACTTTCCCCTCATGTTCTTTCACTCCAGGACAATTTTTCTAAGATTTTTCCTGCATTATTATGGCAAGGTTCTCTTTTTGGTTATGACTTTCTGGCAATCCAATTATTCATACATTTTCTCTTCTTGATCTGTTCTCTAGATCTTTTGTTTATCTTATGAGTTGTTTCACATTCTGTTCTATTTTCTCTTTCTTTGTAATATGTTTTGTTATTTCTTAGTCTCTTATAGTTTCACTGGCTTCCTTACCTAATTTTAATTTTCAAAATGTTATTTTCATCTTTGAAACTCTGCACCTCAATTGGTTAATCCCCCCCCATAATTTTAGTTGGTTTTATTTTTTTTCTTTAGTTTTTTTCTCAATATCTAATTGATTTTTGAAATTTTTTTGAGTTTTTTTTTTTTTTTTATAAATTCTTTCTGGACAGGGAGCCATTTACCATAACTCTTTTGGAGTAAAGGCTTTCTTTCTTTCTTTCTTTCTTTCTTTTTTTTTTTTTTTTACTAAAATGCCCTGTTTTGAAGATAGATTCAAGTCTTCCCTGTTCCCATATGTTTTAATAGTGGGGTTCTTTCTTCTTTGATGGTTCATTTTTTAAAATAAGAGGTATTAATGTAAACAACCCTAACTATATGGTGAAGGGATGGTACTCAAGCTTGTCTTCACCTCTCCACTCTGACTAGGAACCTCAAACCAAGATCTCCACCCTCATGCAAGTGACTATAGCTAGCATTGCTCCCTGCCCTGCAGCTTCTGTGTGCTCACCATGTGCTAGTTTCTTCTTGCCCAGACCCCTGTCTCAGCATTAGAGCTGGGTCTGGCATTCCAAGTCAGCCAAGGTTCACTCTGTCTTTTTGGGACTCAAACCCACACTTGACCAAAAAAGACTCCAGCCACAAACAGCTAGCCTCAGGGGTCCTCACTTGATGTTTCTACAGAGCTAGCTCTGAGGTATCTGCACTTCAGACAGGTTGATCTCAGCCTGTGGTCTTTCTTCAGATCTTGCCATGTCTTATCAATAGGATCTCTGTCCTGCTGCAAGTCTTCTTGTTTTTTCACCAGTCTATGTTTGCCTTGAGAAGCAAGTTTGTTCTATTTGTGGGGGAAATTAGAAAAGCTTGAAATTTACCAACCTACTCAGCCATCTTCCAGGATAGCAATTCTTATCTCAGAGAAAGGAAAAGTAAAAATAGGTGTAATTAAAAGATATAGGGAAGAAAACTATATCTTGTTAAAGGTTACCATAGATAACAAAATAGTATCAGTACAAAATGTATATGTACTAAATGGTACAGCATCCAAATTCTTAGAGAAGTTAAGTCAGTTATAGGAAGAAATAGAGAGCAAAACCATACTATTGGGAGACCTCAACCTTTCCTTCTCAGAATTAGGTAAATCTAACCTAAAAATAAACAAGAAACTAGGAAAGATAATAGAATCTTAGAAAATTCAGCTATGATAGACCTATGGAGAAAATTGAATAGGGACAGAAAAGAATATACCTCTTTTTAGCAGTACATGGCACTTACACAAAAATTGACTATAAGAGCATAAAAACCTCACGATTAAATGCAAAAAGGCAGAAATAGTCAATGCTTCCCTTTCAAAACCATAATGCAATAAAATTGCATTCAATAAATGATCAATGATAGAGGAAATTGAATAATTTAATTCTTAAAAATGAGTGGGTCAAACAACCAATCATAGAAACAATCAATAATTTCATCCAAGAGAATCACAACAATGAGATAACACACCAAAATCTGTGGAATCCAGCCAAAGCAGTTCTTAAGAAAAATTTTTATAACTTTAAATAGTTATGTGAATAAAATAAAGAGGAGAACAATGAATTGGACATGCAACTAAAAAAGCCTAGAAAATTAACAAGTTAAAACCCCTGAATTAATTACCACATTTGAAATTCTGAAACTCAAAAGACAGATTAATAAAATTGAATCTAAGAAAATTATTGAATTAATTAATAAAACTAAGAGCTAGTTTTATTAAAAAACCAAATCAACAAAATAGATAAACCTTTGGTTAATCTGATTAGAAAAAGGAAAGGAAAAACCAAATTATCAGCATCAAAAATCAAAAGGTTGAATTTACCATCAAGGAGGAAGAAACTAAAGCAATAATTAAGAACTATTTTGCCCAGCAGTATGTCAAAAAATCTGACTACCTAATAGAAATGGATGAATATTTACAAAAATACAAATTGTCCATATTAACAGAAGAGGAAATAAATTACTTAAATAGTTCCATTTTAGAAAAAAAAAAGAATAATTCATCAATGAACTCCCTAAAAATAACACTCCAGGGCCACATGGATTTACAAATGAATTCTACCAAATATTAAAAGAACAATCAGTTCTAATACTATGTAAACTATTTGGAAAAATAGGGAAAAAAGAAATCCTGTCACATTACTTTTATGACACAAATATGGTATTGATATTTAAATAAGGAAGAGCCAACACAGAGAAAGAAAATTACAGATCAATCTCCCTAAATAATACTGATGCAAAAAAATTTAACAAAGAGATTACAACAATTTAACAGCAAGAAAATACACTATTACCAAAGCTAGTTCAATATCAGTAAAACTATTGCCATAGTTGGCCACATCAATAACAAAACTAACAGAAAATCATATGATAATTTTATAGATGCCAAAAAAGCTTGTGACAAAATACAGCACCCATTCCTATTAAAAACATTAGAGAGTAAAGGGATAAAGGGAGTTTTTTTTTTTTTTTTTTTTTTTTTTTTTTTTAATGATGGGCAGCTAGCATTATTTGCAATAGGGAGAAGCTGAACACATTCACAATAAGATTGGGAATGAAACAAGGATGCCCATTATCATATTATACTAGAAATGTTGGCTTTAGCAATAAGTTAGATGGGCTTTCCCTTGTTGCCTGAGAGGGGGGTTCATGAACAAGAGTCATAACCCCAACCTCTATTGTAGAAGAGGAAAGATGCTGATTTCTAAGGAAGTATAATACTAGAATCTGTATATCTAGTCAAAGGAGAAAGATTTCTTTAGCAGCATTGGCCTAGAAGTTGTTTCACAAGCAGACCAAGAGTGAGAATGTCTAACAATGTATTAGCATTATAATAGTTGACTTTGAAAGAGCACATTTAGGTTTGCAAATGAATATATATATTCATGAAATCGTGTGATCTGGTTCCTGAGCTGTGTGCTTCTTGAGGAAAGAAGAATATTGCCTATATGATTCTTGCAGATAAAAAACTAAAGCCAACATATGAGATGTCAGGAAATTGGAATCATGATTCTCCTTGGTTTACCATAATTTGGTTATTGTATAAGAGCTTCACCTTTTTAGAAGCTCCAAAGCATGTTTACTCTCTTGAAGTGGGGAGGGAGTCAAAATCAAAGCTCCTTAAACTACGTGTTTGATTTGTACACCTATTTTACATACTCAAATATTTAAGGTCATGTAAAACTTTACTGGGTAAAGAGGTGTCACAAGTGGAAAAAAATTAAGAAGCCCTAGTCTAAATCACAATATGGCAGTTCTTTTAAGAACTATATAGAACTCTATAGGAAGAATCTTACTTTAATGTATTGCCCATTTCACAGCTCAAAGTCCTGTTTCTTTCTGAGAGAAGCTTTTAAATTGTTGGGAATTCTTTATGTGTTTTTAAATATCAATTTATGTGATTCCTGTGAATACTTTCTTCTTTTTGCATTTTCTGTGGAGTGAAGTTATATGGTCTTCCTAATCGCTCTACCTGTCTTTTTCTCTTTCACATAGCTGAAAAAAATGATATTCCCAAAGCATCGGACTGACCATGTCACTCACCCGCTTAATGCATTTCAGTAGTTCTTGCTTACTTTTACAATCAAATACAAATCCTTTTATTTGCAGTTTAAAATCCTTCACAGCTTGGCTCCAATGTATATTTCCATCATAGCTGTATATTACTTTCCTTTATGTACTCATGTACAGTTCAGGAAAAAAAAAAAGTTCACCTTATTGACAAGCAAAGGACATTCCACCTCACATTTCTGTTTGCAAAGGCTGTCCCCATATATGGAATACATGCTATTCTCCCCTTTGTCTCTTTAAAGCCAGAACAGTTTCTTTATAAACTCAAATGCCATCTCCTATCTTTCCTACTTCCTTAACTGATAGTGTCTCTTTCCATCAAATTGCCATGTATTTATTTTAGCTAGATGGTACAGTGGATAAAATGCTGGACTTAAGAGTCAGTAAGAGCTCTGTTTGAATCTTGTTGTTTACTACTAGCTGTATGATTCAAATTAGATCATTTTTAACTTTCCATAGCTTCATTTCCTTATCTGTAAAATGGCTGTAATAATAGAGCCTACCTTTAAGGTTGCTGTAAGGATCAAATGACCTAAGATATGCAAAGCATTTTGTAAACTTTGAAATATTATATAAATGCTAGCTATTGTAATTTTAAAAAATATTGCAAATCTCAAAGAACTATATGTATTTCCTATTTTTATTGCTATATTATATTTATAGAAATACACATTATTCTCCTATCATAAAATGGTATATAGTAAGTGTGATATAAATGTTAGCTATTACTCTTTTTTTTTTTACAAAGTTTCTAAAATGTGCACAGTAGAAAGAGGTTATATAAGTCATAAATATGAAGCAGGACAGAAAAAATATATTAAACATGTAAGAATCTACTCAGGGAATAATTTAACAAATGAGATCAATGGATAGTGAAAGAGGTAAGAAAAAGAATGAAAATATATTAACAATACCAGGTAAGAAATATTGTCTAAAATATGAAAGCTTCACAATACTGAGCACCTTTGAAGGCTTAAATATTTGCCTCATATTTATAAAAGTCTATGGCAATTGACTAATATCTGGACCAGGGGAAAAGGAAAAGCTATAAGCATTATATAGCACTGGTGAAATTCCAGGCACTATGCTAAGTGATTTATATATCTCAGTTGATCTTCACAACATTCCCAGGAAGTATATGTCATTATCCCCATCCCAGTGTAGGAAAAAGAGGAAAATAAGGGTTAAGTTACATATCACAGAGTACATAGTAAGTCTCTGAGACCAAATTAAAACTTTGGTTCTTCCTGACCCCAGGCTCTGCGCACTATAGTGCCACCTAGCTGCCCCAAACAGAAAATGACCCCCCCTCCCTTTTTTGGTATATACTAGAATTATTCCTCATTAGTAAGTGGTTAATTGATAAATAAGGTGGAGCCATTGATCATTTTTGATTATTCAAAAGAATGATTGAATTATTCAAATTGTTATCAAATTATTGTAGAGTTAAGTTGTATTTTCTTGATCCCACTTTGGGGTTTTTGTGTCAACGATACTGAAGTGGTTTGCCATTTCCTTCTTCAGTTGAGGAAAATGAAGTAAACAGGATTAATTGATTTGCCCAGGATCACACAGCTAGTAAATTTCTGAGGTAAAATTTGTACCCAGGAAAATTAGTCTTTCTGAATCCAGGCTTACCTACTCTATCCACTGTGCCATGTAGCTGAGAAGAACTCTGTTAAAATATTGCCTATATTGTGTACTAACTATGTGACTGTGGGCAACTCTTTAAATTTTACCTGCCTCAGAAAGCTTCCTAAAATTGATCTTCTCAGTATTGAAGGGTTTCAATCTGTTGCTCTTTCCTCACACTGATAAATAACAGATACTTCAATTATATGCACATCTAAAATGCTTAACCTGAGGCATATTCTTGGATTATTTTGAAAAATAAAACCATTTCTTATGATCAGGATGAATAGGATGACCTCATGAGGAATGTATGAAATATTTGAGAAGGCAAAGAAAGAGAAAAAAAGAATTGGTTAAAGGAAAGTCATAATCCTGTCTAGTAAAAAAAGAATCTGTAAAGCAGTAGGTTTTGAAAGTTTTCAAAGTGCTAACGGTATTTGTGTTGCTTTTATGCCCCAGGTTTCCCTCCACCTCTTAACAAAGGCTGGACCAGCAGCCAGGAGAGATGGAAGTCAGCAGTAATGCGTCTGCCCCCTATCCTTTTTACCCCCCATTAAATGTAACTTGGATACAAAGATGCTTGTGGCTTATCTATGGAATCCTGTCAGTTGAGAGAACCCTAAGACACCTATAGCTATAAAATAACAAGTCTTATGCCTTTCACATCTTGGTATTAATTATTAATATTATTATTTTTGAGGTTCACTTACCAGGCAGCAATGGCTCAAACAAGGTGTCAGATTTACCTTAAGCTTCTAAGTAGAAGCCTTCTAGCAGATCTACCCTTAAAAAAGAAATCCACCTTTTATATTCTGAAAGCTGGAAGTGTGGCTTGTCTAAATCTTATCTCCTGGGTCCATCTGAAATTTGTTAGAAGCCCAAAAGAATCAGAATTAAATACACAGAATTCTGGGGATCTCAGTACAGATAAGATTCAATCCTGGGGGAACTTTTAGGTAATCTTGATTTTCTAATTTGAGCTCTCTGTCAAGAAGTAGGGTTTGCTTTTGAGACAAAGAGTCAGCTAAACCCATGTTTTTGTTCATGGTGCTTTATTGAATCTGCACTGCCGGTTTTAGATGAACGATGAAATGAAACATTGGTTATATCTTAAATGAGCACTGCCTGTCAGGTAAAGGGTTAAGATAATATGAATTATCATAATTTACATATCCTTTTGTCCTCCAAATGTGTCAATTTTATTACTAAACTATCCCAATGGTAAGTCATACCAGATCCAGATGTAGAGAAATGTATAGTATTAACTCAATCAGTCAACAAATATTAATAAAGCACATAAAATGAACCAGGACATTAGGAGCTGCCTCCAACAACTAGGAGCTTTTATAAGTTGTCCTCTCTCCCCCATGTTTCCTATTCTCTGGACTTATATGATCATGACTCAGTTGCCTTCTCACATATTGACCACATTTTCCTATTAATTAGAGAGTTCTTTCTTGAACTTTCAGTTTGTTGAAGGGGCCAAGCAAGGCAATATTCATTTTCTCTCCTGGGCCTGTTTGTTGCCTTCCTTTTTTAGAGTATAAGTTCCTTGAAGGTAAAGAACGTTTTCTTGCTTGAATTTATATCCTCAGCACTTAGCACAATGGCTGGCATATAATAAGCAGTAATAAGTGAGATACAAAGATAAGAAGGAAACAGATTCTGCTCTTGATAACTTTACTGAGGAAAACAATGTGTTCACAAATACTATGTGAGAGCTGAGGGGAAGACAGTTCTAAGGCAAGAGGAAAATTCCTTGATAAACTGGGATGGATTTTAGTAAGAAGCAATCTTTTGGGAGAAATTAAGATTTTGTGAACATAGGATTTTGTTTCTTCACTTGAAGAATTACAGATTGTATGCAGATGTGACATTTTGATTTCTAATAGCCTCTTCTGAGGGACTCTGAATTGAGGTGAATGGTTTTGTAGTTTCCAAGTCCAACTTTGTATGGACTTTGCTCATAACTTTGAAGAAAGTTGATGCTGGGAATACCAAAGGACCAATAGCTGGATGTTTTCTTTCTTTCTTTCTTTCTTTCTTTCTTTCTTTCTTTCTTTCTTTCTTTCTTTCTTTCTTTTTAGGACATTAGATTCAATGTCCCTGAATCTTAGATTCTTCCATAGTTGTGTTGCTTTTATTTTCAGCTTGGGTGAACAAAGATAATGGCAAAAAATGGATGAGCATAGAAACATATATTCATAATTATTGTTCAGTTTTCTCAGTCACATCTGACTCTTCATGATCCCATTTGGGGATTTTCTTGGCAATGGTACTGGAGTGGTTTGCCATTTTCTTTTCCATATATTCATCTAGCTCTTTTCATGTTAAATATGTATATATATGTGTGTATATTCATATACATGCATATATACATACATATGTATGTATATATATAGATCTGTTTCAAAGATTTAATTAACTTTAAATTTATGGAATAAAACAAGCATTTCCATATATATCATATTATGATAAAAAAGATAACTGTGCATGAAACTGAAAATTTATTAGGTTCAACTTTCTATTTCTTTTAAAAATATAATAAAGTTATCATGTAAATTCTTCCCTCTGATTTTTTTTCCTCATCTTCCCTAGAAATGGCTATTATTAGACAAAAGTAGGTATGCATATGTAAAATTATTCTATACACATTTCTATTTATCAATTCTTTCTCTGGATGTAGAGAGAATCTTTCTTCATATGTTCTTTTGAAAATTAAATTAATTTTTAAAATAATAGCTTTTAATTTTCAAAATACATGCAAATATAGTTTTCAACATTTACCCTTGGAAAACCCTATGTTCCATGTTTCCCTCCCTCCCTCCCCTCCAACCCTTTCTCCTAGAAAGCAATCAATCCAACGTATCTTCATAAGTTCTTTACAGTCAATTTTGTTATTTGTAATGGTTAAAATGTCTTATTTATTCAAAGTCATTATTAATATAATATTATTATAACTATATACAATGTTCTCTTGGTTCTGCTGATTTTGTTTTTCATTATTTTGTGAAAATCATTTCATGTTTTTCTTTGATCAATGAAGTTGTAATTTCTTATAGCATAGTAGTATATATCACAACCTGTTCAAACATTCCCCAATTAATGGGAATTACTGTAATTTATAATTTTTTGATACCACAAAGAGAGCATCTATGAACATTTTAGAATATATACATTCCTTTCCTTTTCCCTTTTATCATCTTTGGAAATTGACCTAGTGATGGTATTACTGGGTCAAAGAATATAGGCAGTTTCATAATTCTTTGAGCATAGTTACAGATTGCTTTTCAAAATAGCTGAATCTATCTATCATTGAAAGAGATGCCTATGGGTAATGAAAGGATAATTGATTTGCACAACCAGTGTGTGTGCCAGAAACAGGATTTGAACTCAGTTCTTGCTAGCTTTGAGATCAAAGTTATGTTATTTCTCTACAACAGTTTCCGATGTTAATTTTAGGTATTGTGGTAAGATCTTAGAGACAAAAAGACCTGCTTGATACTCCTATCTCTGACATTCACTTTATTATGTTTAAACCCAACTCTGATCTTCATGGAAACCTTGACCGATTCAACTTCTTACCTAGGTTTTCTCACTCCTCTTTAGATAATTTGATTCTTGCTCTCATGAGCATGCCATATTGATGATGGATTTACTAAAGACATTTGATTAGCTTTGGCCCTACTAAATTTATCCAACAGCCTTACAGTCTTCTAGCAGCAGGTGTGCACCATCATGCCTAAATTTCCTAAAGCTATTAATCTTTATAACCATCTGTGAGGGAGGGAAGCACTATCCAAATTATAGGTTAGAAAGTTTATGTCCAAATACTTTCTACTCAAATTAGATCTAAACAATTGGAAGAATATCAAGTGTTCATGGACAGGACAAGCTAATATAATAAAAATGACAATTCTATTGAAATTAATCTACTTATTCAGTGCCATATCAACCAAACTGTTAAGAAATTACTTTTTTAGAGGTAGAAAAAATAATAAGAAAATTCATCTAGAAAAAAAAAGGTGAAGAATTTCAAGGGAATTAATGAAAAAAAAATACAAATGAAGCTGACTTTGCTGTTTCAGACCTAAAACTTTATTATAAAGCATTGTCATCAAAATAATTTTGTACTGGTTAAGAAATAGAATAGTAGATCAATGGAATAGATTAGATTTGTAAAACACAATAGTCAATGATTACAGTAATATAGTGTTTGATAAACCCAAAGATTACCAAAGTAATCCTATGTTTGGTATTCAAAGCCCTTCATTACCTCATCCCTTCATACCTTCCAGTCTTATTACAGTTAGTCTCTGTCATGTACCCTTTCATCCACTGACACTCCTCTCCCTGGTATTTCACAAGCAAAACACCCTATCTCTTACTTCTACCTATTTGGTTGTCTCCCATAAGTGGAATGCTTTTCCCCCTCATTATCTCTGTTTACTTTCCTAGATTTCCTGGTTTCCTTCAAGACAAACCTAAAATCCCTCTTATTATGGAAGCCATTTTGAATTTCTCAATTCTAGTACTTAATTGTTTTTTCTTCATTGTGTATGTATATGTTTTTGTATATGTACATATACATATATGTGTGTATATATAAACACATACATATGTAATTTATAGCTTATTTATACCTATTTGTTTCCTTGTTGTCTCTTTAGATTTAATTAAATTAATTACCCTTTGAAGGCAGAGACTATAATTTGCCTATTTTTCTACTTCTAGCATTTAGCCCATTACCTGACACATAGTAGGTACTTTAAAATGCTCACTGATTTTCTGACATTAAAGAGATTTAAAATAATATGTAACAGTGCCACCTGTCTCACTATTTTGGGGAAAATATATATTTAAAATAAAATGCTATTTATGTTAACATTGTAATAGGTCATTTATTATTATTTAAAAAATAAATTTAAACAAAATGGTTTAAAATTTTATAATTCATATTTCTATTCAATAGATATAATCCACAAAAAAAAAGTTTATGGGGGCAGGTCTTCATTGTATTTTAACAATGTAAAAGGATTTTTCTGGAGAAAATTGAATGGGAATATAAAGGAATATCCCTTTTTCTCAGTTGTGCATGGCCTGTCCAGGTCAAAAAAACTGACCATTATCAAGGGATTTCGAAATCTCAAAAGCAAATTCAGAAAGAAAGAAATATTAAATATTTACATTTCAGACCATAATGCAAAAAAAAAAAAAATAGATTTAAAAAAGGGACATGAAAATGTGGATTAAAACTAATTTGAAACTAAATAATCTAATCCTAAAAATGGGTCAAAGAACTAATAGAAATACTCAATAATTTCTTTAAATAGAATTATAACAATGAAACAAAATACCAAGGAGTCAAAACAATACTTAAGGGAAAATTTATATCTTTAAATACTTACTCAATAAAATAGAGAACAGATTAATGACTCGGGAATACAGTAAAAACAAAAAAGAAAAAAATTAAAATCACTAATTAAATATGAAACTGGAAATCCTGAAAATTAAATGATAAATTAATAAAATGGAAAGTTAAAAAACTGAACTAATAAATAAAACCAGGAGCTGGTTTTATTAAAAATATATTAAAATATGCTGTAAAGTTACCCATGCATATATCCTGTAAATAAAAGGCTATTAAATTAAAAAATATATATATATATTAAAATAGATAAATCACTGGCTGAATTTATTAAAGCAAGAAAGAAACAAACCAAATTTCCAGTTTCAGAAATGAAAAAGGTAAATTCACTACCAGTGAAGATAAAATAAAAGCAAGTAAGAGCTATTTTGCCCAATTATCTGACAAAAAAAATCTGAAAATCTAAGGACAATGGATGAATATTTATAAACAATATAAATTGTCCAAATTGTCAGAAGAGGAAATAGAATAGTTAAACAAACCTATCTTAAAAATACAAATTGAAGATGCTATTAATAAACTATCTAAGAAAAAATCCCAATGACCAGATAGATTCACAAGTGAATTTTACCAAACATTTGAAGAACAATTAATTCCGATGCTATATAAATTATATGGAAAAATAGGCAAAGTAGGAGTCCTACCAAACAACTTTTGCAACACAAATATCATATTGATGCCTAAACCAGGAAGAGCAAGAATGGAGAAAGAAAACCATTGGCCAATTTCTCTAATGAATGTTAATGCAAAAAAATGTAAATAAAATATTATCAAGGAGGCAATGCCAGTATATCACCAAGATCATATATTTTGATCAAGTGGGATTTATACCAAGAATGCAAGGACGATGAAATAAAGAAAATAACAAAATTCATGTGATTATCTGAATAGATATAAAAAAAATCTTTTGACAAAATGCAACACTCATTCCTATTAAAAACACCACAAAGCACAGGAACAAATGGACTTTTCCTTATAATCCTAAATGGGACCTATTTAAAACTATGATCAATGATAATTTGTATTGGGGAGCTAAAGAATTGTTAACTCAAAATATTGAAAATGAATGTTAAAGAGTTTATAATGGTCTTGAGACCCAAAAAATTGAAAACCACCATAGTGCAGCATAGCTCCAAATTTAGTAATTGGAAGAGTGTTGGTAAAATTCCTTTAGTGTTCAGTAATTTGTGTTTATTAGTTACTTAAGCTATTTCTGTCTATTCCTGGGAAGAGGGACCTCTTTCTCTGCCCCATTCTCCCATCTCCTGCCCTAACTTCCTTCTATGGAAGAAGCTCTACTCTGACCAGACTGTGTCAGTTGATTTAATGAAGAAAATGAACTTTTGCTAATAATTTTAATCCTATGTATATTAAAACTTTGATGCCTCATGGACATGTAGAGCTTCACCAAAATATAACATATTTATGTTCAAAATAGCCACATAAATATTCAGAAATTTAATTATATGTATGCTACTAATAGAACTGGATGAAGGTATGATCCTGCTTTATCTTTTGGGTGGAATTTATTGAAATGATGCCTGAGCATGTTCTGACATTTGAGAGAGCTATTTCTAGTCTTGAAATATGTTTCATACTTGCTTTTCACTCTAGGAACAAAAAAATATATATTACACCCCACCACTATCACTATATAGAATTCTTTACACACCTCCCAGGACTTGTATTATGATTTTATAGTTTATAGTCCCTGAGAGATAAAAATTATTTGGAGCTTATAGAGCAAACAAATCCTGTCTCATCGGGTCTATACTGCCTGAGAAACTCCTACTAAACTTTAGTCTTCTAGAACATAGTACAGGATACAGTGAAATTTTTGGTATCCACAAGAAGCCTCCAGACTTGATATTGCCCCACAAAACTCCTTTCTCTGTGACCTAGATTTTTGAATCATGAAAAATTCTCTGTCTTTATAGAGAATAGTAGGGTTTGATGCCCTTGAACTATGCTCTCAGTTCATAAGCATATACTTCCCATTTCCATATCACTCTATTAGTTCTCTTGTTGTAAGGGGGGGCACAAAAGGAAGAGAGCTCTTTTTAATAATTTTTTTCTAGGAATCTTTATATTTTTCTCTACACACCATATCTTGTTTTTTTTTTTTTTTTTTAAAGAAAATGTTCTCATATGTTCTTATAATCTTGTCTTTTGATTTTGTTTCATTGACTTTCCTTCCTTTTCTGAATTTTGCATTCTATTTTTTGAGAATCTATTTTGAAAAGCATTTCAGTTATCTGTTATAAATTGTCTTCTTCATCTTTTCCTTTGTTTTAATTCTATCTTTTTGTCACTGCCTTGGTGTCTTTACAATAAATATATCTAACTTACTACCAGTACTTTCTTTTCATAGATCTAGTAGTGAATAAGCTCCTGAACTTATTCTCAGTTCTCAGACTTTTAGATTTGAATAAAATCTCAGTCCTCACAGAGTAAAGTTTTGTGTGTGTTTGTGTGTGTGTGTGTGTGTGTGTGTGTGTATGTGTGTGTGTGTGTGTGTGTGTGTGTGTGTGTAGGATGGATTAATGAGATAAAGATACTTTTCCAGACTTGGAAAAGCCATTCTTTCTAGATCTACTATTTTGAGATCTATTTTTCTTTCAATAATTCTCTTTTGTTCCAAGGTTGATCTCAAAGGCTATTCATATTCCAGGGCCCCAATCTACAAAGGGGCTGAGAAGGGATGCTTGGGACACTTCTAACAGTGTCTGCTATCTGTCTGCTATCTTCTCTTGTGAAGTGTTAGATAGTTCTAAACAACATGCTCAAAATATCATTCAGGGAAAAGGAAAAATGAGCACAATAATAGTACCTACTTCTTAGTATCACTGTAAAAAGAAAATGTTTGCAATTTTTGTTTTTGCAAATCTTAAAGCTCCATATAACTACTAGATATTATTTTTTTTATTAATCAATTTAATCTTATATATATAACATTTGTAGTGATTTATATATTGTGTGTCCAAATTGATGGGTAGAGAGGGAAGAGAACTGAGAGTAAGTTCTCCCTTTGGGAACCAGAGATAGAAGATTGCTGCAATTTTTATTTTTAAAAGTTAATGTTTAATCTCCTGCACTAGAATTTGGGGAAACCAGTATTGTTGTAAAGATGTGAGGATCCCTCTAAGATTAAGCAAAAGAAAAACCAACCTGATTCAAATTTAGGAATACCATGGCTTTTTGAGTATGGGGGAACTCTGTGTTGTGGGCAGAAGGAGTATTGCAACTTACTGAATGTTTGGCAGCACCTTATAAATGTAGCTTAGGAGCTTAAGAGTTCCTTGAGGATAAAGCAACTCACAGAGAATTGTACTTGGTGACTAACTTATATATAGCATTGTGAGCAAATTTAGACCGTTGATTGGATTTTAGCATTTGTAGCAGTATCAATGAACCAACACTCAAAACACCAATGCCTTATGTGATGGCACAGAATGAGAAAAGATGGAGAAAGACTTAACTTGAACAGCTTTTGAGTTATCCTATTGAATCATATTTTCTTGTGAACTTCTCTCATCAATGCTGGGTATGAAATAAAAAATATTTTTTTTACACAATTCATATAACAGTAAACCATCATCTACAACAAGTATTCCAAAGTAATTATTTTTGGGGGTGCAATATTTAGACACTATATTAAACACTATGTAAAATTCCTGGAATTTTTACACATTTACATCTTGTGATTTTTGATTTCTCACATAATCCTGCACTGAAATCTAGCCCTATATTAAAGTAAAGATAGAAATTCAAATTCTTTGCTGGGATGCCATTGGGTATTGAGGTTATTTAGAGAAGAAGGAGAAGAAGGAGAAGAAGGAGAAGGAGGAGGAAGAAGAGCAAGAGGAGAAGAACTAAGTATTAAATTTATGATTGCCTAATTTCTCCTTCAAAAAAATTGCAAGAAATGGCTGTTAACACTGAAGCAGTTACTGGGTCAGTTTTGCAGTTGAAGTGGAGGAAGAATGACTGTAACTGGTGAGGGCTGAGCCTAGTGTACCAGGTTAGTTGAGCTAACCCCTGATTTCTTTAAAGACAATTTCTTCCTCTCATGACTTTAGTGCAGGGAGAAGTATATTCTTTCATTTAGGACTTTTATGGTAAATATTATTATTACTCTCATATTTCAGAGGAAGAAACAGAGGTTCACATTCCCATGTGGAAGACAACATGTAAACAACCATGCACATGCAAGATATATACAGAACAAATGGAAGGTATTCTGTAAGGGAAAATATCAATAATAAAGGAATAGGATGGGGGGAAATCCCTTGAAAAAACTGGGATTTTATTTGAGGCTTGAGGGAAGCTAAGAGAATCAGGAGGATAAAGTAAAGAAGGAGAACATTCCAAGGATGAAGAACTGACTAACGGAAATGCACAGAATTTACAGATAGGGTATTGTGTGCAAGGAACATCAAGAAAACTAATATTGCTCTGTTACAAAGTAGAAGTGTGTGATGTGTGAGAAGACTGGAAAAGTAGGAAGAAATCAGATTATAAAGAGGTTTTTTTTTTACCTTTTCTTTCTATTTGAGGGGCAATAGGTATTAAATAATTTATTTAGAATCACACTTCTAGTAGTAAGTGTTCAGTGTCTGAGACCACATGTGAATTCAGTTTCTCCTGACTCCAGGACTGGTGCTCTATCCACTGCTCCATCTAGTTGTCCCCATAAAAAGTTTTAAATGCCAAATGATGGATTTTCTCGTGCTCCTGGAGAGGAGAGGGAATCGCTTGAATATGATGTGTGTATATAGTGGTGAAGTGATATGGTCAGACGTGCTTTAGGGAAATAATTTTGACAGTTGAATGGGTGTTGGATCTGAGTGGGGAGAGATATAAGGTAGGAAAACTAACCAGAAAAGAAGCAAGATACAGACTCCAGAGGAATGTTGCAATTAATGGCAGCTGCCATTTATCTCTAGCTCAGAACTAGGACAGAAGGAAATCATCTGTAGGGGCAATAGGGGTCATCTCATTCAACCTGGCATCCTAGGCTCAGTGTTCATTCATAGCAATAATTCTTTCCCCTGCTTTAGCTGCACTGTTAACTGGAACAGTTGCTGTGCTAGCAACAGCTGCTTTTTCAGAGTCTTTGAACAGCAACAGTAAAAAAAAAAACCCAAAACAAAAAACCTCCAAAACCAAAAAAAAACAAAAAACAACAACAACAAAAAAATAAAAACAAACAAAAAAACCCACTAAGTGCTTGACTCTGCAAAAATTCTGCATGGCTTCAAAATGGCACCAACCCTGTCTTCTATCTCTAGGTTGTAACTTTTTCCCATGGCCTCTTTGTCAACAAACCCAGGAGATTTTACACAGTTCATGCCTTCAGTGACCAAATTCATCTATATGATTACCTTAACATAAGGCCAAATTCCAAAACAGAGTTAACATTCATATTTGATCAGGAAAATTAATAGAGAAAAGAACTCCCCTTCTCTGCTCACCTCTACTTAATAGGGATCCCATTGACTATAATATACACTTTCTTTTATTTTTAATTCATTTTATTTAATCAAATGTTTTCCAATTACATTTTACATTTTTTATATTAATTTAAAAATTTTTGAGTTTCAGAGTCTTTCCCTTCTTATCCCTTCCTTACACCTTGAGAAGGCAAGAGATATGATAATGTAATGCCAGAGAAATTGAGGCAAGACAGAGATCAGGGTTTTTAATATTTTATTAATGTAGCACTTTGACTAATTGGCCGCATGAGACTCTTGTCTCAAAACACCCAGCATCTAGCAATTAATTCCAGAGAGTTTTATAGAGCTCCAACTATTAGGAAAACAAAGGGAAGGGGGAGAAACATCTAGTAAATCATAATTTCAGAAAGGACCATAAATTCTAATAAGTTGGGAGTGAAGAAGGTGGTCAAGCAGGATATAGGAAGTCTGGGCCAGGAAAGATGAGGGTGCCATCTAGGTATTTGAGATAAGCCATCTGGAGTTTTTTGACTCTTTGAAATGTCAGAGTGGCCAGAGCTCCGCAGCCCTAATTACTCAGTCATAATGTCTGGGGGTGGGGGGATAGGATACTAACTCAGGGAAACTGAGATATTATAATTCAGGAAACCTAATGCAGGGAAACTAAGGTATTTCAATAGAAATTGTATACATGCGAAGGTTTGCAAAACATATTTCTGTATTAGTCATGAAAACATAAAAACATAAGAAAACAAAGAAAGTGAAAAAAGCATGCTTCAATCTTCATTCAGAATTTACCAGTATTCAGAATTTACCAGTTCTTTATCTGGAGATGAACAGCATTTTTCAACATGAGTCCTTTGAAATTGATGACAGATATTTTTGTAACAGAAAACATGAAATGCCATTATTAGTTTGTAACAATGGTATATATGAAGTGGTTTTCATCATGCTTGTATTCTCACAAAATAAATTGAGGAAAGGTTACAGATGAGATAGACTACTTTTTTTTTTTGGTAATTTTTTTTGCTACCCAAAAAGAATTTGTATTTTCTCTTTCCTGTAGAAATAAAACTAACTTGTAAAAATTCTCTTAGATACAAGTGGGAGCTAGTTATGAATAGGTTAAATAGTCCCAAAACTTACCCAGAATTTCATGCATAATTCTCCTAACTGACTATAGTTATTAATTTTCTTTGAAATTCTGCTTTGTTCTGCTGGTTTTTATAACCATACTGCCCGCCACAAAAATAAATTACACTTCCACAACTGTAGGTTTTCACATTACTGAATAATCTCTTTCCCCTATCTTTGCTGCCCTAAAACATATGTAGAAACAAATGAAGGGAAGTGAAAATGTGATAATAAAGGATATTCCATAGAGCATGGTGACCAGAAATTCTCTCTTTCCACTAAGGTTAGAACAGGAAGGAAATAAGTTTCATAAATAGATTTAGGTTAAATATAATAAGACTTTTCTAGCAGAGAGAAAGATTATAAAAGTAACATTAGGTGACCTAGGGAATGCTGTGGTGTAGAAAGAGCATTTGATTTGGAGTTGGTGAATCTGACTTTGAGTCTGGCTTTGCTACCCTTGTGGCTTTGAGGAAATCAATGAGCCTCTTTGGGTCTTGATTTCCTTATCTAGAAAATGAATGTAGTTAGACTAGATCAGCTAAAGCCCCTTTTCAGTCCTAAATCAAAAATGAGATTGTAAACTGCTTCTGCTGAATGTGGAAGAAAAGGACAAGGAGGAAAACAAGGTTCTTTTTAAAAAAATAATAACAGCTTTTATATTTTTCCAAATATATGCAAAGGTACTTTTCAACATATACCCTTGTAAAACCTTGTGTTCCAATATTTTTTCCCTCCTTCCCCATTTTCCACTCCCCACTCCCAACAGCAAGTAATTCAATATAGGTTATTAAACATGTGCAATTCTTCTAAACATATTTCCACATTTATTATGCTATAAAATAAAAATCAGATCAAAAAGAAAAAATGAGAAAGAAAAACACAAGCAAGCAAGCAACAACAACAAAAAGAGGTGAAAATATTATATTGTGATCTATATTCACTCCCCATAGTTCTCTCTGGATGCAGATGACTCTCTCCATCACATCTATTGGAATTGCCTTGAATCATCTCATTGTTGAAAAGATCCAAGTCCATCACAATTGATCATGATATAATCTTGTTTCTATGTACAATGTTCTCTTGGTTCTTCTCATTTACTTAGGATCAGTTCATGTAAGTCTTTCCGGGCCTCTCTGAAATCAGCCTGCTGATCATTTCTTATAAAATAATAATATTCCATTATTCATATACCATAACTTATTCAGACATTCCCCAAATGATGGGCATCCACTCAGAGGAAGGTTCTTAATAAAGAAGATGGCAAGAAGGTGCCAGTCACAACAATGAGTGGTTAGAATTATAAGGGTGGGAGGTGAAAGGGGAAAATCTTATGGGCAATTAACTTTTAAGACTTAGAGATAGTGAGGCTGGGATGCCTATGGTTTCTATATCTAGCACAAGGACTGAATTTCATAGGAAAGCAGCAGCAGGAGAGAATTCAGACCTCTGAAACTGATGATATGATGAGGATAAATATTTAATTGATGATCATTTTAAAGTTCCTTTATATACCAGTTACTGTGCTAGATACTGAAGATACATAAATATACATGAAACAGCCCATTCTCAGTAGGAGTTTTACAATTTGTAGAAAAAGAATACAAATATGTAATCAGGTATTTGTCTAGGATTCTTCTCCTTGGAATCTAAGTATTTGCACAAATGTCATCTAGGTGATAAAGTTCATAGAGTACTGGACTGAAGTCAGGGAGACCTGAGTTTAAATTCTTGCTCAAACAAGTCACTTAACCTCTGCTTCAGTTTCCTTACTGACGAAATGATGATAACAAAAACATTTATCTCCCATGGTTGTTATGATGATAAAAAGACATATTTATAAAGCATTTTGCAGGCCTTGAAGTGCACTATAAATGATAGTATTATTAAATTTTCCTTATTAATGAACAAAAATGATTACTCAGTGCTCTGTGCCAATGAAGACAAAATTGGTGAAGAGCTTGGGAAAGAAGAATTGTTTTGTTTTGTGACTTCTTACTTTAAAAGAGGATACATTTATTTCTAGGCTCTCTTCAGGGATATGTTTCTAGAAAGGAAGAAAGATTGGAAAGAGGCCAGCACCTCACATGTGTCCCCATTTCTACATTAAAGATCAGAAAAATCTCTCCTTGTATGAGATGTACTTATTCTCTCTCTTCCCCCTCCCTTATTTCCTCCTCTTCTTTTCTTCCTCCTCTCTCTCTTTTTTCTTTTTCATTTTCTCTTTCTTTGTCATTGTCTCTTTGTCTGTCTGTCTCTCTGTTATCAATATGACTGAATAATTTTGTATAAATGGAAAGCAAAATTGTTGGGGTTGAGGAGTTTTTTATTAATAAAATCACAAGTCCAATACAAAGTAGAAAGATACTGAGGAGGGGGCATTAAATGTTAGACTGCAGACATTTTACTTATCCTGAAAACTATAGGAAGTCACTGATAATTTTTGAGCAATGATATGACATTATTAGATTTGCGCCTTAGGAAGATTATTTTGGTAGCTATATAAAATGTTGTTTGGAAGTGAAAGAGAATGAAGGCAGGAAATTCAGTCAAAAGGTTATTTGAATATTCCAGGCAAGAGGTGATGAAGTCTGAGATAGGGTGATGGCAGTGTGTGTTAGAAAATAAAGATAAACATAAAATATTTTGTGTAAGTAGAATAGAGCAAACTTTGTGTTATATTGGCTAAAAGACAGTATTTTTGTACTAATATGTACAAAGTACTTTACATATATGTTAAATCATCAATTCTTACAAAACCATGACAAGCAAATACTATTATATTCATTTTACATATGAAGAAATTGAATTGAAGAGAAATTTTTTAACTTGCTTAGAGGCATGGGCTAGCAAGTATTTGAGGCAGGATTTGATCTCTGCTATTCCTTAGTTCAACATTCTATAAATTGTAATGCCTAGCTGTCCCAAGTCATGTGGTCATGGACTGAAGATTTAAAAGAGAGATGTAAGAATAAAAAATGATAAAAAGAGTTTTCAATCTAAGTGATTGGGAATATGGTGGTACTACCAGAAGAAATAGGGAATTAGTTAGGTTAGGGGATGAATTCTGTTTTGGACATGTGGAGTTTGAGATATCAGTGAAACAGCTAAGTGGAGATGTCCCATAGGTTAATCAAGACATAGAACTCTGGGAAGGGATTAGGGATGGATATATAGATTGTGAGTTAATCACTAAACTCCTTGAAGAAGATAATCAGGGGGAAAAAGGAAAAAAAGAGGTTCTAGGCTAGAGTTATGATGGACAGCCACACAGGGTGGGTGAGTACTTAGACAGATGGAAAGAGACACAGAATAGATTAGTATCATAGAAAGCCAGGAAGGAGAGAATATCTTGAAGAAGGGGATAGTCAATAATGTTGAATGTTACAGAAAGGTTAAAGAAAATAGTGACTGAGAAAAGGCTATTGGAGTTATTAAAAAGCATTGCTGACCTTTGAGAAATCAGTTTCATTGAACGAGGATAATTAGAAGTAGAATTCTGATAGATGCAGGAACAAATGAGTACTGTATAAATGAACAATACATATAGACTATTATTTCTAATTTTCTATCAGTGAAATAGAAAAAAAAAGATAATATAGGATTACAGAATCAAAGAGGTTTTAGGGATAGGGAAAAAATAAGTTTATACTTAGTTGGTTAATAGGAGAAACCCTTGAGAAAGGAAGTTCATGCTAATTCAAGAAAGTCCTAGAGGAGATAAGAGGGGAAAACCACAAGTGGGAGGATTAGCATTGTCGAATTATCTGAAACTGGAACTAGGCAGAAGAGGAAGGTGGAGATTTAGAGAAGTTTTGAGGCATTAAGTAGGGGATATGAGGAAATTCACAATGGATGCCTTTGGTTGTATCAGCAAAGTGGTTCTCCTTTACTCTCAGAGAGGGTACGGGGCATTGGTATGGGAATAAAGAAAGAGAAAAAGATTTATGGTAGTCATTATTTGAAGCATGAGAGAGAGTCCATCAGAATTGAAAAATAGACCTTGTAGCAATAAGGTCCTAGGTGAGATTAAATAACATAAATTTGGACTGGACAAAGTCTACTTAGTTTCATGACTTTTTTCTGCAACTTTCAGTGACAAGAATAAATTGGATCATGGGAAACAGCTGTTAGTTGTGACCAAGGATTGAGGATTAATAGAGTATAAATGGTTCAAAGTCAAGAGGGCAAAAAATGCAAGGCAGAGGATAAAGCCTTGTAGAACTAGTTTTGTTTTAGGGACAGTCAGTCAACAAGCATTTATTAATCATTTACCATAAGTCTGATAAATGATAAATACAAATAAAGAGAAAAAAACACATCTTCTTCCCTCAAGTGTCTAAATTCTAAAGGGGGAGACAACATGCAAATATCTATTCATGTAAAATACACAAATACACAGATGCAAAAATAAATACAAACATGTGCTCACATGGGTGTATGTATGCTTAGCTTTGTCTTGTATGTATGTACATGCATGTGTGTATGTATACGTATGTAAATGTGTGTATATATGTATGTGCATAAAATAATCTCAAAAGGAAAACTTTAGAGGAAAGGAGGAAGACAAGGAAAAACTCCTATAGAATATGGTACTTGAGTTACATTTGAAAGGAAGAGAGGGAATTTATGAGGCTGAGGTGAGAAGAAGAACATTCTAGTAGTAGATTTGAGAGATTCATGTCTTGTATAAGGAAAAACAAATAGTCCAGTATACCAGGAGGGCATACCACAAGGGTATACCAGAATAGAGTCAGAGAGCAAGTGAAATTCTGTATTCTGTAAAGTTAAAGGAAGATCCTATATCTAATCCTCTTTCTTTATTGCAGACATGAGAAATGATAAAATAGTCCAGTATACCAGAGGTAGGAAATGACCTCTCTGTAAAGGACTGTAAGTGAAAGACAGAAAGCTTTCTATCTGATCCGGGAAGTAATAAGAACCAATAGAGTTTACAGGGTGTGTGTGTGTGTGTGTGTGTGTGTGTGTGTGTGTATGTGTGTGTGTGTGAAGTGGGTCAAATCTTTGTTTTAGAAAATTACCACAATAGCTGGGTAGAGGATGGATTGGAGGAAGCTGAGACTTAGAATAGGAAGACCACTTAGAAAGCTATTGAAATAGTCTGAGTGAGAGGGGATGAGAGTAGCTATGTGAATGGAAAAAAAAGGGAGAAATATGAGACATATTATGGAGATAGAAAGGACACAATTTGGCAATGAATTAGATTTTTGGGGAGAGTGGAACATTAATAAATCTGGTCACTGAGAGCCTTAAAGTGACAACAGTAAAAGTTTGGAAGAAAAGTCAATTTTGGGGAGAAGATAATGAGATTTTTTGGGGACCAGGTTGAGATTTTGAAGGCATGAAAATAAAGCCAGAGTAGTTGTTAGATGGAGTAGAAGAATAGGGAAGGATTGAGGCAAAGAGGTTTACAAAGACAATTTGCAAGTTTTGGAGGTGGGAGTTGGTGGAAGAGAAAAGAATATAGAAATCATGGATTTGAGAGCAGGAATTTCAAAGTTCAAAACTTGGTAGAATAATTTTGGATGATGGAAAAGTCAAGAGGGTAAAGTTTGGAACATTGAGTTGAATACAAAAGAATTATTTTACTTCACATAAAGGACCACTTCTTAATAATGTTAGTATCCAAAAATGAGTTGGTCTTTTTGGGGAGTCTCCACCACTGGAGAGGTTTAAGCAAAAATAGAATGACCACCTTTTCAGGATGTTGTAGATAGAATATGTGATTTGGACTAGATAAAATCATTATACATTCATGAAATGAGAATCCAGTCATACAAATAAAGTCCTTTGTTTGGTATGAACTCCAGAAAGAGCTATTGGAGTTCAGTTAGAAGATATAATGTGGATCAAGAGAACTTTGAAGTAGTCATAAAAGTGCTGATCAAATGGAAACTTTGAAAGGGAACAAGGTCCCTAATTCAACAGGAAGGATTATTGGATCAGAATCTGTTAGTTATGTCTTATCTCTAACTGTCATCCACTGCTGATAACTCCTAGATTCTTTGAACTAGTGTCTTTCTAGATCCTCTATCTGTGTCACACAAAATAGGAGCTCAGGCAGCCAGTGGAATTTCTAATAAATAACTTCCATCGATTTCCTACCACAATTCCATCAGAATTTATCAGATCATCACCTCTGACTGTGGGAGAGCTGGGAAAAATCTTATGCAATATTTCTTCCCCTCCCCCATCATGTGCATAAAATCCCTGAAGGTGCTGAGACCAGAGATGAGAAAATCATCACTGAAGTAAGGAATAGTGAAGCCTCAATTTCTGATAATTCTATAAACATTGTTCCCAAAACGATTGCTACTGCCACAGGAACTTCTAGACTGAGAAGATGGAGAGGATCTTGACTGGGATATTGGTGTTTTACAGTCTTTTAGGGACTATTGCTCCTACAGGTATGAAGTCTTTGAATTGTTCCGGGGCTGGGTCTAGAGCAATGGCATTGAACTTAAATAGAAATAGAGGTCACAAATTGGTGTACATGGAACCCTGTGGGCGGCATATTGATAGTTTTAAAATGTATTATCTATGATTTATTGTATTTTTATTTTATTAAATATTTCCCAATGACATTTTATTTTGGTTCAGATGTGCAAGAGTGACCATGTGTTTGATGCCTGTAGTCTAGAACATGGAACTGGGGGTGGATTGAATTGGTGAAAGAATGGAAGGAAATATACGCCAGAAGGAATGTTTTCATTCCCAATATTTAGAGTCATAGAGTAGGTGAAATTCTGTATTCTGAAAAGTTTAAAGAAAGTCCTATTTCTAATCCTCTTTCTTTCTTACAGACATGAGATCTAAAGTGTTGGTGTTCCCTAAAGAAACATCTGATGCCCATGTCCTCCTAATCCCTCAGATTGAGAAGTCACTGGAAAATTTCACTATTTGCCTGCGTGCCTACACTGACCTCACACGTCACTACAGCCTTTTCTCCTATGCCACCAGAAGCAAAGACAATGAATTACTCCTATATAAGTCCCAAACTGGGGAATATAATCTGTTCATTGGGAATGAAAAGATTTCTTTCAAAGTCATTGATAACCTTTCTTTACCAGTCCATATTTGTGCAAGCTGGGAGTCAGTTTCTGGCATAGTTGAAATGTGGATAAATAATAAACCCCTAGTGAGAAAGGGCCTGAAGAAGGGATATTTGGTGAAAGCAGAGGCAAAGATTATCCTGGGACAAGAGCAAGATTCCTTTGGGGGAAATTTTAGTCAAAAACAGTCTTTTGTGGGAGAAATTGGAGATGTAAACATGTGGGATTATGTACTTTCTCCATCACATATTCATTCTTTGTACAATGGTGAGACCTACAGTGCTAATATCTTAGATTGGGGAGCATTGAATTATGAGATAAAGGGTTATGTGGTCATCAAATCCCCGTTGTGGCCCTGAGTTTCTGAACCATAAATGACTAACAAGTAGATGATTTCTTCCCTAGGAAATTAGATTTTTATGTACCTTGATCTGAGAGTCTTTGTGCTACCCTGTTAAATAATATTAAAGAATTAAAATACTCTTCATTTGGATGCTATGGTATGATAGTAGCAATCCAGTTATTTATAAGTCATTTATGTGAAACCTCAATCACCTGGAGTCTATCCAGAAACCAGATATCCATAAATGCCTCAAATTAACATGGATTCATGCTGCATTGATATACATTACTTATAAGAATCTGGATAAGTTTTTTTTTTTTTTAAATGTGGACATTCACTTCACTGATATTGATCAAAATTTGTCTCTAACTTAGTAAATGATCTTTAAGAGCTTTTATATTCTTCTTGCCATCCCAAATTACTATTTAAATTAACCAGATTATGTCTCTTTGAAGAAATTTGATGTGAGGGGAAAAGTTGTGCACAATCCCAAAGTGGAATGCATTATGGAAGAGGTAGTAGATTTTCTCTCACAAAATGCATGCTGATTAACCTCTGTCCCTGTATGTTGGGGAAGAGTTCCATTTTCAGATATGGGTGGATTGAATTAGCCACTAACGTCTCTTCCAACAATGAGATGCTACCATTCTGAATTTAGCAAAGCCTCTATGGGAAACACAATAAACCAGGGAACATTAGATAAATATAGTGCCTAAGGAGGAATAGATCTAAAATCGATCACCAAATGAATTATGGAAACCTTTCCTTCTCTTTCTTTTCTGTTGGCTTTTGAGAACCAGAGTTATCTCTGTCCAGATGAAAAATCAGGGTACGACTTCAGTAGACAGACAGGGTTCCATATAATATCGGCAGCCAAAATTTGCATAACAAGTCAGATCAATCAGGTATTGTTATGTCCTATTTCATTTTATTATTGAAACAAACTTGGGAGAAGTTCCATTCATATAGAGCTTCAAGTTTTTACAAAATGCTTTCTGTGTTTTCATTTGATCCTCACTCAAAACCCCCGGTGAGTTAACTAGTACAAATATAATCCTACAGATGAAGAAGCTGAGGCATAAAGTAGTTAAGTGGCATGGCTCAAATCACAAAGCTGTTAAATGGTAGATTTGGGGATTTATGGGAATATTTGAGCTAGAGATAAAAGGGAATTCAGGCATTAGCCATTCCAATTATTATTTTACTTGTGAGGAAATTGAGATTTAGAAAAGTTTAAATAACATGCCCATCATCATAGAAGTATCAAGGAGTATTTAGAAAACAGAATAAGGGGCAGAATCCACTCTATGAATCAAAAACCAGTATTTTTTTCACTCTACCCTTACATCCTAAACTTAGTGTATTTTTTGTTGCACAATGTTCTCTTTCCAGGTGAGCTAGAATCATTTCTTATTTGGAAAGAGTGATGTCCCTACTATCTCTCTATCCATGGCAGAGAAGATTCTCCTGCAAGTACATCAATGAACCTGCTCTCTCCAAGGTGGCTAATATTCTCTTAGATGTCAAACCTAATGGTCTTTCAGTCTTCTTTCTAGATCTCTGTGGTTTTTGTTACTAAAATCTATTGAAAACTCATGAGAAGAACTTTGCAAATCTCCTCTCAACACCTTAATGTAAATGTTTCCTCACAGTCTGTCTTTGAATAACTTATCTTCTCTCATACTCTTATCCCTTGACAATTTTACTTACACTGTATCACCAATCATGCCAATGATTTCCAAGTCAATATTTATATTTTTTACATCTCTCCTGAGGTCCTGACCTGTATCTCTAACTGATTTCAGGACATCTTCACCTGTATATTGCACCAGTAGCTCAAATTCACTAAAACATAGGATGTTATCCTTGTACCTAAGCTTATTCTTCATGTCAACTTTATTCAAAACACTAATAATTTGTGGTAGTCTGATTAAAAACTCCCTCCCACATTTATAACCTTGATGTTCTAAATTCTTTACTTTTCTTCAACTCCATATCTAATCATTTATTACACAAACTAAGTTTCTGCCTATTCCCACTACCATTACCTTACTATAATTCCTCTTTACCATTCTTTTGGGTTATTTCAATAGCTTCTTTTTTGGTATTTCTGGTCTCCATTCCTTCATTGCTTCAGTTCATCTTTAATGACATTGTTAAAGTTATATTCTTAGATATTAATTTGGTCATATTTCTTCTCTACTTAAAAATCTAGGTGACTCACTATTACCTCCCCCAAAATGCTCAAACATGGAAGCTTGTTAATGAAGGACTTCTATGATGTGGCTGGCATATTCAGTTTGTTTCTTGGGCATGTGACATTTTCTCTCTCTGTTTTCATTTGTTGATTCTGAATCAGACTTTTAAAATAAGGGTTCTCAAACTAAAGTCCATATTATTACCTTTTTTAAACTTTTAAAAGTATATCAATTGTTTTCATTTGTAATACTAGGTATGTATTTATTTTTGCATTGAAAATATTATTCCAAGAACAGGTCTGTAGGCTTCATTAGGTTGTCAGAGAGACTCATCATAAAACAAAACAAAACAAAACAAAAAATGGTAAAGAACCTTTGCTTTCAAGACCCTAGCAGATACCATCTCCTCTGAAAAAGTCCCTGATCCCACTTCTTGATAAAAAATTTCCCTTTCAGATCTCAGATGACATTTAAAAAAAATTCTCTAATCCAGTAGCCCAGAAACAACTTGACAACCAGGGTGGGGAGTAAAAGGGACTGTTTAGTTTTTATCTTTTTATCACCAATGCTTAACCTAGTGAGTGTTTAATAAATGTTTATTTGCATTATTGTATATTAAAAGCTATGTTGGTATCTTATCTATTCTAGATTATAAATTCTTTGAATAATGAGATCTTCCCTATCCAAATTTATATCTACCTAATGGTTATGAATTTAATTTTCTCACAGTTATTGCTTAGGAAATTTTTGATGTCTTATCTTTGAAATTAACAGTCAGAGCAGTCTTTTTATCTTGCAGACACTCCTGGTTCCTTATTTGTACCTCTATTTTGTACTCATTATATTTCATTTTCATTGATTCCCACTTGTGTACCCTAATAGACTGAATTATCATCAAGAGCATGTATCCTTCCTTCTTTAACTCTCTACCCCAATCCCAAACCCTATCTACAATTCAGTGATTTAAATGTTATGGTGGACATGAGATCTATCAACGAGGATAAGCTATTCACAGGTGCTTGTGTCTTCATCTTATGTTATTTTGGTCTATGTTCTTTCAGAAATCTTCAAGATTTTTTCTGTGTTACAATTCTAGTTTTGTTACTCATCTCCTTCCCCCAACACCTAGAATCTTTCTTTCTAACATTCATTTAAATTTTTTTTTGCGTCCCAAATTCTTTTTTCTCTCTGCTCTCATTCTTCATTGAAAAAGCAATATTATGTCCATTATACATGTAAAGTCATGCAAAACATATTTTCACATTAGTCTTGTTACCAAAAAAAATGAAAAAGTATGCTTCAATCTGTACTCGGAGTCCATCAGTTCTCTTTCTGGAGGAAGATGGCATTTTTATTCATAACTCCTTTGGAATTGATTTTCATCATTGTGTTGATAAGAGTAGGTAAGTCTATCACAGTTTATCACCATCCCAGTGTTATTATGTATATAATGTTCTGGTTCTGCTCATTTCACTTTGCATCAGTTCATATAAATCTCAGGTTTTTTTTTTTAAATCATGCCCTTCATTATTTCTAATATCTCAATAGTTTGTCTTGGCAGCTACACTTCCAAATATTTTATATTGTCTGCATTATGGAATTTCTCTATTTCTTTCTGCTGTTGGTAATATGTAGAAATACTACTGTGTAGAGGGCCAGGAGGTAAGAATTCATTTCAGGTTTTGATATTTACAGCAGCTTGGCTCACTAACTTCTCTTTTCTATATATAATAGCAGAAACATACTTATTGATATATTGATAAGAAGCCTGGCAACTGTAGCAAAATCCAAACTCAACTATATAATGGATCAAACCCAGGACCCAGGACAGGAAAAGCACCCCACAATGCAAGCTAAAGGCATTTGAGAGAAAAGTACTTGAGGACATTGGTATAATAATTTTACTCTGATGTTAATCTCAGCTATTTACATCTCTGTGGAAGTAGCCAAGATCTGGACTTAATCATTTGCATCTCAGTAGATTGTGCTTGTCAGAAAGGATATAGGAATATTAAAGAATGTATTTTGTATCAAGCCTATAAGCATTGAAAGTATATATATATATATATATATATACATATATATATGTCTCTCTGATCAATAAAATTTGAAGAATTCATATTGAATTCTCTTAGCCTGACTCCTGCATAAACACACTCTTATTTCACTACTGAAGCGGAACTTCAATACTATTTTTTGTGGGTTTATTTTGTAGTTTACAACTTTGTTAAAGTTGTTCATTGTTTCACCTAGTTTAATAGTTGATTCTCAAGGGTTCTCTAAGTGTATTTTCATGTCATTTACAAACTGATAGTTTTGTTTCTTATCTATTCTTATTCCTTCAGTGTCTTTTTCTTGTATGATTGCTGTAGTTAGCATTTATAGTACAGTATTGAATAATAGCGGTCATAATGGAGAAGGCTTCTGCCTTTTTCCCATTCTAGCACTGTTTGCTGATGGTTTTGATAGCAATATTCATCATTAAAAAACAAAACAAAACAAAACTCCATATTTTCTGTTTTTTTTAATAGGAATGGGTACTATATTTGTCAAAAGTCTTTTCTGCTACTAGTAATACAATCATATGATTTTTGGTGATTTTATTATTGATTTGGTCAATTATATTGAAAGTTTTCCTAATATTGAACCAGCTCTCCTTTCCTAATATCAATCCCATCTGGTAATAGTGTATATACTCTTTGTAATATATTCCTGTAGTTTTTATGCTAGAATTTTATTTAAAATCTGTGCAACAATATTCATTAGGGAAATTGTTTTATAGTTTTCTTTCTCTGTTTTTGTTCTTCCTGGTTTAGGTATCAGCACTATTATGTTAGAGAAGAAATTTAGTAAGACTCCTATTTAATCTACTTTTTTTCAAGTGGCAATTCCTTGCACTTGCCTTGCCTTGCCACTAAAAAGGGGCTGCTGCAAACATTTTTGTACATGTAGATCTTTTTCTTTTTTTTATGATTTCTTTGGGATATAGACCTGGTAGAGAAACTGTTGGATCAAAGGGCATGCACACTTTGATAGTGCTTTGAGCATAGTTCCTAACTGCTCTCCAGAATGGTTGGATCAATTCACAATTCCACCAATGTACAAAAGATTCAAGGAGATTCAAAGATTGAATTGAATTTCTCTCCTTGGTTCTGAGAGCTTCAGCTCCTGCTGTCAGTCCTTTGCCTTCTCTCTGAATGTCTCTGAATCTCCCTGGATGAGGCTTTTAGCTTATATGCTCCACACTGAGTAAAAACCAATCATTATATCACTAGGAAACCATCATTTGTTGTAGGATTAAATCAATGCTAAACTAGATTTCACCATTGCCCCTCAATTCCATTTAATTCCTGGTTTCAAGTTCTGGCCCATAATATCTCTTTGTAGGATTAAATCAATCATACTGAAGCATGCTAAATTAGATAACTATTGTCTCTATCAATTTCACTTATTTAGTACCTTGTAAGAATCCTTTGTTTCAAGTTCAGAGTTCTGGCCCATAACATAAAATGATGAATGCTCTTTATTACTGCCCCCTTCTCTTATCCCCTTCCCCTCAAACTTTTCTGTTCAGTAAGATAGATTTCTATACCCAACTCTGTGAGTGTGTATGTATTCTTCTCTCTTAGAAGTAGTTTAGTTAAGAATGAGATTTCTGTATTGTTCATTACTTTCCATTTCCCACCTCTATACATTATAAAAGCTCTACTTTGTATATCTCTTCTGTGATATAATTTTTGCTATTCTTCCTTTCCTCCCTTCTTCCAGTTCATTCCTCTTTCTCATCCTTTCATTTTTTAAAAAATAGATAATCCCAACATAATTGATTCACATCCACACTCTTTCTCTATGTATATTCCAAGTATAGCAACAATGATGAAGTTTTTAGCAGTTACATATATTATTTTCCCATAAAGAAATATAAAGTTTAACCTTATTAAGTCTCTTATGATTTCTCTTTATGTTTATCTTTTTATAGCTCTCTTGAGTTTTGTGGTTGAATGTCAAATTTTTCATTCAGCTCTGATCTTTTCATCAGCAATATTTATAAATCCTCTATTTCATTAAATGTCCAATTATAACCCCAGAAGGATTAATCAGTTTTTCTGGGTAGTTAATTATTGGTTATAATCCTTGCTCCTTTGTCTTTCTGAACATCATATTGAAAGCTTTCCACTCCTTGTGGTAGCTGCTTAATTTTGTGTGGATCCTGATTGTGGCTCCCCTCATGTTTGGATCATTTATTTTTGGCTTCTTTCTGTATTTACTGCAGGACAACGATCTTGTTTGTACCTGTCTTGCATTCTAGAAGAGGACCATTATATCAGGGAGGTGATGCTATGACTTGGATTT
The DNA here is from genome assembly GCF_902635505.1 of Sarcophilus harrisii. Lineage (NCBI taxonomy): Eukaryota > Metazoa > Chordata > Mammalia > Dasyuromorphia > Dasyuridae > Sarcophilus > Sarcophilus harrisii. Next base: position 362,458,291 of record NC_045429.1, on the reverse strand, counting down.
AAGTAAGGAAGGCTGAATCTAAAACAGTCCTAAACAGTCCTAATGCTACTTAGGATGAGTATCCTGATTTTGTCTTCTTTTTAAATCTCTTAAGCATTCGATTTAGTTTGTTAGTTCTATTTACATTCACATTTGTCTCTTAAGACACTTCCACATACCTCTACTTATCTAACTGGTTTCTTTTTCTTTTAAAAAAAGAAATTACTCTCTATTCTGGAATGTCTTCTAGAGAATTTAGTTCATAGAATCCTCTCTTTTCTTCCTTTAGACACCTCACACTCTGTTTTTCTGAATTCTGGGATATGTGTTAGATAGTGCCTAACTTTTTTCTTTTATACCAATTGTAGATTGATTACTTCTTTTTTTTAAAATTAAAATCCTTTCATTTTCAAAATAAAAACATGAATAATTTTCAACATTCACCCATATAAAATCCTGTGTTTTAATTTTTTTCCCTCCTTCTCCCTCACCCTCTCCCCTAGTAGGCAAGTGATCTAATATATGTTGAACATATGCAATTCCTCTATACATATTTCCACAAATATGTTGCACAAGAAAAATCAGATCAAAAAGGAAAAAAATGAGAAAAAATAAATGCAAACAAACAACAAAAAGTGACAGTACTATGTTGTGGTCCACATTCTGTTTCCACTGTTCTCTCTCTGGGTGCAGATGGCATCCTTTATCACAAGATCATTAGAACTAGTCTGAATCACCTCATTGTTGACAAGAGCCATGTCCATTAGAATTGATCATCATATAATCTTGTTATTGCTGTGTATAATGATTTCCTGCTTCTGCTCATTTCACTTACTATTAATTCATGTAAGTCTCTCCAGGCCTCTCTGAAATCATCTTGATGATCATTTCTTATAGAACAATAATATTCTATAGCATTCATGTACCATAATTTGTCCAAACATTCTCCAACTAATAGGACTATTCACTCAATTTCCAATTTCTTGCCACTACAAAAAGGGCTGCCACAAACATTTTTGCACATGTGGCTCTTTCTCTCCTTTATGATCTCTTTAGAATACAAGCCTAGTAGAAACACTGCTGGATCAAAGGTTATGTACAGTTTGATAGTCCTTTGTCATAGTTCCAAATTGCTCTCCAGAATGGTTGAATCAGTTCACAACTCCACCAAAAAAGCATTAGTATCTCAGTTTTCCCAAATACCCTCCAATATTTGTTATTATTTTTTCCTGTCATTTTAACCAATCTGAGAGGTCTGTAATGGTACCTCAGAGTTGTCTTAATTTGCATTTCTCTAATCAGTACTGATTTAGAGTATCTTTTCATATGACTAGAAATCATTTCAATATCTTCATCTGAAAATTGCCAGCTCATATCCTTTGATCATTTATCATTTGGAGAATGGCTTGAATTCTTATAAATTTGAGTCAATTCTCTATATATTCTAGAAATGAGGCCTTCTTCAGAACCATTGAATGTAAAAAATTTCCCCCCATTTTATTGCTTCCCTTCTAATTTTGTCTGCATTGGTTTTGTTTGTACAAAAACTTTTAACTTAATATAATCAAAATTATCCATTTTGCATTCAGTAATACACGCAAGTTCTTCTTTGGCCACAGATTCCTTCCTTCTCCACATATCTGATAGGTAAACTACTCTTTGTTCTTCTAATTTGCGTATAATAACATTATTTATGTCTAAATCGTGAATCCATTTCAATCTTATCTTGGTATATGGTGTTAGGTATGGGTCAATGCCTAGTTTCTGCCACACTAATTTTCAATTTTCCTAGCAGTTTTTGTTAAATAGTTCTTATCCCAAAAGCTGGCGTCTTGGGTTTGTCTTTATAATATAGTTTTAGGTCTGACACAGCTAGGCCAACTTCATTTGCATTTTGTTTCATTAATTCCCTTGAAATTCTTGACCTTTTGCTCTTCCAGATTAATAAGACTGGCTACTTTCAATGATTCTGGTTATCTACACTCTAGCAAATAGCTCCTCCCTGCTAATGAATCCAATATAGAGTAGAATTTCCCCTGAAGGATGCTCTATGTTTTGATGAATGATATTATCAGTAAGGCTAGTCAAGAAATTTTCAGCTATTTTTCATTTTTCTGAGAATCCTACCGGATGTCTGAGTAACTCAAGTCGTTCTTAATCTGTGTATTCTGCATCTGTGCCAGATTGAGATTTGTCTATTGAGCTCCTTATTTATATCTGCTTTCGGTCCAGATGGTCTGTAACACATTTTTGTAACAATGACATTTTATCTCTCCTTCCATTGATTTTTCTGAACTTAAAATTATTCTGAACTTAATGGACATCAAATGAAACTAATATTTAAAGAGATTGATACAAGAAAGTACAGATTTTTAACACATATAACTATATAACACATTTGACTTGTAGCCTTCACAAAAGTCTTTCTTATCTCTGCTTTCTTCCTATTTTCTTCTTGGCATTTTTAACAAATTTAAATATTTAAAAAATTTTTTTATTTTATTTTTGTCAATTACATATAAAAATAAAATTTTAACATTTCAGTTTTTATAATTTTTGAGTTCAAAATTCCCTCCCCTCTCCATTTATTCTCTTTTCCCCCAAAAGACAAGCACATTGGTATAGATCATATTTGTAAAGGTCATACAAAACACATTTTCATATTGTCCATGGTGCAAAAGAAAAGACAGAGGAAAAAATTAAAAAGTGCATGCTTTGACCCCTCTGTTTGCACTCCTGCAATTCTTTCTCTGAAGGTAGATAGCATTCTTTATCAAAAGTTCTTTGGAATTATTTTTTATCATTATATTGCTGAGAAAAGCAAAGTCATTCACAGTTGATCATTGTATGATATAGCTGTTACAAATAATATTCTTTTAGTTCTGCTCACTTCACTTTGCCTCAGTTCACATAAGTCTTCCTGGATTTTTCTAAAAGCATTCTGCTTGGCATGTCTTACAATATAATAGTATTCCAAAGAATCATATGCCATAATTTGTTCAACTTTGCTAGACTTTTAAAAACAGATACCTCAATCAACCTTCTTCTCTTTTTCTTTTTTTCTTACTCTCTATATTTTGTTCCCTTGACTCCAATCCTCCACCCCATTGCAAAAAAAAAAAGAAAAGAAAAGAAAAGAAAAAAAGCTTTGGAACAAATGTGCATCATGAACAAATCGCCACAATGATGGTCTAAAAAGGTATGTCTTATTTTGCATCTTAAATTAATTGCTTCAGTATCCAGAGGTCAACATATTTCATTATCACTGCTCTTAAATTGTGGCTGGTTATTGCAATAATCAGAGTTCTTAATTAAAATAATTTTTTTCTTTTATTTCATTATTTTATTTTTCCTCAAGTCACATATAAAACAATTTTTATGTTTGTTTTCAAACTTTTGAGTTCCAGATTCTCTCTCCTCCTTTCTCCTCTTCCCTATATTGAGAAGACACATGTAGATTATGCAAAATATTTCCCTTAAAGTCATGTTGTGAAAGAAAACAGAGGTTGCCCCTCCCCCAAAAAATACCAAAAGAAAAATAAAATAAAAAAATATATGCTTCAATCTATATTTAGACACAATCAGTTCTTTCTCTGGGGATGGATCATTGTATTGTTGAGAATAGCAAATTTATTCACAGTTGATCATCTTACAGTACTGCTATTACTTTGTAAACAGTATATTTTACTTTGTTTGAAATTATCAAAGTCTGTCCAGGATTTTTTGAGAGCATCTTATCCTCATTTCTTATAGCAAAATATTATTCCATCATTTTCATACCACTATTTATTCAGCCATTCTCCAATTGATGGAAATTCCTTCATTTTTCACTTCTTTGCCTTGAGAAAAGACCTTTTATAAATATTATTGTGCATACAGGTCTTTTTTCTTCCTTTTAAAATCTCTTTTCTGGGTGCAGTCAATATAATGGAATGAAATCAGTGAAATCATGAAGTTGTTCAAACTCTCCCAGTTTCCCTCAAAAACCACAGGAAACTAAGACTCTGAACAATGAACTCTGACAGAAGGGAACCACTCTCCAGTTCAAGATACCATAAACAATGAAGTAGTAAGATACTAAATATATATGCACCAAGTAGTACTGCATACAAATTCTTAGAGAAGATATTAAGCTAGTTAGAAGAAGAAATACAAAGCAAAACTTTATTAGTGGGGGATTTCAACCTTCCCCTCTCAAAATCAGACAAATCTAACCACAAAATAAACAAGAAACTAGGGAGGTCCATAAAATCCCAGAAAACCTAGATATGATAGACCTCTAGAGAAAATGGAATAGAGACAGAAAAAAATACACCCTTTTCTTGGCAGTACATCAAACTTACACCAAAATTGACCAAAATTAGGGCATAAAAGCCTTAGGATCAAATGCAGAAAGATAGAAATAGTAAATGCTTCCTTGTCAGACTATGAAGCAATAAAAACTATATTCAATAAAGGGCCAGGGAAAGATAGACTAAAAGCCAATTGGAAATTAAATAATCTAATTCTTTTTTTATTGCTTTTAATTGACAGAACATATGAATGGGTAATTTTTCAACATTGTCCCTTGCACTCACTTCTGTTTCAACTTTTCCCTTCCCTCCCTCCACCACCTCCCCTAGATGGCAGGCAGTCTCATACATGTTAAACATGTTAAAGTATATCCTAGATACAATATATGTGTGCAGAACCGAACAGTTCTCTTGTTGCACAGGAAGAATTGGATTCAGAAGGTAAAAATAACCTGGGAAGAAAAATAAAAATGCAAGTAGTCCATATTCATTTCCCAGTGGTCTTTCCCTGGGTGTAGCTGGTTCTGTCTATCATTGATCAATTGGAATTGAATTGGATGTTCTCTTTGTCGAAGATATCCACTTCCATCAGAATACATTCTCATACAGTATTGTTGTTGAAGTGTATAATGATCTCCTGGTTCTGCTCATTTCACTTGGCATAGTGATTTCTTACAGAACAATGATATTCCATAACATTCATATATCACAATTTATTCAGCCACTCTCTGACTGATGTACATCCATTCAATTTCCAGTTTCTAGGAAACTAAAAACAGGGCTGCCACAAACATTTTGGCATATACAGGTCCTTTTCCCTTTAATATTTCTATGGGATATAAGCTCAGTAGTAACACTGCTGGATCAAAGGGTATTCACAGTTGGATAATTTTTTGAGCATAATTCCAAATTGCTCTTGAGAATGGTTGGATCCATTCACAACTCCACCAACAATGCATCAGTGTCCCAGTTTTCCTGCATCCCCTACAACATTTGATAATATCTTTTCCTGTCATTTTAGCCAATCTGACAAGTATGTAGTGATATCTCAGAGCTGTCTTAATTTACATTTCTATGATCTATAGTGATTTGTAACACCTTTTCATATGAGTAAAAATAGTTTCAATTTCATCATCTGAAAATTGTCTGTTCATATCCTTTGACCATTTATCAATTAGAGAATGGCTTGATTTCTTATAAATTAGAGTCAATTCTCTATACATTTTGGAAATGAGGCCTTTATCAGAACTTTAACTGTGAAAATGTTTTCCCAGTTTGTTGCTTCCCTTCTAATCTTGTTTGCATTAGTTTTGTTTGTACAAAGGCTTTTTAATTTGATATAATCAAATTTTTCCATTTTGTGATCAATAATGATCTCTAGTTCATCTTTAGTCACAAATTTCTTCCTCCTCCACAAGCCTGCGAGGTAAACTATCCTGTGTTCTTCTAATTTATTTATAATCTCATTATTTATGCCTAAATCATGAACCCATTTTGATCTCATCTTGGTGTACAGTGTTAAGTGTGGGTCCATGCCTAGTTTCTGCCATACTAATTTCCAGTTTTCCCAGCAGTTTTTGTCAAATAGTGAATTCTTATCCCCCAAAATTGGGATTTTGGGGTTTGTCAAACACTAGATTGCTATAGTTTTTGACTATTTTGTCCTGTGAACCTAACCTATTCCACTGATCCACTAGTCTATTTCTTAGCCAATACCAAATGGTTTTGGTGACCGCTGCTTTATAATATAGTTTTAGATCAGGTACAGCTAGGCTGCCTTCATTTGATTTTTTTTTTTCATTAGTTCCCTTGAAATTTGGAATTCAGAATCTTACAAAAATAACTATGGAAAATGATCTTTAAGAGACAGATAGCTGATGCAGTAGATAGAATATTGGTCCAGAAGTCAGGAGAAAAAGTTCAAATCTGGCATCAGACACTTAACACTAATTAGCCTTGTGATCCTGAGCAAGTCACTTAACCCCAATTGCATCATAAAAAAAAACAAAACAAAAGAAAACAAAGAAAACTCTATCTTTACATGTAATTAGAAAAATAAAATACAATTCATTTTGATTTTTTTCTTTATTAAAGTTTTTATTTTTCAAAACATATGCATGGACAATTCTCCAACATTAGCTTTTGTAAAACCTTGTGTTCCAATATTCCCCCCTTCCCCCATGCCCTCTCTTAAATGACAAGTAGTCTAATACATGTCAAACATGGTAGAAATATGATAAATCCAATATATGCATATATATGTATACAATTATCGTGTGGCACAAGAAAAATCAATTCAAACCAGTGAGAGAGAGAGAGAGAGAGAGAGAGAGAGAGAGAGAGAGAGAGAGAGAAGCAAATTAAAATGCAAGCAAACAACAAACAACAAAAAGAATGAAAATACTGTTGGGGTATTCAGTTCCCACAGTCCTCTCTTTGGGTGTAGATAACTCTCTTCATCACTGAAAATTGGAACTGGTTTGAATCATCTCATTGTTGAAGAGAACCACCTCCATCCAAATTGATCATCGTATAATCTTGTTGCTGTTAAATGCAATTTAATTTTTTAAAAAAGAGTTTATTTTATTCATTAGCCATATTTTGCACATTTTCATATTGTTTTCATATAGACTTCAATGCTAACTCATTTCTGGATTTCATCTCCTTAATATTTCTTTGCATGGGTACTTCTATTTTTACTACATTTTCACTATTCTCTTTGGTGTTGAGCTTGGTAGTGGATACAGTCTGGTGTGGTGGAATATGAAATGGTTCTACAGTTATAGGCTTGGGTTTAAATCCTACATCTGATATTTACTCCCTTTATGATTTGGGGAGAGTTATTCATTCTCCCTAAACTTCAGTTTCCCAGTCTCTCTTTCCTGTCTTTGTAATTCACCCACCTCTACCAGAAGCAGTTTTTCTGTTACTCTTCTCAACTTATCAAGACTTTCTGAGTACATTAGGCCTTTAACACTTTGTTAGTACCTTAATAGCCTTTGAATAATTTATTATGATATGTTTTTATGATTAAAAAATAACTTTCATAGAATTTCATGAAAATTAGATTTTATATAGAAAGATATAGCTGTCCATTCATCCATCCATCCATCCATCCATCTACTTATCTATTCCTTGAGTATAGGGACTGTATTTTGCTCCTTTATTTCCCCAATACTTAGCACAGTGTTATGCTACTAAAAGCTTGATAAATGAATAGATACCATTTTTTTGATATAAAAAGCAAAAGATAGTTGTCCTCAACACACACATGTGTGTAAGTGTTTTTGTAGACTTTGAGAGAGAAAAAGAGAGAAAGAGAGAGAGACAGAGACAGAGACAGTTTTGGCTATCCTATTAGAATGTAAGTTCCTTGTTGAAAAGGATTATTTTGCTTTTGATTTTATATCCCTGTCCAGTGCTCCCAACATAATCGATGTTTAATAAATTGTTATTGGTTAAGCAATTAATTCCAATGGGTCCTTATAACATTTTTTCCCACTAAGTTGGGTTCCAGAAGGAAACTTTCTCCTTATTAAGGTTTAGAGGCAAATTCCAGAGAGGGGTTATAGGATTCTTCTAAAGGGCACAGGTCCCCATTCTAGAGAGTTCTTCCAAAAATTCAGCACAAGTATCTCCTCAATTAATTAGTGCTCTATTAACAATTCAAACAATTAATATCACTTAACTTTTATGAAGCGATATTTACTGAAGAAATTCATAGGAAGAACCAAGTATAAAATGTTTCCCCAGACATTTTTACTATTTTCCTTTTTCTCAGAAGAATTAACTTAGAACTTGAAGAAACGTTTCTTCAAAGAATTCATTGACAAAGTTCACAATTGAATGTAGCATGGACATTGGATGAGTTGTTTTCTTGTTGTAAGAGATGGCATGTGAGCTATCATCTTAATCCCCACCTGGATAGGCTTAGTCATCTCTGGAAAGAAATGTTGCTATTGGATAATCTTTGCTGGATTGACAACTTTTCTCTGGGTTCTTTAGTAGGGTCTGTTGTCTCTGCTAGATTGGTGGATCCTTTGTAATCCCCAAGTTTGCTTTTTTGTGGGCAGTTACTCTCATACCTCAAGCACTGTCTTGGCTGGGATGTGCATTTGGAACAGTAGTGTGTTCATTTTAAATTCCACCGAATTTTCTTCAGTTAGATCAATGAGAAGATTTAGGACAGACAGAATTTCCTTCCATTTAATTTCTATTCTTGTTTACTACTCCTTGGCAGGAGATAGGAGAAATTTTGCTTCTCCTGTTCTTGGCTCATAAGACCCTGTCTTCAATAAACCTCTCTCTGCTTCCTCAGCATGATCAGTTTCAATTTATTAAGTTTTATTTCCTATACTCATTGGGAATCTTAAGTCTGTGAATGGTTAGGCACAAATGTAGGAATTCACTCTGTAACTGAAGTAAATTTATTAAATCTTGCTGGCATTTTCATCATCAATTGAGCTATTCAAGGATCCAACCTTTTCCATGGTGGGAAATGACTATTTTACATTTGAAATCTTTTCCCTTTATATTTCATTGTCTTTCATCATATAGGCCTTTAGCTCTTGCTAAAACCTCACTGGGCCATAATCCTTTAACAGCGGTTATAATGAGTGAGATACCCTGAAGACTTGGCCCAAAAGGGACCAAAATTCTGCATTTCTCCTCATGCTCTCCCTACCAAAAGTAATTTTTTAAAGCATAGCATGGCATTTATATTTAAAACTTCAAGTTTCTAACTAATTAACTTTTTTGAAACTAAATCCCTTCAGCATTGCTTTTTGTGGACTACCTTTTATTTAGAAAGTCAAACTTTACTGATTCTATCATTTGAAAAGAACATTATTTCCCAAACTCTCAGTCCATCCTCAGGTTCATTTTTCTATTATGATTGAACTAAGGACCACATTATTTTATAGGAAGAACTGAGCTTTTAGTGACTTCTGGGGATTGCTGCTTTCAAATCACTGTATCTTTCTCCTTAATTTGATATCTGCCAACCGAAAAATGAAGGTTTAGGGGAAGGGGGAAAACTAAGGAAGCAAAGGTAAAGCAGACTTCTTTTGATTTGCTGTCATCCAAAAAGAAAATTCAATTCTGACATTTGACCATTGCTAAGGTATGATACTTTGTATTACCCATTTGATAGAAAAATATGTGAATTTTATCTTCAAATTGTACTTATTGACTTCTCATATCCTGCTGCAAAAGACTGCAAATATAAATAGAATATGATAGGCCCTAAATTTGGCTTAATTGGACACATTCTGTGAGAAAGATGGCCCTGTGCTTTACTGTTATCTACCATCACTCTGATCTCACTATGATTTTGTTTCTTTTCAATACATAATTGTCTTGACATGACTCTTAAACTGTTTAATTGTCTATATATGGAAATAGCTATCTATAATAAAGCATTCTCATTCTACAGCCTTTATAATGAGAAACAAACAATTCCAATCAGAAGCTTCCAGGATTTAGATTTACTAAAATGATTATCAATATTGTTTCCCAATATACAACATTTCCTAACAGAAATCACATGCAGGGACCAGGCACACTTTTTTTTTTAATTTAATAGCCTTTTATTTACAGGATATATGCATGGGTAACTTTACAGCATTAACAATTGCCAAACCTCTTGTTCCAATTTTTCACCTCTTACCCCCCCCCCACCCCCTCCCCTAGATAGCAGGATGACCAGTAGATGTTAAATATATTAAAATATAAATTAGATACACAATAAGTATACATGACCAAAACGTTATTTTGCTGTACAAAAAGAATCAGACTCTGAAATATTGTACAATTAGCTTGTGAAGGAAATCAAAAATGCAGGTGTGCATAAATATAGGGATTGGGAATTCAATGTAATGGTTTTTAGTCATCTCCCAGAGTTCTTTTTCTGGGCATAGCTAGTTCAGTTCATTACTGCTCCATTAGAAATGATTTGGTTGATCTCGTTGCTGAGGATGGCCTGATCCATCAGAACTGGTCATCATCTAGTATTGTTGTTGAAGTATATAATGATCTCCTGGTCCTGCTCATTTCACTCAGCATCAGTTCGTGTAAGTCTCTCCAGGCCTTTCTGAAATCATCCTGTTGGTCATTTCTTACAGAACAGTAATATTCCATAATATTCATATACCACAATTTATTCAGCCATTCTCCAACTGATGGACATCCACTCAGTTTCCAGTTTTTAGCCACTACAAAAAGGGCTGCCACAAACATTCGTCCACATACAGGTCCCTTTCCCTTAGCAGGCACACTTTTTAAACCAAGGGAGTTGAGAAAGTTTGTGCTCCAGAGTGAGAACGGGGCAAAAGCTTGAATCAAGGAAATAGACATGTAGTAAGTCTTCCAGTATGAGGCATTCCAATTACTTGCTGGTGATCAGATTGGGTCAATATGTAAATCATGCTAATATTTTTAGAAGATTCATGAACATCTGGTAACCTATACTCTGAAAGTAATATTTATTCTGAGACTGAAGAGAGGAGAAAGAACATATTGGAGAAGTTTATACTTGGATTTGAAAATTTAACTTCACAAATATAAGATGAGGAATTATAAATAAAGAGCAGTAATTTGAAAAAAAGATTTGTGAGCTTAAGTATACTATAAACTTTACATAAGTCTACAATATGACACAGCAGCCAAAAATTAAGTAGGACTAGTTGGGTGTCCTTAGGAGGTACTGCTTTTCTTCCTACTAGAGATTTTCAAAATAATGTTGGATTTAGAAAATAGCAGGTATTTTTTAGAGAGGATTTTTGGTCAGATATGGATTGGTCTAGTTGACTTCTGAGATTTCTTTTATTTCTGTGATTAAAAGGCAGTTAAGAGTTGTAGTAGACAGAATATTAGATAAAACATTAGGAAGATCTAAGTTTGAGTACTGTCTTAGACACTTGCTAGCTATGTATCTCTGAGTAAATCACTCTGTGCATCTATTACCTAATACACAAATGGGGGTAATAAGACCTACCACATAGAGTTTATATGAAAATCAGATGAGTTGGCATATATAGAATGCTTCATAAACCTTAGAACTCTCTATAATTATTATTGTTAATTGCTACTATAATAAATCCTTTATGGGGGTTCAACAAATGTCTGGAGGATTTCCTTTGTGAACAATTTATTTCTGGACTTCTATAATATTGCAAGAGTACCGTTATAACACAAAAAGCATTGTCATCATCTAATATCATTGCTCATGCTACCTAAACTATCCATCTTGTTTGATACTTCTTTAAAATCTAGAAACAAGCATTTATAAAGCACCCACTTATATGACAGACTTTAAACCCAGAAGTACAAATACAGCAAATTAAATTATCTATATCTCAAAAAATTGACATTTTATTGGGTATGTGTTATGCAACTCATCCAATACTCAGAGATCTCTGAAGGTGCAAGGAGAAAATTCATTTGGTTCTCATGAGAAGCTGGCAGTCACTCTTACCATATGAAGAGGTGAAAGTGAGGACCCTGAGCAGGGACAGAAGGGGCAATTTATAGGTTTCCTGAAGCAATCTTAACGTCCCCCTCTCTGCCCTCTGGCTCATCCTCATTGACTGAGAATATGACCTTATATTCTAAGCATGAAAAAAAATTATAGCATATAGGGAAACAACACATAGATTCAAATTTAAACAAAGACATTCCTTTTACTGACCCTGAGACATGTTTTTCAATTTATGAGATATAAGGACTGAGTCATTTTGCTTTACACTCTCCTAGACATGATGCCCTTCTCCATATCCTGGGAACTATTTGCCAGTGAGGAAAGGCAGGAAAATAGGAACCTGATCCTATAGCTTAGTTGATTGATATTTTTTCTTTTGAAGAAATATCAAAATTTCCATTCATTGGGGAATATGCAAGACTATGCTAGTAAACATTTAACAACTGGCTTTCTGGAAAAATGCATTTTTGATGTACTTTTTAGTTTAATCTGAATTATTAACATTTTCTCCATTACTTTATTAAGTCTAGACAAACAACAAAACAATAAATCAAGCTATAATTTGTAGCTTTTGCCAATTTCCGAGGTGTAAACATTTATATTAAAAATTTAACTGTTGTTTTTTGACTTTTATTCTTGAAGAAGGCTGATGACATCAGGGAGATTCAAGTGAATTGGATTTAATTGAGTCAGTATTATGCAAAGTTATCAGCCTCAGGGTTTCTGGCCAATTTCCATTAGGTTCTAGATCTAGGCTCCCAACCTATAGCTCCTTAATTTTTGAGATGTCTCAGAGTATCCTGTATCAATTCCAGATCTAGGTCTACCCATCTTCCCATTTATAGTTATTGTAAGGCCTTCTCCAGTACCCAAGAGTCCTCTCCAAGATCAGACCCATTTTTATTAATCATGCCCTACTACTATTCTGTCTCCCATAAAGCCACTTCTTTGTCTGCTTCTGTTTATTGAAAGGTGGCCCTCTGTGTTCCATAGAATTCAGCATTTTTACCTACTATAAGTTTGGACAGTTTAATTACTTCCAGTCACTGGAATACTCTGCTTAGATATATTCCTCAATGGTTAACATAATCCTATCCCATTATACATTTCTAATTCCTGAAGTCTCAGTTATTATTATATATACTTCCTTTGTTATCTCAGATTACTACTGTCCTCCTCAACCCATCTACCTAATAGTTTCATTCCAGATGTACCTATTCCTTCTACTGTGCCTTCTGGAATGTTTAGTCTATAGAAAAACACATTTTCTTTCTTCTTAAATCTTTTTCTCTCCCATTCCTTTCCTGAGACCAGGGTCCTACTTGATGATACAACTTCCTTGACCACCCATTCTATTACTGGTTATGCTTTCATTTATATTTCTCATATTCCCCAACTTACTGGATATGGTTAGAAGAATTAGAATATCCCTTGCTTGATCCTCATTGCCACATCTAGACTCTCCATCTAGACCATTCACTAAGCTCTTCTTTGAGATTTATTTATTCCAAATTTATCACCCAATCTAGATTCTGGTAGCTATTACTTACTGATTCCTCAGGAAATTCTCTTTCTTCTTCAATAAATTCATGCCTAGTTTATAATCTTTTCCCACCCCAATTCCTGCCCATATACTTGGGAACTTCAACATACATAGTGATGTTCCTTCAAATACCTTAACTTCCTAGTTGCTCGATCTTCTCAATTCCCATAATTTATCTTTTACTTTCTTTCAGCTATACACAGACCAAGATTGGTCACACTCTAAATCTTACCACCATTAATAAATATTCTACTTTCATTATTATGAACTATGAAATTATTTTACTTAATTGAGTTTTTAATTGGAGTTTACTCCAATTGAGCTTTTAAATGAGTTGTTTTGTTCTATGGAATTTTTTTTCCATTTCACCAATTGTTTTCAAGGAGTTCTTTTCTTTTTACAATTCACAAACATAATAAAGAAAATAATAAACTCATTTTAATGAGTTTAGAGAGTTCTAAGGTTTATGAAGCATTCTACATATGCCAACTCATCTGATTTTCATATAAACTCTATGTGGTAGGTCTTATTACCCCCATTTGTGGATTAGGTAATAGATGCACAAAGTGATTTATTCAGAGATACATAGCTAGCAAGTGTCTAAGACAGTACTCAACAAAAAAAAAATTCTGTTTTTCTGGGAGTTCTTTACCTTTTCCAATTCACAAATTTTGTTTTTCTGGGAGTTCTTTAACTTTTCTAATTAAAATATTCTGTTTTCCTGGGAGTTCTTTACCTTTTCCATTTCACATTTCAGAGAGTTGTTTTCTTTTTCCACTTTAACAAATTTTTCTTTTAATGAGTTATATTCCTTTTCCAATTCCTTTCCTTTCCCCATTTTTCCCTATTTCCCTTCTAGCTCTCTTTTAAGACCCTTTTTAATTTCTATTTGGAGAGCCTTGCATGGTGGGGACCAGGATATGACCTGTCCTCATCTGAGGACAATGTGCTTTCAGTCTCCTCATGGTTTGAAATCTGTTCTCTTTCACTATAGAAGCTATCTGTAGTTAGAGCTCACTTTGCCTTTTTGCTCATTAAAAAAAAAAAACAAAAACAAAAACAAAACTGTTGGGGTCTGCTTTTGGCAACAATGAGAGTTTTCCAAGCTTTCTCAATAGGCACCAGGAAGTGGCAGTGAAGCAGCAGCAGTTGTGCTGGGATCACCACTGAGTCACTCCCGATGACGGGTGGGTGTGGCCAGGTCCCCTGAGACTCCACTTTGTGGTACACGCTTTACCCTCTGCATTTGTGTTGGAAGTTTTATAACTTCTCTGCTGATCTACTTGCTCACAACCAGAACAGAGTAGCCAACATTGTGGTAGAGTCCTCCTAGCAGATTCTCTGCTGGGGAGACCACACCGCACCTCCATTTGCTCAGCATGTGCTGTCCTCCATGCTCTGTCTGCTTGCCTGCCTGTGCCTGCACCTGATCTGGCCGCCTCCTGTGCTCATACCTGACCAAAACAGACCTTTTCTGGTGATCTTTGAGATTATCTTCTGTTGGTAATGTGTTGCACTCCCAATATTCATGGGTTCTGACAGTTCAGAACTAATTCAGAGTTTGAATTTTGTAAATAGTTTGAGGGTAGCAGGAGAGCTCAGAAAGAAGCATGTGTCCTCTCCACCATCTTGGCTCTGTCCCCCACCCAAACTAAGAGTAGAATTTATTTAAAAAAAATAAAAAGCAAGGTTAATAACCACTGATCTCAAAGTTAAGTTAAAGTAGATTTTATCAAAAAAGAATGATAGGAAACTGCATTATATACCAACCATATTAAACAATATCATTTTATCTACTTAAATAGCAAGATAGAAAACAACATGTTGAAATATTGTTGTGGTATAGGAAATGATGAGTTGGTAGATCTAAAAAGCATAGAAAATCTTGAATTTATAAAGAATGATGTTATCCACCTTCAAAGAAATAGGGGACAAAAGGCATAATATGGTCTAACATAGATATATGTGAATATACATGTATATATGAGTATGATTATAGATATCTGTTCATATGTAAATATATATGTATATATTGCACATATAAATATATCCGTGTTTAATTATTACCTTCTTGAGGAAAGGAGGAGGAGGAGGAAAGAGGAAAAAAAGAATAACTAGTATATGGCAGAAAGCAAAAGAAAACCTGCAAAGGAGAAAAGAAAAAATGGACAATTCTGAACCCCATGTGTAATCTTTATTATATATTCTTGAAATGGAAATTTATAGTCTCATGTTTTTAATCCTCAAGTTCTGTTGTATATATGGAAATTATTTGTTTGTTTTCCTATTTTGAAATATTTTAAAAAATGTGTTACAAAAGAAAAAAGTAATGGGGAGTTAATGAAGTTTACTGAATAAAGGAAAGATATAGTAGGAGTTAGAATTTATGAAAATCACATTGACAATTGAGTGGAAAATGGATTAGAGTGGTGAGAGTCTTAAGTAAGGAAATCAAATAGGAAATAAATGTAGCAATCAAAAGGAGAGGTAATGAGGACCTGATAACTGTGTGAGAAGAGAGCAGGGAATCAAGCAAAAGGTTTTGTAGAGGAAGAAAGCACAGGGTTTAGTGGCTTGTTGGATGTATGGGGTTGGTGAGAATTAGGAGTTAGGGTTAGTAAAATCCTGAAATTTCTAATCTGGGTGGCTGAAAGGATATGGGTTCTTTATACTAATAGGGAAGTTCAGAAAAGGGGTGGGTTGTGGAAGAATGATAATAATTTTTATTTTGGATACACCCCACCCCACATACAGAGTTATTCTTCCACTTAAAATTAGTGTTCTTGAAATCATTTTAGTTAAATCCTTATGCAGAATTTTCTTTAGATGCTTTTCCTTCTCTACTATTTTTTGATATTTATTCCTAGTTCATTATCCTCCCACATAATATTTTGTACATGAATCTATGCTCTAAATTGGCACTTTCCATGATTGCCAAGTCAAAGGGGATTAAGTGATGTAATAAAAGGAGTGTTAGACTTGTAGTCAGAAAGTACTGAATTTAAATCCTTTCTTAGGTACTTGCTACTGTGTGATCCTGAGCAAGTCATTTGATATTTCTGCCTTAATTTCTTCATCTCTAAAATATAAATAATAATATTACTTACATCCCAGATATTGTGTGAGGATCAAATGAAATAAGCCATTAATAATTAATTAATTAATCACCTTAAAGTGATATATAAATGTTATTATTATTATTTTCTTAAGTTTTGCTAACTACTACAATGCTTGATCTTGAGTAATTTATTAAGTTTTAATATATTTCTGAGGAAGCAAAGAAGGAAGAAAAGAGAAACATAAGAACATAAGGAGAAAAGAGAAACATAAGAACATAAGAAGAAAAAGGAAAGAAAAAAGAAAAGAAAAATGTCAGGGAAAGTCAGAGAAGGAAGGAAGGACGGAAGCAAAAGAAAATATCAAGGAAAAGAAAAGAAATAAGAAAATAAAGAAAGAATAAAGAATTCTCATGTAACTATAGAATAAATATGTGATACTTCCTATGAAAGATGGATATGGACCTTTGGAGGAGTAAATACAATTCTATTCACCAGGGAATGTTCAGAAAGATAACAGGAATCTAGGTTGAGAGTTGGAAGTAAATTTAGAGCTCATCAAGTTTAACCTCTTCAGTTTACAGAAGAGCAAACTGAGGCACAGAGAGCTTAAAATATTGGTCCTGAGCCATATAGCTAGTAAGTGTCTGAGGCAGGATTTGAACCTTCCTGATTCCAAGTCCAGTGCCCCATTTCTTACATTATTCAAAAAGATAAGAACTTATATATAAATTAGTTACTGACCACAAGGAAAAAAGAGTCTTGTAATAGGCCATAACTCCCCAATAAAGGAAATGGAAATAAGAGTCAAAGGAAATTAATCAAAGATTCCAAAAAGAAAAAAACAAATAAATAAAAAGACCTGAAAACAACCTGTAGGGGTTATTAAATTCTCAACAGGAAAATAGGAAATTCTCAATAGGAAAATGAAGGCACAGATGGTGTTTTCTTCATTCCTTCCATATGAATGTGAATTGAAACATTATTTTCACTTTTGCTTTTTTGTTTTTTCTTTCTTGTGTTTTTTTTTCATTTTGTCTGATTTTTCTTGCACAGCATGAAAAATATCAAATATGTTTAAAAGGAATGCACGTGTTTAACTTGTATGGAATAGTTTTTGTCCTGGGGTGGGGGGAGGTAAGAGAGGGAAGTAGAAAAAAGTTTGGAACACAAAGTCTTACAGAGGTAAATGTTGAAAACTCTTTTTACATGTATTTGGAAAAATAAAATGCTGTTGGAAAATTGAAAAAAATGTGGATGAGGACATCTGGGGATGAATCCACTTTCCAAAACTCACTCGTCCCATGTCATGGAGACAAGTAGGTAGTATACTACCACTAGAATAGTGATTCTTTTTTTTTTTTATTATTATTATAACTTTTTAATTGACAGAACCCACGCCAGGGTAGATAGTGGATAGATTGCTGACCTTAGAGTCAGGAAGACTTAAATTCAAATCTGGCCTCAAGCACTTAATAGCTTTGTGACTCTGGATTAGTATTCAATCTTTGTCTGCCTCAGTTTCCTCAACTGTAGAATGGGGATACTAATCACATTTATCTTGTGGGTTTATTTGTGAGGATCAAAGGAGACCAAATGAGATATTATTTGTGCCTCATTTGTAGTTGATTTTTGTTCTTCCCTCTTCTTTCCAGCCTGAGAACTTTAAATTAAAAATGCTGGGAAAAGGAAAAATGCAGCTCTCTCCGCCCTTTTAAGTCTGCTTACATTCATCACAAATCAGTCATAACAAAGAAAATTCACCAAAAAATAGTAAGTTGAAGAGATATTTATTAATTTGGAGGAGGAGATAATGGAAAGAGTTTTAAAAACATCATCTCTATTAGTTAAAATGAAGAAGTTGGATAATAAAAGGAATCTTGAGAGGTTAACAAAAGGAAATAAATACAATCTCTTAGAATTTTCCTAGCACCTAACAATGTTTCTCAAATAATAGGTACTTAATAAAATGTTTGTTTAACTTGAAAAACAACACTTTCAAAATAGTGAGAGACGTGACTAGAATATAGAAAAATAAAGTGATTCTAAGTCAATATATCAGGTGCAAAGGAATGGGAAAGAACTCTAGAAAACTATGAATCTGTGTGGGAGAGAGCAGAGGAAAGGGATGTATTGAAGAGTGTTTGCCCAAGGAAATAAGGAGAGAGAAGTGGAAGTGATAGGGTTATGAGCATATGTGATAGAATATCTGGTAAGAGAAAATGGAAGAGTTCCTGATACATATCCTGTAACTGGTCCAGAAGCAAGATATAGTAGTGATCGAGAATTTTTGAATTTTTGATTACTAAGACATCTGCTAAAGTCTCCATTCTGCAAAAAGCAGATCATCTGATTCCTTTTTATTTCTCAGGAGATTGAGGAAGTGAAAAGGAGAATAATGATTCTTTTTTTTATTATAATAACTTTTTTTATTGACAGAACCCGTGCCAGGGTAATTTTTTTTTACAACATTATCCCTTGCACTCACTTCTGTTCCGATTTTTCCCCTCTCTCCCTCCACCCCCTCCCTTAGATGGCAAGCAGTCCTAGATATGTTAAATATGTCACAGTATATCCTAAATACAATATATGTGTGCAGAACCAAACAGTTCTCTTGTTGCACAGAGAGAATTGGGAGAATAGTTATTCTTAAAAGGAGAACTGTACACTTAATTAAAAGAACTGTCTGGCAGTTGGAGTAGAAGTGATAGGAACCTTGATCTAAAGTGACTTTATTCATGCATTTAAAAAGTGTAATGCCAGAGAAACTGAGGCAAGATAGAGATTAGAGAGTTTTTAATATTTTATTTGAGAGGGAGAGATTGTGCTGGGGGCATGTTGCCCCCAGGACTGATGTCTCAAAGCATCCATTAGGGAATGTGAGTTCTCAGTGACATATATATGACTCTAGGCTTGGGTAGTGAAACAAAGGTGAGGGTGGGTGGTGTGTGGGTGGAGTTCAAACTCTGGGGAGCAGGAATCTCTAGGCAGGGACCAACAGTCGGGTTCTTACAGGTTGGAGATAGGGCCATAAATTCTTACAAATTGAGAGGACTTAGGAGGTATTCAACTAGAGCCATGAAGTCTGAAACTTAGAGATATAGACAATGCCAATTAAGTATCTGAGATAGGACATCTGGAGTCTTATCTTCTGGAATGTCAGATCTCTACAGCCCTAACTATCTCAGTTCTAATGAGCAGAAAAGGGGGGTTGCAACCAAGGGGACTGAAGGAGAACAACTCAGGGAAAATGAGGCAGAACAATTCAGGGAAACTGAGGCAGGACAATTTAGGGAAACCTAGGCAGGATAATTTAGGGAAACTGAGACAGGACAATAAAAGGAAACTGTGGCACAACAAAAGTATTTACTAAGTGCCTACTACTTTCCCTGTTTTATGGTGGGGACATAGTGAAAAAAATGAAACTATCCTTGCCCTCAAGAACTTTATATTCAATTGGCAAAAGCAGCAAAAACTAAAGTAAAAGAAAGTCTACGTATAGAAGCAAAGTCTACATATAATGTAAGTTCCTTGATAAAGGAATTCCCAATGTGGAAACTCCCTTTATCATTATATATAGGCAACTCCTGTGTGGCCTATATTCTTAAGAGAGTAGTCTTGGAGAATTTAGTGATTAAAATCATTGTATATGGTCACACAACTGGAATAAACTAGATGTACAATTTGAACCTGAATTTCTGACTCTAAGGCTGATTCTCTATCCATTATAATATAATGTTTTCAGCCATTTTTTGTTGTTGGACTCTTCTGTGTCATTATCTACAAAACGGGGCTAAAAATCATTTGTGTTATCTATCTCCCAAGACTATTATGAGATATGTTTTTAAAACCATAAAATTATTATATAAATGTGATTTATTACTACATTTTTAGGAGAGCAGATTTTTAAAAAAAGATCATAGAAAAGAAAACTTCCCACAATAAGACCCCAATCAGAAGATAACTCAAGGGGGAAATGAGGTTCTCATGAATGAAATTTGGAGAATATAAAAATGAATGATTCATCTGCTCCTTTCCCATCATCATCAAATGTGTCCTTTTCTCTCTATTTGTAGAGCTTCCACTCCACTTCAGGACCTCATCATTTCTTGCCTATGCTATTGCAATCATCTCGTAATTGATCAAGTTTTTTTCTCATTCCAATCCATTGTCCATATAAGTAGCAAAGTGATCCCTTTAAAAGCACTGCTCTGATTAGGGCATTCTATTACTGAGTAAACTTCTGTGGCTTCCTATTATTTCAAGAATCAAAATATGAATTAAGTGTTTGTCAGTTAAAGCTTTTCAGAGCCTGATCTTGTGGTGGGAACAGGGCACAGTGTGTAGCATGCTAGAGGTGCAGTGAAAAAAAATGTGAATTTGAATTCTATCTCAGAAACTGTTCCTGGCAAGTTATTTAACCTCTCACAGTCAGTTCCTTCATCTGTGAAGTGGGGATAGTAAAATTATTTAATACAAAGGATTGTGCTGAGGACTTAATGAGGATTTATTTTGCAAACCCCAAAGTCTATAAATTTTATTGTTATAATTGTTGTTCTTATATTTCTAGTCTCATACATAATCTTTTTATATATCTTATAAACCAGTCATGCTCAATTACTTGCTGTTCTTCATATAAGGTTCTCTATCCCTACTCTTCATTCCTTTTCGCTCGTTCTCCCCATGCTGGAATGCTTTTTCTCCTCACCTCTATTTCTTAGATTTTTTTTTTTAATTCTTTGAAAGTGCTGCTCAGATATCACCTTTTATAGGAAATTTTTCATAATCTCTTCCATTGGTAGTGTCTTCCTTTCAAAGGTTACCTTTCCTCTCTTATGTTTGCATCTTATATCACACATGACTACTCATTTATAATGGAGAGGGAAAGAGGGAAGTAGAAGGAGGATAAGAGAGAGACACATAGGTATGGATATAGAATGAGAGAGAGAGAGAGAGAGAGAGAGAGAGAGAGAGAGAGAGAGAAACAGAGAGACAGACAGAGAGAGAGAGAGAGAGAGAGAAAAGACATACACACAGAGAATGTTCAAGTTTCTTAAGGGAGAAAGAAAGATGGAAAGGAAGAGGATTAAAGATACAAGCATATACAATGACAAGTTAGTCTTAAGAAAGAAGAAAACTTTTTGTTGTCATAGACTGGAATGAAATAGGAGAGACTGAGGAATGCCAAAGATGAAATTAAGGGAGAAGGGAAAAGGTCTTCTTTTAAAAGAGGTGAGATATATGGGTTATGAAGGAAAAAAGGAATTTGGTTCCAAATTGCAGAAGAAAAAAAGATTCCCTTTCCCCTTCCATTGATTCATATCCGTATTTCCTAATTTAAGTTCCTGGGTTTCTCATGTAAGTATAAGTTTTTAAAAATCTGATTCGGTTTTACCTCCTTTTATCTATTCCTTTTGAATAAGGCATAATCTTTTAACCTTGAATCCCATCTTATGAAATTTCATTTCCTCTATTGAAGATGATCAAGTCCCCACTAAGAGATCCAAGAGGAATCTGGTTCTCAAGGAAAACTCATTAAAAGTCAATTTAATGTTCACATGCTTCTCTAGATTGTTATGAGTGACTGAGATAATCCCCTTCTGCAGTGTGTAGAGATGGGTGGTTTATATTACAGCAAAAAATATTCCAATATCTTCTCTTTAAGAAGATTCCAATATCTTTTCTTTAAGAACATTCCAATATTTTCTCTTTAAGCATGAGAGTAGCTGAAGAAAGAAAGAGTTTAGATGTTCTATTTCTGGGCTTATGAAACAATGTTAAATAGCTTGCTTGGGCCACAGGTGTTGGTGTGGGGCTGCTGATGTTATTTTAAGGAAGCTATCCTTTTTCTTTACTATTAAGAGGAACTCTAAGAAACTTATAAAATGTTATAAATGAATGGGGACAAAAAAAAATCCCTAGCGCTAAAGAGAAGTGGAGGGAAAGCAGACCTCCAATTAAAACACACATACATACACACACACACACACACAATTGTACCATTCTTTCCTCACCATTAACAATAATAACTAACATTTATATACTATATACTTACTATGTACCAGGAACTGTTCTAAGTGTTTTACAATCAGTGTCTTATTTGATCCTCACAACCACCTTGAGAGGTAGATACTTTTATTATTCATGTGTTACAGGTGGGAAATGGAGGCAAAAAAAAGATGAATTGACTACCTAGGTTTACATGGCTAGTAAGTACCTAAAGCCTGGATTTGAAGTTAGATCTACCTGACTCTAGACCCAGGACTTTATTCAATATACCACTCCGTTATCCCATTTTATCCTTTCCCTTCTTCCCCTTCTTATCCCTTCCCCTTCCTTTTCCTCCTCTTTCTTCCTCTTCTCTTACTCTCCCACTTTTTCCTCTTTCCCCTTTATGTATATATATATTTATGCAATACATACATAGTATACAAAATATACTGTATTTATACATATGTCTCTATGTATGGGTTCTAGTGCTACCTTTCTTCTCAGATATTATTTTCTATGAATTACTTGTCCTCTTTTCTGAAAGTCTTATTCAGCCATAGATTACTAGAACCACCAAATTTGGAATCAGAAGATCTACATTCAATTCTGTCTCTGTCACTTCTTGCCTGTCTTGGACAGTCATGGCACATCTCCAGGTCTGTTTCTTCATCTACAAGATGGATGAATAAGTAGCATCCAACTCTTTTTGTTTATATGCTAATTTTTTATTCCAATTTTGTCAGTTCTATTTGTAATTTTTTTCTCCCTCTAACTTCCTTTTGCACTTAAAGCCCTCTTGATTAGATTCATAAGACTGTGGGAAAAATGTTTCCACCTGTCCTTGCTAGGAGACTGACCAAGAAAATATCATTCTAATACTCTTAGGCAAAATTCCAAATCCTACGTGAAGATATAATTTTCTGATCTAGTTATGCCCTTCCTAATTTGCCCTTTTGTTTTCTTTAGTTCCCCAACTTCCACTGATATAATGATGAAAACAACATCTGTGCCCCCAAAATAAGTATTTATATATGTATATGTGTATATATATGCATGTACACATGTAAACAGATACATATACATATATATCTTTTATACAAAATTTCATGATACTATGATTTTTAATTTCCTTATGGTGATAATTGACTTTAAATAAATCACCCATAATATAGTGACCTCTAGATCATCAGGTTATACAATTTTGGGAGGTTTCCTTATTATAACTAAGGTGATGGCCCTGGGACGACACTAGGCCTTTGTTGTTCATATCAGGTCAACAAATATATCTTCCTTTTTTTCTCCTTATCATTGTGTTGTAGGCCAGTGATGTTAAACTCAAATAGAAAATAGTTCCCTGAAGCTTCATAATGACAATAAATGTCAAGTTAACATATGCTGTATATTAATTTTACTTATATGGGGTTAAGTGACTTGCCCAGGACCACACAGCTAAGAAGTGTCTGAGGCCAGATTTGAACTGAGGTCTTCCTGACTTCAGGGCTGATGCTTTATCCACTATGTCAGCTAGCTGCCCCTTTTTTATTTTTTAAAACATTTCCCAATTCCCTTTAAATCTGATTTGGACCACAATCAGATTGCACTCAAATTTATCCCAGTTTTTTGATTTGACACTGTTGCCTGCAAGATTTGCCTCACTGACTATTTGAGTTAGATCTGGCCTAAAGATTTGTGCTGTAACAAAATTAAAATCTTATAGATTAGTGGTGACTAACTCAAATAGAAACAGGGGTCACTAAACTGTAAATCAACAATTTATCAACATTTATTAAACTCTTGTTATGTGCCATGAACTGTGTTAAGCACTGAGGGTACAAAAAGAGTCAAAAGATGGTGTCTGCCCTTATGAAATTTACAATCTAACGGGGAGCCTTGTGAACCATATAGAAAAGTATACATGTTTAGATGTTTCTTTTTTGAAATTAATACATCAATGCTTTAAAACCAGAGAGAAATTACATTTTGATTTGATTTGGACAGTATTTTGGAGTGTTGTGGGTTTCATGAAGCACTCAGATTACATGTTTGATCAATCTGTAGACCATTCAGTGCTTGATAAAAGGGATTTTATTTAATCATGGCATGGAGAGGATATTTAGCAAGGATCCAACATTGATTCACCTTCCTTACCTCTGTGTTGATGATGCTGACACATTGATCAGGGCTAATGAAAGACCTCGTGATTCCTTGCATACTGCTCTTGTGCTTAGGTTATCAGAAAACTATCCTTTAGTCCCTAGAACCTCTAGGACTTTTAAGAAGATTTCGTATTAATCCAACACACATTGGGTAGGACCCTAGGAAATTATTGCTTCTAGAACTCAGGAAGTTCCAAATGGTTATTTGACCATTAATGAATGATGTTTCACCTGATGACCTGTGCTTTTCCATCATTGTTCTTTTCAGCAAAAGAAGCTGCATCTTCTAATGAAGTTTCATTTTCATCTTCTCTCTATAGGAAGAGTGTGAAATCTATAATATACCTCCAAATCTTCTTTTCCCTCTCTTTATCACATTCTGCCACCTTCCAGTTTCCTAATTTTCCCTCTGCTTCTTCACATCCTCTCTCTTCTTTGATTTCTGCTTGAATTCTTTTTTCCCATTCCTTCAAGGGAAACTTCATTTTCCCTGACAACCTGGAGAGTAGAAACATACTATTTTAGTAATTTCTCCTTTTTCTTCCAGGAAGAAAAAATTTCTTACCTGTATATGTGCGTCTTGATATGAATGAAAACTTCAATATGCTATCTCTGCAGATTATTGTAAGGATTTCAGTAGCTTCCCAGCCCTGCTAAATGAAGGAACTCCAGGGAAGATCAAATCTAGGATCACCCTGTCAAAGTAAGACTCACAAAAATGCCCAAAAGCTCTTTTTCCCACTTTGTATGCTTAAATTTTCTAAACTATAACATGAGAATAGTAATAGCAGCTATTTTATAAGATTATTGCGAGTATTAAATGACATAATATTTGTAAAATATGTACTCCAGTGCCTGGCATGTAGTAGGTGTGATATTCCCTTTCCCCTTCAACCCTCAACTAGTGGGAACTATGAAGTTCCTTAGTCTGGGGACCTTTCTATTTTCCTTTTTTTCAAACCTCTATAATTATAAGTTTATTAGAGTCATCCAGGATTCAGGTGTACCATATTCCTCCTGAATCATACATAAACAAACACAACACTGATCTAATTCAAGAGTAAAAAAAATGCCTAATGGAATAGTTGTTCAGTCATTTCCAACTCCCTTGTGACCTCAAATGAGGTTTTCTGGGCAAAGAAACTGAAGTGGTTGGCCTTTTCTTCTCCAGGTCATTTTACAAATGAGAAAACTGAAGCAAACAGGGTTAAGTAACTTGCCTAGGATTACATCACTAGTGAATGTCTAAGATAGGATTTGAATTCAGGTCTTCCTGACTCCATATTCTATCTACTGTGTCATATAACTGCCCAGTACTCTATGACAAAAGCATGCAAAATTATAAGAAGGTTATTTTTAAAACACTGGCACTTTAGAGAATCATAATTTCAAAACAACAACATTGACAAATTGTTCTCCTAAAACCTAAGTAGGTAAGCATGTAAATAATTTTAGTGACTATATTATTAGCTTTGGTTTTAGAAGGGAAAAATATTTGGTCAAATTAGACAGTTAATATAGAAACATTTTGTATTAATACCAAATTGAGGTAAAGAAATAAAAATTCTATCCCTAGCAGAAGTCATCACTAAACTTAAACCTTAAACTACACCCTAGCTCTAGGTTCCTTTTTCCCTCCTCCCAATGCCCAATTATTTTTTACCCAGATAAGAGCCCTATAAAAACCTACCCTAGCTTTATCATTTTAAGGTACCTAATGCCACCTAAGATCCTAATGGCCTTGTTCTGTGTTCACCTTATATGATGCCAGCCTTTCATATTATATTTTCCTTCAATAAAACTTTCTGCTCTGTCTTTTCTGTGTTTTGTTTCTTGGTGCTCTACCTTTACCCCAGCCTTTTCATCACAGAAGTATCAGAAGTATTATTCAGGATTAGAGCTAACAATCTTAGTAGCTACTTCTACCATCCAAACCTTAGTTTAGGGCATGTAGAACACAGAGACTGGAACTGAAGGGAACACTGTGTCTTAAAGGTAGGGTATCCTTCCTTTTCCTGATATTTGGGATGTGTTTGTGGGACCCACACACTTTGAAGATCATGCCTTCAAGCTTTTCCCATGGCAAAATAAGTAGCATATAAGAGAGATTGCCAACTTTCCTTGTACTTCACTTTGGAATCCTACACCTCACTTGAAGAGTGAAGAGTTATACTTGTCTGAAGCAAGGTCTTTTTCTAGTTTCCTTTAGTAACCTTTGTGGCTAACTATTGCGGCAACAATCTAATTACATACAACATTTTAGTACCCAAACTGATCTATCTCATTTTACTTATCTTAACATAGACTTCTATTTCCCTGATGCTGGATTTTTTATGTTGATGCCAATTATTTTAATGTAGGGATGAGCAACAAGTGTGAGGATTTCTTTATTTTTTTCTTCGTCCTTTCTTCTTTTCTTCCTTCCTTCTTTCCTTCTTCCTTCCTTCTTTCCTTCCCTCCTTCCTTTCTTCCTCTCTCTTTCTTTCCTTCTATCTGTTCCTCTTTTTCCCTCTTTCTTTATCTTTTCTTTCGTTCCTTCCTTCCTCCTTTCTTACCTTCCTTTCTTCTCTCCTTCTTTCCCGTCTTCCCTTCTTCTCTCCTTCTTTTCCTTCTTTCTTCGTCCTTTTTTCTTCTCTCCCTCTTTCCCGTTCCCATTCTCTCTCCACTCTCCCTTCTTTTTTTCATTTATTTGTCTATTTTTCTCTTTTTTGTTAAATGATAAATAACTAAAGCAAAAACATAACAAATATGTCTAGTTTCATGAAGTAAAATTCTCTATTGGCCATTTACAAAAATGTAGAACTTATTCTCTATTTTAAGTTCATTGTTTTTGTATAGCTTACTTCATTGTTAGCTCTGGATTACTGGTTTCTCATTGCACTGATCAGGGGTCTAAAGTCTTTCAACTCCTTTCCTTTAGAATATTTTTATCATTGTACATATTGCTCTCCTGGTTCTAGTCATTTGACTCTGCATCAATTCATAACTTTATCAACTTGGTTATTTGTTATGGTAAAGTAACATTCTATTTTTTCTTTATGCATTTTCTTTTTATTTCCAAAATCTCTCCTGTTTAACCTCCCCCTCACCAACGGAGAAGGCAAGCAATGTGATACCCATTATACATGTGAAGTCATGCAAATCATATTTCTATTTTAGAGATTCAATTTATTTAGCAAAAATAAGCAGAGGACACATAAACATATACGACAGAACACAATAATGAAAATTAGTCCCCTAATGAATCCTGTTTCCCACTTTTCCCTCTTGTTTTACTTTGATGCTAATCTCTAAATATCTCCCTCTACTCGCTTGGACACATGGCTCTTTGTAAGATTAATTAGCACTCTCTTTCATCCTCCATATATGTTGCCCAAACTATAGGTCATTGCAGAATTGCCTTACAGACATCCTGGAAGTAATATTTTCCTCCTCAGCGATTCTTGTTGGTAGAGCTCTCACAGTTAACTCTTGTGGTAAACTGATTGGCAAAGTGCCATTTTCCATATCTGTTTACTGCATTTGAGAGTCAGTAGCTGGGAACTCCCGTGTGAGGTTTAATTTATTTATTGCAGGCTTCCTGCCTTTTCTCACAATGTGATATTAGCTTGCTCACCCGCCTTTGATTGGCAATTAGCAGATTCCTGCCAAGCTCTAATGAAATTAGAAGCTTCTCTCAGCTGTCCTCTGTGCTAAGATCTCAAGCAGAAATACAATTGCCAGCAAGATTTTATCAAATCAATCATTTAATTAAATAAGATAATTGTCCACCTCTTTTTTCCCTTTCCTATTAGCTATTGCCTTGTTCCATTCTGGTCCAAATAATCTTTTCATTTTCTCCTTGAATCTTGCTCCTCCCATTTATAGTTACCTCATCCTTCCTGGTCTGTTTCATCTGTTTCAATATCTCCCTTGGTGCCAGAGAGCAGACAGCCTTGTCAAAGATGAAAAAGATAAGAGTGATTCAAGGGAAAGAATTTTTTCTTTTAGTAGTTTGCTGAAGAATATGAGTCATTCCTAAGTTGCCACGGTACCTCTGTCCCTCATGTGTTCCCCGAATTGAGATGCTGAACATGAGAGATTTAGGAAGGCAGTTTGAAAGGCAGTTTGATGTGACAGCAGGTGAAGATGCTGAAAAGTCAAAGGACTAGAGTTTAAATGTAGTCACTCATACTGTCTATGTGAACTTAACCAAATCATTTAATTTCCCTGGGCATCGGTCAGGAAAACAGGGTAGAGGATTGGACTAAATGGCTTTTAAAATCTGTTCTAGACTTCTTATCCCATTCTATTTGCTATAATATCCCCATGGTTAATTGGTTTGTTTTTTACTTCTGTTGGTTGTGTCTCATAGTGAGTGATGTTGTATCCCTCCAGGGTCAGGGGCTTCAGGCATGGACTTAGGACAGATTTTTTTTATCGGTGCCCTCAAAAGCTGGTTTTAATTTTGAAGTATCCTTGTATATTACTTAATCACTGCTTGCCTCACTTCTTCATCTATAAAATGGGGATAAAAATAGCACCTATCACTTTCTCTCAGAGTTGTGAGAATCAAATGAAATACTATTTATAAAGCATTTAACTCAGTTTTTGGCATACAGTAAGCACTGTATAAAAGGCAGTGATTATTATTATCATTATTATTATTATCATAAAATCTATATTAGTATCTTATTAGTAGGGCCTATTTAGTGTTTTATGGGGCATCAAGTTGGCACCTAGTGGATAGGGCACTGGGATTAGAATCAGTCAATGTTCATGTTCATGAGATCAAATACTCCCTAGCTGTGGGACCTTAGGCAAATCACTTAACCCTGTTTGCTTCAGTTCTTAATCTATAAAATGAGTTGGAGAAGGAAATGGATACTTCTACTGTAGTATCTTTGCCAAAAAAATTTCCAAATGAGGTCAAAAAGAGTCTGACCTATCTCAACCACAAATTGAGTATTTTAATGGTTGTGTGACACTGCATAAGTCCCTTAACCTCCTTGCTATAAGTGACTTTTTAAGACTATAAACTGCTAACTAATGATGACCTGACCTACATTGATAGAATTTCGTTACTGGCTGTTCCTTGTACCAATGAAATCATAGCTCCAGTGCTTATTCCTATTTTATTAGTGGCCCCACTAGCACAAGAAATGATATGGGACCAACTGATCTTTTTTAGTGAACCATTCTACATGGCTGAAATAGACTTGAAAAGCTAGTGGCTTTTGGAACACCATGAGCTTTCATTCCAAGAGTCATCCAGTCAGTCAGTCCACATGTATCTTGTGTGCTAGGCACTGTGCCACAAAGACAA
The DNA here is from genome assembly GCF_902635505.1 of Sarcophilus harrisii. Lineage (NCBI taxonomy): Eukaryota > Metazoa > Chordata > Mammalia > Dasyuromorphia > Dasyuridae > Sarcophilus > Sarcophilus harrisii. Next base: position 362,428,492 of record NC_045429.1, on the reverse strand, counting down.
AAAAATGAAATAGTCCCTATCCCCAAGTTACTAGGTTACTTATTAGCTACTTGTACACTTTTCCCTTGTTGATGAGCTTTTATCTTTGATTTACAGTAGTTTTGTTTTGTCTCTAAGATAACATATTCTTCTGTTTAAAAGCCATTTACAATACTCTTCCAGCAAACCTTTCTAGTCTTAAGTCACGTGAATCCTCTTCACATACTCTATTTTAGAGCCACACTTGATCTTTTCTGGACTCAAAAAGTCAGTTCCCATCTCTATACACATTTTTTGTAAACTCAGTATTTTTCATGTATAAATATTAGACAGCTAATTAGTACGGTAGATAGAGGACTGGGTCTGAAGACAAATCTAGCCTCAGCCACTTATTAGATGTGTGGCCCTGGGAAAGTCACTTAATCACTGTCTGCCTCTGTTTCCTCAACTATAAAATATGAATAAAAGAAGCATCTACTTCCCAGAATCATTGAGATGATCAAATGAGAGAATATTTGTGAAGTGCTTAGCAGAACATAGAAACTTAATAAATGTTTCCTTCCTTTTTATTCCCTATTGGATCTGTATAGATAAGACCTCTGACTGACTAATTTCAAATGTCTTTACTTTTTGGCATTTGTCATTGTAATTATAGCCTTATACTTCTTCATTCCTCCAAACTGATAGCTTCTCTCTATATATCAAGCTTCTGGGATTGAGGGTTATTTTAGTGCTTCTCTTTCTTAGCCTGTTATCTCATTCATTGCTCAGTTCTGAAATGATTGTTGGCTAAGCACTGAGCTTTGTACCTAGAAGCTCCCTGTTGCATTAACAGCGGCTTCTGCAGCTAGGGTAGGCCCTGATCAGTAGTCTATATTGAAGGTTAATTCATAGATGGATATTTGACACAGAACTGGTCTGCCACCCCATGTTATTATGAAAGAAGAGAGAAGGGACTAAATGGACCACTGTCCATTTACTTAAATCCTGGCATCCCTTTAGTAACCTGGACTCTCAGTGGTAAAGCTGACTTATTATCACTATTGATTGGCTGACTAAAAAGTTCAATAGCCTGTATTGTTCTTTTATAAAGAAAATTAAAACCATTTAAAATGAATTTACTTGGAAAGTATGCAGTTGTTTTCTAAATACACAATTGTTTTTGTTCAATTATTTTTTGGTTATGTCAGGCTTTTCATGATCCCATTTGGGATTTTCTTGGCAGAGATACTGGAGCGGTTTGGTGCCATTATAATCCATATTGACTAACCATCATCAGTCATTTTGTCACTGGACTTGTAAAAACTCATAATAAGAAAGAGTGAGGCTGTGATTTCATACATCTCTGCCTCACTTAAATACAATTCACTTGTAAGCCAAGACGTCACTCTCCTGATAACACATTCCTCTTTGAGAATGAAGGAGGAACACTACCATCACTACTAACAACAACAATATTTCAAACCTTATAATTTTATCACAAACCAAGGTATCCATAATGCATTTTTTATTTTCCTAAGGTGATTAAGCGACTTTTGATTTGTAATAGTAAACAGAAAATATTCTATACATTTCAATTTCACTTCAAATATAGGTCCATACTCATATATTCTTCCCCTCTTCTTATACTTATTCCCATCTGTCATCAAAAAAGCCTTATTTTTCAATATGTTGAAGTTTTTATACCTTAGTGGATCAGTGATTTCTCTGATGTGGCCACTTTTCCCAATGAAGCAGATTACAATCCATTAATTTTTTCTCACCCTGTACAAATCTTTCCTTAAAATACTTACCCACAGAGTTTAGAGGATCAGACTATCATGCTACAAGTCTTCCTTTAAATCATACATGTAATAAATTTAAATAAATAAAAATGTAAAAAATGTTCTTAGCTTTAGGATACTGCAAATTTAGGTGGCAAGGGAGATTTGGTCCTCTGGCTGTAGTTTGCCAACTCCTATTCTAGATTTCTTCAGCTGACATAGATACTCCTGGAACGTTAGACTTATCTATTGTTTCCTCCCCATGCTTGTTTCCTGATCAATCCACTGTCTTTATTGTTTAGCCAATACAATCATTTATGCCTTTTCTGCAAAATTCTTGTTAGGTTATGAGTTGCAGCCTGCTCATTCCTACTATGAGACTCTGTTCTTCTTTTGGTTACATTCAACTTTAATTCTTCAAATTATAAACTTATAAGATCAGATATTTAGAGATTTAAAGGACTTCTATTATCATCTAGTCAAATTCTATCTCCTCCATTTTTATAGATGAGGAAACTGAGGTCCAGTTCGTGTGACTGTCCAGGGTTATGTCGATAGTAAACAGCAGAACATTGTGCTGCCCTTCCTGAATCTCATTCATATCTCAGCAACAGAAAAATGTCAATGCTAAGAAGATGGCCATTGTTTCTAGGAGATGCTTGTAATCATTACCAGAACTGTGTAAATTATCCAAGACAATCCAGCTGGCTTTCCTTCACTTTTTTTTTCATTCTGGATTCAGATTTTTGTAGATAAGTTAATTAAATTTTAGAAAGAATAAAAAAAATTATGGATATCTTAATCTGAAACTAGAACTAGTCTAATTCAATATAGATAGCTAGACTGACACCCTTTGAGTATTTGTAGATCTAATTTATGAAGCTCTGCAATGTTTCATTCATTTTTTTCTTTTTAAAAATATTTTGTTATCTTTTGTTTTCATCTCACATGAATTTCCCCAGGGAGCTAAACAAGATAATAAATTATACTTTTAAAAAACACAAAAAAGGGGAAAAGAAAAAAAAATCAGTAAAACTGATCAATATTTTGAAAAAGTCTGAAAATATTTACAATGTTCCATATCCATGGGACCTCCTATCTCTGCAAAACTGTGTGTGTGTGTGTGTGTGTGTGTGTGTGTGTATATGTATGTGTTGTCTTTTCATATCTTTTCTCCATATTCATTTTTGATTGTTTTGTGATTGTTTTTTTTTCTATTTACATTGTTGTGGCCATTGTGTATTGTTTTCTGGACTCTGTTTACTTCATTTTGATTCAGTTCATGTCTTTCCAAGCCTCTCTGTACTATTGTGTCCATTATTTCTTAAAGTAATATTCCATTATATTCATGTACCACAATTTGTAAACATTTCCCAATTGATGGGTATCTATTTTGTTTCCAGTCCTTTGCTACAACAAAAAGTGATGCTATAAATATTTTGCTATATTTGAATATATCTTCTTAGTTATGACCTCCTTGCAGTTATATATTATTTTTCTTTTTTTAATTTTCAGAAATTTTATACACTCATGTCTCAACAACTATATGTAGTCTTGTTATTTTTCTCCCAGTTTCCTAGCCTGCAGTCTGTTTTCCTTCCAATTCTTGCTACACACTGTTGTCTAATTAATCTTTTTCAATGTACCACTCCAATTACATGACTCTCCTACTGAGAACCTGTCAATGGTGGATGTGTAATAGAGAGGATTTTTATGCAGGTAGAGATTGGTATAGATGAACACTGAAGTCCTTTCCAGCTATTAGAGTTTGTGATTCTGAGAGTTGAAATATTAATGAAGAAACTGAGCCCTATAATACTGATATAAAAATAAAACCAGAAGACATAATGAAGTTGTGGCTAAATGTATTGATGACATAGATTCTACTTAGAGAAGCAAATAAAGGAGTTGGTAGAGTTCATTGCATTGCATACTCAAAGGCTACAACAATTGTCAATTAATATAGTGCTTTATCTCCTAACCTTATGGTGCTAAGATGAACATAAACAAGAAAAAAAATGTTCATGAAAAGAATTGCAACTTATATGCCAACACCTGTTTTAGAGGATCTAGAGGTATGGGAATTCTATGAAAAAGTCAACAAGATTTTCTGGATCAAATCTCTCTCTCTCTCTGTGTGTGTGTGTGTGTGTATTTGTATATATATTAGAACTAGGCAACTTCAATGCAAAGGTGAATATAAAGAAGCACCTTATAAAATATTTTAAAAAATATAGTTCTGGATTAAGAAATGAGAAAATTCACAGGTTTGTAAACCCCTCATCAATCTTACCTCTACACATACTGGAATAACTTTCTTCTAAAATAAATGTTGGCAGGCTCTACACATAATAAGTATTGTACAAAAAATGTTGGCTGTTTTAATAGACAGAAAATGATAGGATAATGATGTGAAGGTTATTCTTGAATCAGCTGCCTCAATGCAGTCGGATCACAACTTGTAAAAGCAAAAGTTGAAGTCAGCACTAAATAAACAGAAAAATTAAAGGTTAAGAAGTCATTTTACATAATAATTAAGTAGTCTTACCTGACTTATTTAAACACTAGAAATGGGAAGTGGATAAAAGAGAAATCAGTACAAATTACCTATAGAAGTTTAACTAGTAAAAATCCAAGAGGAGCTATCCAAAAGCTTCCCAGGAGAAACAGTTTCCTTTTCAAAAGGAGGGACACAATAGCCAAAAGCAATGTTACCTTAGAATACTAATAAAAAAAAGTATTATATGGGATCTTGATAGAAAATTGTGAGCATAAGAAACAGTAAATAAGACAAAATGTATGGGCAGCTAGGTGATGCTATGGATTGAGCATTATTCTTGGAATCAGGAAAACTCAACTTTATGAGGTTAAATATGTTCTCACTTACTAGCTGTGTATAGGTACTAGACCTATACAAGTCATTTCCCCCTATTTGCCTTAGTTCTTCATTTATAAAATGGACTGGAGAAGGAAATGGCAAACCATTCCAGTATCTTTGCCACAAAGACACAAAAAATTGGGCATGATTGAAATGACTTAACAAAATGTACAGCTTTTATGTGTTACTAATACCCAGGGGATGTTGAGACCTAGAAGAAAGCCATGTATGAAGGATTTTATAGTTCAGACATGGACAAAAAAGAAACAAGATTACACTGAGTAGATAGGTTTTCTGGCTATACCATTTGAGGGAGTATTCCAAGGGATGACTACAGATTCCAGACAAACTTCCTAACATGGCTACTTCCTGTCTTTCCAAGCTTCTCACATGTTGCTCTCCTCTACTGTTTTTCTACTTGCTGTTCAACACACATGAAACTACAATTTCCACTTCCAGGCTTTCTTCCCCTGACTGGAATGATCTCCGTCCTCACTTCCAGCTCAGTTCAAATCCCATCTTCTTCTTCAGGAGTCCTTTCCTGTCTTGTTCACTCCTCTCCTCACCCAAGATGCTAAAGCATTGCCTTCTTGGGTTACTTTCCATTGATTCTAGGTGTATATTTCATATTTTTAGTATTTTACATCCTTCTAGAACATCATCTCTTTGAGGAGAGGGATTGTTTTTGTCTTAACATGTATCCCAAATGCTTAGCACAGCACCTAAAGCATAATAAATGTTTAATAGAGGTTATTTAATTGATACAATTTAACTATATTGGTAGTTGGCTTTTCAGGATTTTGTTTTATCTTTCAAACAAAACTATGAACTTCTTGAGAAGTATTACATAATCATAAATTTCTTTGTAACTATCCCCATCCATCCTCCTAATCTGGTAGTTTCTGAAGCAATTTCTTACATATAATGATGGATTTAAAAAAATGTCCTTTGAGCAATAATAATAGTTAATATTTATAAAACACTTCATGGTTTACAGGTGATTTAGAGATATTATCTCATTTTATCCTTACACCAATACTTTAAGATAGATGCTTTATTTACTTCCATTTTATAAATGAGGAAACTGAGGCAGAAAGGGGTTAAATGACATACCCACAGTCACATGGCTTATAAGTGTTTGAGGCTGGATTTCAGGTTTTCCTGTCTCCAAGTAGGACATTCTATTCACTGTGCCATCTAGAACTACCTAGCTTCTCACAAGTTGGTCAGATTATGGTGAATTGACTCCCATGAATTAAATTCACAAAAATCTAATCAAAATCAGACTTCAATTAACTTATAGATGACTATTTTTGCCAAATGAGCAGAATGTTCACAATTGCTCTCTAGAATAACATCAGAGTCTAATAAAATGGTGCTACACTAACCCATTATCTAGCACATTAAGTGTTTTACAATTTAGAAAGTATTTTCCTCTTGACTAACCTGTGATGATGATAGCTAGCATACTATGTGCCAGGCAATGTATCAGGCTCTTTACAAATATCATCTTATTTGAACCTCAGTGCTATTATTTCCATTTAATAAATGAGGAAAGTGAGACACTGAGAGGTTAAAATTTGCCCCAGGTTTCATGCTTAAGTGTCTAAGGCTAGATTAAAATCCAAGTCTTCCTGGCTCTAGGCTCAGTACTCTATCCATTATTTCATGAGTTAACGTTTAAAAAATATAAATATCTAATATTATATGTGATAAAAATTATATTTAATTGTTATATAAAACAAAACAATGATATAACAAAATTTATTAGAAATATATAATCTCTAACATATAGTATAAAATACATTAAATTATATATAATATTGCATATATTATATTTGTATACAGTATATCATAATACATGTAGTATATCAGATAAATCATAGAAAATAATGTGTATTATGTTAATTAAATATATGTTCTATAAATGTGCCTTAAATATATAATTATAGATAGAACACACATAAGTAGTATTATATACAATATACTATTAATATATGACAGTATATTTCTTATACTTTAATATGAATACACTAATAAATTATATATAATGAATATATCTCAAATCTCAATTTTATTACATATATATTATAGCTAAGTGTTACAGTGGACAGAGTGCCAGACCTGAAGTCAGAGAGACTTCTCTTTCTGAGTTCAAATCTGGTCTTAAAACACTTGCTAGCTAGGTGACTCTGGCAAGTTGTTTGCTTCAGTTTTTCTTCTGTAAAGTGATATGGAGAAGGAAATGGCAAAGCACTCCACTATTTTTGCAAAGAAAACTCCAAATGGGGTCATAAAAAATCAGAAATAACTGAACAGTAACATCATGTGATATGATTATGAATGATATAGTCTATATATTATACAATAATATTATACATATTAAATAAATGCATATATTATACATATTAACATCAGAATGTTATCATATATAATTATAATACATATAATGAGTTTGGTTACATAAATTATATATATATATATAAAATTTTATGAATATATTACATTTAAGCTATTTTTGTTGGCTAGAATTGTCATCCTTAGTCTGGAATTGTTTGGAGCATAGGAAACAGCTTGCACATCTGAGGTGTGCTGAGGTCTTTACAAATATCTTTAAGTCTTTGGAGGCAGGGATCTTGGGGTGCAGCAAGCCATCTGCCTTATGGGCAGCTGTTGGTTCTAGCTGGTGCCGAGAGCTGGGAGATTGCTGATTCTGGGTGGTCTTGGCTTAGGGACATAAAAGGTGCCAGGCAGTGTTTGTGATAATATAGTAAATTATATATTGTTATATGCTATATGATATATAAATGTTTTATATAATGTATGATATAGTTTATAAACTCAGGCGTGTAAACAGTGGCATCAAACCTGTGGAGTCTTGGTGGTGAGTAGAGTAGTGGATCCCAGTGGGAAAGGGGTACCTGCCTCACGTTTGCTGGTATTGGCCATCCAGGTGACTGGTGATTTTGATTGCAGGAAAGGAACGCCTATGAAGTCTGCAATGAGAACAGTGAGAGATGGACAACCCTGGTCAAATGGAATAACAAGGCCCTGATTGAAGGAGGGGAAGACTCCCCTCTGCCCTCATGGGGGTGGCATGGGGGGACTGAGAAATCATCTGAATGATATAAGTGCCCATGAGAAGATGTTTCCTCTTGATATTCCAACTTTTTATAATTAAAAAATATAGTTTCAATTATATAAATAGAACATAAAATATACAATGTATTTACATATACTATACTATGTACATATTATAATACTAAAAATCTATTATTAAATAATAAATGTAATTTATTTTGCATCAGTGGAAATTTATTATGATGATGGTTATGAAATGTATAATATATTGCATATTACATGTTGCACATTATGTTACACAGCTTAAGAATTATAATATTATAAATGTTTATATGTATTCAATTATGTGTAGTATTATCTGAATTATTATATATAATATAAATATAATTCTATATCATAGGCAATATGTGATAGCATAATTAATTATATAATACATGTAATTATAGAATCCTGTAACACACATAAGTATAAATTACAGATTTAAATTATATATTTAAAATATGATATATCACAATGACATAAGATATATTAGTTAACTGATATGCAATAATATTTTTATATATACAGTGCCATACAGTGTATATTATATAAAATAGTATATTATATATGAATGAATTGCATACTTATAATATGTCAATATGATATAGATGATATAGCCTGTATCATGTATTCCTACAGAATAGAATTATAGATAGAAAACTGAAATATAAAATTGATGTGATATCCAACTCTATGACATATAACATGATATAATAAATCATGGATGGATTATAGTATATACATGTTATAAACTAGATTATATTATATAATCTCTTAAAATGAATATATTATATAATATATTTGCATAAAATAATATAATTTTTAGAATTTAATATACACATGTAAGTTATACTCACTATATGTACATAAATATATCATATCTAATACAGCATGTTTATCTTATATATTATACTATGAAAATAATTTAATCTACATTCCACATTCAATATGTAAATATGATTATTTTACATATGTCAAATATAAAAGGTGTTTTTTACATAAAATATGTATACTATACTATATCACATATAAATATATTCTATTTATTTTGCTCTCTCTTACTAGCATGTTCATCCTAGTACTAAAGTCTCCAGTGAGGGATGGCAGGACTGACTGCAGAGGAGTGGAGAGGTTCCCCTATCCTTCTCTATGCCTTTGTGACCAGAGTTGATACCAGAATAGAGTTGGGTAGCAGAGCGGTAGTTATTGACCTTGGGAGATCTAGTTGCATACACAGTATATAGGTAGTGGTAGTAAAATGGAACAGGAAGGCCTCAAAATGGTCAGTGAAGGGAAGGACCTTTTCCCTCAGGGTAGTTCCAGTTGGGCCCTGAAGGATTGGATAGTGGAGTGGGAAAGGACCAGTCCATATAATAGTACCAGTCCCCATGAAGAGATGAGCCCTTTGGATAGATTCCCAAGCACTAAAGAACAAAGGCACTAAGTATTTTATAATTTATTAATTATAATATGTAATTTATAATTGCATAAATATAGCCTATAAATATTATCTTTATAGAATATACATATGATATAGCTATATTAGAATTATTCTTATATTTTAACAGTTATTTCATTCATTATATATGACATGTGGCAGAGTAATAATTGACTTAACCAGGTTGATACATTATATATGTTTCTATACAGGGTTACATATATATATATGTGTGTTACATATATATATATATATATACACACATATATATAGGAAACATTAATTATTATATAATCTATACAAATTAATATAATTAATATAATTTTATAGGTCATATAAATATTAAATATATTATAGGTAAGATGTGATGAAAAAAATCAATCATTGTGAAAGCATAATTTTATATCATATGTGATATAATAAATTAAATATTACTATAAAATATATACAATATACTCTATGTACAACATATACTATGTGATATACAATATATAAAATGCATTATATAGCATATAAAATATAAAATGTTCTATATATTTGTGTTTATATAAATTAAATGTTGCAGATAAGCCATGTATAAGGCTGGAAAAAGTTATAGGGGCAGGACTTCGCTATGCATTCCATGAATACTTTTAATTGATCTTTAGTTAACAGTAGCCCCCTTTCTTTAACTACCTTTTAAAACATTTTTAAATACAGCTTTTTTTTTTTCTTTTTTTCTTTTTTTTTGCTGATTGAGATTGTCCCATTGTGAAATTCAATTCAGCCTAAGGCTTTAATGAAACTATAGCTCCTTTTCTACCTCCAATAGGTAGGTTGATTTTTATGCTTTCCTGTTGCCCTTCTTATCTTTTGTTGCTCCGGAATCTTGAATAATTAGGGGTACCTTGTCCTTCTCAATGCTTCTCTGCTTCAGTGTAGATCTATGTTCACGTCTCTGTTTGGATGCCACTTGAGAGCAGCTCAAGGGCCTCATCGAGGAGAAAGTATGATGCAGGACAGATGGACACTTCAACTAATGAAGTTCATTTATTGATCCTAGAGTAAGGGTTTGTATACTCTTTATGCTAGTATTGCAATAACACCAGATGTCTCTAAGTTACATTATGTATATTCCATTGTTACATTGTAGCTAGACAGTAATATTAAATGGTAACTAGCAATAACAATCTGTGTACCACAGCATAATCATAAATTGTCTAGTTTGTGGTGCCTTGTTCCTGTTCCATGAATTCATCATCAAAGTTATATTGGATTTATATCAAATATGTTTTCCTGATGCTTACATATTCACATAGGTAATTCCCAGATTTATTACATCTTTGTGCTAGCAGCACTTGTTTGATCTAATTGGTCAACATGTCCTATTCTCAACTTTGGTTGCAGAAGAGTGGTAAACCTGCTGCACATCAATCCTCAGCTGCATAGAGAGTATGTTAACCCCTGTGTAGCATTTTAGGAGATCTGCTTGTTCTTAGCCCTCTACAGCAGGTCATGCATGTCTTATATAAAATACGCTACCAAATTAAATGCTACTTATGCATATTAAATATAATAATTTATTTGAATGAAATAATATTGCATATTCTTATAACATATAATTAGATGTAGGATATATAATTGATATGATATATAATGTGTTGCATCACATATTATAATTATATAAATGATCTTTCATGTGAAATATAATTTAAATATATTTAAAATAAATCACAATATATTTTATCCCATTATTATTCATATACATATTTGTGCATCTATATGAATAGATGCATATATATGCATATGCACATGTATACATACATGTATACATGCACACATACTATTACATATTTATACTATTCTTCCTGGTTATCTTCCTTGCTTCTGGACTGATATGGTCAGGGAGGCAATGGCAGTTGAGGGGGTGGGAAATGGTCATGACTAACTCTAACTACTGGAGATGGTAGTGGCTGTACCCACCTTGTCTACAAGATGCAAAGTATAAGTATTAGTAACCTCCATTTTATGAATGAGGACACTGAGGCTAATTAAATAACTTTCCTATGATTGTATGGCTAATCCACGAGAAAAGAAGAGTCAGGTCTTCTGATTCTAATTTTTATTCTAATTCTAGTGCTCTTTTTGCAATACTATGTTTATCTCCATAAAATTCTGTCATTTACCTTTCTAGTGATCAAATACATGTACCCAATAAATAATCTCTAACATTTGAATTGTACTGAGAAATTTTTATATCCCATTTCACTTTTCTCAGATATAGTGAGAATCATCACTAGTCTGGAGTCTAAATTTCCTCATCTGTCATTTAAGAACTTCTAATTTATTTAGCCTTATTGCTTGCTACTTTTGACATATCATACAAACAAACAAAAAGAACTGCTTTTACTTTCCCTTTCTCATTTTATCCCCTCTTGTCTCTATTACTTGGTCCCTACTGACCCCCAAATTTTGAATATATGCTTCTCTCCAATATTTCCATCTATTGATGTCTTTCAGTGTTCCACTAAAAAATTAGCTCCTTTGTGAAGTCCTCAGCATGTCAGCGGGTGAAAATAAACTCTCTTTCCTCAAATTTCTCATACCTCTTTTCATAGCTCTTCTTCGGTATTATCACATTTTATTCTGTATAATTCTTGTATATGTACTCATCATTTATCCCTAATTAGACTCTAAGCTCCCTACAAGCATTGCCTTCAGTGCCTATCACATAATAAATGAATACTTAAAGTTTGTTGAATTGAATGATTAATTAAACTATTATAATTAAGCCTTTTCTTTCCAAAAGATTCATTAGAGGTATGATTCCCATTTCTATAGATTATACTTTCGATTGGCTGTTTCCTGAGTCATTTGATGATTACTAGTACTCATGTGCATTCTTGGTAGCTTCAGTCACATTAAGTAGATAGCAGCACTTCTTAACTTAACCTCTGTATTTCAGAGTCCATGTTTCTATAAAGCCCATATTTTTCTGTCCATTGACTGGAATATTGAGATAGCTAGGGTGGTTCAGCAGATAGACTGTTACATCTCCAATCAGAAAGGCCTGAGTTCGAATTCAACCCAACATGTACTAGCTATGTGACCCTGGGTAAACTACTTAGCTTCTGTTTGCTTCAGTTTTCTCATCTATAGACTGGGGATAATTATAGCATTCATAATACTGTTGTGAAGAACAAATGGGATGATATTTATAATGAATTTAAGTATAGTGACTGGCACAAAATAGACACTTATAAATAAATTTTCTTCCTATCAACTTTTCTTATTGACTTTTCTTTTTTTCTTTTCTACCCATCCATGCTTCCAGAGCCACTGGAAGCATTCTCCACCCATTCTGTTTTGAGAACTCAGAATATCTATCATTTTTTACACAAAGCTCACTTTTTTGGCAAGTATATTAAGGGGAGTAAAGGATAAGGGGCAGTGTGAATATCTGACTTTATTTTCCCCCTCCCCTTTTCCCCCAATATAGGCTTAGTAAGTTGGAATATAATATTGAATGTGAGATTTATAGTGCTAATTGTTGTTAGCATCCTTTCAATCATAAGAATCCAAACCAGTGTTCAGCAGCTTGAAATGATTTTCCTTCAAGTCTTCTGTGAACCTGAGTAGGCCAAAATTAGAATTTTTAAATCATCTCAAATGTTGCTAAAGCCTACTTGATATTAATGTTGAATCTGAAGAAGTCATGGGAGACCTTCATTTTGTGCCTCCCTAGACTCTGACAAAGTCTTCAACTTTACTACATATATTCAAATGAAAGATTCAACTTAAAAAAACCTTAAAGATGGTGTTTTGTTTTGGGTGGGGAATGATGTCATTCAAAGTTGTCCCTAGCTCATGTTTCTGTACTTTTTATGAAATAGCCTCAGTCATAAGAATTTTCACCCTTAAATCTCACATAAATCTTGTTTTGCATCTCTATTTGCATGCACTAAGGAATATTATCCATTAATTTCATCTGTGTTCATGTTCTAGCATTTCCATGCTAAAATTCAAGGTCTATCAGGAGTCATGTCTTTTCTGAAGTATGGATCTCTCATAGTGCCCAACTCAGTAATCTGCACATAGCAGACACTTAGTAAATGATTGTTGAACTGTGTTATATTGCATCACTGAGCTCAGGAAAAGCCAAAGGAATGGAAAGCCTGTGGAGGTTCAAGATCATTTTAAAATTGGGACCAGATATGGTGGAGTTAGTAAGGCCCTATTCTTTATTAGAAAGACTGGAGATCTTTGCAAATATTTCTCAGAAAAAAATGAATACTGTAAGCAGGTTCCGTTTGAATGTTTCCTGGATGGGCAGAATCGAAATGAGACGAAAGACTATGTTCTGTATGTAAGATTAAACCTCATATTCAGACAGACATAGCAGGAAATTTGAGTAATAAATGTTATAATAAGAAGAATGAATTATTTTGAGTAATTCCTCCCAAGAGAGGGGAAAAACCTCAAATTATTTGAACTGTTACCCTCACTGAGAACTTAGTGGTTCCTCACTCTGGCTATTGGGGAATTATTTCAGTTGAGAGAGATAGTACTACCTAGGAGGGGGTGGATCTGATAACTATGGGTCAAAAATTGGAAGCCAAATTTAAAAAAAATAAATTTATTAGCATGTCATGGAATACTGTTCTTGTTGAATAGCAGCTTCAATTTCCTAGAGTAAAATTTGTTTTTTTTATGACATTTCAGGCCCATTTAGAGTACACAGTGAATCAGCAACATTGTGTAGCAACTTAGAATAGATAAGCAAAGCACTTCACAGAAAAAGGATGGATTGAGAGAGGGGAGGGAGGATCAGCCAAGGGAGAAAAAGAGAGTATTTGGAATTCAACTGGCAAAATTTATTATGAACAAATATTTTCTGTTCAGTGATAGGAGACAATAAAAAATGTTCAGATTATTTTACAATTGTGAAAGAAGCCCTTTTAGACAAAGCTGTATGTTTGTTTTTTAATCTAAGGACAACAAGTTGTTACAGAAGTGGATAAAATCACCCTCTTTATCATATCCACATGTAGGTAGTTATATTTTATTTCTCCTTCAACTGGGGTTGAGGACTTCCTAGTATTATACACCAGATGGTTGGAGGATTAGTCCCTCAAAATGTAAAATAATTGTATATCCTCTTTTCCCCTGCCATAACTACCATAACATCATTAGCGCTCTCTCTCTCTCTCTCTCTCTCTCTCTCTCTCTCTCTCTCTCTCTCTTTCTTTCTCTCTTTCCCTTTCTCTCCCTTCCTTTCCATCCCTCCTTCTTTCTCTCTCTCTCTCCATCTCTCTGTTTCTCTTCCTCTCTCTCTGTCTTTATTTCTCTCTGAGCTTTATATTTCCTTTCTTAGCTCCCTTTCCCCTTTCCCCCTTGATTCAATTTCCTTTCCAAAGAATAAAAAAACCCCAAACTTCCCAAAATTTTTATCTCTGTTCCTTAACTTTTACCACAAATCATTCTAATTCTGTATCCCACCCTCCCTGGGCAATCTTAGAACCCTCATTTTTTGCCATACTAGTTCACTTTTATAACCACTTGACCAGTGTTACTGACATCTCTGAAAATATAGTTTGGATCTAGGTTAGAAGAGGGCAGATATGAAGAGGAAATATATTTCTCTTATATTTTTTTGCTAAGAAATGTTTGTTAGAGAAGGTTTCATTGGGCCTCTCTCAGAGGATAGAGCACTTGGTGCTAACAAGCTCTATTGCCCCCTTCCCATCCATCCTTCTACAGTTGAAGGAAAGTGGGAAAAAAGTGTATGAGGATCATCATCCTTAAGATTTGCCAACTCATCAGAGTGTCACGAAGAAATTTGAGGAATTTGAAAAGAACATATTCCTGCATCATTTCTTAGTCTTATCTCATTTTTCATTGTTCCCTTGTATGCTCATATTTTTATCGCTGCAAAAACCACAATCATAGCCTCATACCTTCTTTTATCTGGTTCTCTTCCAGAGGTAAATTCTTCCATCAAAGAATCTCCCTCTCCTTCCCCCCTACCATTGATTGAGATTGAATATGTTTTTTCTTCCAAAAAATATCCTCTTAATGTTAGAGCACAATCCATGAACCTAAATTTGAACAGCAACACTTAAGTATTGCTCTTGCTTTTTATATATAGTGTAATGGTTAAGTGCTTCATGATAATTGCAGTTAAAATTAGGGTTGTTTTTTACCAAAAACTCGGAGCAAAGCATCCTTCACCTCTTTGTTCCTTAGGCTGTACACAACAGGATTTAGCAGTGGGGTGATGACAGTATAAGTCACTGAAATCAGTTGGTCCTGGTCTCTGGTGTTCTCTGACTTAGGTTTCAGATATGCAATGGCAGCACAGCCATAGTGGACAATGACCACGGTGAGATGAGAAGCACATGTGGCAAAGGCCTTTTGCCGACCTTCAGCAGAGGCAATTTTAAGAATGGTGGAGATGATGAGGACGTAGGAGATAAAGACCAAGCCCATAGGCACCAGAAGCACCAAGACACTGATTATTAGAGTTAAGATCTCATTGATGGTAGTATCAATACAGGAGAGTTTCATCACAGGACGGATATCACAGAAAAAGTGGGCCACTTCTACACCACAGAAAGGTAGCCTAAATACAGATGTCACTTGTGTCACTGCTACAATAAGACCAATGCTAAATGCCACCCATATCAGTAGGGCACACACCTTCCTATTCATGATGACTGTATACCTCAGTGGATTGCAGATGGCCACATAGCGATCATATCCCATTGCTGTGAGCAGGAAACAGTTATTGATGGCAAAGGTGACAAAAAAGAACATTTGAGTAGCACAGCCTGCCAGGGAAATGGACATATCCCTGGATACAAGGCTAGACAACATTTGTGGGATAATGACCAATGAGTACAAGGTCTCAGAAGTAGATAGCATGCTCAAAAAGAAGTACATAGGTGTATGCAAATGACTGTCAATTCGTATGATTATCACAATAATGACATTGCCAGCCAAGGTAAAAATGTACAGGGCCAGGAAGACTACAAAGAGTGTGATCTGATGCTCCTGGAAACTGGAGAATCCTTGAAAAAAAAATTCACTCACCTCTGTGCGGTTATGTCTCCTCATTGAGTGATCTTCAATTCTAAAGAGGAAGGAAGGAACAGAGTTGCAGGACTTTCTACTAAAAACATTCTCACATTCTCATAACTAAATTAACTCATATTTTCTCTATAACTTAAGAACTATTTATTTCCTCGGTATAGGAGAAATAACATGAATTTTAGAGTCAGCCCTATGGTAACACCATAGCTTTGCTAATTGCTTGAATAACTTTGGATAAGTCACTTCTTAAACTCCATCAGTGTCATGGGATCATAGATGTAGAGGCAGGAGGGACTTCAAACACTATCTAGTCCAACTTCCCTCTTTTTCTAGATGATGAAACTGAATTACCAAGAGATTATATAACTTATCCAAGGTCTTAGAGGTCCCAGCTTCTTAAATTTTAGTTCACAATGCCATACAGGATCTTGCCATTGAATGTGGGGGTCATGAAAGTATGATTTATTATCAGCAAATGTTTAATTATATATCAATTTTATATACCTATACATCTCAGGCCATGTAAAAATTTCTTGAGTGAAAAGAGGTTACGGGGGGAAAAGTTTAAGAAACTAATAGAAGGTAGTAAATGGAGGTAGATGGGATTTGAACTCAGGATCTCTGACTTCAGAGTCAGTGTTCTTTCCCGTGAACCATACTACTTTTTAATGTATTTTTTTTTTTTTAAAGAGAGAACTGAAATAGATGATTTCTAAGCTCCTTTTCATCTTTTCAACTCACGATTCTCTGTTTTTCCTTCCTAAAACAAAGCTTTATTGAATCTTTGTGTAGAAATCCTTTTTGTAACCAATAATCATTACAATCAACCACACATGACAATTTCTTGTCTCAGGGTCAGTATATTTTCTTTCCACACTTTCCCCTACACATGCTTTGTTCATTCTCCTCTCCTTCCCTTAATTCCCCTGTGATTTTACTCATACAGTTCTTCCTACCTGAAATTACCTATTTTCATTCCCTTTTCCTAATCCAAAAATTCCTCCAAAGACTAGCTTGAGTCTTCTGTCATACATGAAATCTTCTCTGATATCTCTATTCTCTGAACTCCTATTGTACCTTAAAAATTTTATTCTGAACCTAAGAAATAAAACAGGTGGTGCAGTGGATAGAGGACCAGCCCTGAAGTCAGGAGGACCTGAGTCCAAATCTGGTCTCAGATATTTAACACCTTTTGGCTGTGTGACCCTGGGCAAGTCACATAACCCCAATTGCCTCAGTAAAAAAAAAGAGAGAAAGAAAACAAACAATTCTGTGCAAATCTATTATGAATAACTTTTAAATATATATTAAAATTATCATGTAGAGTTCTATTTCCCCCTTTTTTATTTCTTACCCTCCCCTCATGTTTTGATGATGCATTCCATTAGTTACACAATACACACATGCATACATACATGTATATATAGACATGTACACATATACATACATATATGTGTGTATACACACACACATATATATATATGTGTATATATATATATATATATATATATATATATAGTCATTCTATACATAATTTTAATCATCAGTTCTTTCCCTGGATGGGGGATAGCTTCTTCCTTCACAGATCCTTTATAGATATTTGGGGGTTTATAATAGTAAAAATGATTTAGTTGCTTAAAGTTGTTCTTGAAATGATATTGCTATTCCATGATTTCAAATGTTTGAAGGGGAGAGTGACAAATGTTGGAGGGAATATGGAAAAATTGGTACAAAAATTCACTGTTGGTGGGGCTGTGAACTAATCCACCCTTTCTGGAGACCAAAGTGGAATAATGCTCATAAAGTTATTAAACTGTCTATACCCTTTGATTGTATTCTACTTAACAGTTTTATACTTGATTGTCCTTTAATTTCTTTTTGTAAGTTAGTGCTGTGTGTCTATATAAAATGTAGGCTTTTTGAAAGTCTTAGATCATGTTGTACATTTCTGTGTATCCTCTATATAGATTAGCATTCTGTTGGATAGATTAGGTTAAAAAAAAAACTAAAATCCTACTATCCTTGGCTTCTGATTGGTGGGCTTTCATTTTATCATGCTTAAGAGCATATCATGCTATCTCCATGACATGCCTTTCCTATGCTTTTCAAACACACATGCCTGTGCATAACACATATACCACATATACAGTGTAAAATAGTGACTCAGCTACTGAATTTGAAGGAGATCTGAATTCAAATCCTGCCTCAGACATTTCACTAGCTTGGGGACCCTGGGCAAGTCACCAAACCACCAAACTGGAATCTATAAAGTTATAATAATTATAGAACCTACTTTCTAGAATTATGATAAGGATCAAATTTTACATATCTATCTATCTTTTAAACATGATATATATATATATATGTTTATATTATGTATTATATATCATATATATTTATATATATATGCAGATAAAATGTTTTGTGAGTTTTAAAGTGTTATATCAATATTAGGTATAGCTATTCCAACTCTCTCTCTCAGAATAGAGACCAAATCAACAATACCATTTCTAGATTCCTGGAAGGGACATGTCAATCATCTGCGCTGATTCCAATCACAATTCATTTTCATTCCTTATTGCCCCTCCCCCAATTTGTGTTGTCTTCCTCTATTAGAATGTAGGACTCTAATATTTTCTTGTATTTATATTCCCTATGCCTGGAATATGGGAAACATTTAACAAATTTTTAAAATTAATTTATTAATCAATCAATAGGATTAATTCAGATTTATCTATTATATGCAGAAATTCTCACCATGTTTTATCTATTAAAAATCATCTAATCTTTGTGTAAATATATTCATAGGTATCTCTTACTCCCTAATGCAAACTATTCCATTTGGAGATAGATTTCTGGGAAGTTCTTTATTATACTCATCTGAAATCTGCTTTTCTGTTACTTTTACCTTTTAGCATTAGTTCTTTCTTCTGAATGGAGAACTAAAAAAATATGACTGATCCCTAGTCTATGAGGCAAGTCTTCAAATATTTGAAGATGACATGTTTCCTTTGTTGCTTTCCTCTTCAGGCTAACCATTCTCTGTTTCTTAACTATTTTTTCAAGTGACATGAATATACCTCATCAGAAAGATCACCCTCCTCTAGACAAGTTCCAATTTGTTAATGTCTCCTCTAAAAGGTATCACTCAGAATACAGTCCTGCAAATGAGGGAACTAGATGACATTGTGGATAGACAAATGGGCTTGTAGTTGGGAAAACTTGAATTCAAATTCGTCTCAAATGTTTAATTACTGTGTGACTCTAGACAAGACACTTGATTTCTCTGAATCTCAGTTTCTTTGTTTATTAAATGGGGAAAATAATAGTGTTTATCTTGTAAGGTTGCTGTTATATGAGATAATATGTGAAAAATATTTCACAAGCAATGTGTTATACAATGCTATAATGATGATAATGATAATTATGATGTTGTCTAGCTGGGGCAAAAAGACAGGTGCTCATGTCTCTCATATTTACCGATTTGATTGATTAGAACACATTGCTATAGTCTTCTTACTTATATGACCAACAAGATGAAAATAATAATACTTTCTTCAATTTTTATGATTTCTAAAAATTTAACCTACAGTAGTGACATGCACTAGAGATAAAATAATTTCAGCTAGTAAAATGATCCAAGTCATCAGAAATCCTAATGAAGTAAAAACCCAGTGAACTAGCATCAGAGAAGGCTAATCCTTAATCCAATCCCCCACTTTTACCCTTGCTTCATGACTCATAATCCTCTGGCAAAGCTGCACAAGCCAAGTTGCTGCCTTGTTACAGAGTTCAACTCTCATTCTTTAATCTCCTCCTTAAACTGTCACAGAAAACTAAAACATAGAATTTTGCTCTGGTTGGCACTGTTGTATGGCAATATTCTGTGACAGCAGTGTTCAATAAGAGATTTAAGAAAAGAAGGGGGAAGCAGGGCAGAAAACTAGAGAGTGTGTGGAACCACCAGAGTTGTAAAGGGCCCAGAATCTAGCTGGTGGAAATTATGTCTTTCTAGTAGTCACCTAGGGCAGAGATTGAAGCTTGTAAAACATGAATTGCCAGATACTGAAGGAAGTTAAGGCAATTTTAAAATCTGGCTCCCAGGAACACCACCATCAAAAGGGAAGAAATCAGAAAGTAAACAGTAGAATAATACAAGGGGAGAATAATGGAATTATCCAAGATCTTAGGAGGGAGAACATTTAATTAAAGAACCAGAGCATAAGCAGATAAACCAAAAGAGAAGATATGAATAAGAGAATATGGCCTCCAGAACAGCTAAGTGAGTCCAGGCATCTTTAGATAAATATTGCAAGACAAAAGGGAATGAATCAATACCTGAGAAGACAGAGGACCCTGGAGATTATGAAGAGAGTGTGGATCACAGTAAGTTACTCCCAAATTTTTTAATAGAGAAATAATAATTGTGAAATAACTGGAAAAATAAGAGAACTTGAATTAACTATTACAAGTTTTACCAGAGATATAGAAGAAAGAATAACTGATTAGGAATGTAACAACTACCTGGAAATAAAGGGTAATCTGGAAAAAGAAAAACATTAACATTAAAAAGAAATATTATCTTCAAACAAGCAAAAAAAAGTATTACTCTCAAAGACAGGATACAAAGAGAAAATTTAAGGATTTAATTTATTGTCTTTCAGAGGAACACATCAAAAAACCTCTCCAAACTATGAGCATAACAACACAAGAAATAATACATGCTAGGAAATTGTCCATAACTTTTGAACAAAGAAAACAAGCACAAATCAAAGTAATCCACATATTGCTTCTAGGAAAACCAAAACCAAAGCCAAATTTATCTTAAAAATTCTAAGACACATGGTTGAATTTAACAATTTTAATGACAAAATATTCTACAAGTGGTGAGGAGAAAAAAGTTTCAAATATAAAGGAAAGAAAACTGAACTAGACTATTTTGGAGATATAACCAAGAATGCAGAATAAAGGCAGGGACTTGCCTGAGCTCTCCCTCACATCCCTCCAAGCGCCTTTAAAATAATAACTCTAAAGAAATTCTAGAGCATCAAACCCCACAAAAAGATGGAGTGAAGCAATTTTCCAGTTAAAGACAATTTAAAAGGTCTGCAGGAAAGATCTGATGCACCAGGGTGAGAGAGGAATGCAGCTCTGCACCAGGCCAGATTAGGTTCCAACAAACCAGGAGTAGATCTTGGCAGCAACTACATCAGCAGCAACAGTGGCTGTTTCTGTAACTCTCAGCCCACAAATGAAAAGGGGGTTGAAAAATCAGAAAGAGATCATAGGGGCCTCTTTCCCTGAACTTGGGAAAGAACTGTGTTGCTTTGTCCATTCTTGGATCTGGGTTGCAGTACTGGGTGGCAGTATCAAGGCAAAGAAGAGCACTAGCATACCAGATCTTGGAGTTCCAGGGGAGCAGGAATCCTAGTCACAGTTCTGAGTTGAAAAAAAGTGCTTGTAGCTCACAAATCTGCACAGTACAGGAAAGTAGTAAACACATCTTTCCCTAGATCATACCACCTTGGAAGAATCAAAAGTTTACAGATCTCCAGAATTACCTTTGAAATTCTTTGAATCTACACAAAAACCTGAAGCTTAGGATGGTGCATCCTCCATTTGGGAAGCAGAGACCCACTTTAGTATAGAGTTAAAAGTCAAATAATAGGCTTGGAAAATGAGCAAACAACAGAAAAATAATTTTGGCCACAGAAAGTTACTATGGTGACAAGGAAGATCAAAACACAGACTCAGAAAAAGATAAAGTTAAAACTTCTGCAAACAAAGCCTCTAAGAAAAATAGGAATTGGTCTCAGGTTGTAGAATAGTTCAAAAGAGATTTTGAAAATCAAGTAAGAAAGATAAAGGAAAAATTGGGAAGAGAAGTAAGAATGAGAAAAGAAAATAATGAAAAAAGAGTCAACAGCTTAGTAAAGGACACATACACAAAAAAATGAAGAAAATAACACCTTTAAAAACATAGTATGCCAAATGGTAAATGAGGCACAAAAATAGTGAGAAAAATAATGCTTTGAAAAACAGAATTGGCCAAACTCTAAAAGAAATACAAAAATTCACTGGAGAGAAGAATTCCTTAAAAAGTAGATTTGACCAAGTAGAAAAGGAAGTGCAAAAGCCCACTGGGCGATAGAACTAAAAGAAAGGTCCATAAATATAGCAACTAAGAACAAAAACAAGAAAATATCAACAGAGAGACCATTAAGAGATTACTTTGTAAAATTATACTGAGACAAAGGTGAAAGCAGAAGTCACATAGAATTCCTGGGAGAGAAACAGACCTGCTTACAGGTGCTTATACGTGAATCAATTTTTTTAAAACCTCAATTATAGAATGAAAGGACAAATAGAAGAGGACAGGCAGAAAGAAGTTAGAAAGGATTGTGTGATGTACTTTAATCAAATCAGAGATTAACTAAAAAGAGAAAATGACTCTGTAGTTTCTCAGGAAGAAGCAGGATTATAGAAGAATGGATAAGGAAACAAAGGGAGGGAAATAATAGAAAGAAAGTAGGAAGCATTGTTTTAGTAGTGGGAGGGGATACTATTGAAGAATGCTCTCATGAAGGAAGATAATTATTCTAGAAAGGGAATTGGGAATCTTATAATGGGTATAAACTTCAGAGATTTGTTGCCTAAAATATTACTCATTTTACCTACAGAGAACATGAATCAGCATTCTTGATAGCAACTGACACCTATAAGAGAGGAAAGTTATGAACAAAGAAAAGAGAATTCATGGCAAATGGGAAAAAATGACCTTTAGAAGAGCAAGTCAATATTGATCTGGAAAACTGAGAATAGGAAAATTACTAGTATTGGAAGTAACCTTGCTATCACTGGCAGGAACTGGTATTTCTAAGAGTGAGTTATAAAAAGGGAGCTCTTCAAGGTAATAACGTAGAAACTGTATAAAAGACAATATGGAAAAATAATAGTGAAGAGAATGAATGAAAAAATGTATTTTTTAAATAAAAGGCATAAATGAGAGAACTACAGTGAAGGAACCATAGACTATCAATTCTTGTCAATATTAAACTGCCTTACAATTGCCTTAGTATGTAAATTCACAGAGAAAATTTTACTTGAATTACAAGAAGATATTAGAAATAATAAAATAAATGGTAGGAGAGTTCAATGTCTCTTTCTCAGTTTTGGAAAATAAAAACAGAAAAAGAGAAAAAATAAAATTGAACAAATTGCTAGAGAAAATACAGCTAAAAGATTTATGGTATTTTTAAAAACAGGGCTGCTAAAAATAATTCTTTTTTTTCAGAATCACATAGAATTTTCTCAGAAATTGACCATGTATTAGAGCACAGAGATACTGCAAAGAAAGTTAAAGGGAAAGAATAGTAAACAAATCCTTTAAAGACCATAATGCAAAAAAAAGAAAAAAAAAACCGAATCATGTCAGGAATACAGACCAAAGACAGAGACTTAACAATGTAAAAATAAGTAGGCTGAAAAACAAATAATAAAAGCAATAACTATGTGAAAGAAATGGTAATGAAACAAAATACCAATATTTCTTGGATGCTGCTTAAACAACCTTTGGGGAAATAATTATATCCCTGTGAATATACATTAACAACATTGAAAAAAGAGAGTATTAATGAATTGAATTTGCATTTAAAACCTAACAATTAAACCTAAAATAAGCTCAAAAGAAGAGATATTAAAATTAAAACAGATGTAGATTAACTAGGAAAAAATATAGAAATGATAAAACCAAAAGCTATTTTTAACTAGCAAGTTTGATTCACAGGGTAAGCAGTATAAACATGTCATAATTTCCTAAATCATGGTACTGAAATACTCAACAGATCTGTAATTGCATTTATTTGATAGTTCCTTTCAATGATGTGGTTTTCAACATATATTAAGCAACTCTTAATACTTATTAATTTATAATGTATATACACATTCATATATGCATAGTCATGTGCTATAGATGTATGTGTATATATGCATGCATATATAGAACATATATGCATATGTATACATACATGTTATATATTATTAAAGTTTTCATAAATATGGAAAAATTCCCGATAGAAACTCCTTTCACTTGTAATTGAAATAGTGTATCTATTATGGTCTTAATCATTTGGAATTGAAGAGTTAAATGACTTTTCCATCGTTATACAGTTAGTACATATCAAAGACACAACTGAACAGCTTTCCTGATTCTGAGGCCAGTCCTTGTTGAAAACTATCCAGCAAACTCATTTTCACAGGAGGGTGAATTAATTATTATAATGATTCACAGATGTTATTAACAATGGGAGAGTCCTATTTTAGCTAATTATTCTTGTTAACTGGGTCATAAACTCAGTTGTTTCTACTGTCCAAACTCCTGTTCTCTCTAAATTTCTGAATTCTAGGACAAAACTCTGGCTGTTCATGTACCCTTAATTATCATTCTAACCAACCAAGTTCAAACATTATTAATTCAGAATTGGGTGATGTTTATTGGTTATGTAACCTTACAATGACATTTAAACATTTTGCTAAAGGTAGCTATACATGTAAAACTACACATCCTCTCTCTGGAGATACTACTAGATATTACTTGTTTCAATCAAGCACAAATACAGCATGGTTTTCTGAAAAGCACAATGGATTTGGAATCAGATGCTTGTTGGAGTCATGTCTCTGTCATTTGCTAGCTATATAACCTTGATTTCCCTGAATCTCTAATTCTTTATCTGCATAATAGTAATAATAATATTTGCTACCTACATCAGTGTTATTGCAAGGAAAATCCTTTTAAACCTTTGAGCATTATATAAAGGTGAGTTGTAATCAAATAAAAAGGTATGCTATGCAGAAATAATTTTTTTTGAGATTATTTATTTTACTAAAGAATTTATTATATGTTGTTAAATAATTTCTATCATGCTTGACTTCAATTTTAGAAAAGGGATTTAATTTGTGAATTTCCACATTTTCAGTAATATATTTAATATTTATTGAAATTTTACTCTGATGTTTCATGTCCTGGAAATGACTCCAAATTCTTGAAATCTATGATAACAGAAGATAAACTTTGTATGATCCCATGAAATTGGAAAGATTTTTAAAAATGTGGTCCTCATATTGTACACCATCTGAGTACAGCTAATTAAGATCACAGAGATTAGTAGATTAGTAGGTTAAAAATTCACCCTATCAGGCAATTGATTTTTCAGTCATGGCAACTCATGAAGCCTCCCATGATTCTTTAGAGGGGTTGTTCTTTGCACTGGCAGGACATAAGGCACAAATCAAGGAAATCATCTTTGAAATATGGAAGTATCAATTCAATAAAGTGAAGTCAGAGGGAACTTTCCAAATTGGAGAAAGTGCAGAGAACATGTATGGTTAAAATGTAATTGAATAGATTGAGATTAGAAATAAAAATAATTTTTGATACTGAAATTTACTTAAAATTAGAATTTATGATAAAGGATCACAGTTTATCTCCCTTGATAACTTTACTACTGAGTACTTTAAAAAAAATTCAGTTATTTTTGCTTTCAGTTGTTTGCCATCCTCAGTTCATTCTTTTCTCTACACCTTTCTCAGTTACATTCAACTTTTTCTTATAGTTATTTTCAGGACAGACAGCTAATGGCACAGAAGATAGATCTCTGGACCTGGAATCAGGATGACCCATATTCAAATCTAATCCAGACACTTAGTTATATGATCTTGGGGAAGACACTTAACTTCTGATTGCTTTAGTTTCCTCAGTTATAAAATGGGGTATTAATAGCATTTACTTTGCAGGGTTGTTGTAATGATTAAATGAGATAACATTGGTAAAGTCACTTAACATGTTGAGTGGTTGTATTTGGCATGTAGTAGGCATCATATTCCTTTATCTTTCCCTGTATGTTATTTTCCTTACTAAATTCTAAGCTCCTTAGGGTGGAACCTGTCTTTTCTAGTCATGGTATTTTCCTAGAACTTAGTTCAGGGTTTTGCACACAGTAGGCATTTAAAGTAACTAGGCACTAGGGACAGCTACTTGGTGTGGTTGATAAAGCACTTAGATCTGCAGGCAGGAAGATAAGCATTCAAATGTTGTCTTAGATATTGCTAGTTGGGTGATTCTGGGCAAGTTGCTTACTCCCTGTTTGCCTCAGGTCCTCATCTGTAAAATGGAGACACACTAGAGAAGGGAATGACAAATCAGTTTTGTATCTTTGCCAAGAAAACCCTATGGACTTTGTCTATGAAATCATGTAGAGTCAGATATGATTTGAAAGGCTGAAAAAGGCACTTAATAAATATTCATTGTGGGATCATATATCTAGATTTGGAAGGGACCCTAAAGATCATGAAGACCAAATTCTTCACTTTACAGATGAAGAAACTAGGAACACAAGGTTTAAGAATCTTGTTCTTACACCACTAGTGAAGGTGGAATTTAAACACGTCTTCATGACACCAATTCCAGTGTTTTATTCACTCTACCTGGCTGCCTTTCTTGTATATTATTGAACTGTACTGTATTGTGTTCTGTTGTACTTTATTTTGTTGTGCCGTATTGTATTATATTTACACTTTGTTTCCCTTGGAAGACTTTTAAGACCAAGCTAGAGTAGAATTTGTCTGTTTTTTATATGACAGAATCCTATCTGGAAATGGAGGATAGATAAAATAATCTGTAGACTACTATTCCTTCCAACATCATAAATTTACTATTTTTTAGAAGGAAGGATAGTTTGGAAGAAGTAGAAAAGAAAGTCAGGTAAAAGACATAGGTGGAATTCAAGGCACTTATCCCAGAGAGGAAATTAAATCATTTCCTAGTATAATTATAATAAATCCCCATTTTATTTACCCACTTTAAAGTATCACTTACATTTGCCAGGCAGCTCAGTTAGAGCCTATCATTAGGAAGGTGAATAAAGGGATGGTAAGATTTCTGGGCCTTGGTTAGAGAGCAATGGACACAGTGAAGTAGTTAGCAGGCAATACAGGCTTCTGTAGAAATCTCATCAGTCCATCTCTCTCCAGTGATTGGTCAGGACTTAGAATGAATCCGAGAACGTGAGTTATCAACTGTAGTCCCTTTGTAAAAAAAGAGACTTTTAAACTTAGAACAGTAACTGGAGTTCCCTGAAGAGGAGCCAGTGGGGGTCCTGGGCACATTCTCTGAAGAGATACTAACAGTTGCCCAAGGGCCAAGAGGAGTCTGAATCCAAACACCTAGTTCCTCAGGGAGCTCATTATAATTTCCCCAATTCTATAATTAATGCGAAGGAAACCTTTCAGCACTTTCATCCCAGGCAGGAGCTTCCTTAGAAGTAATTTGGGTTAAATAGTGAAATTCTCATTTTAATGAGCAGGTTCTAGTTTTCCACAGAGTTGTGGCAATAATCTCTAGGAGACGAAAGCTTTATTAAATCTAAGGAAGCTCCTTTATAGCTTGTTATCACCCGGCATTGTGTTACCTTCACCTAGTAGTAACCTATAAATAGGACAAAATTCGTCTCATTTAAATAAAAAACTCCATGTAATTAAGCACCTGATATGTACAAAACAAGGTGCTAGGTGCTAGGAGATTCAAGGATATTAAGACATTGCCCTTGCTGTTATAGAATTTATAGTCTGATAATCTACAATATAGATGAAAAATTACAATTCACCATAATATATAAAACAAATGTTATACAGATCTTCTACTACATACATTTTTTTCTTAATTTTATTGCCTTCCCTCTGTTGATTATTTCCTATTGTATACATTTATGTATGTTTACATACATATGTATACATATATTCATATATACATATAAATAAATAATATCTATGTCTATATTGATCTTGTTTGTATATAGATGCTTTCACATTGTCATCATTAAATTTTGAGGGCAAGGATTGCCTTTTGCTTTTCTCCAAAACCCTTAGCACAGTGTCTGGCACATAATAGGTATGTTGTAAATGTTAATTGATTATTTCTCCTGTCATTCCCTTCAACATTGAGAAACAAATCAGACTCAATGATTATGGAGGGTTATGGACTTTGTTTATTCACTCATTCATTCAATACACATTTATTAAGAAAGTGTGACATGCAAGGCTTTGTGTAATAACACAACTGATCTTAGAATGGTCACAATTTAGTAAAGGAGATATGAAATACATATATGAATTGAAGAAGAATAAGTGACTTTGTCAGTTTGAGTAATGCCTGATATGAGAACTTCCTCCCATCCTAAAGATCATAAACTATCTATAACTTAGTAGATGAGTTATCTAAGCACACAAAAGTTAAGTGACAACTGGGATCATATATCAATTACATGTCAGATGGTATATTTGAACTCAAGTCTTTCTGACTCCAAACCTAAAATATTATCCTCTACATTATATTGCTTCTATGAGACATGAACAGAAATTACTATATGATACCTCGATAAGTTTGCAGGGCAGGTTTCCAAGAAAAGGCTACCCCAAGGTCAAGCTGTTTTTTATCCACAAACTATAGTTTGCAATAGCTTTCAACTATAAAACTATAGCTTATATGTTTCCCTTACTGAAGCATTTACTTCAGTGTTTACTTATTAATTAGCCAGAGTATACAATTATTTAAAACAAAAGCATATTAATGAAGTGGCACAGGAAGAAGTGTGTTAATAAAATATTTTCTACATAAACCTATGTTATATGCTCACCATAATATATATATATATACACACAGCATCGGTAGGAAGAGGGAATATATATGGAACATGAATGGAGAAGCATACATAAAGAGAATATTTGAGGTCCAGGAACACTTATGGAGGGACAAACACATATCCTGAAGTGGAAACTGCATGTAGTAAAGAGTGCACTGAACTTGAAGGCAGGAGGACCTAGGTTGAAATCCCATTTTAGATACTAGATGAGTGAAAGGTACGTGACTGTGGATAAGTCTGAAGCCCAGTTTCCTCATCTAAAAATGAGGAATGGGCCTGGTGTGCCCTCAATAGCATCTATTTTTCCAGTTCTAAATCTTTTATTCTATCATCCTATGTAGGGAATATATGTGGCCAGGTACATTCATAGAGGGGTAATTTTCATTGCAGATGCTTCTGGATTGCAACATCTTCAAATATAAACAAACACCTATAAAGATGTTGAGAACTTATATAAACTCATTCCTCAATGAATAGTAAAACTAGCCTCTCCTTCCTTTCTCTCTCACTCTCTATCCTAGTTATTCTGAGCAACTAGGTGTCATTATTCAAACCTCATTCTTTAATTTCCAATTCCAGATTTTCCTTCTACCACCATTACTCTGAAAAAAAATTTTTCATTCTTTGAGGTTGGCTCAGTCCATATCTATCACAATTAAAATTCTGGTAGCTGTTATGTATTAACTTTTAGGACATTCCCTTTCTTTTCTCCATGAATTCAATATATGTGCACAATCTTTGGCTTCATAATAAGGGATCTTAATTCAAACACTCTAATCTCAGAAATCCTCATTTTACTAATTTCACAAGATCTATTGTTTGACCCTATCGCAGTGCCACAGAATGATGGTCATACAATTTATCTGACCATCCTCACCCACAAATGTATCATTTTCATGTTCATGGACTCTGAAATTCCCTTGTCTTATTACCATTTACTGTCTTTCCACATTTCCATTTTTGCTGAAACACTCACACTTTTTGTCACTGTGACCTCCAATCCATTCAGCCTTTAGTTTTTTCCCATGCTATCACCCACACATTAGTTACGCTCTCCTTTTCCCATTCTTTTATCCTCTTAGTGAACTAGTTAAACTCTATACTGTCTTCTTTCCATTCCTTTATCCCTTTTCCTGTCATTGATCTTTCCCTGAGGAGACTCACCCTTGAGATTACTCTCTCAATTTGCTATCTTAACTCATGTGCAGCTGAACAAAGGTGGGGAAAAATCATGAAATCATTCTGCCTGGCTCCATTACAAATTTGTTACATGATTTCAACTGGGTCCTCACTATAGCAAGGCAATTTTTTTATGCTTCTCTAATTATACATTCTTCCACTCACTACAATAGCTTTTACAAACTTTAGTCATCCTTCCTCTAATCTCTCATGGCTCTATTCTCCAGATCCTTTCAGCTAAGATTCTTGCCTCATATTTCAATATAAAAAATTGAGAGGATTAACCAAAATTTTCTTTTCTTCTTTCTCTTCATCTCCTATCATCTAGATACCTTCTGCCACCATCTCCTCCTTTACTGTTTGTTTTTTACATGAAAAATGGCCTTTTTTCCCACAGTTAAGTCCTCTACATGCACAATTGATCCCATTCTGTCCCAATGTTTCTATCTTGTTCTTTCTACAATACTCATCCTCTCCTTTATCTTCAATTTCTCTTTGCCTACTGACAATTATCCAGGGACTCACACCCTTGAGTCCTCAATCTCTTTCAATTCCCATGTTCAATATACTATCATGAACTAACAATTTTATCTTGTAGCACCTCTCACATATTCCCTTTTCTCCTTTGATGTTATACTGATTTAGTCCCTTATCACTTCATACCTGGACTATCCCAATAGTCAGCAAAAGGTTTCCCAGACAAAAGACTTTCACAACTTCAGTTGATCTTCCACTTAGTTATTAAATTAATTATCCTAAATTACAAATCTGACCATATCATCCTTTTCCTATTCAATAAACTCCAATGGTTTCCTATTACCTTTAGGATAAAGTATATGACATTCAAAGACCTTCAAAAATTTGTCCCTTATTCTTTTCCAGTCTTCTTATGTCTCTCAAAGGAGATAATATTTATAACATAGTTAGCATAATGCCTGACATAGAATACACATATATATAAATGCTATTGCTATTGTTAATGATTATTATTGTTGTGTTGTTGTTACATCTTACTCTCTACCACATACTCTGTCCTCTACTAGCCTCTTTATTTTTCCTCAAGCAAAATGCTCCATCTCTTAATTCTAGGCATTTTTCCTATTTTCCATTCATGCAATGCTCTGCCTCTTCATCTATACATACCTCTTATCTTCTCTAATTTTTTTCAAGTCTCAGCTAATGCCCTACTTTCTACAGGAAACTTGTTCTAATCCCTGTTTATTCTACTTTCTTCTGCTGAATGTTTCCTCTTTCTCTTCCCTATATCTTGTCCACACATAGTTATTTGCCTGTCATACATTCAGATTGTGGATAGGATATGAATAGGGAATTTCTTTTTCCTTTTTTTAAGTCCCCAGTTCTTAGGACAGTGCCTGATCCATAGTAGGTGCTTCATAAATGCTTACTGACTTATAAATAACATTGCATTGCCTTTGATGGATGCTGCCCCATTAACCACTGCTTCACTATATGTGTATTTTCCATCAGATGGTACTCTGTTACATCCTATTACATTGAATGACCTCTTGATAGCTACATAATTTGAATTGTACCATTGTATGGTTCTAGGCTATGGTGTTTCTCTCTCTCTCTCTTTCTCTCTCTCTCTCTCTCTCTCTCTCTCTCTCTCTCTCTCTCTCTTTCTCTATTTCTTTTATTGAGGCAATTGGAATTAAGTAACTTGCCCAGGGTCACATAGCTAGGAAGTATTAAGGGTCTGAAGTCAAATTTTGAACTTAGGTCCTCATGACTTCAGAGCTGGTGCTCTATCCACTGTGCCACCTAGCTGCCCCACTATCTCTTTTTTATTGCAGAATCACAGAATTTGAGAGATGGAAGAGAAGTCAGAAGAGTGGATTGTCATTCTATTCTTTTAAATTTTAAAGTTATAAGATTTTTAGGTGATAATTTTAATTAAATCCATCACCTTTACTTCATTAATAAGACTAACAGCAATCTTCCTTGGGTAGAAGAGTGGGTTCCTCAGCTTCCCCACTCTTTACTGAAAGGACTATTTGTTCCTTTCTAGAGTCTTGGCTAGAAAGGTTTTCTATCCCCATGTGGAGATTCTTACTCAGTATGTTTTCCCCACCAAATAATCACCTGAACCTCTCTGGATTAAAATTTCTTGTGTAAGTGCTTGTATCTCTTTGTTAGATCCCATGACTTATTATCCATATTCCTGATGCTTCATTATTTTAATTTGTGATGGTTAGACTATGCCATAACTATGTAGAAGTTACTTTCCCCAAAACTACCAAAATAATCCTGGGGTTTGATGCTCTTTAGTTCCTTAATTCTACAGTTCCTTTTACTTTCTCATTTAACCAAATAGGCAAAGGAAATGTACAGAAATAAAACCAACCATAGGGAATAAAGCCATTATCTCGTTTATTTTCTCAGACAATCCCTGGTCTTCAGTATGGATATAGGAACAGCTAAGATAAAAGGGGCTTTGAACTCACTCTTACAACATGTATGTATAAGAGACACAAAATACTACGAAGATTCCAAAAAGGAAAGCATCACTCTTGGCTAGGAGTGTCACAGGAAGTGGCATTTGAATTTGACATTGAAGGATGGGCAGGATTAAAAAAAATAGGGATGGACTTGGAGGAGAAGATATATCTGGCACAGGCTATCCTTTAAGTCTAATAAAAGGCAGAGAGGTGAAAAAATTTAGGATATACTAGGGAGACAATTAATCCAGTTTAACTACATGTAGGAAAATAGCACAAGGTAAGACTAGAAAAATAAATTGAAGCCACATTTTATGGGACCTTAAATGTTTGCCAGTGGACTTTTGAATTATAATGATAATTTCTTTCTTCAATAGGCAGATAAAGCCAAGAAGGTAACTATATTCTTATGATAAATAGGATCTTATTGCTGAAGTAGAAATGACAGAAATCTTGGAGGAAGTGACCATTTTAGAAATCATGATGGATGGGAAAGGAGGAAAACTTGGACATAATTCCCTTCACATGAGAAATATAGATTTTAAATAGATTTTAAAATAGGGAATAGATTTTAATAGTTCAGAAAAAAAAGACTAGGATCCTTTATTTCAAATTCTCCACTTGGGTGTTATCCTAGTAAGGATGAAAGTCTCAAAAATAAAATTCTGAACACAAAAATGATTCTAATTTGGGAAGAAGAGATGATATGCTTGTATAATTCAGCTGTCACCCAAAATGGAACGATTTGGGACATTGCTACTTAAGTGGAGGGAGATCTTATTCCTGAGGGGTAGAGTGAATGCTGAGCTATATGTTGTGTACCTTTATAAAAACACTGGGCCTGATATCGGGAAGACCTGAGTTCAGACCCATCAACTCCATCATTACTAGTTGTGTAACCATGGGAAAAGACACTAGATTACTGCCTAAATCAATTACCTCAATTTTAAATTAGGGGTAATAATAGCACCTACTTACTGGAATTGTTGTGAAGATCAAATGAGGTAATGACTGTAAAGTACTTAACATACTGACACATAGTAGATAATTAATAAACTTTTGAATTAAAAAATATAATAGAATTATTGATTTGGTTCCAGACTTCATAAGATAAATACTTTGATTGAGATGCTCTTCAGTCCCTCCCCTACATCAAACTGTATGTACAAGCATAGTCTTAGGTTTCCTCACATATGAGGATCAGATCTTATTTGTCCCATACCACCTCAACATTAGACTATATATTTAGTTAATCTTTGTGTATTCGTATATTATATATAAGATTCTATCATGGGAAACATAGAACTAATTTCTATTTGCTCTTCATACAAGTATTTTCTTTTACCAGGTAACAAGCATTTACTGAATGCTTAATATGTATCAGGCACTATACTAAGAACTGGGAATACAAAGAAAGGCAAAACCTGCCCTTATTCTCAATGAACTCACGTTTTTATATTTACACAATTATGTACAAACAGGAAAGGCACTAACATTTAAGAGGGATCAGAAAAAGTCTCTTGCAGAAGGTAGGATTGATCTAAGCTTTGAAAGAGAAGCCATAGGAATTTTTCTTAGATTTTTCTGAAATAATGTATTTTTTTTTCTCCTCTAGGATGAAAGAAGAGAGGATGGCCCAATTTTTTCCAGAAAGATAGTCTTTAAGTAGCACTTACAAATTAAATAACTCTGGGAGCATGCCTCTACCTATAAATGGCTCTGTAGACTCAGACTTTCATTATTCAGTAGCATTATTTTCATTCTAGAAATTGCTTTTTTTCCAAAATTCTTTTTCTGGTAGTTAGTTTTCTTTTAAGACAAAGATAATTTTATTTTTTTTACCTGATTGTTATCTGGAAATGTTTTTTGAGAGAATGTTTCTTCTAAAATATTCTAGTTATTTTAATATTTATTTAATGTTTAATTATAAATATTTATATTTATATAAATATATATTTAATATTTAACTAGCTTAGTGTCATTCCCTACCTGAGGCTACCATGAAAATATGGTTATGCTGTTTGTGTTTTGAGGACTTTATTAATATTTTGTCTCTAATCAAGTTTGCTGAATGCATTATTAAGATCTACATGTTAATACATGAAAAATACATTGCTACTAGTCCATGATTTGAACTCATTTCTGTTGCTGTAAAATCCTACTGTTTAGTATATTAATTCTGTGATATCTCATTGTATAGTATATTACTCTTACAGGACATTGTTGCTATGATAATACATATTTATTATTTATTTTAATATTATAACATTGATGCAGTCACATTTGAAGTCATCTCCAAAAAAAAATGAGAACTGAGACAGTTGCATTGTATTGTGCATTTGCAGTTGAAAAGCAGAGGTCTCCTAATAGCAAGAGTATACACAGATCTTAAGAATAAAAACATTTTAAGGATAATAGAAAGAAATGTGAAAGAAAGGCAAACATTCTCATTGCAATTGTCCTTTCAAAACAATGATTATTATGACTCAACTTAGATTTATACAAGTGCCTACTTTGTGTCAGGTACTTTACAAATATTACCTCATTTGATTCTTGGATTGTTCTATTGTAGCTTTAATTGCTACTTAGGTATTCTTAATACAAATCTATAATTCCTACACATTTCTAGCTACTTGACTCTCCTCTTAATCTCTTCCCTCCATCACATAAGTAGGTTCTGATTAGAAAATTAATATCAAAGAATGTTATAGAAGGAACTTAATTATTTTTTCTCATTATTTTATTTTTCCAAAATGCTTGTAAAGATTTTTTTTAACAACATTACTTTTCTTAAGACTTTTTCCCTCCCTCTCTTCCTTACTACCCCTTCACCAACACAGCAAGCAATCTCAGATAAGTTATGCTTATACAATATTTTTAAGTGTATTTCCATATTTGTTGTGTTGTACAAGAATAATCAGACCAAAAGGGAAAAAAAAAATAAGACAAAGAAAAAGCAGGTAAGCAAGCAAACAAATAAACAGAAAAGATGAAAATATTCTGCTCTAATTCACATTCAGCTCTTCTTGCTCTCTTTCTGGATGCAGATGACATTTTCTGTTCCAAGTCTGTTGGAATTGTCTTGAATCACTACATTGCTGACAAAAGCTAAGTCTAATCTTGTTATTACTATACCCAATATTCTCCTTGTTCTGCTCACTTTGAAGAGGGAACCCTGAAATTCTGAAAATCCTTAAAGGAGAAAATTTCCTTCAATTCTGCCTCAGCGAGAGACCCTGCCCCAAAGACAAACGGTTTCATATTTGTTATCTGGGTGGGGTCAGCTCAGGCCTGAAACCCATTGAATTCAATTCAAATTCCAACTGTAAGTTGAAACCCAGCTAGGAGCCAATTTGAGACTCCACCCACGAGCTCCCTTCAGCTTGTAGCCAAAGCCCTTATCATAAAAAGAGCCAAACTCTAACCCTCTCTTTGCAGAGGTTCCAAATATGCCAGCCACACCATGCTTGGCACCCCAAGGAGCTTCTGTCCACTGGAATACTCTTTTCCAGTGCCCTCTTCTCTTTACTCTCACCTATTTCCTTAACCAGACTTTAACCTTACTTTCAATCCCCATAATAAATCTCTTTTATCAATCTAAGTTTTTGGGTCTGTAAAGTCCTTTAGAGAGATCCCATGCTTGCAAAAATTCCAAGGGGTTGTAGGGGAGACAAACCCTTGCATTTAATCCCCTGAATCCAAACCCGCCACTAGACCTTATTTAACTCCCTGACCATCAGAAACTCTAATTTCATTTGGGTACCCCAAATCTAAATCTCATCAACTTCAGTCAGCATCAGTTCATTTAAGTTTTTCCAGGCTTTTTATGAAATTAGCCTCCTCATTATTTCTTATAGGACAAAAATATTCCATCACATTAATATATTATAACTTACTCATCCATCCCCCAATTGATGGGCATACACTTGATTTCCAGTATCTTGCCACTACAAAAGGGCTGCTACAAACATTTTTGCACAAGTGGGTTATTTCCCCTCTTTTATGATTTCTTGGGATACAGACCAGTAGAGACTGCTGGATCAAAGGCATAGGTTT
The DNA here is from genome assembly GCF_902635505.1 of Sarcophilus harrisii. Lineage (NCBI taxonomy): Eukaryota > Metazoa > Chordata > Mammalia > Dasyuromorphia > Dasyuridae > Sarcophilus > Sarcophilus harrisii. The sequence goes on along the minus strand of NC_045429.1, from coordinate 362,391,854 downwards.
ATAGCCTTTTGGGCATAGGTCCAAACTTCCCTCCAGAATAGTTGGATTATTTCACAACTCCATTTGTTCCAGTTTTCCCACATTAATTCCGATGTTAATCATTACCTTTTCCTGTCACCTTAGCCAATCAGATAGGCCTGATGTGGCACCTCCGAATCATCTTAATTTGTACTTCTCTCAACAATAGTGAATTAGAGGATTTTTTCCTATGATTAGAAATGACTTCATCTGAAAATTGTCCATTCATATCCTTTGACCATTTATCAATTAAATAATTGATATTATTGTATTCTTATAAGTTTGAATCAATTCTCTCTATATTTTAGAAATGAGACATTTATCAGAAAGTGTCTGTTAAAATTGTTTCCCAGTTTTCTGCTTCTTTCTAATGTTGACTGTATTGGTTTTGTTTGTACAAAAACTTTCTTAATTTAATGTAATCAAAATTATCCATTTTACATTTTGTAATGTTCTTTAGTTTTTCTTTGGTTATAAATTCTTCCCTGGAGAAAGAACTTTAAAGATTATGTAGCTTAACTCACTTATAGAGGAGAAAAGTATGATGAAAGAAGGGAAACAGCTTGACAAGACCATATAAATTTAAAGTAAAACAGCATTTAGATTGTTAAATTTCTTTCTATTGTATCATGTATTCAGTATATAAAAGTCATTTCTTTCTACAACTGTTTTTGCTCCTGTCACAACCATACTCCTTTTGTTTTTTTCTTATATTTTTATGAAAAAATAAATGCTCCAAATTTTCTTCCTTTTAGCATTATTTCTAGACCAAGACTTTTCTTTCAATTCACGAAGACTTATGATTTGACCCCCTTTGTGGTTGATTTTGGTTTAGAAAAGTAATATGTGAAATGGAAGAAACATGGTTTTGACATCAGAGAATAAGGATTTGAATCCCAGCACCTGTGTGATCATGGGTGGCCACTTCCCTTTTCTTTGCCTACTTCCTCAATTGTTAAATGTTAGAATTGGACTAGATGATTTCTAGAGTATCTTCAGGCAGTATATCTATGATACTACGAATACCTTTACTTTGCTTTAATCTTCCTTAGATGAAGAAGCTTTCCTTATTAAGCCTTTGTTTTAGGTTTTATGCCTCTCTAGAAGGAAATTTTTTTTTCTGAGAAATACTTGCTAGATTGGTAAAACAAAATAAAAAGGACAAAGTTCCCCTATTATTCTTTCTAAACCCATATCTGACTTAAAGTCTATTATATCACAATTTTAATATGAAAAATCACATATTATGGGAAGATTCTGAGGAAGAAAATAAGTTTTATTCTAATTGCTCTTCTTGTTTTTATCACTCTCATCATTTTTTTCCCTTTTCAGACTTTATTTGAATAGAAAGAAATGGAAAGAGAAAAAGAAAGAAAAAAAATTACATTCATAATAAATATAGTTTATTAATTTTATAATGATTTGTTGCTGTATAGTCTACAATTTTTTTCTCTTTGAAGAAATCTCACTTTAAGGGTATGATCAATATTTGCAGGTATCTCATATTCAATTCAATATAGTATTTCAAATAGAAAATAATGAAGATTTTTAAAATAATGTCAATACAAGTGTTTCCTAGCAAATAACAGCTAGTTTTGGGTTTAGGTAACTTATAAAAATATATTTAACCTGAAACTGGACTCTCAACCTAGAGTTTAGTAATAACAGACTTCATGTTTTTATAAATATTAGAGATAAAAATTGATCTTACCTGTCTACATGGAAAAGACCAGAATTTTTGAGCTAGGCATGACTTTCCCCTCCCCTCCTTAATATGCACTCAACTTTATTATTTTTTCTAGTTTGTTCAATTCATTTTATTGATTTTTTTCTATTTTGTTTTTCCAATAAAATGAAGACAATTTTTTTTCCTGTGGAAGGTGAATTTTACTTTTTCTTTTTTAACATATTGACTTCTTTTCAATTACATATAAAAATAAATTTTAAACATTCTTTAAAAAACACTCTTCTTATCCTTATTCCTCATTTGTAAAAGCAAGAAATTTGATATAGGTTGCATAGTTATGAAAAATATTTTATTATTAAACATATTGTAAAAGAAAATACCATCTCCCTCAAAAACATTTTAGAAAAATAAAGTATTTTTTGATCTGCAGTAAGATCCTTTGGAAATAGATAGCATTTTTAAAATTCTAAGTCCTTTGGAATTATATAGGATCATTGTATTGCTGAGAATAGCCAAATTATTCACATTTGATCACTGTACAATATTGCTGTTAATATGCACAATATTCTTCAAATTCTGCTCATTTCACTTTATATCAGTTCTTGGAAGTCTTTTTAGGTTTTTCTGAGAGTGCCCTGCTCATCACTTTGTAAAGCACTATGGTGTTCCATCATAATTAATATCACAATGTGTTCAGCCATTTCCCAATTGATAGGCATTCACTCAGTTTCCAATTTTTTGCCACCACAAAAATGTTATTAAAATTTTGCACATATAGGCCATTTTCCTTTTTGTTTTTGTGTCTTTTTATACAGACTTAAGTAGTGATATTTCTGGGTCAAAAGTTTTATAGTTTTTTGACACAATTCCAAATTGTGCTCCAGTATGGTTGGATCAATTTACAGCTCCATCGATAGTACTTCAGTGTCCCAATTTTTCTTTTTTCTTTTTCTTTTTTTATTAAAGCTTTTTATTTTCAGAACATATGCACGGATATTTTTTCAACCTTTTTAAACAAAATGTTGTTTAATTTTCTCCTTTTCCTCCCCCCCTCCCTAGATGGCAAGCAATTAATATATATATATATATATATATATATATATATATATATATATATAATAACTTTTTTTGCAGAACCCATGCCCAGGGTAATTTTTTTAAACATTATCCCTTGCCTCACTTCGTTCTGATTTTCCCCTCTCTCCCCCCCCTCCCTAGATGGCAAGAGTCCTATATATTTTAAATATGTCCAATTCCTAGATACAATACATGTGAGAATCAAACAGTTCTTTTTTGCACAGGGAAATTGTTCAAAGGTAAAGATCCGGGGAAGAAAAAACAAAAATGCAAAGAGTTTACATTCATTTCCTGTGTTCTTTCTTTGGGTTAATGTTTGTCCATCATTGATCAATTGAAACTGAATTAGGTCTCTTTGTTGAAAAACACTTCCATCAGAATACACTTTAACAGTATCATTGTTAAGTATATAATAATTCCTGGTTCTGCTATTTCATTAGCATCAGTTCATTAAGTCTCTCCAAGCCCTCTGTATTCCTCCTGCTGGTCATTTGTTCAGAACAATAATTTCCTTATTCATAAACCACAATTTCCCAAACATTCTAATTATGGGCATCCATTCATTTTCCAGTTTCTACCACACAAACAGGGCTCCACAAACATTTGGCACATACAGGTCCCTTTCCCCTTCTTTAGTTCTTTTGGGGATAAGCCCAAGAGTAGCCTGGGTCAAAGGATATGCACAGTTTGATAACTTTTGGACATAATTCCAGATTGTCTCCAGAATGGTTGGATTGGTTCCCTCCACCAACATCATCAGTGTCCCAGTTTTCCCATCCCCTCCAAATTCATCATTATTTTTCCTTCATTAGCCAACGACAGGTGTGTAGTGGTATCTCAGGGTTGTCTTAATTTGATTCTCTGATTAAATTGATTTAGAACCTCTTCATGGTGGTAATAGTTTCAATTTCATCATCTGAAAATTGTCTGTTCTATCCTTTGAATTTATCAGTTGGAAATGGCTTGATTTCTTATAAATTAAGTCAGTTCTCTATATATTTTGAAAATGGGCCTTTACGGTTTAACTGTGAAGATGTTTTCCTATTTGTTCGTCCTTCTAATCTTATTTGCATTGGTTTTGTTTGTACAAAACTTTTTAATCTGATGTAATCAAAATTTTCTATTTTGTGATCAATAATGGTTTCTAGTTCATCTTTGTTTATTCTTCCTCCTCCACAGGTCTGGGAAAAACTTTATGTTCCTCTAAATTTATAATTCCTTCTTTTGCCTAAATCTGGACCCATTTTGATCTTTTTGTATAGGTGTTAAGGGTGTGGGTCCATGCCTAATTTCCATACTAATTTCCAGTTATCCCAGCAGTTTTTGTCAAATAATAATTTTATCCCAAAAGTTAGGATCTTTGGATTTGTCAAACCTAGTTGCTAAGGACTATTTTTCTTGGAACCTAATTGTTCCACTATCAACTAATCTACTTTTAAATCCAAATGGTTTTTGACTGCTGCTTTATAATATGGTTTTAGATCCAGGTCATAGGCCACTTTCATTTGATTTTTTTCATTAATTCCCTAATTTTGACCTTTTTTATTCCATTGGATTTTGTTGTTATTTTTAGACCATTAAAATTTTTCTTAATCTTTGGTATGCACTAAATAAATGATTAGTTTAATATTTCATCTTTATTATATTCGCTAAGGGCCTATCCAAGTGCATAATATTTTTCCAATTATTTAAGTCTGACTTTATTTGTGTGGAAAGTTTTTTATAATTTTGTTCATATAATTCCTGACTTTCCTTTGGTAGATGGATTCCCAAATATTTTATCTGTTGACAGTTATTTTGGTGAATTTCTCTTTTTCTCTTGCTGTTGGTTTTTGTTGGTGATGTATAAAATTGAGGATTTTGGGGATTTATTTTTATTCCTTTTAAAGTTATGAACTATTTTAATAGCTTTTTAGTAAATCTCTGGGATTCTCTAAGTATAATCATATCATCTGCAAAGGTGATGTTTGGTTTCCTTCCCTCTAATTCCTTTAACTTTTTCTTGACTTTTGCCACCTAGTGTTTCAAAAATTTAATAATAATGGTGGTGGGCACCTTGCTTCCTCCAGATCACGGGAAAGGTTATTTTCCCATTCATATAATGTTATTAAGTTTTAAATATATGCTCCACTATTTAAAAAAAGTCCATTTTTCCTATACTCTGTATTTTTATTAGGAATGGATGTTGGATTTTATTAAATGCTTTTCCATCTTTGGATGATCATATGGTTTTTTTAGTTTGGTTATTGATAAGTTGTTATGCTAGTTTTCCTAATTTGACCAGCCCTGCATTCCTGGTTAAATCCTACTTTCAAGGTATTATCCTGGGATGATTTTCTGTAATCTTTTTGCTAATATTTTATTTAAGATTTTAGCATCAATATTCATTAGGAAGATTGGTCTATAATTTTCTTTCTTGTTTTCAGCCTACCTGGTTTGGTATCAATACCATATCTGTTTGTAAAAGGATTTTGGTAGATTCTTTAATCCCTATTTTTTCAAATGTTTATATAATTGTAATTAATTGTTCTTTAAATGTTTGGAGAATTCACATGTAAACCATCTGGTCCTGTTTTTTTTCTTAGGAGTTGGTTAATGCTTTTTATTTTTTTTCTAAGATGGGACTGAGGATATTTACTTTTCCCTGTTAAACTGGGCCCATATTTTGAAGGTGTTCTTCCATATCATTTAGTTGTCAATTTATTGGCATAAAGTTGGGCAAAGTAATTCCTAATTATTGTTAATTTCCTCTTCATTTGGGGTTCTCCTTTTCATTTTTAAGACTAACAATTTAATTTTCCTCTTCCTTTTTTAAATCAGATTTACTAAGAGTTTGTCATTTGTTGGTTCTTTTAGAACCAACTTTAATCAATTAATTTAATAGTTTTTTTTTACCAATTTATTGATCTCTCCTTTATTTTTTAGAATTTCAACAGTTTTGGGGGTTTTTAATTTGTTCCTTTTTCTAGCATTTTTTAGTTGAAGCCCAATTTTTGACCTTCTTTTCTATTTTATAAGTAGGCCTCTAGGATTGAAATTTTCCCTTATTACCCTTTGGCTGCATCCACACATTTTGGTATGATGTCTCATTATTGTTTCGTTTTCTTGGGTGGTTATTAATTATGTCTATGATTTTTTTTCACCCAATCTTCTTTATTAAGTTATTTGTTTCCAATTATTTTTTGGTCTACTTTCCTGGCTTTTTGGTGAATGTATTTTTTTTGCATCGTGGTCTGAAAAGGATCATTTATTTCTGCCTTACTGCATTTGGTTTGAGGTTTTTTGTCCTAATTTGGCTATTTTTGTTAGGTTCCATGAACGTGAAAGAAAGTTACTCCTTTCTGTCTCCATTTTTTTTTCCAAGGATCTTTTCTAACTTTTCTAGTATTCTCCCTCTTGACTTCTTTTTATTTTTGGTTTGATTTATCTAATTCTGAGGTGCAGGTTGGATCTCCTGTATTATGGTTTTGCTGTCTATTTTTTTGCAGCCTCTTAATTTTCTTTTAAGAATTTAGTGCTACACTTTTGGTATATATGTTTTAATATTGTTGCTTCATTATCTATGTATCCTTTCAAGATATAGTGCCCCTTCCTTATCTCTTTAAATTAGATCAATTTTTTTTTTGATCTGAGGCCAGGATGGCTACCCCTGTTTTTGACTTTATTTGAGCATAGTGATTTGCTTCAACCTTTTTCCCTTACTCTGCATATATCTCCGTTGGTGTGTTTTCTGTAAACAGCATTTTGGGATTCTGGCTTTTAATCCATTCTCAACCACTTCCTCTTTATGGGGAGTTTCCCGTTCACATTTTGGTTAAAATGAACTTATTTTTGTTTGTTTCTTTTATTCTTTTCCCTTCCCCCCTTCCAAGTTTAAACTTGTAATAACTTGCTTCTCGCCCTCCTTTGGTATCCCTCCCCACCTTGCCTTGGGGTTCCTCCCATATCCTCCTTTCCTTGTTTTTTCCCCTTCTGTAGCTTTTCCTTTTTCCTTTTCCTTCACTTTTCAATGGGGTGGGAGAATTTCATCAAAATTGAATAAGTCAAAATTTTCTTAAAGCCAACTGTGGCAGTGATCCACTATATTCATCCCCTCCATTCTTTCTCCAGAATAATAGGTTTCCTTTGCTTCTTTGTGGATTAATCCCCCCACCCTTTTTTTCTGGAAATGTCCTTCCACCTCCAGTTTTAAACAAGGTTACATGTATTCTTTATAATCTTCTAGCGAAAATAGTTCCCAAGATTTCTTTTACCTTTTAGGTTTCTCTTGAGTTCTATATTTGTAGATCAAACTTTTTGTTAAGTTCTGTTTTTTTCATCAAAAATAGGTGAAATTCACTTATTTTGTTGAATACCGTCATCTTCTTCCCTGGAAAAAGATGCTCATTCTGACTGGGTAAATTATTTTTGATTGCATACCGGGTTCCTTAGCCTTTCAGAATATCATATTCCAGGCCCTTGGATCTTTTTAATGTGGATGCTGCTAGATCCTGCGTGATCCTTAGTGTGGCTCCTCTATATTTGAATTGGGTTTTTCTATCTGCTTGCAGTATTTTTTCCTTTGTTTGAGGGTTCTGGCATTTGGCCACTATATTTCTTGGTGTTTTGATTTTAGGATCCCTTTCAGTAGGTGATTGATGAATTCTTTCAATGTCTATTTTACCCTCTGTTTCTATGACTTCTGGGCAGTTCTCTTTGATAATTTCCTGGAAAATAATGTCCAGGCTCTTTTTTTCATCATATTTTTCTGGGAGTCCAATAATTCTCAGATTGTTTTGCCTAGATCTATTTTCCAGGTCTGTTGTTTTCCCAAGACGGTATTTCACATTTTTCCATTGTTTGATTTTTTTGGTTTTGTTTGACTGATTCTTGTTGACTCTTTGAGTCATTCAATTCCATTTGTTCAATTCTGATTTTCAATGAAGTATTTTCTTCCCTCACTTTTTTTTATATCTTTTTCTAATTGTCCTAGTTAGTTGTTTTGTTCTATGGAATTTTTTTCCATTTCACCAATTTCATTTTTTAGGGAGCTATTTTCTGTTTCCAGTTCACCAATCCTATTTTTCAAGGATTTGATTTCTTTATCCATTCTCTCTTTAAGTGAGTGGGATGATTTCTCCAGTCTCTCTTGCCAAGCCTCCCTCTCCTTTTCCCATTTTTCTTCTAGCTCTCTTGTGAGAGCCTTTTTAATTTCTTCTATGAGATTCATTTGTGCTGAGGAACAGATGATCTCCTCCTTTGGGGATTCACCTGGAGACACTCTGTTTTTAGTCTCTTCAGGGTTTAGAGTCTGCTCTCTTTCCATATAGAAGCTATCAATGGTTAAGGTCCTTTTCAATTTTTTGCTCATTTTATCAGAGAAGAATCAGAGACCAACTAGCAAAGAAAAAAAAGAAAAAAACCTAAATGGAATCTGCTTTTTTGGAGGGAGGGGCTGGGTGGTGTTACCGAACTTCCTCTACAGACTGTGGGGGGCAGTAGCAAGGCACTAGCAGGAAAGTGCTGTACCTGGGCTCTGGGACTCTTGAGAGCATGCTGAGACACTGTGGGGGAGGGGTGGCCAGGTCGGGAGAGACTCGAGCTGTTTGGGGTTGTATTCTTCACCCCCCATGTTTTTAGCTTCTCTGCTGGCCTACTGACTTGCTGCCAGAGCAAAGTATCCAATCCTGTAGCAAAGCACTCCTTGCAGAGATGTCTGAGATCACACCCCACCCCACTCCGGTCTGCTCGGCTGTGAGCTGCCTCCAATGCTCTCGGTGCTGCTGCCCTCATCCTGTGCCCAATCTAAAACTGTCCCCACCCTAGAGCAAAAACAAACTTTTCCTGTCGAATCTCAAGGATGTCTTATCTTGGTAATTATTTGTGCTTTTTTTTTTTTTTCAGTCAAGCATTAATTCAGAGGCTTGTTATGAAATGAATTCTGAGAGAAAACACAGAGCTTACACAGCTGGATGTCTCCTCTCCGCCATCTTGGCCGCAAGTCGTCCCAATTTTTCCAAATCCCCTCCACATTTGTTATTTTTATTCTGTCATATTAGCCAATACTATATGAGTTAGTACTTCAGAATTTTTAATGTGCATTTCTCTAATAGTGATTTAGAGAATTTTTTTCCATATGGTTATAAATAGCTTCAATTTCTTCATCTGAAAACATCTTTTTCATATCCTTTCACCATTTACCAATTAGGGAATGACTCATATTCTTATAAATTTAACTAAATTCTCTCTATAGTAGAGAAATTGGGCTTTTATCAGAGATTTTGTCATAGTAATTTTTTATAGTTTTGATTATTATGTATTTCCCTCTATCTTATTTTCCCATTTATTCCTCTCCCCTTCCCCTTTCATGCTGTGTCTCCATAAAAGTGTTTTCCTTCTGACCAAAACTTTCCTTAGTATGTTTTCCCATTTGTCAGTAACCTGTATTTCTTTTGCCTCCTCTTATTAGTTTGTAAGATAAGATAGATTTCTATTTTCAACTAAGTGTGTGTATCCCATTCCCTCTCTCAATCAATTACAATGAGAGTAGCATCCAAACACTGACTTGATACTTTCCCATCCTCCATTTTCCCATCTATTGCAAAAACTCTTTCTTTCATGCCAATTATGTGAGATAATTTGCCCCTTTCTCATGGACATATTTTGGTGTCTCATGTTTTTTTATTTTTAAATCCTCATTGTGTGGAGATGGCACTATGTTTTTGAAGATTATGCCAGTAAGTCTGGCTACTTCATCTCATTCAAAAGTCAACCAATCAGTCGATAAACATTCCTTGTTGAAGTCAGAGGAATGGACATAGGAATCTCCACACCTCTCTTCTTGCTCTCTTGGCCAGAAGTCACCTGATTTGTCTTACTCCACACCCTCTAATCCCTCCTCCAAATCTCTCTATACACCAACAGATCAAGCCCAGCACAGAATAGTGGGGCAGGCCATTTTCTAAGCAAATGCTAATAGAGCATTGTCCAATAAGTAATTAGCCTTAAGTGATCAGCTGTCCAAGTACATCCACTCAATTTCAGCCCATTACAATTAAGTACTGACTATCCTAGGTACTATGCCAAATACATGAGATACATTTACAAACAACAAAACAATTTCTACTTTCACAGAGTTAACAATTTTAATAGGGGAGACAAGTATATGCTAAATAAATATAAGAGAATAAATAGATAATAAAGGCAATGTATTTTGGGAGGGAGAGCACTAGTAGTTAGTTGGAAAGATTTAAAAAAACTTCATAAAGAAGATGGTGCTTAAGCTGAGTGGAAATAAAAAGAGGGGTAAAAAGTGAGTACCACCCAACCATGTAGGAAGGGCAATCATTGAAAAGATATAGAGACAAAAGATGATTTTATGAGAAACAAAGCAAGTACAAATTTGGCCAAATTGAATATTGAGGCATTATTTTACTATGGCCCTCAATTTTATTACTTCAAAGCCAATTCAAGAATGAATCTTTCTTTGCTTAGCTTTGAAGTCATGTTTGTTGGATAACAGTTTTGCAGACTGCTTTTTTTTATTTTTAAAATTTTAGACCACCTTTGCCTTTCTCCAATTTTATGCTACTTCTTTTATTTTCTACATTATTTTTAAATATCATTGATATTGACTCAGCAATTCCATGTGCTAGTTCCTTCAGAAAACAAAGATCAAGGTCATATGGGCTAAGTAACTTGAATTCTTCAAGGGAAATTAGATGTTCTTTTGTTATCTCCTTATCTTGGGTATCAATTACCTATTAGTCATTTTTGTTTTGTCACTTCCAGTAGAAGATGCTTCTCATTTGTACAGAAAAAAATAAAAATTGAGCAACTCTGTCTTTTTAAAGTCATTTATCAATGTCTCATCCACCCCAATGAAAAGTCTCCTGTCTTTTGTTTCTCTTTATCTTTCACAGTAGCTAAAGACAAAGATATTTTGGAGTCCTTAGTTTCCTTTGTTAGTTTCAAATCATTCTGAGCTTTAATATTTACAAAAACTATTTTTAGGGTATCATACCACTTTTCTCTCACTTTTACTTGACCTTGTTTTATCTTCTATCCATTTCTTTTTAAAATGTAAATTTGTGCATTTCCCCTGAGCATTGAGATTGGTCTCTTACCATGAATATCATTGACTTTCCTTACTGGAATTGTTTCTCTTTGTATTTTCCAGATTTTATTTAAGAGCATGTCCCATCCTTCCTGGGCTTTCTTCTATAGAATTTTACTCAATGGGATACTACTTATATGAACTCTTTAAAGCTTACTTTCTCTAACTGTAGTATGCATACCAATGTCTATATGGATTTCCCCTCTTCTATCATAAATGCTAAGAAAAAGGGGTAATTTCCCTAAAAATGTTTTACAATTTTACTACAACAAGCAGATTATCTCTTTGTTAGGAAAGATACAGAAAAGAATGTTTCCTTGTTTATTACTCTATCTTTGGAAGAGTGAAATTATTATTGAGGTAAATAAAAAATAATTTGCTACTCTGTTTTTGACAGAGAAAACTTCATTAGATGTCTGAATAATTAAAATTTTCAACACTATTATGTCATGCTGGTGTGTGAGGGCTGGGGAATATTCCTCATCTATTTCCTTTTTCTGTCTAAGTGCTTAATAATATGATACAATGAAAAAATTTTTTTGTTTCTCCCTCTTTAACCTCCATCCAAGTTCTCTCTGATTCCTGAATTCTTTAAAATTTCTTAATATCTAATTTCTTTTGAATAGTATATACACATTCATATCCAGGCCCTCTCATATCTACTGTTGTTTCTTAAAACCATGAAGCTATATAATAATAATAAAAAAAACTATTTTCACATAAACTTGACACAAAGCATCCTTGACCCTCTAGTTTCTCAGGCTATGTGCAATTTCACTGAGTAGTGGAGTGATAACAGAATAGGTCATTGAAATCAACTGGTCCTGGTTTCTGGTATTCTTTGAGTTGGGCTTTAAATAGGCAATAGAAACATAACCATAGTGAACGATGACCACACAGATGTCCGAGGCACATGTAGAAAAAGCCTTTCTGACTCTCTAATAAAGCAATTTCAAGAATGGTGAAGATGATGAGCATATAGCAGATGAAGACCAAGGCCTTGGGCACAAGGATATCATCACGCTTATTATGTATGTCAAAATCTCTTTGACATTGATATCAATGGTTTCATAAGGATGAATGTCACTGAAGTGGGACACTTCTTTATCATAAAAGGATGTCAACTTGTGTCATTGCCATAAAATCAACATTACATATGCTACATAAGCTGAGTTCATGATGACTGTATATCAGGGAATTGCAGATGGCTACATATCAATTATATCCCATTGCTGTGATCACGAAGCAGTTGTGATACCTAAGGTGACAAAGAAAAAGGTGGCTCAGCCTTACCTCATAAGATTAGACAGCATTTATAGGATAATGAACAAAAGGATACAAAGTCTCAGAAGTTTACAGCATACTCAAGAAGAAGTGTGTAGGAATGTGAAGATGATGATCATTGCTAATGATTATAATTATGATAGTATTGCTAGAAGGATTATGATGTACAGGGCAAGAAACACAACCAAGAAAGTAAGCTGATGATCTGAAGAATCCTTGAAAAATAAACTCATTCACTATTGTCTATCTTAATCTCCATGTCTGAAAGACATGAAGAAAACAGAATTGGAAAGGTTCCACCAAGCCAACAGAGTAAATTACTTTAACTAAATTTGCTTAGAATATGACATTTGGAATATATACATTTCCTATCTGTATGGAATTTCTCTCTGTAAGTGCCACTGATTAAAACATTGTTTATTTGTTTAGAGGTGGAAATAAGGGAATCATTATTACATTGCTTTATTTTCTGCAATTCTGATCATTTCTTCACCATGTAGAAAAATTAGGTAACCCAGAAGAAAAACATTTTGTTTTTAAGATGGGGAAAGATACATCTCAGTCATCTCCCACTCCCTCTATCCTATCACAAGTATTGTTAAGAGTTGCCTTCCAGAATTAGGTCAAATACATTATAAAACTTGCTAAAATACCAGTTGTATTAAGCTAAGAATTGACTTCATCACTTCTGCTTACCATATGCTAAACACAATTATTTGAATCAGGAATAGTAGTGAGGTGGGTGGAAAAATGGGAGGTGAGCACCAACTTGTAATCAAGAATTGTGTCAAATATGAGACACTAAATAATTAGTTGTGCAATCACAGGAAAGTTTCTTAACCTTGCTAAGCCTAAGTTTTTCTTTTTTTGAAAAATGTATATAGTGGAGTCAGAGTCAAGATGGGAGAATAAAGGCAAGGACTTGCCTGAGCTCACCCCCAATCCCCTCTAAATTTTTTAAAAATAATAACTAAAAAAAATTTAGAGCATTAGAGCCCACAAAAAGATGTAGTGGAACAATTTTTTATAACCAAAGACACCTTAGAAGATCATTAAGAAAGGTCTGTTGCACCAGAGTAGAAGTTCAGTACAGCCTCAGCCTCAGCCTCAGCCCCAGCAAACCAGGAGTGGACCTAAGGGACTTTGAATTAGTGATGGTACTGGCAGTTTCCAGATCTCTCAACCCAGAGATACCAAAGACAACTTGAAAGGCTAACAAAAAAATATTTGTCTCACTAGGGTGAGAAGGCTTCAGAAAACCAGCAAGCCAGGAGCAGGCCTTGGGAGTCACTGAATCAGCAGTGGCAACAGTAATGGCAGCAGTGGGCAGCAGCAACTGCAGGAGTAACAGTGATAGCTGCAGCTTCCAGTTATAGTGCACATTCAGTAAAGGGCAGGAGCTGAACTAGTCAGAAGAAGGTATTTTTACTAGAACTGAAGAAGGGCTCTGTTGCTTTAGGACACTAGAACTTAGAGCTTCAGTGAAACAGGAATCCTCTTCATAGGTCTAAGGCAGAAAAAAGTGCTTGTGGTCACTTTAACATACTTCTCCTTAGATCATAACATTTTGAAAAAACTGAAAACTTTTAGTTCCCTAGAAGGAGCTCTGAAATCAGTTGTATAAATTACCTGAAACTTGGAACATCACACTCCCACCCTGGCAAATGAGCCCTACTTTAACAGTTAAAGGCCAAGTAGTAGGCTAGAAAAAAAATGAGCAAACAACAGAAAAAGATTCTGATCATAGAAAAGTACAGTGGTGACAAGGAAGAACAAAACCCACTCAAAAGAATATAGCAGTCAAAATCCAACAGCAAAGGAAAGTCAGAAATTATATAAGCAAAATTACAAAACACTTTCCACATACATAATGTCAGATTTAAATAACTGGAAAAATATTAAGTGCTCTTGGATAGGCTGAGTGAATATACTAAAGCTGACAATACTCCCTAAACTAATCTATTTATTTAATGCTATACCAATCAGACTCCCAAGAAACTATTTTAATGACTTAGAAAAAATAACAACAAAATTCATAGGGAAGAACAAAAGGTCAAGAATTCCAAGGGAATTAATGAAAAAAAAATCAAATAAAAGTGGCCTAGATGTATCTGATCTAAAACTGTATTATAAAGCAGCAGTCACCAAAACTATTTGGTATTGGCTAAGAAATGGATTAGTTGATCAGTGGAATAGGTTAGGTTCACAAAACAAAATACTCAATAACTATAGCAATCTAATGTTTGACAAACCCAAAGATTCCAACTTTTGGGATAAGAATTCACTATTTGACAAAAAACTGCTGGGAAAACTGGAAATTAGTATGGCAGAAATTAGGCATGGACCCATACTTAACACCATATACCAACATAAGATCAAAATGAGTCCATGATTGAGGCATAAAAAACGAAATCATAAATAAATTAGAGGAACACAGGATAATTTACCTCTTAGACTTGTGGAGGAGGAGGGAATTTATGCCAAAGAAGAACTAGAGATCATTATTGATCACAAAATAGAAAATTTTGATTACATTAAATTAAAAAGCCTTTGTACAAACAAAACTAATGCAAACAAGATTAGAAGGAAAGGTTCTGATAAAGGCCTCATTTCCAAAATATATAGAGAATTAACTCTAATTTATAAGAAATCAAGCCATTCTCCAGTTGATAAATGGTCAAAGGATATGAACAGACAATTTTCAGATGATGAAATTGAAACTATTTTCACTCATATGAAAGTGTTCCAAATCACTATTGATCAGAGAAATACAAATTAAAACAACTCTGAGATACCACTACACACCTGTCAGATTGGCTAAGATGACAGGAAAAAAATAATGATGAATGTTGGAGAGGGTGTGGGAAAACTGGGACACTGATGCATTTTTGGTGAAATTGTGAATGAATCCAACCATTCTGGAGAACAATCTGGAATTATGCCCCAAAAGTTATCAAACTGCATACCCTTTGATCCAGCAGTGCTACTACTGGGCTTATATCCCAAAGAAATACTAAAGAAGGGAAAGGGTCCTGTATGAGCCAAAACAGGTGTGAGTTGAATATGAAGGGATAATGCTGAAAATAATAAAATTAAGAGGTGAGAAGGGAAATTGTATTGAGAGAAATGGAAAAAGAAGTGGAATGGTGTAATTTATCTGCTGTAAGAGGCAAGAAAAAGCTTTACTGTGGAAGGGAAGAGTGAACCTTACTCTCATCAAAGAGGCTCAAAGAGAATATAGCATACATATTCAGTACAGATATATAAATCTATCTTGTCCTATGGGAGAGTAGGAGAGAAAGGGGATACAAAAAGGAGGGAGGGTAATAGAAGAAAGGGCATATTATGGGAAGGAGTGGTCAAAAGCAAAAGACTTTTTAGGAACATTAGAGTGAAAAGGAGAGAGAAACAAACAATAATAATAAACAAGGGGGAAATACAGTTAGTAATAGTAATTGTGAAAAGAATTTTGAAGCAAGTTTCTATGATCAAGGCCTTATTTCTCAACTGTATTGGGAACTGAGTCAAATTTATAAAAAAAAAATAAGGTCCATCAATTGACAAATGATTAAAAGCTATGAATTATGCCCAAAGGGCTATAAAATTATGCATATACTTTGAACTAACAATACAATTACTAAGCATGAATTCTGAGAGATTAAAAAAAAAGAAACAAGGACCTATAAGTATAAAATATTTATAGCAACTATTTTCTTAGGGTAAAAAATTGGAAATTGAAGGGATGTCCACCAATTGGGAAATGGATGAATAAATTGTGATATGTGACTATGATTATATATTATGTAGAAATATGCCTTATTGTTCTATAATAAATGATGAGCAGGATGTTCTCAGCAAAATCTGGAAAGTTCTTCATGGACTCAAGAAAAGTAAAATGTACTGTGTAGAAAGTAACAGCAATATTGTAGGATGATTAGCTGTGAATGACTTTGTTATTTTCTGCAATAAAATGATCAAAGCCTACTCTGAAGCATTTATGATGAAAAATTCTATTTATATCCAGAGAAAGAACTGGTTGTATCTGAATACAAATTGAAGAATACTTTAAAAAAAACTTTGTTTTTCCTGAGGTTTTTTTTTTGGGGGGGGAATCTATATTTTCTTTCACAACATAACTTTTATGGAAATGTTTTGCATAACTTCATATGTGTCTTCTCAATGTAGGGGGGCAGTAAAGAGGTAGGATGAGAATCTGAAACTCAAAGTTTTAAAAACAAACATAAAACTTGTTTTACATGCATCTGGGGAAAATAAAAATATTAAATAAAAATAACTTTTTGAAAAAAAATGAATATACTAATTCAATATCCACTGTCTAGAGTTGTTGTGCATTGGCAACATTAAAGTGTTTTATAAATATGAATTATTTTTGTGTACCTAGCAATTAGCAAAAACAAATCTTGCATATCAGAACCATAAGTTACTAAGCAAATGGATTAAGGGGTAGAATGGGAGATTCACATGGAAATTAAAGCAAGGTTCTTAATGTGGCAGAGTGAAGTTATTACCTAATTAAAAAAACAAACAAACATATTTTGGGGCAGCTAGATGGCGCAGTGGATAGAGTACCAATCCTAATGTCAGGAGGACCTGAGTTCAAATGTGACTTCAGATACTTAACACTTCCTAGCTCTGTGACCCTGGGCAAGTCACTTAACTCCAATTGCCTCAGACCAAAAAAAAAATTCTTAATATAATTGGTTCACTTTGTAATCCATGTGTAGTATATCTTGTGCAATCTTGTGTGGTATACTGTATGGGACATAGTAGGTATTTATAAATGTTTATTGATTTCTTGATTAATTCTGTTATTTTATTTTATGAATTAAAAAATGTTATTCTGAGTAGTATTTAGTCTTCACCAGACTTCCAGAAGGATCCATGAGACAAAAAAGATTAAAAATTTTTTAAGGATGAATTGTTATAATGCATTTGAAAATAGTATTTGACTTCCTTCTTTGTAAGTTTTTTGAAAAACATGTCTTAATGTGATTAAATGGAAATATGTTTTACATGATTGCACATGTATAATCTATATTACATTGCTTGCCTTTTCAATTAATATTAAGAGGAAATTTTAATGAAGGAATTGTTTTTACTTGTAATTAAGGAAAAATTAAAATTAAATAATTATAAAAAAAACACATGTATTGTACAAAGTGAATGACAAATAATGAGAATCAAGGAAAGTATTAAAGTCTACAAAAAATAATTGTACCTTTTATAGAATGACAGGCAACTTTGAGAAGGCTACCAGAGGAAATGGGGACCAATTGCAATAAAATGGTCATTTGGGTAAAAAGTATTATAAATGGAGTCTAAGGAGCCTGGCCTCAAATACTAAATATTCTACTTGCTCATTAAATGGTCATAGGTTGCTTAACCACACTGGATATTAGGTTTTTAAAAACGTATAAAATGAGAACTCTGAACTAAAGGTTCTTTAAGGTCCTTTTTAGTTTAAAATCTTGTGATTCTATGAGCCATGGGAAGTAAGAAAATATGTCTAATAAGATGGTACTGAGAATGGGATTTGGATTTTTGAGGCCATGGTTTAAAATATAAGAATTATATGCTCCTGGCTAAGAACAGATTGCCTGAAAAGAATATTTGCCTAGTTTCTTAATGCAATCAAAAGGGCTTTAAACTGGAAAAAATGAGGCAGAGACAAAAATACTTGCATATTTATACACATATATCTATGTACATATATGTACACATAGTATATATATATATATATATATATATATATATATATATATATAATGTATTTTTCTTCCCCAATTTGTTTTAGTTTATAGTTCTTTTTATTACATTTATAAAAAACTAGGCAAATATATTTTCATCAGGCAATCTGTTTCTGGCCAGCAGTCATTCTTTATTCTTACATTTTAAGCCATGTTCCCAAAATAATCTCAACTCCTATTCTCTTTCCATCATTGTATAAATATCTTTTTGACTGAGAGTAACCAACAGTCATTACCCAGTCAGTGACTTAGGGGAATGTCTACCACAAACATATGAAGACTTCCCCTGTAAAAATGGGAAGAGGTGAACAATTTGCTCTAATTGCCATGAGGGTGGCTGAAGCAGATGCTGTTGAGCACTAAGAGCTTGATTAGTCATTGAAGACACTATGGTCATCCACTGCATCCCAGGACATTGCCAATCATTCTGACTTTTGTCTTGCCCTTGGATTTTGATGACTCTGGAAAAGAGAATGAGGCTGATGAATTTGTGCAATTCTGACTCACTTAAATATAATTCATAAGCAAGTCAAGCTCATGACTTCTTTGGTCCTCTTTGAGAAAGGATAAACAACAACATTCTGACATTTATATTGATGGACACATATGTGTGTATGTATGCTTATACACATATATACATATATAGACATATACAGATACCAATGCCCATATGTATAGAAATTTACATGCAATAAACATGGATGTTTATATGCACATGTATTTTTTTCTTACCAAGACAGATAACATAAATAAGTTCACAAGGGACAAAATCAAAGAATATATTAAATTCATGGTCCCAAATGTCTATATATAGATGTCCAATGATTAGGCAAAAAGCAAGATAAACCAAAATTCGTAAGGTTAAATTTGATCTCAAAAATATCTTGAGCCTTACTGAAATGAAATTAATGACTAGCCTGGTTGTTGTTCAGTTGTTTCAGTCACTTTCTGGATATTTATGACCATTTGTGGGGTTTTCTTAGCAAAGATATGAAAGTAATTTGCTGTTTCTTTCTCCAGCTCATTTTATACTTGAGGAAATGAAACATACAGGATTAAATTGCCCAAGTATCTGAGGCAGGATTTGAACTCATGCCTTTTCACTCCAGGCCTGGTGCTCTATCCACCTAGCTGCTGCATAACTCTGGTTGGGTTGGTGTTATTCTAAAGTAATATAAGAGTTTTTTTTTTTTTTTTAAAGGAACAGGGTATAGCCAAGATGGCCAAGTGAAGCCAGGAAGCTGCTTGAGTGAGCTCTCCCAGTTTCCCTCAAAAATCACATGAAACCAAGATTCTGAATAGAGTCTGATGGAATGAAACCATTCTCCAGCTCAAGAGAGACTGGAAAAACTTTAAGAAAGGTCAGTTGCACTGGAGTAAAAAGGGTGTTCATTCCAGCTCAGATAGATTCTGGGAAAATGAGAAAGTGTTAATCACAGCAAATAAGACCCTTAGTCCTGAGGCAGAGAGCTAAATCTCTGGGCAATCAGGCTGTTTCCTGAAGAGAGTAGACAAAGCAATCCCCTGCAAACACAAGGGGCCCCTATGCTTAAAGCCATTTTTGAAACTATTGAACTAATTAATAAAATTAAGATTTATGAAAAAAACCAACAAAATAGATAAACCTTTAGTTAATTTGTTTAGAAAAATGAAAGAAAAAACCAAATTACCTGCATCAAAAATGAAGAATGAACTTACCACCAATGACAAAGAAAAACAATAATTAGGAGCTATTTTGCTCAACTGTATGGTAGCACATCTCACAATCTAACTGAAGTGGATATATATTTACAAAAATACAAATTTCCCAAATTACAGAAGAGGAAAAAATTAATAGTCTTATTTTAGAAAAAAAATTGAATAAGACAAAAATCTAAGAAAAAAATCTTTTGGGTCAGATGGATTCACAAGTGAATTCTACCAAACATTTAAAGAACAATTCTAATGTTATATAAACTATTTGGAAAAATAGGTAAAGAAGGAGTCCTGCCTCATTCCTTCTATGATACAAATATGGTACTGTTACCTAATCCAGGAAAACTCAAAACAGTGAAAGAAAATTACAAACCTATATCTTTGATGAATATTGATGCAAATATTTTAAATAAAATATTAGCAAAGAGATTACAGTCACTTATTAGCAGGATAATACACTGTGACCAAGTGGGATTTATTCCAGGAATGCAGGACTAAGTTCATATTTCAATCAACCATATCAATAACAAAGCCAACAGAAATCACATGATAATTGATGTAGAAAAAGTTTTTGGCAAAATGTAGCAATCATTCCTATTAAAAATACTAGAGAGCCTAGGGATAAAGGAAGTTTTCCTTAAAATAATAAGCAGTATCTATCTAAAACCAACAACAAGCATTGTTCATAATGGAGAGAAATGCATGCATTCCCATTACGATCAGGGGTGAAACAAAGATGCCTGTTATCACCACTATTATTCAATTTTGTACTAGAAATGTTGACTTTAGCAATAAAAAAAAAGAAATTGAAGGAATTAGAATAGGCAATGAAGAAATAAAACTATCACTCTTTGCAGGTGAAATGACGATATATTTAAAAATGCTATAATGTCATCCAAAAACCTACTGGAAACAATTTACAGCTTTAGCAAAGTTGCAGCATATATAATAAACGACATAAACAACAGTATTTTGGTATATTACTGACAAAGCCCATCAGCAAGAAATAGAAAGAGGAATTTCATTTAAAACTGCTGTAATCAAAATAATATACTTGAAGGTCTACTTGCCAAGACAAATACACATATGAACACAATTACAAAACACTTTTCACACACATAAAGTTAGATATAAACAATTAGAAAATTATCAATTGCTCATGGATTGACTGAGGATAATAAAAATGACAATTCTACCTAAATTGGTCTACTTGTTAAATGCCATACCAATCAAACTGTTAAACAACTATTTTATAGAAGAAGAAAAATAATAGCAAAATTTATGTGGATGAACAAAAGGTCAAGAATAGCAAGGGAATTAACCAAAAAAAAAATACAAATATGGTGGCTTAGCAATATCAAACCTAAATCTATATTATAAAATAGCAGTCATCAAAATCATTGTACTGGATAAGAAATAGAGTGGTGGATTAGTCAAATAGATTAGATATACATGACCCAAAAATCAAGGTCCATAGTAACCTCATATTTGATAAACACACAAAACTCTAGATTTTGGGATAAGAACTTACTATATGAGAAAAATTGCCTAGAAAACTGGAAAATAATGTCAGAAACATGGTATAGCCTACATCTTACACCCCACACCAAAATAAGGTCAAAATGGGTAAATGATTTATGCATAAACAAATTAGGAGAACAATTATGTATCAAATTTTTGGAAAAGGGAGGTATTTATGACCAAAGAAGAACTAAAGAGCATTCTGAAAGGCAAAACGGACAACTTTGATTACATTAAATTAAAAAGGCTTTGCACAAACTAAAACAACAGAAACAAGATTGAAAGGGAAATGCCAACCTGAGAAAAAAATCTTTATAACTAGTGTTTCTGATAAAGGTCTCATTTTAAAAATATATATAAAAACAGTGTTAAGTTTATAAGAATACACAACTCATTCCCCAACTGATAAAATAGTCAAAAGATATGAGTTAGACAATTTTCAGAGGATGAAATTAGAGCCATTTATAGGTATAGAAAAATGATCTAAATTACTATTTATTAGAGAAATGCAAATTAAAACAATTCTGAGGTACTATGTCACACTTCTCAGATTGGCTAAGATGACTGGCAATGATAACAAGAAAAGTTAGAGGGTTTGTCGGGAAACTGGGACACTCATGCATTGTTGGTGGAGTTGTGAAATGATTTAACTATTCTGTAGAGCAATTTGTAACTATGCCCAAAGAGCTATCAAACTCTGCATACTCTGGTGCCATTACAGGGTCTATATCCCAAGGAAATGGGATAGACCTTGGGATATAGACCCTGTAATAAAGGAGGGAAAAGATCTTATATTTGCAAAAATGTTTGTAGCAGTTCTTTTTGTGATTGCAAATAACTGGAAATGAGTAGATGCCCATCAAATGGGAAATGTCTGAATAAGTTGTGGCATATGAAGGTAATGGAATCTCATAAAAATAAGGAACAAATTGATTTCAGAATGTTCTGGAAAGATTTACATGAACTGATGCTGAGTGAAACAATCAGAAACAGGAATACATTGTACACAGCAACAGCAAGAATGTGTGATGATCAACTATAAAAGTTTTGGTTCCTCTAAGTGATTCAGTGATCCAAAATAATCTCAATAGACTTTGGACAGAAAATGCCATTTTTATCCAGAAAAAGAACTAAGGAAACCAAATGTAAATCAACACATTCTATGTTCATTTCTTTTAAAAATCTCTCTCATGGTTTTTCTCTTTTGCTCTATTTTTCTCTCCCAACACGATTCATAAAGCAATGTGCATTGAAATAAATAAATTTAATAGAACAATATATAGTACACAGACATGTCATATGAAGTAATCCAGGAACTTGAGTTACCGGAGTTGTGAAACATGGTGGATATTATTTAGTTAAAGATGAATGGAGTGACAATCATAAGCAACACTGCAATTAACCACAGATTGATTACCAGGACAGAAAGAGGTCATAGATGAGAATTTTTTTAAACATAGACCAAGCCTGGCATACAATAGTGGGGGATTTAAATGATCAAAAAATCTACTAAAGTTCTCTTCTGGACAAAAGCAGAATAGCTAATAACTTAGGAAAAAATCTAACCTTACTAATAATTGTAAGCTTCAAAAGATGGGAGAATTAGTAAAGGAAAATTCTATTCTGGGGCATTTTCACTAACATCTCTGATAAAAAGTAAAACAATTAGAGCTAAGCATAGTTGTATAGGCACTCTAGATTTTGGGAGCAGACTTCCAAGGGTTCAGCAGATGGATGGGTAGGATCCTATGGGCCCAAATTGAGAAGATATGCAAAATATCAAGAATTAAATTCTGGACATAAGAGAACATAATTCTGATGAAAAAAAGAAAAATGATAGTTTTTGAAGTGATTCTGAAGTGAAGTGACTCACCACCCAATTTAAGATTTATTTAAAGATTTGTGAAGATGATAAAAAAGGAAAATCAATAGAGAAGTAACATAAAAAACCCTGCAATTTTTTTGTAATAGTACCTGTATCTATACCCCAAAGATATATAAAAGGAAAAAGATTAGATATACAAAAATATTTATAATAACTTTTTGGTAATTTTATAAAGCAATGGGAAATAAGAAGATAGTTGAATTGGTTGAATCAATGATAATATAAGCATGTAATAAAATATTATTGTACTGTAAGAAAGGATGGAAGATATTTCACAGAAACCTAAGGAGATTTATATGAGTTGATACAGAACAGAGTGAGCAGAACCAGGGGACTAATAAGGAATTGATACCCATTTTAGATCACAAGACTCAGATAAAATGTATCCTAATCTGTCATTATCTATCCCCTTCCTACCTTTCCCTTCTTCTTGTGTTTTGTTTTCCTTTATATAACTTTAAAATTTAGGGACACCTATATCCTTGTTGTTCTTCACATGAAATCCTCCATTTCCCAACTCCAAGCATTTTCACAGGCTATCTTCATGCCTGAAATACTCCTCTTGATTTTTGTTTCTTGGCTTTTCTGGCTTCTTTAAGAGTTAGCTAAAACACCACCTTCTGCAAGAAGCTTTTCCCAGTCCTCCTTAATGTTAATGCCTTTCCTGTGAGATTATCTCCAATTATCCAATTTCTTGTTTATACATAGCTTACATCTTTTCTCTCCCATTAGACTAAATGTTCCTTCTGCAGAAGGACTGATTTTTAAATTAAATTCAATTAAAATTTTGGCTTTTTTGTGTCTCTAGTTCTTATTATATTGCATGAAATACTTAATACTTAGTAAAGATACTTAATATATGCTTGTGGACTTGATTAAGATAGTGAAAAAACTAATGAATATAATTTAACAGCCACTATCAGTGACATAAACGCTATCGAGAATGGGAAAGTTATTTCAGGATTAAAAAGAGTAAATTTTTAAAAAGAAGAGAGTAGTCTGAAAAATATTTCCCAATGAGCTGGACTTTTGTTTATGACAATATTCTTGTCCTGCTTATAAAAGTTATGTTAGTACATCACAAATGGCCAGGGTGGTTTCATCAAGAACAAGTCAGAGCAGACTAACCTCATTTTCTTTTTTTGGCAACCTTAGTAAAATGTTTGATCATACAAATATTAATGATTTGGGTTAATTAGATTTTAGTAAAAGGATTATCTGTCAGTTTTTCTCATATTATTCTTGTGGAAAAGACAGAGGTATGTGGGTTAGAGTAAAAGACTATAAAAGTAGTTATTAAAAGTTCAATATTAACTTATAATGAAGTCTTCAGGAGAATTCCTA
The DNA here is from genome assembly GCF_902635505.1 of Sarcophilus harrisii. Lineage (NCBI taxonomy): Eukaryota > Metazoa > Chordata > Mammalia > Dasyuromorphia > Dasyuridae > Sarcophilus > Sarcophilus harrisii. The sequence goes on along the minus strand of NC_045429.1, from coordinate 362,367,480 downwards.
AGAGATTTATTCTTGATCATAGAGCATTCAAATTTGTGTTGTGAAAATTAGATTTTTGAATATTGATCAGAGAATAGTATTTTAACCTTTTTATTGTTGTTTGCTTATTTTTTCTTATTTTTTTTCTCTTTTGATCTGATTTTTCTTAGACAGGATGATGGACATAAAAATATGCTTAGAAGGATTGCACATGTTTAACTTATGTCAGGTTGTTTGCTGTCTTGGGAGGGATAAAAATTTGGAACACAAGGTTTTGCAAAGGTGAATGTTGAAAACTATCTTTGCATGTATTGGAAAAATAAAATACTATAAAGAAGAAAATTAGATCTTTCAGAAAGTTCATCATGTATTCAATTTTTGAATATAGAGGAGTTTGGCATATATATTTATATATACGAAACAAGAATGGTGACTCTTTTACTTCAGAAAAGAAAAAAAATTGATCTTTTCTAAATTGAACTTAATTTTTGATCTATCTGTAAGAAGAGTATCTGTTAAGCAAACTGATAGAATCAACTAAAATTATAGGGGAAACAACAAAAATGATTGTAAAACTTGTAAAAAAAATGCAGTTCTTGAGGACTTGGAAAGTACTCATAAACATATAAATACCAGGTCTACTAGTTATAATTCATTTGTTAGCTTACTTGTCAAAACTTTGCCATAATTATTTAGTTTAAATTGTAATTGTTTTGATGATATATTAATATTATTATATCATAATTATATAATGTTTATGTGAAATGTCATATATACTATAAAAATCATACAGTGTGCATAAATACATATATACATATACACAAATACACACATATACACACACACACACATATGTATACACACATATAGCTAAGCAGCCCAGGGAATGAAGAGTCAGCCCTGGAGGCAGAAAAATGTGAATTCAAGGAAAGTCACTTAACTCTGTTTCCTTCAGTTTCCTCATCTGTAAAATGAACTGGAAAAGGAAATGGCAAACTATTTGATATTTTTTACCAAAGAAACCCCAAATGGAGTTACAAAAAATTGGACACAACTGAAATAATTCAATAACAAGTTTTATAGTACTTTTAATTATATTTGAAAGTAGCAGAATTGCACATAATTTTAAACTTTTTAAATGTTCATATATTCTTTTTCAAACAAATTTTTATTCTGTAGTCAGATAAATGGTAAGATTCATATTGACTTCCATTACTCTTTCACTTCCTGTTAATGTTTCAATCAACATTCTCCAAACAAATTAACTTAGCCAGAAGCTAAGATTTTATAAATAAACAAAAGCTATCTTTCCATTCCTTTTTTTCCTGGACAGATAATTATAGTCCTTAATTTAGGGATAAGTCCCCAAAATTTAGAAACTTAAACATCAGTTATAGAATTTATTCTAGCATTTGATAGCATAACTGCTGAGACTTAGATCTTAAATTCTAATATTTGTTAACTATTTTTGTGGTGCCTTTTGGTTCAAGGAAAAGCAAGGCTCTGTTTTATCAGGCTGTGGATCTTGTCACGTCACACAGAAAGTTCTTCCAGGAAGATAAGTAAATTAATTTTTATACTGTGTATATAAGTAAGTTACAACAATCCCAATTTTTAGCAACTTCATTTGGAAAGTTGAGTTGGTTTGAGAGAAGGGAAAGATTCTGATAGCCAAACAAACAAACAAATATTTAGGAAGTAACAAAAAGAATTATCTTATGTAATATATACATATTATGTATTATGTACTATTATGAGTTATATTAGTTTGATATGCATGTACTTATTAATGTTTAACAATATATTATATTAATGTATTTAGTAATATATGCTTAATATATATATAATTATATGATAGAGGACTATAAATGTATGCTCTATATACATAAATATATATTAATATATTAATATATATATATACATGAGTTTATATTTTTGCTTGAGTAAAATTAAAAATTTGCAAAAAATTTGTAAAAAATTTGTAAAAAATTTAATACTGGGATAGTATACAAATTGAATTTTGCGATAAAAATAAATAAAAATTTTTAATGCAGGAAGTAGTTTAAGTAGAATATTGGCTTTGGGCGTTGATGGAGGGGCTTAATGCCTTCTTCCTGATTGGTCCTAGGAAGGGGTTTACCTTCATAGCTGACTTACAAGGCCAGTATTTTGGTTAAATTACTTGGACTCTTCATTTAGGTTTTAGTATATAGTTTTCGAATAGTCCTGCAAGAGGTATTAGGACAAGAATCAGTAAAAAGTAGAGCATAGAGGCTAATTGGCCAATAATAATGAATGGCTGCTCCACAGGTTGGCCGTAGATTCAGGTAAGTGTGATTAGATTGGCGGTAAGGATTCAGAATAGGGTTTGGGAGATTGGGAGGAATATCATGCTTCCTTGGATAGCAATATGGAGTAGGGGAATGATTAGGAGGATTAGGCTGGATGCTAGTAAAGCGAGAACTCCTCCTAGTTTGTTAGGAATGGAGGGTAGAATAGCATATGCAAATAGGAAGTATCATTCTGGTTTGATATGGGGTGGTGTGTTTAGAGGGTTGGCAGGTGAAAAGTTATCTGGGTCTCCTAACAAGTCTGGTGAAAAAAGGGCTGGAAGGAGGAGCACGAGAAGAAGGAGTATGAGGCCTAGGGCGTCTTTAATAGTATAGTAGATATAAAGATTGATAATTTAAGCAAAATGATTATGTTACTATTGGAACTGAAATTGTTTGATCTGGAAAAAAAACTTAGATTCAAGCACCCATCTTTAAGATTATTTGAAGGGTTTTCATATAAACAATCAATTAGACTTATTTTACCTACTGCCAAAAGAAAAGAGTTAATATTTGAACCTTTCACATCACCGAAGTGGATTATTAAGAAGGTGAATATGTCTTTTCGGTGGCTAAAGTATTATGTCCTGCGTTGTTTTGTTCTTATTCAACATTATTATTAGCCTGTTGGGTATTTTTAATTAGATATCTACGATATCCCAAATTTGGTGTGTGCAAGACAAATGTGCAGCATGGCATGGATGGGATGCTGGACTTGGAGTCAGGAAGAACTGGATTCAAATCTCACCTCAGATACTTACTAGCCATGTGATCTCTATTTACATAGCTATTTAATCTCTTGGCTTTAGTTTTTCATCTGTAAAATAAAGATGTGGACTTTCTGTCTGAATTTAAATCTATGTTCTTATTTATTTCTATGTTCTCATATATTTATATGACTTAGACAAAGGCATAGATAGCAAGACTTTATCAAATTTTCAAATGATTTAAAGTTGGGTAGTTACCACCCTAGATGATGGAATGAGAATCCAGAAATGTTTCTGACAGGCTAGAAGATAGGGATGGATGTAAGAGGATGAAATATAATAGAAATAAACATAAAGGTTTTCATTTGGTTTCAGAAATGATTCTAAGATTCCTCTGACTATAGGACTTTTTAGTAGGAAGTATGTGTTGGGAGACACAAAGAGAGGGGAAAAACAAAAGATTTCTACATGAAAAATAGGACTTTTAAATGCTTCACAATAATATCTACCTAGAAGAGAAAATCCTCATTGTATTTCTTCTCCCAAAACATCCCTTGCATTTCTCTGGTTAGCACTGCAACATATTCTGACAGTGAGGCTTAAAGGAGATAAAGGTGTTGAGATGTGGAATTTGGACCATATATTTGTAGAAACATTGAGAAATGAAGTGACTGAGATCCTGTGGGACAAAAAGGAAATAGACTCATTCATGGAATCATAGAAATTACTAAGGTTGGAAAAGACTTCTTAGAGATCATATAGTCCTAGTCTCTTCTTTTAAAGATGGTGAAACTAAAGCATCTAGGTAGTATAATGGTTAAAGAGCTAGACTTGGTGCCAGAAAGATTTTACTTTTAATTCTACACCAGAGTAATCCTTAGACTCTTCTCCAAGGGATTTGTTGGTCTAAACTAATTATCACATCCCTTGACTCACATATTCATGGAGAGGAAATGGGGATTAAAGAAAGAGCCAAGGACAACTTTATTCTCTACAACCTAGAACATTGATTAACCTTTATAAATTAGGAGGTATCACACAAGTCACCCAATAAATCAACAGTCATAGAAGAGGAATGTAGTTGTATGCAGGAGGCAAGTTACACTTTAGCCAACAATGTCTAGGAACCTCCTTATTTTCCTATAGATTCCATTGATACTGGAATCTGGGGCTAAGACAATTGCTTAAGTTTGCTATTCCCTTGTGACCCAAGGAGAGCTCTGTTGATAAGTATTGACAGATATTACCCAAGTGCCCTTAGAATTAGAGGAAGATCCAGGAAAAATGAAGAGAAATCCCTTTCTAGAAGAGAAATGTTATTTAATGCGCAACTCCTCTGTAGCAGAATAATGGAATTGTCAGGAGAGACCTGAATTTGAAGTTAGCTTCTGACCCAGTTAGTCCATAGGCAAATCCCTTACCCTTCTGATCTTGTTTCTTCTCATAAAATGGGAAAAATAATACTTGTGATACATACTTCAGAGAATTGATATTTGAATTGAATGAGACAATATATTTAAAGAACTATTTAAATGTCAGTTATTATTAAGGTAAAGGGGTCTTTTCCTACAGTGTTTGCTTATGATGTCTGGAGTAAAGATAAAATTCTGCAAACTTTAAAATACTGTATAAATGTGAACTATTTTTTATATGTAATCTGTCTAGCCCTTCAACACCTTGGAATATTCATTCTTTTCTCTTCTGCTTATACAAATCTTTTCCATCCTGGATGTTCAGTTAAAGTCCCATGTTTTCAGGCTGACCCAGATGCTTACTTTTCCTGGTATTCTCTGTTATACATCCCCAGGCACACTACAACAAAGGAAGAGTGAGTGTCTGAAAACCAATCCAAACCCAAAAACCTCACTCTTCTCCCCACTTTTACTTAGGAGGAGAAGGTAAGCATGGCTAAGGACCTACACTCCAAAGCCTTGAGACAACAACAGTCCTTGGAACCTTTAAATATTACAACTCAGCTGCCATTCACTATTATCCCCATATCTTTTCCTCCATTTATTTTTCTCCCTATTCCTATGTTAATCAATGTTGAAAACATGAAAATGAATCATTCCTCAATTTTGCTTCTACCTTCTTATTCCACCCCAACTTATCCTATTCATTACCTACTGTAACCTTGCCCATCTCTTTTACTATGCCCTATGGTATTCCTATTCCACAATTTAAAAAATTCCTTTATCCTACATCTCATTGTCTCATAAACTTCATGCTCTCATCTTTGTGCCCTCACTGAGATCTTGCTTCCTTCATATAGCACTTAATCTCTGTTTATCTTTTCTATGATAGGCTGTGCTTTAATTCACAATTGCAATGCATTGGTTCTGATAGGGAAGATGAAATTTTTGTTGCTTCCCACTTCCACTTCCAATTTCTCCCTTTATCACTGTTATTCAATATAAATTTTCAATCTTTTCCAGATCATGGTAATTGTTGTATGCTGTCCTCCAGGCCATTATCTCTCTTTTGTTAAGGAGTTCAGCACTTGACTTATGATCTTTCCTTCTCAAGTTTCAGGGAACTTTAATAAATTCCATTGGTTTTCTACTGACTTGAGGATAAAATGAAAACTCTATTTAGTTTTTAAAGTCCTCCACAGCCTTGTCCCAATCTATTACTCTATATTATATATGACTTGCATCTTTATGTAGATAATTCTCAGATTTTCCTATCCTATTTTCAGTTTCTCTGCTGACCTTCAACTTCACATCTATAACTGCCTTTCAGACATCAGAACTGGATATTTAGTATACATCTCAAACTCAATATGTCCAAACCAGAACTTATTATCTTTCCCTTTAAAGCCCACTTTCCCCTTACTTTTCCTATTATCATAAACATCACTCTCCCAGCTCCTTGGGATACCAAACTAAGAGCCATCCTGGATTCCTATTTGCCACCCCCCACAACTAATCTGTTATCGAGGTCTAACAGTTTTGTTTTTGCATTATCTCTTTAACATGCTCCCCCCTCTCTTTCCTGGTAGTGGTACCATTAATATAGACCTTCATTATATTGTGTCTAGGTCACTTTAATAGCCTCCTGATAAGTCTGCCCACCTCAAGTCTCTCCCTACTCCAATCAATCTTCCATTCATCCACTAAAGTGATTTTCTGAAAGTGTGAGTCTGATCATGTAACTTTTACTATTTGACAAATTCTAGTGACTTCCTATTGTCTCAGGATCAAATACTTTTTGGCATTTCAAATACCTTCATAAACTTAATCCCTTACTATTTTTCCAATTCTTTCGAATCATAATCCCAGAGGTATATTTTTGATCCAATGACACAAGACATGAGCAAGACATATTATCTCTCAGCTCTTGACATTTTTTGGCTGTTCCCCATTCCTGAAAATGCTCTCCCTACTTTAGAACTACTGAGTTCCCTAGCATCTCAACTAAAATCTTGCCTTCTATAGAATGCTTTCTCTAATCCCTCAAAATTTTAATGTTTTCTTTCTATTAATTATTTCCTATTTGTCCTGGATATAGATCTATGGTTTTTATCTTTTTTTGTATACACAGTGCTTATCACAGTTAATGGCATAATGTAAATACTTAATAAGTGCTTACTGATTAATTGATTGCTCACATTCTCCAATTTAGTTAATCTGATCAATCTCTCTTTCTCAAAGGTAATATTGTTTGTCTATGCCTTTGCAATATCTATACTCTAAGGCTGAAAAATACTCGAGCTATGCTTCAGAGAATTCCTGTCTTCCTTAAAGAATAGCTCAAGAATATTTTTGTTGTTGTACTTCATTATGTTTTCTTTCTTTCTTTTTTTTTTTTTGCATATTTCCACAATTTTCTTGCTGCACAAAAAAAAAAACAAAAAACAAAACAGAACAAAAAGGAAAAAAATAAGGAAAAAAACCCAAAATGCATGCAAATAACAAAAAAAGCAAAAATATAAGTTTGTGATTCACACTCAGTCTCTACAATTCTCTCTCTTGGTACAGATGGCTATCTCCATCACAAGACCATTGGAATTGGCCAGAATTACATTGCTATTGAAAAAGCCATGTCCATCAGAATTGATCACCATGAAACTACCTTGTTGCTGTGTACAATGTTCTCTTGATTCTATTCATTTTAATTAGCTTAAGTTCATGTAACTTTCTACAGGTCTTTCTGAAATCATCTTGCTGATCATTTCTTATAGAACAATAATATTCCATAATATTCATATACCATGACTTATTATGTTATTCTCCAACTGATGGGCATCCACTCAGTTTCCAATTCTTTGCCACTTCAAAAGGGGCTCCTATAAAGATTTTAGCACATGTGGGTCCTTTTCCCTTTTTTATGGTCTCTTTGGGATACAGGGCCCAGTAGAGATACTGATGTATCAAGGGATATGGACACTTTGATATCTCTTTGGACACAGTTCCATATTGTTCTCCATAATGGTTGAATCAGTTCACAACTCCACTAACAAAGTATCAGTGTCCCAGTTTTTCCACATCCCCTCTAACATGTATCATTATCTTTTCCTGTCATCTCAGCTAATCTGTGAGGTATGTAGTGGTACCTCAGAATTGTCTTAATTAGCATTTCTCTGATCAATAGTGTCTTTCATTTTCAAAGAGGACCAATGAAATCACAGGTGATATCTTAACATATGTGTAAATTGGATTTAAATAATACAGAGTTGTGAGTCTCTCACACTCTCCTTCTGATCATCAAAATCCCATGGCAGAAGTCAAGACAATTATAAATGGTCTGGGATTCAGGGAATGACCTTGGCATTTAAGATGATTGACCAAGCTCCATAATGTCTTCATGACTGTTGGAACACATTTTTCTCATCCATCCATTCCACTAGATGAAATCTTCATATGGTTGGGGTAGTCATCCCCTCTCACTTCATTGATGGGATTGAGGCTTTTTGATTTCCCTCAGGTTTCCTGAGGTGTGGCCATTGTGCATACTACAATTTCTTGGAGTCATGGGTAAAATTCAACCAATATTCACTTATAGTTCTAAACTCAATCATAACCTTCTACGAAACTTTTCCTGATCTCCCCAACTGCCAGTGCTCCCTTTCATTTCTTATTTCTTTGATTTCTTTAGTATTTTATTTTTCCAAATATAGATAAAAATAGTTTTTAACATTCATTTTTGTAAGATTTTGTGTTACAAATTTTTCTCCCTTCTTTTTCTCCTCTCTAAGACAGTAAGCAATTTGATACATGTTAACAATGTACAAACTTCTTAAACATATTTCCATATTTGCCATGTTGTACAATAAAATCAGACTAGTATATAAAAAATAAAGAAAATAAAGAAAACACAAAGAGAATGAAAATACAATGCTTCAATTCACACTCATTCTTCATTGTTTTCTCTCTGCAGTTGATACTTTTTATACCAAGTCTATTGGATTTATCTTGAATCAGTGACCCATTTCTAAGACTACTTTACATTTAACTTTGTATTTATTCTCTTTATATTTATTTTATAGGTAATTATAAGTGTTATTATGTTCCCTGTTAGAATGTAAGTTCTTTATGATTGAGAAATATTTCATTCCTTGTATATGTATTTCAAGTGTCTAGCACATAGCAAGTTCTTAATAAATGCTTTTTGATTAATATGAAGTTGGTCTCAAAGTTTTTACATAATTTTTGAATCCTACTAAACTTGTGAAAATTCAAAAAGATATTAATAAAATTACCATAGTCAATGTAAGGTTTACATGGTTTTCTAAATTGTAAATACTTAATGTAAGTCCAAGATACCAAACCAAATAATTTAAATGAATATTTATAACATCAGAATGAATACAAACAAATTACTGCTTTAAAAAAGAATTAATCACCAAGGAGAAAAAAAAAGTTATGCTAGTCCTAGAGCATTGACTTTTTTTTTTTAATCAGTTCTTCATTGCCAACTTGGCATTTATGTTCCAGATTCAATTCCTTAATTGGTCTATAATTTGCTTCAGCTATTGATTTTTCCATTTTAATTTTTTAAACTTACTTCTGCTATTTCTCACTTCATTAGGAAAAAAAAACTTGGCAAGAAACATCTCAATCATCATTCTTTAAATCATCTTCCAGATAAGGAAAGGGATCAAGTATTAGAATGAGGTTCAGCTCTGCACAGATTTCACTGTAGTTATCATAGACTAATCTGAATTTCTCTAATAGGATGGAGATTAGATGAAGATGATTTTAAGGTTTTGAATCTTCTGTAGAGTGTTTCCAAGTAATCAAATGATCCCCTTCAATAGTTGCAGGTGCCTCAATGACTGGAACATCTCTTTCAAAAGGTTTCTTTGCCAACACAGAGATGAATATAAGTTCAGCCTGAGATAGGAATCTTAGGATAGCTGTGGTGAAGGATTGAGTGGACATCTGCATCCCTACGTGGAAATTTTCATTTATACACTGGGAAACAGCCTCTATCTTAGATCCAGGGGTACTAACATGCTGGGATTGAAGGCTTAGGTCTAGGCATTAAATAGTTTCCCTGGTTTAGCACTGGCACATTCACTCAAGCTCAATGTCATGTACTGAATGTAGATTAGGAAATTGATTTGGTTTCTTGTGTCCACATCTGTTCAATCCCTGATTTTTTACTGTTTTTTTTTTTGATCCAGCTAGTGAATGTCTATCTTTCCATTTTGTGTGACCCCCCCATAACATTTAATAAGACCCAAGGTTCATAGGTGTAGAATAGGTGAGTCCCTTAAATATATTATCTTTATATAGGTAGAAAGTGACATGTTAAGATGATGCAGTTAGTGTCAAGCAAGCTCTAAATTATGGAATTCCAACCTCCAATCCAATGATCTTTCTATTCATTATCACTTAATATCAATCAAATAAAAAAAAAATAAATAAAGGAACCATGAAATATCTATATAAGGCAATGGCAATACAAAGAGAACCTTACCAATGAAGGACAACATGCATAGATATAAGTATATAGAAAACAAATATCATCAAACATCGATTACCTTTTTGCCAGACACTAGTCTAAGCATTGAGAACAAAAGCCAAAAAGTAGAAGCAGAGTTACTTTGTGAAAAAAAGCACTAATGTCTAGGGGAACCAGAAAAAATTGTTATGCAAAGAAGTGGCACTTCAGTTTAATCTGGAAATACCATAGGCAATGACTTTAAAATTGGGGTTTAAAATATTTTTATGTTATGGACTCTTAAGGCAGTCTGGTGAAACCCAAAGATCCCTTTCTCAGAATTAGGTGTGTTGCTGACATTCATAGTTGAAGGAAATGCTAAATTTAACTTAGATTTTAATAAAGATAAAGATATCCTTTCTTCCTCATTCAAGTTCACAGATACCCTTGAAATCTCTACAGAGAAAAAAGGTTAAGGATCCTTGCTCTAAAATGAGATCTTGTTAAAAGAAAAAAAAATATGTATGGATGTGTGTGTGTATATATATATATATATATATATATGTATAACAATACCTCATATAAGAATATATGTGATATACACATACATGTATATATACATATATATGTTCATATACCTAGATGTTCACATAAACACACGTGCACAAATATGCATGCACATGTATATGTGAAAAACATTGGCTTACAGATACAGGACTTCTTTGTCCTGGTTCATTCATACTAATAGTTTGAAACCATAATTTTTGAAAGTTTATCATGAAATATTGGATACAATTCTCACAACAATATCCCAAAACTGTATAACAAAAGGTTTCCTTTTTTTGTATGAACTCTTAGGGACTGGGGAATGGAATAGGACTAGAAAGGGTGAATGGAGCTTGGTGGCAGAATGCATAGAATGCTGAGCATAGAATCAGGAACATTCCTCTTCCTGTGTCCAAATCTAGCCTCAGAAACTTGCTAACTATGTGATCCTGGGAAAGTAATTTATCACTGTTTGTCTCAGTTCCTCATCTGTAAAATAACCTGGAGAAGGAAATGTCAAACCACTTAAGTATCTTTGCAAAAAACAAACCAAAACAAACAAACAAACCCAAATGAGGTCACAAAGAGTCCTGCATGAAGGAAATTACTAAACAAGGATGACTACGACAACAACAACAACAAACAAACAACAAAATGGGCAAATTGAGGCAAAATAAAATCTTGTGAATTTGAGTTCTATCACTGGCTGAATTTTAGGACTGATTATTAAGTACAATTTATAAATATTCAGAAAAAAAAGCAGTGATCACAAAACCAGTATAGATTCATTAAGAATAGGCAGTTTTTTAAAAACACAGTTGTTAAAATAGTAAAAGAGAAATTTCATGCATATTATACCTAATATGGTATATGCATATGCTTTGCTTTCAGCAAAGCATTTGATAGTGTCTCGTGCTATCTTTGTGGACAAAATACACAGATATTTGTGGGATGATAGTAAATTTTGATAGATTGAAAACTAATGATTAGATCCTAAAAGTAGTTATTAATAAATGACCATTGGCTTGGAAGGATATCTAATAGTGTGCCCTCAGGTTCTGTCCTTGTTCCTGGACTAAAGGCAATAAAAGGCATGCTTGTCATATTTGCAGATGACTCAGCACTGAGAAGGATAACCAATATATCGAATTATAGTTAGGACCCCAAAATATCTTGTGCTAGAATGATAGGCCAAATTGAATAAGACAAATATTAAGAGGGATAAATACAAACTTCTATATTGAGGTTCAAAGAATCAGTTTCAGAAGGAACATGTAGGTAGACAAATTTTCATGAATAAGATCTGTAGATCTGAATAATGACTCAATAGTATGGTACTTCAGCCAAAAGAACTAATTTCATCCTGGGCTACAGTGAGAAAAGATTACATTATAATTCCTTGAAAGAGATAGTAGATATAATCTTGTTCAAAGACCTTCTGATCATAATCCCCAGAATAATAATAAAACAAGGATAAATATTCTCACCAAAAGTGTTATCATTGTGATTGAAGATGTCTAATATGAGTTCAAATTTAGGGATTCCTGATGGATGGTGAGGTCCTCTAGATGTTATTCTTTTCAGATTACCCTGTGCTGGTGACATTAAGCTGCAGGATATTGAAAAATTTCCTGAAAGAAATCAATAATCACCCAAATGATTTTGACTTAACTTTCCATACAGGAAAGGCCAAATGAGTAAAGAATGACAAAAAATGTCTACATTCACTTGGGAGGAAAGACCAATGAAACTTATCCATCATTATGTATGTCTGGTACAGATAGCACAAATGGACAATAACGGATTAGAATTGAATGGGAGTTGAAGAACAGGTTGGATTGCTTGCAGTAAGCACAAGTCACCTTTAATGAAGTCATTAAAGGCACATTGTGTGAAAACAAAGGCACATTTTTAGTGTCAATATATTATGTGCTGTTCTGTAATAAGGTGGCCTAGCATACAACAGCTTTTTGTGTCCCCCATAGAGTACAATGGAGAGATGTGCAGCAATTATAAATAAGTTATAATATAACTGATGGAAAAAACTTGAAGACTAAAAGGCAATAATATGATAGAAAGAAAAGACTAGTTGATCTTATGATGAGTGCAAGGGAAGATAGTTGAATAATCCAGGGGTTCTATTGTATCCTCATTATGTTAGGGGAAAGCAAGACAAGCCTTCAGTATATTAATTAGAACTTGTGTGAAACTTATGGGAGGACATGGAATAGAATCACATAAGGATGAGTACATATGGATGGATTGTATCTGCATTGCTGGAGAGAATGTCCATAGCAATGTTATTGGAGATTCATCTGAGTTTCCAAAATGTCAGAGGTCATAGTTCTGCTTTACTTCTGGTCAGAGCACATAGGAAATATAGCATTAATTTCTAGATGCTACATTTTAGGAAGGACAACGACAAATTAGAGCTTCACCAGGACCATGAGAAGACTAGAGACCACAAAATATAAAAATCAATTTGGAGAAGAAAATGCTTGGTAAGGGTTATTAGGAGGAGGTGGTAGTGATGCTATTTCTTCAGAGAACCACAAATAATTTCACCTCTTTTAGATTTTCCCCTTTAGTAAAATGGTACGCATTTAAGGGAAGACCAATTGATTTTTAAATTTCCTTCTAACTCTAATCCTTGCATCAAAATTAGTACACAAAAGTCATTTATGTATATATAATAACTAGTACAACAAACCATTTATTCTCACAGGACAAATTAAAGGAAGAATGTCTATGCCAAATGCTATTGTCATGAAATATCCTGAAAAATCATCTGTAACCTCTGTGTAGCCTACACTATTGTCAAGGCCAATTTAGTTGTGGACTATGTGTGTGTGTGTGTGGGGAACAAAAGAGGGCTGGACATGGAAGATTACTATAAAACAGTAAGGGGGGGAGGAGTAGTTGAAGGTAGGGGCAGGATGGGTAGGCGCTGGATACAGTTTGGGAGGGAGGAAGTGCCATCTGGTAGGTTCCTATTTTAGCTAATTATTCTTGCTAACTAAGTGTTAAGCTTTGTTGTATCTGTGCTGCTGTAGGACTGCAAGTGCTGTCAGCACCCTCTAAATTTGGCATCCTGGGGCAAAGATGAGTCACCCTTCCCTATTTATGGCTCTGCTGGAACCCAAGTCTCAAAATTTTTTAAAAAAATGATTATAAATTTCCCCCCCACCCTCAGAAGTTTTATATTTCACAGCTGTGCTTGTTTTCTCCTGCATTTTGTTCAGATGTTTAAGTACCAAAGGGAGACAGAAGGCAAAGTGGAAAAGTCTCAGGGCTATTGTAAAGGACAATTTTGACAGGTTAAGCTGTTACTTCTGCTGGGACTGATTTCTTGGTTCCTGTAGCTCTTCTTGTCCTTAACTATTTGTTAAGTCCTTACATCAACCATCTTACTTTATTTCTTAAGTTCTCCTGAATTTATGGGCCATTAAATATTTACCTTAGGATCCTTCAAAACTTTATGCCTCTTTTATGCCATTTTCCTCCTTAAGGAAAAGGATAGAATCCCTTTGTAGCTAGAACCAGAATTTGTATACTATATAATATGTGCCTACTAAATATTTTTGAATGAATACCTATAGTATAGTACAGGACTTCTTAAATTTTTCCAACCTCCTATCCCCTAAAATATTTTTTACATGACAACAAATATATAGATATATAAAATAAGTATACAAATCTGACATTTAGTAACAATTAATCATAATTTTGCAGCCCTCAAATAACTGTTGCAAATTAAGAAGACGGGGTATCATGAGTTGGACTAGGGGTCAGGAGACCTGAATTTTAGTCCAGACTCTACAACTAACTAGTGGGAATTCAATCAAGACCTCAACTTTCTTGTCTGTAAAATGAGAAGGTTGGACTAAATGATTTGCAAAGTTCTTTCAGTTATAACATTTTACAACTTATTTAATATATCAGAAACTTTACTTTGCTTTGTCTCATTCTGATCCTTATTGCTCTGCATGGTTTTTGAACTTCTGCTGCAATACCATCAAAAAATTTACATATAGAAATCAAATCATCTTTATTCAGGCAACAAACACTTATTAAGCACTATTGTATGCCAGATAATATGCAAAGCATTGGAGATACAAAGGCAAAAACATTGGCCCTGTCCTCAAAAATCTTACATTCTAATGAAACAGATACTGTATAAATAGCTAGACCCATATATGATATAAGGAAAGTAAATAGAAGGTAACCCCAGAAACAAATGCTCTAGTAGCTAGAAAGCCTAGCACAGGCCTTTTGAAGAGATAGCATTTGAGAAGCTAAGGAATCTAAGAAATAGAAGCAAGGGAGAAAGGACCTAGCCACACCCAACCAGCACCATAAATTAGCACCTACCTACTGCAGCCATTGTTACCTATACAAGATAATCTCCCCTTTGCCCTAAAAGCAGACCTCAATCTTAAAAAAAAAAAAAAAAAAAAAAAAAAAAAAAAAAAAAAAAAAAAAAAAAAAAAAAAAAAGCAATAACTGGGATCCAAAATGGCAGAGAGGACATGCATTTCTTTCTGGTTTTCTCCTATGACTCTCAACTAATTAGCAAATTCAGCATCTGAACTAGTTCTGGACTGGCAAAATCCACAAATATTGGGAATGCAGCAAATTACCAGCAGAAGATAATTGGGAAAATCGTCAGAAAAGATCTGTTTTGGTCAGGCATAGAGGGAGGTGGCCAGGCACAGGTAGAGAGCATGGATGCCAGTGGACACTGTATGAACCCAGGGTGGAGTGTGGTCTCCATGGGTCAGTGCAGACTCTGCACAAGGGAGAATCTACAGGGAGGAATCTACACCAGTGTTGGCTACTGTGCCCTGGGAGCAAGCCAGTAGATCAGCAAAAAAGTTATAAAACATGCAACACAAACACAAAAGGTAAATAGTGACCCCTAAACACTGGAGTCTCATAGGACCTGGCCATACCCACCCAGCATGAGGAGTGAGTCAGTAAGAACCCAGTGCAGCCATAGCTGCTTTGCTGCTTGTAGAGGAAGCTTGGAAAACCTCCCTTTCCCTAAAAGCAGATCCCAACTTTTTAAACAAATTAGTAAAAAGGCAAAGAGAACTCTAACCATAGATAGTTTTGATGGTGAAAGAGAAGAACACATTTTAAACCCCAAAGAGACTAAAAGCCAGATGAAGCCCCAAAAGTTGGTATAATCTGATCCCCATCACACAAGGCTCTCCCAGAAAAAATTAAAAAGAGAGCTAGAAGAAAAATGGGGAAAGGAAAGGAAAAGTTTGCAAAAGGGTTTGTAAAAGGTATATAACTCATTAAAAGATAGATTTGACAAAATGGAAAAATAAAACAACTCACTAAAAAACAGAATTTGTGAAATGGAAAAGGTATATAACTCCCAGGAAAACAGAATTTGTGAAATGGAAAAGGAAAATAACTCCTTAAAAAACAGAATTTGTGAAATGGAAAACAAATCCATAGAACAAAACAACTCATTTAAAAACACAATTGGACAAATACAAAAAGAATTTTAAAAAAGTAAATGAAGAAAATAATTCACTAAAAATCAGAACTGAACAAATGGAAATGAATGACTCAATGAGACATCAAGAATCATTCAAGCAAAACCAGAAAAAAAAAAGAAAAAAAAACAGAAAAAAATGTAAAATACCTATCTGGGAAAATAACTGAATTGTAAAATAGATCTAGGAGAGACAATCTAAGGATTATTGGACTCCTTGAAAACCATGATGAAAAAATGAGTCTAGACACTAATTTTCAGGAAATAATCAAAGATAATTATCCTGACGTCATAGAATCAGAAGGTAAAATAGCTATTGAAAGAATTCACTGAATATATCCTGAAAGAGACCACAAAATTAAAACTCCAAGGAATATTGTGGCTAAATTTCAGAACTATTAGACTCAGGAAAAAATGATAGAAGCAGCCAGAAAAAAATAATTCAAAGCCTGAGGAACCACAATAAGGATTACCCAGGAACTAGAAGTGTCCACCTTAAATGATCAAAGAACCAGGAATCTGATATTCCATAAGGCGAAAGAACTTGGAATGCACCCAAGAATAAATTACCCTGCTAAACTGAGCATTTTCTTCCAGGGAAGAAGATGGGCATTCAATGAAAAAGGTGAATTCCATTTATTTCTGATGAAAAGACCAAAACTAAACAAAGCATTTAACCTCCATATATAGGAGTCAAAAGAAGGATAAAAAGGTAAAAACTCTTGAGAACTGTATTTCTATTATGGGTATACATAGAGAGAGCATGTATAATTTGATTTTATTGTTATAATATAAAAAAGGAGTTAGAGGTGGAAAGGGGATGGTACCAGAAAAAAGGGAAAAGTGGAGAGAATGACATCTCACAAAGAGGCAAAGGAAATTTATTATATTTGAGGGAAAGAAGGTAGGGAGATGAACATTGTGTGAATCTTACTCTCATCAGAGTTGACTCAAAGAGAATATATTAGACATGTTTGATTTACAAAGAAACTTCTCTCACCTTAATAAAAAGTGAGAGAGGAAAGAGGAAGAGGGAGGCTAAATAAAAGGGAAAACAGAAACAGTAGGGGAAAGTATAAGAAAGAGGGAAGGATCCTAAAGGGGAAGGGATTTTAAAGGGGGAGGGCTTCTTGAGGCAAGTGGTGCTCATAAGTTAAATGCTGGGGAGGAGGGAAAGGGGAAAAGAAAAGAGAAAAGTATATTCTGGGGATAATAAAATGACATGAAATACAGAATTAGTAGTTTTAACTGTAAATGTGAATGGGGGTGAACTCTCCCATAAAATGGAAGCAGATAGCAGACTGGATTAAAATACAGAATCCTACAATATGTTGTTTACAAGAGACACATTTAAAGCAGAGTGATACATATGGAGTAAAGGTAAAAGGCTGGAGCAGAATCTATTATGCTTCAGGGGAAGTAAAAAAAGCAGGGATATCCATCTTGATCTTAAGTCAAGCAAAAGCAAAAATTGAGCTATTAAAAGAGATAAGGAAGGAAACTATACTTTGCTAAAGAATACTATAGATAATGAAGGAATATCAATACTAAATATATATGTACCAAGTGGTATAGCATGGAAATTCCTAAAAGAGAAGTTGAGAGAGCTGTGAAGAAATAGAGAGCAAAACTATAATAGTGGGAGATCTCAATATTGCTCTTTCAGAACTAGAAAATCAAACCACAAAATAAATAAGAAAGAAGTTAAAGAGGTAAATAGAATACTAGAAAAGTTAGGTATGATAAATCTTTGGAGAAAATTTAATAGAGATGGAAAGGAGTACACGTTTTTCTCAGCAATTCATGGAACCTATACAAAAATTGACCATATATTAGGACATAAAAACCTCAAATTCAAATTTAAAAAGGAAGATATAGTAAATGCATCCTTTTCAGATCATGATGCAATAAAAATTAAATTCAATAAAAGACCAAAGGAAAATAGACCAAAAAGTAATCTCATCTTAAAGAATGAATTGGTGACATAGCAAATAATAAACACAATAATTTCATCCAAGAGAATGACAATGAGAAGCAAGTAAAGTGGTAATAAGGAGAAATTTTACATCTCTAGATGCTTACTTGCATAAAATAGAGAAAGAGAAGATCAATGAATTGGACTTGGAACTAAAAAAGCTAAAAAAAGAAGAAGTTAAAAAACCCCAATCAAATACCAAACTTGAAATTCTAAAAATAAAAAGAGATTAATGAAATTGAAAGTAAAATACAATTGAATTAATAAATATAACTGAAGTAGTTTTATGAAGAAAACAATAAAATAGATAAAAATCTGGTAAATTTGATTAGAAAAAGGAAAGAGGAAAATCAAATTGTTAGTCTTAAAAATAAAAAGGGAGAACTCACCACTAATGAAGAGGAAATTAAAGTAATAATTAAAAGTTACTTTGCCCAACTTTATGCCAATAAATTTGGTAACTTAAATGAAATGGAAGAATACCTTCAAAAATATAGCTTGCCCAGATTAACAGAGGAAGAAGTAAATTGGTTAAACAGTCCCATCTTAGAAAAAGAAATAGAACAAACTATTAATCAACTCCCTAAGAAAAAATACCCAAGACCAGATGGATTTATATGTGAAGTCTACCAAGCATTTAAAGAACAATTAACTCCAATACTGTATAAACTATTTGAAAAAATAGGGAATGAAGGAGTCCTACCAAATTCCTTTTATGACAAAGACATGGTCCTGATACTAAATCAGGTAGCACAAAAACAGGAAAAGAAAATTATAGAGCAATCTCCCTAATGAATATTGATGCAAAAATCTTAAATAAAATATTAGCAAGGGGATTACAGAAAATCATCCCCTGGATAATACACCATAACCAAGTAGGATTTGTACCAGGAATGCAGGGCTGGATTAATATTAGGAAAACTATTAGCATAATTGACAGTTATCAATAACCAAATTTAACAAAAATCATATGATCATATCAATAGATGCAGAAAAGGCATTTGATAAAATCCAACACCCATTCCTCTTAAAAACAGTAGACAGTATAGGTGTAAATGGACTTTTTCTTAAAATAGTCAATAGCATCTATTTAAAACCATTAGCAAGCATCATATATAATGGGGAGAAACTGGAACCATTCCCAGTAGGATCAGGTGTGAAACAAGGTTGCCCACTATCATTATTACTATTCAATATAAATGTTATAAAGAAAAAAGAAAAAAAATGTTGGTAAGCCAATATTCAAAGAAAAGAAGATTAAAAGAATTAAGAGTAGGTAAGGGTCAGGGGAAGGAGGGGAAAATTTGGACCAGAAGATTTTGCAAGGGTCAATGTTGAAAAAATTACCCATGCATATGTTTTATTAAAAAAAAAAAGTATAATAAAAAACTCAACTTTAAAAAAAATGAGCAAAAAAGCAAAAAAAACTCTGACCATAGATAATTTTTATGGAGAAAGAGAACAGATTTCACACCCTGAGGATACTAAAAGCAGATCATGTAGAGGGCAGGAACTCTGAAAAGGTGTAAATCTAGAACATCAGGGTATTTATAGTTAAGTACCTACTCAACATAAAATAATGGTTCTCTACGCACATACTTAATGTAATATAATGGTGTAATCAATCTAGTTGGCATATACTTAGGGTAATATGGTGATATAATGGCTATAATTGGGCATGCTCAGTGTGTTTGCACATGCTTAGTGTGAGGTATTGAGGTAATCATACTGGAGTAATTAAAGGGAGTCTCTCTCAGCCACAGCTGTCATTCACAGACACAAGAGAAGACAACCAGATTCCAGACTCTATCTTTGATCAGCCACATGGCCCTAGTGCCTCTTTCACTCCCCCACTAAGACCAAGGACTCAGGCTGATCCTGAGGTTCTCCAGAGAGCTAGTCCAGACATTACAATTTGGTGCCCAAATGTGGGGCTCTAGATTATATACAATATATACAAATCAGCTCAAATTTAATCAGAAATGCAGGGCCTTGAAAAGCAGGGCACAAATCAGCTGAACTGATGCTATTGACCAAGTTCAGTGGAGAAGTCCCCTGTGACCCGGAAATAGAGTGAATATAAAGTAGATAAGCAAGAAACTTTGGTAAGGGTTAAACAAGTCACTTTCGTTTTTCAGCAGATATGGGACAAATACTAAGAAAAGACCCTCCCCCATCTCCATCCCAAGGGAAGCATGAAAAATGCATACTCAGGTTAATAAAGAACCAAGGTTTGTTGGCAACTTGGGAGCAGATCATTGGA
Source organism: Sarcophilus harrisii (assembly GCF_902635505.1). NCBI lineage: Eukaryota > Metazoa > Chordata > Mammalia > Dasyuromorphia > Dasyuridae > Sarcophilus > Sarcophilus harrisii. The sequence goes on along the minus strand of NC_045429.1, from coordinate 362,347,283 downwards.
CTTTTAGAAACATTAGAATACAAGTCTCCTTAGCTCTCTAAGGAAAAAGAATTAGAGCCAGATAACTGGACACTAGTGAGAGAGCAACTAATTGAATATTACAATGATAATGGTCCTGATTCAATTTCTAAGGAAACATCCTATATATACAACACAATGGAATTGCTTTTAAAGAATCACACAAATTCTAAAAAAAAAGAGGAAATGTTCTCAGGAGAACAGCCAGACAAGGAAGTGTGAGGAGAAAGAGGAGGAGGTGGATGGTACTGACAACACAGCTGGAGGGCATAGTCAGTTAGACCAAATTAAGTTTAAAGTGTGTGGTTTTTCTCACATTCACAAGTCAATTACACCAGAGCAGATGCCCTTAGGTCATTCCCCATCTCCTGACCTTCCCCCCTGAATTTAGCCTTCCTGAGCAGAGAGAGGAGGAGGAGGAGGAAAGGCAGTGACACCATTAGCACCATCCATGTAGGAGCTTTATCCATTCCCTATGACACAATTACAAAGGGCACTAATTAAAGGTAGAAATGAAGGACAGGATACATCTGATTTGAAAATAGAAGCATACCTTGTGATTGAAGAGTTTGACTCTTCAAATCAAGAAAAAAGAAGATATACTTTGTTTAATCTAGAAATTATCAAAGCTCTGGAAAAAGGCTTGCATTCTTTATGGGTCTACAGCAGAGTTGATATATATTGGAAGCTACAAATTTTATTTGGGCTGTGGCAATTCTTTGTACTACACCTACTAAATAGAGAATTTGGCTTTTGAAGTTATAACCCCTAATGATTGGCAATCTATAGAAAGGACATGCTTAGTACCTGGACAAAACTTCTTGTGATTTTCTGAGTATAGTGAAATCTGTAGAATACAAGCTCAGCAAAACAGGCAACTTGGAGTTAATATACCAGTCACCTGTGATCAATTAACAGGTGTAGGTCTTTATGCAGACTTTTTAGCACAGATTAATTATCCTTTTACAGCATATGAACAAATTGCTTCTGCTGCTATCAAAGCATGGGGCACCCTCTCAAGAAGACAAGATAGAGAGGAAGCCTTCATGAAAATAGCACAAGTTCCAAATGAACCCTTTGCTGATTTTGTGGGATGTCTGCAGACAGCTGTCATACAAACTATTGGTGAAAATGTAGCAACAAAAATTATGATAATTTCTGTTTGCTCAACTAATGAGATTTGCAGAAGAATTATACTAGGACTACTCAAGGATGTTCCTTTAGATGAGATCATAAGACACTGTGCCATAGTGGGCACAAATAGCTTTTATACCCAGGCTATGATGCAGAACATTGGAAGACAGGGTCCCTTTCAGCAAGGGACTTCCAGAGAGACTTGCCAATGTTTTCAATGTAGTAAAGTAGGGCATCTGAAAGCTCAATGTTGGCATAGAAGACAGGGTGGAAGAACAAGACCCAAAACCATATGTCCAAAATGCAACAGAGGCTTCCATTGGACATCAGAATGTAGATTGACTCAAGGAAATAGAAAGTGGGGCCCAGCTCTAGATCCCCAGTCAAAAAAAAAACACTTGGGGCATGATGGCAGCTGATGTTAGACTCAGAGAGTCTTTAGAAGTTCAATACTCAGACATTATCAATCAGCTGAGAAGAAATATGATGGGAAAAAGGGGTTACATGATCAATCAGCCAAGAAGCAATCTAATGGGAGAAAAGGATTACAATTGGGGAGAATAGAGTTGTATGCAGCTGGGACAACTAAGATACCCCCTGGAGAGGTGAAATCTGTTCCTCTCCAGCCTATGGATCCCTTGCCTCCAGGTACAGTAGGCTTGACCATGTCACCTCCTGAGAGTGCTTACAAAACAGTGTCCATCCATACACTGATGTGGGAAACTGGGAAACATGCAGCTAATATCCCAGTCAGTAATACAGGTAGACAATGTGTGACTTATCAACCAGGAAAAGTGGTAGTATCAGGTTTACTGAAACAGACTCCTAATAGGCAATCTGGTGATAGTTGCCCAGATTCTGACTCCCAACAACAGAATCCAGGAATATACTGGACTGCAGCTGTTATCACTGACCATCCAATGCTTACTATCTATGTAAATGGCACATCATTAGAAGGATTGGTAGACACAGGTGCAGATTGTACAGTCATTAGAGGTGCCAATTGGCCTAGTCATTGGCCAAAGATTAAGACAGACCCTATATATCTGGCGTAGGATGATCAATAGCAGCTGAAGTTAGTGCTACCTCTTTGAGATGGATATTTGAAGGTGAAACAGGAGTTTTTATTCCTTTTGTAGTAGAAAAAAATCACCGTCAATCTATGGGGAAGATACATCTTACAACAGTTAGGATTACAATTGAGTACTTTGGCTTTTTAGGCAGGGCTGCTATTGAAGGCCTGCCAACACTCTCAACTGTTCCCATTCAATGGAAAACTGATACACTAGTGTGGGTAAAACAATGGCTCTTAGCAAGTGATAAAATTCAGGCCTTATTAGATATAGTATAAGAGCAATTTGACCAAGGACACTTACAACCTTCTCTAAGTCAATGGGATTCCCCTGTATTTGTTGTAAGAAAGAAATCTGAAAAATGGAGAATGTTGACTGATTTGAGAAAAGTAAATGAACAGATAGAAACTATGGGAACTCTTCAGCCTGGACTTCCATCTCCTACTCAGTTGCCTAGAGAATGGCCTCTTTGGGTTATAGACATTAAGTATTGTTTCTATTCTATCCCTCTAGATAAGGAGGATATGAAAAGATTTGGCTTTACAGTGCTCAGCGTTAATTTAGATGAACCTTATAAAAGATATGAATGGACAGTTTTGCCACAGGGAATGAAAAGTAGCCCTATTATATGTCAAATATCTGTGGCTGCTGCTCTTACTCCAGTAAGAAAAGCATTTCCAAAAATTATGTTGTTACATTCCATGGACAATATATGAGGTATGCACCTGAGGAGCAAATGTTAGAAGCATGTCTACAAAAGACCATAGAAACACTAAGGAAATACAAATTGCATATAGCTCCAGAAAAAATTCAAAGACATGCTCCTTTTCAATATTTAGGATATGAAGTATAACTTCAGGTGCTTACAGTACAAAAACTTTCTTTAAGAACAGAGAAGTTGAACACCTTAAATGACTTTTAAAAATTGATAGGAGATATCCAATGGATGTGCCCAGTGTTAGGCTTAGCTAAATATCAATTACAACCATTATATGACATTTTAAGGGGTGACACTGTTTTAAACTCACCATGCCAGCTTACAAAAGAAGCTCAAGAAGTTTTATCCAAAGTGGTTGAAAGAGTTACTCAAAAACTCTTTTTTTTTTTTTACTACAGTTTTTACTACAAAAGAGGCACCCACAGCAATCCTTCATCAAGGACACAGTGTGATAAAGTGGGTGAGCCTCCCAGCACAACCAGAACAAAGCCTTACTCCTTACCCAGTGCTTGTGGCTAGAATTTTATTAAAGGTCATTAAGCAAATAGTACAATTATCTGGGATAAGACCTGACAATATATATGTCTTTTATACCAATGCACAAATTAATATATGCTGTGAAACTATCCCAGAGTGGCAAATTTTATTGACCATGGCTCCAAATTTTACACATAGGTCTCTATTAAAGATAACCTGGCTATTACATAATTGGCAATGGATTTTTGAAGAAAAAGTTTCTAAGAGCCCTCTTAAAGGACCAACTATCTTTACAGATGCATCCAAACATAATATTTTTACTGCATATTCTCATGACTTAACTATAAAGAGAGCAGTCAGAACTCCTTTTCAGTCCACTCAGCAGAATGAATTGTATGCAATCATGCTAGCTCTTATTTATTTATTATCCAGGAGAAGTAAATATAATATCTGATTCAATCTATTTAGTAGGTGTGGTACAAAGAATTGCTACAGCCCAAATAAAATTTGTAGCTTCCAATATATATCAACTCTTTAAGGAAATTCAAGAGTAAGTGAGAAAGCATCCAGGTAAAATTTATATCTTGCATATCCACTCTCATAGTGGACTTCCAGGTCTATTTTTTATGGAAATTCAAAGGCAGATAGCCTTCTAACTATGTTAGGCAATGCTCCTTTATTTCAGGCAGCCCAAGAATCTCATTCCAAATATCATCAGGCTGCTCGAGTTTTATGTTTGCAATTTGGGATAACAAAAAAAGGAAGCTAGGAGCATAGTAAAAGCCTGTATAGCTTGCCTTCCATTCCATACTCCTATGCACCTTCTAGAGAAAAACCCTCATGGTTTGAGACCCAATGCAATTTGGCAAATGGATGTGACCTGGTATAAATCTTTTATCCATTTTGTAGTAGATACCTTTTCAGGATTTACTTTTGCAATACCAGCAGCAAAAGAGACAGCCCAAGTGGTCACTGAATTCCTTATACAAGATTTTGCAATCATGGGTGTGCCACAAGCAATAAAAACAGATAATGGACCTGCATAAGATCATCTCCAGATGAAGCCCCAAAGAGTGATATGAATTGGCCCCAATCTCACAAGGCTCTCTTGGAAGAATTCAAAATGAATCTTAAAAGAGAGGAAATGAGAACTTTGTAAGGGGGTTTGGAAAAGTAAATACAGAAAGTATCTGAAGAAAACTTAAAAATAGACTTAATGAAATGGAAAAAGCATATAACTCTTTACAAAATAAACTTGAGGAAATGGAAAAAAATATAACTCTGTACAAAATAGATGTGGCAAAATGGAAAAAGGAAACAACTTCTTGAAAAACAGAATTTGTGAAATGGAAAAAAAATCCATTGAACAAAATAACTTATTTAAAAACTCAATTGCCCAAATACAAAAGGAGCTAAAAAAAAGAAACTGATGAAAATAATTCACTAAAAATTAGAACTGAACAAATGAGACTTCAAGAATCAGTTGAACAAAACAAAAAAGAAAAATAGAAATAATGTAAAATACCTCATTGGAAAAAACAACTGACTTGGAAAATAGATCTAGGAGAAACAATCTAAGCATTATTGGAGTTCCTGAAAACCATGATGAAAACAGCATCTTTCAGGAAATCATCAAAAAAAATTGCCTTGTTAAATCTTAGAACCAGAAGGTAAAATAGTCAATGAAAAAATTCACCAATCACCTCCTGAAAGAAACTCCAAAACGAAAATTCCAAGGAACATCATAGCTAAATTTCAAAGTTATCAGATCAAGGAAAAAATATTGCAAGCAGTCAGAAGGAAATGATTCAAATATTGAGAAGCCACAATCAGGATTACATAGTACCTATCAGTTTCCACCTTAAAAGATCAAGGGCCTGGAATATGATATTCCAAAAGGCAAAGGAACTTGGATTGCAGTCAAGAATCAACTATCCAGCTAAAGTGAGCATTATCTTTCAGGGAAGAAGATGGACATTTAGTGATATGGGTAAATTTTATTTATTTCTGATGAAAAGACCAAAACCTGAACAAAAATATTTGATCTCCAAAATACAAATCTCAAGAGAAGCATAAAAAGGTAAAAAGGAAAGACCTCTTGAGAACTATATTGCTGTTATGAGTATATTTAAGAGTGCAGTTATAATTTTATGGTATTGTGATAATATAAAAAAGTAACTAGAGGTGGAAAAGAAATTATACAGGAAAAAGGGGAAATAAAATGAGCAAAATTATATCTCATGAAAAGGCAAAAAAGACTTATTATAATTGAGGGAAAGAAGAGAAGGCAATGAACATTGTGTAAATCTTACTCTCACCAGATTTGGCTCAGAGAGACTATCAGGAATATTTGGCTTCACATAGAGATTTGTCTCACCCTACAAAGAAGGGGGAAAGAAAGGAGAAAAGAAAGGAGGAAGCTAATAGAAGGGAAAAACAAAAGTGTTAGAGAAAAGGTATACGAATGGGGAAGGGACTTAAAAGGAGAGGGCTGTTTGAGGGAAGTGGTAGTCAAAAGTAAAATACCGGGAAGGAGGGAAAGCAGGAAAGGAAAGAGAAAAGTATAACTTGGGGTAAATAAGATGGGGAAATACAGAATTAGTTATTTTAACTCTGAAGGTGAATGGGATGAACTCTCCCATAAAATAGAAAACTGATAGCAGACTGAATTAAAAGCCAGAATCCTACAATATGCTGTTTATAAGAAACACATTTAAAGCAGAGTGATACATACAGAATAAAGGTAAAAGGCTAGAGCAGAATCTATCTTCAGGTGAGGTAAAAAAAAAAAAAAAAGCAGCAGTAGCAATCCTGATCACAGATCATGAAAAAGCAAAAATAGATCTAATTAAAAGAGATAAGGAAGGAAACTCTATCTTGCTAAAGGGTACTATAAATAATGAAGTGATATTAATACTAATCATATATGCACCAAGTGGTATAGCATCAGAATTGCTGGAAGGGAAGTTGAGAGATGCAGGAAGAAATAGTCATATAAAATGCTCTAAATCACTATTGATTAAAGAAATGAAAATTAAAATTACTCTGAGGTGCCACTTTATACCTATCAAATTGTCATATATACTAGAAAAGGGAAAATGATAAATATTGGAGAAGATATCCAAAAATTGGAACCCTAATGCATTGTTAGTAGAGTTGTAAACTGATCCAACCATTCTGGAGAGCAATTTGGAAGTAGCCCAAAGGTGTATGAAACTTCTCCTACCCTTTGATCTAGCAACACCATTATGTATATATCCCAAATAGATAAAAAAAAGGGGAAAGGACCCACATGTACAAAAATATTTATAGTAGTAGCTCTTTTCATTGTAGCAAAGAATTGGAAATTTAGGGGATGCCTATCAATTGGGGAATGGCTGAACAAGTTGTAGTATTTGAATGTAATGAAATACTATTTTATAAGAAATGATGAGCAGGTGGAATTAAGAATAATTTGGAAAGACTTACATGAACTGATGCAGAGTGAAGTGAATAGAAGTAGAACATTGTACACAATATCAAAAACATTGAAGATGATCAACTATGATAGACTAAACTCTTCTCAGCAATATAATGATCAAAGACAATTCCTAGAGACTCATGATAGAAAATGATGACCACATCCAGAGAAAGAACTATTTAGCCTGAATTCACATTGAAGCATGTATTTTCACTTTTTTTTCTTTCTCATGGTTTTCCAATATTGTTCTCAGTAATTTTTCACAACATGATTAATGTGGAAATATGTTTAAAATGATTGTACACATTATATGAGATTCCTTGGTAACTTGGGCAGGGTATAGGGAAGGGAGGAAGAAAGAAAAATTTGGAGTTTTAAAGCTTAAAAAGATGAATGTTGAAAACTATCCTTATATGTAATTGGAAAAAAAATTAAAATACTAGTAATTGAAGAGAAAGAACTCAATATAAATTGAAGTATGTGTGTATATCATATATATATATATAAATATAAAACTTTGCTTTTCTTATTTTTTTGCAACATGTTTAATATGGAAATATATTTCACATTATTTCACATATACAATTGATACCATATTACTTGCTTTCTCAGTGGGTGAGAAAAGGACTGAAGGGAAGGAGCAAATTTGGAATTCAATTTTTAAAAAGAAAATTAAAAGCAAATATATAATAAATTATCAAAAAGAAAACGAGGCAAAGAGAAGAGAGAAAAAAATAGGAAGGAATGATCAAACGGGGAACTTTAAGAGTTAAGAATCATGGATTGGCATAGTTATTGTAAATATTGAGATCAAAAGGTAGCTGTTCCTCTGGCTAATGTTGGATGACTAAACATATAGGTAATAGAATTTAAGGAGGTATATATACCATTGTTCTGATGGTTAAAGATAGACTATGAGCTCTTCCAAAAAGGAAATCAGTGTCCTGCCACTGCAGCAATGATTGAGACCAAATGATATAGATGGGTGGGGTGAACCTCATGAGAGAAGGTTGCTGAGTCATGGTGGCAAATAACAGTGGGGGTCAAGCATCTGGTATTTCCCCTTCCTGAAACAGGGGTCCAATGGGCCCAATGTGGCAGGAAACAAGAGAACAGGAGAAATGAGTTCTGTAAAGAGTGGCCAGAAATGTAATATTTTCTGGAGATAGCCAGATTTATGGGAATGGAAAGATGAAAAAGCATGTGAAAAGAAAAAAAAAAGGATGAAGGGAAATTTTCCAGTATTCCAGATAGATGTGCAGAGGTAACAATGAAAAGAAAGAAATTCAGAATAAGAAATAAATTGGAAAATGTAAAATTGAGCTGGGTAGTAACATGTTACTCATCTTTGGGAAAGCTAGGAAGCAATGTTTTGCCATTTGTATATAATTATACCAGACATATAATAGCTACAGAAAAGTTTACTGTAATCCTCCACATGGTAAAAATAATAATTAAACTCATTCAACTGGTTTCATAATTTTACAATCATTTTCAATGAATTCCTAGGAGAGAGTTTTCCAGCCTAGGACTCTGCGTAAGGCATCTTTGATCTCCTTATTCCTCAGGCTATACACAACAGGGTTCAGCAAGGGCGTGATGACAGTGTAAGACACTGATATAAGTCTGTCTTCCAGGGAATTCTGGGACTTGGGCTTGAGATAGACAAAGGAAGTGCAGCCATAGTGGACAATGACCACAGTGAGATGAGAGGCACAAGTAGCAAAAGCCTTCCGTTGCCCCTCCGCAGAGGCAATCTTGAGGATGGTGGAAAAAATGAGAACGTAGGAGATGAAGACCAGGACCATAGGCAGAACAATAACACCCAAACTGATGAACAAGGTGATGAGCTCTTTAATAGTTGTGTCTGCACAGGCAAGTTTCAGCAAGGGGCGAATGTCACAAAAGAAATGGGAAATGACACTAACATTGCAAAAAGGCAGGGTAAACACAGATGACACCTGAAAGATGGCTGTGCCAAGGCCCATGCTCCAGGACCCACATGCTAGCTGAACACATGCTGTTTTTCCCATGATTACTGAGTATCTCAAGGGATTACAGATGGCCACATAGCGGTCATAGCCCATGGCTGTAAGAAGGAAGCAATTGTTGACACCAAAGATAAGATAGAAAAAGAGCTGTGTGGCACAACCTGGAATGGTAATAGATTGGTATGGATGCAAGAGTCCATTCAGCATGCAGGGTATGATAGCCATAGTGTAGCAGGTCTCTGAGATAGATAGTACACTCAAGAAGAAGTACATGGGTGTATGAAGTTGTCTATTGAGGTAGATGAGGGTCAAGATGAGAGCATTGCTGGCCAAAGTTAGTAGGTATAGAGTGAGGAAAATTGTGAAGAGGATGAGCCGGTGTTTCCATCCAAAACTGGAGAAACCCTCTAGGGTAAACTCACTTATAGTAGTAAAATTTGCCCTTGGCATTGAGGAAATACTGTGGCTGAAAAGGAAGGTGGGAAGTGGAGAGGAATGAGGGTCTAAACATTAAGTAACATACTTATAAAATGGCTGTCGCTGGGCAGGGGAACCTGACTCAATAGGATAAAATGACTTCAGATTTGCTATGTAATACCCTTTCTCTCAAGAGTCATTATTGATGATCATTGGCCCAAAGATCTTAGTGTAGAAATTAACTATCTTTGTCTTCACTTACGGCATATACCCAATGGCTCCTAGAACTTGCCTGATGGACTGGAGAAGATTCACAGGATCATAGACTTAGAGGAGATATGAAGCTTAGAGGGACCTTAGAGATAATCTAGTCTAAGCCCCCACTTTACAAGTGAGTGCTTCTACAGAAGCAGAAATAAAATGACTTTGCAAAGTTATACAAATAGTAAATGACAAAGTCAAGATTGGAACAAAAGTACTCTGGGACCAAAGCCAGAATTCTTTCCAATGTACAACTGAATGTAAAGAGCACTAAAAGAGATAGGGATATTGGTTGAAAACAGGGAGAAACTGGAAAAAATTTGCCCAAATCTACAACCGCCTCTGTTTGGAGAAACCTAGATTCACATAGATCCTGGGTCACTTGGAACTGATGAGATTCTAGAGATCTAGCAAAAATTGATAAGCCTGTGATGGAGAAGAAATTTTATATCCATTTAATGAAGATTAAGGGAGCTTACACAGAGTGCTAAGAACTCTACCAAGGACTGTTTTGGGGTATATGGATTCTCACCTGACTTTGTCCTCAGATACTTATATTTCCAGTCAGAAAACATTTCCTAAGATGATTGTCTGAAGCCACAAAAAGGTTAATGTCTAAAATCATTGCATGGATAATTTCTGTTGTCATATATATGAAAAGAGGATATAGAGTCTTCATAAGTTTCATAGATGAGATCTTTCAAGTTAAGTGCTGGAGAATATTTCAAGCATGTGACATGAACAAAATGTGGGACATGATTGAGGAAGAAACTCAAGGATCATCTAGAAAGGAGAACATGCTGAGGGTGTATGGCACCATGAATCCCTGTGATGTGTCAAAGAGCATACAGAGGAAGAGAAAGATATTTTCTTCCTAGCTATAGCAATTTTGTGGATACCTTCATTCTCCATACAAATTGCCAAGTGTACAGACCCCCAAATGGGTATGGATCTTGGAAGCAGCTAGATTGTTCATTTGTCTATGACACTTGAGTTCTGTTTTTCCTTGCTTTTCTCTGACCTTTTTTTTGACATGTTCCTTATATTAATGATGATATGATGAAGGGAACACTTATCCTGATCTTTTTAGCTTGTACCTGGACCAAAGGGAGGTCTGGCAGAAGGGGGGAGTAAATGGATTTCTCAAATCCTCCACACCCATAGAATTCCTTGCTTAGTTAAAAGAGTGATAAGCAATTTTATTTGATTCAATAATGGTCAGACAGTAGTTTTTATAAATCTCCCTATTATAATTGGGTATTTGGGGACAAAAAGATATACATTTATTACATATTTATTGAGAACAGAAAATAGTACTAGACAGGGGAAGAGAAAGTAACTTTAAAAAAGACATAGGTTCTGTCTGAAGGATCTAATAACTGAAGGGTACATTTCTATTCTCTAGTCATTGTTTCCATATTCTCCCACTAGAATCTTGGACATTAAGGGCTGTGAAAGGTGGGTCTTTGCCTTTTATTGCCTGGAATCAATCTTATATAATGTTGTCTGTATCTTACTATCTTTCCTATTTTCTCTCCCTGACCTTTGCAGCTCTCCTCTATGTGTTGTTTTCACCTGTTACAATATGGGTTTCTTGAAGGCACAAGTTATCTTGTTTACATTTTGTTTATGTTTGTATCTCAAGTATGTAGCTCAGTATCTGGTATATAGTTAAGTACAAAGTAAAGTTTCTATGTATCTATATCTATCCATCCATCCATTTAACTTCCTATATATCTGTCTTTTTCCCCCCAAAAAGGGGAAATTTAATCTCCCAAAAAGAGATTAGAATGATATTAATTCATCCTTCCCTGCACCTACTCAGTATGAGCCTAGCCTAACAGAATTTGTATTAGGCTTGACTCACTAGTTGATTTATTGGAAATTATTGTTTGAATTACCTCAAGATTAAGCGCCAGATATATCTTTTTGAGAGCTTCTAGTTGTTCTTTTTTTTTCCTCATTTGCCACAATATTTTCCTCCTGTAAATAGTTAGATGATTCTGTACTCCATTAGAAAATTTGTAATGTTCTATTTTGTCATTTTTACTTCTCAAGTAACAAAGGGTATTTTCAGTGAAGTGGAAGAAAAGGGAACTTCAGCAAGATGGCTGAATGAATGGCTGTGTCAAAAGCCAGTTACCCTTTATTACTTCAAAGTAGCAATAAATGTGCAAGTGCAATAAGAGTAACACAATAAAGAAAAGGGGGAAAGAAAACACATTTTTCATAAAAGAAACCTCCCAGAAAAAATTCACAGCAAATGGGATGAATCAGCAAACAAAAAAGAGAATATAATAAACGAATAAATAATAGGATGTTTAAGACTGTGAAATGAAAAATTCAGAATTAAAAAATTCTAAAATAACTAAGACTAGACCACCTGAAACAAACTTGAAAAATGACCAAAATGCCAACAGTAGGTTAGAAGTTTAAAGAAAAGAACTTATAAAGGAAATTAATGTAAAGAAGAATTTGAAAAAATAAAAATGTTGGAAGCTTGAAACATGGAAAAATCATATCTGAACATTGAATATTCAAAAAAGTAACTAAGATAGGACACAAAAATGACAAAAGAAACAATAAACTTAAAAGCAAATCAAAAGACAGTAAAATTGGGAGAAAAATTGCTCAAGATCTCTATAGACTGAAGCAGACCTTTAAAATTGAGCTTAATAAGACATTCTAAGAATTATTGACCTTCTGGGGGGAAAAAACAAAAAGAAAACAAAGTAGGATTTAAAAAAAGTTGTAAATCCTTATTTCCATAAAGTATACAAGAAAATTAAGTGGAAGGTGATTTATTGTTTGTTTTTGTTTTGTTTTGTTTTAGCAGAAAAAGTACAGATTGCTCAGGAGGAACCTAATGCTAACTTACCCCAAAATGAAGTCACCAAGTTCCAGAGTTTCAATTTCAATGAAGGAATCTTGTGAGAATCCAGGAGAGATAAGTTTACTTATTAGGCAGTACCACTTCTGCAATATTACTTGTTAATAACAAGAAATGAAAAGATAAAATGATATATAATTAAGTTGAACCTTTTTTGATAAAAAAGATGGATCATAAACATATCAAAGTTATGCAACAATTCAAATGTCCAGATAAATAAGAGCTTAAAAACAAAAATTCATCAAACATAAAGAACTTTATAAAGGTGAACTAGTATTTTTAATAAGGAAGCAATATTCAAAAAATATAGGACATTAATGCAAATATATATGAGCAAGAACCATTCTTTAAATAGATAAGTTAATAAAAGATATTAACAATCATTAAACAAAAACTTCTAAATTACTAACAACTATATTAAAGACTAATATGGTCCCCTTTACTAATAAGGAAATTGCAAATCAAAATAAGCTTGAGAGTTCACTTTACTCAAAAAATTACAAAGATAGAAAAACAATGGAAATAGTAAAAGTTGTAGGGGATATGAGGAGACAAGCATACTAATATGTTATTGATATAACTATTAATTGGAAACATTCTGGAAAGCAATTTGTAATTGTTCTAATAAAACATATCTTAAATGTCTATTCCCTTTGGTACTACTAAACATATACTCCTAAGAGATCAAGAATAAAATTAAAGGTTCTATATAGCCAACATATTTTTAGTAGCAATTTTTTGATAACAAAAGATCAAAATCAAAATAAATGCCCATGAACTGGGGAATAAAGTATGCTACAAGAATGCAATGAAATATTACCATGCAATAAGATATTACAAATATGAATAATTCAAAGAAGTATGTAAACATTTATTTGAATGAGTACAGAATAATTCACAACCAGAAAATGAATATAAAAATGACCATGATGATGTAAATTAAAAGCACAAAAAATGAAACTAAATGCTATGGAAATATAATGACAAAACTTGGTCCCAGAGAAAAAATGAGAAAATGCCCTCATTACTTTCATTGTGGTTATTGGGGAGTATGCATGTAAAATGTTGCAAACATTATTAAAATGCTAAACATACCGTAAAAATGTTGGAAACATTGGCATATACATATCCAAAAATAATCTTTTTTTTTCCTGGGGAAAATATTTTCCAATAAGATGAAAAGGATAGATGAGAATTCAAAGATTAATAATTGCATAAAGACTTTTGGGAATGGCGTCAAGATGGCAGAGTGAAGCCAGGAAGCTGCTTGAGTTGTCTCACTTTCTTTCAAAAACCAATGAAACCAAGCTTCTCAACAGTGTCTGATAGAATAAAATCTTTCCCCAGCTCAAGATATTTTGGAAGTACTTCAAGAAAGGTCAGTCTTACTGGGCTGAAGAGGGTATTCAGATCAGCTCAGATGAAGTCTAGGAAAGACAGTGAGAGTGTCTTAATCACAGAAGATCAGCAACTGAGAACTTTGGACCTGATTTAGTAGAGAAGCAGAGCAGTGGGGCAGCCCTCAGGCCTAGCTCAGAAGACAAATTCTGGGGAACCAAGTTGTTTTCTGAAAAAGCAGGTAAATCTACCCCTTATAAACACAAGAGGCCCCTGTGCTGAAAGTCAAGGCTCAGAGCTGCACAGGAAGTTTGGGATAGTGCCCCCTTCACCATTGGAACATATCTTGACCCATAAAAGTAAAAAAAAAAAAAAAAAAAGAGTAAATACAAAAAAAGGAAAGAATTTGAGCAAGAAACTGAAAAGAACATTGGCCATGGAAAGCTACTATGATCAAAACACCAACTCAGATGAGGACAAAATGTCCATGGAGGAAATCTTAAAGAATGATATGAATTGATCTCAAACCCAAAGGCTGCTTGGAAGTTCTCATAGAAGATTTTAAAAGGCAAATAAGACAAGTAGAAGAAAAAATGAGAAAGGAAATGAAAGGTATGTAAAATGGAGTCAACAGCTTGGAAAAGGAAGGAAATTCCTTAAAAAATACCATTGGGGAAAAAGTTAGGGGGAAATAGACCAAAAAGTAATTGGAAACTAAACAATCTCATCTTAAAAAATGATTGGGTGAAGCAGCAAATTATAGATACAATTAATAATTTCACTCAAGATAATGACAATGATGAGACATCATACCAAAATTTGTGGGATGCAGCCAAAGCGGTAATAAGAGGGAATTTTATATCCTTAGAGGCTTACTTGAATAAAACAGAGAAAGAAAAGATTAATGAATTGGCTTGCAACTAAAAAAACTAAAAGACCAAATTAAAACCCCAATCAAATACTAAATTGGAAATTCTAAAATTAAAAGGAGAAATTAAAAATATTGAAAGTAAAAACTATTGAACTAATTAATAAAACTAAGAGTTGGATTCTATGAAAAAGCCAATAAAATAGATAAGCCTTTGGTAAATCTGATTAGAAAAAGGAGGGAGGAAAATGAAATTAGTAGTCTTAAAAATGAAAAGGGAGAACTTTCCACCAAGGAAGAGGAAATTAGAGAAATAATAAGGAGTTATTTTGCTCAACTTATGCCAATAAATTTGATAACCTAAGTGAAATGGATGACTACCTCCAAAAATACAGACTTCCAGACTAATAGAGGAAGAAGTAATTGTTTGAATAGTCCCATTTCAGAAAAAGAAATAGAACAGGTAATTAAACAACTCCCTAAGAAAAAATCCTCAGGACCAGATGGATTTACATGTGAATTTTATCAAACATTTAAAGAACAATTGGCCCCAATGCTATATAAATTATTTGATAAAATAGGGAATGAAGGAGTCCTACCAAATTCCTTCTATGACACAGACATGGTACTGATACCTAAACCAGGTAGGCTGAAAACAGAGAAAGAAAATTATAGACCAATCTCCCTAATGAATATTGATGCTAAAATCTTAAATAAGATATTAGCAAAAAGACTACAGAAAATCATCTCCAAGATAATACACTCATGATCAAGTAGGATTTATACCAGGAATGCAGGGCTGGTTCTAATATTTGAAAACTATCAATATAATTGGCCATGTTAATAACCAAATTAACAAAACCATATGATCATCTCAATAGATGCAGAAAAGCATTTGATAAAATCCAACATCCATTCCTATTAAAAACACTTGAGAGTATAGGAATAAATGGACTTTTCCTTAAAATAATCAGCAGCATCTATTTAAAACCATCAGTAAGCATCATATGTAATGGAGACAAACTGCAACCATTCCTAATAAGATCTGAGTGAAACAAGGTTGCCCACTATCACCGTTACTATTTAACATCGTATTAGAAACGCTAGCTATAGCAATAAGAGAGCTGAGAAAGAGATTAAAGGAATAAGAATAGGCAAATGAGGAAGCCAAATTATCACTCTTTGCCGATGACATGATGGTATACTTAGAGAATCCCAGAGATTCTGCTAAAAGTTATTAGAAATAATCCACAACTTTAGCAAAGTTGCTGGTTATAAAATAAACCCACATAAGTCATCAGCATTCTTATATATCACTAACAAAATCCAACAGTCAGAGTTACAAAGAGAAATTCCATTTAAAGTAACTACTGATAATATAAAATATTAAGGAATCTATCTGCCAAGGGAAAATCAGAAGCTTTATGATGAAAATTACAGACCATGTTTCACACAAATTAGGTCTGATCTAACCAATTGGAAAAATATTAAATGCTCTTCGATAGGGCGAGCAAATATAATAACGATGACAATATTACCTAAACTAATCTATTTATTTAGCGCTATACCAATCAGACTCCTAAAAACTATTTTAATGACCTAGAAAAATAACAACAAAGTTCATATGGAAAACAAAAGGTCAAGAATTTCAAGGGAATTAATGAAAAAAATCAAATGATGGTGGCTTAGCTGTACCAGATCTAAAATTATATTATAGAGCAGCAGTTACCAAACCATTTGGTATTGGCTAAGGAATAGATTAGTTGATCAGTGGAATAGATTGGGTTCAAGGATAAAACAGTCAACAAATATAGCAACCTAGTCTTTGATAAACCCAAAGATCCCAGCTTTGGGATAAGAACTTACTGTTTGATAAAAATTGCTGGGAAAATTGGAAACTAATATGGCAGAAACTAGGCATTGATCCATACTTAACGCCGTACACCAAGATAAGGTCAAAATGGGTTCATGACCTAGGATAAAGAATGAAATTATTAATAAATTAGAGGAACATAGGATAGTTTACCTCTCAGACCTGTGGAAGGGGAAGGTCTTTATGACCAAAGCAGAACTAGAGATCATTACTGATCACAAAATAGAAAAATTTCGATTATACCAAACTGAAAAGTTTTTGTACAAACAAACTAATGCAGACAAGATTAGAAGGGAAGCAATAAACTGGAAAATATTTTACAGTCAGTTTCTGATAAAGGCCCTATTTCCAAAATATATAGAGAATTAACTCTAATTTATAAAAAATCAAGCCATTCTCCAATTGAAAAATGGTCAAAGGATATGAACAGACAATTCTCAGATGAAGAAATTGAAACTATTTCTAGTCATATGAAAAGATGCTCCAAGTCATTATTAACTCAGAGAAATGCAAATTAAGACAACTCTAAGATACTACTACACACCTGTCAGATTGGCTAAGATGACAGGAAAAATAATGATGATTGTTGGAGGGATGGGAAAACTGGGACATTGATTCATTGTTGGTGGAGTTGTGAACGAATCCAACCATTTTGGAGAGTAGTTTGGAACTATGCTCAAAAAGTTATCAAACTGTGCATACCCTTTGATCCAGCAGTGTTACTACTGGGATTATATACCAAAGAGATTATAAAGAAGGGAAAGGGACCTGTATGTGCACGAATGTTTGTGGCAGCCCTTTGTAGTGGCTAGAAACTGGAAACTGAATGGATGTCCATCAGTTGGAGAATGGCTGAATAAATTGTGGTATATGAAAATTATGGAATATTACTGTTCTGTAAGAAATGACCAACAGGATGATTTCAGAAAGGCCTGAGAGACTTACACGAACTGATGCTGAGTGAAATGAGCAGGACCAGGAGATCATTATATACTTCAACAACAATACTAGATGATGACCAGTTCTGATGGATCAGGCCATCCTCAGCAACGAGATCAACCAAATCATTTCTAATGGAGCAGTAATGACCTGAACAAGCAATACCAAGAAAAAGAACTCTGGGAGATGACTAAAACCATTACATTGAATTCTAATCCCTATATTTATGCACACATGCATTTTTGATTTCCTTCAAAGCTAATTGTACAATAATTCAGAGTCTGATTCTTTTGTACAGCAAAATAATGTTTTGGTCATGTATACTTATTGTGTATCTAAGTTATATTTTAATATATTTAACATCTACTGGTCATCCTGCCATTTAGGGAGGGGTGGGGTAAGAGGTGAAAAATTGGAACAAGAGGTTTGGCAATTGTTAATGCTGTAAAGTTACCCATGTATATATCCTGTAAATAAAAGGCTATTAAAAAAATACCATTGGGGGGCATCTAGGTAGCACTCTGGATAGAACACCAGTCCCAAAATCAGGGGGGACCTTAGTTCAGTTCTGGTCTCAGACATTTAACACTTCCTAGCTGTGTGACCCTGGGCAAGTCACTTAACCCCAATTACTTCAGCAAAAAAGCAAAAAAAAAAATCCACTGAAGATAACACCTTCAAAAGTAAAATTAACCAGTTGGAAAAAGAGATATAAAAGTTAAATGAAGAAAATCACATATTAAGAACGAGAATGGAGAAAATGCAAGCTAAAGACTCTATGAAACATGAAGCATCATTCAAACGAACTGAAAAGAATGAAAAAAAAATGGAAGAAAAATATGAAATACCTCACTGGAAAAACAGCTGACTTGAAAAATAGATCCAGAAAAGACAAATTAAAAATTTTGCCATCTAGAATGACAGGGAAAGATAATGTGGAATGTTGGAGGGGATCTGGGAAAACAGGGACACTGATACATTGTTGTTGGAATTGTGAACACATCCAGCCATTCTGGAGAGCAATTTCGAACTATGTTCAAAAAGTTATCAAACTGTGCATACCCTTTGATCCAGCAGTGTTTCTATTCGGCTTAAACCCCAAAGAGATACTAAAGAAGGGAAAGGGACCTGTATGTGCCAAAATGTTTGTGGCAGTCCTGTTTGTAGTGGCTAGAAGCTGGAAAATGAATGGATGCCCATTAATTAGAGAATGGTTGAGTAAATTGTGGTATATGAATGTAATGGAATATTATTGTTCTGTAAGAAACGACCAGCAGGATGAATACAGAGAGGAATGGCAAGACTTACATGAACTGATGCTGAGTGAAATGAGCAGAATTAGGAGATCATTATATACCTCAACAACAATACTGTATGAGGATGTATTGTGATGGAAGTGGATTTCTTCGACAAAAAGATCCAACTCAGTTTCAGTTGATCAAGGATGGACAGAAGCAGCTACACCCAAAGAAAGAACAGTAGGAAATGAATGTAAACTGCTTGCATTTTTGTTCTTCTTCCCGGTTTATTTATACCTTTTAAATCCAATTCTCCCTGAGCAACAAGAGAACTGTTTGGTTCTGCACACATATATTGTATCTAAGATCTACTGTAACCTATTTAAGCTAGTATAGGACTGCTTGCCATCTTGGGGAGGGGGTGGAGGGAGGGAGGGGAAAAATTGAAACAGAAGTGAGTGCAAGGGATAATGTTGTAAAAAATTACCCTGACATGGGTTCTGTCAATAAAAAAGTTATTAAAAAAATTTGCCATGACCAAAAAAATAGCCTGGATAGCATTCTTCAAGAGAATATTAAGTTAAAGTGCCCCAATATTTTAGAAATGGAGGGAGAAATACTCATTGAAAGAATCCATTGATCACCTTTGGAAAGAGATTTCACAAGGAAAACCCCAAGGAACATTGTTGAGAAACTACAAAATTTCATTTTCAAGGAAAAAAAAATACTGCAAGCTTCCAGACAAAAACAAGTCAAACATCAAGAAGCAACAGATTATCTAGGATCTGGCAGCTTCTCTAATAAAGAATATCATATTCTGCAAGACAAAGGAAATGGGATTACAATCAAGAATCAACTACCCAGTGAGACTAAGCATCATGGTTCAAGGGGGAGGAAATGGATCTTCAAAGAAGTAAGAGACTTTTAATCATCTTTACTGAAAAAACCAGAACTAAATAGAAATTTTAATCTTCAAACACAGGACTCCAGAGAAACATAGTAAGGCAAATAGAGGAAGACATATATTATTTAAAGGGTAAAGTGTTTACATTTCAAGATAAGAAAATGATATCTGTTACTCTTGAGAACTCTATCTACTGGGATATAGATAGAGGGTGTGGTTGTGAATGCACATTAATGTGATGTTACCAAACAAAAAGACATTAAGGAGTGCAAAAAGGATGGTACAGGAAGAAGAGGAAAGGGCAGGTATAAAGGGACAAATAAGATCACATGAAGAGGCAAAAAAGACCTATTACATTATAGGAAAAAAAGGGAGGGGATGAGCATTATCTGAAGCTTTAGCTCATCAGTGGAATAGATTGGATACATAAGAAGCAATAATTAAGGCTTATAATAATCTAATATTTGATAAACCTACATCTCATACTCCATGTCAAGACAATGTCAAAATGGATACATGATTTGGGCCTAATGGATGATACTGTAAGCAAAACTGGAAGATAATTTACCTATCAGATCTTTGGAGGAGGGAAGAATTTATGACCAAAGAACTAGAGAACATTATCAAAAGCAAAATGGACAGCTTTGATTACATTAAATTTAAAAGTTTTTGCACAAATAAAACCAACAGAAACAATATTGAAAGTGAAATACAAAGCTGGGAAAAAATTTTACAGCCAGTGTTTCTGATAAAGGTCTCATTTCTAAAATATAAAGAACTATGTCAAATTTGTAAGAATACAAATTACTACCATTGTTAAATGGTCAAAGGATATGAATACACAATTTTCAGATGACAAAATTAAAGCCATCTATGATCAGATGAAAAAATGCTCTACATCACTATTGATTAGAAAAATGCAAATTAAAACAACTCTGAGGTACCAATTAACACCTTTCAGATTGACTAAGATGACAGGAAAAGATAATGATAAATTTTGGAGGGTTTGTGGGAAAACTGAGACACTAATGCATTGTTGGTGAAATTGTGAAATGATACAAATATTCTGTAGAGCAATTTGGGACTGTGCATATCCTAGTGCCACTATGAGGTCTGTATCCCCAGGAAATCATAAAGGACGGATAAAGTGTCATATGTGCAAAATATTTGTAGCAGCTCTTTCTGTGGTTGTAAATAATTGGAAAATGAGTAGATACCAATCAATTAGGAAATGGCTGAACAAGTTGTGATATATGAAGGCAATGGTTTATCATAAAAATGATGATTTTAGAAAGGCCTAGAAAGATTTAAATGAACTGATGCTGAGTAAAACAAGCAAAACCAGGAAAACATTGTACACAATAACAGCAAGTGTGTACAATGATCAGCTAAGAAAGATTTGGTTCTTCTCAGTGTGTTCAATGAACCAAAGCAATCCCAATAGACCTTGGATAGAAAATGCCATCTGCAAGCAGAAAAAAAAAAGAACTATGGAGATTGAATGTAAATCAACACGTACTATGTTCTTTTTTTCTACCTTTTGTTCTCTCCCATGGTTTTTCCCTTTTGTTCTGATTTTTCCCTTCCAACATGATTCATAAAGCAATATATATTTAAAGTTGCATTGAGGAGGCAAGATCACTGACCCTTAAAAATTCCACCTTCTCTAAGGGTTATTGAACAATCAAAGAAAGAAGATCTATGGACTAAAAGGAGAATTGGATAGTGTGTCACAGAGACAGGAAGGAACAAAAAAGGAATAAGTTAACCAGTGTTTTTAAAAATGTGGCACCATGAGTGATGATCAAGAGGTGGGACATCAAGAAAGGGGAAGTATACTGACCCTCACTCTTGTCTGGATAGGGAAGGGCATTATGAAAAAAAGGCAAAAATAGTGTTAAAGGAGCTGGAATTAAGCTGGACAGATGCATAAGATTCGAATATGTCAGAGGGAAGATGGGGATTAAAATATTTCAAAGGTAAAGCTACAAGCATCTAATTAATTTTTTTTTTTGAAAAAGAAAAAAAAAGTGCTATTTAGGAATATGTGTTCGTAGAAGGGGAAATGTACGTCTGGTGCAGAAAGGTTAAATTATTTCTAACAAACAAACCATTTATTTTTAGTCCTGATTTTCTGAAATCTAAAAATAATAATGTGATGAAAGGACAAACAATAATATTAACTTTGAATGTAAACAAACTAAAATCATCCCGGAAATAGATGAAATTCTCAGAATGAATCAGAAAACATAATCTATTGATTTTCTGCATACAAGATTAAAAAAACTAAAAACAGCAAAAAAAAAAATTTAAACAAAATGACATATACCAGATGAAAATAAGGGTCGATAAAGAAAAATAACATTTCAACTGAATGCAAAAATGGGAAAGTTACAATCATGATTTCAGATTAGACAGTAAAATTAATACTACCAAGAGACTATATGCTGTGTAAAGATATCTTAATATATATGCTTTTTAAAATTTGTTTTTACCAGACTTGTGAATTCATCAATGTAGGGAGTTCTTGATGGCGAAATTCTTTTAACAATGAAGATTGGTATGTTCTTTGCAATTGAAAATTTAAGAGAGTATCTCATGCAGAGGGAGGCTGAATGATTTGCTCAGAAGCAACCAGTCTGTGGCAAATGTCTTGCATCTAGGTTTTTCTGATTTCAAAACCAGTTTTATATCCATTTCACAATGCTACCTCTCTAATAAAACAATATTCCTATTAAATATATATGCACATATATTTACACATGAATGAAATACCTCTAAATACTAAAAGTAAAACTACCCAAAATACAAAAAATCCTAGAGTACTATAGTAATTATAGAAGATTTTAGAATGTTTCAGAACTTGTCATATTTAACATAAAAACAAATTAAGAAGAAAATTAAAATTCTGAAACATATGTTTAGACAATAGATTACCTTTGATGATTTTGGTGAACTTAGAGAACAATATCACACAATACTGTTACTAATAATAATAATTAATATTTACATAGTTTTTCAAAGTTTATAAAATGATAATGTATTATGTTGATATTTATTCTAGCCATAATCCATATTTTATTGTGAATAAATTTTTAAAATAAGTCAAGTTGGAGTTGTTTTCAATGTGTTATAGCATAAAAAAATTTATTCTTCCACTTTTGCATTTATTTAGACCTATGCTTTAGGCATTTGTCACTCTACTTATATACAACACATACAACTGTTTAAAAATGATATAATGTGTTGCTTTCTAGATATTGAAATAATAATAAAATGATAGTTAGGATTAATATAATGCCTTAAAGTTTATAAAGACATTTACAAATACTTTCTCTTTCAATCCCCAGAACAACTTTGGAAGGTAGTTACTCATTATCCCTTTTTTACAGATGAGGAAACTGAGGAATTAAAGGTTCAGGGATTTGCCCAGAGTTATGCAGCTAGTTAATGTCTGAGGTTGGATCTGAGATCTTCCTAATTGCAAGTTCAGCACTCTCTCCACTAAACCATCTAACTATTAAACACACACACACACACACACACACACACACACACACATAAACACACACACACACACACCATTAGCCATCCCCAACTTTGAATATATTTTATAGCCAGAGGAACTTAAAAAAATGCTGAGAGTAAAACTATGGAAGCACACAATATTATAGGATTTATAACTAGAAGAATTCTCAGAATGCATTTAATTCAAACTATTTACTTTACCAATGAAATAACAGACTCACACAGATATGTTTCAGGGATAAGATTGAACCCCTGAACCTTGACTCCAGAGTAAATTTTTTAAATAAAATAAGCCCAGGAAAACAAACTAATTGGGAAGAGCATTTTTTTCCACAAAAAACTTCTAGGAAAATTAGAAAGCAGTTTATTGGAAAAAAATATATGGAAATAAATACCTTCCTAAGTACAATAATAAAATTCAAATGGGTAAACAATCTAAATATTTTTAAATCACACTATAAACAAGGAAGAATGGAAGCTTATGTTTTTTTAAAAGTGATAGTAAAAAAAAACCCTAATAATCAGGTATAAGAAAAAGTTTTTAGTGAGATTTTGAAAAAAAATCAATTTTGATTAAAGATGATTTAAAAAAAACTTTGTGGAAGCAAAATCAATGCAATTAAAATAAAAGGTGAAGATGGGGAAACAAATCTTTGTACTATTTAGTTTAGATAAACGTCTACCATCTAAAATTTGTAAAGAATTTATATTACTTTCATTTATGAAATATATTTTCATATATGAGATTAATACAAATGATTACAGTACTAATTAATCTTCTAATTTTTCTTCCCCCCTCATGTTTCCTTTTCATTCTGATTTTTAAAGCCAATTAAAACGAGCAATTCCACATAAACAGAGGAGATTATGCCCCAAACTATAAAATCCTATTTTACAAAACATACTTTTCTTTTTTAGTATTATAATAAATTCAACATGTAACTTTCAATATTTCTTGCTTATTTGCAATTATTCCTTTTCTTTTCTTTTCTCTTCTCTCTTTTTTTTTTTTTTTTTTTTTTTTTTGAGGGGCAGGTTGGAATCCTATTCTCTGGCCCATTCTCCGTTTTATTCCCATGATCCAAAATTCAAAAAAAAGAAAAGAAAAGAAAAACAAATATGTAGAGTCACAGAAAACAAATTCTCACATTAGTCATGTGAAAGAAAGTTTTCAAAAGAGAAAAAATCCAGGCAAAGTATAAATAACCATCTCAAATAAATAAATATATTAAATCATTAGAGATCTAGGAAATGCAAATTAAAACAATTCTTTAGATATCACCTCACATCCATTCAAATGGCAAAGATTGTTTTTTGAAGGACTTGGAAAGACAGGCATGCTAATTTTCTGCGTCAAGCCAGTTATAATAAAGGGAATATAAAACTATATTTGAGGCTTCCCTTTATCTCCATTTAATTGACAGATGTGATAAAAAATGAAAATATTCAATGTTGGAAGAGCTACAGGAAGACAGACATGCATATGCTATTGGTGAAGCTGGGAATTCATCTAATCATTTTGGAAAACAATTTGGAATTATGCAAAATTGTTCCTAAATAGTTCCTAAATAGCTTATACTCTTTGATTCAAGGATCCTACTACTGAATTTCTTTCCCACCAAGGCCAATTCAGCAAGAAATGACTCGTAGATATAGAAATACTCATAGTAGCACTGTTTGTTATTGTTGTTTGTCTTTCATTCTCTAACAGAACTGTCATCAAAAGGCAATGTCATTCTATGCAAATGAATTGGATGTAAGTGAGGGAAAGCTGTGCAAAGTCACTAGTTCCACTTTTTCCTCCAGAACCACTTGAGTACAGTGGCATAGATCAGAATGAATAGAAATGAACCTGGATGCCATTGGAAATATTGGCCTTTTTAAGCTAAGGACTTTTCCAGGTCTCACTTTGACTGAGGCAATGCCCAACTCTTAATGGTTAGTTAGCCTTAAAATTAAGGGTTGGGCATTGCCTCAGTTCTCTTTTGCCTCGTCAAAACAAACAAGCAAATTAAAAATTGAAACCAATATGGAAGGGGAAAACCCTTAGGGTTTATAATCCAAACAGAAACAATTTCTATTTACAAGCATTCTTAGTCAGTCAGAGACATTGACCAAGAGAAACATGGTTCAGATATGTTCTTCTCTAGTACTAGATACTCTTTCAATGCCTGATCATGATGTAATATGATTTTGTGGTCCCCTGATTTTAGGGGGCTTCTGTTCTAACAATAAGACAATAAACCCTAAATCTCTTGCCTTTGGAGTCTGCCTCAGGGACTTCTTGATCTAAGAACAACAATCTGTGTGATTCTGACTAGACGACTCCTCAATTTATTGCTGACTGTCAGATAGCTTTTGGCCTCAGGATAGTCGAATAGACCAAACTTCTGAGACAATAGTGATTATCTCTTCATTGATAAATTCTGGAGACCACTCCTGAGCCAAAAAATTAGCATGTCAGTGACTAAAAGTTGGATAAATGTGTCTCCTTGCTTCTGTTTTTCTCCTGAATTTTCTTAGAATTTCAGTCCACTTGTAATTTACAATTACAATCAACTTTTCCACTTGACTTGGAATGGGTTCAAGCCTGCAAATTCTTTTGAGACACCTTATGACACCACTCTATTATCCCAAACTTTTGGGTTCCCTTTCCTAACCTCAACAATGAAACATCAAAACATTAAGTATTTTCCTATGTTTAAACTATATTAATTCAATTTATTTGGGGAAATCATTAGCAGCAGTAATATGATAAAGAAACCCACTGTGAATTTTTATCATGAGAAAAATAATAGCAGTAATAGCAATACAATAGATGTAATAGCAAAAGTTGGAAACAAATTGTGTCATATTTAAAAATAGCTAAACAAACTATATATAAATGTAAATGTAAATATATATATATATATATATATATATATCTTGTCACATAGATTGATGACTATGTAAATCAAAAGGAATGGGGGAAGACATGTAGGATAAAAAGAGAAGAAAGTAAAATAAAAAACAATATTTGAAGCGACTAAGAAAATATAAATAAAGAAAATCAGTGAAATACAGGTCAAATGCAACAGACAATTCAGGAAGCAGATCATTAAAGATCATAAAAATTAATCTATCCATTTCTATTAAGAACTGGTAGAACAAAGATAGAAAGTACGGTGCTTCAGGAAGTTTTGCTAAACTGTTTTGGGGGAATATAATTTATGATGTGATAATATGGAAAAGATTTTTTTTACAGTGTCAAAACAAAATATATCCTTTTGCTTTTAAGAAGTGGCAGATGGAAAAGATAGTGGGATTCCACAGGGAAAATATGTGATATTATGTAATTACTGAAATTCCATTTTCTCTTCCCCTTCAATGTCACTTACATCTTGCTGAGCAGGACTGACACTCAACCAGAAGGCTTGAGAGACAGGTTAGAAAGATGCTTAATGAGGAAAATGGATGCAGTAGCCACACGTCTTGTTCATCTTCAGATATCGCCCAGAGTATAAGTATCTAAAAAAACCTGAGAAGGAAAAGGAAATTCAGAATCAAGAGAATACAATGTCTGTCAAGGCTGGAAGGGAGAATCACTGTAGGCTCTCCATCCA
This sequence comes from Sarcophilus harrisii, assembly GCF_902635505.1. NCBI lineage: Eukaryota > Metazoa > Chordata > Mammalia > Dasyuromorphia > Dasyuridae > Sarcophilus > Sarcophilus harrisii. The sequence continues at coordinate 362,320,554 of NC_045429.1, read as the reverse complement.
CTTTTAGCTCCACTCTTTGGGAAAAAAAAACAACATACTTTTAAATTTTGAGAGCCAGAAGCCCAGCTTTGAAGCTCTCTGAGAGGAGCCTTTTTGTCTAGTTAAGGACCCTGGAGTAACTTTCCCTGAAGGTACCTGGCTCATCCCTATGGGATGCATAAGAAGAGTCAGGATCCAAACAACAGGGTGCCTTGGGACTTTTTGCAAATGGGACTCATTTGTTTGATCTGAAAAAGAATACTTTGGGAACCTGGGGATTGGCTCTGATCCCAGGCAAAAATTCTGAGGATACTAGGGATTTCATGGTGGGTGAGAGCTATTTTCCCCTAAAAACATAGCTATTGACTTCAGGTCATGGTTCTGCCAATAGCTTTGATATGTTGCCTGTCTATCTACTTTGATGCACTTATAACAGAGACCACCTGAACACAAAGAAAAGTTCTTTGAAGAGCAGAAAAGCAAGAATGTTAGATCCCAAACACATATTTAACATGGATCATCTTGGTCCACATCCTAAGCTTGGAGCATACACATTCTAGCATGGCTCTAGCAACATCAGTATCAATACCTGATAGAAAACTAAATATCCTGCATCTTTAAGTAAGGTGGATGGATAAAGTAGTGTTTTAGTGAAATTTGAAGTGAATTTAATAATTGCCTCTTCCTCCTCATCAATTTGTACTGTATTCTTAGCATATTGGCAGTTGGTTGAATTAATCCTGACATGATATACACATACTCAGTATCAGACCAATGAGTCACTGATCGTGTGGGTCTGTGTAGGTAGAAGAACAAAATACAAATAGATGACAGTGATTATTCCTGAACAAGATATAGCAGAGATTATCAAAAGGCTAGTTGGCCACAGAAGTAAAAAAAATGCGAAAATGAGTCAATAGAGAGTGATGGGAATGAGGGGAGAGTGATGGGGAATGGCATAGTTGCCTAATACAATAAAAACAATCATTAGGCACATCTTTTTCTGAGAGGCAATTGGAGTTAAGAAACTAGCCTAGGGTCACAAAGCTAGTAGGTCCTCCTGATTCCAGGAGCAATGAACTATCTACTGTGCAATCTAACTGCCCCAATCAGGAATATCTGACTTCCCTTTGAGATGATGAGAAAAAAGCATAGGTGAGCCTAGTTAATGTGTCTGAGAATTAAATGAGCATGTTTTGTAAGCTTATGAGCTATCTTGCTCTTTTACTGAGCAAATTTTTAGATGAGTTTATTCATATATGTATATGTGCATATATCTATATCTATCTATATCTACAGAACTGGAAAAAATGATTATGGATGCACACTAAGATATATATATATATATATGCATATATATATATATACATATAAATAAGTAGGATTTTAGTTGCAATACTACCATCCTGATTGTAGTATTTATGATTAAACAATTATATATATATATATATATATATATATGATAGTTATATTATTTTAAAGTGCCTAAGATGTGCAAAGAAAAAACCAAACTTAAAAAGAAAAAAAATACACTTACATTGTACTAAGAAAAGACAATACATAAACTCACAAGTAAATGCAAGGCCATTGAGGAAGCAGCAAGTGGGAATGGGCGTGAGTGTGGGAAGAAGTCAGGAAGACTGTTTTGGAGGCTGTGTCTTCAATGAACTTGAAGAAAAGTATAGAAAGAAAGGGAAAAAACATTTAAGCTATAGAGAACATAATTCACATGACTCCTTTCCCTCAAAGGAAAGGGTTCCTTTGAAACATTTATCCCAGAACTAGTATAAAAATTAATTTATATCCCACCAAAACAGGTGCAAAATAAGAGTCCCCAATTTTGCACTTTTGAGAAATATATTTGCATGTTCTCAGTACCAAGGAGAAAGGAAAAAAGAAGTTAAAAGGATTAATACAGAAAAAGATCTGAAATGATCACTGATGGCAGATGATATAATCAACATCTAAATAGATTAGGCATTCTTAAAAATCAGAAACCTAAAAGAGAGATATATGTTAGTGACTGAAAAACAAGGGATAAATAGAAAACTTCAATGATCTGAAAATCTACTAAAGCTCTTGTCGCTACAAAAAACTGTCCTTAATTATTCTCATAGTTACAGAATGATAATGTCATCCTTTAAAAGGACCAACAAAAATAAATCATAGATAAGGAATTATCAATTTATATAGCTTATTTTATAAATAAACAGGCTGAGAAATATTTCTTAGCTAGCTAGTAAGTATAATATTAGATTTGAACTTTGGTCTTTCTAACCACAAGCCTCATACACCAAAGTGCCTCCTCACTATTGCTAATGAGAAAGAACAAATTGTTGGAGCAAAAATCTTAGAGTAATCATTCCAAAAGAAATTAATGATAGACAAAAGGAGCAAACTAAGACTGATATTCATTCAAAAAGTGTCATAGTTTTCCTATATTGTTCTCTCTGTTTTTTGATTAGCTTTCCCTTTAAGTACTTAGATGTTATGCCATCTGGTGCATATATATTTAATAATGATGTTTCATTATTTATGGTGCCTTTAAGCATAATGCAGTTTCTCTTCTTATCTCTCTTAAACAAGTATATTTTTATTATTGCCTGGTCTGAAACTATAATTGCCACCCCCTGTATTTTTTCTTCTGTTTTTATTTGTTCTTCTATTTTTATAAAGAATTCCTGTGCAGCAACCCATCTTCCTCACTAGCACCAACAACAATGACTGACTAACTGCTGATGTGTGAGGTCAGCCTGAGAGCTTGGGAATAGCAAGATTCACCAGACAGATCTTGCTTCTAACTCCTTTCTGCCCCAGACTTTAGCTATTACCCAGGAAGTAATCCTCCGGGAGATGTAACTTAGCATTTGCTTCCACAGGAGCTGAGGCCAATGACTCCTCACAAACCACAGTTTCTAGACTAAGAAAAATAACTTCAAAACACCAAAGTCCTCGTCAAATGGTTCAACCTCAGGAACAGATAAACTTTTATTAATGAAAATAACATTAAGGAAGGATTTTTGCCACTGCACCTAAATACCATGGCACCTTTCCAACTTACTTGTAGCTGATGTCTCTTCTATGTGTCATCTTCCCTATTATAATGTGAGCTCTTTTGCAGCAAGGGCCATTTCCACTTTTGTAATATCAATGCTTTGCACATATTAAAGGCTTGATACATGTTTTTGTTCATTCTCTAATTCATTCATTCATATCTTTTGTTTTTATTTCAATTTATATTCCTCTTCCATTTCTCTCTCAAGAACCATCTTTTGTAATAAAGTATAAAAATGAAAGGAAGAGAAAGCAGTTTAACAAAATGTAGCAACACATCAACTGAATCTGATAGTGCATCCAATATTCTACATCAATATTCATAAGAGGAGAAACTTCCCCCATGTTCCCATTGCTTTTTTTTTTAACTGTTTAGGGATAATAGATTGCAATTTAACTATCACTTTAACTCTGTATGAATATTTGTGTTATAACTTTGTTTCCTATAGAACAATGTATTGTTATATTTTAAATTGTGACCAACTCTGCTGATCTCCTCCATTTTAGGAGCAAGTTCATCCAAATTAACCATGAAACTGCAGGGTGCATAAACTTTAATGTTATTCAATATAAACTGGGTAATCCTTTCATTTCTTAGTAACTTCCAAACTTAATTCCATCACATTTACCTCAATCACTGAGCCAAACTATCCTCCCCCCAAGTCTACTATAGCATCTACTTTGATTACTGTCCTGATTAAGTATCTAACCTCCATTTTTCAGAGAAAAATCAAGGCTATTCACACAGAGATCCTGCTTCTCTTCTATTTATTTTACAATCCTTTGAATAACTCCTTACTATTTCCTTCTTTAGTACTGTCTCTGATGAACAGAGTCAAGATGGTAGGGAAAAGGCAGGAGCTTGCCTGAGAACCTCCAACTTGCTTTGCAAACAACTTTATCATCTCAAAAAGAATTCTGAAGTGACAGAACCCATAAAAGGATGGGGTGAAATAGTTTTTTACCCCAAGACAACTTAGAATGACTGCAGGAAAAGTTTTTTTCACTTAGGTAAAAGGGGAGTACATCCCACTGCAGGTAGTGTCTGAGTAAGACAGAAGAATGCCCCTATTGGTGTAGGCTAACACCGTGGACCATCTTTGAAACTTCCAACCCCCAGAACAACTGGCACTTGACAAGACTCAGAAGTCCTGGTATGGCAGGCCAGACATAGAGATAATTTGGCTTTTGAATATAAGACTCAAGAAAAACATACAAAGGTAAACAGAGAAGGGAAAATATAAAGGATCCAATAAGGTTCAAAAACCTGACATCCCTACATGGGAAGATAATTTTTGTAATTTTTAAATGAAACACTGTTAGGGCAGTAAGAAGGGATATAAATAGAGTGTGCAAGTATAAAGTGACTTTGATTTAATGATATAAAAAATATTAAGGGATAAGAAAGAATATTGCAGTGAGAGAAGATGGAAGAGAGAGATAGAATTGGGTAAATTTTCTCACATGAAAAGGAACATTTTCTCTCACTGTATGTGGATCAAAGAGGAAATAAAGTACACATTCAGTTGAAAACTACTCAGGGTTTGAATGAATGTTTTATTGATTGTCTAGACCTAAGGAGGTGATAGAGAAAATGTTAATAATGCTAATTAAATTTAAAAGTGTGCCACGAACACCTTCACTCCCCTACCCTGAGAATTAGTATTAAACATTTATCAGCATGTTCTTGCCTTTATCCTATTTGTTTTCATCTTCTCCTTGAAACTGCTCCTCCATCATTGCTGTTCAGTCATTTCAGTTGTGTCCTACTCTTCATGACTCAATTTAGAATTTTCATGGTAAAGACACTGCAGTGGTTTTCTTTTTCCCTTTGCAGTTCATTTTATAGATAATCGAGGCAAACAGGGTTGAGTGACTTGTGTAGGGCTATATGGCTAGTAAATATGTAAGCCAAAATTTTCTTGAAGATGAGTCTTCCTTCCCATCCAGTACTCTATTTATTATAACACCCAGCTGTTCCTCTTGATCATTACTACATTCTAATTTTCAGTCTTTCTCTATTTACTTCAGGCTACAAACATGCGCAAGTTCTAATACCACTCCAAACCACATCCTTAAAAAAAAGCCTTATCTAAGTCATACCAATACCTAATAACTAGTATCATGTATTTCTTTTCTTTTCATCAGTCAAGTTTCTTGATAAAATTGTGTATAATGCCTCTATTACTTCTCTTTTTTTGCGTTTTACTTTGTCTTCTGTTTGTTGATTTCTGCCTTCATCATTTAAATGAAAATTTAATAAAAATTACCAAGAATACCTTAATCGACAAATCTAATGACCATTTAACAATCTTTATCTTTCTTAATCTCTCTGAAGCATTTGACACTACTGACCATCATTTTTTTTTTTGCATGTGACATTTCTTTCTCTTTGTTTCCCCCCTATCTGAATGCTCCTTCTCAATCTTCTTTGCTGCATCATTATTCATGTCATGCTACTAGCTGTGACTTTATTTCAAAGATACATCCTAGAATCCCTTCTCTTTTCTCTCAACATTCTCAGAACTTAATGATCTCACAGTAATCTCAGTGATTATTTCTATGTAGATAATTCCCCAATTTATATAGGCAAATCTTAGATATTCCTCCTAAGCGCCATTTCTTTATTACAACCTGATTATTAGATTTTCCCAATTGGACATGACATTAGCATCTCAAAGACAACCTAGCCAAAATAGAACTCATTACCTTTCTTCCCCCAAACCACCTCTTTTCTGTGCTTCTTTATTTCTATGGATGTATCATCATCCTTCTCGTCACTCAGGTATGAGACCATTATGTCATTTTCTACTTCTTACTATCTCATCCTACATATCTAATAAGCTCACATATAACCACCTTTCCCCCCACTCATACACTCCCAACCCCCAGATTCTCATCACATCTCTCTTGGACTATTTCAGTAGCCTACTCTTTTGTCTCAAACCTCTCTTTGCACATCAATTCAGTCAAAACACAGTTGTTAAAGCCATTTTCCTACAGAATGGGTTGGATCATCCTAATTAGTAAATTTCAGTAGTTCCCTATTACTTCTAGGATCAAATATAATCTCTTTTGGCATTTAAATGTATTCACAACCTTGTCCCTTCCTACCTTTTCCAGGCTTACCATACATCGTTTCCCTGTATTTTAAAGTTCAGATATACTGCCCTGCTTTCCCTCACATAGGACATTGATCCTTCCAGACCTGTACTTTAGAATTTGTTATTCTTCTGACTAAATGCACTCCTTCATTTTTGACAGTTTGAATTCCTAGATTTCATCTACTCTTGGAATCTTTTGAGTCCCTTTCAGGTATTCTGCCTGTAATTGTTGCTGTCATTCTTTTGGCAATCTCTTAATCATAACATTTCTTTATTTTATTGGGGTTATATTTGTTCATTCATATTGGCTCATTTCTTCTTTTTCTCCACTAGGGATTGCTGGTAAGGGTACTTTTCTCTTGCCATTCTCCTCCTTCAATCAGTCTTTGCTTCTTGTTTCTTCTTCCAAACTTCTTTTTAATTTCTGAGTTCATTGACATGCCAATTCCTCTGCAGAGATCTTGTGTAGGAGTGGAAAGTCTTTAGTATTCTCTAAAGAGTTCTTCATCTTCAGAATGGATTCAGGTAGGCAGCAAGTAGGAGTAATGGATATTCATTTAAATTATTGGGGCCACTGTAGATCGTAACCATTATGGGGTGGGGGCTGGCACAGATACTGAATTAGGTGATTATGACTTCTGGATAATATGAACTGAATGTATTTGAATGTGTCTGGTGCTGAGCTAAAAGCTAGTAAGTGTTCCTTTTCTTCTTCAGCATCAGTTTAGAGTGAATATAAATCATTTGGGCTAATATGCTTTTTGTTTGATCTAGTTTTATCTTTACCCTTTCCTTGGGGGGGTGTAGGAGTGGAGGTTACAATATCATAAGTTATTTTCATTTATCTTTTTTGTTTATTGGCCTTTTGCTTAGTGTGGCCCAATTTCTTTCTTTTTTCTTGAAGTGTTTTTAAAAGGACCTGAGTTTAATGAGATTCCTCCAAGTACTAGAAATCTTCTCTTCTCTGATTTGACACTGTTGCATATCCTCTCTACCCATAATACCAAGAGTTGTTCCTTTAAAGGAACTAAATGACATCTGAGAACTCTTAAAACATTTAATTCTGTTATTCTATTTTAAAAATTCAACAGTTTGAACAACAAATCTAATTTAAAAAATAAATGAATCTAAAAGTTATAAGATAGAAAAAATTCTAGAAAAATCACTTGTATTCTGGTATACTTCCATCAACAACAGAGAATAATATAAAAAAGACATCTCATTTGTAACAGCAAAAACTATTAAAAATCTAAGAATATGGTGATATGACCTATGATTATTCATTCATTAACAAATAATAATAACAACAATAGTATTTATATAGCACTTTGTGGTTTGCAAAACACTTTATCCTAGTGATTTCCTTAAATCCTCACAACAACCCTGGTAGGTAGGTACCTATTGTTATGTTCATTTTATGTATAAAGAAGATGAGGCTGATAAAGATTAAATGACTAACTCAGCTTTATACAATTAGCAACACCTGATGAAGGAGAGAATTAAAATCAGGACTTTTTGAATCTTAAGTCTAACGTTCTATTCATTGTTCTAGCTACGGATAATTATAAAAGGAACCTAAAAAAATCCTAGCATTGGAAGAAATAAAAGATGGCATGAATAAATAGTTGCAAAATAAAAAGCTCATATATGAATATAAAAATGACTATTCTAGAAAGTCAGAATTTAGATTTTATGAAGTATAAATGGATTTATTTAAAAAATTGAACAAAACCATAGTAAAATTTATTTATGAAAAATGGTCACAGATATGACTAGTTATTCTGAAAAAAAGTGGCAAAAAACAGATTCGTTGATTTGTCTGTATTCATTTATTAAGCATTTACTATATGCCAAGCACAGTGCTAAGCACTGCATTACAAAGAAAACTGAAAAGCAATCCCCACTTTCAAGGAGCTCACAATCAAATGTGGTAGACAGCATGAAAAAGCTTTGAACAAATAAAATACGTACAAAATAAACTGGATATAATCAACTAAGAAAAGGCACAAGCATTGAAGTGGTTTGATAAAGACTTCCTATAGACAATGGGCTTTAACAGAAGTTTGAGGAGTCCAGTGGATGCCAATGAACAGGAAGAAAATTATGTGCATTGGGATACAATCAGTGAAAATGCACAGTTTAGTGATGATTGTCTTGTGAAAGGAACAGCAAGGAGACCAATGTTGTTGGATCACAGAGTAGATGGTAGTGGGTTGGGAAACGCTAAGATTTAAGAAGACTGAAAAGTCAGGAAAGAGCCAAGTTGTGAGAATGTTTGGAAACTCAAAATATGATTTTATATTTGATCATGGAGATAATAGGGAATCACTTGGGTTTATTGAATAAGAAGGTGATACTATATAACCTTTGCTTTAGGGAAATCGATTTGATAGCTGAGGAGGATGGACGGCAGTGGGGAGAGACTTGAAGCTGAGAAGAACAATCAGAACTCTATTGCTATAGTTCAGATGTGAGGTGATGAGAGTTTATACCAGGGTGATGGTAATGTCAGAAGAGGAGGGGATATAGAAGACATGTTAGGAAGGCAAGCAGAAGTAGGAAAGAGAATGAAAATGTGAGTTATGAACAGTCAGTGATGATATCTAGGTTGTAAGCCTGGATGACCAGGGGGATGGTGGTGTGATACCTTCTATAATAGTAGATAATTTGAGAAAAAAGAATGATTTTAGGAAAATATAATGAATTCAATTTCAATTCATATTAGTCCACCTAGACTTTAAAATGTAAATCAACTATCACTAAAATAATTTTTGCAAATAGGAAAAATAAAGTAATAGAATAACAAAAAATTCAGAAATATAATCCAATGCATATAAAAACCTAGTGTTTGATAATAGTATAAACAAAAACAACAACTACAACTAGAAAACAATTGGAGGAAGGGTTCAGTATTTTAATATGTTGGGAAAATTGGCTGCTAGCAATATGATAAAAAAATGAATTTAGAGCCTTTATGACAATGAATTCCATCTCTATCATATAATTGAATATGAATGTGAACTAGAATATATTTTTAAAAAGGGAAGATATTTATCTCAATTATGGAGAGCAGATAAATATTAACTATTTTACCACTAGAAGATGCCATACAGGATAAAATAATTTAATTATGTAAAAATAAAAGTTTTTCCCTGTAAAAATGAATACAAGATTTGAAAAAAAAATTAAGCATGAGATTAGGGGAAATATGTTCAGCTACTAATATAGCAAACAAAACTTCTTATCAACATTGCAAAAACCAAATACAAACATTCTAATTATTTGGCTAAATAAACTCAACAGAAGCCTTATGAAAAAGGATGCACATGTTATAAAAAAATTGTTAACCAGCTTTTGTAAAGGAATGCAAGTTAAAACTACTTTGAGCTACCACCACATAAACAAAAAAAATGGTAAAAAATAACTATGGAATAAAGCTCAAAGATGCCAGGTTGTAGAATAATAAATATAAATGTACTTTGCTGGTAGAATTGCCAATTGGTAGAATATCTGGGAAAGGGGAAAATATAACAAATTTTTCAAGAATCATCCTATTTTTCTCTAGGAATCCCATGATTAGAGTAATCATAAAGAATAAGACACCTATGACATATAGGTTTTACATTTACATCTCTTGGATATATTTTTTCTCCTCTGACACTACCACCATCCTAGTACAAGCCTTTATTACCACATATAAAGTCCTTTTGATAGGATTCCTTGCCTCAAATCTCTCATTATTCTAGTTCATCTTCCACTCAACTTAATTTTCCTTAAAAATTTACACCTAGCATGAATTTGGCAACAAACCACTTTATTATCTTCTGTCTCTGGATTGACTGATTTAACTCAACTTTCAGTCTCATGTTTGCAGAACTTGGGGAGGGAGGTTCCAAAGAGGATGGCCATACTCCTACTATTTACTCTCTTGGATCAAAGGGATCAACAACTTACTCTCAGGGATTTCTTTGTACAACTCTAATTGTTAGGAAATTCCCTTCTCTGCCAGAAATCTTTCTCTCCCTCAGCTTTGCTACTTGAGTTTTCCTCTCTGCAAGTTCTATCTAAAACTCCCAGCTCATCCCTTATTGGCCAATTTGAACAAGTCTGATCATTTTCCCTTCTTTAAAAATCCCATGTTAATGTTGTACAGTGGTAAATGGTTGAATAAACTATCATATATTAATGCTATGAAATATGACAATGCCATTAAAATAATAAATATGGGGATCATGAAAAATTTTAAATTACTTAAATAAAGTATGTGAAGCAAACAATGTAGACCCAGAAAAATACTATACTCACTGATCATGATCATTTGAAAGGAAAAAGAAAGTATATACAAATGTATAAATGGAAAAATAAATATTCTGGAAGGGAGCACAAAAGGAAAAACTAATAAAATTTTATGGATATATTATATGTAGAAATATATTTTTACATGTCAATAATTGTAAATGTGTGGTTATTTGATTTTGTTGTATAAAGGTAAGTACATAATAAATATTTAAAAAATAAAATTTAATGAGATACCATCAAACCCAGCTCTACCAGCTTTAAATAGGATTCTATACAATTCCCCCAACTTCACTGTGCTCCACTCCCCAGATAACTTAAATTGAATTGCTTAAGATTATTCTTCAACCATTCTAGCAGGCTTTTTAAAAGACTATTCAGAAGGGAAAAATAAAATAGATGCATATAAAGTCATATGCAGACTTATGTGTGGATATATATTGCCATTTTATTCCCTTGTGAATCATCCTTTACACAATGGACTCAGGGATGTGTATAAGAGAGAAATGCTGGATTCAGGATATGTGAAACTGATGGGGGCATTGTATGTTTTAGAGCCAGTAACTACTGCAGGCCAAGACACTGAATACCATTGTATGGTTTGGGTTTTTATATATTAGTGGGAGTACTAATCAATGAATAGAATAAGAATACTTACTATTATTTCCATAGTATTTTATTTTGCAGGACATATTTGCAGGATAATTCTGTGAAATAGAGCTAATCTAAATATTATCCCCTCTGTATAGATGAGGAAACTGAGGCTCAGGGATATCAAGAAAACTACCTGTTGTTATACAACTAAATTGAATTCCAACTCAGGTCTCTTGTCTCAAAGACTGATGATACACTTTCCTCTAAGTCATATAGGTCAGGACAGGATTTCTTCTTCCATTCCACCTCCATTTTGGGTTAGACCCAAAAGAGATAGGAATCCATAGCAACCCTATAATTTTTCACTGAGTGTTAAATTGAAACTTTGCAGCTAGGACAGGGCTTCATCTATGCTGGAGGTAATGTAACTATATACTCCTCCCTACTTTTCACTCTCGCCCCACAATTCCTTATGATTCTGATAATTCCTTATGATTCTGGAAGGATAGCAAGGTTGGTGATGTAGTGGCCATAGAAAAGATAGCCTGACTCCCACCTTCCCCTACCTCTCAACTCCCCCACCCAAGTCTCATGCTCACTCTGAAGGTATTAACCAAGAATTCCTGCTTCATCCTGCATTGGGTTACTACTAGACCCTCAGGAGTTAGCCAGAAAAAAAAGTAAGAGAAACAGAAAATTACCTTAGAGTGTGGTTGTATCCTGTAATCACAGAGCCAGGGACTTGCATGGAAGAGACCACAGAGGTTGCTTAAAATAATGCTCTTATTTTATATGAAGAATTGTTTGAAGAGACCAATGTAGATCTATGGAGAAGGCAAAACCAAGTCAGAATTTTAAATTTTAAATACAGAAGATGAAAACAATAAAAGGTAAAAGAAGATGAATATAAAAGTATGTCAGGATTGTTAAATCTCAGTAGTTGAGATTAGTCAGCAAATCTAAACTCTAGTTGGTAGAAAGTTCAAAATTCCCTAGCAATTAGAGATGTTTAAAAAGATTATTGTTTTTATTGTTAAATCGGACTTATTGGATGAAGTTTTCCCAGTTTGAGACTAAGTCACATGATCCCTGTTCCTAGAACTGATAGATGAGGTCTTGAACCCTGGGTTGAATCCATGTGGTCTCTAAAGGTCAGACCCTCAGGAAGTGACGTGACCTGTGAGAAGCAAACAACATTGGTGACCATTGGTCAAGGATGGCTACATCCTTTTAGTCTATCCAATGAAAAGACTTGGGTTTTTTTCTTTTTAAATTCCCAACAAGCCAGAAGCTGATCAGGTTCAGAACCACAGAGCACATGGTGGGAGCTGGGATGGCTCCCAGTTATGTGTCTGGGCCTCTCCCTGTAGGGACTAAATAAATGCTTTCTCTTTGTACCTGAAGATGTCTCTGGTTAGTTAATTTGGGAAAGGGGGTCTATCACCTGTACCACACATTGTTTTTCTGAATTGTACTCAGGAACGAGAAATATAAAAGACAATTACTGGAAGGATGGGAAAAGGTAACTGCCCCAGAAGTGGTTACTTTCCATTTAGTCTCTTTTCTTTGCCAATGAAAATGACCTTTGGCATTAAAAATGACAGAAAAAACACCTAATAATGAATTAACATCTAAAAAAAATTAAATATTGAGAGCTGGTTAAAGGATATGAACAGACAATTTTCAGATGACAAAATTTAAAACATCTATAGTCATATGAAAAAATGCTCTAATAACCATTGATTTGAGAAATATAAATTAAAACAACTCTGAGGTATCACTTCACACCTCTCAGATTGGCTAAAAGAGGAGAAAAGGTCATGATAAATGTTGGAGGGGATGTGTGAAATCTGGGACATTAATATATTGTTGGTGGATCTGTGAAATGATTCCACCATTCTGGATAACAATTTGGAACTTGCCCAAAGGGCTATAAAACTGTGAATGCCCTTTGACTCAGAAGAGCCATTACTGGGTCTGTATCCCAAGGAAATCATAAAAGAGAGAAAAAGATCCATATGTGCAAAAATATTTGTAGCAGCTCCTTTTGTGGTAGCAAAGAATTGGAAAAATGAGTAGATGCCTATCAGTTGGGGAATGACTGAACAAGTTATGCTATATGAAGATAAGGAAAAAATATTGTTCTATTAAAATGAGGAACAAGCTGATTATAGAAAGGCCTGGATAGATTTACATGAACTGATGCTGAGAAATAAGCAGAACCAAAAATACATTGTACACAATAATAGCAAGAATGTGCCATGATCAACTATGAAAGACTTGGTTCTTCTCAGTGGTTCAGTGATCCAAAGCAATCCCAATAAACTTTGGAGAGAAAATGCCTTTGCATTCAGAAAAAGAAGTAAGGAGACAGAATGTAAATCCACACATGCTATATTCACTTTTTTCTGTTTTTTTTTAATCTCTCCCATGGTTTTTCCCTTTTGCTCTGATTTTTCTCTCCCAACATGAGTCATAAAGTAATATGCATTAAAATACATTTTTTTGAAAAAGAAAAAACCCAACCAAACGAAAAGAAAATATCATGAACACTTGATTGTGCCAAATGTGTTCTAGGTAAAATAGATTACATTCTGAGGTACTGAAAGAGCTCACAGATGTGATGGCAGCAGAGAGGAAATCCTGGGATCAGAGAAGAGCAAATGTCAAAATTTTCAAAAAGGAGAAGATAGTGGATCCTAAAAGGTATGAGCTCTTGAGCTTTGTTTTGCTTCCTTACAAATTTCTAAGTAGATTATTAAAAATTATTTTTTTAAAAAATGATTAATTAGAAAAGAAACTATGCATCAAGAGTTCATCAAATAGGTTATTTACAATCAACAGAATTAACAGGATGGAATATTGTAGATCAGGGGAATGTGTAGACAATTTATTTAAATTGTAATATATTCTTTGATAAAACATTTCTTACCAGCTTTGTGGAAAGGATGAAGATATGTGGACTAGATTATGGTACAATTATGTGATTTGAAAAGTGGTTGAGAATATCTTCTAAGTGTAGTTTGTATGAATGTACTGACTCATAGATTCATCATTAATAATTTAATGACAACTTGGAAAGACATCTTCTGTGGAATACTTCAGGCGTATGTGAATGACTTTGTGTTACTTAGTACTTATATCAATGACTGAGATAAAGTCACAGCTGGTATAGCTTCCGATTTTCATATGATAATCAGTTAGTTAACATTTATTAAGTACCTACTATGTGCTAAATATAGTGTTAAGCACTAGGGACACAAAGAAAGGCAAAAGACAGTTCTTGCTTTCAAGGAACTCACAGTCTAATGGGAAGATAATATGGAAATAACTATTTACAGGCAAATAAATATGGAATAGAAGGTGTAAACACTAGAATTAAGGGAAATCTGAAAAGCCCCCTAGTAAATGGTAAGTTTTTTTTAATGCATCTATTTATAACAAATGCAAAATAAGAAAAAAACAAACAAAAAGACAAAATCAAAACAAACTAAAAACATTGTCTTGTGCCCAGCAAAACAATGGAGAAGATTAAACATATGTAACAATTAATTTCCTTTTCAACAAAGCATATATATTAATAGAAGACATTGTATTCATAAATGTCCATCTTCTCTTTGTTTCTTTGTTTTCTTTTGTTCTCTTCCATATACTTTTTACTACATTCTTTTTTACCTCTTTCTCCTCTACCTCTCCCAAGCAGACTTTAATTAAGCACATATATTCATGTATACATATATGTATATGCAAACACATATATAAACACACATATTTACAATACATACACACATATACATATATCTAAAACAAGATTAATAACTCACATATAATGTATATTTTATTTTATATATATATTAATACATATTGTTTTATGAATTATGTTGGGAGATAAAAATCAGAGCAAAAGGGAAAAACCATGGGAGAGATTAAAAAAATAGAAAAAAAGAAATGAATATAGCATGTGTTTATTTACATTCAGTCTCCATAATTCTTTTTCTGGTTGCAGATGTCATTTTCTGTCCAAAATCTATTGGGATTGTTTTGAATCACTGAACTACTGAAAACAATCACCCTTTCATAGTTGATCACTGCATATTCAATGTTATGTTGAATTATTGTGTACAATGCATTCTTGGTTCTGCCTGTTTCACTCAGCATCAGTACGTGCAAATCTTTCCAAGCCTTTCTATAATCAAGCTTGTTTATCATTTTTTAATATAAAAATAATATTCCATTACTTTCATATACCATGACTCTTTCAGCCATTCCCCATTTGGGCATCTACTACTTTTTCAAATCTTTGCTACCACAATAAGAGCTGTTACAAACATTTTTGTAAATGTGGGTCCTTTCCCCATCTTTATGATTTCCTTGAGATACAGACCTAGAAATAGCACTCCTGGGTCAAAGAGTGTGTACAGTTTGATAGCCCTTTGTGCATAGTTCCAGATTGCTCAGAATGTTTGGATCATTTCACAACTCCACCAACAATGCATTAGTATCACAGTTTTTACACATCCCTTGCAACATTGACATAAAGGGATAATGATAAAATGAAAACTATAAAATGTTCATGGGTAGGCTGGGCTAATATAATAAAAATGACATTTTTGCCTAAATTGGTCTACTTGTTCAGTGCCATACCAACAAAACTGCCAAAACATTATTTTAGAGAAGTAGAAAGAATAACAAAATTTATCTGGAATAACAAAAGGTCAAGTATATCAAGGAAATCAATGAAAAAAAATATAAAAGATAGTGGCTTAGCAGTACCAGATATTTTTCCACTTGTTTAGATCTGATTTTATTTGAGTGAGAAGTATTTTGTAATTGTGTTCATACAATTCTTGAGTTTTTCTTGGCAGGTAGATCCCCAAGTATTTTATTTAGTCTACAGTAATCGTAAGTGGAATTTCTTTTTCAATGTCTTCCTGATGGGCTTTGTCAGTAATATCTAGAAATGCTGATGATTTTTTTGGATTTGTTATATCCTGTAATTTTGCTAAAACTGTGAATTGTATCCAGTAGGTTTTTGAATGATTTTTTTTAGGATTCTTTAAGTATATCATTATATCATCTACAAAGAGTGATAGTTTTATTTCCTCATTGCCAATTCTAATTTCTTTAATTTCTTTTTCTTTTCTTATTGACAAAGTCAACATTTCTAGTACAATATTGAATAGTAGTGGTGATAATGGGCATACTTGTTTAACTCCTGATCTTATTGGGAATGCGTCCAGCTTCTCTCCATTACAAATAATGCTTGCTGTAAGTTTTGGATAGATACTGGTTATTATTTTAAGGAAAGATCTCTTTATTCCCTATATTTTCTCATGTTTTAATAGGAATAGGTTCTGTATTTTGTCAAAAAGCTTTTTCTGCATCTATTGAGGTTAGCATATAATTTCTGTTAGCATATAATTTTTCTTATTGAGATGGTTGATTGTGGTAATAGTTTTCTTGATATTGAAACACCCCCGCATTCTTGGTATAAATCCCACTTGGTCATGGTGTACTAGCTTGTTGATCAGTTGCTGTAATCTCTCTGTTAATATTTTATTTAAATGTTTTGCCTCAATATTCATTAGAGAGATTGGTCTGTAATTTTCTTTCCCTGTTTTGGCCGTCCCTGGTTGAGGTATCAGTGCCATATTTGTATCATAGGAAGAATTTTGCAGTACTATTTATCTATTTTTCCAAATAATTTACATAGTATTGGAATTAATTGTTCTTTAAATGTCATTGAATTCACTTGTGAATCCATTTGGCACTGGAGAATTTTTTTTTTATGGATTTCTTTGGATGATTTGTTCAATTTCATTTTCTAAACTGGGACTATTTAAGTATTTTATTTCCTCTTCTGTTAACCTGGGCAGTTTATATTATTGAAAATATTCATCAATTTTGGTTAGCTTGTCAGACTTGCTATGGAGTTGGGCAAAATATCTCCTAATTATTTCTTTAATTTGTTTTTCATTGGTGGTAATTTCTCCCCTTTCTTTTTTGATGCTGGTGATTTGTTTGTTTTTTTTTTTCTTCCCTTTTTCTAATCAAATTAACCAAAGGTTTATGTATTTTGTTTTATCATAAAATGAACCCTTAGTTTTGTTTATTAGTTCAATAGTTTTCTTAGTTTCTATTTTATTAATCTCTCCTTTGAGTTTCAAAATTTTTAATTTGGTATTTAATTTACGGTTTTTAATTTGTTCTTTTCCTAACTTTTTAGTTGCATGCTTAATTCTTTGATCTCTTCTTTCTCTATTATATTTATGTAGTTCTTTAGAGATATAAATTTTCTCCTAAGAACTAGCTTTGACTGTATCCCATAGGTTTTGGTATGTTGTCTCATTATATTCAGTTTCTTATATGAAATTATGGATTGTTTCAGTGATTTGTTGTTTGAATCACTGATTTTTAAAAATTAGGCAATTTAATTTCCACTTAGTTTTTAATCTATCTTTCCCTAGTCCTTTTTTGAATATAATTTTTATTGCATTGTTGTCTAAAAAGGGAGTGTTTACTATTTCTGCCTTTTTTCATTTGATTGTGAGGTTTTATGTCCTAATACATGGTCAATTAATGAAAGTGGCAAAAAGGACAAATTTAGTCTTTATTTCAAGAAAAACACTTCCTAATAATCAGAGCCATCTAAAAATGGAATTGGTTACTTAGCATGAAAATGAATTCCTTCTCATTGGAGGTTTTTAAGCCTAGGTTGGATTACTGCTACTTACTGTATTAAGAATTATATTTTCTCTAAATAAGCTGATATGGTTTTCCTTTAAAAGGTTAAGGAAGTCATACTAAGGGCTTGGTTACTCTAGAGGATCAAGGTTATTAAAAGCTTAGTCTATGTGAGATCGTACTCTGGTTATTCTTACTGACCTGTGGAACATTTTTCTTTTTTATATTAAAGACTTTTTGTTTTTAAAACATATGGATTGATAATTTTTCAACATTGACCCTTGCAAAACCTTGTGTTCCAAATTCCCTCCCTTACTCCCACTCCCTCCCCAGATGGTAAGTAATCCAATATATGTTAAACATATTAGAAATATAGTATGTATATGTATATATATTATTGTGCTGAACAAGAAAAATCACATCAAAAAGGGAAAAAATAAGAAAGAAAACAAAATGGAAGCAAACAACAGCAAGAGTTGTGATCTACACTCAGAGATCATAAAGGAGGGAAAGGGACCTACATGTGCAAAACTTTTTTGTGGCAGCCCTTTTTGTAGTGGCAAGAAACTGGAAACTGAGTGGATGCCCATCAGTTGGAGAATGGCTGAATAAGCTGTATTAATGATTATGGAATATTATTATTCTATAAGAAATGATCAGCAGATGATTTCAGAGAGGCCTAAAGAGACTTACATGAACTAATGCTGAGTGAAATGAGCAGAACCAAGAGATCATTATACATGGCAACGACAAGATTATACAAACATCAATTCTGATGGATGTGGCTGTTTTCATCAATGAGATGATTGAAGCCATTTCCAATGATCTTGTGATGAAGAGAACGATGTACACTAGAGAAGAAGACTGGAACATTTTTTGGACCTAATATAACTGCCATGATAATTTAGCAGATGCACAAGATAATAATATCTCTTTTTGGTAAAGTGAATTATTTTTATTATAAGTAAATTTATTGTTATTATGATTTTTGTACATAAAGTTTTTGTTCTCTTCCAATCCAGAGCATAAATTTTTGGACTGTTCAGAACTAGTAATAGTCAAGAGTAGTTGGATAGTTATAATGTCAATTTAATTTTGCTTACTGATTAGACTATATGCCTAATGAGCTCCCTTCCAACTCCAAAATGCTATAGTTCTGTGATTCTGAGATTAGCTTAAGGTAATTAAAGATGAGAGGAATCTTAGAGTAGTTTATATCTTTGTGGAAGTGAAAGGGAAAATCTAGTTACACAATGAAAAACTCTTTGATCAATTTGAACAACATACCATTTGTAATCATTTTACGGACATGGATTTGAAGTTAACCTCTTCATTTTTCTAGAGTGCTATATCTATAGTTTGGATAATTACATTTCGTCAATTTAATATAAAAATCCATCTAAAAATCTACAAAAAACATTCATTGACATTATGAGAATCTTATAACCAACAACAGAAGACATTTATACAGTGGCCAAAAGGATAACCCAATGCCTTTGGCATATTTTCAGAGTTTAAGAATGTGGGATGAATTTGGCAGTTTTGTCCTGCTTTTGGCCCAAGTGATATTAAATTGGACTTCTCCAAATTTCTAGCTGCCTTAATCCAGAAAACTGCACAATTTTCTGGCAGCATGAGAAATCATCCAACTCTTGGGTTAAGGTCATCCAGTCCTTACAGTGACACTAAGAAAGGGGTTTCCTCCCCAGAGCTCGTTTCAGGGCATCCTTGACTTCCTTATTCCTCAGGCTGTAAACAACAGGATTTAGCAGAGGGGTGATGACGGTGTATGTCACAGAAATCAGCTGGTCTTGGTCTTTAGTATTCTCTGATTTGGGTTTGAAGTAGGCAATGGAGGCACAGCCATAGTGTATAATGACCATTGTGAGATGGGAAGCACATGTGGCAAAGGCCTTTTGTCGTCCTGCAGCTGAGGCAATCTGCAAGATGGTGGAGATGATGAGAATGTAGGAGACAAAAAGGAAAGTGGCAGGTGCTGTAATGGCTAGAAGACTGATGATCAAGGTAAGAATATCATTGATAAATGTGTTCACACAAGCCAGATCTAGTACAGGCCGGACATCACAGAAAAAATGCTCAATAAGTGGATCACAGAATGGCAATCGGAAGATGGCCACAGCCTGGACAAGTGACAGAGAGAACCCTGTAATAGCAACTGAAGATGCCATCAGGGCACAGACCTTCCAGTTCATGATAGCAGAATAACGGAGCGGGTTGCAGATGGCTACATATCGATCATATCCCATCACTGCTAGAAGCAGGCAGTTAGTAATGGCAAAACCAAGGAAGAAGAACATCTGGGTGGCACAGCCCATGAAAGAAATGGACTGGCTAAGACCCACGAGACTAGACAGCATCCGAGGGATAATAACCAGAGAATAGAAGGTCTCTGAAGTTGACAAGATACTCAGGAAGAGGTACATAGGAGTGTGGAGGTGACGATCAATACGGATGATAACCACAATGATTACATTGCCGGCTAGGGTTAAGATGTACAGAGTCAAAAACACTACAAAGAGAATAACCTGAAGTTCTTGAAAGTTTGAGAATCCCTGGAAAACAAATTCACTCACCTCTGAGTGATTCTTTGCCTTCATTAAGTGACCTTCAGTACTGAAAGATATGAAAAGTCAGTCAACATCACAGAATAACAAATACCTCCTCTTTCTTCCTCCCATATATGCATCTTGAGTGGAGTCCTGCTTTGTACTAATTCTTGACCTGGGGTTCTTCACTATCTAATGGAGGAGGAGAACAAATACATACATATACCTAAGTTTAAAAGATGCAGTAACAGGAACAAAAGGAAATAAGCAAATGATCCAGGGGAACATAGGGACATTAGTGGTGGGAAGAAGGGTAATTCAAGGGAAGAAGCCAAAGTCCTAATGTTCAGGGAATTTTCTTGTCGATGGCAGGGATGAGACATCCCATTAAGACATAACTAGAAGTAGAGAAGTAGTGGCAAAGCATCCAAAAGCATAATATTTGAAACTATATGGAGGGGACACTGGACTAATGAATAATAGAGGAAGTTAAGGAAAGCTGGTGTGGTGAAGGGACATGTTAGTTGAATTGGTGAAGTGAGCACTCAAAAATGTTACCTATGAGAAAATGATAATATCTTTGAGATAAAGAGGTTAAGGGAGTGTGAGCAAAATTCACATCTTTAAGTTTATGAAAGAGGAGATAATATTTGATAGATTGTAAACTGCTATTTCTTTTGAAGATAAAACTGGATGATTTATAATTGAAGATTACATTTGTATATTTAAACTTTTTGAAGCATATCCATGCATCATCCCACTTAATCTTTATGAAAACTCTGTGAAACTCGGAAAGCTAAATATTTATTATACCCATTTGACAGTTGTTAAAAAATGAGCACAGAATGTCTAAACTCACACAGATAAGTAAATGTCTTACTTAAGCTTACACAGGTAATTTGTGACAGGGCCAAGTATGGAACTAAGTTACCTCACTTTAGGTCTACTTACTCCCAATTGTACTGAACATATTTTTATTAAGCCTAAAGAATTTTTCTGATACATTGCAAGCCATCAGCCTTCAGTATATATGTTGAAGTCCATTAAATATCTTTAACTACCAGGTCATCAATTTCCTCAGCTCTCTCACTACACCCACACAAGGAGGGTCACACTTTTGATCTCCTCTACATCCATGACCAAGAATTCTAAAATAATGTATCTTCCATCTCTTCCTCTCAATCTCGCCTTCCTTGACTGATACTTCATCTTCATTGTGATCTCTAGTTTTTCCACCTTCAGTTCTTTGTCAAGATCTTGCTCTGACTTCACAAGACTCTCTTCCTAAACTTGATGACAGTCCATCCGTTCAATGTCACATTGCTTTTGACTCTGAATCTTTTAACTTCTTGCCTATCCCATCTCATCTATGGCCAAACTAAGACCCTGGAAAAAGTTTAAGATAACAGGGAGATTTTTTTTGTTGTTGTTTTTGTTGGGGGCAATCTGACAGAAGAGACCTGAAAAAATTAGGAATAAGGGGACAAGGAGCACAATTAGCCTTGTTGAAAAGTATGTCTTCATGAGAGACTGGAATAATGAAGAGCTAAAGAAGGGGAGCAAAGGGAGCTCCTGGTGAATGGCCTTTATTTTCTCTGTAAAATATGCCACAAGGTCATCTGTTGAAAGAATGGGGGAGAAACCCTGTAGAAAACTCCAGGAGAGCAATATAATAATCCAATACTACTCTGAGGGACTTATAATGAAAAATTCTATCCACACTCAAAGAAAGAACTGATTGAATTTGAAAACAGATGGAGACATACTCTTTTTTTAAATTTTATTTTTCTCTGGTTTAGGGGAGATCTATATTTTCTATAGCAACATGACTTATGTAAATGTCTTGCATAACTTCACATGTTCCTCCTTAATGGGTGAGGAGGAAGGAGAGAATCTGGAACTCAAAGTTTAAAAAACAAATGTAAAAATTGTTTTACATGCAACTGAGGAAAATAAAAATATTTGATTAAAAAAAGAAATTGGAAGAAAGAAACTTTGGACTGAGGTGGTTAAGGAAAGTTTCATGGGGGAGTGTGAGTTCAGCTAGGCTTTAGGGAAATGATGAGATTTAGAAAAACAGAACAGAGAGGGAGGATATCTGCATGAACATGAAAGCCTAGAAGTTCATATGGCTTCAATGAACAATGAGAAGAACACTATGGAGGCAGTAGTTTACACCTATGCAAATAATCTTATTCCTGAGATGCATTTAGTCAAGAAATTAAAAATCTACTAGGATTTTTAATTTAATTTAATGTGATTTTAATTTTAAAAAGGAAGCATAGGAAATGAATGACAAGTTTCATCCAGGGTTAACTCTTTCCTAACTACCTACAAACATGACCACATTCCCCTTATTTTAACCCCATCCTCAATGCCCAATTTTTTAGTAGTTGTTAGTCAACCACAAGCATTTATCAAATAATAATTATGTTTCAATCATTGTGTTAAGCTTGGGGGATTCAGAGAGAAACAAAACAGTTCCTGCCCTTAAAAACCTCATTTTTGAATAGGGAAATCCACAGAAAAAAGTGATAGTTATAAAATATATTGAGTAAAAATGGAGCTTTAGGGGGAAAACAACAGCTGTCCAGATGTGGATATGAGTAGGGAACTACTGGAGTTTGGTGTATATATATATATATGTGTGTGTGTGTGTGTGTGTGTATGTGTGAAAACTCTACTTTTTATAAAGATCACATGATAGCTCAGTGGAGGATATAATGGAGTGAAGAGAAGACAGACCAAATGGCAAAGGTCCAGGCATGAGGCAATGATGGCAAAAAGAATGTGTGGCAAAATTTGAAGAAAGAAACTATTGTAGTTTCATCTTTGTAGCTCCAATGCTTAGTGAAGCATTTGACATATAAATTCTAATAAATTCTTATTGATTTATAGGCTGATTTTGTAAGGAACTGATAAAAAGGAGTCTGCTTAGAAACCTCTGCTCACTAGTATATCTGGATTTTCCAGTATCATCATCATCATGACCATTGCTCCACCTTTTTCCCACCATCCTCCTTTCCTTTCCTTTTCCATCTCCTTCCTTCCCCTTTCATTTTTTCCTTCTTCCCCTTTCCTCCTCTTGCTTTTCTTTTCTTCTTTTCTTTTTTCTCTCCTATCTTCTTCTTTCTTTTGGCAGTTCTATTGTTTAGTGCATAGCGCCCTGGGCTTGGAGACAGGAAGACCTGAGTTCAAATATAGTTTAGGGCATTTATTAGTTGTGTGACCCTGAGCAAGTTCCTTAACTACTGATTGCCTCAGTTTCCCCATATGTAAAATGGGGAGAATATCAGTGTCTTTCTTGCAAGGTTGCTGTGAAAATAAAATGAGGTAATATTTTTAAAGCACTCAGCCTAGTTCCTGGCACATAGTAGACACTAAATAAAAGCCTTTTCTTTTCTCATAACAACTTTTCAGAGTTGTTTGTAAAAATTGAGCTGAAGGGTATGGTGAAAAGAGTATGTAACATGACGTCTGAAGAGATCTTACTCACATTGTGCTTCTAATTCTTTCCTACCTCTGTGACCATCAGTAAATGATTGAACTTCTCTGAGCTTCAGTTTTCTTATCTATAAAGTGAAAATAATAATCCTTATAGTAACTTTGCACAGTGTTGTTGAAAGAATCAAATGAGAAAATGTATACAAAAGGCTTATTAACATAAATTTCTATATGTGTCAAATATAACTATTTCCCCATTTACAGATAAGTAAACTGAGACAGAGAGGTTTTAATTACTTTTGTCTTGTCTAAGGCTACACAACTAATAAATATTACTTTCAGCTCATCTCCTATGACCATTCAGTAATCTTACAACTTATATACAATTAGCTCCCACCCAGACTCTTAACCCTGGTTGAACATAATAAAAATAAAAATAATATTAATGAGAAATTCTGCGTCATAATGTATTGCTTTCATGCTCTGAGAAGTTTATAATACTATCAGATCCAACTCCTTTAATTTACATTTAAGGAAACCAAGACCCAGCAAAGTGAAGTGACTTTTTTATGATCACATTAAGCCTTGTAACGCCACTGCCCTAGATATTAATGTAAAGGCACAGTGTCTAACCAAGGTCCTAGAGGCTCTAATGTCAGATGATATTGATGGATAAAGAGCCAACTTGCTTTTCCTCTCATCAATATATTCCCAGTTTCTAGTCATGTCAAAGAAAACTATAATAAGGATAATAAGCTTTGTTTCTTTAGATCTCACAATATTCACAAATGAAACCATGAAACACTTTTGGGCATGAAAATTGGAATGTTGTCTAAACTCTGTAATTCACAGTTTGGAAGAAGGGGGAGCAGTTTAGAAAACCTAAAGTGGATTTAATTCTCATCTATTTCCATCAATAATCACTTACTTTTTACTAACCTTAAGGGATGATTATGAGAAGGGAAGTCTCCTATGCAAGGCTTTAGATGGTGCTATGGCTGGACCTATGCAAAGTAAATGAGCAAGAAGAGAGTCTTGAGATTATAAGAGGAAATGAAAC
Organism: Sarcophilus harrisii; assembly: GCF_902635505.1. Taxonomy (NCBI): domain Eukaryota; kingdom Metazoa; phylum Chordata; class Mammalia; order Dasyuromorphia; family Dasyuridae; genus Sarcophilus; species Sarcophilus harrisii. The sequence continues at coordinate 362,295,772 of NC_045429.1, read as the reverse complement.
AGTCAAAATAAGGACATTCCACCTCTCTGTGGGTGACAAAAGAGACCTGTGACTATCCGTGCCTGAGAAACTGAGGAGATATATCAGGAGTGGATGAGGTCTTTTAAAGCATACCTTCCCAATATTTTTACCTTTTTGGCTCCCAGAAGGGTAATGATCTGTCTGACTCAGGCCTCCAGAGAGTTTACTCTAAGAGAGATTCAGGGATATATAGATACAATTGAAAACAGAGACTGAGTTCTTATCTCAGGAGGCCTCATTAGGAATGAATGCCTTTGGGAAAGTAGAACTGTTTGCACTTCATTACTGACCAGCAGGGATAACTTAAATTTTAGAATTTAACCCCACTATGAAAAATTTCTTTTAAAAAAGACATGAGTGATGGAGAAACAGAAACATTGAATAGCAAAGCCATCAAATTTTAGCCCATAGAAATTTGAAGTCCCCTCCTTGAATTTACCTAGTCTATGCCTCAACAGAAAAAAAAAATCTAGTCCTTCCCTCTTCCAGTTCTAGCCAGTGACCAATTCCCATGTGTCTTCATGAACAGGTCTTTAGTTTGATACTCCCATATATTAAAACTCATGTTATTTGTACATGGAATGCAACAGGTTCCCAATCCCCTGCCATAGTTTTGTCTTGGTTCAGGTGTCAAGGAGCACTGAAGAAAGATGAGACTTGGGAAATTACACTCCTGATCCCATGTTAGAGAATGATCATTAATCCTAGATTGTTTCCATACCAATATCAAAACAGCTCAAGGAAAATGAGACCAAAAGAATATTTCAGAGGAAATCTGTTGGTTGCTGTACCCAAATCTCTTAACACTGGATAATCTAATGGGATTGCGGTATTTCATTATCCTAAAATCAATGAAATCTAGACATCACACATCCATCAATACCCTCGTTGGGTTATCATTCCTGTCTTTTAAAGCCTATGGAATATATTTCCTAGATCAATGAGATTCTGAAAGCATAAGAAATGTCCAGGAAAGCAGATCTCATAATTTCCATTTGATGTATCTTTTCTAGGATTGCTTTTCACACTCTCACTGCTACTGGAGGACCAGATCTTCAGAGAATGGCTGGCATTTACTACTCTTAATGTTCTATGGAATAATCATGAAGAAATTTTTTTTTAGTATTTTCCCCCAAAGTGTTTCCATTGATCATATACAGAGTTAATTAGTTTTCAGAAATGGTATTTACAAAAGAGATACAGTAAGAACAATTGTTACAGAACTATCCTCTTAACTCAGAGTCATGTTCTTCCTTTTTGTACACACAGAGTTCTTTGGGAGAGTATGTTCAAATTAAGAAAATGCCTTATGAGGCAAACTCACAGAGCTTAACTCTGGAAGTCTTTTTATCCCTTCCTGAAATCCTTATGAAGTTATTTTTGGAATAGCTGAGTTTAGAGGGGCCCAACCTTGTAGACATCTGAACTTCCCTTTCTGTGGTATATCAATTTACCCAGTGCATGTCTTTCAGTTCCTAATACAAATGCTGCTTTCAACTGCAATTATTCCCTGAACACTGCTTAGGTGTGATCTATTGGCTTAGATCTCCCTCTCCTCCTCCCTATCTCTCTTTCTCTTCCTCTCTCCCTCCCTCCCTCTTCCTCCTTCTCTCTTTCTTCTTCCCTCTCTCTCCTTCCCTCCCTCTCTCTGTCTCTGTCTCTCTCACTCTTCCCTCCCCAAATTTCTTTAGTCTTGCTTTTTTTTTCCTTTTCAGCAAACATTAAAATAGAAAAAACCCTCCACTTTCAACTACTTTTTATTTATTTATTTTTTTGTTTCTCTGTATGACCTTTGAAGATGAAGACATTAGGGTACTAAAAGGGCATTTGTTTATTTTATTTTTTTCTCAGAATGTGAAATGACATTGTCATATAATACCTTCAAAATTATTAAATGTATTTATATTTTAAGTAGAATTTTATTGATTTTTGTTTTTGCTTTACCAAAATTTTCCTCTAGATAATTTCTCCTAACCCATTCCCAAAGAAACACCCTTCATAAGAAATTTATATATATATATATATATATATATATATATATGAGAGATAGAAGAAAAAAAATCACAACACCACCAAAGAATGCACTAAAAAAATAGGCCATTACATGTAATCTTCTATACTTATGTATCTTCCATTTTTGCAAAGTAATGGATTGATTTTTTTTCACATCTTTTCTTTAGGGCCAAGTTTGTTTCTTATGATTTTGAAACATTAATTTTTTATGGTTTTGTCATTATTGCTTTTTCCATTTATATTATGCAGTCATTGTAGATATATTTTCTCTGATTATTTCACTTTGCATCAGTTCATGTAAGAATTCTATATTTCTAATTTCCTTTGTTATGATGATGATAATATCTAGCATTTTATAGTATTTCAAGTTTTTCAAAGATATTTACAAACATTATTTCATTTCATCCTTAAAATAATCCTGAATATTCAATGCTCCAGCTTGAAGCAGCTAGGTGCTATAGTAAATAAAGTGGTGGGCCTAGAGTCAGGAAGACCTATCAACAATAAATCTGGTCTCAGATTCTTATTAATTAGCTCTGACTTTGGGCAAATCATTTAGCTTTAACCTCTGCTTCAGGTTTTTTTTTTTCATTTTAAAATTAGAGATAATAATGGCATCTACTTCATGGGGTTACTGTGTAGCTCAAAAGACACAATAACATAGTAAATGTTATATAAATGTTGTTGTTATCCACTGAACCACCTAGAACAATAGTTATATTATAGTACATTCATGTACCACAATTTTTCTTTTTAATCATTCCCCAATTGAGAAGCATCTACTTTGTTAGCACTTTTTTTTGCTATCACCAAAACAACAATAACTAAATGCAAAGATAGATTTATTTATGTAGTTGGAGCCTTCCTTTTTGTCAGTAACCTAGGTTAACTTGCTTGAGCCTTGAGCTGATCTGCTTACATCATACAGGAAACAAGAGAACCAAACTACAAATAAACTACAAATAACTGTGAATTCTATAACTCAGGTCTCAGACCATACTGGGTGGACTGTAAATCCCCACTTTTGTCTCCCATAATGAAGATTAGTTTGCCAAGAAAGACTTTCTAGTTTCTTTCTCTCTCCTCCCTCCTTGTCTTCCTTCCTTGTCTTCTTTCCTTGCCTTCCTTCCTTCTTCCTTTTCCTTTCTTCTTTCCTTTCTTTTTTGACACTTATCTGTTCCATTGATCTATTTCTATATTTTGAAATAAAAAAAGTTAAAATTTCTATGGTTCTATAAATTTGTTTTTTCGCAAGGCAGTTGGGGTTAAATGACTTGCCTAGACTCATACAATTAGTAAGTATTAAGTGTCTGAGGCCAAATTTGGACTTAGGGTCCTCCTGATTTCAGGGCCAGTGCTCTATCCATTTTGCCGTCTAGCTGATCCAAGTTGTTTTTATTTTATTTTATTTTTTAATAATTATAATTTTTTATTGACAGAGCCCATGCCTAATGTTGTACAACATTATCCCTTGCACTCACTTCTGTTCCGACTTTTCCCCTCTCTCCTCCCACCCCCAGATGACAAGCAGTCCTATACATGTTAAATATGCCACAGTATATCCTAGATACAATATATGTGTACAGAACCAATTCTCTTGTTGCACAAGAAGAATTGTATTCAGAAGGTAAAGATCACCGGGGAAGAAAAATAAAAATGCAAACAGTTTATATTCATTTCCTAGTATTCTTTCTTTGGGTGTAGCTGCTTCTGCCCATCATTGATCAATTGAAACTGAGTTAGATCTTCTCTTTGTCGAAGAAATCCACTTCCATCAGAATACATCCTCATACAGTATCGTTGTTGAAGTGTATAATGATCTCCTGGTTCTGCTCATTTCACTCAGCATCAGTTCATGTAAGTCTCTCCAAGCCTCTCTGTATTCATCCTGCTGGTCATTTCTTACAGAACAATAATATTCGATAACATTCATATACCACAATTTACCCAACCATTCTTCAATTGATGGGCATCCATTCATTTTCCAGTTTCTAGCCACTACAAACAGGGCTGCCACAAACATTTTGGCACATACAGGTCCCTTTCCCTTTTTTAGTATCTCTTTGGGTATAAGCCTTGTAGTATCACTGCTGGATCAAAGGGTATGCACAGTTTGATAACTTTTTGGGTATAATTCCAGATTGCGCTCCAGAATGGGTAGATTGGTTCACAACTCCACCAACAATGCATCAGTGTCCCAGTTTTCCCCACATCCCCTCCAACATTCGTCATTATTTTTTCTGTCATCTTTAGCTGCCCCCAGTTGTATAAATAACTATATGTGATAGATTTAGTTCAAGAATTGCTCTCTCCCTTCATTTCTCTCTTTTTTATTATTTCCTTTGAAATACAATTTTAATTCTATTTTACTCAGTTTTTTTATGAAAGTTTGATTGGTATAAATTTAACTATATGAATTATATCATTATTTTTATTATATTGGCACAATCCAGCAATGATCATTATGTATTCCTACAGCTATGTAAGTTGTTCTTTATTTCTTTAGGAAAAATTTTCTATAGATTTAAATTTATTGAATGGGCTTTGGTATTTTGTATTCATTTTGAATGGGATTTCTCTATCTAGTTACACTTCTTGGATTTGACTGAAATTATAAAAAATGTTATTGATTTTTGTCTATTTTGTAACTTGAAACTTTGCTAAAGCAATAATTATCTCAAATAGTTTCTTTGTTAATTCATTGGAGTTTCCTTAAGTGAACTATCAACAAATTAGGACAGATAGTTGTTCCTGTCTCTTTTTTGTCTTTAATTTATTTATCTTGTTTTAATACTATTCTTAATACTTAATATTTTAGTACTTAATACTTTTCCTTGTCTTAATGCTATTTCAAACATTTCTAGAATGATATAAAATAATAACAGGAAGAATATATATATATATATATATATATATATATATATTGTTTAATGACAAAGCTTCTAGTGCTTTCTATCCCATATAATGCTTGCTTTTGCTTTTAGATAGATACATTACTGTATTGAAAAAAGATCCCTTTATGATCATAGTTCGTAAGATTTTGCGTAAATAAGTTGTTCTTTGTCAAAGGTTGTTTTTCAATTGATACATTCATTTAGTTTTTTTATTATTTATTTATAAATGTTATCATATTTGTTATTTACCCAATGTTGAATCCTCCTTTCATTCCTGGTATAAATTCAGCTTCGTCTTAATGAATAATTTATTGAATGAATTGCTATAGGCTTTTTTTCATTTTATTTAAAAATTTTAAATCAATATTCATTATTGCTATTAACACATGGGTTTCCTTTTGAGTTTTATCATATCCTGTTTTAGGTACTAGGATTATATTGTCTGATTAAGGGGGATTAATAAAGTTCTTTGTTATATTTTGAGAATAATATCTGTATCATTAATATTCATTGTTCTTTGAAAGTTTGATAGAATTTTCCTATCACCAGTTACAGATACAGTGGTTAGAACTTGGAGTCAGGAAGAATATATGTCCTTTAAAGGTAGAAAGGCTGTGAAATGACTAGGAAGTTGGACCTGGAATCAGAAAAACTCATCTTCTTGAGTATAAATCTGACCTCACATATTAAATAGCTTCATAGCCCCAGTTAAGTCACTCAATCCTGTTTGCCTCAGTTTCCTCTTTGTAAAATAAGCTAGAGAAGGAATTGAGAAACCACTATAATATCTTTGCTAAGAAAAGCCTAAATGGGGTGACTAAGAGAAAGAAAGGAAGAACAAAAAACAGAAAGAGACAGAAACAGACAGACAAAGACAGATAGACACACACAGAGAGGAAACAAAAACAAAGCTGAAGAACACTGTGACATCTTTGAATTGGGTTGATTTGGAAGAGATTAAAGACTTAAGTGATCTTCCTATCACTCAATGTTCATTAAACTGTTTAAGGTAAAAGAGACTTTTGTTTCTTTCAAATTACTTTTATATATGCTTAAACCACAATTATCCACATACATGGTATCTAATGTGAGGGAGAGGCTAATCTTGTTATTTTTGGTTCTAGTCTTACCACTTGATATTAGGTACCATAATGGAAGAAAATAAATAAATTGGAAAAAATCCAGAGGACCGTAAATACATTGATGATAGCACCAGAGATAGCTTGAATCATAGAATCTAAGAGTTGGAAAAGACTTTGGAGAACATTCCAACCCAGAAATTCCTTCTACACTATCTCCAACAAATGAGCATCTAAAATCCTTTTTTTGAAGACCTCACTTGTACAACAACTTAATACTATTTAGGAGCTCTCAATCTACTTTTGTATAACTCTTGAGTATTTGGAAGATTTTCTTCTGATTGCCTCAAGTTTCTCTCCATTCCAATCTAATCTCCTGCACTCAGATTTCAATGCTTTCTAAAAACATAAGCTTGTTCATGTCATACCACTACTTTCTCCCCAATTAGGTATTCTGATGTTATTATAATCAGTGTTTTTTTCATTATATCAGAATCCTAGTGAAGTTGAACATTTTCCCAGGTCCCAGTTTATTATTGTCTCTTTCTTCCTAGTGTGTACACTATATATTAATTTCCCTTGACTAATTCCTTAGGAGAATCTAGGTTTTAAGCTTAAAAATTTTAATCAGTTCTTTCTGTATTTGGGCTAGGAAGCCACATTGAGAAGAGTCATGGGAGATGAAAACTTATAAATGATTGAAGTGAAGGTATGATGATTCTGACTACAGAAGAGCATACAGAGGGAGAATTAAATACTTATCTTAAAAGTCTTTGTGTCGGACACATAGTCGTCACTTATAAATTGCTATTAATTTATTAATTGATAATTCTACTTCTGGGTGCCACGTGTGGTCAGGAGACCTTTGCACTTGGCCCGACTTTCTCCCTACTCCATCTTTCAACCCACATAGCAGACAGTCAGGACATCATTGCCAGAGCTAGCTCAGTATTTGGGAGGCTCTGAAGGAAAGTGTGGAAGAGAAGAGGTATTCTCTTGGTTTTTTCTGTCCGTCAAATTGTAGATCTACAGAGGTGTTGTGCTGACCCTCATTGATGTATACCTGTGAAACCCAAACAATCTTCCAGTGCCATACCGTAATACTGAATAGCTTCCATTTGAATTGGTCTTGGGAACATTCTGAAGATCATCTGACAAGAAAAGGCCATGGATACTGAGATCCTTTCTCAAGCTGAAATGCCAAGCATTCACACTCTACTGAAGAGAGCATAAGTCTATTGGGCTATGTTATTTAAATGCCAAATGTATGTTTGCCTAAAAGACTATTTTAAGGCTAACTCACATGAGGCAAATGCTCACATTCAAGTCAGAAGGAACAATACAAGGATGCTTTTAAAAATCTCTCTGAACACATTTGGAATCGAGACATGAGAGTTACTGGCAAAGGACCACCCAGCATGGTATACCCCAAAGAAAATACTGATTTATGAGCAAAAAAAAAAAAAGAATTATATAGTTCAAAAGAAATGTAAGGGCAGCTAGGTGGCTCAGTGGATGCAGCACCGGCCCTGAGGTCAGGAGGATCTGAGTTCAAATCTGGCCTCAAACACTTAACACTTCCTGGCTGTGTGATCCTGGCCAAGTCACTTAAACCCAGTTGCCTCAGGACAAAAAAGAGAAAGAAATGTGAGATATGATAATTTGGAGATATCTACATTCTTTGTGTCAGACCAAAGGTAAAGCGTTCCAATCTCATATTAGCCTGATTAGTCATACCTGGTTATGCCATACCTTGACCCCAACGTAGTGATGTCATTTTGTTTCTCTTCAAACATGAAGGACTACAAATATTTATTTGTCCTAGTGATTTATTTATATTCATATTGCTAAATTTAATATATCACCATCATCATCATTGTCATAATGGTCAACATTTACCTAACACTTAACAGTTTAAACATGCCCTTCCTTTGCTTAAAAGCTTTTAGTGGCTTCCCTATAGGATGAAATATAAACTCCTTAACCTAGCACATAAGCATTCCATAGTCTGAGTTCCATCTTTATTTTCCAAACTTTATTTTGTAGTACTTCTCTTCCCAAATTGTATGCTCTAGCTAAACCAGACTTGCTTCTTAAATTCAGTACCCCATTTTCTACCTTCATTCATTCATGTACACTAGCCATTCCCTATTCCTACATTGCATACTTTCCCTAGCTCTGCTTCTTAGAATATTTGCCTTCATTCAAAGATCAATTCAGATACCATTTAACTCTGTTAAACTATCCCATTTAGTTGTTAGTGATCTTTTTCATTATCTGTGTCTGTCTCTGCCTCTATGTCTCTATATTTTTGTGTGTGTCTTTTTGACTCTGTCTCTCTTTGTGTATCTCTATGTGGCTGTCCATCTGTTTCTGTTTCTCTGCCTCTCTGTCTCTGTCTCTATTTCTATGTCTGTCTCTCTCTCTCTGTGTTTCTCTGTCTCTCTACGTATCTCTGTGTAGCTGTTGATCTGTTTCTCTGCCTCTCTATCTCTGTCTCTTTTTCAATGTCTGTCTCTCTTTCTCTCTCTGTCTCTCTTTGTGTATCTCTGTGTGGCTGTCCATCTGTTTCTCTGCCTCTCTATCTCTGTATATTTTTCTATGTCTGACTCTGTCTCTCTTTCGCTTTCTGTCTCTCATTCTCTCTCTGTCTCTGTCTCTCTCTTTAACAGACACACACACACACACACACACACACACACACACACACACACACCAGCATTCCTTGTAGTGCCTTATCTGTATATGTAGTTGTTTCTATTTTCTCCTGAGTCTGTTCCATTGAACCATTTCTCATTCTCTGCTGCCTGGCTTAGCTTCATACCTGCCCAAAGAAATAAGTGATATTGGGGAAAGGAAGTTATTAAACAGTATACTACAGGTAGTATAGTGGAAAGAATACAAGATTTAATGAATTAAACCCAGCTTTGTGTATTAGCTTTGCCATCTGCTAGTTACATGGCTAGGGAAAAACTCCTGAACCTTCCTAAGTTATACTTCACTCATCTGTAAAATAAAGATAATGATATTTTATTATCCGCCTCAGAGCCATTCTGAAGATCAGTGAAATAACATGTTGCTGATTCAGTTTGTGTCAGTAAATACTTATTAAGAATCCACTATATGTAAGGCACTGAGAATTGATCCATATTCTATCCATATGTGGAACCATCAGATACAGCAAATGGAGAAATTTGATATTCACTTACCTTGTCAATATACTTTCCAGGAATGTATACATAGATTATGAGGTTGATATAATGGATCAATTCTCTGCTACTGAAAATTTGGCCTAGAAATTAACACAAAGAAAACTAGCACCACATCCTCAACATGCAGGACAAATAAATACACATAAATCACACCCACTCATTCAGGAAACAAATACCATTTAAAAAGTTTAAAAAAACAGAACATCAAAACTCTGAATCCCTTGTATACATACACAAATGTGTGTTTGTATGCATGCATGTGCAAAATATGTATTGCAGACAAATTACCAGTTACTTTCTTCAATAAAGAAAAGTAATTCTGAGGAAATGCAGATAGATGGGAGAGTTTCTCTTCCATGCTTGGTAAAGTGTGAAATGTCTAAAGGGTAGATTCACTGAATTAGAAGCAAGAGTAATAGCAATATGATCATGAAAGGCCTTATGGAGGAAATGGCATGTAAAGGATAGCTGATGTTTATATCATACTTTATATACTTTATCTCCTTAGAGCCCCATCATAGACTAGTGATATAGGTGATAAAAGTATTATCATCCCTGTTTTATAGCTGAGTAAACCAAGGTTCAAAACAGTTAAGCAATTTACCATGGCATGTGAATTTCCTGAATTCACCAAAACAGATCATGAACTATTGATGAATTTGTCTTAGAGAATATCCTAAGGCAGATAGATATTTTATTTATATATTTATAATATTAAATTTAAAAATTTGAATCCGAAATTCTTATTTCTCTCTCCATCCCTCCTTACCCATTTGAGAAGGAATGCAATATGACATCAATTATACATAAGGCACATAGATAGGAAGTGACTTTCTCAGAACACCTTAGCTAGTAAATACCAGAGGCAAAATTTCAGTTTAAAGTCTTCCTGATTCTAAGCCTAGAATAGTATCCCTTTTGGCAAGTAACCACAATTTGTCTGGTAGCTACAACTATATACTGTTAAAATGTGAATAGGAGGGGTATTATTATGAGTAATTTTTTGGTCAAACATCTTAGTGAGAAAATTATTAGATTCTTTTTAGAGGAGTTTTTAAGAAAGGAACAAGGGACAATGAAAGAACAAGTTGGGCATTAGAATATAGGAACTGGGGTTGCTATGGTTTAGGAATGTGGAGGAAAACTGATAAAGGGGAGTCTAAGAATAACAGATGCTATAAGAATAAAAATGATATTTTATAGATTTTACAGAGGCCCTTCCCCATCTGGATTAGATGTACCACGAGTTTAGCTTGGAGTTGCAGTTCTTATGTTTTTCATAAAATCAATTAAGATGCCAATCCTTATATTAATAGCAACTTACATTTCCTTATACAAGAGGTAGGCAATATAAGTATTACTAACTCTACAAAAAAATTTCTGCCTAACTCTGTGAATAGAACTCTAAAAATTCTATAGTCTGTACAGTCTGTATACTATAGCCTGTAGCCAGAAAGATGAGTTTAAATTCAACCTCAGACACCAGCTGTGGGACCCTGGGCAAATACCTTAACCACTGTTTGCTTTAATCCACTGAAGAAGGGAATGGCAAATCACTCCAATATCTTTGCCAAGCAAACTGCATGGACATCATGGGGTCACAAAGAGTCAGATATGACTGACCAATAACACTTTCTTCTAGTATTGTTAGTAGAAAAGCAAGCAACAACATGGCTAGCATTTACAACTAGTCTGGTCATTCCAAATGTTGGGGAAATCAGTGGAAGCCAGGAGACAGCATACAATAATATTAAGCCAGAAATTTGAGGAGAAAGTTGAAGGTTTTTATTTTTTTAAGCAAGTAATCAGGACATTTAATTTGTCTGACTGACTTATGTTTTCAGATGATTTGGATTTTTTGAATAACTCAAGACCCAGTGAGGCTTTATGGCTTAGGAAGGAACACTGCTTCATTATCTGTCTTTCTCAAGGAGGAATTTCCCTGACATATTCTTTATGTATCTTTTTTAGGGTGATAACTAGTAGATAAGTAGCAAGAAAAGAATTTGTCTCTCTCCAGTCTGTTCCCTACTTGAATGTCTGGTGTCTTGTGACAGCACTTGGTATTTTTCTTATGACGGAAAGGCCTTTAAGAGGTTTTTGAATAGATTTCTAAGACTGCTCATTCTGAGACTCTTTCCTGTCATCTAAGGGGATGTTTCAAGAGTTCAGATGTAACACTCTGCCTTGTTAGATGTTGGTCTCCCCCCCCCTTTTTTTTTTTTTTTTTTACAGACAGGTATGTGAATACCATTTTTTTGCTTAGAAAATGGAGATAAGTTAAAGTCGTAAATAGTCTGGATTGTCAAATAGGTAAAAAGATTATATTGACTTTTTTCATAAACATTTGAGAAGAAAAGGTGAACATGGTTTTGAAAACAACAAAGAAACAGCATCAACTACAACAAAGAATCCCCCTACCCCCAAATAAGTTATGTCTTAGCCCCATCCCAGAACACGCACATTCATATTAAGCATTTAAATAGTTCTGTTGATGATAATCTCCACTCTACACTTTGCCAGGAAGGATTTCCACTGACTAGTCTAGAGAAAGGGAAGATATAGACAATTTATATCTCTGCATATAAAAAAAGAGGTCAATTCTATTTTCCTAACATACCCACTATTGCAGAGCCATAAAATATGATAGGAAATCCTTGACCATTATAGGACTGAATAACCCCCTTCTGATTAGATAAGGCACATTGTTTTCACATGGGGGATGGAAGAAAAAAATATTATTCTTTTCATTTCTCTTTCGTCTTGGCTTAGGCTCCATTTTAAGAAAGGGGAGACAATTAAGTCAATACATGTTTTCTGGAGTTTCACTGGAGTTGCCTCAACAATAGAAAATAGGCCACTCAGAGTTTATAGCAGGATTGAGAATCATCCAAAATCTTCTCAAGTAACATATCCTCCTAGCTGCTCTCTGGATCCTACCCCAGAGATCTGTACAGTGTGAGAAGATCAGCCACCCAGAGAACTTTCTCACCTAAGGCAGTCAACAATCTTTTATTGTCTGTACTTTTGCAAAGTCACAACTGGGAATATTTTCACCGAAGGCAAGCACCACAAACCAGGCCGTCAGGGCAAGAGCATTAACAAATGTCTGAATTCAGTAAGAAAGAAAATCTTAACCTGTGAGGAGAGAGGAACTCTAGGATATAAAAAAAGTTGAGGAAGTTAGAAGCCTTCTATTTTCAAATTTACTTTAAACCTGATTTTCTTTTTTCTTTTTTTTTATTGAAGTTTTTTGTTTTCAAAACATATGCAAGGATAATTTTTCAACATTGACTCTTATAAAACTGCTCTTCTCCCTTATTTGTCTAGAGACAAATAATCCAATATATGTTAAAGTATGTAAATTGAATATAGACATACATATTTATACAATTATCTTTCTGCACAAGGAAGAAAAATGAAAATATTTTCTTTTTCCTTTTTGATTTTTTTATTTGTATTTTATTTTTCCAAATATCTGTAAAGATAGTTTTTGACATTCATTTTTGTAAAATTGTATGTTCCAAATTTGTCTCCCTCTCTCCCTTAACTTCCCCCTTTCCCAAAAAAGCAAGTGATCTTATATATATTAAATAGGTGTTATCCTTTAAAAAATATTTCCATATTTATTATGTTGTACAAGAAAAATCAGACCAAAAGGGGAAAAAACCATGAGAAAGAAAAACAAACAAACAAACAAGGTTGAAAATACTATGCTTTGATCCACATTTAGTCTCCATAGTTTTCTCTCTCTGAATGTGGATAACATTTCCAACCCAAGCCTATTGGAATTGCCTTGAATCATCCCATTGTTGAGAAGAGCCAAGTTTTGGGTCTTATTTTCAAAAGAATTAGTTGTTTCTTTACACTTGGCAAATAAATAGCCTAAGTAATGGGAATTGTGGGAAGATTATCAGTCTGTCAGTCAACAATCACAAATAAGCACTTACTGTACATCAGATGCTGTGCTAAGTGCTGAGTATACACACTGAAAGAAAGAAAAAAAAAAGATTGGTAAATTTTATAGCAAATAAATAGCTTTATGAATAAGGCTGAAAGAGATCTTGAAGCCAAATCCTATGTAAACCTTCAGAGTATCACATTAAAGATGGAAGATACCTGTGTGATCATTTAATTCTTCATTTTATGGAGGAAAAGTCTGAAGCCCCAGAAAGGCAAATGACTATGACAAGATGGCTGGGAAACTAATTAGTTTAAAGTATATCAAAATTGTAAAACATCAGAAATAGGTGAGTCTTTGTAGAAAAAGAATGGGGAACAAATAGATGGCACAGTGGCTGGATCACTGGCTCTGAAGTCAGGAGGACCTGAGTTCAAATGTGGTCTCAAACACTTAATTCCTTGGCAAGTCACTTAACCCCAATTGACTCACCAAAAAAAATTTAAAAATATAAAAAAAGAAACAGAGGGGTTTGCTCTTTTGACAGAGTCCCCTTCTCCTTCTCCTCTGGGCAGTCCCCAAAAAGAGAAGAGAGAGGATCAATCAAAGGGAAAAAGTATGAAGGGCACTATATTTTTCTCTGATGGACCTGCACTTCTATACCATTTCAGAATGACCCAAGGACTTGCACTTCTGTACTATTTCAGAAAGAAGTGAGAACTGTGTGAAGCCCAAGAAGCAGAAACATATTGCCTCACATTGTGGAAAATTGCCTACCTTGCTTGGTGAAGGGAAAATCTTGTTTAACTCTTTCTAAAATTCAGGCTAATCTGAGGTAGAATCAAATAGATCTTAAATCTTATACACTCAAAAAGTGAGTACTCAAAGAAACCTTAGAGAATAATTCCTTCACTTGAGAGAGAAGAAAATATAAGTAGAGCAGAGCAGAAATTCAAAGTTAGCTCTCCTATCAATCAGGCTATTAATAAGGAATATAGAAAATGAAATTAGTTATGCCAGTTATGCCTTTTTTTTTCTTGTTGAGACAATTTGGGATTAAGTGACTTGCCCAGGGCCACACAGTTAGGAAGCATTAAGTGTCTGAGGTCATATTTGAACTCAGGTCCTTCTGACTTCCAGATGCTCTAGCCACTACACCAACTAGCTACCCCAGTGCTCTTGACTCTTAAAAAAACTACAGTTTATGGAAGGAATGAAGAGATTCCAAGCTCTTTTCAGACACCCCCTGAATCTAAACATCCTTCTTTCCCAATAATCCTGAGGAAATATATTCACTTTGAGAGAGAAAAACTTCAAAGGAATAAAAAGACTTAGGGATAGGAATAATAGAGACCTTTGAGGAAGCCATGGTTCCTTCTTATGTCTTGTCCTGCCTGAATTACTCCTTAATCTGCCTTTTCCAGAATAGGTGCTAAGAGAATCAGAGAATAATTTAAATTAGGAAAGCATTTCCAAGCTACCAGAAGTGCCCTTATGAGAGAAAATGTCCCCATATCCTTTCATTAGGGCCTTTCCCCCTTAAGTGAAATAATTAATGTTCAGAGAATTTAGGCATTTAAAGCCAAATTTATACAATAAATGGTAGAGTTAGAATCCAAGCTTTGATGTACTGAGTTCAAATCTAACTTGCCTTCCAATGCAACATGATATATCCCTATTTATCATTCATTATAGTCACTCTTGAAAATATCAATTCTGACTCAATGTATTTAAGGGTATCACTCAGTCCAACCATCTAATTTTAGGACATAATCATCTTTGGGTTTCTTGAGCCTCTTGCCCAAACCCCTGGCACTCTGTAAGGCTGAGAAGAAAGAACAGGCAACATTTAAGAGCAAAAAGTTTCCTTAGATTTGTAGGCTAAAATATTCTAGGAAGTTACAACATATATATTACCTCCCCTTCCCCTCACCAAGAGAACTTCCTGTGTTCTTAAGCAATGCACAGGGGATAGGGGATAGATGTCAGCCTGCCTCTGACCTCTGGGCTTTACCCTCTCCACAGACTGATAGAAATCTGCAAAGTAGGAGCAGCTAGGTGGTGCAGTGGATAGAGCACTGGCCCTAGAGTCAGGAGGACCTGACTTCAAATCAAATGCAGACATTTACTATCCCCTAGCTGTGTGATCCCTGGGCAAACCACCTAATCCCAATTGCCTGAGCAAAAAAAAAATCTGCATAACTACCTGATGTCTGAAGGGATGAATACTTGGAGCCACCTTCCCATTTAAGAATTAAAGAACTGAGAGTTTAGATCCTACCAACTTTGGATTTTTCCTGAGTAGTCCAGGGAGACAATCAAGCTGTTTCCCCAAATAATCTGGCTGTTCTGTCACAACTTTAAGCCTTCACTCTCAGGCACCCCAACCACACAGACTCTTCCTCTTCCTTATCCTTTTTTTCTCTTCTTTATTCTTGATAAGACTATAATAACTTGTATAATAAGTATTTTGGATATTTTTGCCCTGGAGCAGTTTTTTTTCTCCCTGATGTAAAATCCCTGTCACTGGGCACTTGTTAGAGCTATAATTCTCACACCTTCTCCAGTACAATTTTAATAATTCCCTAGACTTTCTATTTTATGATCTTTTGCTAGTTTCAGTATTACAGTTGTAGTCACTTTCATTTCTTGGAGAGCAATGGCCTTGTCTTCATCACAAGAAGGAAAATTTCCTTATTACTGAGGCATATAGTTCAGGCTCCCAGTCTTGGTGAGGATGAGAAGTCCTGCTACCAGACAGCCAGAAATCCTAGTCACATCCTTAGTCAGTATTCATAGGTCCAAAGAGGAAAGGAGAATTCCTTATTTTTGATACATAAGACTGAGACCATCTCCTCCCCTCCTCAGTTTTTGCTTTCAAGTCCTGTGTTACTGGTGCAGCTATCTGGTTGAATAATCCCTGTTTTGAACAATAGTTCATGAGTCAGTGAGACTCTTGCTAAAAGAGTCCCTATGTCTGGAGTACATGGCTCAGCGATTTGAGTGTGACTCTCTCCAGGAAAGATGGGAGGTAGCAGTGAGCCTGCCTGTCCTCTGTCCATGGAGGTCAGTGGTCAGGACATTTAGTCATAGCTCTTGTCAGTAGTTAATGGACCAAAGGAAGGTACATATGGCCCTGGCCTGACTTGTTGCCCACCCCTCTGGTTCATTTGTATTCTGCATCATTTATTACATTTATTATCTTACATTACATTATTATTACATTACAAAACCATTTATTACAGGAGACTTTATTAGTGATGCATTGATACTTTCCAGTACCAGTTGTAGTTCCAAAGGCAATCAGTGCAGCAGTAGCAGTATCAACTTATTTATATTAGCTAGTTTAATTAATGAAATTATTATTATTAGTTATTCAGAAACTCTGTCTTTCACAGGCTATCTTTATGAGACTGGGCTATTCGTAGGGAAGTGACTGTTTCTCCTTGTCTTCAATTTGAGGACATGTCCCCTTTGAACATCTGGGCCACTATGGATCTTATCTCTAAGGCCTCCCAGTGTCCCAAATTTGAGGTCATCTTAGAGCTTCTGGCTCTTGACTGAGGATGGTAGTTTATCAGTACATAATCCAGTGAAACTAAAGGAAGGGGAAAGGGAGATAATAAGTAAATTTCTGGAGCAAATGAAAGCTGTGTCACAAAGCAAAGTTATAAATTAGGCTCCAAAGGGTAAGAGAAGATATAGGAGACATTAGAAAGTAAGTCAATCCAAAAGACATAAAATGATCATACAGACAAACATAGTTTCACTAGATATATCTTCACCCTGGTTAACTTTACCTCTTTTTATATCTTTCAGTTTGTCAGGATTTCCTTCAATACCAAGACCAAATTTCACAGCTATAAACAAATTCACTTTTGAGGGGTTCTCCAGCTTCAAATGACTCATTCTTTTTGTGGTCTTTTCAGACCTGTATTTGTCGATTCTGATTGGCAATGGTGTAATCATTACCATCCTCTGTCTTAATTGCCACCTCCACATACCTGGCATTTCTTCCTGAGTATGTTGTCAATCTCTGAGACATGTTATACTTTGACCATAATTTGCTGTACATTGTTTGACCTCTTCAGATTACACCATCCTATTGCTATATCAACAACTGCTTCTTGCTCATGGATTATAATAGATACATGGCTATCTGCAAGCTTTGGAGGTATACAGTCATCATGGGAAAAAATGAGTGCATTCAATTGGCAAGTGGATCATGGGGAATTGGCTTTGGAATGGCCATTATTCAGGTATCCTCTGTGCCAACATGACTATCAATGAGATCATTATTTTTATCATTAGTGTGTTCCTATATTGCCCATATGTTTGCTCTTCACTTCTTATATCTTCAATATCTCTACCATACTTAAGATCATCTCATCTGAAGGGAGGTGGAAGGTACTACCTTTGCTACATGTGGCTCCCACCTTACTATGATCATCATCCATTATGGCTGTGCTTCTATCATTCATCTCAGACTTAAGTTCCATAGCTCTCTTGAGCAAATCAGATTTATTTCAGCAGCCCACACTATCCTTACTTCATTGCTGAATCCTGTTGTGTATACTCTAAGAAACAAGGAAGTCAAAGATGCATCTAAGAATCCACCAACAATGCATCAGAGTCCCATTTTTCCCACATCCCCTCCAACATTCATTACTATTTTTTCCTGTCATTTTAGCCAATCTGACAGGTGTGTAGTGGTATCTCAGAGTTGTCTTAATTTGCATTTCTCTGATCAGTAGTGATTTGGAACACTTTCATATGAGTGGAAATAGTTTCAATTTCTTCATCTGAAAATTGTTTGCTCATATCCTTTGACCATTTATCAATTGGAGAATGGTTTGATTTCCTATAAATTAGAGTCAATTCTCTATATATTTTAGAAATGAGGCCTTTATCAGAAGCTTGTTGCTTCCCTTCTAATCTTGTTTGCATTAGTTTTGTTTGTACAAAGGTTTTTTAATTTGATGTAATCTATTTTCCAGGTCTGTTGTTTTTCCAAGAAGGTATTTGACATTTTTTCCATTATTTAATTTTTTTTGGTTTTTCTTGACTGATTCTTGGTGTCTTATCGAGTCATTCAATTCCATTTGTTCGATTCTGATTTTTAATGAAGTATTTTCTTCATTCACTTTTTAAAATATCTTTTTCTAACTGTCCAGTTGAGTTTTTAAGTGAGTTGTTTTGTTCTATGGATTTTTTTTCCATTTCATCAATTTTATTTTTTAGAGAGCTATTTTCTTTTTCCAGTTCACTAATTCTGTTTTTCAAGGATTTGATTTCTTTATCCACTCTATCTTTAAATGAATGGGATGACTTATCCAGACTCTCTTGACAAGCTTCCCTTTCCTTTTCCCATTTTTCTTCTAGTTCTCTTGTGAGAGCCTTTTTAATTTCTTCTATGAAAGTCTCACGTGTTGAGGAGAATTAAATTATAAGGAAGAAGCCAGATTGATAGTGTATAGGAAGCAGATTGAAATAATTCAGAACCAAGCAAATTTCTAAGTCACATTTGTCTCCTAATGACAAGGCTGGACTCTGAAACTACATTGATTACTTGTAATTTGAAAACTTGTATGTAGTTTGTAACTGGAACATTTGGTATCTAATAAAGTAGTTTCTTGTGCTTTAAGCAGCTTTCTGAGTATGGTATCATTGCATGATTTGAAGGAAGAGTGTTGGAGTTACATTAGAAACAGGATTATGTTAAAAATGAGAGTCTCTTCCTCTCTCTTTTACATATGAGTAACAACAACAAAAGTGAGTTCAATAACTATATGAAGCCCTCAGATTATTTTTTTTTAACATTTTGTCACATATCTTTTAACAAGGAGAACAGAAAAACTCCCATGATGCCATGCAGTCTTTTTTTTTTTTTTTGGACTTCTGGTAACTCCTACTCTTTCTGAAAAAAAAATAAGTGCTCCCTGTAAATCCCTGAGGGGAAAAATACATTGCCCTCTGGGGATCTTACTTCTTCTTTTTAAATGATCCCATCTCCTGAATGCTCTGGGAATGTGCACAGAAGAGAACAGAACTTTAGTTTAAGACAGTCTTTATTCAAAGTCTGTCAGTCAACAAGCATTTATAAGAGTTTACTATGTGTTGAACATTGTGCTGAGGTCTGGGGATGCAAAGAAAGGGAAAATAATTGGCTTTATATAAGCAACTCACATTCTAGTGAGGGGGAAAAGGCAAATAGTCATATATACAAAATCTAAAGAGTCTTTGGAATGTAATTTCAGAAGGGAAGGCACTAGTATCCATGTGAACTGGGAAAGAAAAGGGGGGATTTCACTTCCCCAAGTAATGCATTTTTCAAAAAAAATTGGATCACTCTATTATCAGGTTTACTGGGAACCTCATTTGATATGATTTGAAATATAAAGTGTACCCCTTGTTTATCATTTTCAATGTGTGGAATCAGGGATAGTCCATGATCAGTCAACACAATGTAATATAGAGCTTAAAGCCATGATTAAGCTGAAACCACAGGAATAGTGATCCATTTTACTGCCATTCTTTATTGAGCCATTGAGGTTTGCCTGGGTTTAGCTTTGGGCAAGATTGATTTCTATTGGCTCCTCATTCTCATAAATTGCCAACTCATTAAAATTCAAACTTGGATAGTCCTGAGACATTTCTACTTCAAATTCTAGTCTTAGGTTTGATTTACTCAAAGAAAGTTAGTAAAATAGATACAAAATGTACAACACAAATTAGGTATAACAGAGTCATTTATGCCCATACCAAAACAATGATGAACATAAAAGAATTCTTATGTGTATTGATAGATTTCAGCATCTTAAGTTTTTACTATAATCAACTACGAGACTAATATTGAAACATTTTTGGAGGGAATAGAGAACAGTCTTTGTAAGGCTGATAAATACCCATGTTACATTTTATCTTTATTGGTACTTTTAATTAAACAGTTGCTTTGCACATTTAAGTATAAATTTCATTCACTTGAAATCACCAAGCACTTATTAAACATCTACCATGGGTAATGTAGTATCCTAGCTCTTAAAAATTTTTAGACAAAAGTAAAACAGTCTCTGCCTTAGAACAGCTTACTTTCTAATGACAAAACATAGCATCCCGTCCAAAGAGTGAGGAACATGGAGGATATGATGAATACATACTTTCTTTATATCATTCTTCAACCACAGAGGCAACTAGGTGGCACAGTGGCTAGAGCAAAAGATCTGGAGACCTGAGTTCAAATTTGCTCTTAGGACTTTGTAGCTGTGTGATTCTAGAAAAGGCAGACTGCTTCAGTTGCCTCCTCTCTAAAATGGAGATAATATCAACATTTACCCTATAGTGTGAAAAATCAAATATAATGATACTGTAAAGGATTTAATACGGTCTGGCACAGAGTTGGCATCTGTGAATGATTATTTTCTTCTCTCACCCCTTTCTGATAGTCTCTCTCCAATCCAATATATCCTTTGGAATAGCCCATTTCTGTCGCTGTTCAAGGATCCCCCCTTCTTATTCTATTGTCTGAGAAGGTAAAGAAATCAACCCCCATCTTTGCTATTGCTTTAAATTTTTTTAGGATAAGTTTGATGCAAAACAAGAAGCAAACAGTAGGGAGCTGTGTAGCAAGAGAACCTAATACAAGCCTGTGCAGTTGAGTCTAATCCCCACATAGGGAGTGGAAGCTCTTTTAACTGTTATGATGAGTTGGGAAGTGCTGTCCTTCTTGACGTCTCATTAAAAAAAAGCAACAAAAAAAACCTTCTAGTTACCTGGATGACTTAATCCTAGTGAGACACTATTTGGAAGCCACCTTTTCATGTCTCAGGAAATGGGGAAAATGTGTTCTTGGCGCTTTGTCAAACACTCCCATAATGCAACACTTTACACATGAGTTCATAGGTGGAATTTGGTCACAATCCACAGAGTATGGACTCATACTTCTCACCCAGGTATTTCAATACTATTCCATTTTTATTCTGGATTTGGCTTGATCATGCCAACTTGCGCTCATGCTAGTAGATCTAAATTCCCTGAGGTACATCACCACTTCACAGTTACATTCAACTTCCTCAGGCTTTCAGTGATAATTTTGTTAAGAAGAAATATACTTCTTCTACTCATTAGTCTTGTTCTTGAGCCCCAATTCAATGCATTTTACATTTTTGCAATTATATAATAACACTTATATCATATATAAGCATTTATTTGTAATAAGATGAAATAGTATTATTTAATAGATTAAAGGAAATTCATAAATAATAAAATACATCATAATTTCCATATAAGCCTGGATTCCACTCTTCTACCAATGAGCTCAATAACTATGGTGAAAAGTGGGCATACACTAATAAGGAAATAGTATATAACATGTAAGAGAAGTATATTAATATGCTTTGGGTAGCTCACAACTCTGGCCTTCAGGTATTGATTCTTTCAGGAATATCTGTATCACATGAAACTGCTTCCCTGTTCACTATTGGGCTTTTGTTCATTTCTACTCTTTAGCTCTTAAAATGTTTCTCTTTTCTCTACTCAAACATAGCTGTTACAAAATTCTTATCCTTAACATTATCCATAAATTTTGCTCAAATGATACAATTATCTTTTTAAAACTCCCAAACTTTAGAAAGTGTTTGTTAGATCTTAATGGTAATAATAGTTTTCCTTAATAAAATATTAACCAACATCAAAGATCATCACACTGGCTATTCCTAGACCATAAAGCCTGATCCACCAAGGAAACAAGTGAACAATCATATATACCACGCATCATATACAAAATGCTTTACAAATACTATTTGATTTAAGATTCACAGCAATACCATAAGGTAAATTCTATTATGATCCCCTTTTTAATGCTTGGGGAAGATAAGGCAGAGATTGAGAAACTAACTGAGGTCACACAGTAATTGTTTGAGAATTGATCCAAACTCACATCTTCCTGATTGTATGACCAGGGACGCTATCCACTGCACTGTTTTGTTTCCTCTCAATTGCTGACTTCTCAAAATGCTGTGACAAGAATGCAGCTCACATCAACATAGCTTCCTCCCAAAGCAATTCTAAAACTCTCGCTTCCCCACATCAAACCAGAGATGGCAGCAGAGAGCAACAAGCACTTAGAGATTGCATCTCTTCTATATCTCTAGGTAGTGAAATTGCATCTCTTCTATATCTCTAGGTAGTGAGTGATGAAGGGGAACAGGGAGTCTCAAATAAGATAATAGCTGTCACTGAAGCTCGTGGACAGTTTTGTCAACACTCTTGTACCAGTCTGTCAACTAAAGACTTCTATCAGCTGACTGATTCAAACAACCAGAACTCTGGCTTTTTACTGCAACTCTCTCCCCACCTCTGCCCTGACCATGTCTTCAATTTTTCTCCTCAAATTCTTCTTTTTCAACCACTGATCCTGCATTTAATGGCTTAAATGAGAGACTCTTGATTCTCAGTGACTCATCTTTTACTTTAAAAAGTTCTATCTCCAATATTTCCCCCCCTCAAACTGATAAATCTCTGGCCTATTTCTAACATACCAGCAGAATCTTTGTGAGGTTGACCATTTTCCAACATAATTTTTTAAAAAAATGTCTCTCCTAGTGAAAAAAAGTATATGTTTTATTTCTTTTGGCTATCTGGATTCTTAACTCTAAGTACAACAATTAATTCCTTATGTATTTGGGGCAGGAAGCTGTGTTGCCACTTATTCTGAGAAGGGTCAGGGAGAATGATAAAACAGGAATGGCTAAAGGGAAGGTATGCTAATTCTACCCAGAGGAAAGTACATTGAGGAAAGAATTGAATACTGATTTTAAGGTCCTTATGTATGAAATGAAGTAGTCACTTAAATACTTATTGATTGACTAATTGTAGATTATACTTCTGTGTGCTTCTTATAAATCAAAAAGATCTTAGTGCCTCGCCCATATTTGGGAGCTAAATCTCTGTGCGCTCACATGTTCTGAGACACACAGAGCAAACAGACAGTCATGAAATCACAGCCTTGAGAATATTCCAGATTCCTATTCCCTGGTTCCAGTCTGGAATCAGAGATAATCCCAAGGTCCCAGATCATTAACTTTGAGAATTGGATAAATAAAGCCCATTTGTAACAAGGTCCCTCAGTGCCCTATTGTTTACATCTTGATGTAGACTCCTCAGGGATAGGCAGCAAGGTTTCTGGGAGAGGGACTCAAGAATCCTGGACCAAAAGAAACTAATTTAATTCTGAGTCTCAAATCTTAAAAGTTTGTCTTCTCCACGAGAGAACTATGAAGGACTTCATGAGATTTTGCTCTCAACCCTAGCTAGTTAGAATGGTCAAAGAATATGTCAGATTCTTGTTGGATTTTGATATTCCTTCTTTACTATTATCACATTCTGGAATTGTATCTGTAGTGATAGCATAAGAGAAAAAAATCTCTAATCTCCAACCTTTCCAGTCAGCTTTTTTACTTTTTGCAACTTGGATGAGCAACATTTCTGCTCAAAGTGGTAAGTGACTGAGGAAGGGAAACTGTCAGACAATTAGATCAAAGGGGCAATTGTGGGAAGAGGACAGGATTATAATGAACAAAATCTGGTTTTGAGTTCTTGCTTTGTCATTTTGTAGGGGCAAGTTCCTTCTCCTTCCTGATTTTCAATTTCTTCACACAAATGTCTCAATATTTAATAATAGTTACTTATCTACCCCACTGAATTACTGAGATGGCTAAGTGGGAAAAAATGTTAATTTCATTCATTTGAATAAATATTTATTATGCATCTGCTGGCATAGGGAACTGCAGGAACTGTGCCTAAGGAAATAAAGACAAAGATAAAATGGTCCTTATTGTCAAGAAAGACTACTGGGAGGAATACAACATATATATTAATGAGCATACTATAAGGAATGCTGAGGAGAGAGAAAAAACACAAACAACTTCACATTTCTTAATCCATAATTCTTGAAGACAGTTGGAATGGGGAGGTTATTTCAAGAGAGGAAGCAATGCAGATATAGTCATAAAGATAGGAACATATAGGCTTTTTCAGAAAATACTTTCTAGCTCTCTGACTAGACCTCAAAGGACCTAAAATTCTCAAGGAATGAGTAAGCATCCAATATAAAATGTGTTTACTGCCAAAGCCCATGCAGACAATTTGGAATCAGAAAAAAATGGAGTTTAAGTCTTGCCCCCAAGGAAAGACAACGGAGCTGGAGATGAAGGGAAGGTGCAGCCCACATATAGGGAGCAACAAGGTAGAAAAGTGAGTATGGGATTCATAGAATAGTTTGTATTCCAGTTTTACTGTAATATCAAGTTTATGAAAGGAATTAGTATAAAATCAAGTTAGAATGGTAAAGAGGCCAAAGTATAGAAGACCTTAAATTAGAGAAAGATGTTTATAATACATTCTACCAAAAATGGAGAGCTACTGAAAACTGTTGAGCAGATGGGTGTTGTGGTCAGACTGTTAAGCATTATGTAAAAATAAGCAATTGTGATGATGGCAGTATTGATGATGATGATGATGATGATGTTTTAGAACTAACAGCCAAAATTTAATAAATTACTGTGACTAAGTTCTATATACTCAATTGTAAAGACCATTCAAAAGTTCTAAAGAAACTTAAAGAGTAAAATAGTACCTCCAAATGTTTTATTTATTATTGTAAATACTTATTTTTATTATAAATATTCATATTACAAAGTTTTGGCAAATGACCAATGTAACTATAAAAAGGGAGACCCTTCATTTCCATGTCTGATAAATTATAGAATACTTAAAGGGTAGAATTGTTGAGTTAAAAGCAATGGCAGTTGATATGGGTAAACACAACATGCTCAAAGAAGACTTCTTAAAAGAGATAACATACAAATAATATCTGGGGTATTTATGGTACTTTATATATTCAATCTTGTTAAACTCTTACAATAATCCTATGAGGTGGCTACTATAGTTATTATTACAATTGTTGTTATTCCTAATTTTACTAGTGAAGAACCTCACTTCACTAGTTCAAAGAGGTTCTTTGAGGTTCAAAGGTTCAAAGAGGCAGGCTTCCCTAGTTCACAATGCCAGTGAAGGAAGAATTTTAAACCCAAGCTTCTTCCCACTCCAAATTCAGTACTTGTCATGATGCTATAATGTTTCTTAGTACAGTTGAGCTCAATCTTAAGGGAAGATTAGGAATTAGAGCTCAGGGTTTAGGAGTTGGTATGGGCATGGTGACAAGTATAAAGGGAAAGTAACTCAAACTATAATCAATTATAAGTTCATGAGCTCATAATCTAAGAATATCAAAGAAAAAAATCCCTATCCAGAAATGAAAGGGGTTAGACCCATATCTCTAATGCACTTGAAACCACAGCAAAAAAGCAAACTATCTACTCCACAAACCCAATAGTTTATCTCTGAGGTGTGATAGGTAATATTATGTCCTTCATGACATTAATCTCCAGAAGTTAGAATACACCTAAGAAGAGACTAGCTTTCTTAATAACCTGAAATAGATTTGTTATCCATGAATTTATATGAATTTATCTTTTACCTTCTTTATATTTATATTTTAAAGCAGATCTGTTCTTCAGTAAACCACTCTCAAACTCTAAGATAAAGGGGGATATTTATATTTATGTGCCTTTGTAAGAAAGAGAGGGAGAGAAGTGAGAAAAAAAGAGAGACAGAGAAAAAAAATTTAGTTCTGTCACTACGTATTTAAAGAACTAGCTCCATTCACCCTGATCATGGCCTTCATGATTTGGAAGAATCCACTCTTACTCCTTTTGACGTATTGAGATAGAACGATCCTACTTTGCCATTCTTTTCTCATGTGCTATGATATTCTGATGCCTTTTCATCATGAGGAAGTGACCAGAGACCTTGAAAAATATGTCACAGGAGAACAAGTAAGTGTAAACTTTGGAAGTTTCTACCAAGCTAGAAAGACCTGAGGTTTGACCTCATTGATGGACTGTATAACTATGACCTATGGACCAATTACTTAAGAGACTCAGTATTACACAGCAGGACACCAGGTGAAAATTGTTAGAAGAAGCAGAACTAAAACATGCATCTTTCTAACTCCAGGTCTCGAACTATATCCATTATGCCAAACAGCTTCTACATTTACACAATATAGATATGTGAATATTATCTGCAGAAGAAATATTCTTCAAAATAGATTTTTACTGAGATCTTTATTTTTACATTTACCAGATTTACCTGTTTCTACCTTTCTCCCATTATATCATGGAATAATTGCTCATCACAAATACTTGAAAAAAGAAAGAGGAAGGAAGAAAAAAAAACAATCAGTAAAACTAACATAGGAAAAATTTGATTTTGTATATGATATTCCACATCTGTGGACACCCCCTTTTCAAAGAATGTGGGGAGGAAGGGATGTTTTTCAAAACTCTACTTTAGGATCAAGCTTGGTCTTTATACTTTTACAGCATTCACTTGTGAATATATTCTTATTATTCATCTTTTCCTTTACATTATTGTAATATATAGCACATTCTCATTTAAATATGAAGAAATTGAAACTGAGAGGAGATGACTTGTTCAGAGTCTCAAAGCTAATATCTGAAGGAGTAATTGAACTCATATCTTCCTGTACAATTCCAGTTTCTATCTACTATAGTGGACAATGCATAGTATTTATTACTCAGCCACCCAACTGCCTTAAGTCTTTGCTATCACATGTGAAAAAAATGCTGCTATAAGTATTGTTGTGAATATGAAACTTTTCTTCTTTGTCAATAGTCTCTTTGGGATAGGATTATTAAGCCAAAGAGATTTTCATTTACTTTATTTATATAATTCCAAATTGTTTTCCAAAATTGTTGTCCTAATTTACAGTTCCACAAACAATGTTTAGGTATGTCTATCTTTTTAACACTGAAAATTCCCTCGCTGTCCTTACTAATTTGAATAATAAGTGGTAAAACTTCAGCATTATTTTGATTTATATTTCTATTTTAGCCATTTGAAGCACTCTACCATATTGTTGCTAATAATTTATAATTTTTAGACAACTGTTATTCATATATTTTAACCATTTATTTACTAGAGAATAGTTTTTCCTCATACAATTTACTTCTCTTAGTTGTCTATATATCTTGCATGTGAAACCCTTACTAGAGATATTTGATACAAATAATTTTTCCCAGTT
Organism: Sarcophilus harrisii; assembly: GCF_902635505.1. Lineage (NCBI taxonomy): Eukaryota > Metazoa > Chordata > Mammalia > Dasyuromorphia > Dasyuridae > Sarcophilus > Sarcophilus harrisii. Next base: position 362,268,488 of record NC_045429.1, on the reverse strand, counting down.
GACCTCTTCTCTTCATATTATACATGTGTAGTGACATTATAAGTAATATTTAATAAGTAATTACATTTAGTAATTTAGTAAGTAATATTTAGAAATTTTAGTGAGAAAGAATAAGAACGTCTTTTCTTTGAAGGCATATTCACAGGGAAAGAAAGGGAACAAGAAAATCACTTGATATTGGGATTTGTTGGGAATTGCCTAATCTGAGAGTAGGGAGGGGAAAGACTTAAACTGAGAATCTAACAATCTATAGAAATGTGTTTTCCATTTTAGTTTTTTTTGTGTTTGCCATAAATGGATATTAGTGCAAGGTAGCATTTCTTTTTTTCTTTTTAATTTAAAATTTTTTCCCAATTACAAACAATTGATAATGTTTTAAAAGTTTTGAGTTTCAAATTAGCTCCCTTCCTCACTTCCCAACCTCTCCCTCCTCATCGAAAAGGTAAGCAATTTGATGATGCACATATGTGCAGTCATGCAAAATATATATTTCATATTAGTCATGTGAAAGAGAAAACAGACAAAAAAGGAAAACAAAACAGTAAAAAAAAAAAAGTATGCTTCAATCAACATTCAGACTCCATACGTTTTTCCTCTGGAGATAGTAGTATTTCTTCATCATAAGTCCTTCAGAATTGTCTTAGATGATTATATTGCTGAGAATAGAGAAGTCATTCACAGTTGATCATTGTGCAATATTGTTGTTATCATTGGAATCCTAGCTCTTTTGCCCTTTGAAATATCATAGTCCAAGCCCAGTAGCATTTCTTAAATTCTTATAAAATGAAATAAGAATTCAAATCTGTTGATAGCAACTTAAATTTCTTAATATGGGAAGTACATAATATGAGTTATTTCCCCAACATACAAAAAGATTAAAACTCAGAATATTAAACTCATATTCACACATATAGGAAATGTCAAAGCTAGACTCAAACCCAGAGCTTCTGACTCCAAATATAATGCACTTTCTATTTTTCTTATCTTATCTGTGTTACCCACCCTCTACAATTTAACTGAATTTCACCATGCTTCTTTTAGTATTGTTACTAGAAAAGCAATTGGCATCATGGCTAAGGTCAATTATTGGTTCAATCATCACCCCTTGCTAAGGAATGCATTAGGAAAATACATTAGGAAAAATTTGACAGCTGAGCTTGTTTGAGAACATAATAACCAAGGATTTAAGAACAAGGAAGAATTTATAAAAAGTCACTATTTAAGAACCAAGTCTGGCTTACTTGGATTGTTAGTTTATTTCATTCTGGAAATTAGCATGAACATTAGTGAATTACCTATGTTTCTCAAAAAGTAATTTTCTTGGTGTTTCTGTCTTTATATCTCTTTTACAGGATACTAATTGGCAGAGAAATAATAAAGAGAGAAATTCTCTCTTTCTCTCTCTGTCCTGTTCCTTTCTTGAGTGAATGGCATTTTGTGATAGCAATTGCCATTTTCTCTGTGGGGTAAAGGGCCAGTGTTCTGATGAGGCAAGAGTCTGTAATAAAAAGGCCTTTCAGAGGTTTTAGTTGTATTTCTGAGATTGGTACTTATTCAGAGACTTTTTTCTCATAAAGACATATTTTGAGAGTCAAAGCATGCCTTATTAGATGTCAATCTTCCTTTTTTCTCAGTGATATATATATATATATATATATATATATATATATATATGAAAATATTTTTTCTCTTGGGAAGTGGAGATGACTTAAGACTAAAAATAGTGACTAGATGGGCAGATGGAGGAAATGATCACAGGGTTCTTTCCAGAAAAATCTGGAAACAAGAAATGACAGTGATTTTTGAAAACAATAAATATACAAAAAATTAACCACAACACAAATCCCTCAAAAAAGGTGTCACTTAATCCCACCTCAAAACAGATACAGGTGAAACTTTTAAATAGCTTTTTTGATAAATCAGCCCCAGTACACACTTCCCCAGGCTTGATTTAAATTGACTGGATCTGGAAAAAAAGGAAAATATAGACAATTTATATATTTAAATATAAAAGGAGGGACAAGCCTAGGTTCCAAAATATCTATTGGGATAGAGGGACTCAAAGTATGGTGTAAAAAGAAATGTCTGATTGTTGTGGGACTGACCGAGCCTAACTAGCCCTCTTCTCATTACGGAAGACACATTGTTTTTACCTTTGAGCAGAGAGTAAAAGAAGAAACTTCTTATTTTTCTCTCTTCTTTCCCTTGGTCTAGGTTCTATGTCAAGACAGGAACAGGGATAGTTAATGAGAGATCAGGACATGGGCCCCCTTTACCTAAGTTTCTTGAGTATAGGGGGGAAAACATCAGGAATTCAGGAAGATTGTACACCATACAAAGAGAGTAATCAAGCAATGTGTGCTTTAACTGCTGTCTGGATCCCACTCTTTTTGAAGTCTGCACGGAAGACAATCTGTGTGAGGAGCCAAGCAGAGAAATGTTTTATCCTGAAAGTTGACAATCCTTCTTTACTGTTTGTATTCTCACCAGTCATAATAGGGAATATTTCTACCAGGGACAAATACTACAAATCAAGCGTAGCCTGAATAGCCTGAAAAGTGCCTTTGGATAGGAGAAAAACCCCATCCCATGGAGAAAAATAGAGATTCTGGGACATGAGGGACAATTAAGTAATAGAGTAGATAGATGGCTGGGTTTGAATTCTTGAAGATCAGAGTTCAAATTATGTCTTGATGCTTACCAGCTATATGACTCTAGGCAAATCATTTGCTTTCCTGAGGAAATTTCTGCCTCTAAATCCCCAAACTCATTTTTTCCATCAGCAAATTTGCCCTGTTCAGCTTCTCAAACTTTGAACAGTCCCAGAGCCTAGGGAAATTCAATAGGAAGATCAGGTATCATAAAGAGGAAGAGAAATACCCCCAAGCTAATCCCTTTCTAAATTCAGATCATAAGGATAAAGGACACTTTTAGGCACCACAATTCAAAGCTTATCTTTCCAAAAGCAATTGTAACAAAAGAATAAATAGAGGACTTCTATGAAGAAATGTTAATTTCTCTGATTTGGTTTCAGATGATCTGGGCTGGAATCCTGGTTCTGCCATTTACTAAATGTATGACTTTGGTCAAGTCATTTAACTTCTTAGTTAAAGATATAATGCAATACTATCCTAGTAGAACAACTCATTGTTTCAGGAGACCAGTACTATAAGGAAAGGCTGAACTTCATAATGTGCGCGCGCGCGCACACACACACACATTCTTTAGTTGTAAATAGAGCTTAAATCCTACAAATATTGATCTTTACCTAAAGAGACAATCAAACTGTTCTCCCAGATAACTGTTATACCAGTAAAACAAGATATTCCTCCAGATGGAACTTGTTTCTGTATTTCCTCTTACATTCTTCACCTCATGTCCCCCACCTCCTGGCTCTGCCCCCACATTCTTCCCAAGAATACAATAACTTCTCAGCTATCCTTTGAATTTCTTTCCCAAGAACAAATTTCTTCTCTCTTGAGTAAAGCCTTATGACTGGATTGATTTCCAGTTCGAATGCTCATACACTACTATAATATTCATTTATTAAAACTTTGTTACTAGAATTATCTCATTTTAAGCTTATGAGAAATTTAATAGTCCCTAATGTACATGTAATTCCTTCTTTTGTGGTTTTATGTAGTTTATTTTACATGAAGAAATGAATTCAATCACAATTTTTATGAGACCTAAGTTAAGTTAATTTCTAACACTTAGGCAGACATTGAGCTCTCTGCCTTGATTTACATTTATATCCATCTCTAATAATCTCTAGGCCGCTTTGTGGTTGAGACAAAATTCAAATTACTAAAAATATTTCTATAACAGAACAACAAATTATAATATTTGTAGATAAAGAAGCAACATGAAGGAAAGGTGGGAAAAGAGCAATAATTTTCTCTGGACCTCCTTCCGTCCTTGACTTGATTGGTACGCTACTGACATCAGCAGATGCCTTCTCTTCTTGGATGCTTGTAAGGCTATTGGCCCTTTTCAGGTGACCCTCCTCTAATGTAGATCAACTCTATCTTTTCTCTATTCCTTCATTTGTTGCCTCTGGGTTGCTGATTAATTTTGATTGAACTTTTTCAATTTCTGATCCTCCGAGTTCTGAGATAACTCCTTCATTCTTGTACTTGTGACCAACTTTTTCACATGATGGCTTTAATTGATTCATAAAGTTGTACAGACCCTATATGTAGTCAGTTCTGGTAGATTGATTCAATCAAGAAGTGTTCTTCAAACAAATTAACAAAGTTAATTAATTTCAAGAGGGGTGGGACCCACAATGGAGACTCAGCATTACACACCAATTCCTTAGCATTTTCTACTTCACAGTTTGGTGCTAAATCTTTCCTTCTCCTTGTCTCTTTCAGATTGACAATCTTGTCCCCAATGCTAAGGCCAAATTCCACAGCTGTAAGTGATTTCACCTTCGAGGGGTTCTCTAGCTTCAGGTGGCAGCACCGGCTCATTCTCTTTGTAGTTTTTCTGAGTCTGTACTTTTTGACATTGACTGGCAATGGCATCATTGTGACCATCATCCGCCTTGATCGTCATCTCCACATACCCATGTATTTCTTCTTGAGTGCACTGTCTATCTCTGAGACATGCTATACATTGGCCATCATTCCTCGCATGCTGGCTGGCCTTCTAAGTCCGCACCAGCCCATTACCATCCCAGAATGTGCCACTCAGCTCTTCTTCTATCTTACCTTCGGCATCAATAATTGTTTCTTGCTTACAGCCATGGGCTACGATCGTTATGTGGCCATCTGCAATCCTTTACGGTATTCAGTCATCATGGGGAAGAGTGCTTGTATTCAACTGGTAGGTGGATCATGGGGGATTGGCCTTGGAATGGCCATAATTCAAGTGACATCTGTGTTTGGCCTCCCATTCTGTGGTGCGAGTGTCATCTCCCACTTTTTCTGTGATGTCCGGCCTCTCCTAAAACTCGCCTGTGTTGATACCGCTGTCAATGAGATCATTAATTTTATTGTCAGTGTGTGTGTCCTTGTATTGCCTATGGGATTAGTCTTCATTTCCTATGTCCTCATTATCTCCACTATTCTCAAGATTGCTTCAGCTGAAGGCAGGAAAAAGGCCTTTGCCACCTGTGCCTCTCACCTCACTGTAGTCATCATCCACTATGGCTGTGCTTCCATTATTTACCTCAAACCCAAATCCCACAGCTCTCTTGAGCAAGACAGACTTATTTCAGTGACCTATACTGTCATTACTCCCTTGCTGAACCCTGTTGTATACAGTCTGAGGAACAAAGAAGTCAAGGATGCTCTGCGCCGAGCTCTAGGCAAGAAATCCCTGTCCCCTTAAGCGACCTAAGCCATAAAAGGCCATTTACTCAGAGTCTCATCCTCCCAACATCCAACAAACAAGAATATTTCATTTTTCAAAATCTGTTTACAGGTTGCAAAGTAGATAGTCGTAACCATTTGAGGTGGGGATACCCAGTTAATGTTTTCTTCCTGGGCAGAATGTTATGTCTTTAGATGAGTGAGGAGTTGCTGGGTAGGTTTTCTTAAGACAGGAGGCAGTGATTTTTCCCCACAAACTCAAATATGGAGAAGATATGAAGGTGGTTGAAGAAACTGCTAGTGTTCCTGAAGACAGATTGCTTGGAGATATTTCAGTCCTGAAGTAAAAATCTGAAGATTAGAGAGAGAGGTTGATCAAATAAAAGTTCTAAAATTCAGTTACTATAAAGAAGGGAGCCGATGAGAAGTAAAGAGAAAAATTCCTATGGCAAAGCAAGACTGCAACAGTTCAGAAATAAATAAATTCCTCTGACACAACTCCTAAGCTACACAAAACTGTACTCTATAACCATATTAGCTGTTTGTAATTTGACAATTTGTATATGATTTGAAAATGAAGTTTCCTCAAATCATATTATATAAAATGTATATTTTTATATAGTCATATGCATACATATTCATTAGAACCTATTTATATGTATATATCTATATCTACAGATATCTATATCTGAATAAATGCAATTTTGTGAGCTGGGCTATGGTTCCAGTGTTTAAAAATTAAGTTCTCCCCAAGTCTCTTTAAATACATAAGTGGTGACAATAAAAGTGAGCATTAATAACTAAAGGGAGGCCCTCATTTAGGTTTCTCCATTGAGACATTCTTCATCAAACTGATTATATAAATTCTCATAATGTTAGCCATTCTCACTCCCACACTTTTTGGAAAGAACAAAATTGCAGGTCCTCCAAGAGTGGTTGAAGGGAAAAAAATCCATTATACTCTACAGACCCTTCTCTTTCTTTTTAAGTGATGCATCTCAGAAATGCTTTAGGGATGTATACAGGAGAGAAGGGAATTCAGATCAATCAGGGCATTATTTAGATTCCAGGATGTCAGTTAATAAGCATTTACTTAATAATGACTACATGTCAAACTCTGCGCTAAGAATTAGAAGTACAAAGAAAGGCAAATCCTTTTACATAAGGAGCTCACATTCTACTGTGGGAAGATAATGTGTCAATAACCAAGTATGTATAGGATTTATTTGGAGCAGAAGAAAGATAATATCAGAGGAGAAAGCAAATTAAATGGATAGGCAAGGGCCTTCTGTAAAAGGTGAAATTTTCCTCCTTATGTTATGCAGTTTTCAAAAATATTGGATAAGGCAACTGATATCATAGATACTGGGAAATCCATAGTTACTGAGAAGCCCCTGAAAATGGAATTTATGTCCTTCATTTAGTGCTCTCAATTGATGCATTTAGACATAGGCAATGGTCATTCAGTCAAAACTGACTAATGTCAACATGACTAGGCTAAGGCCATAGGGTTGCATTCCCTATGTTTACCAAGCCAATGAGGCTTACTTGGGTTTTGTTCTGGAGAAACCTAACTTCTTAGTAAGGAAAATAGGCCCCTCATTCTTCTGAAATGTTGGCTTATTAAAATTCTCTACCTAGGTTAGTCTAGGGACAGTCTCTCCAGCCTTAGCTATCCCACAAAGGGGCTAATAAAAGAGGTAGACAAGGGACAACATGGATTAAGTACTGAATAAGTTAATTATAGTGAGAATAAAAGAATTCCTGTGTACACACACAGAAAAAGTTAAACCTGTTTAAGTGTCTTAAGCTGTTAGTATACTTTACTATTAGTTTAGTTAATTACAAGGCTATTCAAGTCTAGTTGGGAGAAGAAATAATAATGAAAGACTGCTAATTATCCAGTTCACCTCCATTGGCACCATACAATCAACCAACAAAGCTTGATTTTTCCAAAGGTTTTTCTCGGATGCCAACTTTTCCCTTGGTGCTAGTTTGTTGCTGTTGCTGCTTAGGAAATCTCTCTATGCTAATGTTTAACTCCTGAGGAGAGAGAGATACCAAGATGCTCTTTGCAATCTCTCCATATTTTTTGATGCCCATAAAGTTAATTCTTCAAACAAGTAAAGAAACTAGTGAGACTAGAGGAATCATTTCAAGTTTGGCTACTTGAGTTCAATTTCTACTTGAGTAGTAGTCATGATACCATATTACTGGGGTAGAAAAATATTCCCTTCCTCTTTCTCTAGATTAAAGGATTCTGGTCACAAGGGAGACTACATTCAATTGGACAAGAAAGTGGAAATCACTACTTCTTTTACCAGGTACGGTTGCCTGTATTATTAGCACAGCAGCCAATTAGGGGACTTTCAGCAATGAGTTATGAACATGACTAGAAAGTGACCCTCTAGAGTTTTATCATCTTTATCATAGATGAATAATAACCTCTTATATTTTATAAGAATTTTAGAATTCTTTAAATCCTTGCATATACATGAACATATTTGGACCTAAAAATAACTATGTGATGAGTGTCATATCCATTTTAAAAATAAAATAATTAAAGTTCAGAGAGTAAAATGATTTGACTTGATAGTTACATGGAAATAAACCTTTCTTCTTCACATATTGTATGTTGGCTCCTTCCCAAGTGTTCTTAATTCTTGTGTAGAGAATAAGGAAGGATAAAGACTGTGTCAATTAGATACTACATCTGTCAGGACTATCTTACCATCGTTTTCCAAAAGTTGACATTATTTCATGAGAGAGCACCAGAACTGCTTAAAATTTCAGGGCTCATGGACCCCTGGAGTGTGCCAGACTCTAACAACCCTAATACTCATTCATTTCAAACTCCCAAAAGACATTGTAGAGGCCTCTTGTTTTAGATACTCCTCAAACCCTGGCTATATTCCATTATAGTTTCTTTAAACAAGAGAATTGTGTAAATGAAACTTATTCCATCTTATAAAACTGACTCCATTTTGACACTTAAGTCTCATTTTCTTGTAATTACACCTGCTTCTTAATCATAGGAACTAAATGACGTCCTATTTCATATCTGGAAAAGTCCTACTCACTCTACCCTTCCCTAACTCCTAAAACTGGTGCATCCCTCTCCCAACTCAAAAAGTCTCTAAGTCTTCTTCCAATTAGAAAGAAGATTAACTAATCTTAAATGCTGGTTTATATTCTATTAATTCTTTGTTTTTAATGTATAAAAATTTTTCTTCCCCTAAATTCAAGGTTCAGTGTCAAGCTAAGTGGGCTTCATCTTGGTTTGTTATAAAATTGCAATGGATTGCTTAGTAAATCAATATATTAGAAGCTCAAAATGTTGTTTCCTCAGTTATTTCAGATCACTTATATCTTTTTGCAAAGCCAGTCAGGTCAAGTCAAAACCCTGAGCCCTAGGATGACAGCCTTTTAGGAAAACACTCTTGCTCCATGGGACTTCTTCACTGAGGATTGCTCCTGGAGGTAGGACTTTCTTGTTGATTTCAATTCTTCCACACTAAGGTAAGTCCCCCCAACATCCTTGGGTCAAGTGTTTCTTGGAAACTTTCTTTCAGGGAATGGGTAAATTTTCAGTGAAGTTGGGGAAAAGTGCACTATGTGCTACAAACAACAATATTGATGATTGGCATGGTCAGTAGTCACAAATAACCATAGTTGGTGAATGACTGATAAACTGGTAATGGGAGCAATTTGAATTATGTGAAGTTTCATTTTAAACTGCAAAAGATTCAACTGACAATCTATTTTGACCTCAATCTGGCACTTTTGATTATTAATGAATTTAAAAAAATTTTTTATTATAGCTTTTTATTTACATGATATATACATGGGTAAATTTTCAGCATTGACAATTGCAACCTTTTCTTCCAATTTTCCCCCTCCTTCCTCCCACTCCCTCCCCCAGATGTCAGGTAGACCAATACATGTTAAATATGTTAAAATATATGTTAAATACAACATATGTATACATGTCCAAACAGTTATTTTGCTGCACAAGAAGAATTGGACTTTGATATAATATACAATTAACCTGTGAAGGAAATCAAAAATGTAGGTGGACAAAAATAGAGGGATTGAAAATTCTATGTAGTAGTTCACACTCATTTCCCAGAGTTCTTTCGCTGGGTGTAGCTAGTTCTATTCATTATTGAACAAATGGAACTGACTTGGTTTATCTCATTGTTGAAGAGAGCCACGTCCATCAGAATTGATCATCACATAGTATTGTTGTTGAAGTATATGATGATTTCCTGGTCCTGCTCATTTCATTAAGCATCAGTTCATCTAAGTCTCTTCAGGCCTTTCTGAAATCATCCTGCTGGTCATTTCTTACAGAACAATAATATTCCATAACATTCATATACCACAATTTATTCAGCCATTCTCCATGATGGGCACCCACTCAGTTTCCAGTTTCATCCACTACAAGAAGGACTTCCATAAACGTTCTTGCACATACAGATCCCTTTCCCTTCTTTAAGATCTCTTTGGGATATAAGCCCAGTAGTAACACTGCTGGATCAAAGGGTATGCATAGTTGATTATTAATGAAATTAAGATTGCTCTATAATATATAAAAATCCAAATGGGGTCCAAATTTAATCTGAAGAAGGGAATTTCAGTTACTGCAAGTTTTAGAAAACTGTGCACACTAAGCTCTTCTGTCTTATTGTATTGTCTGAATTTTTATGTCTTTATAAAATGTTCAGAAAAAGTCTTTATTTTGTATTATGTTAAATATTACTTGTTGATTCTGCTACCTTGAAAGATTACTAAGGGAAAAAAATGTAACCAATCCTAAAGCTTCCCCCACCTCCCTGAAAATAAACCTGTTATAAAAACTACAGTCAAAGATTTTGTGTGTTGAAAAAGATGAATGAAGTTGACGCAGTTCTATCAGTTTTCTGTAATCTGATGTTGAACTCTCTACCCTAGTAAGCAGGATTAATTTTCATTTTAGGTTTCCAATGGAAATTAGATTAAAAGAAAAAAAAACTGCAAAACATTTTTTCTCTGTCATTTCAGCCTTAAATACATTAGGGTTAGAGAGATAAAGTTAGATAATCAATGAAAGAAAACTTTTTTTTCCTGGTTTATAGAAACTTGTGGTATTATAAATAAATTAGAAATTGAATTTGTAACTGCTAAAAACATTGTAGTAGATTTTTAAGGTTTGAAAGTTAAAGAGATTGTAGATTATTCATTAAAGGGTTTGGAGATTGATACATTTTTAGGATTGTAGGGGGGGATCTGCTGGGATTTTGAGTAATTTCAGGAACCCACACTTTCTCTTTAGGAGGAGCTTAACAATTATGAAATACTTAGTGAGTTTGGGGGTATTCCTCTGTAGAATTTGTTAAGGATAAATTATAAGACTTTGAGACTAAAAGTTATAGAGACATCACTTTCTCTGGTGATCAATAGAGCTATTATTTTTGTGCAAGGAAGGAATGTAGTTTTCCTGATTAGGGAGAAAAAAAGTTTTTTTTTTTTTCCTAGTGTTAAGAACTGTCTCTTGTTAACCCTTTTTAGACAAAAAGAGGGAAAAAAAAGTTGTTTAAATCAGGGAGCTGCTTAAAATAAATAAAATTTAATTAAGGAAGGGAAAAGGTGATTTATGTCAATGATGGACCCATTAGGAGGGTCCACCTACCCCATCTTCACCATCACTCAGACCCAGATCCTGTTTTGGATAAGGGGGATAGATACTCATAATGACAGGAGGGGAAGAGGTGACCAGGAGGCAGGAATGTCTTTTGGAAAGGATTAAATAGAAATCTCAAAATCTTATATAATGGAATTAATTATTTAGGTAAATTAGAAACATAATCACCAAAGAATATTAGGGGAAAAAATCATGCATTTGTAAGCTCTTAGGAACTCCCCAAAGTAATAGTATTACAATTAAGCCCATGGTATAAAATTTTGTGCTAAATTGCAAAGGGAAAATTCCATAGGGAAAAAAGATTAGTTATTAGAATACATTGGCATATGATTAGCAAATATAATAGTCTGCCCCTTTCACATGATTGTAGGACCTTCCCCATCCTTTCCCCCCAATGTTTAGAATATCATGACATCCAAAGGAAAGAGATTGGAATTCAAGGCTGTCACTTGGATTCTCTCCCTATCTTTCATCCAGGGTTAAAATTGAAAAGTCTCAGGGAAAGAGAAAGTGAGGCTAAATTATGAATATGAAATGAATTTATTTGGTATTGGAAGGGGGAAGGAAAGGAAAAAATGCATTCTTTTCCTCATTAACTTTTTGTATTTCCTTTTGTATTATTCTCATTTCTCTTCCAAATTTTCCTCTATTTCTCTCATTTAATTCTCAAAATTCCTTTTGAGATCTTTCATGGCCTGAGACCAATTATTATATTTCTTAGAGACTTTAAATGTAGGAGTTTTGACTTATTTTCTGAATGTGTGTTTTGTTCTTCCTTGTCACCATTTCTATGGTCAAAATATTTTTCTGTTGTTCATTTCCCCAGAGTATTCTTTGGCTTTTAAATCTTTACTAAAGTAGGACTCTTATTTTTAGAGTTCAAAGTGCAATGTCCCAAACTTTAGGGGATTTTCGCACCTGTTTTCAGAGATCCTTCTAGATTCTTGTACTGTGAGCCAATACTGCAACCTGGATATGAGTATGGACAAAGCAACCGTGTCCTCCCTCAATGCTAGCTAAGAGATTCCTGTAGTCTCCTTCTGATTAATTCTTTGGTCCCCTTACTAGTGGGCTGAGATCTCTGGAAGCCACCTCTGCTGCTGTGGATTCAGTGACTACCAAAGCTCATTCCTGGTTTGCCAGGGCTCACCTCACCAAGTTGTCTTTGTCATCCAAGGATTGTTATGTTTGGAAATTGCAAGTATTGCCACTGATTCAGGTGCTCTAAGTATTATTCCTGGTTTGCTGGAACTCGGGATGTGCTAGCATGGCCTCTGCTATGACTGTGCTCCAGTTTCACCTTAGTGCAATAGACCTTTCCTGCTGACCTTCTAAATTGTTTTGGATTGGAAAATTGTTTTGCTTTGGGTTTTTTTTTTTTTGTGAGTCTCCAAATTGACACTCCAAAATTTGTTTAGAATCATTATTTGAGAGTATTCAGAGGGGTTCTGGGGAGAGCTCGGGTGAGTCTCAGCCATTTTGACTCTGCCTCTTGAATTCCAATCTGAAGTTTTTTGTGACTGGTATACAGAAATCACTTGATAACTAGTTGTTGACTGATTTATATTTGGACATTTCTTTGCAAGTAGGGGGGAAGTTATGTTTGACTCATTTATCAACAGATCATAACCTTTGGTTTTTCTAACCACCTCAGGGCTGTGACCATCAAATCTCTATACTTCCTGGATCTTATGTTCTTATCATAGGGTAATGCTGGAATGATCAGGTGCATCAACTGGCACAAAATGTTATTATCATTATCCTTTTAAATAAAAATTTCACCCAACTTCACTTTCTTTAACACATGATAAAATTGCACTGTCAATTGATGCAATTTAGTTCTCTAAGGGATTTTGCTCCTATTTAATAATATTTAATTGTCTTATAACACTATTACAAAGATTAAATAAAAAATGTGGGAAATGAAGTATATTTTAGTACTTATACATCTTCTATGTGCAAAACATTGGGAACACAAAGACAAAGAAGAAATATTCCCAGTTGTAAGAGTTCAGTTTGGGGAAGAGATGCATAGGGATATGACATGCATCCATACAAGCTAAAAGGAAGCTAAAGAAAGGGAGAATGAATTCTAATAAGTACAGTGGAAGTAAGAATTATGGGTCACAGAGGAGCTAGCACCTAAGCAGAGCCATGAGTGAAAAGGTAGAGATAAAGAGGAAGTCCAATATATACATCTTCTATGTGCAAAACATTGGGAACACAAAGACAAAGAAGAAATATTCCCAGTTGTAAGAGTTCAGTTTGGGGAAGAGATGCATAGGGATATGACATGCATCCATACAAGCTAAAAGGAAGCTAAAGAAAGGGAGAATGAATTCTAATAAGCACAGTGGAAGTAAGAATTATGGGTCACAGAGGAGCTAGCACCTAAGCAGAGCCATGAGTGAAAAGGTAGAGATAAAGAGGAAGTCCGATATATAACATATATAAATATAATACAAATATAAAACATTTTATTTGAATACATGGAGGTCTGGGTAGAGAATTAAGTTGAGTTTATCAATCTGGATGAAACAATGAATTTATGAAACAGAATAATATTGAGTAAGTTGGGAGCCAGATTGTAGAAGACATTCAATACTACTTCAAAGAGTTCATATATTTGTAACGTGGAGATATTGAAAACTTTAGAGCAAAAAAGTAACATTTTCAGACTGTTAAGCATTTATATAAATACCAGCAGTTATGATGATGATAACATCTTAAATTTAAAGGACAAATTAGTTACAAATAAATCACAAGGGCAAAGTCAGGTCCACTTAATTCAGAGAACATCTAGCATTCAAGAGTTTTAAAGAGACACAAGAGTAAAATTGTGAAAATAAAGACCATCATGTGTAATTTCTTATAATAAATAGTTCCAAAACAGACTGTAGGCAAATTTCCACTTGACACCTGTCTTTAAGGTGGAAAGCCTAAGAAAATACAGACAACTGGGAGAATTTCACTTTCATGTTTCGTAAAGCATAGAATTCATAAACTATACAATCACTGAATTAAAAGACACTAATTCAGTAGCAAAAAAGCAACATAACTAAGGAAGTCTTCATGGATGAGCTGACATATCAACAATAGTTAAGGCTTATATTATATATTTTAATACCTTGAGATATAGCATGACATTGGGAGTCAATCTCTGAGGTAGGAAGAGTTGGGTTGAAGACCTACCTCTGAGGCATACTAGTAGGGTGACCATGTTCAATAATGTCACCTCTCAGTGCTCTGGACAACTCCTTAAAACTATAGATTTTAGAACGGGTACTAACTTGAATTCATAGAGGGTATTTCCTCATCCTGAATTCCCCTATCCTAAATAAATCATAGATCCAGTCATATTTCTTATATTCATTTTACCTCATTTTATCCTCATGCTAGTTCTGTGAGGTGAGTAATAAGGTTATTGTTTTGCAAATGGGGAAACTGAGTCTGAAGGGTGAAAAAAAATCTGTAGTTTACACTGTTGATAAGTTTTGCAAGGAGGATTTCAAACTCAGCACTCTTCTCACTTTAAATTCATGACTTTTCCTAATGTCAAATTGTTTTTCACTATGATGGCACTGTCTTTAATTAGGAATTAAATGCAGGAACTGGTACCTCGAGGATTGGAATGGGAATAGTATTTTCTATAAGGAATCAGTTTCAATTTAAACATGAAGAAAGGAAGTCATGGAGAATTTTCAGGAAAAATTTCCTAGATATATGAATTGACCCAAAAGTAAATGCAGTAGTCAATGGAGAAGTAGAAAGGGAAATAATACAAACTTAAATTATAAGCTAATGAGCTCAAAAATTTCATTGATAGTTGAGAAAGAGGATCTAGGAGTGATTGGAAGCTATTTCCCAAAGATATAAGCCCTATATACTATAGTGACCAAGAATACTTGTGAAATGTTGAGTATCTTAAAGAAGCGCACTGGAAGGAAAAGTCAAAATACTATCTTTTCTTCTCTAGTAAATAACACCCAGCACCCTGGGTACAGTGTTAGTCACTGCCCTCCAGGAAAAAAATGGAATTGGAGTTGGCTAAGAGAAAGATATTTTGGTAATAGTTCAATTACATTAAGATCTATCAGAACTTTGGAAGTATAAGTGGGTGTTTCCTCTACTGTAATAGATTACAAGTCCTCCAACTCTTAATGAATAGTTTAATAAATTACTATAACTACATTTTTTGTGGAAGAATTGTCCCCCTTAGCACACTCTCTAATGCTGATCCTTTTAGATTTACACAAAATCATAGGTGCTACAATGCATTATTGAAGTCTTCCAGCTTTGTAGGAATTTTCAGAGGTGGTTCTTCTATGGGTCTCTGGGTCACTTCTACATGAAAAAGCATTAGATTAACACAGAAAATAAGAACAGAATGATAAAGTAGGACTCTTTTAATCTAGAAAGTCTAAGAATGAGATAAAATGGAATTCTTTTTTCATCCTCTCCTTTACCATCTACCTCTTTCTTTCCTTTGCTGTCTTCCCCCCTCCTTCACTCCCTCCCTCCCACCTCTACATACACATATATATGTATATATATATATATATATATATATATATATACACACACACATACATATACCCACATCCATACGTACACCCAAATACATATACATTGTATATATGTGTATATATATATACATATATATATATATACACACACAATTTATTCCTAATTATATGTTAAACAATTTTTAACATTTAGTTTTATTTAAAAAATGAGTTCCAAATTCTATCCTTTCCTCCCTCCCTCCCTTCCCCCTTTCCTAAGGCAGTGAACAATCAGATATAGGTTATACATGTAAAAACATGCAAAATATTTCCCATATGAGTCACTTTATACAAGAAAACTCAAATAAAAGAAATGAAAGAAAATGAAAAATAACATGCTTCAGGCTCTATTCAAACATTATCAGGTCTTTCTCTGGAGATGGATAATATGCTTCATCATTAGTCCTTAGGGATTGTCTTGGATCACTGTATTTTTTCTGTCTAGTAAGTTTATTTATTTTTAATACACACTGCTTTATGAATTATTTAGGAGAAAAAATATCAGAGCAAAAGGGAAAAAACATGAGAGAAAAAAACAGAAAAAAGAAGTGAACATAGCATAGATTGATTTATATTCAATCTCGTTAGGTCTTTTTCTGGATGCAGCTGACATTTTCTTTTCGTTTTCTTTCTTTCTTTTTTCTTTTTTCTTTTTTTTTTTTTTGCAGCTGACATTTTCTGTCCAAAGTCTATTGGGATTACCTTGCATCATTGAGCTACCGAGAAGAACCAAGTTTTTCATAGTTGATCATCGCACAATCTTGCTGTTACTGTGTACAATGTATTCCTGGTTCTGCTGGTTTCACTCAACATCAGTTCATGTAAATCTTTCCAGGCCTTTCTAAAATCAGCTTGTGAATCAATTTTAATAGAACAATAATGTTCTATCACCATCATATACCACAACTTGTTTGATCATTCCCTAACTGATGGGCATCAACTCATTTTCCAATTCTCTGCTACTACAAAAAGAGCTGTTACAAACATTTTTGCACATGAAGGTCCTTTTCCCTGCTTTATAATTCCCCCAGGATACAGACCCAGTAATAGTATTGCTGGGTTAAAGAGTATGCAAAGGTTGATAGCCCTTTGGACAGAGTTCCAAATTGCTCTCCGGAATGGTTGGATCATTTCACAACTCTATCAACAATGCATTAATGTCTCAGTTTTCCCACATCCCCTCCAACATGTATCATTACCTTTTTCTGTCATCTTGGCCAATCTAAATGGGATGAGGTGGTATCTCAGAGATATTTTAATTAACAGTTCTCTAATCAATAGGGATTTATAGAATTTTTCATATAACTATAGTAATCTGGAAATTGTTTATATCCTTTGGACATTTATTAATCGGGAAGTGACTTGTATTCTTATAAATTTGGTAAAATTCTTTATATATTTCAGAAATGAGACCTTTATCAGAAACATTGGTTGTAAAGATTTTTTCCCAGTTTGATTGGTATGGAACTAAATAAGTAGACCAATTTAGGCAGAATCGTCACTCATATTTTATTAGCTCAGCCTATTCATGAGCAATTGATATTTTTCCAATGTTTAGATCTGACATGACTTATGTAATTGGGTTCATATAGTTCTTGGGTTTGTCTTGGCAGAGAACCCCCCCCCCGAGTATTTTATTTTCTCTACAATAATTATAAATGGAATTTCCCTTTCTATCTTTTGCTGATGGGCTTTGTGAGTAATATCAAGAAATGCTGATGATTTGTTTAGGCTTATTTTGTATCCTGCAACTAAAGCTATTAATTGTTTCAAGATGGTTTTTGGATGATTCTCTAATCATGTCACCTGCAAAGAGTGATAGTTTTATTTCCTCTTTGTCTATTCTAATTCCTTTAATTTTTTTCTTTTCTTATTGACAAAGCCAACATTTCTAGTACAATGTTGAATAATAGTGGTGATAATGGGCCTCTTTGTGTCACCCCTGAACTTATTGAAAATGTGTCCAGCTTCTCTCCATTATAAGTAATAATTGGTCTTGATTTTAGATAGATACTGCTTGTTATTTTAAGGAAAGTTCCCTTTATCTATGAGGTCTTTAGTGTTTTTAATAAGAATGAGTGCTATGTTTTGTCAAAAGATTTTTCTGCATGTATTGCTTTCTATTGGTTTTATTATTGATGTGATTGATTATAGTAATAGTTTTCCTGATACTGAACTAGCCCTGACTTCCTATTATAAATCCCACTTGGTCATAGTGTATTATCCTGATGATAAGGGACTGGAATCTCTTTGCTAATATTTTATTTAAGATTTTTTGCACCAATATTCATTAGAGAGATTGGTGTGTAATTTTCTTTCTCTGTTTCGGCTCTTCCTGGTTCAGTTATCAAAGCCATATTTGTATCATAGAAAGAATTTGGCAGTATTCCTTCTTTCCCTATTTTTCCCAAATAGTTTACACATTATGAAATTAATTACTATTCTTTATATGTTTGGTAGTATTCGCTTGTGAATCCATCTGGTCCCTGGACATTTATTCTTAGGAAATTTATTAAATATTTGTTTGATTTCTTTTTCTAAAATGAGATTATTTAAATCATTTAATTAAGTAATTTAATCTGGACAATTTATACTTTTGTAAATATTGATCCATTATGATTAGATTATCAAACTTGCTGCCATACAAATGGGCAAAATAGCTCTTAATTATTGCTTTAATTTCTTTTTCGCTAGTGATAAGTTCACCCTTTTCATTTTTGATGCTGGTGATTTTTTTCTTTCCTTTTTCTAATCAAATTAACCAAAGGTTTATCTATTTTGTTGGTTTTTTCATAAGTTTTATTAATTAGTTCAATAGTTTTCTTAGTTTCAATTATATTCATCACTCCTTTGAGTTTCAAAATTTCTAATTTGGTATTTAATTGGGGATTTTTAATTTGTTATTTTTCTAGCTTTTTTAGTTGCATGCCCAATACCATTGATCTTCTCTTTCTCTATTTCATTCATGTAGCTATTTAGAGATATAAAATTTCCCCTAAGAACTGTTTTGGCTGCATCAATAGGTTCTGGTATCTTGTCTCATTATTGTCATTCTCTTAGATGAAATTAAGAATTGTTTCTATGATTTGTTGTTTGACCTACTCAGTTTTTAGAATTAAATTATTTAATTTCCAATTGGTTTTTAGACTCTTTCCCTGGTTCTTTATTCAATATAATTTTTATTGCATTGTGGTCTGAAAAGGAAACATTTATTTTTTCTACCTTTCTGCATTTGATTGTGATGTTTTTATGCCCTAATCCACAATCAATTTTTGTGTAGATAAATTACAGATATAGTTTTCTCATCTAGGGATGTAAACAGTTTACCCTTTGAATAATAGATTTCCCCCATGTTTACCTTTCTATTTTCTCTTGAGTCCTGTGTTTGTAGATTAAATTTTCTGCTTAGTTCTGATTTTTTGAAAGTCTCTTACTTCATTGAAGATCCATTGCATCCCCTGAAGGATGATGCTGAGTCTCACTGAGTAGTTAATTCTTTGTTGTAACTCTAGTTCCCTTGCCTTCCAGAATATGGTATTCCAGACTCTCTGGTCCTTTATTGTAGAAGCTGCCAGATCCTGGGTAATCCTGACTGTTGCTCCTTAATATTTGATTTGGTTTTGTCTGGCAGCTTGCTATATTTTTGATTTGAAATTGTAGTTCCAGTTTTGCAACATATGTTTCTTGGAGTTTTCCTTGTGTGATCTCTTTCAGAAGGTGATCTATGGGTTGTTTTAAAGATTATTTCTTCCTCTGTTTCTAAAACACCAGAGTAGGTTTCCTTAATGATCTCTTGCAGAATGATGTCCAGGTTCTTTTTTTTTTGTAATGGCCTTCAGGTAGGCCAATGATTTTAAAATTGTATCTTCTGGATTTATTTTCCGGGTAGATTATTTTCCCAATGAGGCATTTCACATTATCTTCCATTTTTCATTTCTTTTAGTTTGTCTGATTGATTCTTGCTGTCTCAGAGAGTCATTAACTTCCATTTGTCCTGTTCTAGTTTTTAATGTATGATTTTATTCAGTTAATTTTTGTTTCTCTTTTTTTTCCATTTGATTAATTCTAGTTTTTAAAAAGTTGTTTTCAGACAATTTTTTCCTTCCTTTTCCAAGCTGTTGACTCTCTCATACATATCTCTCATTTACTTTCTCATTTTTTCTTCTGCCTTTCTTATTTGCCTTTGAAAGTCCTTTGTGAACATTTCCAAGAAGCCTCTTTGGGCTTAAGACCAATTTACATCACTCTTTGAGATTTCTTCTGTGAACATTTTGTCCTTATCTGAGTTTGCATTTTGGTATTCCTCATCATTATAACAGCTTTCTGTAATCAAGATCAAGGTTCTTTTCTGTTTCTTGTTCATTTTCTTTTATTTTCTTTTAGTATTTCCTTTTTTTTTTTTTAACTTTTATGCTTGAGCTCTGCTCCTGGAGTAAAGGGGACACTGTCCCAAGCTTCCTGCACAGCTTTGAGCCTTGGCTTTGAGAACAGGGTTCCCTTATGTTTGTGGGGATAGCTTTGCTATTTGTTTCAGAAAACAGCCTGATTTCCCAGATTTTGCTTTCTTACCTGGAATTGGAAGCAGCCCCACTGATTTGCTCCTTTATTAACCAGGATTGAGGATCTTAGTTGCTGATTTGCTCTTATTTAGATCCTGTCACTGGCTTTCCTGGAGTCTAAGCTTACCTGAACATTCTTTTCACTTTAGTAACATTGACCTTTCTTGAAGTTTGTCCAGCATATTTTGAATTGGAGAGTGGTTTCATTCTGTCAGAGTCACTGTGTTGTTGAAAATAGCTAAGTCATTCATACTTTATTCTACAATTTTGCTGTTACTAAGTACAATGTTCTTTTGGTTCCATTCATTTCACTTTGCATCAGTTCCAGGTTTTTTTCCCTAAAATCTGCCTACTTGTCAGTTCTTATAACATAATATTTATTACAGCTTGTTTAGTCTTTCCCCAATTGAAGGACAGCCCTTTGGTTTCCAATCCTTAGCCACAATAAAAAGAGGTGCTAGAAATATTTTTGTACAAACAAGTCCTTTCCCTCTATTTTTTGATCTCTTTAAAATATACACAGCACTGGTATTACTAGATCAAAAGCTATAGTTTTATAATGCTTTCAGCATAGTTCAAAATTTTTTTCTGGAATGGTTGGATCAGTTCACAATAACACCAACAGTACATTAGTGTCTCAGTTTTCCCACATTTTCTCTAACATCCATCATTTTTTTCATTTTTTTTATATTAGCCAATCTAATAGGTTTGAGGTGATACTTCAGAGTTGTTTTAATTTGCATTTCTCTAATCAATAGTGATCTAAAGCATTTTCTATGCTATAGATATCTTTGTCTAAAAACTGTTTTTGATCATTAATTGTAGTGCTCTCATCTTTAAAATATAATGGTTCTCTGGGAGCAGGTTTCTTGAGGGGGCTTCTGGAGGCAGCTTTAGGTTCAGTTTAATGTAATAATCACCTCAAATGCAGCCAGCTGTTGAAAGTTCAATTCCTTTATTGTCTCTTCCAAAATAACCAGGTTAGCTTTCCTTGGTTCCGAGAGCTCTTGTTGCTTGTCCTTTGCTCTGCCAGCTTCAGCCTCCAGCTCTCTCTGAATCTCCAGTTCTGCCTGACTGCAGTCTCTGGCTTCTCAATCTCCTCAACTGACTCCTGGCTCTAAATCTCTTCAAATGACTCCTGGCTGAGGCTCCAAGAACTTGTTATATATGATCTCTTAAAGGTGTGAACTCAAAGGTTGACTCCTCCTCTGAGAGTGGGATTGTGGGAGCTCTGACTTGTGAATCTCCTCCATTGAACTTGTGAATCTCATACTGAATCCTGACTTGTGAATCTCGAATGCTAATGTGTGAACTCTTAAAGGTGTGAAAGGTGTGAACTCTAAACTAGAGAACTGCTAAACATGATGCTAAAATTAGACAACTGACTTATCACTTTGTAAGAATCCTAACAATTTATAAAGAGAAATTATCTGTATTTTTAGAAATTGACTCAGTTCTCTATATATTTCATAAATGAGTCCTTTATCAGAGGTACTTGTAATTTTTTCTTCAGTTTTCTGTTTTCCATGTAATTTTGGTTGCATTGGTTTTGTTTGTGTGAAAAGTTTTAAATTTTATATCATCGGAATTCTATTTTACATTTTGTAATGCTCTCTCTCAATATTTTTGGTTCTAAATTCTTTTCAGCAACATATAATTTTACCAAATTATGTTGGGAAGAGCGTGGTGAGGGTAAATAGAGCTTGATACTTAAATACTACAATAAAGACAGAATTCTTTCTGCATATGTAGGACAATATTTTATAAATAGAGAACCAGAACTCACTCCCTCCCTCTGTTCCTCTCTCTCCTTCTCTCTGTCCCTCCTTCCTCCTCCCTCTTCCTCTCCCTTTCTTCCTTCTCCCCTTCCTTCTCCCTTTTCCACTCCCGCTGTCTCTCTTGCCTCCTCCACCCTTTCCCTCCCACTCCCATCTCTCTGTCTCTCTCTGCTGTCTTATCTTTTTTATATACAGTATCTATCTTGAAATTTGAAAAGAGTGGTTTTAGCATTAATAAAGTTACTTCAGAAATATAAATCTTAACTTATAAGTAGGTAAAAGAGGAATTAATATAAAAATATCATTCACAAAATCACCATGGAGTTTAAAGGGAAATTAGATTACTTCAGATATATCCTAACTTCTAGTGATTGACATCCTTTAGAATTCCATATTCATCCATCACATTTCTTTGCACTTTATTATCAGTGACAGATTCTTGTGTTTTTGGTACAGACAATTATCTTTCTCATGTGGAATCAGGAAAGCCAAGAAGGTCCATTTATCCATTTACATTCTTTTATGAGGGAAATTCCATCATAACTTGTTCATTTCTTTAGTTGAAAGCTAACATATTTGTAGAACATGAATTATCAACAAGCCATCATTTTGTGATATTAGAGTTCCCTTTGTATGGTAATTCTCTTTACAAGACCAGTAATCCAACTATAAGTTCCTATGTTTTTAGGAATTGTCTATGGGACCTAAACATTGAGTGATTTCCCCAGAGTTTCATGACTATTTATTAACAGAGAAAAAAATGTGAACTAAGATCTTAATTTTAAGCTAGAAAGTTTATACATTGAATGAAGCTATCAATATTGATGTGAATATTACTAGGAGAAATAATCATGATTAAAAAAAAGATAACTCAAGAAATTATGAAAGAAAATTGTCCTGATATTCTAGAAACAGAGTATAAAATAGAAATTGAAAAATACATTATTTGTCTCCTGAAAGAAAAGATAAAATGAAAAAACACGGGAATATTATAGCCAAATATCAAAACTCCCGTGCCAAGAAGAAAATTTTGCAAGCATCCAGAAAGAAACAATTCAAGTAGAGTGGAGGCACAGTCAGGATAACACAAGATTTAATAACTTCTATATTAAAAGAACAGAGGACTTGCAATAGGATATTCCTGAGAGGAATGGAGCTAGGATTACAACCAAGAATCACCTATCCAGCAAAAACTGAGCATAATCCTCCAAAGGAAAAGATAGATATTCAATGAGATAGAGTATTTTCAAACATTCTTGTTGAAAAGAGTTGAATGGAAAATTCAAATTTCAAATACGGGACTCAGGAGAAGCATAAATTTGATTTTTCAAATACAGGACTCATTAGAAGCATAAAGAGGTAATCAGGAAAATGATACCAATGTGTTTACATTCCTATATGAGAAAATGATACTTATAACTTATTGGAACTTTCTCTTTATTAAGGAAGATAGAAGGAGTTTATATAGACAGAGGGTACAAGTGTGAGTTGGATATAAAGGGATAGCAACTAAAAATGATAAAAATTAATAGAGGAGAGAAAGGAAAAAGAGGAACGGCATAAATTATCTTCCATAAAAAAGAGGCAAGAAAAAGAAAAAAAAAAAGAGTGAAGCTTACTATCATCAGAATTGGCTCAAAGAGGAAATAGCATACACATTAAATATGGATATAGAAATATATCTTACTCTATAGGAAAATAGGAGGGTGATGGGATATGAGGAGAAAAGTTTATGATAAAAGACAGGACATATTGGAGGAGGGAGGGAGTGGCCAGTAGCAAAATGTTTTTGAGAATGGGCAAGATGAAAAGAGAGAGAGAATAGAATAAATGGGGGAAACTATAGCAATAATTATTGTAAAATAGTTAGCAATAGTAATTGTAAAATAATTTTGATGCAAGTTTCTCTAATACGGCCTTATTTCTCCAATACAAGAGAACTGAGTTAAATTTATTTTTAAAAAATAAGAACCATAGCCCAATTTATAAATAATTAAAAGGTATGTTCTATGCCCAAAGGGCTATAACTAATAATACGAGTATCAGGCATGAATAACAAAAAAAGTTTAAGCTAAAGGGAAAAAAGACCTATATAAAAATATTTGTAATAGCTCTTTTCTCAGGGCAAAAAAAAAAAAAATGAAAATTGAGGGAATGCCCATCAGTTTGGGAACAGCTGAATAACTTGTGGTATGTGATTGCTGTGGAATACTATTGTTCTATAGGAAATGATGAGCAGAATGTTCTCAAAACAGAAAAACACCACCCTGAAAAGTCCTCCATGAACTCAAGCAAAATGAAATGTACTATATACAAAGTAATAACAATATTCTGGGATGACCACTTGTAAATGACTTTACTATTCTCAGGAGTACAGTGATCAACTACTAAGAAAGATTGTTGATTAAAAAATCCTATCCATACCCAAAGAAACTTATTGTGCCTGAATACAGGTTGAATCATATCCTCTCTCTCTCTCTCTCTCTCTCTGTCTCTCTCTCTCTCTCTCTCTCTCTCTCTCTCTCTCTTCTCTCTCTCTGTCTGTCTCTCAATTTATTTTTGTTTAAGGTTTTTATATTAGGGTGGGAAATCTATGTTTTCTTCAACATTATGACTTCTATGAAAATGTGTTGTCTAATTTCACATATGGTTTCTTAATGGGGGCTATGAGTGGGATAAGGGAAAGAATCTGGAACTCAAAAATTTTTAAATATGTAAAAAAATTGATTTAAATGTAACTGGGGAAACATTAAATAAATGAATAAGGGAAAAACACAATTCTTTTTTGCTTATTGCAATGGACTGTGGTCTCTATGTGGCTATCTGTGATCCTTCATAATATTTAGTCATCATGGAGAAGAGAGGCTATATTCAAATGATATGTGTATTATTGATAATTGACCTTAGCACTTCCACTCTTTTGGTAACATGTATGTTTAACCTCCCTTTCTGTGAGTACAGCATTATCTTCCACTTTTTTGTGATGTCTGGCCCCTCCAGAACCTTGTCTGTGTTGAAAGCAGTATGTATGAATATTTTTGTGTCCTCTCTTTGTGTGTGTCTATGTCATTTTGCTGTCCATGGGCTTGATATTCATCTTTTATGTCCTCATTATCTCTAGTATCCTAAATATAGCCTCTTTTGTAGGCAGGAAAAAGGCCTTTGCTGCATATTACATGTCTAATTCATTACTATCTCTTCAAACATTTCAAATCTTTTCTTATGTTCCCACCCCAACCCTGAGTTTTCTTTTCTTGCAAAATTTTCCCATTCATTGACCTATCCTTATGTCATTAGCTCAAGATCCTTTACCATCTTTATTACCTGCCATTCAATAACTGTACTTAATCAATTTCCTTCATAAACTTGGATGCTGAGATCTGACAAAATAGCCTAGATGATGTCTGATGGATGCAAAGCACAATGAACTTTCACAAAAGTAAGCTAAAGTCTGTTTTAACTGGTTCTCAAGAGCTAAATTTTTACTGAAAGCATTTATACCTCAGAATATGGCAATTGTTACAAATCAGGACTTAATTTATTGTTTTATTGATTTCTAGACTTTAAAAATGATGGAAAAAATAAATGTTAATGCTGAAGATTAAACTTAAAATTATGTCATGTGTACATTTTTTGAGAATTATGGCTATATATATTTGAATTCTAAACTCCCTATTTCTGAAAGCTTATGTTGATTTTTTGGGGATACCATACTATATCTCTAACACATATTGATCTTGGAGTTTTCTAAAACTTCCTGGTCTTTTCTCAGAACAATCACTTTTTATCCATATCTCCATGTTATTTTACTTGTGAAATTGACATTTTTATACCTAACTTCAAGACTTTGGATTTATCCCAAAGAAATTTAAGCTTATAGGACTCATCTCAATACTCCAGCCTATTATGATGCTTTTGGTTCCTAATTCTGATATCTACTGTTTTAGTTATGTTTTCAAGGTAAGTGCCATTTGCAGATCTCATGCCTCTTCCCAAGTCATTAATAAAAATGTTAACAAGGAACCTAGGGCCAAGCACAAATCCTTGGTATACTCCATCCATTAAAGGAACCTGCCATCTCAATATTTCATCGTTAAAATTTATTCTTTAATTCCAGTTCCCAGACAATTTGTAATCCTTCTGATTATATTATTGTCTATTACATATCTCTTCATCTTCTCCACAAAAATAATATGAAATTCTTTATCACAAGCTTAGCAAGAGTCTAGGTAAACTGTGTCCACAATACACACAAAATCTACTAGTTTAATAATCTTATCAAAACAAGCTATGAGCTGCTATGGTCATTTTGATTATATCTGACTTTTTGTGACCCCATTTTGGGTTTTCTTGGCAAAGATACTGAAAATCATTTGTCATTTTCTTCTTTAACTTATTTTACTGATAAGGAAACTGAACCAAATATGGTTAAGTAACTTGTCCATAGTCGTATTGGTAGTAAATGACTAGATTTGAACTCAGGTCTTTCTTGTTCCAGGCCTGGAATTACCTGGCTGCCCCCAAGCTACCTCTACTTATTTGAGAAGAATCCACGCTAATTTCTTGTAATCACCTCTTTGCTTTCCAGATGTTCATATCTTTAATTACTTGTTCTAGAATTTCTACAGGTATCAACATCAAGCTTATTGATCCTATCACTTATAGACTTTGTTCTTTTCCTTTTTCTGAAAATTGGGACATTTATCCTTTTCCAATCTTGTGGTTATCTCCCATATTTTCCACAAACTTTTGAATATTACAATTACATACATCAGTTCCTCCAGGGCCTAAATATGTACTTCATCCAATTTCATCCAGTTCCTATCACATTAGTAGATACTTAATAAATGTTTATTGACTGACTGACTTATCTATAACAGATGACTTGAATTCATCAAGGATATGTAGGTATCCTTTCCCTGTTTCCTTAAGCTGTTTATCAACTCTTTCCTGCTTATTTTAGTTACAGTGCAAAAATTTAAGTAAATATAAATAAATCAAACCCTCCAGTCTATATCTCAAAATTGAGACTACTCCCCCCACTTTAAACACTTTTTTTTGGTGTTAACAGCAGAAGTTACATCAGCAACTGCAGGGAGCCTTTGTTTTGGGGTTCTGCTGAATTGCATAATAGATCTTTCATCAAGGAGGCCTAAAATATTCCCATTATGTCAGACATCTGACTATTTCCATTTTATAAAAATTCAAAAATTAAACTGACTTCCTCAGGAAACTCCCTTTGCCTTCTGGGGGACTCTTTTCTTTCATTTTGAATGACCCCATTTACTAAGAACTTAGTGTTCTTATAATGTGGATAGGAGAGAGGAGCATTCCTCAGATCAAGCAGATCTTTCTACATTTTATACATATATTTCTTTCCTTCTCATACTATATGTTGTTGTTGAGTTGTGTACAACTCTTTATGACTTTGCCTAGGGTTTTCTTGGCAAAGTTACTCGAGTGGTTTGCCATTTTCTTCTCCAGCTCATTTTACAGATGGAGAACTTAAACAGGCTTAAGTAACTTATCCAGGGTTACACAACTAGTAAATATCTGGGTCAGATTTGAACTCACAAGGATGATTCTTCCTAACTCCAGGCCTAATGTTCTATCCATTGTGCCAACTAGCTGTCCTCTCATGTTATATAGTTTTCAGTTTATTTCATATGCCAATTGATGTCATTGTCAATTAGAAAGTCTATTAATTATTCTTGGAATTGGGATTTTGGGCACTTAATGATTTCAGTGTATAAAGTTATGATCTTTTCATATTGAGTCAAAAATGACTAAGCACTCTCTGTTTGTAGAGAACTGGATTAATACTAATCCTGTAAATTTTATAAGATTTGAAGAGTTTATTTAGTTAGGGCATATATTATTATCTCCATATTTTTCCTCACTCTGTTCCTGATTTTCCAGACTTTGTTCTTTCTACCCCAACATCCTTCTCACCTTGTAGATGCCTCTGCCCTTGTGACCTCTTCCTCTGACTGATGAATTCCTGTTCAGGACTAATATACATATTTCTATCTGGTCCTGCTCTTGGCTTTATATACTTTTCCCTCTGCAGTCAATCAGTCAATATTAATTAAGCTCCCACTATGTGCTAGCCATTCTACTAAGTGCTCAAGATACAAAAGAAACAAAAGATAGTCCCTGCCCTCAAGAAGCTTACAACCTAATGGAGAAGTCAAAATGCAATTACATACATATAAACACACAACACGAATTATGGTCAGGACAAATAAAAACATAATGAATAGAAGAGGAAAAGCACTTGAATTAAGAAAGGTTGAGAAAGGTTTTCTGAGTTGGGACTTAAAATAAGTTACAGAAGTCAGAAGGTAGTGTTAAGGAGGGAGACCATTCCAAGAATGGGAGACAGAGAAAATGCCCAGAGTCAAGAGATGAATTATTTCATTCATGGATAACTGAGGTCAGTGTCACTGGATCAAAGTATGTGCTATGTGCAAAAATGTTTGTGGCAGCCATTTTTGTAGTGGCAAGAAACTGGAAAGTGAATGGATATCCATCAACTGGAAAATTGTGGAATAAGTTATGATATATGAATGTTATGGAATATTATTGTTCTATAAGAAATGACCAGCAGGATGATTTCTGAAGGGCCTGGAGAGACTTAGACAAGAATTGATGCTGAGTGAAATGAGCAGAACCTGGAGATCATGATACATGGCAACAAGAAGACTATACAATGATTAATTTTGATGGACATGGCTCTTTTCAATAATGAAATGATTCAAACCAGTTCCACTTGTTAAGTGAGGAAGAGAGCCATCTATACCCAGAGAGAGATGTAGGAACTGAGTGTGGACATAACATAGCATTCCCACTTTTTCTGTTGTTTCCTTGCATTTTGTTTTCTTTTTCCTTCTTAGATCTGATTTTTCTTGTGCAGCAAGATAACTATATAAATATGTATACATATATTAGATTTAACATATATTTTAACATATTTAACATGTACTGGACTAGCTGCTTGCTAGGGGAGGAAGTAGGGGGAAGGAGGAGATAATTTGGAACAGAAGGCTTTGCAAGGGTCACTGTTAAAAAATTACCTATGTGTATGTTTTGTAAATAAAACACTAATTAAAAAATAAACAAACAAAAACAACCAAAAAGCAAACAAACAAAGAGTATGTTTTAGGAAGAAAGGTATAAGAAACCTGGAAAGATAGAAGGGGACCAATATATGAAGAACTTTTATATTTGGAAGCAATAAATAAACTGAAGTTTACTGAGTAGGAGAGTAACATGTTTAAACTTGCACTTTGGTGGCTGAATAAAGGAAAGATTGGTTTTGGGAAAGACTAGTGGGAGACAGACTTATCTACAAATTATTGCAATAGCTCAAGGAGTCAGGTGATGAGACCCTGCACCAAAAGGAGGCAGTGTCAGAGAGGGCTTATCTGTGAGTAGTTAGTTGTAAAGGCAAAATGGACATCTTGACAATGGATTAGGAATAGGAGATGAGAGATTGTGGAGAGCTGAGAACAACTTTTGCTGATTGAAATGTGCTTTTGCTTTTTACAATAGTAAGGAATAGTAAGGGAGAGGGTTTAGGGAGAAAGATAATGAGTTTTGTCTTGGACATATTTTATTTAAGATGAATACTGGGCATTAGGTCTGAAATATATGAAAGGCAGTTGGAGAGATGAGATTGAAATATGAGATGAGGTCAGGGCAGGATAGATTTAAGAATCATCAAAATAAGGCATGATAATTATATCTATGGGAGCTGATTAGACTACTAAATGTAGTATAGAGGTAAAAAAAGAAGAGGACCTAGTACAGAATCTTGAGGGCATCTATAGGATAGAGAGCATGATCTGGAAGAAGATCCACCAAAGACAGAGAAGGAGCAGTCAAATAAGTAGGAAGAACACCAGGAGCAAGTGATATCCAGAAAACATAGAAAGAGATATTAAGGAAGAGGTTATCAGCAATGTCAAAAGCTAAAGAGAAGTCCAGGATAATGAGGATTGCAAAAATGTCAATAGTTTTGGCAATTAAGAGGTCACTTGTAACTTTGGAGATAGCATTTTTAGGTTGAAAGCCAAACTGTAAGAGGTAGAAAAAAGAATGAGCAGAGAGAATGTGGAAGCACCTATCTCAGATAGCCTATTCAAAGAATTTAGCTACAAAGGATATGAGATAAAAGATGATAGGAGAGGTAGAAAGACCAAATAAAGTTTTTTTTTTTTTTTTCATGATAGAAGAAACACAAACCTTTTGCAGGCAATAGAAAATAAGCCAGTAGACAGGGATATATTAAAAATAAAAGATAGAGTGAAGATGATAAAGAGGAGAATGTGTTGGATGGAATGGAATGGAAGCCCTTGAACAGATACAGCAGTTAGCCTATGTGAGGAGTAAGGACATTTGATCCTATAAGATGGGAATGAAGGAGGAGATGGAGGCAGAAGACAGAAATTATAGATAGAAGTTTAAATAAGAGCAGTAAAGCAATGCTTTAGTTATCTCAATCCACTGCATCTTACCCTTTTGAATTTCAAAAGTTGCTAGTTCAATCTAGCTTTCATTTGGTCCTTTCTACAAAGCTGGTTTTGCACTTTTCCAATTACTGGTGGAATAATTGGTGGTGGCGGAGGCTTAGGCAACTGCTTAGGCAACCCTCTAGCCACAATGGGTAGTAGGGTGCTTGGCTACCATATCTCTTTCTTTCTTATTTGTTCCACTTTCTTTTCTGCATTCAAACCAAATATATTTCTGACTAAACATTTCTTTTTTTAAAAATAGTATCTTATTTTCCCAAATACATACAAAAATAGTATTTAACATTCACCTTTGCAAAACCTTGTACTCTGAATTTTTCCCCTCTCCATCCCTCTCTTTCCCTAAGAAAGCAAGTAATCTTATATAGGTTAAATATGAACAATTCTTCCAATGTGTTTCTATATTAGTCATGCTGCACAAGAATCAGATCAAAAAGGAAAAAAAACACATGAAAGAAAAAAAAGCAAATTTACAAAGAAACAACATCATCAAAAGTGAAAATATTATACTATGATCTACATTCAGTTTCCACAGTCTCTCTGGATGCAAATGGCACTTTCCATCTCAAGTCTATTGGAATTGTCTTGAATCACCTCATTGTTGAAAAGTGCCAAGTCTGTCATAGCTCATCATCACATAATCTTGTTAGTACTGTGTGCAATGTTCTCTTGGTTCTGCTCACTTCACTTAACATCAGTTCATTAGACATTTCTTCAAAGACAAAAGAAAAAGAAACCAGGGGACCTGAGATCTGTATGACCATGTGCATTTTTCTGGCTTCCTCGATGTTTCATGATATCTTCTTTCAAATTTCTGAGTTTAGGGATAAGAGTGGATAAGAGAAGAGATGTATATACCTGGTACATTCAATAATGAGTCTAAAACTTCATCTGCAATTTTCTACTCTGTTCCTCATGCTACCTTCCAAAGACAAACAAAACAAACTTAATTTCATTTCCCCAAAGACAACATTCAAATGTTTGAAAGCAATAATGATACCTCTCTTAAAGCTTCTTTTCTCTAAACTAAATCTCCCAGTTCCTTCACCCATTTTTCCTCTCAAAAGCCTAATCTACAGAAATGCACTTCTAGAAATGTTGTAGTTTGTCAATATCCTTCCCAAATTATGCTGTGCAAAATGAAAAACACCACTAGGAGTGGTTTGATTCTGGCACAATGAGATCACCTCCCTATTTGTGGAATAGATGCCTTCTTAATCATGATGATCTCATTTGCCTTTCTACTGTAATTGACTCACTCTGAACTTTCTTTTTTCTTTCCTTTTTTTTAAATTTTCTTTTTTTATTAAAGCTTTTTATTTTCAAAACATATTCATAGATAATTTTTAACATTCACCCTTGCAAAACCTTCTGTTCCAAATTTTTCCTTCCCTTTCCCCACTCCCTCTCCTAGATTGCAAGTAATCAAATATGTTAAACATGTACAATTCTTCCATATAATTTTCTACAATTATCATGCTGCACAATAAAAATCCGATCAAAAAGGAAAAAAGAAAGAAAGAAAACAGAATGAAAGCAAATAACATTAAAAAAGTGAAAATACTGTGTGGTGATCTTCACTCAGCCCTCACAGTCCTCTCTCTGGGTGCAGATGGCTTTCTTTATTACAAGACCATAGGATCTGGCCTGAATCATCTCATTAATACTAAACTTTCACTTCATTAAAATTTCCAGAACTTTCTCACAAAAAACTTTCCCAGTGAAATCTCCCCATACTATTTAGAGTGAATTTTTTTTTTTAAACTTAAGGAGTCTCCATTTATTCTTAGTAAAACTCATCTTGTATTTGCCTCACCATTCTAACCTTTAAGAACTTTTTATATCCCTACTTTGTCATCCAATGTGTTAGCTATTCATCTCAAGGTCATGACATCTACATACATAAAATGTTCCTTTTTAGGAGTACAGATGTTTGCTCTGCAGAGAGTTTATCATGGCATATGTATGAGAGATGGATCTAATTCCATTTTTTCACTATGCTGATAGCCAATTTTCCTATAGTTTTCAATTACTAAATAATCATTCTCCCTGACTATTTTTTATGATCTTGGAGTTATCAAATATCAGACATTAGTTTTAACTATAAAATCCATTATTATATAAGCTTTCATAAATGATTTTCATCACATAATTTGAAATCTGTCAATTCAGTTCCTCCTTTCTTTGTTTCATTCTTCTTGACAATATTGTCTATCTATTGCTCCATTTAAATTCCATTTGCACTTTATCAAATTCAAATTCCATGAACTCTTTATTCGTATTTTGAATTTGGTCTGCCAAGTTTATTGACTCACTTTAGTCATGATCACTGCATAGCTCTCAAATTATTTAATATTTCTTTTATTTCTGTTTAAATGTTAATGATTATCTTTTCATAGGACTTTTAAAGTCAATAACAAAATATTTTATACTTTTATTGTTATCATGTTTCTTCAGAATTTTAAAAAATAATACATGAAATGTTAATTATTTTTGTGGGCTTAACTTATGGCCTGTCATTTTGCTAAAGGTATTTATCATTTTTATTGTCATTGGTTAAGTCCCTTGGGTTTTTTAAGTAAGGCAACATAAAATCATAAAATTAATATGTTAAATTCTACTTTGCTTTTGCTTATTCCTTGAATTTATTTTTCTTGTTATTTTCCTAGATAGTATTTTCAAAATCAAAATGTCAGATAATAATGGTGATAATGGCCAACAGTACTTTTTCATTCTTCTTAATGGTAAGGGCCTCTAATACTTTTCCATTATATATAAACTGGCACTTCATTTTAAACATATGCTATATTCATATGAAATAAACCATTCTCCCGTTTTCATGCTTTTTGTGTTTTTTAAAAATAAAAATGAGCTTTAAATTTTTTTTAAAGTTTTTTATGTGTAAATTAATATCATCATGATTTTATCTTTGCTCTCATTGTTAATGTTTATTCTATCATTCCTTCTAATAACTAATCACCCCCACTGGTATCAATCTTACTTGAAATTTGCTATTAGTCATTTAACATTTTAAATTAATAATCAATTGTGATATTAGCTATTCTTGCCAAATTTGGGATACCATATGTACCCCAGAAACAATTAGAGAAAATAGTGCATTTCAAAAAAAAATTAAGCAATTTTTATTATGTAGAAATTACTTATTATTTGAATATTTGATGGTTTACCCTTCTGCTCCTAGTAATTTTTTATATATCATTTTTAAATGACTTATTTAAGATGTGCTTCTGAAACTGATGCACAACTTAAAGCTGGCTTGGTATTTAATTTTTTATAGATAATCTTTAATACATGTAATGTTTGAAAGTCTTGCCCCTCTGTCTTTATTATCCTACTTTTTCTATTAAGTTTTTTTCCACAAAGCCATCAAATCTAGTTTTTTCAGCACCATTTTCAATTCTATAATTTTTAATTTATATTTTTATTTGCCCCATTTTATTAGAGAAGTATTTATGTTAACTAATCCCTAATCATTTTAAAAATAATTTTAATTGATATTTCTTATTTTATTGATTTCATTTCATTTACCAATGTATTATTTTCCTTCTTTTCTCAGAGTATCATCCCCATTAATTAATAATAAAACAATAATAAAATAATAAAACAATAATAAATAAAATCTCAACAAAACCAACCAACATATTGAAAATTTACATAAAAGCATGTCAGAATGTGCAGTTTTCTATACCTATGTTCTTTTACCTTTGCAAAGAAATGAGATTATTCTTTCTCATACAGCTTTTTTTGAGTTATTAACTTGTGATAATTTCTTTTATGTGATGACTGCGTTAGCACCCTGGATACTTTGGAATCAGCCACAGTGAGGATCAGTAAAAGTCCTTGATTTTTATTCTTTGTTTGCAAAAGTGGAATGGCAACAGGAATCTGGCCAGGAATCACTCTGGCTTTCTTATTCCACCCTTTTTTCCCTCTTCCTCATCCCTTTATACACCAACAGATCAAGAGAGTACAGAAGAGTGGGGCAGGCCATTTTCCAAGCAAATGCTAATAGAGTATTGTCCAATTGGTAATTAGCCTTAAGTGCTTGCTTGTCTGAATCTCAGTGCATGAACTCGAGAGTTTCAGCCCTTTACACTTTTATATCATTTTAAACAATATTTATTGACAGCTTTCACCTACATATTTAAAAAATATCCATTGCTTCACAAAGTCATCTTATAACAAAGAATAAAAAAAAAAAAAGGTATAACCAAGAGAGACAGAATAATGGTTTAGAAAAATTAATCAAAATATCAAAAATGTGTATCATATGAAGTTTACCATGCCCTTTTTAGTGTGTTTAATAAGAATGAGTGTTATATTTTATCAAAGAATTTTTCTGTATCTATAGAAGTAGAAATATTCATGTGTTTTTTTGTTGTTTTTATTATTGATGTAAATAATTATGCTGTTTTCCTAATGTTGAGCCATTTCTGCATTCCTGGAATAAATCCTACCTGGGCATAATATATAATCAATGTAAGTTATTCCTTCCTATTATTTTATTTAAAATTTTCACAATATTTATTTTAAAATGTAATTAAAAAAATAGTCATTATTCTTTCTCTGGCTTTGCCCTCCCAGGTTTAGTTTTCAAAACCATAAAAGGAATTTGGTAAGACTCTTTTACATATGTTTTCCAAATAATTTAGATATATAGGGATTACTTGCTCCTTTAATATTTGGTAGAGTTCAATGGTAAATCCATCTGGTTCTGAGGATTTGTTATAATTGTTATGGAGTTCATTGATGGCTTGTTCAATTTCTTTTTTTTTTTAAAGAAGGTTATTTAAACATTCTATTTCCTCTTCTGCTAGTTAGGATAGTTTACATTTTTGTAGTATTCATACATTTCACTTAGATTGTTAGTTTTACTAATATATAACTGGACAAGTAATATATAACTGGACAAGGTAATTCCTAATAATGTTTTAATTTCATGTTCATTGGTGGTGTATGTACCCTTTTCATTTTTGATAATTCTAATTTTACTTTCTTCTTTAAACTTATAAATTAATGTATGATTTTCTTTCATTTATTAGTTCAATTTTTAGACATTTTTCTGTTTTATGTATGTATTCATTTTTTGCTAAGGCAATTAGGTCTAAGTGACTTGCCCAGCATCACACAATCAGTAAGTGTTAAGTGTCTGAAGTCATATTTGAACTCAGGTCTTCCTGACTTCACAATTTTTTATTTTCAATTTTATTAATTTCTCCTTGACTTTTCAGAATTTTCATTTGGGTGTTTAATTGGAAATTTTTTCATTTTTTATTTTTCTTATTTGTTTTAGTTGCATGTCCACTTTATTGATCTATTCTTCTTTCCTTTATTGATATATTAATTTGAGATTCTCCATTTTCTCTTAAGAATTGCTTTTGCTGCATCTCACAAATTTTGGAATGTTGTTTTATTGTTATCATTGCCTTTAATAAATTATTAGTTGTCTCTATGATTTGTTCTTTGAACCACTCCTTCTTTAAGAATATTTAGTTGTTAATTAACTTTAATCTATAATTCCATGGACTTAAAATGCTATTTTCAATTTCATTATGGTCTGAAAGGAGCTTGTGGGGTCAATAGGCCCTAAAACATGTTAAATTTATAAAGCTTTTATGTACAGCTGAGAAAAAGATATACTGCTTTCAGTTCCCAGTAAGTTTTCTCTAGAGGTCCAGTATACTTAGCTTTTGGAAAATTCTATTCTTTCTTTCTTATTTTTTAATGGTTAGATTTATCTAGTTCTGAAATGGGAAATATGAGGTATCTTACTAGTAAAGTTTTACTGTCTATTTCCTCCTGTGATTCATTTATCTTTTCCTTTAAGAATTTGGATACTATGCTATTTGGTCTATATTAATTTAGTGTTGATATTATTTCATTGTCTAAGGTCCTTTTTATAGCAAGATATTTCTCTGCCTATCCCTTTTAATTAATTCTATTTTTACTTTTGCTTTGTCTGAGATCACGATACTATCCGCCTCCCCTTTTATATCAGTTGAAGCATAATAGACTCTGTTCCAGCTCCTTATTTTATTTTTAGTGTGTCTCTCTGTTTCAAGTGTGTTTCTTGTAAACAACATATTTTTGGATTCTGTTTTTTAATCTAATCTGTTACATACTTCTGATTTGTTTTCTTTTGGGAGGGGGTGTAAATTCATTCCATTTACATTCACAGTTATGAGTGATAACTGCACATTCCCCCCTCCCTTTTCTTCCTCCTTCCTTCCCTTCCTCTATCTATCTGTCTGTCTCTTTCTCTTTCTCTCTGTCTGTCTCTGTCTACTTGTCTCTATCTCTTTCTCTCTTTCTTTTTTGAAACTATCTATTCTTAAAAATATTGGATAACCACTGCTTTCTTTTATCCATCCTCCCTTCTATCATCACCCCATACCATATTTCTCTTATACCCTTTTCCTCCTACTTTCTTGTTGGGTTGTTGTTCTTCCTCTATTTTCAAAGAAGACCAGTGATATCATGGGTAATGTCTTGACTTGTGCATGAACTGTATTAAGTGAGAAAGAATTGCACAAAGTCATCAATCTCATTCTCTCTTCCAGAATCATCAAAGAACAGTGGCAACACAAAAGTTAAAATGATCAGTTATGGCTTGGGATATAATAAATGCTGTTGGTATATTTGATGTCTGACCAAGGTGTAAGTATTTCATAGTGCCTGCTTCAGTAGCCTTCATGGCTATTGAAACAAATTGCTCTGGTTCACTCATTTCTGTAAGGAGAACTCTTCACATAGTAGCAATAGATATCTCTCTAACTTACTGATGGGTTTGAAGTCTGTCAGTTATCCTCAACCTAGTTTAGTCCATCTACCGAGATGGTTTTAGAGGGTATGGTCACTGTATATGTTACAACTTTTTGGACCTACAGGTGAGAATATGGAAGTGTTGCATGGTAGGTGAATACCACAGGTATGGAAGTAGCCCTGAAAAGGACTTAGTAAGCTCTTACCCCAGAAGTGCTAGTTTTCCTTGAATACCTATTATTGATTGATATACATACACACACACACACACACACACACACACACACACACACACAGTATATATACCTATATATGTGTATATATGTATACATGTGTGTATATGTAATATATATAAATATGCAAAATAATATATAATATACAAATACATGATATATAAATATATAATACAATAAAAATATAAATATACAATATATAAATATGCCTACTGTATATACACAAATATATATATGGATATGCATATACATATATATATGTTCCTCTTTGAATTAATATAGATATGAATGAGCCTAAAATGTTTCCTTGCCCACTATAGTCCCCTTTATTGTAAAAGCTCTTTCTTTTGAATCTTTTTTATGTGAGGTAATTACCCCTATTCTACTTCCCCCTTCCTCTTCTCTCAGATTTCTTTCTCTTTTACCTGTTCATTTTTTCACATTATCCCAACATGAATCATTTACTCCCACAACTTCTTTTTATATAGAATTCTTCTAACTTCTCTAATAATGATAAAATTTTTAGAAGTCAAATCTATCATTTTCTTATATGCTAAACAGTTTAACCTAACTGAATCCCTTATGTGTACTCTTTCATTTTTGTCTTTTTGTGTTTCTCTTATGCCTTATATTTAAAAGTAAACTTTTCTATCCAGGTATTTTTTTCAGGAATGCTTGAAAAATGCCGCCCCCCCTTTTTTTTTCTGGAAGGAGAATACTCAGTTTTGTTGGATAGGTTATTCTTGGTCATAAATTCCAGGTTTTTTGCCATCTGTAATACTGTATTTTAAGCCCCCTGTTCCTTAAATATGATAACTGGTAAATTGTATGTGATCTTGACTATAGTTTGTTTGAATGATTTCTTTCTGACTGTTTGAAGTATTTTCTATTTGGGTTCAGAGCTCTGGAACTTGGCTATAATATTCCTGAAAATTTTTTACAATTTTGTATTTATAGTAGCTCTCTTTCCAGGCCAAAAAAAGGGGGGGGGGAGGAATTGAGATGATGCCCAACAATTGTGGACTGTCTGAATAAAATGTGCTATGTGATTATGATAGAAGAATATGATTGTTCTATGGGAAATGATAAACAGGATGCTCTCAGAAAAATATCTGTAAAGTCCTTCATGAACTCAAGCAAAGTAAAATGTACTGTATACAAAGTAATAGCAATATTCTGGGATAATCAGCTGTAAATGACTTTTGCTATTCTTAGAAATTCAATGAGCCACTGTTTCACGACTACTTTGAAGGACTTATGATGAAAAATCCTATCCATACCCAGAGAAGGAACAGATTATGTCTGAATACAGATTGAAACATTCTCTCTCTCTCTGTCTCTCTCATTCTCTCTCTCTCTCTCTCTCTCTCTCTCTCTCTCTCTCTCTCTGTCTCTCTGTCTCTGTCTTTGTCTCTGTCTCTCTGTTTCTCTCTCTCTCTCTCTCTCATTCTCTCTCTCTCTCTTTCTGTCTTTGTCTCTGTCTCTCTGTTTCTCTCTCTCTCTGTCTCTCTTTGTGTCTTTGTCTCTGTCTCTCTGTTTCTCTGTCTCTGTCTCTGTCTCTGTCTCTCTTTGTCCATCTCTCTGTGTGTGTCTCTTTCTGTCTGTCTTTCTCTTACTCTCATTGGTGTCCAGCTCTAGTGAATACTGAGAGTGTGAAAGAATATCCAAGGCTAGACAGAAGATATTTTGCAATCTCCATTTATAAATCTGAGTGCCAGTGTTTATATACCTTTTAGGCTAGTGTTACAATATTACTAACTACTTTCAGATGACATCATATACCTTCCAGAGTTAATGCACAATCCGTACTTGGACATTTCAGTACCCACCTTAACTATGAATACCAAGGTACTTATCAACACAGAATTGTAAATAGCATAGTTGTGATGTTCATCAATACCAACAGAATAGTTGTGATTTTGTCAATACCAAAGTACTTGTCAAAACAGAGTAGTAAATAGTACAAATTATCATACTAATGTATTTACCTCAATTATGTCTTTAATTCATTGTTAAGGGGTGAATGATATAGTTAAAATGCTCTTTTCCTGGAGCAAACACTCTCCATCAAGATTATCCTAAATTTATCAAGTATGTCTTTACAATTCATTGTTGGGGAGATGGTGAACCAATAATTTGAATGGCTAGCCCTAACAGAGAGCAGGTCTCAAGTAATACTTGAACCAGACTCTTGCTGTTCATGGACTCATTCAGTACTGGCCTTCTACCCTCTCTCTTTCTCTATCTCTCTGCCTCTGTTTCTCTGGCTCTTTTAATTTTTCTTGAGGGTTTTTTTTTTTTTTTTTTAGGGTGGGAAATCTACATTTACTTTCACAACATGACTTTTATAGAAATATTTTGCATAACTTCACATGTGATTTCTTAATGAGGGCTAGAGGTGAGGATAAGAGAGAGATCTGGTACTAAAAAGTTAAATATATATATATATATATATATATATATGTATATATGTATATATGTAAATTGTTTTAAATGTAATCAGGAGAGAAGCAACTAGGTGGCACAGTGGAGAGAACACCAGCCCAAAAGTCAGGAGTTCAAATCAGGTAGGGGAAATTTTGGTCTTCTTGTGATTGTCCTTCAGTCAGAGAAGGCTGATGGACTGGACTTTTCCAACTCTGCTGGCCCTGAGTAGTTTTCAATCTTTGAACTACTCCACTACTTTCAATCAATTGAACTACTCGTTGCCATCCTCATGGCTCCTTTCCCGTGGCCCTTTTCCGTGGGACTCCTCATAGCTATTTCTCACTTAATCCAGGGAAAAGGGCCACGGAAAAGAGGCATGAGGAGTCCCATGGAAAAGGGCCACAAGAAAGGGCCACGAGGAGGGCCACAAGAGGAGACACAAGGAGAGCAAGGAAGAAAGGTATCAAATAGCTTTAATGATATTGCTTTATTTTGAAGACTGCATGTGCTCTTGCCATTCATTTTTCTTGCCACTCCTTTTTCATTGTTTCTCATAATATTCTAGATCTTTTTTTCCTTCAAAGAAATTTTATTATTATTTTCCCTATTCCAGTAGAGTGTAATGATACCAAATGTTTAAATTAGTTTAATAATCTAAATAACATCATTATAGTTCAGCCCTGAGCATCCACTATCCTAGTAGCTATTTCAGTTATTCTTTATGTATTTAAGAAGTGTTTTGTTGCTTCATCTATTCTATCCTAAGGGTGATTTGGATAGATAGATAGATAGATATAAAAACAGAAAAAAGGTGGATAGAGATTATTTTGAATGGGGTTTCTCTTTTATTTATTTCTTACTAGATTTAGTGATCAATATATAGGAATGATGATATTTGCTATGTTTATTCTATATATTACTATGTTAATGAAGCTATTATCTCAATTAGCTTGATTACTGCTTCTCTAAGTAAATCATAGTGTCTTGAGCAAATAAAGATAATTTTCTCTCCTTTTCTGTTATCTGTATGTTTTCAATTTATTTCTCTTCTCATTTTTTCTGTTTCTAGAAGTTTTAGAACCATACCAAATTAAAATGAGAAGGGGGACATCCTTGCTTTATTAATGAATTTATTGAGAAAGTTTCTAATATTTACCTGTTGTATATAATGCTAATTTTAAATTTTATTTAGTATATTTTAAATGATAATAATAGCCTTTATATTACACTTTAAAATTACAAAACATTAATATATATTATCTGTTTGATCCTTACAATCCTGGGAAGTAGGTCCCGGGAGAAAGGTACTATTATTATCAATGTTTTGCAGATATGTTAAATGACTTGCCAGATGATAGAGATTGAACTTCTTTTGGGAGGAGGGGATAGAATATATTATTTTATTGAACTTTTTTTTTGTCATTTCTTCTAGATATGGAATACTTTTGAACTTACTTGCTTTTTGAATTTGAATTTACTTTCCCTTTATCATATAAAAAATTTTATCATATAAATAATAATAAGCACTTTAAGGTTTGCAAAGAAAAATTTCAAATGTTATTTCATTTAATCCTTACAACTCTCAGGTAGGTGCTATTATTTTGAAATCCCAATATTTGAAATTTGAAATTGGCTTTTTTAGGGAAAAAACTTTTCACAGTTATGGAAGAATTTTGTGTTAAATAAGTTTCCTTTCTTTCACATTTGAAATTGTTCAATTTAACTACTGTTTGCTTTGAAATTGAAGTATGGGTTTTAATATTTTTTCTTGGAAGCAATCTATATAATCTCCTTATTGATGTTTTCTTATAAGTAGTAAGAAATTCTGAGGAATTTTCTTGAATTATTTATTGACTTCTGGCATTCAGGGTTTTTCATTTTGTTATATTCTCCTGGGAAAATTATAATTTAATTTATTCTTGTATGCCTTGTTTTCAAAATGAGTTGATATAATTTCCATAGCATTTGTGTTTTCTTTTAATGTTGTTTTTTGGTTTTTCTGGCAAGTTGTCTCCCAATTCAGTATTTTTTATTCCATTTCTTTTGCTCTTTCTTTCACTTTTTAAAGATCATTTTTTATTCTGAATTCAATTTTTTTCTAATATGTCAATAGTTTTAAAATTCTGCTTTAGAGGCTTTAAGTCATAACTACATTAATTCTTAAATATTTCTCTTATGGATTTAATTTTATTTTAAAAATTACTTTTGTATTTTTTCTTCTATGTTCTATTGGAAATACTTTGGGGTTTTGCATTTCTCCAGGCATTGGTTCATTTTTCTTTTTATTATATTTGTTAAGAAAAGTTCACATCATCTTTGATAGCTTTGGTAACTCCTATTTTAGCATTTTCCCTATTGATTTAACTTCTTTTGTTCTGGGCCATTTTTTGAGGTCTTTTCTTCTGAAATATTTGGTATTCCAATTTTTTTTTTGTATCCTCTAATCACTGGCTTTTTGATCACCCTTTTGTTGATGGGAGTATACCCATAAAGCTGGGTTGAAAGTCTTGCTTGTTTCTTGCCTGAGAAGACAAAAATGACCTTTGGTAGTCTTCAGTTCCCTCTCTTTCATGCTTGACATGTCTGACCATGCTCTCCGATTGCTAGCTTGTTTATTCCTTGTTTGTCCTAGCTAGTCTAAATTAGTACCTACTACATTCTAGGGGATAATGTTTAAAGAGGAAAAGTGTTTCAGGCAAATCTTTCATAACCTTGGAATTTCCCAGTCCATACCTTGTTCTAACCAAAAGACAGTGCTCTTTCATGAGATGAAAATAAGAAGGCTTTTTGTCATCAGGTATTTTAGTCTGGAGGGAAAACTCATGAATGTAAGAAAGATTTTTTCCAAACTAATATTTGCCTCATCATGTAGTAATTCACATTAGAGAGAAACTTTATGAAGGTATTAAATGTGGGAAGGTTTTACAGACAGTTTTTGCTGTCTATAAGAAAAATCCATAATGAAGAATAACCTTATTAATATATTAAATAAGAAATGGCCTTCAACTGGAACAGTGACCTTTTTTAATATCATATTGGGAGAATATGTAATTAACTACACAAATGTAATGAATCTGGAAAAGATTTCAGCAAAAGATACAATCTTTGATTCTAAATTAGTAATGCAAACTAAAAGAAAGCCTTATAGTTGAAGGAACTTTACATTTTCTTACTGTGGTTTTTTTCAAACCAGTTTCTTTATCTTCAAATCCCTGACAATTTCCCTCCCTTATTAACCATATTTGCAACTGCTGATTTTGCTGTGTTATTCTCAAGAAATTAAGGGTCTCTTTGACAGATCCTTAATTCCACCTCTCACAAATTCTCAGAATCATTAAGCACTTTGTCCTTCTATTCATAGAAGAAAAGAAATTTCTCCTTCTTGCTAAGTCTAATTATTTTTTTCTGCTTCCTAGGTCCTATTCCCACTTCATTACTCCAGCAGTCATTCTTTTACTTGCTGACTCATCTCTGTAAGGCTTTTCTTATCATATCATAGAAACCTCTTTGGTACTGGAAACTCATTTCACCTCTGGACTATTTCTCCCACTTGAAGTACTCTTTATCTGTTAGACTCACCTTTTGGTTCATTGATTCCTTTCCATATATCCAAATTGAAGAAAAAGAATTGGGCAAAAAATGCCTTAATTCCCCTCAAGATTGTAATACTCCTTTTCAACTTTCCTTTTTGTATTGTCTCCCCTCATGAAATGGAAACTTTTTCAAGAGAGGAGCTGGCACATAGTAAGTGCATAATAAATGCTTGTTAATTAATGGACTAATTTTACTTCTTCCCCTCATTCTTCACTTCAGGCACATATGACTGGTGGAATCTATTACTGTTGTTCTTTGGACAGGGGATAGGTTTTATTAGAGTCTCAGGGTAGTGAGGGGTAGGAAAGAAAAGGGACAGCTAGGTGGCACAGTGAATAGGGTACAGGTCTAAAGTTAATAAAACTCATCTTTTTTAGGTCAAATCTGACCGCAGACATTTATTAGCCATGTGATCATGGCAAGTCATTTGACCCTGTTTGCTTCAGTTTCCTCATCTGTAAAATGAACTGAAGAAGGAAACGGTAAATTCCCAAATGGGGTTATGAAAAGTCAGACACGATTGAAATGATTGAACAACATCTAGAAGAGATTCTGCCAATGATAGATAACAAAATAGCAGAAGGGGAAATTTTGTTATAAAGGTCCACAGAAGCCACATTTCTCCTCAGGATTAAGGATAAAAAGTGA
This sequence comes from Sarcophilus harrisii, assembly GCF_902635505.1. Taxonomy (NCBI): domain Eukaryota; kingdom Metazoa; phylum Chordata; class Mammalia; order Dasyuromorphia; family Dasyuridae; genus Sarcophilus; species Sarcophilus harrisii. The sequence goes on along the minus strand of NC_045429.1, from coordinate 362,224,366 downwards.
AGGCACAGAAGAAAAAGTGCTAACATATTGACACTAGAAAAAAGCTCTGATAAAATATAAGCCTAGTTTGTCTCTCGCATTAATGAACAAATCTATCTTTTTGTCTTTCTGCCATGCTAGCTGCTATAAACTCAAAATGTGAAACACCTTTCCAAACTCAGTGATAAATATCACTACTTTCCATAACATTCCTTAGCGCAACTATAATATTTTAGTTCACTTCAGCCCGTCTTGCTCTAATTCACAAGCAGCCCTTGGAATGAGGGGAGAGGTAGGACACCATCTACTAATTGAGATCAAGCTAAAAAGGGAAGGAAGAATGGATAGACAGGAAGACCTGGAAGGTTCTTGAGATTTGTTTATGTGTCAAGAAAAAGGATAAGGATAAAGTATAAACCAAAAGAGAAAGAGGCAAATGATGTTCAAGCCAGAAGGAAATTGAACAATTATTCCAATTTTACAGAGGAAGAAAATTAGTCCTAAAGCAATGTCTTCTCTGTGAAGCTCTGTTGCTCATGCTGTAACATGAGATATCAATCACAATGATATCAGGTCAGGATCAGGATCTATATTAGTTTCAGGTTCAGAATTAAGATCAACCCCTTTTTCTTGAACTCAGGATCAAGGTTGGCCTCCTATAGAACCTCAACCTGAACCTTTGATTCAGCTTCAGGATCAGCCTTTGGACTGCGTTTGGTTGCCAAGATCCTCTCCTTTTCCAACAGGTAATGGAGTTGCTTCCTTGTCAAAACCAATATAGCCGTGTCCACACCAAATAGAATTCCTGTCATCAGTGGGATAAGGATTTGCATATAGCTGAGAGTACCTAGAAGAAGATTTGAGACAAGCAGACAAATGAAACAGTTCCCAATCTGAAAATCAAAATTTAGAAATAATTGAATGACACTCAAAACTTTGTCCCTCACTTTTAGTTCTACATGGTCTTAAGATGAGTAGGAGGAATGAGGAGCCAGAGTGGGGCACTCAGGATGGTTGGGAGATAGTAAAGATTCTCTTCCTGTGGTGTTCTCTTCTTTAAAATATAATGGTTCTCTCTGGGAACAGGTTTCTTGGGGAGTTTTTCTGGAGGCAGCCTTAGTTTCAGTTAAAAGTAATAAGCACCTTAAATACAGCCAGCTGATAAAATCCAAACATTTATTTATCTATTTTAGAGGTCTCTCTCCTTCCTTGGTTCCAAGAACTCTTGCTGCTAATTTTTTGCCTCTGCCAGCTTCAGCTTCTCTTCTTCCAAATATCTCCAGCCAGCACCAAAACGAAAGTTGGAATGAATCTGACTCTGCCTCCGAGAGTGGGCTTGTGGGCTTCTGTATCTCCCAGAGTGCTCTTCTCCTCCTGGCAATGTTGCAAACTAACTAACCTGAAGTTCTAAGAGCTTCTTTATATATAATCTCCCAAAGGTTGACTCCTCCTTTGAGGGAGGGATTAAGGGAGGTGTGAATTCACAAAGTTACAAAGTTAACTTTGTGAATCTCCCATACTTGTGATGAGCTCTCTAAAGATGTGAACACAAGCATTGTTTCTATCAGTTCCACTTAGTACCTTGTTTCAAGTTCTGGCCCATAACGTCTCCTCTTAGGATCAGATCACTCATACTGACCCATGCTAAATTAGATAATTATTGTCTCTATCAACTCTAATGAGTTAACACTTTGTAAGGATTCCAACATCTTCCTATAAAGCTCCTCCTCTCCATAAACTAAAAAAAAAATTTGAACCAAAAATTATGAACAGGTCTGACAATCAATCAATTAACAACAAAAAAATATCAAGCGCTGCTACATGCTAGGCACTGTCTTAGACTCTAGGAATGAAAGGACTCAAGTGAATCAGTACTTTTTGAGGAACTTACATGCTTTCAGGAGAGATGGGGTAGTAGGGAGATCAGAAAAAGCCCCATGCAAAAGATGATGTTCAAGTATAGTTTTGAAGTAGACTTTGAAGTAGAGGATATGGGAAAAAGCTGATATGAAGTCATGGAGAGGAAGAGTTAAAAAAAAAGCAAGTTGATTTGACTGAAGCCCACAGCAAAGTAATGTAGAAAAAAGAGTGGTAGCAAAGTGTAAACGGCACTAAATGCCAAAAAAGAGGAGCCCCAGGTGGTGCAGTGGATAGAGCACCAGTCCTGAGGTTAGCAGGACCTGAGTTCAAATTTAGTTCAGATACTTAACACTTCCTAGCTGTGTGAACCTGGTCAAGTCACTTAACCCCAATTGCTTCAGGGAAAAATAAAAGAATGGGTGAGACATATATTTGTAAAGTATCAAGGAAGGAAGGAAGGAAGGTATAAATAAGGAAAGTCAAGTTTAGAATAAAGGAGTTTAATAAGAACTAACATTTGGATAAAAAAGCTTTATATATCTCATTTGATCTTCAAAGTAATCTTGTGAAGTAGATGTACTTATCCTAAATGTACAGATAATTGAAAAAGAGAGTAAATAACATGCCTGAGGTGAAACAGGTAGCAAGTACCTGGTATTCTTGACTTCCAGCCCAGTATTCTATCCACTGTATTACTTAGCCACCTCAATTTTAGATGCACTTTGTTGAGGGAAATGGAAAGGAATAGCAATTCTGGCAGTCTTGGGACGACTTGATTATCAGAGTTGGGGAGTAAAGGAGAGAATTGTGGTGGGAATGTAAAGTCAATGGGGTCTGAGTTATATGGTGAAGTGGAGGAGAGAGCTCATAGTGAATATGCCCTAAAATTTTTTTTCAGCAAAACACAAGTAATTTTCTCAGAAGAGGTTTGAGGATAGAAGAAAACGTTTGGAACATCCACTCAGGATAGTCATAAAGAGAATAAATTAGGATTCAGCCAAAGAACTGTTTCACTACAAAGACCCAGTTAAGATTAGTTAGCAAATTCATAGTTGACCCAGTCAGTTGAGTGACTTGATCAGGATCTATCCAACAACATGCTAAATAGGGGAAAAGAAAAAAGTTGAGGAGATTAACCTAAGACTGATGTTGACAATGTGTGAGTATCAACAAGACAAGAAGAAATGGAGAGTTGATGATTGAGTGGGAATGAACAGGTCAAGATCCAGAAGGGAAGAAAGAAAGTAAAGTCATTGTAGGAATAATGGCTTCAGAAAGCACTAATGAGTATAATCTTTAAAAGTTACGGTAAGGATGAAAAACAATTATAAGTTTAGGAAGAGTAAATCATGGGGGAAGATGGACTAAGAGGAGATTATATTTTTAGAGAGGAATTTCAGAATTCTTGATCATGGATGTAGGACTTATATGAGTGATGGCAAAGAACAAATTTGTGAATGGGAGTGATATGGACTAAAGGAATAGAACATGGGAAATGAGTAGACAAAAGAATATATTTTAAAAGTGGCATTAAAAGTACATATTATTTTTTTTTTGAAATTGAGACTTTCCCACATAATCTAGGCTAAATGGTTTCCAGACTGATTACTACTAACCTAAAAAGTTTTAACAATATTAAGTTAAAAGCAAAATATTTCCCTTTAGGACTAGAAGATCTAAAGAAGATGGAGGAGGGAGCAGCTAGGTGACATAGTAGACAGAGTAGCAGCCCTGAAGTCAGGACAACCTCAGTTCAAATCTGGTCTCAGATTTTCCTAACTCTGTGTCCCTGGGCAACTCAACCCCAAAAGAGGAGGAGGAGGAGGAAAAAGAGGAAGAAGAGGAGGAGGAGGAGGAGGAAGAGGAGGAGGAGGGAGAGGAGGAGAAAGAGGAGGAAGAGGAGGAGGAGGAGGAGGAGGAAGAAAAAGGAAGATTGAAATAGGTGACCAATAAGTCAGTTTCTAATTCTAACATTATGTGTATCAGAGTTTATGTATCAGACACTAGCTAGTCTCAATAAACCTTGAAATTGGTATGTATAATGTTGACAAAACAGAACATAATAGTTTCCAAGATGTTAGGTGGAATTTCCATAGACTCTTTTAGTTTCCTCAGAAAATGTAACAAGGATAAATTTCCCCATAGGTCATAGAATGAACACTAATTGATTTCTGGAAAAGTCTAATCTATTTCCTTTCCATCCTCTGTCTCCATTAATACCCCAAATAATTGGCTTCCAATGTTAATTCAGACCTTCTGCTCCCTGAAGTGAGAGATACCCTTTCCAGTCCTAGGGTCCTATTTTTCTGGACTCTAATAATCATAAAGGGTTCTTTACCTTGATCTAAACTCACCTTTGAAATCAATATATAAAAGTTCTGAGGTGTAGAATATTCTCCATAGGATACCAGAGCAGTGATAGAAGCCTCTGTTGTTGATTGTGGCATAAGGAATATAGAAGTTATGGTTCTCATACCAGTAGTTGAGAGATCTGTTATTATGGTAGAAAGTCACCTTGTAGACATTTCGGTTTTTCCAACCATGGCAACTCAAAATTAGAGGTTCTCCTTCTTCTATAACCAAAAGTGAAGCTTGGAGGAGCAGCCAGTCTGAAAGTGAAATAGAAAACCTTCAGAGACTTTTCTGTAGTTTTGACATTTCCTCCCTCTCCATGGAGTACTGGAAGGATAGAGAGATAGAGAGAAATGAGGGATGGAATAGAATCTTTAATTTTTCTTCCAGACATTTATCTAGATCGTGAATTCTGAACTTCTTAAATGTCATGGATCTTTTTGGTAGTCTGGTGAAGCTTAGGAACCTTTCCTATCAATCCCTTCTTAAAAGAACTTTAAAAAATTACTATTAAAAATTCCTTCAATTTATGGAATCTTCAGCATGGGTCAGACCTGATATCTTGAACCCATTTTAACTGTTTCTCTCCCAACCTAAGCTACAGATAATTTAGGCACACCAAGCCCTCATCACGAGTCTTAACTTGTGGGAGAGTCTATTCTATCCTCTTCTATTCATTTGTGACTATATCACAGTTCCTCTTTTCCTTCACCCTTTCTGCAGCTCATTTAAGTCATTGGGTCATCATTAAGCAATCATCCACACTGACATTTCCATATGATTTCCTGCTTAAACTTCTGTTTCTTATCATTTCCATTAGAAGGTGATATTGGAGATATTAAACTATTTTTTTTTTGCACATAATTTGCAATAATGTTTTTTGCACAAACAAAACCACTGCAACCAGTGTTAGAAGGAAAGTAGAGAGCTGGGAAATAATCTTTATATTAAATATCTTTAATTAATGTCTCATTTCTCAAAACATATAGAGGACAGAATCAAATTTATAAGAATACAAACCATTCAGAAACAATTAACAACTTTAGCAAAGTTTCAGTATACAAAATAAATCCACATAAATAATCATCAAAGTCCAACAAAGTCCAGCATCAAGAGTTATAAAGAGAAATTCCATTTAAAATAACTGTAGATAATATAAATATTTGGGAGTCTACTTGCCAAGACAAAGTCAGGAACTATATGAACACAATTACAAAACATTATTAACACAAATAAAATTAGATATAATTTGAAGAACATCAAGTGCTCATAGACAGACCAAGCTAATATAATAAAAATGATAATTCTACCTAAATTAATTTATATGTTCATATAAATTAATTTAGGTAGAATTATCATCCAGTCAAACTGCCAATAAATTATAGAGCTAGAAAAATAATAAAAAAAAGTTCATCTGGAAGAACAAAAGGTCAAGAATTTCAAGGAAGCTAATGAAAAAAAATACAAATGAAGGTGGTCTACCTGTACCAAATCTAAAACTATATAATAAAACTGCAGTTATCAAGACTATTTGGTATGGCTAAGAAATAGAGTAGTTGATCAATGGAGCAGGTTAGGTTTACAAGACAAAATAGTCAATGTCTATAGTAATCTAGTATTTTATAAATCCAAGGACTACAGCTTTTTGGATAAGAACTCACTATTTGACAAAAAATTTTTGGAAAAATTGGAAAATAGTGTGGTAGAAGCTAGGAATTGACCAGCACCTAATATGCTATATCAAGATATGGACAAAATGGGTTCATATATAGACATAAAGAATGATCCTATAAACAAATTAGGATCTGTTGGAAAGGAAGGAATTTATGGCAAAAGAAGAACTGGAGAATATTGTGAAATGCAAAATGGATAATTTTGATGGTGTTATATTGAAAAGTTTTAATAAAAACAAAACCAATGCAGCCAAGGCATAAGGAAAGCAAAACAAAACAAAACAAAATAAAACTGGGAAAAAGTGCATTGAAGGGTTCTGATAACGACCTCGTTTCTAAAATATGTAGAGAATTGACTCACATTTATAAGAACACAAGCTATTTTCCAATTGATAGTCAAAAGATATGATAATTTTTAGATGAAGAAACTGAAGCCATATGTCATATGAAAAACTGCTCTAAATCACTATTGATCATAGAAATGCAAATTAAGACAATTCTGAGATACCATTACATACTACTCATATTGGCTAATATAACAGGAAAAGGCAATGATAAATGTTGGCAGGATTTGGGGAAACTGGGACACTAATACATTATTGGTGGAGTGATCCAACCATTCTGGAGAGCAATTTGGCACTATACCCAAAGAGCTATAAGAGCATACCCTTTGACCCAGCAGTGTCTCTACTGGACCTGTATCATAAAGAGATCATAAAAAAGGGAAAAGGACCCACATGAGCAAAAATTTTTGTAGTAGCCATTTTTGTAGTGGACAGAAACTAGAAATTGAGTGGTTGTCTCTCAGTTGGGGAATTGATGAATAAGTTATAGTATATGAAGTAATAGAATATTATTGTTCGTTAAGAAATGATCAGCAGTATGATTTCAGAAAGGACTGGAAAGACTTCTTTGAAATGATAAGTGAAGTGAGTAGAACTAAGAGAACACTGGACAACAACAACAAGATTATGTGATGATCAATTCTGATGGACTTGGCTCTTTTCAACAATGAAGTGATTCAGGCCAATTCCAAATAGACTTGTGATGGAGAAAGCCATCTGTATATAGAAGAAGAGCCATGGGAACTGAATATGAATCACAACATAGTATTTTCACCTTTTTTGTTGTTTGCTTACTTTTTTTTTCTCTCTCATATTTTTCCCTTTTTGATCTGATTTTTCTTGTGCAGCAAGATAAATGTGGAAACATGTTTAGAAAAATTGCATATGTTTAACATCAATTGGATTACTTTCTGTCTAGGGGAGGTGATGGAGGGAAGGGAGGGAAAAAATGTTTTAACATAAAGTTTTGCAAGGGTAAATGTTGAAAACTATCTTTGCATGTATTTTGAAGATAAAAAGCTATTAAAAACTAAACAGTGAATACAAGCCATTCTCCAATTGATAAATGGCCAAAGGATATAAGCATGAAGTTTTCAGATGAAAGAAATCAAAGCTATCTATAGTTATATGAAGAAATGTTCTAAATCACTATTGATTACAGAAGTGCACATTAAAACAACGCTGAGGTACCACTTCACACCTATCAGATTGGTTAACATAACAGAAAAAGAAAATGACAAATGGAGAAGATTTGGGAAAATTGTATGCTAATACATTGTTGGTGGAGTTTTGAACCGATCCCACAATTCTGAAGAGAAATTTGGAACTATGCCCAAAGGGCACTCAAACTACCCATATAATTTGATCCAGCAATACCACTATTAAGTCTATATCCCAAAGAAAACACAAAAATAGGAAAAGGACCAATATGAACAAAAATGTTTATAGCAGCTCTTTTTGTGGTAGCAAAGAATTGGAAACTGAGGGAATGCCCATCAATTGGAGAATGGATGAACAAGTTGTGCATATGAATACTATTTTACTATTAGAAATCACAAGCAGGCAAATTTCAGGGAAAAAAGTGAAAAGGCTTCCATGGACTGATGCAAAATGAAGTAAGCAAAATCATTAGAACACTGTTCATGGTATCACCAGTATTGTATTATGATGAAATATGAACAACTTAGCTTTTCTCAACAATACAATGATCCAAAACAATTCCAAAGGACTCATAATGGAAAATACTATTCATATGCCAAGAAAGAATTATGGTGTCTGAATGCAGATCAAAGCATGCTATTTTCACTTTTTTTGGTCCTTTTCTTTTGACTTGTTTCTCCTCTCACAATATGACTAATATGGAAATATGTTTTACATGATTACATATACATAACACATATTAACTTGCTGTCAGAGAAAGAGTGAAGGAGAGAGAATTTGGAACTCAAAATTTTTCAAAAGTTAAAGTTTAAAATTGTCTTACATTATGGGAAAAATGTCATTGAAAAAAAAGAATATGAATTCTTTGAGAGCAAAAATTCTCACTTTTCTATTTGTATCCCTAGTACTTATAATTATACTATGTTAATAGTAAGTAATTAATGTTTTTTAATTCATTCATTCATGCATCCACCCATCCATTCATTCATTCATTGCTAGGACAAGAAATAGGAATATAAGAATGAATCTTATATAAACTTCTTAAGCGCACGGGCTGGGTTTTTTTTGTTTGTTTTTGTTTACCCCAATTTTAAAACTATTTTCCTGGAAAATGGTAAATATTCAATAAAGGCATGTTGGTTAAAACTTCTGAAGACTAGTGACATTTTATATAATGACATAACTGTACCATGTTGGTATTGAATGGACTTCAGAGGCAATCTAGTTGAAATTATATCTAAACAAAAACTTCCCCTAAGACCTGCCCCACAAATTCTCATCCTACTTTTGACTAATTCAAGGTGTCTCCTGAGATAGCTTATTCTAGCTTGGGTTAACTGTAATTATTAAGATATATTTTCTTATATCAACCTGAAATTTGCCTCTTTCACTTCTTCTTTTCTTTCACCATGCAGATACATCTAGTTCCTCTTCTACCTAAAAACCCATCAAATATTTGAATATAACTATGATGTCTTCCTTAATTCTTTTCTTTTCTTTGCTAAATATCCCCAATTCCTTCAATTGATCCCCACATAGTATTTTCTCAAGATTCTTCACTGTCCTGGTTGTTATCTTCTGGGCAATCATCACTTTATCCAGTTTCCTTTTAAAGTAGGAAGCTCAGAACCACACATTTGTTATCTGACTCAAGCTGATTACAATGAGATTATTACCTATTTAAGTCTGAAAATTGTGTCTTTCTTAATGTAATCTATTTTAGTTGTTATACTGAAATCATTAAGGTTATTTATTGACTCAGATTGAAACTACAGTCTCCTTCCCAAATCCAGAGATCCTTTCTATACACACACCCACCCACCCACCCACACACACCCCCCCCCTTTGGAATCATGTCTTTTGCAATTTGTACTTGTGAAGTTGAGTTTTAAATTCAACTGGGGGTTTACATTCATCTTTGTTCAATTTGATCAGAGTAGAGTAGAGAATTGTAGACTTAAAGCTAGAAGAAACCTCAGAGATCATCTAGGTCAATGACCTTCTCTTCCAGATGAAGAAACTAAAGTATAGAGAGGGTTATACTTAACTAAGAGCATTTTTGCATGATTTGGAGAAATAAAATGCCATTAAAAAATAAGGTCTGTGATAAACACTAGCCTCAGTTTCGTCATCTGAAATATGAGGATAATAATAGCACTCATCTCACAGGATAATTGTTAAGAATAAAATGGAGTAATATGTACCAACTAAGAGATTTGAAATGAGGCCCTCTAATTCAAACAGAGAGCTTTTCCTTATACCATTCTGATTGTCCAACACTTATATTTGTCAAGTTTTTGCATCTTGATTCTGTTGTCTAACATATTAGCTATCTTTTTAGCTTGGTGCCATTTGTAGATTTGGTAAACTTTCCTTCTGAGCCTTTAACAAAGTCTATGATGCACCTCTCAGATTAGGTAAATGACAGAAAAAAAAATAATGATAAATGTTGAAGTAGATGTGGGAAAACTGAGACACTAATGCATTGTTGGTGGAATTACGAAATGATACAATTTTGGAGAGCAATTTGGAACTATGCCCAAAGGGCTATCAGACTGAGCACCCTTTGATTTAGCAGTGTCTCTACTGGGTCTGTATCCCAAAGATATCATAAAAGATGGAAAAGGACCCTCATGTAAAACTGTAGTCTTTTTTTGTAGTGACAAGGAACTGGAAATTGAATGGATACCCATCAGTTGAGGAATGGCTGAATGAGTTATGATCTATGAATGTAATGAAATATTATTGCTCTATAAGAAATGATGATTTCAGAAATGTGTGGAAAGGCTTACATAAACTGATATTAAGTGAAGTGAGAACGTTGTACACAGTCTCAACAAGATTATGTGATGATCAACTGTAATGGATGTGATTCTTTTCAACAATGAGTTGATTCAAGGCAATTCCAACAGACTTGTGATGAAAAGTGCCATCCACATATATAGAGAGAATTATGGAGACTGAATGTGAATCAAAGCATAGCATTTTCACTTTTTTTGTTGTTTACTTGTTTTTTTCTTTCTCTCATGTTTTTTCCCTTTTGATCTGATTTTTCTTGTACAGAATTACGAATATGGAAATATTAAGAAGAATTCCATGTTTAACCTATATCAGATTGCTTGCTGTCTTAAAGAGGAGAGAGCAGAGAGAGAAAGAAAAAAAATTGGAGCACAAAGTTTGCAAAGGTGAATGTTGAACTATTTTTGGATGATTTAGAAAAAAATATTATTTAAAAAACCCAACGTCTATGATAAATATTGGTCTCATTTCTCCATATGAAATATGGGCATAATAATAGCATCTGACTCATAAGATAGTTGATATGATAGATGAAATAATATGTAAAAAGCACTTTGTAAGTCTTAAAGCAGTATATAAAGATGCTACTTCTCCTCCTCATCATCTTACTATTATATGGAAGCAAACTTTTCAAGTTAGAACTTATAATGTGTCAGGCATTGTTAGCATCAATTGGCAATTCAACCACTTCCTAATCTACCTAAAATTATTCTTATAATTCATTTTTTTCTTTATCAACAAAAATAGCATAAGGTAGCTTGTCACATGCATTATCAAAATCTTGACAAATGTTATAGAAAATATTTGATTGTTCAATTTGTCTTTTAACTCTTATCAACCTTATCAAGTCTATCAAAAAAAGAAATGAGGTTAGTCGAACATAATCTATTCTAGATGAAAATATGCTGACAATATGATTCTAGGTGCTTCTTTCCCAAATTCCCTCCTAACACAGTTAAGAGAGTTCAGCTCAGTCCCGCAGTCATCTATGATCAGACAATTTGAGGCACATGACTTTGAGTCAATCCCTTTAGCATCTCTCCTATATGAATCCTACTATCAAGGAAAATTGGGGCCCATGAATCAAACCAATTTTAAATCTTGCACAAAAATAAAGAGGGTAGCAGTAGAGAACTATGCAGTATGGAGAGTCAAAAAGACCTCATTCAGGTAGCTAAGCAGGAAGAACCATTAGGAGGGTACTCTTCATTCTTTCCTTACTTTCTTCACAACTTCCTGGATACTATGTAGGGTGGACAGATGAAAAAAAAATGACATGGATATTCATTATGTTTGGATCAGCTGTAAGTCAATAGCTATAATACTCCCAGTGATTTTTATGATGCCCTCTGGATCCCTTGGTATTGTTACTATCTGATTTGCTTATGTCCTCTAAGGACTCTGAACCTTGACATTCACACTAAAACTTTCAGATTTATCCAACTTTCCTGCAACTCTGTTGCTTTATACATCTTTCCTGATCAGAATGTGAACCCCTGGGCAATAGAAACCATTGTGCTTTGTTTGCTTGTTTTGTTTTGTTTTGTTTTGTTTTGTTTTGTTTTGTTTTGTTTTTGATTTGTGCATCCAACATCTAACCTAGTGCTTAATACACCTTAAGCACTTGAAAAATGTTTTTTCATTCAACTTTTCCCCAAAATCTCCCTAGATCCAATACTTACCACTGTAGACGCCTAGAAACGTAGAGTCACTGAAGGCAGAATCACCAGTTTGACACTCATATTCTCCACTGTCATTGTAGGTGGCAAAAATGATGTCATAAGTGGGAGTTTTTTCTGAGAGCCGGTTACCATTGTGGAACCACTGAGTCTCGTTAGTATTGGAGGTGCCATATCCCTTACAGTGAAGGCTTACATTATCTCCCCTGAAAATTCTGTTCCATGGAGGAGTCAGGGATAGTATAGCCTTTGAAGTATCTACTAAAAGTCAGACAATAGAAAGGCAAAGAAAAGAATAATTGAAAAGGTGTTTAGTCTTAGAAACTCAGACATCAAAAGTCAATTTGACAAATCAGTTGTTTGTCCTGGCTTGCTCTGAGGCCCTTATGTTCTGGAAGGGAGACTCAGAGGAAGAGGAGTCCCTGACTTCTTAGTACACCTGCTAAATCCAATATCCTGATCTCTATTGTCATCCTTCTTGTCCTCTCTGTAGCCTTTCATGATCAGTATATCATCCATTTATCTTGATATTTTTTTCCTAAAGTTTCTCTCTCTCTCTCTCTCTCTCTCTCTCTCTGTGTGTGTGTGTGTGTGAAACAATACTTTCTCTTGGTTCTTTTCCATCTTGCCTGACTATTTTTGCTAGATTTCTTCCACACCTTTCCGTATAATTGTGGGTATTCCCACGGGCTTTCTTCCCTGATTCCTCTCTATTATCTCACTTGGTGATTGCAATAGCTCCCATGGATGTAATTATCATCTCCATGCAGATAATTCTGAGGTCTATTTGTCCAGTCCTAACTTCTCTCCTGATTGTCAGTCCAACATCTTCAACTCCTATTAGACATCTTGAACTAGATCTTGTAGACATGTTAATCTCAACATGTTCAAAACTGAATTCAGTATGTTCTGCTCTACCCCCTCCCAAATCCTCCCTACTTCTTAACTTTCTTAATATTGTCAAGGATGTCACCGTATTTCTAGTAAAACAATCTCCCAACCTAGATATTATTTTTAATGCTTTACTCTCTTTCACCTTCCATATTCAATGAGTCCAATTCAATCGCCTCATTATGTTTTTTTTAACCTTTCTGAGTCTGTTTCTTAATCTGTAAAATGTATAATACCACACATTTTTTTACCCCTCTTGAAAGGCTTGAAAGGTTGTTGTGAGGAAGGTGCTTTGTAAATGTGCTATAGAAATAGGAGTTATTATTATAAAGGTGGGACAACAAGTAGAGGGAACAAAGAGAGGATAGATAAATTAGAAATCCTTACCTATGGGCTTTTTGCTTGAAGCTGTAAGAGAACAGAAAGAACAGATTAGTTCCAAGGGAGAAGAGAATACCCACAAATCAGGCCATTGTCAGGATGGGAGTAATCTTCCAAGATTATCAAATTTCCTTGGAGGTAAGTAATACTCTAGGTGTAGCCTAATCAGGGAACACTATAATGGGATTAATACTTAATAAAGCCTGTGTGCTATCACTGAATGGGCATCCTCAGTCAAACTAGGACCTGTTGAAGATTTAGATTAAAAAGGCCAAAATCTCCCATTGCATCCAGGGCCATCTCCAGTCTTCTTGATTTATATTTGACCACTGAATTCAGAAAGTTCTGGAGGAGAAAATGAGGCAGGTGACCTTGCACAGTCCTCTCTCACATAAATACAATCCACTTGCATGTCATAGCAAACCCTTCCTGACATCATGGTCCTCTTGAAGAATGAAGGACAAACAACAATAGTATAGCTCTTAATGCTATGGCTGTTTGCATTGCCTATTTTGTCTTGTAAAACTGATATTATTGATATTATAATATTAATTTATATTGAGATTTCAGTCTCCCTAAATGCTAACATCTTGGGGGGAAATACAACCAGCCTTCTAGCTTGTAATGTTTCTTTTTCCATCTTATAGTTGTAAAGTTGACATTTTAACTCCCTCTTAATGATCTCTTGTGTATAATTTTTGGGTGTATATTTAGTTATTTACTATTTCTATTAGATTAGTGAACTGTCTTTTAGTAGGGACTGTCTTTTGCTTTTTTTTTTTTTTTTTTTTTTTTTGGTATTCCCAATATTTAGCATGGTGTCTGGCATCTAGTAAGAGCTTAATAGATGTTCGTTGACTGACCCCAGCTGGAAAGGTTTATATCTATCCCTAATGAATTTGATAATATTAGAGAAGAGGATCATAAGCTTAGAGCTAGAAGTGACCTGCCTACTCCTTCATTTTACATATGAGGAAATTAAAGTATGGGGAGGCTGTCACTTAACTAAGATCACACAGGAAAAGGGCACCATAAGTAGGATTTTGAATGAAGGTCATCTAATTCTTAAACCAGAAAGCTTTCCCTTATGCCATGCTGATGGTCCAACACTTATGTCTGTCAAGATCTTTTTGGATTTTGACTCTATCATCCAGTGTATTAGTTAGCCTTCAAGTTTTTTTTTTTTCTGTCTGCAAATTTAATAAACTTGCCACTTGACCCTTTAACAAAGTCTGTGATAAATGTCAGTCTCAATATCCTCACCTGAAATATGGGGATAATAATAGCATCTCCCTTACAGGATGGTGGTTATGGAATTAGAAATATTTATGTATATATATATAATATATATAATATATATATATTATATATATATACATATACACATACATATGTATTGTGAATGTGTGTATATACATCTATGTGTGTGTTTGTCACTTTGGAACCTTAATGAATTATATAAGCAATCTTTATTATTCTTGTTACTATTTGAAGGCTGTCTTTCTAAGTTGCTATCAACTGACTATTTATCTAGGTCCTAATCCTAACTATGTCATTATTTAGTCTATGTTTCTCTATTTATCCACAAAAAATAGTGAAAGATAGGTTGTCAAATGCTTTACTGTAAATGAAAAGAAAAAAATTGTTATTTGGATATGATATGTTCTAAATAAAGACAAGCTTACTCTTGCAAATATTATCTCTTTTCTAGATATTTATCAATCATTCCTGTCACAATGCACTCCTGAATTTGGTGAGGAACTGAAGTCAAGCCATCATTGTCAGATTCTATCCTCTTTCCTTTTTAGGCGGCCAGGACATTTGTTCTTCTTTAGTTTGTGGCCCTTCTTTCATTCTCCACCATTTCTCAGCCAATTCTTAGAAAATCATGGGTCAGCTAGGCTTAGTGTTGCCAACTCATCAAAGGCAGCTAGGGAACTTTTAAAATATCACTCTATCTATCTTAGATTTCTTTTTTCCTATAACTTATTTGTTCTGTCCCTTCCAGTCCAAAAATTATTCTCCATGGATGAGAACAGAGAGATAAAAATAAGAGTGAAATACAAAAAAAAAAGAGTTCTATAGTTTCTCCATTGCCAGTAATCATTATTTTTCCATTCCTACTCCCAGCAGTGCTCTTAATGCTTTTTAAATTGATCTTAAAAAAGTTTTTTTTCTTCCCCCATTTGACCATTTTCCCCCAATTTTCCTCATTTCCCGTTAGTCACAGTCCATAGTTATTGTAAGAGGATAGAATGGGGGAGTGGGGAGTGGAGATTGACTTATAGGAATCCCATCTTTCAAACATGGGCAGCAGTGCTTATAACATATCCACATACAGCTTTGGCAAGCATTCCTTTGGCAATGAGCAGTTCTTTACTTTACTTTAGAGCATGCACAAATATCCTGTAATTATTTCTTATCCATTATACATGTTGAGAAGAAAAATAGGTCTGATTGGCAGATACACTTTAGGGGTCCTGGCTGATCTGTACTGACTCTCAAGATTTTAAAAAAATTCTAAATTGATCCATTAGTATCTAGTGCAATAATGCAGATTTTTAAAGAGGTCTATGATGCTTTAGAGGAGTCTACTGATTTGTATTTTGTCTTTTGTGAACTTCTAGAGATAACTAGAATTTCTAGTTATCTCAACTGCTATTCATTGTAGTTACTCTCCATGACATCTGGCCTGGTGAATTTACACAGTAATCAGCTCTTTCATCCTTTAATTTAAAAATCCTTTTGATTTTATTTGTATAACGTAAGGTAAATGCATTTAATCTGGAGTCTGTGATCTTCATGTTTAAAGATGCATTATGGAATCTGAGACCTGAGTAGAAGTTTCAGTGGAATCAACATGTAGCATTCATACTACATTATATGCATATAATGCTAGGAAATCAAGGTTTTAAAATTGACTTAAACCTGAAGGAACTTCTCAGCTGGATCTGTTCTATGTTTGGAAGAGATTGTTGATTGGAGTAAAGAATAGCTTTCTCAAAAGGAAATTCCCATTTCAGCTAAGGCATAAAAAAGAGATAAATTCTTCCCTCCCACTCCTATACCAGGGAAAAAATAACTACAAATAAATAAATAGCTATCATTTTGGTTCAATTGTTGGTTTTTTAAGGTCTCTGACTTTATAAGAGAATTGTAACAAAAACTCTCTGGGCTTTAAACTATGAGAATAATCACAGAGCCTATTCTTCTTCTAACAGCAATGAGATAGTACTTCAACTGATACCTCCAACCAAAGCCAGAAAGTGGAAGTGGGGAGAAATTTCACAACTTCATCAAAACCTAGGGTGTCACGTATGGACAAGTATTAACCATTCATGACCAACAGAGGGCTATATTGAGCAGAAACTATATAGGACACCCATGAGAATGATAGACTAGACATTTTAGCAGAAACAGCAGGCAGTGAGAAAACAGTAAAAAACAATGTTAATGGGAATACCACAAAGGCATCATTAGGATAATTCTGCAGAGCTTGGGACTTTATTTTCTCCTCCAAAAGTGATACTTGACTATATATGCTCCCTGAATATGACCTCTTCCTCAAAGTATTATGTTTGCTTACTTATCCTACTGGTATGTGTGTGTTATATGCAGGTTTCTGGAAAAATGATTTATTGCTATTTTCTGACTGAAGTTTCATTAGGTGCCTTTGCTTCAAAACAATTGTGTATTGAGGTGATTAGAAAAACTAATTATACTGGTAAGGCTTCATGAATTATGTTTTGGATTGGATCTACAAAGTGACTTGAACTTGGGTAGCCTTGTAGGGGGACCCTCTGTGACAGGTACAGTTTATTCTCAAGGTTTTATATCTGTTTTTGAGGCTGAGAAATTCAGTGAAGTGAAATAAAAATTTTAGAGGGGAGATCTAGAGAAGTAAATGCTAGAATGAAGGCAGAGTGAGAGAAATAAATCCTGAAGGTGGTTCTACCTTCACTACATCAAATGAAGTCTATTAAGAGCCTCCAAATGCAAAAACAAATAAAAATATAACAGGAAAAAAAGCAAGAGAGACCATTCCAGAGTTGTTATAGGAAAAAAAAAACAAATCTGAAAAACAATTTGCCAGCATGTGGCTCTGGTCATACGTATGGATTTCTCCCTTCTTTCCTACCTTTTCCCAACTTTCCTGTAGGCTTAGGATGACCCTGTGACATCCAAGATGGTGGCAGTTTTAGGCAACAAATTTTAGAGTTATCACTCTGATTGTGTGTGTGTATGTACAAAAGCTCAAGGTTCTAGCTACTAGCACGGATGAAGCTCCTATTACTATAGATGCTTTGATTCTCAACCCCCTTCTTCACCCACAATTTGAACTATCCCAGAGCATCCCTGAGACCTGTCCACGACAGGTAAATAGAAATACCTGACCTTTAGAATGAATCTCTTGTCAATGTCTCAGTAAGAATCCCACTATTACAGCTGAGGTCCATGAATCAAGTCAATTCTAAGCTTTGCTAAGAAAGAAAGATCGTGGATGTGGAGAGCTATATAGTATGGAGAACAAGAAAAGGGGAAAACAGGAGACCAGAAATGAAGAACTATTTTAACATACCACAGGAAGAAATAAGCAAAATGTAGGAATAAGACAAAGGACATGTATACATACCTATATACATAGACACACACATACATATATAATACACATAAGATACATGTGATATATGTAAATACATTAATTTATATGAAATATCAATTTTTACACAAATATATTTAGCATATACATGCACATATATATATGTATATATATATATATATATATATATATATATATATATATATATATATAAGTATTCTTTTTCTTAACTGATGCCATCAGCTAGCAGGTACTTCATTCAGGCAGCAGTGGAGGGGGATGGTATCTTTCCCCCTTATCTTAACTTCCCTGCTCCAACTTCTCATACTCCATGAATAGTAGCTGGATGAGAAGAATGATACGGATCTTCATATCTAATGAACTAAGCAATAAACACTTGGGTTTGGGCGAGATCAGGGCTACCAATTGTTACCATCTGTTCTGACAAGTGTTCTAAATCCCTGGGCACTACCTGACTTGCTGATTCATCCTAAAGACCATTGTACCTTGCCATCCATACCAATGTTTCATTCTTACAAACTTTCAGTTCTAGTTATTTACTCTTTAACTTTTACCTCTCCTAATTAGAACTTCTCATATTTCCTTCTCTCCCTCCCTCCCTCCCTCCCTTCCTCCTCCCCTTCTCTTCCTGTCTAACTTTATTTTTTTGTTAGGGTTGGAAAGCTATATTTTCTTTCACAGTATGACATTTATGGAAATGTTTTGTATAATTTCACACATGGTTTCATAATATGGGGATGGAGATGAAGGGAAAGAATCTAGAATTCAAGTTTTAAAAACAAATGTAAAAAGTATTTTTAAATGTAACTGGTAAAAATATTAAATAAATAAATTAAAAAGAAAAAAAGAACATGAGCTTTTGAGGGATAGAGACTATCTTGTTTGTTTACTTTTTTAAATATGTATATCCAAATATACTTAAAATGCTTTTTCTTTCATTCTCAGATTCCTGGATCTTGCCTCAAATCTTCCTAGGTCCAACACTTACCAACATAGACTCCCAGATATACAGGGTCACTGAAGGAAGAATTATCAATCTTACATCGATATTTTCCACTGTCTTCAATGGTAGCTGTGATACTAAAACTGGAAGTTTGGTATGGGATGTTAGTGCCATTGAAAAGCCATTTGGTCTGATTGCCACCGGAAATACCAGGTATTTCACAGTGAAAGGTCACATTCTCTCCAGTGGAAACTCTCCATGAGGGATGCAGGGAGACTATTGACCTTGGAACAGCATCTATGGATCAGAAAGTAGGAAAAAAGGCAAAAGAAAGGATATTTATAAGGTTGTTAAGATTCAGAAATTCAGATAATTTAAAAATCCAACATTCAATCAATCTTGCCTTACTTTGAGGTTTTGATAACCTGAGCATTGAAGGGAGACACAGAGAGTGTAGTAAAATCTTTGCTTTTCTAGGACTCAGTCCTAGGAAGATAGTTGAAGTCAAGTTTCATATCCAGGGAAATATTTAAAGCTGAGAACTATGAATAGGTATAAATCATTATGAAGAGTTAGGGCTATGAGAAAAATCATTTCAAAACGAAGCAAGAAGGGAAGATTTCATATGTAACTGTGGCTGAGTCATTTATGTTCCCTGGAATGTGGTTTCCTTATTTTTAACATGAGTGACTTGGATTAGATGCCCTTTGAAGTCACTTTTAATTCAAGAATTGTGTTCTTAGAGGTGTTGAGTATAAAGTAGAATTTGAAAGAAAACTTGTTTCAGATAGTGATACTAGATAACAAAAAAGTGGGAAGCAAATGAGTCTGCATGGATCTGAAAATAGAAGTCACAAACAAGTAGATTGTATGAGTGCAATTTAATTAATAAAGCTCTCTGAATCTGTTTTTTTTAGCCTAAAGATGGGTATACTAATACATACCCTGCCCATCTTGTAAGGTTTTTTTTTTTTTTTGGGGGGAAACTATTTTGTAAACCTTAAAGGGCTAAAGAAATGGAAGTTATTGTTATTATAAAATAAGAGGCAACAGGTAGAAGGAGTACTTACCTACGGACCTTCCAGTCAAAGCTGTAAAAGACCAGAAAATAATGATCAGCTCCAATGGAGAGAGAAATACCTGAAGGTCAAGTCATTGTGAGGGTAGACTGGAGTATTTGGGGAAAGTAACCAGATTCTAAAGGACAAGAGTTCCATCATTCCTTTTATAGCAACTTGCCCCTATCTCTGAGCTGTGTTATGCTATCAGAAGTATAGAGTTATGTTCAGAATCTTCATAATCCTGGCTAAGAATTGAAGAATACTCTGAGTGCTGGGGCTCCCCTATCCTTCTCCTTACTTAATCTGAGCTGCCAGTCCAATCCAAGTCAAACCTCTGATGTTTCATTCAAGATTTTGATCAAAAACAATATTGAGTGTCTTCATTCAAAAACCAAGGGAGTGAAATTAAACCACAATCTTCTTTCAAGTTAATGACATTGGAGCATTTCTTTTCAAGCCTTTGACTCTAGAAATTCCACACAGATGTTACCAAAACCTGAGATTCTTGGGAAGTCAGAGCTGGGGGAGTCTCTCACCTGGATTTCTTCAACCTTTAAAAGTGTCACTGTTCTCCAGAGATTTAAACCAAAAGTTTCCATCTTTTTATAAAAACTTCTTTCCTCTCTCATCCAACTCTGGCTTGGCAGAGACTAAATCATGAAGGAATTAGGGTTGTCATATTCTTAAGGTCAGACTTTCATTAAGCTTAGCTCAGTCTTTTCTCTTTTTCCTTCTAATTAGAGCCCAAATCAGAATCCATAGACACAGGGAGAGATGAAACCTCCCTAGTAAAGATCCCTAACATAACATCCCTACTTGTCATCTGTATCAGTAAAAAAAAATCCAGCTCTGTTTCCATGCTTCCATCCCAACACTTTTCGGGGTCCCCTACTTACCCCCAAATAGTAGAATTACCCAAAGTAATTTGGGAGTGAATGAAAAACCTTCCATAGGAACATAAGCTGTATCAGTAGCCTGCAGGGACTGAAAAGAGAGGAAGAAACTGTAACCAAGAATACATAAAAAAGAGGAAGTGTGGTGCTTTTGGTATCAGATCTCATACAGTACTAGCGGCCTCTTGACTTCCTTCCATTTCCAGAGATGATATTCAATAAGATTGCATGTTTATCCAATTCACTTTCACAAATTCACTTTATTCACTTCCCATAAACTCATGCACTTGGCAAAAATTTGATTGATGGGAGCAGTCAGAGCAGATTCTTGAATTAATATTCTTGATTCAATTATTATTCCAGTATTATTATTCCAGTATCAGTATTATTCCAGTATCCAGTATTATTCCAGTATTATTCCAGTATCCAGTATTAATTCAAGTAAAAAATTTTTTAAAAAATTACCCTGTTTAAAGTTCTGAGAGAGACACAAAGATATATTTGTGTCTTTGATCATAGGGTTTTGAATTTGAATTTGAATTTGAATATTCTGTTCAAATCTCCGATTTGGGTTGCTTTAGAGAAATTGAGACTTAAGCCAATATCTTCCACTGTATCTAGGACTATCATTAGTCATCTTCACCTATGTTTTGCCACTGGACTTCAGTAAATATGGAGAAAGAGCAAAGCTGACGATTTGGCATAGTTCTGTGTCACTCAAATTCAATTCTCTTGCAAGTGAAGATATCACCCTAATGTCATCGATCCTCTTTGAGAATGAAGAATGTACTACAATAACAAGGCAACAATTTTACAGATAGACTGAAGCCAGAGGCAAAGTGACTTTTCATACAGCTTGTAATTAAGAACCAAGACCCAAACCTAGGTCATATGGCTATAGAATTAATGGTCTTACCATGGCAGAAAATTTCTTTTTCTGTTTCTCCCTCCCTCCCTTCCTTCTTTCCTCCCTTCCTCCCTTCCTTCTTTTATCCCTTTCTATCTCTCTGTCTCTGTCTCTCTCTGTGTGTCTATCTCTCTCTCTCTGCTTCTCTCTCTCTCTCTCTCTTTGTCTGTCTCTGTCTGTCTTTGTCTCTGTCTTACTGCCTCTGTCTGTCTGTCTGTCTCTCTCTCTGAATTGCAGTACAATTAACAGAATCCACCTTATTCAAAAACTTGAAATTATCTTTGATTTTTCCTTCTCCCTCACTTTTCTTTAGTTCTTAATTCTTTATTCTATCTGACCCTACCTTAATATAACTCTTTATTGTCAGCTGTCTAAGCAAATACCTCCTTTTTACATTTCCTTTCCCCCTCCAATCTAGTTTTGAATTAGCTGTCAGAATACTGATACATACAGCTTGTCCTCTAAACTCCTCTGACTAGAAATTTAAGGAATCTTCAGTACTACCCAATTTTACCTCAATGTTCCTTTAACTTTTCAGTTTCAGGTACCCCTTTTTATTTTTAAAAGTTATTGAGGACTCCTTTCTGTTTATGTGAATTATATCTAGCAATACTTATAATATTAAAAATCAAAGTCTTTTAATATTATTGTGAAAATTGTTTTGAGCTCATTGGATCCCTGAAAGAGTATTCAGTGACTTTCTAGGAAAGGTCACATTTTGAAAACCTTCAGTTTATTAAAAAAAAAAAAAAAGACAAATCTCCTTAGCCCTGAGGGATCTCAACTATCTGATATTTTACTATCTTAACCTGGCCACTACTTTCCATTATCAACTTGGGTCTCAATGACCTAGATTGTTTGCAAGCATCCCAAGTTTTCCTACCTCTTTACCATCTTTCATACTATTTCTAAAGCATGAAATAATCTCTCTCACCTTAGTACATTGTTATAAAATGCAAATTTCCCATCCCCAACATCTAGTATTGTGCCTGGCACAAATAATACATATGGAATGTCTATTGAAATTCTATCCATCCAGAGAAATCTAGCTCAACTTTCATCCCTTCCATAAAGTTTTCCTTGATTCTTCCAAGTAAGAATGATCTTAGCTTCTTTAAACTATTTGGTACATTGAGCTTCTCTATAGTCTTATTGTTTTATTTCACATCCATTCTAGCTATTTATGCACCATATCCTCTCTGTGAGATGTTAAGCTTCATGAAGTCAGGAATCATCTTATTTACACTTGTATCTCCTCTACATGTTATAGATCTGGACATAGTAGATACTTAATGAATTTAAATGTGTTGAATTTGTGGCATTTGAATGATTTAATCCAAGATGCAGCAGTATAAGTCAAATGGATTAAAAAGCTGGCTTTAAAATAAGAAAAACTTCAGTTTAGATCTTGTCTCTGACACATTTTTGCTTTGTGACACCAGGCAAGTTAATTAAAAATTAAGTGCTTGAGACAACTATCTAAGTTACAAAGAAGATGCAGACCTGCATTGGTACCTCATTTGCAAGATCCCTATTTCAGTGAAAAATCATGGATTCAGACTCTATAATCCTATTATTTAGACAATAGGGAAATAATTTTGATCTATGATCATTAAGAAAATTATTCTTGAAATGTATCTGTGGTAGATAGGTGAGAATGGACTAGGACCCTAATTACGCAGAAGAGCATGTTGAAATCATCCATCCAAGAAGTCTAGCAAGTCATTTCCCCTAGATTAACTTCAATGTCTTTATCTGAGAAACAAGAGGGTTAAAATCAATGTTCTTCAGCATTCCCTTCCAGCTCTGATAGCATCATGATAATTAGCCCTAGAGGAGTTCAGGAAACTGTTGTGATGGGAAGACTGGTTACTGATTATTTGTCCTACAATACAGGGAGTACATGTATATCATCCCCCTTTAAGTCCTTATACCCCCTATTGGCTCATCACAGAAATTAGTCAAGTCAGTTCAGAGTCATCTCTGCATTTTGGAAGTTGTCTGTCTAGGCTTCTGAGATAATGCCAAAGAACTGATCTTGGTGAAAAGAAAGTACAGTGAGGTACTGGATGCAGAAGAAGAGGCATAGAAGGAAGTAAATGGGATCCAAGTTTGTGAACCTTGGAGATAAGAAATTGGGAAAGGTTAACTAAGAGAAAGAAGATTAGTTTCTAATATGAGAATTAGTTAGCAGGTAGGCTGGGCCACAATTTAGCTTTTCTCTATTGAGAATGCTAAGAATGAGCATTAATAATAATACATTTTCCTAGTGCTTTGAGGATTTTGCAGCACTTTCCTCACAACAACCTTATGAAAGTAGTGTTATTCTGAGGTTACTGAGTCTCATAAAAATTAATCAAATGGTTTGTCTAAGGTCAGGCTAAAAAGTATTAGGACTACAAGTGTAACCCATATTTTCCAACTATAAACTTTCCATTATAACAACATTGAACTATTCTTAGAGGATTTAGAGTTATATGGTACCTTATAAATCATATAATTCAATCTTCTTTCTTTATCCATGGAGAAACTGAGGCATAAAGAAGTTAAGTAACTTATGCAAGTCCAGACAGTTAACAAAACCATTAGCAAAATTAGATTCCCCCCATTTGTTCTTCCTTGAAACTTCACCATTTTTATTGATCACACCACCATCTTTATGGTTAATCATCTTCACAAACTTGGAATCATATTCCCTCTCCCTGACCTTTCAATTCATCTTCCAAGTACTAAAATTCTATCCCCATGATACATCTCATATTTGTCCCTTTCCATTCCTATAGAATCTACCCTATTTTTACTCCTCTTTACCTCTTGCCAAGACTATTATAATAATCTGTTAATTGGTCTTCCTCCCTTACGCCCCAGCTGTGCAATTAATGTTACCAAAATATAATTCTGCCCATTACTCCCTATTAAAAAATCTTCAATAATTCTCTTCACCCTAGGGTAAAATCCAAACTCTCTTGTTTGGTATTTAAAGTTCTTTGCAGTCATGCTTCAGTCTATCTTCCACTTACTGTACATTATTTACCTTCACATATTCTATATTCCAGTTAAACTGACCTGTTATTTATCCTTAGGCAATAAAAAATCATTTATGATTTGGGATAATTAGGAAAACTCATCTTGATATGATAAATAGGAGGGAATAAACAGGAGTCTTAATTAAACCTAATTCCTCAATGGCATTTCTCTAGAAATTTACATATTTTTCCAAATCTCAATCATAAAAAAATCAGTAGAGAAATTTGAAAAAAAATTATAATTCTCCTGTGAGAATTAAGGGTTAGCAGTTCACATAGAGACATTACTAATTCAAAGAAATTCAGTAATGTCAAGTTAAAAGTAAGAGCAGTTACAAAGAACATGCACAATATTTCTGGGAACCAAGATAGAAGCACATAGGAGAAAGGTGATTATAATCTAATCATTTTTGCTTGTAGCTGTTGCCATGTTATAAGTGTGTGATCATGATCCCATTTGCTGTTAAGTGAGTCATTCTTGCAAGCAAAATAAATATTAATAAGTTTATGCTCAGTATATTTTATATAAATCCTATGAGTGATCCAAGAAATTACAAGTTTTGGAAGCAAAATAATTTCTCAAATTGGCAATTTTTATATGTGATTGATTCTGCATAAGTGCTGAGAGCCTTACTAGGACATCAGGATTCTATTATATCAGAATTATTTGAATATTACCCAATAATGTTTGCTGGAGTTCTCTGATGTTTGAATATTCAGAATAGGCTGTCATCCCAGTGCTTAGCACAATGCCTGGCACATAGCAGACATTTAACAAATGTTTAGTAAATGATTTATTGAATTTTCATAAACTTAATATTTTTATTTATTAAACAAATTTTGAAATAGCCATAATAATGAATAGAGTATGAAGGATCCTGGAAGTAGTTTAGGAAAGATAAAGTAAATTGATCAGCTTAGTACCACATATGTTTGAAATTGTTCTTAAAATATATGTGTGCTATGAAAAATATAATTTCTTGATCACAAATCCCAAAGATTAGTATCTTTTGAGAATTTGAAAACACTATGAGAAAAGGTAATAAGGTCTGACTATTCACTTGCCTTGTCTGGACCTCACTTTCATATAGGAAAAATGAAATATTGGAGTCACTCTGTAGTCATATCCAGAAGGTAATTCATCTGCATAACTATTTTAAAGGATTGCTAGTTTTTTTCTTCTTCAAATGAGAGATTCAATACCATTTCATTTAGGTTTGTACTGACTTTACCTGTCATCCAAGAGATTTTGCATTCTCTCCCTCCTAAAACTACTTTGTATTACTCTTTACATACACTTTGTAATTACTTGTGAATATATTACACACACAAACACACACACACATACACACATACACACACACACACACACACACACACACCTCCCCAAGTTGAATACAAACTACTTTATGGTATGGACTATTTCCTTTTTGTTTATGCTGTACTTTAATGCTTTTCCTGCCCATGGTAGGAATAGAATACATTTCTGCTGAATTGAATCAAGTAAAACTGAATGGACTCAAAATCAGTTCTCCAACTGCAAATCCATACCTCTTTCAACTTATACTGTGAGATGTGTAGAGATTAAATATTAGAGTCATTGAAATAATCTTTCCTCATTCATAGGATCACAGATTCTGATATGTGAAGGATCTCAAATTATTTCTACTCCAATTTTTTATCTGATTCATAAACTTCCTCTGAAACATTTCCACTGTTCTTCATCCTACATCAGTTGAATACTTCTAGTAACAGGGAAGTCACTAGTTCTTTTTGGTTTTGTATAGGTATTTTTCTTAGGAACATTTTCCTTTGAGGGGAAGAAGGAAGGAGCCAAGATGGCAAAGAAAAGACAGGAAGTTGCTTGAGCTTTTCCCAGTTTCTCTCAAAAACTACCCTAAATAAAGCCTCTAAATGGATTCTGGAGTGACAGAACCCACAAAAATTTGGAGTGAAACAATTTTCCACCTTGAGATATCTTGAAAGGACTTCAGGAAAGATCCGTCTCACTTGGGAAAAGGGAGAACTTTGCCCAGCTCAACCACATTGTGAGAAAGCTAGCTGGATGTTCTTAGCCAAAGTACAGACCAGCCGTGGCAGTCTCTCCAGTCTGAATTATCTGGCCAATGGCTCAGCAGACCAGCTCTGAGACCTCCAACCTCCATATAGAAGGCACATTGTTAGCTCCAGAATCCTGGCATAACAGGTGGGACTAGGGTAGGCCAACCCATTGCAGTGAGAAAGCAAGCAGAACCTCCAGTCCCAACATAGAAAGCCAATGAAACACTCCTGTTCCCCTGCAGAAGAAGCCTGGGATAGTCTCACTTGTGCTCTAGGAGCAGAACTGTTTTTTTTAAATGAGCAAAAAAGAGCCCTGACTATAGAAAGCTACTGTGGCTCCAGGGAAGATCAGAACACAAGCCCAGAAGAGGACAGGAGTAGCAAAGATGCATATATGTGAAGCCTCAAAGATGGCTATAAATTGGTCTCAAGCTCAGAAGGTTCTTTTAGAAAAGCTCAAAAAAGGTTTTAAAAATCAAATAAGAGAGGCAGAAGAACAATTGGAGGAAGAAATGAGAGCTTTGCAAAATTATGGAGGAAACAATCAACAGCTTGGTGGGGGGGGAGGGGGGAGGGGAGGGAGAGGAGCGGGGGAAGGGGGACAACAACTTGGAAAAGGAAACAGAAAAATTGACTTAAGAAAACAACTCCTTATAAACTAGAATTGACCAAATGGAAAAGGAGGTTAAAAAAAGCTAACTGAAGAAAATAATTCATTAAAATTAGAACTGGACAAAAAGAAATGAATGACTTAATATGATATCAAGAACCAGTAAAAAATAAAGAAAGAAAGAAGAAAATAAAAAAGTACCTCATTGGAAAAAACAGCTGACCTGAAAAATAGACCTGAGAGATAATTTTAAAATTGTTGGACCACCTGAAAGTCATTATCAAAAAAAAAAAAAAAAAAAAGAGTCAGTACAACATCTTTCAAGAAATCATCAAGGAAAACCACCCTGATATTTTAGAAACAGAGGTTAAAATAGAAATCTAAAGAATCCACCAATCATCTCCTGAAAGAGATCCCCAGATGAAAACTCCAACAATAGTGTAGCTAAATTCCAGAATTTTTAGGTCAAGAAGAAAATAATGCAAGTGACCAGAAAGAAACAATTCAAATATTGAGGAGCCACAGTTAGGATTACCCAGTACTTACCATCTTCCACATTAAAGGAGTGGATGGTCTGGAATATATATTACAGAAGGCAAAGGAACTTGGACTTCAACCAATAATAAACTACCCAACAAAATAGACATTATTTTTCAGAAGAAAAGATGGACATTTAATGAAATAGGGGATTTTCAAATCATTTCTGTTGAAAAGATCAAAGCTACAAGAAAATTTGACCTTCAAATAGAAGATTCAAGAGAAGCACAAAAAGATAAACAGAAAAGAAAAAAATATTTAAATATTAAATTGTTTATTCCCCTATATGAGAAGATGATGCTTATAACTCTTGAGAATTGTATCTTTGTTAGAACAGTTAGAAGATATATACATAGAAAGAGGGTAAGGGTATAAGTTGACTTTGATGTGATGAAATTTTTAAAAATTAAAGGGCAAAAGAAAGTATTGTAATGGAAGAAGAGGAAAAGGAAAGCAAAATAGGATAAACTATATCACATGAAGAGGAACAAAAGACATATTACAGTAGAAACAAAGAAGAGGTGAACATTGTTTGAATCTTATTCTCATTGGACTAGGCTCAAAAAAGGAATAACATATACATTCTACTGAATATAGAAATTTATCTAACACTATAGGAAAGTAGAAGAATAAAGGGGAAAGAAAAGGAAAGGGAATAGATAGGAGAGAGGGCAGAAGGAGAGGAGAAGTAGAAGAAGAAAGAGGAAAGAATGGAGACGGCTGATAAAATGAAGGGCAGATAGAGAGGGTAATCAGAAGAAAAATACTGGTGAGAAAGGACAGGGTAAAAGGTGAGAATAGATAAAAGTTGATTTTGGTATGGTGATATAAAAAAGAAATTAAGAGGTGGAAAAGGATTATACTGGAAGAAAAGGAAAATATGAGTAAAATGGGTTAAATTACAACACATAAAGAAAGACAAAATATCTATTACAGTAGAGGGAAAGAAGGGAGGGAAACAAGCATTATTTAAATCTTAACTCATCTTATTTGGGACAAAGAAGGAATAATGCACATAATTCATTAGGTACACACATTTATCTTAAAATATAGGGAGTAGCAGGGGAAAGGAAAAAGAAAAGGGAAGAGGAAAGGTTGATAGAAGAGAGGGCAGAAAAAGAAGGAGAAATGGATATGAAAATACAGTGCTGACAGAAGGAAGATTGAGGAAGATGGTGGTCAGAAGAAAAGCACTAGTAAGAAGGGAAATAGTGAAATGAGAAAGAAAAGTATAAAGAGGAAAAATAATATAGAGGCAAATGTAGAGTTAGTAATCATAACTGTAAATGTGAATGGGATGAACTCTCCCATAAAAGCAGATAGCAGAGTGAATTAAAAGCCAATACCTTACAATTTGTTGTTTACAAGAAACACATCTGAAGCAGAGAAACACACAGAATAAAGGTAAAAGACTGGAGTGGAACATACTGTGCTTCAGCTGAAGAAAAAAAAACAGGAACACATCCCTGCATGTTGCTGCTGTCATTGTTGTTCTATCATTATAGTCATGTCTAATTCTTTGTGACCCCACTTAGTGTTTTTTTAAGATATTGGAGGGGCAGCTAGGTGGTGCAATGGATAAAGCATCAGCCCTGAAGTCAGGAGGACCTGGGTTCAAATATCTCAGACACTTAACATGTCCTAGCTGTATGACTCTGGGCAAGTCACTTAAGTCCAATTGGCTCAAACTAAAAGAAAAAAAAGAAAAGATATTGGAGTGGTTTGCCATTTCCTTTTCTAACTCATTTTATAAATGAAAAAACTGAAGGAAGCAGAATTAATTTGCTTTGGATTACATAGCTAGTAAGTATCTGAGGCTGGATTTGAACTTTGGTTTTCCAAACTCCAGAACTGGCAAACTATTTATTGGCCCATCTAGCTGTCCTAAAATTCATATTTTCCATTTGGCTTGTAAAAGAGGCATTCTCTGTCTCATTTCTTAACCAGCCTTAATTACTAAGTGGGCATTGCCTCAGTTAAACAGACCTGTTAGAGACTGTAGCTTAAAAAGGCCAAGGTCTCCCACTGCATCCAAGGCTTTTCTATTTATCTTTGTCTGTATCTAACTGCTGGACCCAGATTGTTCTGAAGAAGAAAGTGAGGCAGCTGATCTTGCACAGCCCTTTCTCATTTAAATCCAATTCACTTGCATGTCATATCATCACCTCCCTGATGTCAAAATCTCCTTCAAGAATGAAGAATGAACAACTACCACAATTTTCCTCAAATTGAATCTAAATCTTCTTCTTTCTAATTTTCAGTCATTGGTTTTATTTCTATCCTCTGAGACCAAAGTTGAAAAACTTGAATCTCATTTTATATTAAAACTCTTCAAATATTTAAAGATATCTACTGACTTCTGGCCAAGATGGCAGAGAGGAGGCACACAGCTGTGTAAGCTCCACGGTTTTCTCTCAAAATTCATTTCATTACAAGCTTCTGGATTAGTGCTTGACTGAAAAAAAAAACCCACAAATAATTATCAAGAGAAGACATCCTAGAAATTCGAGAGGAAAGGTCTGTTTTTGCTCAAAGGTGGGGATGGTTTTAGATCGGGCACAGGCTGAGGGCAGGCAGCTCACAGCCGAGCAGACCAGAGTGGAGTGGGGTGTGATCTCAGCCATCTCTGCAGGGAGAACTTTGCTACAGGATTGGATACTTTGTCCTGGCAGGAAGTCAATAGCCCAGTAGAGAAGCTAAAAACACTGGGGATGAAGAATACAACCTCCAATAGCTGGAGTCTCTTGGGACCTGGCCATCCCTCACCCACAGCATCTCAGAACACTCTCAGAGTTTCAGAGCACAGGTGCAGCACAGTCCTACTAGTGCCTCGCTGCTGCTCCCCGGCAGTCTGTAGAGGAAGCTCGGTAACACCACCCAACCCCAAAAAGAAAGCAGATTCCTTTTGGTTTTTTTTTTCTTTTTATCTTTGCTAGTTTGTCTTTGATTCTTCTCTGACAAAATGAGCAAAAAATTTAAATGGACCTTATCCATTGACAGCTTCTATACGGATAGAGAGCAGACTCTAAACCCCAAGGAGACTAAAAACAGACTGTCTCCAGGTGAATCCCCAAAGGAGGAGATCATCTGCTCCTCAGCACAGATGAATCTCATAGAAGAAATTAAAAAGGTTCTCACAAGAGAGCTAAAAGAAAAATGGGAAAAGGAGAAGGAGGCTTGGCAAGAGAGTCTGGAGAAGTCATCCCACTCATTTAAAGACAGAGTGGATAAAGAAATCAAATCCTTGAAAAATAGGATTAGTGAACTGGAAACAGAAAATAGCTCTCTAAAAAATAAAATTGGTGAAATGGAAAAAAAAATTCCATAGAACAAAACAACTCAATTGGACAATCAGAAAAAGATATAAAAAAGTGAGTGAAGAAAATACTTCATTGAAAATCAGAATCGAACAAATGGAATTGAATGACTCGAGGAGACAAGAATCCATCAAGGAAAACCAAAAAAATGAAACAATGGAAAAAATGTGAAATATCTTCTTGGGAAAATAACAGACCTGAAAATAGATCTAGGAGAGACAATCTGAGAATTGTTGGACTCAAAGAAAAATATGATGAAAAAAAGAGCCTGGACACTATTTTCCAGGAAATTATCAAAGAGAACTGCCCAGAAGTCATAGAAACAGAGGGTAAAATAGACATTGAAAGAATTAATTGATCACCTACTGAAAGGGATCCTAAAATCAAAACACCAAGAAATATAGTAGCCAAATGCCAGAACCCTCAGATGAAGGAATACTGCAAGCGGCTAGAAAAAAAAACAATATAAATATAGAGGAGTCACAATAAGGATTACCCATGATCTAACAGCTTCCACATTAAAAGATCGAAGGGCCTGGAATATGATATTCTGAAAGGCTAAGGAACTTGGTATGCAACCAAAAATAACTTACCCAGCCAGAATGAGCATCTTTTTCCAGGGAAGAAGATGGACATTCAATGAAATAAGTGAATTTCACCTATTTTTGATGAAAAAACTAGATATTAACAAAAAGTTTGATATACAAATATAGAACTCAAGAGGAACCTAAAAAGGTAAAAAAGAAATCTTGGGAACTATGTTTATGCTATAAAGATGTATAAAGAATACATATATACCTTGTTCTAGAAACTAGAGGTGGAAAGGACATTGTACCAGAAAAAGAGTAAAGTGAAGGTACTACATCTCATGAAGAGGCAAAGGAAACCCATTATATCTGAGAGAAAGAATGGAGGGGGATGAATATAGTGGGTATCTTACTGCTTAAAGAGAAAAATTTTAGACATATTCAATTTATGGTGAAACTTCTCCAACCTCATTGAAAAGTGGGAAGGGAAAAGTGAAAAGGGAAGGAATAAGCTAAGCGGAAGGGAATACAGAAACTGTGAAGAAAAGGAGTAATATAGAGGGAGGAAGTCTAAGGTGGGGGAGGCATACTAAAAAGGGAGGGCTGCGAGAAGGAAGTGGTGCTCACAATTTTAATACTGGGGAGGGAGGTAAAGGGGAAAGAAGGGAGAAAAGCATAAACAGGGGTTAACAAGATGGCAAGTAATACAGAATTGGTCATTTTAACCATAAATGTGAATGGGATAAACTCCTTCATAAAGAGGAAGTGGTTAGCAGAATGGATTAAAAGCCAGAACCCTACAATATGTTGTTTACAGGAAACACATCTGAAGCAGGGAGATACATACAAAGTAAAGGTAAAAGGTTGGAGCAGAATCTACTATGCTTCAGGTGAAGTAAAAAAAGCAGGGGTAGCCATCATGATCTCAGATCAAGCAAAAGCAAAAATTGATCTAATTAAAAGAGATAAGGAAGGGCATTATATCTTGCTAAAGGGTAGCATAGATAATGAAGCAATATCAATATTAAACATATATGCACCAAGTGGTGTAGCATCTAAATTCTTAAAAGAGAAATTAAGAGAGCTGCAAGAAGAAATAGACAGCAAAACTATAATAGTGGGAGATCTCAACCTTGCACTCTCAGAATTAGATAAATCAAACCACAAAATAAATAAGAAAGAAGTCAAAGAGGTAAATAGAATACTAGAAAAGTTAGATATGATAGATCTCTGGAGAAAACTAAATGGAGACAGAAAGGAGTACACTTTCTTTTCAGCAGTTCATGGAACCTATACAAAAATTGACCATATATTAGGACATAAAAACCTCAAACTCAAATGCAGTAAGGCAGAAATAGTAAATGCATCCTTTTCAGACCACAATGCAATGAAAATTACATTTAACAAAAAGCCAGGGGAAAATAGACCAAAAAATAACTGGAAACTAAATAATCTCATACTAAAGAATGATTGGGTGAAACAGCAAATTAAAGATATCTACCATGTCTCCTACAATAATATTAATATTTACATAGTGTGCTAATATTTACAAGTACTTTACATATGTCCTTTCACTTATTTCTCACATCTCTGTGAAGTAGGTTCTATTATTATTCTCATTTTATAGATGAAGAAATTGAGGCTGGGGGAAGTTAAATAATTTTGCCCAGGGTCACATAACTATTTTTAGAAGCAGAATTTGAACCCAGATCTTTCTGATACTGATTCCAATGCTTTTATTCATAGCTAACCAAACCTTCTTTATTGAAAATTAAATACCTCTCATCACTTCAATCAATCTTTATATGGCAGGGTTTTAAGTTTCCTCATCATCCCTTATTCCTCCTCAAGAAGCATTAATCTGGTTTCCATGCACTTCTTAAAATGCAGTGCCCTAAATTAGATAAATTACTAATACAATGAAAAAAGTTCTAAATTTAGAGTTTGAAGACCAGGTTTTAAAATCTTATATTGTTACTTACCTACTTTGTGACTTCAACTCAGCCACTTTTTTCTGGGTTCCAATGTCCTCATCTATTTAAAAAAAGCTGCAAAATTCCTGCTAGCTCTGAATCTATTATCCAAAGATCTACATGTGGACTAACAGAGTAGAGTGGAAGTCTCACCTTCTTCCTTTTAGATGCGATGTTTTTTCTGATTTTTATTAAAATCACATATTTTTAGCTGCCATATAACATTACTGATATTATGTGTTTTATAGCCCATCAATCCCTTCCTACTTGCCCCTTTTACAAATTGTTTTAATTGTTAGAATTTGTTCTCCTATATGGGTTACTTCACAACAAACTTTTTAAAAAATTTGTTCTATCTAGATGATTTTATTGGGAAAGGTAACTTTTGAAGTGGAAATTGCCTTTGAAAAGCAGATTAGGAATTGATTTATCTATAACATAGAGACTTAGAATATTTTCTGGGACACTGAGTTTTGACTTGTATGGGAGTATACAGCCAGAATTTATCTGTCAGAGAAAGGACTTGGAACCAGATTTTTTATCCAATTCTTTATCCACTCTTAATAGTACATTTTAAAAAACTTAACTCCCATACTATGCCTTCTGATAAAATGACAATCATTATTATTATCATCATCATTATTAATGATAACCAAATAGTTAAAAATACTGGTTATCATAATGAATAATTATGAATAAAAAGTAATTGTTCTTTTTTGTACAATATTTGTAAATAGTCTCTCAAATCCCAGAGAGACTTAGGCTGCCACACAATAATATTAACTGAAATTTCTAATAAAATATTTCAATGGATGACAATGCCTTAAAATGATTTAATCTATGGGCTTTTTTTGTTTTCCTTCCCCCCACTAATTCATTTTCATGAAAGACCAAAGGAATTCTAGGGCTGAGAAAACTGTTCAATTTTAGACCTCAATAGACATTACCAATTTTTTGGAAGACTATCCCCTAAAATGATTCTAAATGGGTGCAGTTTGACAATTAACATTAAATAGGAAATCACAAAAAGTTTCTGCCTCTAAATCAAATAGAGTCTTGGGAGATGGACATTGCTCTTGGTGAGTAGGAATTTGAAATTACAAAACAGATAATTCCTATGAGGACTATTTAATTGTCTGCCTGTTTTGTCTTCAAAAGATCTCAAGGTTTGGGTTGAAAACTTTACTGCAAAGGAAATTAGTTAAGCTTGTGAGAACATGCAGACTTTACTTGTAGAAGAGAAAAAATAGAGAAGAGTTTTTCTTAAGTCTGTTGATTAGTATTTGAGGTTCTTGCCTTTGCAAGAAAAAAATATTAATTGCTTGGGTTTTACATTAAGAGATAGATAGTAAAGTCTGTCTTCTTATGGGACAAAATATAACAATCAGCTAGGAATGGCTTATGAAGCCAAAAGCTGGACACAAAGAGGAATATCACATTGTTGAGCTATGCTTGTCAGCAACTAGCAGTAATTACAGGGCCAACTGATCATTATCTGGTTATCACCATATTTAACCAGAAGAGAGTAATTACCATATGATATCACAGGTTATACCTCATACCTAACAGAAACTACAAAACTGAAAAAGAATATATTCCATCCAGTTTTGGAAGTAAGTTCAATGGGAACAATTCAATCTCATTATCAGAATATGTTCAGAGTCCTGATAAATTAAAGAAGTGACACTACTTTAAATGCATTCTGTATACACATGTTCTCTAATAGTACGTTACTCTGTGTGTGCTTCCTGGTGTTATCTACTTTTTCCACTAATTGTGGTTATTATTTATTTTGTGGAGAAAATTTTTAGTTTTGTTAAATATCTTCATTTTGACATGTTTTGGTCCTCTGGTTAACTAGTAAAAGTTAAAATATTAAAGGAGATTTATGATTTATGGTATTTTAGTGGGTTGGGACATGAAGGTTTATTGAACTTGAGACAACTCATCTGGGGTGAACTATGTTCTAATAGTAAGGTTCTCCTAAGGGTATATGCAGCTTGTTAACTGAAAGGAAGTTTAATAGTTTCGAACCATATCTCTTGTATTTGTCATGTATCTTGTTTTCTTTTAATTTTGTGTCCATTTACATGACTAAAATCATTGTGGGATTTGTTTGGATAGTTCTGATTTCTTTATTTTAAATCAATTCAGACTAATCTACTGGCTTCCATGGGATATAGTTGTGAAGGAAAAGGATTACGCGGTGGATGGAGAAAGACCAATAGTAGAAAGAACTGGAGATGATTTGGAGGCTTTTGCAATTGTAAAAAAGACAAGAATTATTTTGCTAGTTAGGAAAAATTGGGGAGGACCTCAAGATAAGAAAGCTGGTGAAACATAAGGAAGAGAAGAATTTGAGAGGAGCAATTTGAGAAAGAGGACAAAAGGAAAAAAAATACTGGAGAAGAAAGAAGAAGAAAGTTCTATGATTATAGAAATAGAATAGGAATGAATGAATGAATAAATGAATTGTTAA
Organism: Sarcophilus harrisii; assembly: GCF_902635505.1. Taxonomy (NCBI): domain Eukaryota; kingdom Metazoa; phylum Chordata; class Mammalia; order Dasyuromorphia; family Dasyuridae; genus Sarcophilus; species Sarcophilus harrisii. The sequence goes on along the minus strand of NC_045429.1, from coordinate 362,188,292 downwards.
TCACTTATTCTTTGCTAAGGGATGTATGAGATACTCAGGGAGAATTAAGCATCTCTGGGATAAGAGCTTGTTCAGCCTTTTTCAGGGATACTTATCCACCTGTGGTGCCCACCTGACATTCAAATATCACCTGTGGCTCCAAAAAGCCATAGTATGTACAGCAACCACACTCTTATAAAACCATCTCTCCAGAAGGGCTTAATAAGGATGAATTAAATTAAAGAGGTCTCAGATCTGTATTTCAGTTAGAGGTATGTCAATTTAAGCATGTAAAGACTTTCTTTGGCAAAATGGATGAGTGAGAACAATTTGTTTCAATAGCCATGAAGATGGATGAAACATGTCATGGAGTGCTTAGAGTCTGTCAAACATAAAAAATACTAAGGTTAGCCATTACTTCTTGGTTTTGACTTTTGTCCTGCCACTGGACTTTAATGACCCTGGAAAAGAGAGGCTACTGACTTTACACAATTTTTAACATCATGATTGCACAGCACACAACATCATGATGTCATTGATCTTCAAAAATAAAGAAGCATCTTTGCTAAGTACTAGACTAAATGAAAAGACTTAAATACAAAAACAAAAAAATGCCTTCCTTTAAGAAACTTGCATTTAAACAAGAGATAAAACATGCAAAAGAATAGAATTCAGATTAAAAGATGATGGCAAGAGTCAATGTTGGATGGGATTTTAAAGGTGGTTTATGGCTGTTATATGCAGTAAATCGTGTGAATTTGTTGAAATTCTTAATTTTACAGATAAAGAAACTGAAGGTCAAAGAGATTAAATGAATAACCAAAAGTTACATAGATAGTATACAGGGGCAGGTTGAGATTCAAGACAAGATCAGTAAATTAATCAACAAGCATCCATTAGACATCTACTGTGCTAGATATCCTGCCAGTCACTAAGGATATAGACACAAATGAAATAGTTCTTTATGTCAAGGAGTTTATGTGCTATCATAAGGGAATAAAGTATATTTAGGTATATAAACAATACAAGATATATATATTTAAAAAATTAATAAGGGAATAATTAGCAGATTAATGAGGGAAGAATTAGAATTAGATGACCTTCTAGTCATAATTTTAGAGTCATCCTTGACTTCACATCTTCTTTCCTCAAATATCTAATTGGATATCAAATCTTATAAATTCTACTTCTAAAATATCTCCCACATTCGTTGTTTTCTCACTATTCATGTAAACTCTATCCTAATTTAGGCCCTTATCCCCTTTCGCCTGGATTATTGCAATAGCCTTCTACTTGATTTGTCTGATTCAACTCCCTCTTCTCTCCTCTCCAAATCTATTTTCGGCATAGTTACTTTTCTTCCCTACTCAGTAAACTCTAGTGATCCCTCATTACCTATAATACCAAAAATACACTCCTTTTGCAATTTAAGCTTTTCACAGGTCACCCCTTTCCTACCTTTCCAGTCTTTTTATACATTATCCTTTTCTTTATTTTTTTTTATACATTCTGTGATCTATACAAACAGAAAACATTTATTAAGTGCTTACAAAGTACAAAGCACTATGCCAAGCCTTGGAAATACAAAGAAAGGTAAAAAAAAATAACCCATGCCATCATGTAATTTACATTTTAATGAAAGATAAAATGTTCTTGATGTTGCTCTCAGGTACTATTCCATTTCCATCTTCTTGCCTTTGCATAGGACATTTTGTGAATGATTTTTTTATTTAAAAATTAAATGGATGCAATATTCTTAACGGCATTTCTCCTTTTTTATCTTTTGCTATCATCATATTTTTAAAAAATATGTAATCACTGTTTTTCCTAAAGATAGACCAATTTTTATATAAATATAATTTGATCAAAATAAAAAAAATGTTTTTTGGATAGACAGTATAATTTTTAAAAATTAATTTTAAGTTCTAAACTTTCTCTTTTCCTCTAATCTTTTTCATATTCATTGAGAAAGGAAGTAATATGATACCTATTAAACATGGGAAGTCATGCAAAACATATTTCCATATTGTCCATGTTGCAAAACTATAAAGCAAAGAATAAATTTAAAGCAATATGCTGTTATCTGTACTGAGAGTTCATTAGTTCTCTGTCTGGAAGTAGATAGCATTGTTTATCATGAGTCCTTTGTAATGTCATGGATTATTATATATTAAGGATAATTGTATATAATAATCATGTTGTGAAGTAGTATGCTTTAGTAGATAGAAAAATAGCTTTGAAGTTGGGAAGATCTTGGTTCAGTTCCCACCTTTGACATATTCTTACTATATGATTCCTAGTTAATCTGTCAGCATGTATTCATAAATGCCTCCTCACAAATTTTTTTTAATAATTATACACTGCAAAGCAGTTGCTGTTCTGTATTGGTAGGAGTTTCTTCATTGGAAATATCTACAATTGCATCTATGAATTAAATCACAAATCTTGCCCCATCAATGTCCTCCCCAAATAGTTTTTTTGTTCAATTTTAAATAGAAAATGTCATTATTATTTTTAGCATTATTGGCCAATGCCTCTCTCTCTGGCTTACCTTTCTCTGGTTTGGGTATCCAGACCATATTTACATCATAAAAATTTTGAGTAAGAGTATCTTCTTTATTTTTAAGACCAATTTAAGTAGCAAATTAAAAGCTCTTTTTAAAGTAGTTTTTTTTTTAAATGCATGTGTAGTTTTCAACATTTGTTTTTGTAAGACTATGTGTTCTAAATTTTTCTTCTTCTCTCTTTATCTCTCCCTCAGAATAGCAAACAACCTGATATGGGTTGAATATGTGCAATCCTTTTAAACATATTTTCTTTTTGTCATATTGTGCAATAAAAATCAGATCAAAAAGAAAAAAAAATGAGAAAGAAAACAAACCCCAAAAGGTGAAAATGTCCACATTCAGTCTCTATAGTTCTCTGTTTAGATGTAATTGGCCAGGTCTATTTCTCAGATCTATTGTAATTGCCTTGAACCCCTACATTGTTGAGCAAAGTCAAAAATTAAAAGCTCTTTAAACATTTGATAAGGCTCACTTATAAATTTCTTCATAATGTGATTCTTTATTCCCCCTTTGAATAAGCAGATATGGTTAGCTCACTTTTCCTTGGTATTATGCTATTTGTTTCCTGATTTGTTGCTGTTGGCTATTTTACATGTTTTTGGAGATATTGATTTATTTTGGGGGAGTAAACATCATGGTTTGCCAACTTCTTTATTTTACATGAATTCATTTCCAGTCACTCTACTTGTGCATTTTATTTTTTAAATACAAGTGTAAGGATTTTTCCTTCATCCTCATAAATGAAATCTTATTTGATTTATTCTATTGGCATCCTTTTAACTTAATTTTGTCATCCAATATATGAAATTTATGAAATCTGCAAATAATGTATAAATATTTTTGTTATTGTTGATAAAATCATAAATAGAATGCTGACTTATTTTCCTTCTTGATTTAAATGAACATGCTAAAGGAAGTGTGGTTCTTAGATCCATAGAAGTTGAAAGTTAGGGCTTTTGGAATTCCTTTGGCATGTCTCCTATGTTTGTACAGGCATATCTCATTTTATTGTGCTTCACTTTATTATTGCACTTTGCAGATATGCATTTTTTTTTTTTTACCAACTGAAGATTTGTGACAACTCTGAATCAAACAAGTTTGTTTTTTTTTTAAACTAGTTTTCCAACAGTATAGGCTCACATTATATTTCTCTATCACATTTTGGTAATTATCACAGTATTTCAAACTTTTAAAATATTATTATATCTGTTATAATCATTTGGGATCATGAGCTTTGATGTTACTATTGTAATTGTCTTGGAATGCCATGAACCACATTCCTGTAAGACATCAAAATTAATATTTAAATGCTGTGTGCATTCTGACTGTTTCACTGACCCCTATTCTTCCTCCACCCCCCCTTCTCAGCCCTTGATAGTCCTTGAGACACAATAGTATTAAAATTAGGTCAATGAATAACCCCACCCATGATCTCTAAGTGTCCAAGTGAAATGATGCCCAGTAAACTTCATTGTTATTTTATTTTAAGTAATTGACAGTTATCTTAACCTTTGTCAACCACCAGACTTAGTCAGCAGTCATCAACATCATGGCAAGACTCCACTGGCAAAAAGATTACAACTAGCTGAATACTCTGATGATATTTTTAGCAAAAAAGTATTTTTTAATCACGGTATGTATATTTTAAAGACATACTATTAGTACACACTTAATAGACTATAGGAAAGTATAAGCATAACTTTTCTATGCACTGGGACATCAAAAGATTTGTGTCATTCAATTAATTTTGATATTCACTTTATTGCAATGGTCTGATGGTCTGGAACCAAAGCTACAATATTTCTGAGGTATACTTATATTTGTTTTTAGCATAAAATTTCTACAGGGAATGTACCTATGATTTCATTGGTATAAGGAATTCTTAATATGGAAACTCTATCAGTTCATATCAGCACATTGTCTGAAATATATAGTATTGGATAACTGATGAACACAGAAAGATTAAATAATTTGCTATGAGTGCTACAACCAGAGCATTTTAGAGACTGGATTTAAACCTGGGTCTCATAACCACCATGCTATACTTTCTCATTTTCTATGGTGGGGTTGATTTCTTAAATCCAAGTCACTTTGATAATCAAAAACTAAATGGAAATCACTTTATTCTTAATGAGCCCTCCAGAGATGAGGAGCTAGACTTTGTATTGCCTAATCCTCTGTGCTCCCGAGTGATAAATACTCTAGGGGAAGTTCCCAGAGCTTTGGGACAGACCAATTCCATCCTTGTCTGGAGGCCAAACAGCCAAAGATGCTTGAAATTCAGATTTGAAAAGGCTGCATCTCTCCCTTATGAAACTACTGGTCTACAAGAATCAATGGCTTGGACCTTTCCTTCATTTGTGGCTGGAAGTCTACAGCCTTCTGTGGCAGCCTGGAGAGCTGGTCTCTCCTTGTTAAATTTCTTCTAGCAGGACTTCATGGAGACTGGACCTTCTGTCTTGTCTTTCTCTGAATAGGTAATAGCTATTTCAATTCCTCCTAAACTTTCCTGTTTGGGGACATTCCTTCTCCTTCCTTTTGATGTAGGCTCATTGGTAGAAGCAAATGAGAATGGGTTCTCATTTTTTGAAAGTTCCACTCATTTTTTAGTCCTAGTTCCTAGAGATGGGTATGCCATATTCATTTCCCAACTCTTTATGCTATGGTAACAGACAATAAATGACAAAAACATATTTAAAACTGTTAGGCAAATAAATAACAAACTAAGCAGTTCACAAATGGTGGGAAACTATCTTTACAATAAGAGGCAAATAGTATGAAGTAAATGATATCAGCATCTTTACAACTCTCCAGTGGCAGATGGCTATTCTCCATCAGTCTGGGGATAATTGCCTTCTAAAGGGAGTTCCAAGTTCAGGAAAACTTTGCTTCTGTTACTCCTACCAGGAAATTCAGAACTCAAGACAAGGGGAGGTAGTATTTTTTATTACATTTTTTCCTTCACGTGATTAAAATATTCATTAAAATTATGACTAAAAATTCAGGATCTTAAAAAAGCAAAGTAGACCTAAATACCTCTAATGAGATCACATATCACTGTGACTTTGCTATCTTCTTGAGTCAATGAGTTTTGGGATTGTTAAGGAGAGGTTGCAGATTATTACAACTGTTGTGACCTTGGATGAGCCACTTACTATATTTTAGTCTCAGTTTTCCCATTCATAAAATGAGGGGAGTTAGATCACATGACTTCGGCTTGAATTATCTTCCAACTCTAGATCTATGATCCTGTCACAGTACATTCTGACCCACTAAATTCTAGTTTTCCTAACTCAACTCTTTTTTTTTTCTCATCATCTCCCCCATTCCCTTTATCATGAGGAAGATAATTTCCTTAGTGATAATAGTGCCTTCATAGAATAGAGCTTACAGGGAGAATTCAGATGTATTCTAACTTTCTCCTCCTCTTTACCATAATCATAACAAGCATTTTTATTTGTGTTATCTCATTTGATCCCCACAATAACCCTGGGAGTAGGTGCTATAATTGTCCCTATTTTATACATGAGAAAACTGGGGCAGATAGAAAAGACTTACCTAGCCATTAAGTATCTAAGACTGGATTCAAATTCAGGTATTCCAGACTCCAAGACAGACATTCTCTACACTCTACTATCTAGTCTCCATGTAAAATTTCACTTAATGTTTTTTCAATGACTTCTTTGCCTTATTTGTAAAGATCTTTAGAGACAGAAATTTTCCAACTTGCCACAATTAAGCTTTCACATTTCATACTGGTTGTCAACAGAAAGTTCTTCCTTAGGTCTGACCTTCCACAGTAAAGGTTAACATTCTTTTGGTCTATCTTCAGTAGAAAAAAAGATTCTTAGGTCACTATTTTCCATTAAATGTCTTTTTGAGAGACTTGGAGAATGTCATTTATCTATTTTTCAGTCTCCCTTTTCTCCAGTTGAAATAACTCCATTCATTTGTCCTTTCCTCCTCACTCTTTCACCCTTGCCTAATGCTTCTTCTGACAGAGGATCCTTTCATTCACAGATATAACTTGTCAATATCATCAGCAAAATGTCAAATTAAACCTTGTTTATTTGCTATATTTTAAGCCTTGAAAACAGCTCTTAGTTCTGGAACTCTAAGGTTTACAATGAAACTTCTCAGCCAGATTCTTCTGTAGTTAGTGGAGCAAACAATATCACTTGTGTTATAAATGAGAGAATAAATACCCAAAGAACTTAAATGGTTTTCCCATGATCATGTAATAAACAGCAGAGCTGGGATATAAACCCACAGTTCTTTACTCCACATCTATTTCTCTTTTCTTTTTGTCTTTCTGTCATCTTTACCTGCTTTCATAGTTGAGGTGCCTGTGATTAGGGAAGAGCCTTCATGGATTCTGCCTTGATGGACTCCTTCCTAAAGCCAGAACTCTGCTGCACTGGGCCAGCTTCCATACTTTCTGAATTTTATTTCCTTTCTAAGGTGGAGCCTTAGAAAGCAAAGGATATGGAAAGAAATGCCTTATAGAACTCTTTCTTATAGAGCTCTTTATTAATGCTCTGACAACATTAGTTCTTCAGAGAGCTAAGCATTTAATAAGAGGGATGAGAGAGCCATGGCTATATACATTAAATGATATCATTCAAAGAAAACTGAAAATACAGAAAGAACCCACTACAGACTATCTTAGCAAGATATCATAGGAATACAAATTTAAAACTGAAAAGATCTCAGTGCCTATATTTTACAGGTGATAAAATGAGATTCAGGGACCCAGAGTGATTTGCCCAAAATACCACAGGAAGTAAGTATCAAGGGCAGGATTTGAACTTGGATCTTGGTGGAAAAATTGCCATCTGGTGGTCTGAGTGTAGGGAATGAATCCTAGTTCTAGTATTCCATGGAAGAAGTGGATGGAAATTGAATAGAAAATGATGGATAATTTTGTGAAATTCACAGCTTAGGCAATTCAGCCTCCCTTTCTAAACCTTGGTTTTCTCAGATGAAAAAGTAGACATTGAACTAGATAACTTGTAATCCCAAATCTAGCTCTAGGATGAAACCTTCTGAATAATAAAAAAGACAAAGGGAGAAACAAAAGTTAAGGGCTTTTTCCAAGGAAATATCCAAGTTATGATTTCATCTATGACCATAACAAAGAGACTAAGAAAAATAAGACAAACTTGACTATTTTGCTTTCTTATTCTTCCATTTTCTAGATGAAACACCCTAAATTCATTACCCTTTGTTCTTAGGAGGCACTTCCCAATACAATTCTACAAGTCCAAAGGAGGTTCACCTTGAGTTTTGATCACTATGTTCATTCCCCAGCCCAATTTTATAAAATTCCACATAATCACAAATTTCTTCCTGGTTGCACTAAGTCAGTCTTTCAACATGTGTTTCTCTTTCCCCAAACATACAAGGAGCAGCTTACGATTTTCACTGTTTCCCTTAGTATAAAGTCCTCTGAATAATGAGGCTTCTTTTACTACATAACCAAATGATTAAATCTATATTTCTTATTTTTCAGACCCCATGAAGAGAGAAAACTATTCAGAGGTGAGTGAGTTTATTTTCCAAGGGTTCTCCAATTTTCAAGAACATCAAATTACACTTTTCATGGTGTTCCTTGCTCTGTACATCTTAACCCTTGCAGGCAATGCCATTATTGTGACCATCATCAGCATGGACCGTCATCTCCATACTCCAATGTACTTCTTTCTAAGTATGCTGTCCATTTCTGAGACCTTCTACACATTGGTAATTGTCCCACGAATGCTGGCTAGTCTCACTGGTCTGAATCAGCCCATCTCTTTAGCAGGTTGTGCTACTCAGATGTTTTGCTTTATCACTTTAGCTATCAACAACTGCTTCCTGCTCACGGCCATGGGCTATGATCGTTATGTGGCCATTTGCAACCCCTTGAGGTATACAGTAATCATGGACAAGAAGATGTGTACTAAGTTAATCTGTGGTTCATGTGCCATTGGTTTGACTATTGCAACAGTTCAGATTGCATCTGTGTTCAGGCTGCCCTTCTGTGATGCAAGAGTACCCCATTATTTCTGTGATATTCTCCCAATAATGATGCTTTCTTGTGTTGACACATCTATTCATGATATCATCAATTTTATCATTAGCTCACTAGTAATTGTGGTTCCCATGGGTTTGGTCTTCATCTCATATGTCCTTATCATCTCCACCATCCTAAAAATTGCATCTGCTGAGGGAAGGCAGAAGGCCTTTGCAACATGTGCTTCTCATCTCACTGTGGTTATTATTCATTATGGATGTGCTTCTATTGCCTACCTTAAGCCCAAGTCAGAAAATACCAGAGACCAGGATCAACTGATTTCAGTGACTTATACTGTTTTTACTCCACTGCTGAACCCTGTTGTATATACTCTGAGGAATAAGGAAGTCAAAGATGCTCTGCGCCGGGCTGTGGGAAGAAAATCCCTATGCTAAGATCTTTGTGAGTTTGGCACAAGATAGTCTTACTTGACACAAATTAGAGAATATCTTTTCTTACTGGCTCACTGTCCTAGAATACAACAATCTCAACAATGGGGCAAGACCAATAATGGCCACTTCTTGAGAATGGGTAGCAGAAAGTATAACAGACTAGGAGGCAGAGAACCTGAGTTTGAATCTTGGATCAAGTAATTATTTGTTCTATGATTATGGACAAGTCATTCAGTATCTAAACATTAATTTTCTAATAGATAAAATGGAATAATAATGCTTATATTTTATACTTTACAGGGATGTTGTGATGAAAATGCTTTGTAACCTCTAAAGTGATATAATAGAGTTCATCTTATTAATAATAACAATAGTATTTACTTGAATTATATATTATTTTCCCAGGGAGAAAAAGAATTTTTTAATGAGCTTGTTATTAAAGAGTTCCTGTAACCAAAGAAAATTTGGGTTTCATTCAAAACAACAGCAGCAACAATCATATAACAACAACCAGAAAAAGAACAAGGACCAGAAACAATGAATAGACTGTTGTTTTTGATCATTCTGAGAAGAAGGGGCAATAATGAGAAACTCTCACAGAAGTTGTGCTAACTTTTTATAATGTCAAGGAAACTTAGTAGATGCTCATTAGTGGAGAGTAGATGCATAAGTTATGGCATATGAATATTGTGGAATATTATTGTTCTGTAAGAAACAATCAGGAGGATGATTTAAGAAAAGCCTGGAGAGACTTACTTGAAGTGAATCTAAGTGAAATGAGTAGAACCAAGAGAATATTAGACACAACAAAATTCATGTGAACATCAATTCTAATTCACATGATACTTTTCAACAATAAGGTGATTCAAGCCAATTCTAATAGACTTATGATGGAGAAAGTCATTTGCATCCAGAAAGAGGACTGTGGGAGGACTGAGTGTGTATCCCATCATAGTGTTTTCACTTTTTTGTTGTTGTTTTCTTGCTTTTTGTTTTCTTTCTCATTTTTTTTCCTTTTTGATCTAATTTTTCTTGTGCGGCATGATAAATATGAACTATACACGTGGGAAAAGATGGGGAGAAAGGAGGGAGAAAAATTGGAGCACAAGTTTTGCAGGAGTGCATGTTGAAAAATGTCCATACATATTTTGAAAATAAAAACCTAAAAAAAGTTGTGCCAAAAGGAACTAGGCACACATATGAACGTAGAAATTCTCAGAGAGGCACCTAGGTTTACTTAAAGGTAGTCTTCAAAAGAAAGGAGGTGCTCAGGTCACAGGAAAGTTTATTTCCTTCATCAGAAGACTTTTTGAGGACTCCATATGTCTTTGTTGCTAGAGAGTTGCCCTCTTTCCTATCCTATAAGTTCTTATAGCTCAGGGTCCATCCTGTCCCTTCCTCTGTCTTCCCTAGCTCCATTATACACAGTCAAAACAGAGATCTCAGTTCTACCTCAGTCTACAATCCTTTGAATTCAAGAACAATCCCAGGTGTGAAATCCCTAAAGAAGGCTCATTTAAGGAGAGACTTAAAGGACAGAAATTTCTGTCCTTCTGACACTGGAAAATGAAGGATTTTATATCTGATGGGAAGCCTGAACTAAGAGGGGAGACTGAAAAGGAGAGGGCAGAGAAAGTTAAATGGGAAATATGTGAAGCTGAACCGGACATAGGGGAACTTCTCTGAGTCTAAAGCATCTGGATAAACCAGGATGTTTGTAGTTCAGCTATAGAATTTTTCCTTATCATAATAAAACAAGTTTTCCAGCTATGGAATTAAAAAAGCTTAAATTTGATTTCTGGATGTTTTCTGTAGACGTTTCCCATAGGTCTCAGTGTCAACAAATGCAAAGTGATATAGTTAAAACCAGGTGGCACAATGGATAGAGCATCAAGCTTGAGGACAGAAAGACCTGCATTTAAATCCAGTCTCAGAGACGTACAAGCTATGTGACTCTAGGTAACTTAAAACCTCTGTTTGACTAAAACCTTAGTTTAACTATAAAGGGGAAAGTGATAATCATGGTACCTACTGACCTGCATGAGTATATTTCCATTGTTTAAAATTTTTCAAGATAATCATCTACATATATAATTATGATGTCATTGATAATAACAAAAAAAAAAGAATTAGGAAAAGAGAATAAGCAGGCTTTTTTATGAAGAGACATATCTTTGTAAACAGACATACTTTTTGCCTGGGCAAAAGTCTGTATACTAAACAGAGCAAAGAAAAAGGAAAAGAGCCTAAATGTACAAAACATTTATTTATAAAGCGTTTTTGTGATGGCAAAGAAATAGAAATTGAGGGAATACTCATCAATTGGGGAATAGTTTACAAAGTTATGTTATGATTGTAATAGAATACTATTGTGACATAAAAAATGACTAGCAGCATGCTTTCAGAAAAATGTGGGAAGACTTATGTGATGTTGAAAAATGAAATGAACAGAACCAGGAGAACAGTACAACTAACAACAAAATTGTATAATGATTAGCTGTTTATGACTTAGCTATTCTCAGCAATACAATGATGCAAGACAATATTAAAGGACTTATGATAAAAAGTGCTATCAACCTCCAGAGAAACTGAGAATAGTGCATATCAAAGCATACTTTTTAAAATTCACTTTCTTTATCTTTTTTTCTTTCATAACATAGGCTAATATGAAAATATGTTTTGTATGAGCGTACATATATAATCCACTTCAAATTGCTAACTGTCAAGGAGAGGGCCAGTAGCAAGGAAGGGGAAAATTTGAAATTTAAAATTTAAAAATGAATGCAAATTATTTACATGTAATTGAGAAAAAAACAAAATGAGAGAAAAAAATCAATAAAGATTTATTAAATGACTACTGTGCATCAGGATCTTGGTAAGGCTAGAAAAGATTTTCATTTTGAAGTTAAGGATGTGGGTTCAAGTAGTGATTCTGACCTTAAGCAAATAATTCATTTCTAAGGGCCCATTTTCTTATGTATAAAATGAGAGTATTGAATGACTTTCACATTTTTCTAAGTTCTAAATCTATGATCTCATGATCATATGACTGAGATTTGTTGCTAGATGCATAGATTTCCTGCATTGCTTTGGGAATAGAGTGGTAATAAGGTAAAATTCATTGAAATTTCCACCTCATGCCACAAACTCTATGCCCCTTCTCCTCCAATACAAAACCTTTGTCATCTCCAGAGTCCCTTATGGCAATAGAGTTCAAGAACAACCTCATTGGGGTCCAAACTGAGTGGGATCCCAAGTAAACCATCATCATTCTGAAGGTTCTTTATTGATGCCTTAACTGGGTTGGACAGTTCCAGAGAGTCCCAGAATTGGAGCCAAGCCTTCCAGCTGTGGTCCTGAGAAGATCTGAGGCTTTTGTATGAAGAGGAGTACCCATGAGCAAATGGTCCTTTTTGGACTTCTTTATGTCCATGATTTCTCCATATCATGAAAAAAGCTACTTAGTTAACTAGCAGTCTGGGGAAATTGTAATATTACTTTAGGGTTACAGGATCTTACATACTCATAGTAGCTTTCTTTTCTTGTATTATGAGGTAGTCTGAAAAATCTTTTCTTGTGACTATGAGTTGTGTCAATGAGAAATTGAGGAGCCTTGCTTTATTAGATTGATTGAACTTCTGAATTGTTCTAACCAATGAATTCAATTCTATGAGAACTTATTGAGTGTTGATGCAAAACAAACTATAATACATCATCATTGTCTTCAATGAATTTGATCTCCATTGGCTGCCTCTACTTCCTCTGCACTTTCTAATTATGTAACTCTTGGCTATCTGTCTTTCATTCTCATCACCTTAATAACTACTGTCTCAAGCATCTCCTTATCCTTCATCCTGCTTTACTCTCACTGAAACATTTGACATTGACCATCCTGTTTACCTTCCTTCCTTGTCTTTAGTATATTACATTCCCTTTGTTTCCACATTTCTATTATTATTCCTTCTTTAACACTCCATTATTTTCCCCCTATATGTAAGCATTCTTTTTTTATTAAAGTTTTTTATTTTTATTTATTTTCTTAATTTTTTCTCACTTCTACAAAGAGAAGTGGCTCTTTTCTTTCTTTTTTTTTAATTATAACTTTTTATTGACAAAACATATGCATGGGTAATTTTTCAACATTGACCCTTGCAAAAACTTTTGTCCCAATTTTTCCCCTCCTTCCCTCCATCCTTTCCCCTAGATGCCAGGTAGTCCCATACATGTTAAATATGTTAAAGTAAATGTTAAATACAACATATGTATACATATTTATATAATTGTCTTGCTACGGGAGCCAAGATGGCGGAGAAGACACACGCGTCTTTCTAAGCTCTTCTCTTACCCTCTTTATCGATAATATATCAAGCCTCAAAAATAGTCTTGACTGCTACAATTCGTAAAGATAAGAAGTAGAACAACTCACCAGCCGAAAAATCTGCAGTCTCGCCAAAAAAGGTTGGTTCCGGGGCCAGGGGGGAGATCGGCGCAGACTGGGAGAGAAATTAGGTTCCGAGGAGAGTCTCAAACCGAGGGTGAAGGCACAGATCTCAGCACAAGCGCGCAGCCCCAACCCGCAGTAAGGGGCTTTTCCTTTGGGCAGTTGTGATCCTGCACGGCAGGAGGACGCAGCCCGGGTTAGCCTCCAATCTGCGCAGGGGGGAGCTCGGCTTGGGGCCATAGAGCTTTTTTTTCCAGGGCCGATTTGCATCAGGCAGAGACACTGGCAGCAGTTAGTGGCTGTCTGCGTTCTGCAGTCAGCTGCTAATACTCACAGTCCCACAAGAGGCTCCGGCCTGGGCGGTGACACTTTCACCACTTAGTCTCTAGCCGAGGGCAATCGATAATCCACTCAGCCCTACTAAGCAGTTTGATAGCTCGGCCAGTGCTGAATCCACCTCCTGTTGGGGAAGGAAAACTCTCACTCAGAGCACTCCCATACCTTGGAGCCGGAAATCGGTTTACATCTCTCCTATTCTGCAGAGGAAGCTGGTAACCCCCTTGCCTAGGAGACCTACCCTAAAGGCTTTAAAACATGAATAAAAAGATGAAAAGAACAATCGACAGCTTCTATGCAGAAAAAGAGCAGGTCAGCAAACCTGAAGAGACCTCAAACAGCAAACATGCATCAGACTGTCCTCCTTTACAGAATGCTCTCATAGAAGAGGCCATTAAAAGTCTCAAAAGAGAGTTAGAAGATAAATGGGGAAAGGAAAGAGAAGCCTTACAAGAGAGCAACAACTTCCTGAAATACGAATTGGAAAAAATAAAGAATTCACTACAAAGTAGGATTTGTGATTTGGAAAAGACAAAAGAACTCGAAGAAAGTAGGATCCATGAATTGGAAAAGACAAAGAACACGCAAGAAAGTAGGATCTGTGAATTGGAAAAAGAAAATAATTCACTAAAAAAAAAATTAGTGAAATGGAAAAAAATTCCACAGACCAAAACAATACATTCAAAAACTCAATTGGACATATACAGAAAGAAGTAAAAAAAGCTATTGAAGAAAATAATTCTTTAAAAATTAGAACTGAACAAATTGAAACTAATGATTCATTGAGACAGCAAGAATCAGTCAAGCAAAAACAAAAATGACAAACTGGAAAAACCACGAATTATCTACTTGCAAAACGACAGACTTGGAAAAATAGATCTAGGAGAGATAATCTGAGGATTATTGGACTTTCTGAAAACTATGATGAAAAAAGAGCCTAGATACTATTTTACAAGAAATCATCAAAGAGAACTGCCCAGATGTAATAGAATCAGAAGGTAAAATAGGCATTGAAAGAATTCATCGAACACCTTCTGAAAGAAACCCTAAAATAAAAACCCCAAGGAATATTGTGGCAAAATTTCAGAACTATAAGATTAAGGAAAAATTTTACAAGCAGCCAAAAAACCATTTAAAAACTGAGGTGCCACAATAAGGATCACCCAAGATCTGGCTGCCTCTACATTAAAGGAAAGAAGGGCCTGGAATATGATATTCTGAAAGGCACAAGAACTTGAGATGCAGCCAAGAATAAACTACCCAGCTAAGCTGAGCATTTTCTTCCAGGGAAGAAGATGGACATTTAATGAAACAAATGAATTCCATTTGTTTCTGAAGAAAAACCAGAACTAAACAAAAAATTTGATCTCCAAGAATAGAACTCAAGAGATGCAGAAAAGGTAAAAATAACTCTTGAGAATTGTATTTCTGTTGTGGATATACAAAAAGAATACATGTATAATTTGATTGTACTGATATAACATAAAAAGGGAAGTAGATATGGAAAAGGGATGATGGCAGAATAAGGTGGGAAGGAGGGATAAAAGAGGGGAACCACATCCCACAAAAGAGGCTAAGGAAACTTATCATATCTGAGGGAATTTAGAGAGGGGAGGAACATTGTGTGAATCTTACTCTCATCAGAGTTGGCTCAAAGAAAAATAATTGACATTTGTTTTAGAGAAAATTCTCTCTCGCCCCATTAAAACGGGGAGAGGAAAAGGAAAAGAAAAAGAGTAATAAGGGAAGGAAGGGGAGAAAGACTCAAAGGGGAGGGAGGGATTATAAAGAGGATAAGTATCGTGATACAAGAGGGGTACATAAGTTTAAAAGGGGAAAGAGGGTTGGGGAGGCAAGAATAAGTAAAGCACAATCTGGGGTTATTAGGATGGCAGGAAATACAGATTTAGTAATTCTAACCGTAAATGTAAATGGGATGAACTCCCCATAAGAGGAGGCAGATAGCAGACTGGATCAAAAAGTCAGAACCCTACAATATGTTGTTTACAAGAAACACATTTAAAGCAGGGGATGCATATAGAGTAAAAAGTAAAAGGCTGGAGCAAAATCTATTATGCTTCAGGTGAAGTCAAAAAGTAGGGTAGCCATCCTTATCTCAGATCAAGCAAAAGTAAAAATTGATCTAATTAAAAGAGATAAGGAAGGAAACTACATCCTGCTAAAGGGTAGCATAAACAACGAAGCAATATCAATATTAAACATATATGCACCAAGTGGTATGGCACTCAACTTCCTAAAGGAGAAGTTAAGAGAGTTGCAAGAAGAAATAGACAACAAAACTGTAATGTAGGAGATCTCAACCTTGCACTCTCAGAATTAGACAAATCAAACCACAAAACAAATAAGAAAGAAATTAAAGAAGTAAATAGAATATTAGAAAAATTAGGTATGTTGGATCTTTGGAGAAAATTGAATGGAGATAGAAGAGAATATACTTTCTTCTCAGCAGTTCATGGAACCTATTCAAAAATTGACCATATATTAGGACATAAAGACCTCAAAATTAAATGCAAGAAAGCAGAAATAGTAAATGCTTTCTTTTCAGATCATGATGCAATAAAAACTACATTCAACAAAAAAGTTAGGGGAAATAGACCAAAAAGTAACTTGAAACTAAACAATCTCATCTTAAAGAATGATTGGGTGAAGCAGCAAATTATAGATACAATTAATAATTTCACTCAAGATAATGACAATGATGAGACATCATACCAAAATTTGTGGGATGCAGCCAAAGTGGTAATAAGAGGGAATTTTATATCCTTAGAGGCTTACTTGAATAAAACAGAGAAAGAAAAGATTAATGAATTGGCTTGCAACTAAAAAACTAAAAAAGACCAAATTAAAAACCCCCAATCAAATACTAAATGGAAATTCTAAAATTAAAAGGAGAAATTAAAAATATTGAAAGTAAAAAAACTATTGAGCTAATTAATAAAACTAAGAGTTGGTTCTATGAAAAAGCCAATAAAATAGATAAGCCTTTGGTAAATCTGATTAGAAAAAGGAGGGAGGAAAATGAAATTAGTAGTCTTAAAAATGAAAAGGGAGAACTTTCACCAATGAAGAGGAAATTAGAGGAAATAATAGAGTTATTTTGCTCAACTTTATGCCAATAAATTTGATAACCTAAGTGAAATGGATGACTACCTCCAAAAATACAGACTTCCAGACTAATCAGAGGAAGAAGTAATTGCTTTGAATAGTCCCATTTCAGAAAAAGAAATAGAACAGGCAATTAAACAACTCCCTAAGAAAAACCCCAGGACCAGATGGATTTACATGTGAATTTTACCAAACATTTAAAGAACAATTGGCCCCAATGCTATATAAATTATTTGATAAAATAGGGAACGAAGGAGTCCTACCAAATTCCTTCTATGACACAGACATGGTAATTGATACCTAAACCAGGTAGGCTGAAAACAGAGAAAGAAAAATTATAGACCAATCTCCCTAATGAATATTGATGCTAAAATCTTAAATAAGATATTAGCAAAAAGACTACAGAAAATCATCTCCAAGATAATACACTATGATCAAGTAGGATTTATACCAGGAATGCAGGGCTGGTTCAATATTAGGAAAACTATCAATATAATTGGCCATGTCAATAACCAAATTAACAAAACCATATGATCATCTCAATAGATGCAGAAAAAGCATTTGATAAAATCCAACATCCATTCCTATTAAAAAACACTTGAGAGTATAGGAATAAATGGACTTTTCCTTAAAATAATCAGCAGCATCTATTTAAAACCATCAGTAAGCATCATATGTAATGGAGACAAACTGCAACCATTCCTAATAAGATCTGGAGTGAAACAAGGTTGCCCACTATCACCGTTACTATTTAATATTGTATTAGAAACACTAGCTATAGCAATAAGAGCTGAGAAAGAGATTAAAGGAATAAGAATAGGCAATGAGGAAGCCAAATTATCACTCTTTGCCGATGACATGATGGTATACTTTAGAGAACCCCAGAGATTCTGCTAAAAGTTATTAGAAATAATCCACAACTTTAGCAAAGTTGTCTGGTTATAAAATAAACCCACATAAGTCATCAGCATTCTTATATATCACTAACAAAATCCAACAGTCAGAGTTACAAAGAGAAATTCCATTTAAAGTAACTACTGATAATATAAAATATTTAGGGAATCTATCTGCCAAGGGAAAATCAGAAACTTTATGAGCAAAATTACAGACCACTTTTCACAGAAATTAAGTCTGATCTAACCAATTGAAAATATTAAATGCTCTTGGATAGGGCGAGCAAATATAATAAAGATGACAATATTACCTAAACTAATCTATTTATTTAGCGCTATACCAATCAGACTCCCAAAACTATTTTAATGACCTAGAAAAATAACAACAAAGTTCATATGGAAAAACAAAAGGTCAAGAATTTCAAGGGAATTAATGAAAAAAAATCAAATGATGGTGGCTTAGCTGTACCAGATCTAAAACTATACTATAGAGCAGCAGTTACCAAAACTATTTGGTATTGGCTAAGGAATAGATTAGTTGATCAGTGGAATAGATTAGGTTCAAGGGATAAAACAGTCAACAAATATAGCAACCTAGTCTTTGACAAACCCAAAGATCCCAGCTTTGGGATAAGAACTTACTGTTTGATAAAATTGCTGGGAAAATTGGAAACTAATATGGCAGAAACTAGGCATTGATCCATACTTAACGCCGTACACCAAGATAAGGTCAAAATGGGTTCATGACCTAGGCATAAGAGAATGAAATTATTAATAAATTAGAGGAACATAGGATAGTTTACCTCTCAGACCTGTGGAAGGGAAGGTTTTTATGACCAAAGCAGAACTAGAGATCATTACTGATCACAAAATAGAAAATTTCGATTATACTCAAACTGAAAAGTTTTTGTACAAACAAAACTAATGCAGAAAGAGATTAGAAGGGAAGCAATACAACTGGAAAATATTTTTACAGTCAAAGGTTCTGATAAAGGCCTCATTTCCAAAATATATAGAGAATTAACTCTAATTTATAAAATCAACGCTTCATTCTCCAATTGAAAAATGGTCAAAGGATATGAACAGACAATTCTCAGATGAAGAAATTGAAACTATTTCTAGTCATATGAAAAGATGCTCCAAGTCATTATTAATCAGAGAAATGAAAATTAAGGCAACTCTAAGATACTACTGCACACCTGTCAGATTGGCTAAGATGACAGGAAAAAATAATGATGATTGTTGAGGGGAATGTGGGAAAACTGGGACATTGATTCATTGTTGGTGGAGTTGTGAACGAATCCAACCATTTTGGAGAGTAGTTTGAACTATGCTCAAAAGTTATCAAACTGTGCATACCTTGATCCAGCAGTGTTACTACTGGGATGTATATCCAAAGAGATTATAAAGAAGGGAAAGGGACCTGTATGTGCACGAATGTTTGTGGCAGCCCTTTTGTAGTGGCTAGAAACTGGAAACTGAATGGATGTCCATCAGTTGAGAATGGCTGAATAAATTGTGGTATATGAAAATTATGGAATATTACTGTTCTGTAAGAAATGACCAACAGGATGATTTCAGAAAGGCCTGAGAGACTTACACGAACTGATGCTGAGTGAAATGAGCAGGACCAGGAGATCATTATATACTCTTCAACAATACTAGATGATGACTAGTCCTGATGGATCAGGCCATCCTCAGCAACAAGATCAACCAAATCATTTCTAATGGAGCAGTAATGAACTGAACTAACTATACCCAGAAAAGAACTCTGGGAGATGACTAAAAACCATTACATTGAATTCCCAGTCCCTATATTTATGCACACCTGCATCTTTGATTTCCTTCACAAGCTAATTGTACAATAATTCAGAGTCTGATTCTTTTTGTACAGCAAAATAATGTTTTGGTCATGTATACTTATTGTGTATCTAAGTTATATTTTAATATATTTAACATCTACTGGTCATCCTGCCATCTAGGGAGGGGTGGGGGTGCAGAGGTGAAAAAATTGGAACAAGAGGTTTGGCAATTGTTAATGCTGTAAAGTTACCCATGTATATATCCTGTAAATTAAAGGCTATTAAATAAAAAAAAAAAAAAATTGTCTTGCTACACAAGAAAAATCAGATTTAGAAAGAAGGTAAAAAAAGAAGTGATTGTAAAAAAGGAATAGCTTGTACAAATGCATGGAAATGGGAAATAGAATCATATGGGAGGAACAGCGGAAAGGCTAGTGGTGTGACTGGGACACTTCACATTTTTATCAAAGGAAATGATTTTGCATACCTTTATTTCTTGATTTTTGCATAGCTTCATTGTTCTCTTAACTTTCTACCTCCCTCTCCCTGCAAGTCCTTATATTACCTACACAGATGCTTGAATGGTTTGCCACTTTTTCTCCAGTTTATTTTACAGATCATGAACTGAGGCAAACAGGGTTAAAAAATAACTTGCTCAGGATCACACAATTAAATAATATCTGAGGCTAGATTTGAACTCAGGAAGATGAGTCCTCCTTGTTTCAGGCCCAGTGGTACCCTATTAAAAAGTTTAACTTTACTCAATTTCAGGATGATACTTCTGTGTATGAGATTTTATGCCTGCATGTCAGATATTTCCTTCTCTACAGCTGTAAATAATGAAGAATAATGCTTCAGATTAGCTGCCAAAGTATATGGTAATGGGTCCATTTTCCAACAATTCTTGTGTTGTGCCCTTGATGAAGCCCTACTCTATGAATAGTCTGTAATATTTTTTGATTTTCCCACATCAAAACCCTAAGGCCCATTTTAAGTAAAGATACGTTTTGAAATTGTTAAGTAGGGACTTGGTGAGGCTTGGAAACTTGCCTGGACAGCCTGAATCAGAAAGGTGAAAGTATACCCTGATTAGCACATTCTCCCCACAGGGGAGTTTTAATTTCCTTTTCTTAGTTAAACCATGATGTGATTTGGCTCTACTTTTGACAATTGTATTGATTTGAAGGTTTGTCCTTCACAGTTAATAGCTCCAAAACGTTGGGCCTAGAATTAAGTGAGCTTCTGATATTCATGCCTTCTAAATTGTTTTATGACTGTCCCTTTCTGATACATAGTAAATTTTAAATTTTTCATAGTTTGTCTTTCTTGAATATATTAAATGGATTTGGCTTGAAAAGATTTTAAAACTTCATGCCTACTCTCTTATTGTGAGCTGGATCTGTTTGTTATTGATTGGAGACTTCATAATCATCTAAGTTTAACCAAGGCTCTGGTTTCTGTTAGTATTGCCTGAAAACCACTGGCTATGTTGCTTAGATAAGACTCCCTTGTGTGTTAGTTTTATCTAGTTATCTGGAAACTTCCTGATTCCCTGAGCTGACTCTATCTGTCTGTCTTTCTATATCATGTCTATAGCCAATTATGTCTGCTTATTTCTCTTGTACCTTCCCTTTTTTTATGTTCCAGATATCACTATCTCTTTTCTTCTGAAAGTCTTATATCTTTTCCGTTGAGTCATATAATATCATGAAAGGAGGGGTACTCTGAAGTTTTACCACATTCCTTAAGAAAGATAGAACTTATCTGTAAGCCCTTTATAGTTTGCCTGTCAGTTTTAGAAAGTAAATTTTTATACTGAGGACAACTCTGAAAATAATCCTTTACCTAAATATAAGTGTACTTTATTTTTTAAATAGTAATAATGATTAAATATTTACTTTCACTCCCACATCCATTATATATTGAAAACAAAAGAGAAAAAATCATAACAAATATGTATATAGTAAATAGAAGCAAATTCTGTCACTTATAGTTTCACTGTCAGAAGATAATTGTCCTTCATCATTGGTCCTATGTTTTATCATTGCATTGATCGGAGTTTTAAAGTCTTTCAAAGTTGTTTTTCTTTAAAATATTGTTGCATAAATGTTTTTGTTTCTGTCTTTATTCCTGGAAGTCTTTCCAGTTTCCTCTGAAACTGTCCATTTTATCATTTCTTTTGATGGTAATATTCCATTACTTAAATTACTTACTCATACTCCGATAGGTGGGCACTCTCTTGGTTTTCAGTTTAAGAGTATTATGAAATTACTATAAATATTATGTTCATGGGGATATTTTCCTTTATCTTTGAAAATTCTAGGGTATATTCTCAGTAGTAGAATAGCTAGGTAAAAGGTCATGTACAGTTTTTTGAACATAGTTTTAATTTGTTCAAAGTACGTTACTTCACAGCTCCACTAACAGTGTATTTATGAGCCTGTCTTCACACAGGCCTTCCAGTGTTTGTCATTTTCATAGGATGATCAGCCTTGATGAAGGGGAATCAGTTTAAAAAGAAAACAGAATTTCTCAGTTTGAGATCTTTCCTTTCCCACGCTCTGGCCATTTTAGGAGACTTAAAGATCATGCACTTGGGACTGAAAAACAAATTTATCTTACTCCTGGTATTTTGGGGGATAGGGGAAAAGCCTAAATTTATGACTTCACCAAAGGACTGAAATGCAGTATTTGAGCTCATTTTCAGGTAGTAAGAACCGTGGCCTAAGCAGTCAGGTATGAACTTTTGAATATGAATGTTCAAATTAAAATGGAAACAAAACTGACTTTATCCCAAATTTCATAGTACAGTTTTTTCTGGATTTATTATAGATTGCTAAATTAAAAGTTAATAATTTTGGATATATTCAACAAATCCTATTCTTTTACTTTATTATGAAAATAATTGATACAATACTTTTCTAATGTCCTGGGTTCTGATTTGTATCTCCTATGCAATGTAAATACCTTTTGCATGGATCAATGCAAGAATGTAAGAACATTTTATTGCTTTGTTTTCTTTCAAATTGTTAATTGTATTTGAGGTGATTTATTAATAGAAAATGTTTAAACTAAACTATTCCTCCTGCCTTTTAATTTTTCCTCTCAACTGAAAGAGGTTATATTTTCTGAGGAAAATCAATGCTTCCTTTTTTTTTTTAAAGAAATCTATCAATTGCCCATAAGCAAGCATCAGTATGAATAAATAACTGTTAAGTTAAATTGTTTAGCAAATTGAAGCAAAGCATATACAGATCTAGTTGTAATTATCTAAGTCAAATGAGAAGGGGGAAAAAGAAATTATTATTAGACAAATACACAGAAATTATACTAAATTGTAAGAGAGAATGAGTAGAAAAAAAGCAAAATAAAACTAATGATATAATTGAAACACATAAAACATGAATTGGAAACTGAAATGTTTAAGCTTAACAAATTAAGAATAGTACATAAAAAGGAAGGTAAAATATTGCAGATACATATCAAGAGAAATGTAGTAACTTAGAACAGAATCAATCTGAGTTACCAGACCTTTGCAAGTTATTGGAATTGAAAACTGAAAATCAGAAG
Source organism: Sarcophilus harrisii (assembly GCF_902635505.1). NCBI lineage: Eukaryota > Metazoa > Chordata > Mammalia > Dasyuromorphia > Dasyuridae > Sarcophilus > Sarcophilus harrisii. The sequence continues at coordinate 362,165,131 of NC_045429.1, read as the reverse complement.
GAAGAAAGGCACACAAAAGCACTTAAACAATCATCTCTGGAAATAGGCCTAATAGTGATCTTGCTGAGTCAAAGGGAATAGGTTAGAAACTGTCTGGGACAAAAAACAGACAATTCTTATCTAGGGAATTGGGGAGATTTGTAATAATCTTTCAAACTTAATTTTACAGATACATATTCCCTAGGGTAGATTTAGAAAAAGAATTTGAAAATATGAAGTAAACTTAGAATTGATTATATCAAGTTCAGATTTCCACGGGCTTTGATGGATTAGATTTAGATAATTAGTATAATATACATAGTCTGAATTGTGAATAATAATCTATGGAAAATGGTGCCATACTTTTACAAATGCAACACTAATATTGAGAAATACTCTATTTTTAAAATATATCTTGCATAAAATCCCAAATTGAGAGAGTCTGAACCAGCTTTCTTCATCACTAATAGTTAATCAATTCCATGGAAGTAGCATGGAATGTCAAAATTGGGAACCATTCATGTTTTTTAGAGATGCATTTAACTAATACTATCAGCTTGGTGACAATACATTCAATTTCATGGTTTCTAAAATTTTGATAATATACGGTTACTTTATGTTGATTAGTAATTCAATAGTCACTAAATATTCATTCAGAAATTACTATGTGCTAGAAGTATTCTGGTCATTGGGAATACAAGGTCAAAAGTGATATAGTTTCTGAATTTAAAGAGCATATATTCTAATGAGAAAGATATCATCGATACATTAAAAAGTAGGCATATTGTATATATATACAAAATAAATACAAAGTGATTGTTGTAGGAAAGCCAGAAAGACTAAAAAAGAAGTTGTCAGTTGAGCTGAATCTCTGGTTTTACTAGGGACTTAAAGAGGGAAAACAGTCAAGACATGTAAAAGCAGCCTGTGAAGAGTCAGGAAGAAAAGTTAAGGTGGGTTGTCATGTGTACAGAACTGCAAAGAAATCATTTATAAATTCCGGTTATAAATTCATCATTTTGGAAAGAATTTTATAGTGGGGGGATATGGTACACTCCTCTTGATTAATGATTCTCTAAATATCTACAGTGTGGTATGTGAAGTGGTAATTCTGTTTTATTAAGCATTCAAAAGACAATGTATACTGTAGAGAGGTACTCTATATATTAGCTGTAAAACATAATAAATGTAAGGAAAATAAGGAAAATTATTAAAGTACATTTTCAGGTGTGGCAAAGAGTAGCTGGCATTAATTTATCATGATCCCAAACTTTTGACTTTAATTTCTCATTGCCCAACAGCAGGAAGAGCTCATGACACTTTATAACTAATACAGTATAGAAAAAGCAGCTCAGGTGGCTGAAACATCCTTAATTTTAAACCTGAAAATCAATTGAAATCTAAAAAACCTTCATAAACATTTTAATCAGCATCAGTAGTTCTCTCAGTATACTAATTTGAAATTTGGATATGGATTTTAAAGTTCTATATTAACTATGAATAGAGGGTATACAGATTTTTTAATCAGTTTGGAACAACTGGATAGGTACATGTTTATGAAAAATGCCTAAAGATATCAAAACCTTATTTCCCACATTCCACAAGATGATGAAATGGTACTTTATAGCAGTTTCATAAAGAACTTCTTTGATACTAAATTTATTCAGCTCTTCTATCAAGCTTTTTCTTGTGCAGTAATGAGTAGATAGTGCCAATTTTAAAACCACAAAAAATATGCTTTGAATACAATATAGTTCACAAGTACTGGAAATGCATATATATATATATATATATATATATATATACACACACACATATATATGATGCCATATTGTATACAGGGATTATAAAGAAGGGTATAAAAATGCTCCAGGAAGATGTAAAGATACACTGAGAAAAGCAATGATAAATAAAACTGAAAAGAATCAACTATAAACTCTTCTGGTCAGTGCAAAACCATGCTAAAGACTGCCAGAATTCTCAGGAAGCATGGAGTGGAAACAAGGTAACATAGGTAGAAGGTAAAGTACAAAATAATCCAGGCCTGTAGTAAGACACAGGGCCAGAGTAGTACTCAGTGTAAAGTACTCTGGAGACATCATCAGTAGCACGAGATAGAGCTAAAGTAGTACCCTGACCCAGAAATTCATGCCCACTCCATCATCCAGATATCTAGACCTGAATCACAGCAGGAGACAAGGAAGTCAAAACCTAGACTTGGTCACAGAACTCAAGCTTGGAGCAGGATGCGGGGGGAGAGCACTGCTGCCACAGTTGCAAGAATATTGGAGTAGAGTTTAATACAAGCACAAGTCTTCAATCCAGAAACTGAGACAAGAAATATGGGGGAAAAAACAGAAGAAAATACCAATAAAGAAATAACTTGGACTGAAAGAAGTCCAAAAATTAAAACCAGACTTACTTCACAAAGTCTGCATAGAGCCTCAGAGATAAGAAAACCTTGACTACAAAGACTAAAGAAGGACATAGAAGAAATAAAAATATATAAATATATCTGTATATTATATATACACAAATTAGAACAGCTAGAGAAGAAAAATGGCAAGGAGAAGTTTAGAACAGATGGTAGTAAACCTTACTTAAGAATTAAATTTTCTGAAAATTAGAATGGGACAAAAATAAGCCAATCATTCCTTGATAGAAGAAATGTTGAAACAAAATAAAAAGATTATAAAAAAAGAAAATGTAAAATGTATATATTTTTAAAATTAAAAAATTGACCAGAAAGTTGGTCAAGGAGGGATAATCTAGAAATCAAGGAATTACCTGCAAATCATAACTTCTCACAAAACAAACAAATAAATAACAACTCAAATACCATAATTCAAGAAATCAAAAACTCAGATTGTCCAGATATAAAATTAGAGGGAAAAAGGAAAACTAATAATCTACCAGCTATCTCCTAATAGAATCTCCAAAATGGAAAATCTCAAGAGCATCATTGCCAAAGTTCAGAACCTCTAGGTTAAATATATATATATATATATATATCAAGCACCCAAAGAAAAATAATTTAAGTGCCAGAAAGCAACTACCAGGCTCATACAAAACTTGGCAACTGTCAAGGAGAAGAGAGTTTAGAATGTGGTGTTTCAAAAAATAAATAACAACGACTTACAAACAAAAATAAGTCACTTAGAAATAATCTGTATAATATACTATAAAGGAGAAATGAATCTTTAATGAAATAGAGGATTTGCTAGCATTCCTGTGGAAAAATTCAGAAATGAATAAATGTTTTGAATTTAAAATAAAAAGGCAAGAGAAATGTAGTAAAGTACACATAATTGATTAATTGCAAAAGACTTTATTGAGGATTGTTTATATATTAATAGAGAAAGAAGAAACAAATGTCTTCTCAGAACCCTAGAGTCTTCAAGGGCCATCACTTTTGCCTGGATCTTTTGAATTCTCAGGGACAGAGTACCAAAAGAAAAAGATAACCTATTGGTGAAAGAAGAGGGTTTTTCTCATCCAAAATGAAACCCACTTTGTAATATTCTCTGGTTCTGTTTTCTTGGGGTCTTTGGGAGCAGCTTTCTTTTCAGTTCAGTAATTACCATGAGAACAGCCAGGTGTTAAAGTCCAAATCCTTTATTGTCTCCTTGTCTGAGGCTGGGCAGCTTTCTTAAAGGCTTTCTGGAATCTTGGTTTCAGTGGAGAAGGTAAGGAGGAGAGCCTGCCACCAAGGTGGTGCGAGATGGGATGAATCTGTCTGAGTTCAAAGGCTTGCTCTTCAGCTTCCAGTCCTCTTGTCTTCTCTAGCTCTCTCTCCGAGCCTCTCAGTGCCCCAGGAACCTGACTGAAGATCGAATGAATCTCTCTCCTTGGTTCTGAGAGCTTAAGCTCCTGCCTCCAGTTTTCTTGTCTTCTCTGCCTCAGTGAACCTAGCTGAGGCTCCTAGTTTATATGCTCTACACTGAGTATAAACTAATCATTTTATCACTAGGAAAAATTATTTGTTATAAGATTAAATCAATCATACTGAACTTAGAGAATTATTAAGCACCATGAACTAGGTAGTCTCATTAATTCCACTTAGTACCTTGTTTCAAGTTCTAGCCCATAACACCACTTGAAAGTAAAGTCTGTCCTAGTTCTGATTTCCAAAGTGTCCATGCATAGTCATTTTTGCCTCTTGCTAATAGGATTATATGGGCCATTCTTCCTAAACCTAAGTATATAAAAACAAGACAAATCTTGCTCTATTCCAGGGTTTCTTAAACTTTTTTCACTCACAACTCCTTTTCACCCAAGAAAATTTTACACAACTCCAATTACATAGGTTTATAAATCAAACATTTAGGGGCAGCTAGATGGTACAGTGGAATAGAGCAGTATCCCTGAAGTCAGGAGGACCTGAGTTCAATCTGTCTTCAGACACTTACTTCCTGGCTGTGTGATCCTGGGTAAGTCACTTAACTCCAATTGCCTCAGCAAAAAAATAAAAAAGGAAATAAATAAATAAATTGATGAATGAATGAATGAACAAACAAATGAATCAATAGATGAATAAATAAAGCATTTACTGGATGCAGCAGGTGGCACCTTTATATGTCTTACCTATATCATTGTCCTAATATTCAGAATAATATTTGACTATTTTTCTCTCTTATGATTTTGACAATCATGCATCAGTTTTATGTGCACCCAAAAAGCCCTTGCCCTTTTAAAAGATCACTTGTATACCACTGAGTATGTTAACAACCTCAGACTCTTAGATTGTAGAGATGGTCTTGAATGCTGGGACAATCTTTTGTCCTTAGGAAGTACAAAAAGTGGAAAATGAGGAATAAGTGCTCCAAGTGTGATGCATATAGAAAACTTTACCTTCTTAGAGAGATATATAGGTAGAGTAGATATTGGTATTCTGAAAGATTGTGAGGACATTGTCTTTTCTGTGTTAAAGTTGGCCAACTCTAGTCACAACAAAGTAAAGCATCTGACCAAGTTGCTGTGATCAAATATTCATTAATTTATATGTTTTTCTTTGATTATTTCAAAACTATCTACTTGACAGATGAATTCAAGGATTTTGTATGCTTTCTTTCATCTCCCAGCTTTATATACTTTTATCAGTTTCCTAACTTTCTACCTCCTTCACTTTGATAAATTTGTACCAACTTCATTTAATTTTTTATCTATTCAAGATTAGAAACAGTTCATCTTTGATCTAATTCAGGGATAGTTTCCACCAAGAATATTTGGGAATTGCTAAACAAAGTATGTATATGAACATAACAGAATACTATTTTGCCATAATAAATGATGAAAGAAATGGCTTCAGATAAACCTGTGAAGAATGATACAAAACAAAATGAGAAAACCAGAACAATTTAATAACATTTATGTTATCATTATTCTTAAAATTGTCATCATTACTAAGATAATTTGAAAGAAAAGTTGAATCTGAATTGTATATGATGGAGTGAATTAAAAAAAAATAACAAAATAGGTAGGAGAAAGTAAAAGGGAGAAATAATAAGAGAGAAAAGAAGAGCCAATACAGAGGAAAGAGTTGGGAGTGGGGGTTGGTAATGTTGAAATCTCATCCTCAGTTGGGTTGAAAAGGAAAAGGTTATGTATATCTGAAGGGGTATAAAAATCTTCTAAACATGTAAAGAGGTCAGAAACTGGGACAGGATGAGGGAGGGACTTTTAGATAGTGTGTAGATTGGAATTTGGGAATATGGGGGTGGAAATGGGGGGAAGGCTTTTGAAGGGGTGTATGGATTGAGATTGGGTGGTGGGAAGGAGATGGATGACACTTGGAGGAATGGATAAAGTGGAAGTGAAATGAAGTTGAGGGAGAAAATAATGAAATGGGATAGGGTAAAAAGAGGTTGAGAAAGATAAAACACTAAGTAAAAATAAGATGGAGAAAAATCCACAAATAGTAACTATAATTTTGAATGTGAATAGAATATTTATGATATCTCTCTTTGTGATGGTAAAAAAAAGAAAAACAACTAAATTGTGGGGATTAAGGAATGGTTAAATAAATTGTGACTGTGAGGAAATACTACTGAACTATAAGAAATGAGGAGCTCAGTGATCTTAGAAAGGCATGGAAAGACTTGCATGAAATGAGCAGAATTGAGGGAACACTATGAAAAACAGTAATATTGTTTAAGAATGGCTTTGGGTGACTAAGTCATTTTAATTATTATAAATACACAAATTAAAAATAAAGGACATATGACTAAAGATTTTATCTGCATCTAGATAGAAAGAACTAATAAGTAGAAGTAGTTTAAAATATTTTTACCAATCTATACATGCACATGTATATATATATATATATATATATATATATATATATGTGTGTGTATTTACATATACACCTATGTGTGTACAAATAAATACCTATCTGTTTCTAATGGTAGTCTTCTCTAAGGCAAGGGGAGGAAAAAGAAGAAAAAAAGAAAAAAAAATTTCCATGATAATTTTGTTTTGTATTTGGAAGGAATAGCAAGTTATATATGGTGCATTTGCAATTTCATGTGCAAATGTCTTTTTTATTGGACTATATTATGGAAATACTTGTTTTGAAAATATTTGCTTGAAGATAAATAAATAAAGTTTTAGATTGTACACTATGATCAGGTGAGATTTATACCAAGAATGCTGAAATGTTTTAATATTAGGAAAACTCTCAGCATAATTGACTATATTAATAGGAAAAAACAACAAAGACATGATTATATCAATAGATGCATAAATAGCCTTTGGTAAAATGAAACACCCATTCCTATTAAAAGCACTAGAAAGTATAGGACTCAATGGAGCCTTTTAAAATGATATCTGTCTAAAAACAAGAGCAAACATTATTTGTAATGATGATAAACTCAGTTTTCTCAAAAAGATCAGTAGTGAAGCAAGGATATTCATTATCACCACTATTATTCAGTACTGCCCTAGAATTGCTAGCTATAGTAATAAGATGAGAAAAAGTAAAGTGGTAAAAATAGTCAATGAAGAAACAAAATTATCACTTGTTGCAAATGATGTGATGATATATTTAGAACACCCTAGATAATCAAAAATAGTTGAAGCAATAACTTTAGCCAAGTTGTAGGATAAAAAATAACCCCACATAAATCATTAGCATTTCTATATGCTACCAACAGTATATCAGGAAGAGATAGATTTCATTTAAAATAATCGCAGACAATATAAAATACTTTGAAGTCTATCTGCTGAGATAAACCCAGGAACCCAGGGCAATGAAAGAGCACTTTTTATACAAATAAAAATAAAGCAACAAATGAAGAAACATTAATTGCTCATAAGTAGATTAAGTCAATATAATATAATTTATGATTTTACCCAAATCAATTTACTTATTCTGCACCATGCCAAATTACCAAAACTTATTTTATAGAGCTAGAAAAAAATGACAAAATTCAAATGAAAAAATAAAAAGTCAAGGAAATCAATGAAAAAAAAGTAAAAGAAAACAAACTACAAGTATTGGATTTTAAACTATATTACAAAGCAAGAATCATGAAAACAATCTGGTACTAAGAAATAGTTTGTTGGAACAGTGGAATAGACTGCACACAATACACAGTAGTAAATAATCATAGTAACTTAGTATTTGATAAGTGGGATAAGAAATCACTATTTGACAAAAATTGTTGGGAAAACTCATTTGGCAGAAACAGGGAATAGACATATATCTACATTGCATACTGGGATAAGGTCAAAATGAGTTCATGATTTAAACATAAAGAGTGATTATTATAAACAAATTAGGGTAGCATTGCTATTTTGCCTGTCAATTTTGTGGATAATGGAAGAGTTTATGACCAAAGAAAAAATAGAAAGCATTGCAGGATATAAAATGTGTAATTTTTGATTACATCAAATTAAAAGATTTTACATAGTTAAAACCAATGCATTTGAGATAAGAAGGGAAACAAGAAACTCAGGGAAATTGTTGTACAGTAAGTTTTTCTGATAAAGGCCATATCCCTCACATATAAAAAGGACTGAATAAAGTTTATAAGAATATAATTCATTCCACAATTGATAATGATCAAAGGCTGTGCACAAGCAATTTTCAGAAGAAATCAAATCTCTCCATATTCATATTAAAATCTTCTAAATCATTATTGATTAGAGAACTTCAAATTAAAAGAAGGCAAGATTTTTTCTTAAGAACCATGCCTAAAATCAAAATCAGCAAGTAGGTGCAGGAAGTCTGTTATCTCTGTTCAACCAATGAACAGGACTCTAAACATGTCTTTTCTGATAGCAGGATGGAAGAAGATGTTGCTAGCCCCAGATGTCTAGCCAATCATTTTGCTTTTGCTGCCTATGATACTTCAAACTTTATAACCATATTGTTTTCCATCTATGATACTTTCTGTTTTTTGTTCTTTTATACTTCCCAAAACTATATGAAGGCTAGTAAGCTCTTTCTTGTGGTCTTGGTTTGCTGAGAAGTCCAAGATATATTTTGTCATTGACTACTAGTCTCACCAATAAGATAATGTGTTGAAAACTTTATTGCCTCATTTTACCTTAATTTTCAAATGTAGCACAATCAACCAGGTTAGCAACACTGAAATTATCCTTGATTTCTCTCTCTCATTCACCATATATATCCAGTTAGTTGCCAATCTGGAGCATTCTTCTTCTATACTATCTCTTATCTATATTCCCTTCTCTCCAATCACGTTTTTTATCCTAGAAGATTATTGTAAAAGCCTCTTACTTGTTCTGCCTGACTCTGTTTTCTCCCCTCTTCCAATCTATCCTTCTTCCATTGCCAAATGTAATGAATAGGTGTGACCATGTAACCTTCTTGTTCAAAAAGCTATAGTGTCTTTCCCTTCCCTTAAAAATAAAGTCTTAGGTCCTCTGAAATTTATAGCCTTTCGCAATCTGAGATGATTTATTTTTCTAGTTTTATTATACCCTTGTTATCCCTAATAACATTATTAGAAAGCTTTTTACTGCAATCTTTGTTTTAGCCAAATTTATGTATCTGTTGTTCCCCATATACTGCATTTCATCTCTCATTAATGGACCCTTAGACAAGCTATCCTCTATGACTGGAATGAACTCTTTAATTTCTTCCTTATAAAATTCCCTTTCTTCAAAATTCAGCTTAAGTGCTACCACCTACTGGAAATCCCTTGGTTGTTAATGTTTTTGTAAGCACATAAGAGACTATCCTGCCAGCTCTGCCAATTGTAAGACCACACTTAAGAGGGCTGATCTGTTCTGCCCTGATATGACACTTGTAGAGTGTGCAGACCCTCTGAGGCAGTACTGAGATATTAAAGAAACAGTGGCCCATGACAGTTATTGTCATTGTGTTGTTAGGTTTCGTTAAGGTTTATTGGTCTGTTTAAGGAAGTTTATGCTTGAGACCCATTCTTGGTAGCAGGAGGACAGAATGGCGTAGTGGATTCCTGAACCAATCCAGGTTAGGTCAGATATATAAAAACAAAACAAGGAAGACATAGTGCCAGAGATGGCAAGGATCACATAAAATGATCCCATGAAGTACTTGGAGTTTTTTGATTGTTTACAATTACTTAAGGTAGTTTGCATTGTTGGTGAGACTTAAGGTCATGTTCCCAAGTTCTCTCTGGCTATCCCTGTACAGTGTCCTACCTTGTATATCAATGTTTATCTCTCATATATGCAAAAGAATATGTGATCTCATTAATTTGTCAATTATTACTAATGATTTGGATCATAACTCATATATGCCTGCCCATTCAGTGTTACCCTCAAGGATTCATGGTTTCCCAAAAGTTTTCTATAGAAGTCTATCCAACTTGTGAGAGACTTCCATTGCTTTCTTCTGGCATCACAGAGGATTAGTGCAAAATTCTGGTTGTGTATTTGCCATTCATTCCTCTTATCATGTGACAATATATTTTCCATTTTTATCATGTAATTCATTGACAATATTCTTTACATCTTTTATTCCTTGAAGTCTCTCATTAATAATACATTTTGAGCTATTCATATATATCATACATGTCATCCATTTTTCATTGCTCTTGTACAATGTGCATTTTTAGTACTTCAGAGTTAGTAGAATTCCAGATTGTGATAAGTTACAGAAAGATGGCTAACATATTGAAAGATTGGTTTTGTTTGTTATAAGAAGTATAGTAATAGTAAAAGAGTTTTTCAGCTTCCCCAAGTCAATTTAATCTGATTATCTCATTTTTAATTATGGGCCTTGTTAATTTGCCATCAGTATTGTCTATTCAGAAATACATACTCTGGAGAAAATCCATGGTACCCAATCATGCATGTTTAAAAAAATGGACAAAAATATTATTTATCCATTTAGTCTTTCCTATATGGATGAATAGTACAAGAAGGTATGCAATGTCTTGAGAAGTGATGAAGCCCACACAATATTATTTGAAAAAAAGAAAGGAAAAAAGGAAAAGGAAAAGAGCATCTGAAAAATTTCACTATCCACCAAAAATTCTTATTCTACTTGGATTTTGTACTAGATTCCTTGTTATTGTGTAAAATATTTTTGTGAAACTATATCTCTATTTTATATTCAATCCAATATTTATTCTTAGAAGGTCATTGAATAATATTGTTGCTGTGGTTACATTTTCCAAAGATTCCTGGATGATGAGGATATGTGTTTTGGGAGAATTCTCAGTGTAAAAGAGCCTGGGCATTGTTTTTTGTGTAGTCTAGGATAATCAGAACTGAATCAATGGAATTCTCTATTTCTTTTAGTCAATTGTGAGATAAAGATGTTGAATGACATTTCTGAATAAGATTTTGAAACTTCTTCCTTCCTTAATAATAATACCTTTATGGAAGATTTGCTCAATTTGTCTATTTATGGTACTCATAAAGATTTTGCATTGATAAGAGAGTAGGCATATATGCAAGTAATTGTTAATATTCTCTAGATTATTTATATCTTGGAATCAATAAGATCTGAGATTTTCTCCCACATCTTTTAGATTTTCTTCTCCTTTATATATCTTTGTAAGAGGTCAGAAAAATTTCTTTGTCTCTAGCATGGCTCTTTTCAATATATACTTGCTCTAATATGGCTACTTTTCCCCATCTTCTCTCTAGATCCATTTTTACTTCCTCTGAAAACACTGCAAAGGTTATGGTGTTAGGGACAAATGTGGTGATTCAACCTTCTTTAAGAGAAAAAACAGTGTGTTACATCATTTTTACAAAACATACCTATCTATAGTCTATTATGGGAGAGCTGGTCAGTGCATGCATTCAATGAGTGCTATTCAGTGTATACAAAATGTCTTCTTTCTTCTGCTAATTCAGAATATGGAATTTTAGAAGTTGATTTTGGCCAGTCTTTTGGTTAGTTGAGGAGCTAGAAGGAATAATGACAGTGAAAAATGCCAGAAAGGTTTATGTATACAGAAGATTTAAATGGATGGTCTCTTTGTATCTTCCATGACAGATTTCAAGAATGGGCAACTTAGTTTTACCTGCCTTATCTTCCAAGCTAGTCATTATGTCTCCCTGAGTACATGCTGTTTCTTTGGTTTTTACTCTTCTTGATCATAGATGAATGGGTATCCATAGATGGAATGAATCAGATGGCTATGAAAGGTTAGAAGAAAAACCAACAGAAGTCTTCTCAAAAACTAAATTCTATAAAAATACTGAGACCAGAGAAAATCCAGCCCTACAGAGAAAGGAGTCAGTTTCACTAATGCCAAAGTTATAACTACAAGCAAGCTACAAGGAGATTCTATGAAAGCACAAAATGATTCGCAGGACCAGGAAGTGTGAAGTATTTCTCTACCCCACAGATTTCCCTAGATGTGTGCCTCATACATCTGTACCTTTGAACTTTAAGTTTGTGCCCATCGTCCCCAGAGCTAAATATGTAGAGAGGGAAGAAAGCAGTTACTGGGGTTTTATTTGGGAGAGAGGATCTTCCTATACCTTCATAGTGAATATCTCTTTGTAAAAATGAATTATTACCAAATGGTTAAGTAATATAGAGAAGTATAGGAGAACAATTTAGAACTATGCCGAAAGGGCAACCAAACTGTGTGAGCAATACCATTACTAAGTCTGTATTCCAAAGAGATCACTTAAAAGGGAAAAAAGAGCTCATATGTGCAAAAATATTTATAGCAGCCTTTTCATGGTGGAAAAATATTGGAATGCACATTAATTGGTGAATGGATAAATAAGATGTGGAATATGAATGTAATGGAATACTATTATGCAATAAAAATGATGAATGGATAGACCAGAAAAGCCTAGAAATACTTATACAAAATGATGCAAAGCAAAATGAGCAGAATCAGGAAAACACTGTACATAGTATCAGCAACATTGTGTGACAATCAAATATGAATGATGATCCATGACAAGTACAAAAGAACTGATAGACTCAGAATTCAGATTAAAGTATACTTTTTTCACTTATTTTATTTTTCAGGGTTTTGTTTTCCTTTTGATGTGTTTCTTGTTTTATGGAAATATGGAGGCCACTATGGAAATATATTTTATATAATTGCCCATATTCTATATCAAATTGTCTACCATTTTCAAAAGAGTATAGTAGAGAGAGGGAAAGGAAAGTCTTGTAAAAAATAAATGTGAAAATTGTCTTACATAATTGGAAAAATACATTTTAAAAAAGAAGAAAAATGAAAAAAATATTGGGGAGTGCAATAAATATGGACTCATAAGCCACAGTGTTAAATAATCCATACACTTCAGAGTTACCCAGTGATAGAGCTCTGAGGGGAAAGTAGTCATTGCTTTGGGAATACATGTAGCCTAGTTCCAGTTAAAAGAATGAGAACAGAGGAGCTACACTTTTATTTGTAATTTTCTCTGTTTTTATACTTAAAAGCATTCAGAATGTTGCTTAATTGATCATCTGGCCAGTATTTAGACAAGTTCTGCCCATTACAGCTTCTTTCTGTTTTATGAAATGCTGCTTTTCATCATTGTCCTTCCTCTTTCATTAGATTTTACAGACACATTTAGAGTTTAAGCTGCTGTTAGCATTGGTAGCCATTTCTCTCTTTTTGACAAGTAAGCCAATTTTTTCCAAACTAAATACATTTTGGGGCTCTTTTACTTTACTTGTTGTTAATTACTAATATACCTTGGCTTAATTACTAGATGAAATCTTTATAATTGTTCCCTATGGCATTTCTGTTATTTCTCATTTTTAAATTTTCAACAGCTTATTTAAATAATTCCAGATATCTTAATTATACTCCACATTTTTGTCATTACTCACTATTTTTTTCTTCTTATGTTAAACTATGATCTCAGCTATCATATATCTGACTATGTGTTGACTTGGAAATAACTCCAACTTTTCCTATCTGTCAAAATGCAGTCAATTTCATATTTTGTGTTGTGGTATTATTTGGTACTCTGTCAAGCACTTACCAAGATTTTTAAAAATAGTATCTATGATTTAGAGACATGAAGTTTCTATATAACCTACAAGTCTTTGAACTCTCATTTTATTCTCCTAAATCATATTTTCTGATATATTTCTTCCAATCCATGCTTTTCCCTAACTTTGTACTAATGTCACCAAGTAGCTGAGTGTATATTCATTTGATTTGGAGAGTCTTATTAAGCATTTCACAAAATCTCTCTATCACATTGTCCTCAGCAAATGTTGGTGCATAATCTGTAACTATCATCATAATGGCTTTTAAAACATTTATTTAGTTTTTTTTAATCTTTCCCTAATTACATGTAAAAACAATTTTAACATTCTTTTTTTTAAAAAAACTGAGTTTTCTCCTTCCATTAAAAAGGCAAGCAATTTGATATGTCACATTTGTGTAATCCTTCAAAACATATTTCCAAATTAATCATGTTGCAAAAGAAAATATAGACCCTTCTTAAAACCTCCAAAATAAAGTTGTTTGTTTAAAGTATGCTTTCCTGTATTCAGACTCCATCAGTTCTTTCTCTGGGGTTGGATAACATTTTTCATCATAAATTCTTCAAAGTTGTCTTAGATCTTTGCATTGCTGAGAATAGCAAAGCCATTAACAGCTGATCATCATGCAATATTGCTGTTATTGTATACAATGTTTTCCTGGTTTTTTTCATTTCATTTTGCATCAAATCTTGCAAGTCTTCTTATTACATAAGAGTATTTCATAATAATACTATGCTAGAACTTGTTTAGCCATTCCCCAATTGATAGATATCCCTTATTTCCAATTCATTGCCACTGAAAAGAGCTGTTATAAATATTTTTGCACATATCAATTCTTTTCTTTCCTTTCTTTTTTTTTATTTCATTGGGATACTGACAGTATTGGTATTATTGGATCAAAGTGTATAATGGTTTTATAACCCTATGAGCGTAATTCCACATTGCTCCTCAGGATGGTTGGATCAGTTCACACCTCCATTATGGTGGTCTTTGTGCAAGTACTTATTATTAATGCTGCAATTTATGATGGTCAAATATTTACATTTCTAGTAAAATGTCAAGATTGACATAATTCAGGTTCTCTAGCAACCTGTCCATTACATTATTCATTAGTTTGGGATTTAACTAATAAAAAACTAAGTCAAATTGAAGTCTTTTGACAATCTAAGAATTCTGTAGTTCTTAACATTCTGCCTTCTCACTTACCATTCTGTTATCATTACTGCAGAACTAAAAGATGCCTGCCTGAACAGGACTGAGAATTATTTAGATTTTTTCTTTGTTTCACAGGTTACTATGGTCAAAGAAGTTTCATCACTAGATGGCCAGCTTACTGGTGATATACCTTTCCTTAGCTTTAATGGTCCTTGACAAATGTAATTCATCTGATCCTGGGGCCAAACTGAAAAACTTTCCAATGTGAGGAACTTTGTCAGAACTCATTCCAAAAGTCAGAACTTTTCAAGAATTCAGGGTAACTTCCATGCTATGAAAAGGCATTGGAAAAATTCCTTTATGAAGGAAATAGTTCTCTTTTATATACATTATACATGAACTTTTCTTCATAATATTGTTTTATGTTTTTATATCTGATACCTAGCACATTCCTGGGAATGGAGTAAGCACTCAATAAATCTTTGTTAAATGAATGAATGTCATCAGTTCACTATTGCTCCTAATATCTTTTATGCTTCACTTACTGCAAATCATTGGGGTCACATTGCATGCCGCCAAGTCTGTTTACAGTGATAGCAGATTATGTTCTACTCTCCCCTTCTGCTTTTTAACATGTCACCTGGCCACCCCAGACAGCCTTCAGACAAACTACCCTATAAGTCTTATTCCTGTCAAATACTGTAAGTAGCTGGAAACCTGTTGTTGTTCAGTCTTTTAGTCATGTCCGATTCTTTGTGATCCCGGGGAATGGGGTTTTCATAGCAAATATACTGGAATGATTTGTCATTTCCTTTTCCTATGAAAAGGCAAACTTAGATTAAGTGACTTGCTCAGGCTCACAGAGTTACTAAGTGTCTGAAGTCATATTCGAACTCAGGTCTTCCTGACTGGAGACTGCAAACTCTTTTTAGTGAACCATCTTTATATTGAACCATCTAGCTACTTTTTGCACCTGTAGCATCACTCCACCCTTTGTATGACTGCATAACTAATATAACTCCAGACATATTTGTTCTCAGGGCCTGAGCCCTAAATCCTGTGAGATGTCATGCATACCAACAGCAAAAGGGGATCCATATGGCCATTTACTTCTGTGATATTACCACTGTTATTATTTGGATACCCGTATCTTACCAAGAATATCAGGCTTGTAATACAAGCACATCAGCCCATATAGATAGCTTGACATCTGTTTAACAACCCAGTCTATGAGTCTGCTCATCTGCTCAGACCTAAAAGGTCAAAACAGATCTGTCAAAGTCTGTTAAATAACTCATTTATAAACCAAAGGGAATCTGCATTTTGTGTAGATCCTCCTGATAGTTCAAGGGCAAAGTCTAGGAACCAATGAAATTCTATATTTTTGGTTTACTTCATCTGTATTGTCTGGAAATAAAGCACTATAAAATTAAAATCCTGCAGAAAGAAAGAACCTCAGATCCCGAGGAAGATCTGAACTCCCTATTTAAATCAGTTCTCCATATATTTGAGAAATGAGGCCCTTATTAGAGAAACCTGCTATAAATTTCCCCCAATTATCTACTTTCCTTCTAATCTTGACAACATTGGTCTTAAAGAATTATTCATTGATTCATTTTGAGCCTACTACAGACCATTCCTACAAATGCAGCCTTGCCCTGGAATCCCAGTCAATGGTAATAGTAAATGAAAGTGTGAAAAACAGTTTGATGCTTCTCCCTATCTTTTAATCCTTCCAACCTCTACTCCTATTGTTGTTGTTAATGAGGCTGGTGGGAGTAGAATATTTATGTATAGATTAAATATTAATTCTTGCCCTCTGCTAAAGGAGCTAGCTGACAATCTATCCATCTCTTACAGTTTTTGAATTCTATTTCAATTTCTAGGTAAAGTTTGTCCCCAAACTAATCTTTTCATATCTTATCAATGAACTTGAGATAACTAGTTCTAAAAGGAAAATAAGGAAGGAAACAACATTTACTAAGTGTTTTTTATGTCCCAGGCACTGAGATAGGTGCTTTAAAAATATTATCTTATGTGATCTTCACAACTCTGGGAGGTATAATTATCACCCTTATTTTGTAATTGAGGAAACTGAGGCAGACAGAGATTAAGTGATCAGTGAAGCTGCCCAGCATTCATAGGACAATTACCAATGTATAGAAGACCTCATAAATGAACATCATACTTAGGAAAAAGTACATTAAAGTATGGAGGTGATGGTCCATGCTGATGATAGGCACAATAATGACATTGCCTGCCAGGGTTAAAATGTACAGAGCAAGGGATACCATGAAAAGTGTAATATGGTGTTCCTGAAAGTTGAAGAACCCTTGGAAAATAAACTCTTTTGGGACTGAAAAATAAGAAATATAGATTTAATCAGTTGGTCATGTAATGAAAAGAGCACCCATTATACAAAGAACAGTATACTAAGAAAAATAGAGAGAACACCAAGCTGCTCCTTGTATAATTAAGGAAACAGAGCATACATCAAAGATTTAACTTAGAACAACCAGAAAGAAATTTATGGTTATATGAATTTTTTTAAAAATTGTGTTGTGGAATGAATATAGTGATTAGAACTTCCAACCTTCTTTGGAATTGTAGTATCAGAAAAAGGGAGGCGTCTTAGGAAGTGCAGCCTGTGAAGAAAGGGTAATGGACTTGGGGTGTTTTGTCTTGAAAATGGAATGATGAGAGAGTGAAATAGTAAAGTTTGTCATATTTTTTCTTGTTCTCACCCATTTTTTGTCATGACTATAGATGCAACCATAACTTGGCTTATTCTGCAGAAAAAAGCCCTTTTGCCGGGCTACAGTTTTTGCTTCTCTCATTGTCTTTTTTTTTTTTTTTTAATTCAGGAGGTGTCATCCTAGAGTTGGAAATTGCAAGTTATCTCATACAATGCTTCCTTTTTCAAATGAGAAAGCCAAGGTTCAGAAAGGTAGGCTGACTTGCCTCAGGTTACATCATTCTCTACTCAGCTTCCATCTACTTCTTCCATGGAGTATCAGACAACCTAATTCAGTTTTAAATCTGTATTCCTATATCTTACTAAGATAGACTTTAATAGATTCTCTATGTAGTTTCAGGTTTCTTTGAATGATATAATTTAATGTATATAGTCATAGCTTTCTCAGCCCTTTTATTAAATGGTGAATTCTCTGAAGGACTAATGTTGGAGTATTAATAAAGAGCTCTATAAGAAATCTGACCTCAAGGCACTACTTTTCATATTTTTTGCTCTCCTCAATCTTAGAAAGGAAATAAAATTCAGAACAGGACAGAAAGGAAAGAGAAGTGGATGTGGAGTTAAAAATTGTGGGTTTACATCCCAGCTCTGGAATTTATTACCTGATCATGAGAAAGCCATATAAATTCTTTTATATTTACCCCACCAACTACAGAAGACTGGCTAAGAAGCTGCAAAGTATACTTTAGAGAATTCCAGAACTGAGAGCTGTTTTCAAGGCTTAAAATATAGCAAAAAAAATATTAATTTGACATTTTGCTGAGGACATTGGCTTGTTACATCCAGGATGAATATTAATGGGTTCTTTGTCAGAAGAAGCATTAGACAAGAATGAAAGAATGGAGAGGAAAGGACAAATAAATGGAGTTATTTTTTTAGCAACAACAACATACTGTTGTTCAGGTTGTTTTTTTTTAGGAATATTCAACTCTTTGTGTCCCCAGGGGCTAAACTGTTGATGTGGTTTTCTTGGCAAAGAGGGATTTGACATTTCTTCTTCAGAGAATTAAGGTAAGCTGACACCAAGTGACTTGCCCTGGTTCACAAAGTTACTGTCTGAGGTCAGATTTGAACTCAGGTCGTTCTGATTTTATGCCCAAAACTCTATGCACTGGACCATCTAGTTAACCTTAGCACCTAGACCACCACTAAAGCTGATACTCTGATTTTTCACCTTGCACAGGATTTATAATTAATCCAATTCCAGGCATTCTCATCCCTGGAAGTCACAACTTTGTGTTCTCCAGGTCTGAGTCCTGAACTTGTGAGAAATTTAGTATACTAATGTCAAAAGGGAGTTCATATGACCATTTACCTCTGCCATCTAGACAATGGTATTATTTGCATACCCATACCTTACCAGGAGTACCAGGCTCTTACTATCATAACATAATAATTAATTTTTGTTGACTGGCTTACCATGCTGTTAAATAGGTACAACACATACACACACACACACACACACACACACACACACAGAAATAGTCCTTCCCTTCAAGGAACTTACATTTAATTATAAGAGACAACTACCCATATAAATTTAATATTGAAGAATTGCTGCTAGGCTCCATAAAGGGCAGGATAATATAAAATTCCCTTTTCCCCTAGAGATATTCTCGGCTCTGAGCACTGACAAACAGATATGTGGCTGATCATGGCCTCTAATGAAAAGGATTTAGCTCCTTTTTTCCCTCATGTTCTTTGGTTTATTGAACCAACTCTATGGTATCCCAGGAATAATTTTTCTTATCCATTAGGTTACTGCTAATATCCAGAGTTTCTCCAAAAAAGGGAAGTAAAAAGGTTTTTAATGTACAATATGAACCATGAATTTAGTTCTGCTCACAAA
This sequence comes from Sarcophilus harrisii, assembly GCF_902635505.1. Lineage (NCBI taxonomy): Eukaryota > Metazoa > Chordata > Mammalia > Dasyuromorphia > Dasyuridae > Sarcophilus > Sarcophilus harrisii. The sequence continues at coordinate 362,145,955 of NC_045429.1, read as the reverse complement.
ATAAATATTAAATATAAAAGATTCACAGTAAGACTCTGGTGTCTTGTTATTGATAGCAACCTCTGACTAACTCTTGTAGTGCCTAATTCATTGCATATACAACAGGACTTTAATTCACTGAATATGCTGCAATGTTATAGTCAAAGGTAGGCCAGATATGGTAGAAACCATCTCTGTTCCATTTTCTATGTTGTTGTTTTTTTTTTTTTTTGTTTTTTTTTTTTGTTGTTGTTGTTTGATCCCCAGGAAGCTGATGACTGTGAATTGTTAAATTTAAATTTATGGTATTTAAAACTTTTTTTCTGAAGCAATAATTTGGACTTTATTGTTACAGAAAGAACCATTAGCTACCCTATCAAGACTTTGAGACCATTATCTGAGGGAATCAAATTTTGTGAAATGAATTCAACTAAAATATCTGGGAATGAGAACTTCTAGTAGTCAAGGTAATCTTTGAAACATAACAACACTCTTCAAAATGGCACAAGTTTATTTAAATTTTAAATATGAAATAAGAAAAAAAAACAAAACAGAAAAAGAAGTAAGTACAGAAAAAGGAAAAAAAAAAACATGTGCCCATTGGAATATCAGGGAAAACTGAAAATATGTAACCATAAATTTCCATTTCAAGAAAGTACAAATAACAATAGAAGACATATTCTGCCCATCTTTGCTTCATATATATATATATATATATATATATATATATATATATATGTTTTCTTTTGTTCTCTGCTGTGTACTTTGAACTTTATTTATTTATGGCACAACTTTATTTTTTTAAGTGAAAATACTATGTTTTGATGCACATTCAGTCTTCATAGTCCTCTCTCTGGATGCAGATGGCTCTTTTCATCACAAGTCTATTGGAATTGTATGGCACAGTGTAAATGAACATTCGTATCTACCATCAAAATTGACTATATTTAGCCAGAACCTGAGGTAATGTTTTTCTTTTTTTTTTCAGTTTTTTTTTGGGGAAGCAGTTGGGGTTAAGTGACTTTCCCAGGGTCACACAGCTAGCAAGTGTTATATGTCTGAGGCTGGATTTGAACTCAGGTCCTCCTGATTACAAAGCCAGTGTTCCATCTCCTGTGCCATCTAAATGCCCTGGAGTGTTTTTCTTTAGTTGGTTTTAATTTAAACTTAATACTACCCTGGAAACTAGAATGAATGAATATTGGCAAATGGAGCCATTGGAAGAATGATGCCTATAAATTCTCCTACAGGTCAAGAATTCTGTGGTTACCCAATCTCACCTGACTTATTGAAGTTACCCAGCAATTTCAGTAGTGGGTACAAACAGTCAAATAGCTAGGGAACTATAATATAGTAGAAAAAAGAAGTGGATTTTGAATCATAAGAGTTGTGTTTAAAATCTGGTTCTACCATTTATTATCCTTGTCACTTTAGAGAAGTCCCTTAAGCTTTTTGAAACTTAATTTGTTTCTTTATAAAATGAGGATGCTATGGTCACTTCCATCTCTTAAATCCTATGATCTATTATCTAATTGCCTTCTAACTCAATTCAGCCTTTGTCTCTAGAAAAGAATCAGTTTCAGATAAGCTTCTATACTACATAAAACCTCTTGTATTTGTAGCTGGATATACTTCAACTATGCCATGACAAGTGGATAGCCAAGCATGTCAATATTTTTTTTAAATTTTGAACCCTCTCCCTTCTTCTTATCCCCCCAATCCATTAACAAGACAAGAAATGTGATATCAATTACATATGATAATCCATGAAAAATATATTTACATTTTTGCCATGTTACCAAAAATGTAAGACAAATAAAGAAATAGAAAAAAGTATACTTCAATCCACAAGGTTGAGGGGGAACACTCATTGATGGTTTATTAATTTTCTTTTTTCTACGATAACATTTTTTGAGTGTTCTATTTCCTTTTTGTTAATCTAGACAATTTATATTATTATAAATATTTATCCATTTTACTTAAATTGTAAGATTTCTTGGCATATAATCGGGGAATTACTATAATTTTATATATAATTATTACATATATTATATTTTTATATATTATGTATAATTATTATAATTGCAATTATTGTTTCAGCTTCATCCTCATTGGGAATTTTTAAAAAATAGTATTTTTTCCAGTTACATATCAAGACCATTTTAAACATTTTTTTCCTGAGGAAATTGGGGTTAAGTGACTTGCCCAGGATTACACAGGTAGGAAGTGTTAAGTGTCTAAGGTCAGATTTGAACTCAGGTCCTCCTGACTTCAGGGCTGGTGCTCTATCCACTGTGCCATCTAGCTGCCCCTTAAGCATTCATTTTTACAAAATTTTGATTTCTAAATTTTCTCCCTCCCTCCACATCCTCTTCTGAAAATGATAGGCAATATTATATGTTATTCATAAGTAATTATGTAAGATATATTTCTGTATTAGTCAAGTTGTGAAAGAAAAAAGAAATCAAAAGAAAAAAAAAACCCACAAGAAATTATAAAGTCAGTGAAAAAAAAGTATATTGTGATCTACATTCAGATCCATCAGTTCTATATCTGAATATGGATAGTATATTCCTTCTTTAGTCCTTTGTACTTGAATCACTGAGTTGCTGAGAATAGCTGAGTTATTCATAGTTGATCATCACACAATTTTGCTGAGATAGTGTGTTTTTCTAATTTTGCTTATTTTACTTTATATTAGTTCATACAAGTCTTCCCAGGCTTTTTTTTTTATCTGCCTGTTCATCATTTCTTATTACACAATAGTATCCCACTGCATTCATATACCACAGCTAGGCCAGTGATTCCTCAACTGATGGGCATTAACTCAATTTCCAATACCTTACCATCACAAAAAGAGCTGCTGCAAACATTTTTGTATATATAGGTCCTTTCACTTCTATTATTATCTCTTTGGGATACAGACCCATCAGTGACACTGCTGAATCCAATGATAGGTAGTTTTACAGTACTTTGAACATAGTTCCAAATTGCTCTCCAGAATGGTTGGATAAGTTCACAACTCCACCAACAATGCATTAGTGTCCCAGTTTTCCCACATTCCTTTCAATATTCAACACTTTCCTTTTTTTTCTCATATTAGTCACTCTGATAGGTGTGAGGTAATATCTGAGAGTTGTTCTAATTTGCATTTCTCTGATCCATAGTTCTCTTGATGTCATTGAGCTTTTGTTCTTCCAGATAAATTTTCTTATCATTTTTTTCCAGAACTATAAAAAAATTTTTGGTTTTATTGATATGGCACTGAACACATGAAGTAATTTAAGTAGAAATATCACTTTTATTATATTAATTCTGCTTATCTATGAGCAATTAATACTTTTCTAATTGCTTAGATTTGACCTTGTGTGAAAAGTGTTTATCATGTTTATCATTTGAAGGTATACTATCTTTAATCCTATTTTCTCTAGTATTTTTAATTGAAATTTTTAATTTATTTTTTATCTAGTTTCTTTTTGTAAATTTCATGCCCAATTCATCGATCTACTCTATCTCTTTTATTTATGTATTTATTTAGAGACATAAACTTTCCCCTGAGTACTGCTTTGGCTGTGTCCCACAAATGTTGCTATGTTGTCTTATTGTCATTTTCTTTAATGAAATTATTGTCTCTATGACTTTTTTCTTTGCCCAACTCATTCTTTAGGATTTGGGTTTTTTTTTAGTTTCCAATTAATTTTAAATCCATTTCCATTGCCGTTTGTTGAGTGTAAGTTTTTCTTGCCTTATGATATGTAAAAGGATGCATTTAAAATTTCTGCTTTTTTTGTATTTGTTTGTGAGATTTTTTACCCTATTACAAATGAGATAGCATGTTGAAAAAGCACTTTTAAAAACTTAAAACATTAAGCAAATTCTAGCTTCTGTTATTATTATTAGCAGTAGAAGAAATTAGAAGATGTAGAGAAGTTTCCCACTGAAGGAGATAACTATGAAACTCTCTTTATGCCCAATTGAATCACATCAGTGACCATTCTGTGACATCTCAACCCACTACCACCATGAAATACCGTCTAGAGGATCATTGAAGCCAGAAATTAGTCCCACAATTCACAATACCATAATGTTTAGTCCATTCAGAAATGAATTTGAAGTATAAGGACCACTAAGGATCTTATAATAAATAAGAATTTTGACGGTATTCAAACTCTGACTTTAATCACAAGTAAGGAAGATCCTTTAAATAACATTTTAAGAAACAGATTTTTATTAATGTTTTGATTTTATATCATATTTATATCACATTTCTTTTTCCCCCTTCCCAGAGAGTTATTCACTTTAACAAGAATATGTTTTCAAAAGATGAAGAGAAAAAGTTTAGTTTTAAAAAAAACTAACATATAAAATTTTCCACACATGGATTCTGAAAAAAAAATTTATGTAGATAGATGCCTTCTAATAATTTCTTGTTGGAGCCAAAATTATTCTAAAAAAATTTATAATATTCTGCTTTTATTGCTTTGGGATTGTCTTTTCCATTTAAATTTTATAGTCATTATATTGCTTTTAAGGATATTTTTATTTCTATTTAAATTATTTAATATACATCTTTTCATTTGCCTTTATATCCACCACTTCCATTGTTTCTTATAGCAGGGTAATATTCCATTAATTTCACATAGCATAATTTATTTAACCACTTCTCATTCAGTGAGCAAGTACTTTGTTTCTAATTCTTTGACATAAAAAAGTGTTGCTGTAAATATTTTGGAATATATCATGCTTTTGTTTTTTGTTAGTGATCTTTTTTAGCATATGCTTAGTACTAGAAAATCTGTTTAATACCTACAGGCATACCTTGGAGATATTACGATTTCAGTTCCAGACTACTGAAATAAGGTGAATATCAAGTATAGTGAGTTGCATGAATTTTTTTTTTTTGGTTTCTCATTGCATATGTTATGTTTACACTATAAAATGGTTTATTAAGTGTACAATAGAATGATATCTAAAATAGCAATTCATAATCTTTTTGCTGGTATAGAGTCTTTTTTTCCTTTTTTTCCTTTAATTTTTTTTTTCTGTTTACACATGTACATTTATTTTTAAAAATACATTTCCTATGAATCATTTTGGGAGAGAAAAGTCAGAAACAGAAGGGAAAACCAGGAGGAAGAAAAAGAAAGAAAAGTGAACATAGCATGTGTTGATTTACATTCAGTCTCCACAGTTCTCTCTCTGGCTGCAGATGGCATTTGCTATCCAAAATTTATTGGGATTTCCTTGGATCATTGCACTGCTGAGAAGAATCAAGTATTTCATAGTTAATCATAATCTTGCTGTTACTGTGTACAATGTATTCCTGATTCTGTTTGTTTCACTCACCATCAGTTTATGTAAATCTTTCCAGGAATTTTAAAAATCAACTCTTCATTTTTTTATAAAACAATAATATTCCATTACTTTCATATACCATAACTTATTCAGCCGTTCCCCAATTGATGAGCATCTATTCATTTTCCAATTCTTTGCCACCACAAAAAGAGCTGCTACAAATATTTTTTGCACATGCAAGTTTTTTTCTCCCCTTTATAATTTCTCTGGGATACAGACCCAGTGGTGGCACTGCTGGATCAAAAGAAATGCAAAGTTTTATAGCCCTTTGGGCATAGTTCCAAATTGCTTTCCAAAATGGTTGGATCATTTCATAACTCCTGGTGGAGGGTTTTGCCTTATGTTAATGACTGCTGACTGATTGAGATGGTATTCTAAAGATTGGGGTGGCTATGGAATTACCTTTTTAAAAAATATTCTAACATTTTAAAAGTTTTAAATGCAAATTTCTGTCCCTTCCTATTTGTCCTCCATGAGACAATAAGAAGATATGTTGTATATGTGTAATTATTTAAATTCTTTACATATTTGTCATTTTGTATAAGAAGACTCAAATAAAAGAAAAAAATGAAAGAAAATGAAAAATAGCTGCTTCAGTTTGTATTCAATCAATGTCAATTCTTTCTCTAGAAAGGGATAACACTATTGCTTTGTGATCGTCATGATCATTGTATTACTGAAAATAGCCAAGCCATTCAGTTTTTCATCAAACAACATTGCTATTACTATGTAAAATGCTTTGCTACTTCTGTTCACTTCACTATGCATCACTTTATCTAAGTCTTCACAGGTTTTTCTGAAATCATCCTGCTTGTCATTTTGATAGCTTAGTATTTTTACAATTATATACTATAGCTTGTCTAGTCATTCTCCAATCAATGGACATACTTTTGATTTCCAATTTTTAGCCACCACAGAAAGAGCTGCTGTAGTATGACTTCAGAACGGCCTGAAGAGACTTACATGAACCGATGCTGAGTGAAATGAGTAGAACCAAGAGAACATTGTACACAGCAACAGCAAAATTATACGATAATCGATTCTGATGGACATGGCTCTTTTCAATCGATGAGGGGATTCAAGGTGATTTCACTAGATTTGAGATAGAGAGAGACATTTGCATCCAGAAAGAGGACTGTGGGGACTGAATGTGGATCACAATATGGTAATTTCACCTTTTTGTTATTGTTTGTTTACTTTATTGTTTTCTGTTGGAATCCTAGTGTCAACTCAATTTGAAACAAGGTGAAAACTCAAGGGTGATGTCAGAATCCTGGTGCTAACTAAATAGAATTGATACAGTGCTTATTGGTTCACACCTTAGAGCAATCCTTGCAAGGTGATAAGTTGCTAATACTGATGGAAACAATGCTTGTGTTCATACCTTTAGAGAGCTCATAAGTATCTAAATACTCAATGGAGTTCACACGTTTGGGAGAGTTCAGGGTTTAGAAAGAAACACCAAATTCACACCTCCCTTAGGGCCAGAGAGCACTCTGGGAGATAACCCAGAATCCCTCTCCCTCCAGAAGGATGAGTTAACCTTTGGGAGATCACATATATAGAGGGAGCTCTTGAAACTGGAGTTAGTTTTCTTGTGGGAGTTACTTGAAAGAGTTTTCTTAAGTTACTTGAGAGAGTTTTCTGGGGAACATTGACTAGGGTCAGAGACAGAGCACTCTGGGAGATACAGAAGCCTACTCGCCTCAGTTGGAGATAGAGAAGCCACGAGTCGGAATTGAGCTGGAGGTGATAAAGGACAAAGCTGCAAGATCTCTTGGAACCAAGCAAAGAGACAGGCCTGAGCTAACCAGGCTATATTGAAGGACACAATAATTTTCATTCTCATTTTTTTCCATTTTGATCTGATTTTTCTTTTATTTTTTATAATAACTTTTTATTGACAGAACCCATGCCAGGATAATTTTTTAAAACATTATCCCTTGCACCCACTTCTGTTCCGATTTTTACCCTCTCTCCCTCCACCCCCTCCCCCTAGATGGCAAACAGTCCGATATATGTTGAATATGTCTCATTATATACTAGATACAATATATGTATGCAGAACCAAACAGTTCTCTTGTTGCACAGGAAGAATTGGATTCAGAAGGTAAAAATAACCTGGGAACAAAAACAAAAATGCAAACAGTTTACATTCATTTCCCAGTGTTCTTTCTTTGGGTGTAGCTGCTTCTGTCCATCATTGATCAATTGAAACTGAATTAGGTCTCTTTTTCAAAGAAATTCACTTCAATCAGAATACATCTTCATACAGTATCGTTGTTGAAGTATATAATGATCTCCTGGTTCTGCTCATTTAACTTAGCATCAGTTCATTTAAGTCTCTCCAAGCCTCTCTGTATTCATCCTGCTGGTCATTTCTTAGAGAACAATAATATTCCATAACATTCATATACCACAATTTACCCAACCATTCTCCAATTGAAGGGCATCCATTCATTTTCCAGTTTCTAGCCACTACAAACAGGGCTGCCATAAACAACTTGGCACACATCTGGGGGAGGGAGTGGGGGGTAAGAGGTGAAAAATTGGAACAAGAGGTTTGGCAGTTGTTAATGCTGTAAAATTACCCATGCATATAACCTGTAAATAAAAGGCTATTAAATAAAAAAAAAAAATCAGGAAAAAAAGAAACATTTTGGCACATACAGGTCCCTTTCCCTTCCTTAGTATTTCCTTGGGGTATAAACCAAGTAGTAGCACTGCTGGGTCAAAGAGTATGCACAGTTTGATAACTTTTGGGTCATAATTCCAGATTGCTCTCCAGAATGGCTGGATTCGTTCACAACTCCACCAACAATGCATGAGTGTCCCAGTTGTCCCGCATCCCCTCCAACATTCGTTGTTATTTTTTCCTGTCATCTTAGCCAATCTGAAAGGTGTGTAGTGGTATCTTAGAGTTGTCTTAATTTGCATTTCTCTGATTAATAGTGATTTGGAACACTTTCATATGAGTGGTAATAGTTTCATTTTCATCATCTGAAAATTGTCTGTTCATATCCTTTGACCATTTATAAATTGGAGAATGGGGTGGTTTCTTATAAATTAAAGTCAGTTCTCTCTATATTTTGTAAATGAGGCCTTTATCAGAACCTTTAATTGTGAAGATGTTTTCCCAGTTAGTTGCTTCCCTTCTAATCTTGTTTGCATTAGTTTTGTTTGTACAAAAGATTTTTAATTTGATGTAATCAAAATTTTCTATTTTGTGATTAATAATGGTCTCTAGTTCATCTTTGGTCACAAATTTCTTCCTCCTCCACAAGTCTGAGAGATAAACTATCATGTGTTCCTCTAATTTATTTATAATCTTGTTCTTTATGCCTAAATCATGGATCCATTTTGATCTTATCTTGGTATACGGTGTTTAAGTGTGGGTCCGTACCTAATTTCTGCCATACTAATTTCCAGTTATCCCAGCAGTTTTTGTCAAATAAAGAATTCTAATCCCAAAAGTTAGGATCTTTGGGTTTGTCAAACACTAGATTGCTATAGTTGACTATTCTGTCTTGTGAACCTAACCTGTTCCATTGATCAACTAATCTATTTCTTAGCCAATACCAAATGGTTTTGGTGACTGCTGCTTTATAATATAGTTTTAGATCAGGGACAGCTAGGCCACCTTTATTTGATTTTTTTTCATTAATTTCCTTGAGATTCTCGACATTTTATTATTTATGTTGTTTTTGTTGTTATTTTTGTTGACATATGAATTTTGTTGTTATTTTTCTAGATCATTAAAATATTTTCTTGGAAGTCTGATTGGTATAGCACTAAATAAATAGATTAGTTTAGGGAGTACTGTCATCTTTATTATATTCTCTTGGCCTATCCAAGAGCACTTAATATTTTTCCAATTATTTAAGTCTGACTTTATTTGTATGGAAAGTTTTTTGTAATTTTGCTCATATGATTCCTGACTTTCCTTTGGTAGATAGATTCCCAAATATTTTATGCTGTCGACAGTTATTTTGAATGGAATTTCTCTTTGTATCTCTTGCTGTTGGATTTTGTTGGTGATGTATAAAAATGATGAGGATTTATGGGGATTTATTTTATACCCTGCAACTTTGCTAAAGTTATGAACTATTTCTAATAGCTTTTTAGTAGAATCTTTGCGGTTCTCTAAGTATACCATCATATCATCTGCAAAAACTGATAGTTTGGTTTCCTCATTGCCTATTCTGATTCCTTTAATCTCTTTCTCGACTCTTATTGCCGAGGCTAGTGTTTCTAATACAATATTGTATAATAATGTTGATAGTGGGCAACCTTGCTTCACTCCAGATCTTACTGGGAAAGATTCCAGTTTTTTCCCATTGCATATAATGCTTACTGATGGTTTTACATATACGCTCCTGACTATTTTAAGAAAAAGTCCATTTATTCCTATACTCTCAAGTGTTTTTTATTAGGAATGGATGTTGGGTTTTATCAAATGCTTTTTCTGCATCTATGGAGATGATCATATGGTTTTTGTTAGTTTGCTAATTGATATAGTCAATTATGCTAATAGTTTTCCTAATATTGAACCAGCCTTGCATTCCTGATATAAATCCTACTTGGTCATAGTGTATTATCCTGGGGATGATTTTCTGTAATCTTCTTGATAATATTTTGTTTAAGATTTTAGCATCAATATTCATTAGGAAGATTGGTCTATAATTTTCTTTCTCTGTTTTCAGCCTACCTGGTTTAGCTATCAGTATCATGTCTGTGTCATAAAAGGAGTTTGGTAGGACTCCTTCAATCCCTATTTTTTCAAATAGTTTACATAGCATTGGAGTTAATTGTTCTTTAAATGTTTGGTAGAATTCACATGTAAATCCATTGGTCCTAGAGTTTTTCTTAGGGAGTTCGTTAATAAGCTTTCTATGTCTTTTCTAAGATGGGACTGTTTAGGATATACTTACTTCCTCTGTTAATCTGGGCAGGCTATATTTGTGAAGGTATTCTTCCATTTCATTTAAGTTGTCAATTTATTGCCATAAAGTTGGCAAGTAATTCCTAATTATTGCCTAATTTCCTCTTCATTAGTGGGAGTTCTCCTTTTCATTTTAAGACTAACAATTTGATTTTCCTCTTTCCTTTTTTAATCAAGATTTACTAGGGTTTGTCTATTTTGTTGGTTTCAGAGAACCAACTCTTGGTTTATTAATTAATTATAGTTTTTTACTTTCATTTTTATTGATCTCTCCTTTTATTTTTAGAATTTCAAGTTTACTGTTTGACTGGGGTTTTAATTTGTTCCTTTTCTAGCATTTTTAGTTGCAAGCCCAATTCGTTGACCTTCTCTTTCTCTTTTATGCCAAGTAGGCCTCTAGAGATTAAATTTCCCTTATTGCTGCTTTGGCTGCATCCACAATTTGGTATGATGTCTCATTATTGTCGTTTTCTTGGGTGAAGTTATTAATTATGTCTATGATTTGCTATTTCACCCAATCATTCTTTAGTATGAGATTATTTAGTTTCCAATTATTTTTTGCTCTACTTTCCCCTGGCTTTTTGTTGAGTGTAATTTTTACTGCATCGTGGTCTGAAGAGGATGCATTTACTATTTCTGCCTTACTGCATTTGAGTTTGAGGTTTTTATGTCCTAATATATGGTCTATTTTTGTATAGTTCCATGAACTGCTGAAAAGAAAGTGTACTCCTTTCTGTCTCCATTTCCTTTTCTCCAGAGATCTATCATATCTAACTTTTCTAGTATTCTATTTACCTCTTTGACTTCTTTCTTATTTATTTTGTGGTTTGATTTATCTAATTCTGAGAGTGTAAGGTTGAGATCTCCCACTATTATAGTTTTGCTGTCTATTTCTTCTTGCAGCTCTCTTAATTTCTCTCTTAAGAATTTAGATGCTACACCACTTGGTGCATATATGTTTAATATTAATATTGCTTCATTATTTATACTACCCTTTAGCAAGATATAGTGCCCTTCCTTATCTCTTTTAATTAGATCAATTTTTGTTTTAGCTTGACCTGGGATCAGGATGGCTACCCCTGCTTTTTTTACTTTACCTGAAGCATAGTAGATTTTGCTCTAACCTTTTACCTTTATCCATTCTACTAACCGCTTCCTCTTTATGGGGGAGTTTACCCTGTTCAGATTTATGGTTAAAATGACAAATTCTGTATTACTTGCCATCTTGTTAACCCCTGTTTATGCTTTTCTCCTTCTTTCCCCCTTACCCCCCTTCCCAGTATTAAACTTGTGAGCACCACTTCCTTCTCACAGCCCTCCCTTTTTAGTATCCCTCCTCCCCACCTTAGAGTTCCTCCCCCTATCTTACTCCTTTCCCTCACAGTTTCCGTATTCTCTTCTGCTTAGCTTATTCCTTCCCTTTTCACTTTTCCCTTCTCACTTTTCAATGAGGTGGGAGAAGTTTCACCATAAATTGAATATGTCTACAATTTTTCTCTTAAAGCCAATTCTGATGGCAATAAGATACCCACTATATTCATCCCCCTCCATTCTTTCTCTCAGATATAATAGGTTTCCTTTGCCTCTTTGTGAGATATAGTACCCCCACTTTACTCTTTTTCTGGTACAATGACCTTTCCACCTCTAGTTTCTAGAACAAGGTATACATGTATTCTTTATACATCTTTACAGCAGAAATATAGTTCCCAAGATTTCTTTTTACCTTTTTAGGTTTCTCTTGAGTTCTATATTTGTAGATAGAACTTTTTGTTAAGTTCTGGTTTTTTCATCAAAAATAGGTGAAATTCGCTTATTTTGTTGCATGACCATCTTCTTCCCTGGAAAAAGATGTTAATTCTGGCTCAGTAAGTTATTTTTGGTTGCATACGGAGTTCCTTAGCCTTTCGGAATATCATATTACAGGGCCTTCGATCTTTTAATGTGGATGCTGCAAGATCCTGGGTGATCCTTATTGTGGCTCCTCTGTATTTGAATTGGGTTTTTCTAGTCACTTGGAATATTTTTTTTCCTTCGTTTGAGGGTTCTGGCATTTGGCCACTATATTTCTTGGTGTTTTGATTTTAGGATCCCTTTCAGTGGGTGATCGATGAATCCTTTCAATGTCTATTTTACCCTTTGTTTCTATGACTTCTGGGCAGTTCTCTTTGATAATTTCCTGGAAAATAATGTCCAGGCTCTTTTTTTCATCATATTTTTCTGGGAGTCCAATAATTCTCAGATTGTCTCTCCTAGACCTATTTTCCAGGTCTATTGTTTTCCCCAGAAGGTATTTCACATTTTTCTCCATTGTTTGATTTTTTTTTTTTTGGTTTTGCTTGACTGATTCTTCTTGTCTCTTTGAGTCATGCAATTCCATTTTTTCTATTCTGATTTTCAATGAAGTGTTTTCTTCAATCACTTTTTTTATATCTTTTTCTAATTGTCCAATTGTGTTGTTTTGTTATATGGAATTTTTTTCCATTTCACCAATTTTATTTTTTAGGGAGCTATTTTCTGTTTCCAGTTCACCAATCCTATTTTTCAAGGATTTGATTTCTTTATCCATTCTCTCTTTAAGTGAGTGGGATGATTTCTCCAGACTCTCTTGCCAGACCTCCCTCTCCTTTTCCCATTTTTCTTCTAGCTCTCTTGTGAGAGTCTTTTTAATTTCTTCTATGAGATTCATCTGTGCTGAGGAACAGATGATCTACTCCTCTGGGGATTCACCTGGACACAGTCTGTTTTTAGTCTCCTCAGGGTTTAGAGTCTGCTCTCTGTCCATGTAAAAGCTGTCCATCATTAAGGTCCTTTTCATTTTTTTGCTCATTTTGTCAGAGAAGAATCAGAGACAAACTAGCAAAGAAAAAAAAAACCAAATGGAATCTGTTTTGTTGGGGGGGAGGGGCTGGGTGGTGTTACCAAGCTTCCTCTACAGCCTGCGGGGGGCAGCAGCGAGGCACTAGCAAGACTGTGCTGTGCCTGCGCTCTGAAACTCTGAGAGCGTGCTGAGATGCTGTGGGGGAGGGGTGGCCAGGTCCCGAGAAACTCCAGCTGTTTGGGGTTGTATTCTTCACCCCCAGCCCCGTGTTTTTAGCTTCTCTGCTGGCCTACTCACTTGCTGCCAGTGCAAAGTATCCAAACCTGTAGCAAAGCTCTCCTGGTAGAGGCAGCTGCTATCACACCCCAATCCCCTCTGGTCTGCTGGGCTATGAACTGCCTGCCGAGCTCCCGCTGCCCTCGGCCTGTGCTCAATCTAAAACCATCCTGCCCTTGAGCAAAATCAAACCTTTCCTGTTGAATCTCAAGGATGTCTTCTCTTGGTAATTATTTGTGGGTTTTATTTTTTCAGTCAGGCATTAATTCAGAGGCTTGTAATGAGATGGATTCTGAGAGAAAACCCAGAGCTTACACAGCTGTGTGCCTCCTAGCTGCCATCTTGGCCAGAGTCGCTTAATTCTCTCATTTGATTTTGCTTGCACAACATGATAAATGTGGAAATATGTATAGAATTATTGCACATGTTTAACCTATGTTGATTTACTTGCTGTCTAGGGAAGGGTGTTGGAGGAAGGGAAGGAGAAAAATTTGGAACGCAAGGTTTTGCAAGAATGAATGTTGAAAACTATCTTTCCATATATGTTGAAATAAAAAGCTATTATTTTTAAAAGGACTGCTATAAATATTTTTTGCCCAATAGGTCCTCCCCTCTTCTGGATTTCTTTGGATTATAGAATTAGAAGTGGTTTTGCTGAATAAAATAATATGCACAGTTTTATAGTCCTTAATTATAGTTCCAAATTGAGTTCTACAATGATTGGATCAATTGACAACTCCACCAACAGTATGTGTGAAGAAGTTATCTCACATCCACTCTAACAGTAAGCATTTTCCTTTCCTTTTTTTTTTTTTTTGACATATTAGCCACTTTGTTAGATGTGAATGATACTTTACAGTTGTTTTAATTTGCATTTCTCTGATCAATAGTCATTTGGGACATTTTTTCATGATTGTAGTTAGCTTTAATTTTTTTGTCTGAAAACTATTTGTTCATTTTCTCTAGCTATTTATCAATTAAGGAATGATTTGCATTTTTACAGATTTGAATTAGTTCTCAATATATTTGAGAAATGAGGCTTTTATCAGAGAAATTTGTCACAAATGTTTTTCCAGTTTTCTGTTTTCCTTATAATTTTGGTTGCATTGCTTTTCTTTGTGCAAAATCATTTTAAATTTTATATAATCAAAATTATCCATTTTATAATTTGGAATGCTTTCTATTTCATTTTTGGCCCTAAATTCTCTTATCCTTAAATCTGATGGACAACTATTCCATATGTGACTTCTTTTTTTTTTTTTTTTGCTTATTGTATTACCATTTAGGTGTAAATCATGTACCTATTTTGACCTTATGTTGGTATATGATGTGAAATGTCATTCTATAATTCTTTTTTTTATCATACTATTTTACAGTTTTTCTAGCAATTTTTGTCAAATAATCAGTTGTTATTCCAAAAGCTTGGGTCTTAGAGTTTATCATTTATTAGATTTCTATGGTCATTTACTATAATGTAATTTGCACCTAATCTATTCCACTGATTCGCCCTTCTTTTTCTTTGCCAGTACCAGATTATTTTGTAATTGCTGCTTTTTAATATAATGAGATCTACTACAGCTAGACATCTTCTTTCACATTTTTATTGATTCCTTCAACATCCTTACACTATTATTTTTCTGGATGCATTTTGTTATTATTTTTTCTAGCTCTATGAAATATTTTTTGCTAGTTTGCTATGGCACTGGATAAAAGGATTAATTCAGGTAGAATTCTCATTTTTATTATATTGACTAAGCCTACCCATAAGTAGGCAATTTCTTAAAATAAAACAAAAATGAACATTTCCACATTTATTGACTTTTCCTTTTATGAAAGATTTCTCTAGCACAAAAGTTGCTATTTCAGGACATTTTACCTACAATAGAACTTGAAGTTGAACTTTGAAATATTGTAAGAATTACCAGATATGACACAGAAACACAATGTAAGGACATGCTCTTGCCAAATAGATTTGTTTGACCTAGAGTTGTGACAAACATTTAATTTGTTATATATAAAATATATATGTGTGTGTGTGTGTATACAAAATCTGCAAAGCTCAATAAAGTGAAGAACAATAAAATGAAGTATGCTTGTATTGAATCTATTTGCAAAATTTCAAATTACTTTCCAGAATTATTATATCACTTCACAGCTTTACCAACAATGCATTATTATGTCTGTTTTTCCACAAACATTCTGACATTGACTATTATTTCCTTTTGTCATCTTTGTCACTTTCTTGGACATGAGATGAAGTATTAGAATTGTTTTTATTTTTATTTCTCATAAATTAGTGATTTGGAACACTCTTTAACATGTTGTTAATAGTTTTCAATGCTTTTGAATACTTTGTTCATAGTCTTTGACCACCTGACTTTGACCACTTGTCTTAGAGAACTTTTGACCACCTATCTTTGACCACTTTAGAGAACATTTAAATCAGACAGGAAGAGTAGAAATCTGAAATCCTTAGAAAGCTGATCATATTAGTAAAGGTTAATGCAACAGAGGAATCTAGATATGAGAAGAGAATATTGATCAGGAGATTTATACATTGTCTTTAATATTTTAAAGGTCATCATGTATGAAAAGATTATTAATTTTATTTTGTATTGCTCCAGAGGAAAGAACTAGGATTAGAGAAAATCTATAAGGAAATAAATTATTGCTTAATATGAAAAATAATTATCTAATAATCAGAGTGCAAAAAAGATAATATACTGGTTCATAATGTAGTATGCTCCCTGTCACTAGAGTATATAAGCAAAAGTTTGACACATATTTACTAAGAATACCACAGAGGGGAACTTTTGTGATAAGTGTCTTGGATGAGTTTGAAGGAGGTCCTTTCTAATTATTCCATTTTTTCTGGTATCTTTAAGGAAATACAGAGAGGCTATAGAAACAATTTTAAGGAATGTGACCCCTAGCAACATATTAAAAAAAAAACATGTATTTCAAAAAAAAATTAACTCTAGCCAGTCAAGAGCAGGGTTTTGGAGAGGAGTGAACTCTGAGAGCCTAAGAGACAGTTTAACAACCAAATCAGCAGAACTGGCAAAACCAAGAAGGAGTTGTATGAGGAGTCTATGAGGATATCAAGACATTCTCTCACATGTTTCCTACATGTATTCCTCACTTCGATTGTATTGGAAATCTATTCCTATCTTTGCTATAGACATTCTATATTTGTGGAAGAATACATCCCAGGTTGTTAGAGAGAACATTTTATTGCTACCATTTGGATTGTGATATAGTAATAAATACATTTGCTATGACCAAATTGAATCTACTGACTGACTTGTAACAAGAAATACACTGGTGGGAGTTTGTGAGATATAGTGTTGAGAGCAGGCATCCACAAGACCATCCTAGAACTGAAATTGGTAGCTGTTCCCCTGGGAATACAACTTGAAAAATCTAGAATCTTGAGTTAAGGAAATAGCCAGGAAGGGAAGCTGCAGTAGAATAATGTGATCATTGATTTAGAATTGGAGTAGATTTCACATTCCAACTGGTATGGCCTCTTCAATTTACAGGTGAAGAAACTTAAGTTGGGGAATTTAGTGATTTGTCCAAAGTGACAAAAGTGGTAAACATCAGGGATAGAGTTGGAACACAAGTCCTCTGATGCCAGATTCAAATATTTTCCATTATAAGATAATTACTGGGGCAGCTAGATGGAGCAGTGCATGGAGTGCCAGCCCTGAAGTCAGAGGACCTGAGTTCAAATCCGACTTCAGACACTTAATAATTTCTAGCTGTGTGACTCTGATCAAGTAACTTAACCCCAATTGCCTCAGCAAAAAAAAAAAAAAAAAAAAAAAAAAAAAAAAAAAAAAAAAAAAAAAAAGATAATTATCAACTTCTTGAAAGACATAGAGCAAATCATTTCACCTTTCTGAGCCTCAATGCCCCTAACCGTTATAGGACAGGGTGGGACTCAGGGATCTCTTGAGTTCTTTCAATTTAAGTGAACAAATGTTAATTGTATGCTGAGTGCAAAAATATCTACTTGAGAAGAAAATGGCAAAGCATTCTAGCATCATTGCCAAAAATGTCATGGATAGCCTTGGTATTCTATGATCTATATGATAACAAAGAATTGGACATGACTGAATGACTCACCAAGAACAACTAGTGCAAAACCTTGTGCTAAGTGTGACCTTTTCTATGACTTGGTACTTTTTAGATGTCTGAGCACAGGCAAATTGTTTAATATTCTCATCTTTAAAAGGGCAGCTTGCAATACTTACCTTCCAGGTTTCTTGTGAATAAGTACTTTGAAACCTAAAAGACTCACAGAACTATCAGTGATAATACTCATACTAATGATATTAAAATTTTTTATTAGCAAGCAATAATAGTATGATTATTTTGTTTCATTGATTGAATTCTTTCCCTTTTTCTATTCCCTAACCTCAGGCACTTTCTTCAATTTTGTTTTTACATCTTCATACTTCTTTTTGTAGCCTTTGTTTCTTGATGAATTCATCCACTTTCTGGTTTCAACTATGTCATTTTTGTGTGAAACTCCCAAGTCTAAGCCTCCAGTCTTTAGTTCCAACGACATTTCAGAATAACACTTCTTGAATATTGCCATGGTTTCTTACTAAATTTGTTATGTTTCCTTCACAAACTGTCTCCTTTTCCCTCTGTTGTCAATTAGAATTTATAAAGACTTTGAATGTTCACAAAATGGCTTTACATAAATAATTGTATTTGATATTCATCATGACCATAATACTATTGACCCCATTTTGCAGAAAAGAAAACTGCGATTGAACAAAGTAAAATGATACATAGCCATTTCTGTTGGTGAAACAGCATTTGTCCCAGTAATCATGGATTAACATTGAATTCTCCATTGCTCATTAAACCCTCCCGTGTGGGGTCCAAAATCATCCAAACTACAAAAAAGAAACTAAGGTAGATCCCAAGCCAATAACACTTCTTTAAAGGGTATATGGCTTCTTCTAATGAAGTAGATTTAAGATGATTCTAATGAAGTATATTTGAGATGTCTTCTTTCTTCAGGGACCTAGTTTAATAGTGTTTGATACCCAGACAATAAAGATGAAGCAAATAAAATACAGACTCTCAGGAGTGAGTAGACCTTGAACCTCTAGAAAAGTATTCACAAAGTACAGATTCCCATTGGGTGACAAATGAGTTGATGAGCAGACCTTGACAGACCTGTCTTGACCTTTGTCCTACTGTGCTGATGAGCAGATCCATGAGTTGGGCTGATAAACAGATGTCAAAACATCTATGTGGGCTGAGAAAGGCAGGCCACAGGCCAGCAAACAAGGTCAGTTATTTACCAATGCTCATGAACATCTATCTTCCCATGTTGGGTAATAGAGGAATGATGAGGGACATAAGGCCAACAAAAGCAGCTGGAAAACTTTGTATGTCATTAAGTCACCTCTATTACACTGCATTTCATTACCATAACAATGAAAAACAAGAATGGAAGTCCTCTAGATAGTTTTCTCTGATTAAGCAAGTGAACTTACAAATCTTATTTCATAATATGTAAAACTTATAAACTATCTCTATGGAATTATATTAAAGTGATTAGTACTGCTTTGGAATAAAATAGGGGTCTAATTAATCATTTATCAAATTTCTCCTTTTGTCCAAAGAAAGGCGAATCTTTCCTGGATTGCCCCAATCTAATTGTAAGGGGTCAGTCCTTTATAAGTGATATAAAATCAAAGGAGATAGTTATAACAATATGAAGGGAAAAAAGGAGAAATATCGACCAATGTATTGACAAGTGCCATTGGGAGTAGTTCCCTTTGACAAGTAGGCCTTACAGAGGATAATGGCACAATTCCTTTCTTAGTAATCCATTTTCTTCTGTCTATTTCATCAACAATAAGGTCCAGATATCATATCCTATAAAGTTGCCTGATTTCTGAAATTGATGCAGCCTCTGTTCTGGAGATCTCTCTTCTTAGATACACTAAAATGGGTGGGACTCTGGATTAGCTTCTAATAGATTTGTTTTTCTGCTTCAAGAAACTTGCAGAGATTCCCTTTTCTGTTAAAATTTTTTACAAAATAAATCTTAATTCAAGTTTGCAATGAGAATAACAAGGTCAGGCAGTGAGAGCTAGCTCAAATCTCAGAGCACTAATATGAACTGCAAATTAGGAACCTTTAGACTTAAGAATTTACTTTTTTGGCATATATAATTATCTAGTCTTTGTTATTATTATTATTTTTTATAAACAAAATTAATTTTCAAAACCCATCTCCTTCCCTTGAGAGTGTTACGGAACTAATAATGTTATATTTTTTGTAAGAAAATGCATACATAGCTAAATTCATTTAAAAGCTGCCAAAATAATTGCAATTGACAGAAAAAGTTCTGAAATGGGATGTATTGAATAGTTAATTTCAAGACAATGAATATTGTAATATCAAATAAGTTGTTTGCACAAAAGTATATTTGTCTTTCAAGGTGTTAGTAATAACCCCTACCCCCCCAAAATTGATATTTCCCATTTAGGTAACACAAGATTATCCATAAACTACTCTCCTCTAAGGAAACTGATTGCACAAACATTCTTTTCTTCAAAGCCAAACTGAAGATATTTTTGTTTTAGGCTCAAGAGAGCAATAGATTGGCCCCATAAATTGTTCCATCAATACTGAATTATTCTCACATTAATTTTAGAAAGGACTAAAATACTAGGATAAATAGTTCAAATCTTATGCTTGTATCTATTACATTAGCTCAGATGTTCTTCAATATTAGCTTAGAAGATAAAGATTTAATATTATGGTCATACTGATCACCTGCAATGAATATTGTATTTTTCCATAGTAATAAAAAAGAGACATATCCAAAGTAAGGGGGGGAAAATATTTCCTTAACTTAACATCAGTTCTAGACAAGAGTCATATAGTCAATCATACTGACAAAATGGTACAATTAGGCTCAGTATTTTAGTCAGGCAGTACTATTTTTCATTTAAAAGGAAATTCTAAATGAGGAATTTAGGTCAGAGGAATCCTATCTTAGCCCATTCTAAAAGCCACTCTCCCCAATTTTCCTTGAGAAAAAACTCCACCTGAAGTATTTTTCAGATGTCATTCTTGTTGCTTCTGGTCTCATAGATCATTGACTCAATAGCACTTCTTGATAATTACAGTTGGAATCACTCAGAATAATTACAATCCCACAAAATTCTAAAAGCAAGTTTTCATAATCACAGTATTGGATGAATTAAGTTACTAAGCATCACATATCCTTGATGTCCATGGATAAATTCAAGAATCTATATCGTACTGAAACCCCACACTGTGGAGTTTTCTCAGCCAGCTTTGTAATTGCATATTGTTAGAGTAAACCACATTCTTGATCAGCACTAAAAAGCTCCTTTCTTCTAGATTTGCTTTTCAGATTCCAAGATTTAAGACAGACTCAACATAAAATAGATCTATAAGAAGAATCATTATATTAAAGGCACATAATTGGCCTCAAACCTCAGAGAATTTGAATTGTTATGAAGGCCTGAATTGGAAAATTAGCTGTGCCCTTCTCAGTATTATTAGATTTTCCAAACAATTTTTTTATATTTAAAATTCTTAATCCAATTTAGAAATTGTGTCACATTTCTCATTAATTTACCCTTATGAAGACGACATAATCATATTAACATAATGAAAGGATGTTATGATTTCTTTTATTTGTGGTTCAAATGACAATTCAAAATAACTCCTTACAATAGTAGCACTATACTAGCATACATTACTTAATCAAAAATCGCCAAAACATTTCTTTTACACTTTCCCCTTACCAATGGAATGTGCTATATGAGGAGAGAGGCAAGGACATAGCAGCATTAGTTATGTTTGATTTCATAGGCAACCAATTGTAAAACAGGATGTCACAGTCAGGCTTAGAGTTAAGTAGGTTGGGATATGTATTATTTATCAAACTGGGGACAGGTCAAGAAAATTCTATAACTTTCCCAAGAACAAATATGTACCTGTGACATGCCTAAGACTGCAGGGATGCATAGTATTTTTCTTGAATGATGAACTAACAGCCTTGTGTGAGGTCAAATACTTTTACCTGAATTCAAGATTTAGAAAAGTAGCAAATTAAAGTCCCAAGAGATTCTGCCTCAAATAGCAAAATTTTCACTTGGGTTAGATTATTGTTATTTTCTCAAATATTAGGCTCAAAATTGTATCTAAAACTTCACATATTCACAATTATCATCCTCCCTTTGGTCTGTAGGTAAAACCAGTGGGTAAGTATAAGGCCATTTCTAGATTATTATGAGCTGAGAAACTCCATTCTATCAGAGTCCATGTAGGCAAGTTCCTTGGTGAAAGTTATGGTGGTAGAGGGAGTAGTGGCTTTGTAATAAAAGAATAGTTCAACTTTGGTCAAGGACTGTCTGGGACATAATAATATATTTTTCAAGAAGGGGTGAAAGACAACAGATAGCCATTAATATATGAATTTTAGTCAGCAATCTCATTTAAAAGTACACAAAGTGAACAAATGTTTGTTTTACAAGTTGGTACCTGGAGCAACCCACCTTTGTTTAATTGAATCAGTTATTGCTTGTGGGCCATAATAACTCTCCTTATGAAATAAAATATAAACCTGATGACATAAGTTCTGAGTAAGAGTGGCTTACCTTCCTCAAGTGACCATACCTAAGAAATCTGTTTAGCTTTGTACTACTGTTTTTACTTCTTTAGTTCAGTGTCTTTGTAGGGTATAAAATGCTATTATTATAACAATTGTCATGAATTATATCCATATATAGTAACACATGTTCACACACAGTAAATAGTTGGAATCAAGATACAATGTCATCATCCTCTAAATCATCTTATTCTTTACATTTCTCCATTTGGGTTGGAAGAGGTCCTAGTTTATCAAATGGCAGTGCTGCAGAGTTTCACAATTGTTGGAATCTTTACAAAGTGTTAAGACATTGGAGTTGATTTGATCTTAGAAGATATTTTGGTCCAGAACTTGAACTAGGTACTAAGTGGAACTGATTGAACAATGCTTGTGTTCACACCTTTAGAGAGCTCATAAGTATCTTAAATACTCAATGGAGTTCACACAAGAATTCAGGGCTGGCTTAGTCTGAATTCACACCTCCCTTGAAATTCTTAGGACCAGAGAGCACTCTGGGAGATAACCCATAATCCCTGCCTCAAGAAGGAGGAGTTAACCTTTGGGAGATGATATATATGGAGGGAGCTCTTGGAGCTTGGGACAGACTGGAGATTGAGAAGCCACGAGTCAGAGCTGGCTGGAGGCTGAAGAAAGCAGAGGCAGAAGCCAAGGACAAAGCTGCAAGATCTCTTGGAGCCAGGCAGAGAGATAGGCCTCAACTAACTGGGCTAATTTGGAAGGAGAAATAAACGTTTGCATTTTGGATTGCATTGGAGTAATTATTTATTTTCAACTGAGACTAAGGCTGCCCCTGGGAACACCTCTACATTTTGGCACCCTGAACGTGGGACTGACAGGACCCTCAGCTGATTTCAGTGGAAAAGCTCCGATCCTGATTTCAGTAGAAAAGCTCCGATCCTGATTTAAGTGGAAAAGCCTGTGACCCTGATTGAGTGGAAAAGTCTTCTCAACTCAGAAATCAGAGTGAATACAACAAAGAAATTTTATTAAAAGAATTAAAGTAGAATTTTGGCTAAAATGGGACAAATGCTAGCTAAAGACTCTCCATCCCTGCCTTCAACCCCTTCAACCCCTCCCATGAGTGGTGCTATAGAAAGCATGCATGATAGAAGGACAAGGGCTACGTATAACTTGGGGACAGGCAGCTAGACTTCTGGGTACATTAAACCACATCTCCCCTTGGTTTGTAGAGCAGGAGCAGATCTCTCGAGATAACTGGTCCCTGGTTGGACAACAGTGGTCTGCATATTACAATGAAAACGGTCCTCATTCAATTTCCATCGAGGCATTCAATTTATACAATATAATTCAGTTAGCACTAAGAAACCCTATCCCTAGAAGAAAGAAAAAAGTTGCTTCTTGGAGTAGCCAAATAGGGAAGCCTGATATTAAGGAGGAAGACAAGGAAGAGATTAATGACCATATCCCCACAGGGCATGGAGACTTAAGTGAGCAAGGGTGTGGTGACTTTCCACCTCAGGAGGTAATGTCAGCCCCACCTCAGGAGCAAGTGATTGACTCTCCTCCATCAACTCCACCCTCGGGGATGGAGGGAAGAGGGGCAGTGGGGAGGACAGTGACAGCACCAGCACCTCCCCCTCAGCATCCAACTATTCCTATGAGTAGATTGCAAGAGGGCTTAATGAAGGTCAAAGAAAAGGGTGTAGATGGGAGGGAACTACAGCCCCATATTTTTCCTGTAATTACCCAGTTTAATTCCTCTGGTCAAGAAAGGCAAAGATTCGCTCCTTTTAACATAGAGATCCTCAAAAGACCTGAAAAAGGCTTGCACTCTTTATGGGGCTACATCATCTTATGTGAAGATGTTGCTAGATAATTTATCTTATGAAATCTTAACCCCGAATGATTGGAAATCCATAGTGAAAACATGCTTAGAACCAGGACAAAATTTGTTGTGGCTTTCAGAGTATCATGAATTATGTAGGCTTCAAGCCCAACGCAATAGGCAAACAGGCGCCATTGTACAAGTTGCTTTTGACCAATTAGCTGGTGAAGGTCAGTATGCAGAGAATTCAGAACAGATTTATTATATCATAACAGTGTATGAGCAGATTTCTAAGGCTGCAATAAAAGCTTGGAATTATCTCCCTGGACAAAAAGATGGAAATAAAGCTTTCACAAAAATAAGAGTAAGGTCCCAATGAACCTTTTGCAGATTTCGTGGGACGTTTGCAAACAGCTGTAATCAGAACCATTGGAGATAATGCTGCTACAGAAATAATGACGAGACATCTGGCTAAGGAAAATGCCAATGAGATTTGCAAAAGAATTATATGGGGATTAGACAAAGATGCTCCTTTAGAGGAGATCATAAGACGCTGTGCCACAGTGGGCACAAATGCTTATTATACCCAAACTATGATGAACATGGGAAGACAGGGTCCTTCTTGGCAACGGAATTCTAGAGAAACTCATCGATGTTTTCAGTGGAAAAGTTGGGCATTTGAGGGCCCAATGCAGATATGGAGATAGAATGAGAAGACAGGGTGAGAGAAAACCCAAAACCCCATGTCCAAAATGCAATCAAGACTTTCACTGGGCCTCTGAATGTAGATTGACTCAGAGAAGTAAGAGGCAGGGCTCAGCTCCTAAGTATCAATCAAAGGACAGGTGGGGCATGATAGCAGCTGAGGTTACACCCAGAGAGTCTTTAGAAATTCGATAGTGAGATATGATCAATCAGTCAAAAGGCAATTGGATGGAAGAAGGAGATTACACTATAGTGAGATATGATCAATCAGTCAAAAAGCAATTGGATGGAAGAAGGAGATTACACAATCAATCCGCAAAAAGACAATTGGAGGGTAAAAGGTGATTGCAATTAGGAAAAACAGAGTTGTATGCAGTAGAGACTACTGAGATATCCCCTGGGGAAATGAAATCTGTTCCTGTCCAGCTTATGGATCCCTTGCCTCCAGACACAGTAGGCTTGACCATTTCACCTCCAGAGAGTGCTTACAAACCAGTGGCCATCCACACACTGATGTGGGAAACTGGGGAATCTGTAGCTAATATCCCAATCACTAACACAGGTAGACAACCTGTGATTTATCAACCAGGAGAAGTAGTAGCATAAGGCTTACTACTACATACCCCTAATAGACAATCTGATGACAGTTGCCTAGATTCTGACTTCAAGCAGCAGATTCCAGGAATATTTTGGACTGCAGCTGTGACAGATGACCGACCTATGCTCACTATTTATGTGAATGGAATACCCTTAAAAGGATTAGTAGACACGGGTGCAGATCGTACTGTCATTAGAGGTGCCAGCTGGCCCAGTCACTGGCCAAAGATTAAGGCAGATACCTACATATCTGGTGTAGGAGGATCAATAGCAGCAGAAGTTAGTGCTGCCCCTATGAGATGGACATTTGAAAATGAAACAGGAGTTTTTACTCCTTTTGTGGGAACTCTTCATCCTGGACTTCCATCTCCTACTCAGTTGCCTAGAGAAAGGCCTCTTTGGGTCATAGATATTAAGGATTGTTTCTATTCTATCACTCTGGATAAGGAGGATATGAAAAGATTTGCCTTTTCAGTGCCCAGCGGTAATTTAGCTGAGCCTTATAAAAGATATGAATGGACAGTTTTGCCACAGGGAATGAAAAACAGCCCTACTTTGTGCCAAATGTATGTTGCTGCTGCTCTCACTCCAGTGAGAAAAGCATTTCCAAAGGTAATATTGTTGCATTATATGGATGATATTTTGGGGTGTGCACCTGAAGAACAAATGTTAGAAGCATGTCTACAAAAGACCATGGAAACGCTAAGAAACTACAAACTTCATATCACTATGGAGAAAATTCAAAGGCATGCTCCTTTTCAATATTTAGGATATGAAATATATCCTAAGGCACTTACATTACAAAAACTGTCTTTAAGAACAGAGAAGTTAAATACTTTGAATGATTTCCAAAAATTAACAGGAGATATCCAATGGATGCGTCCAGTGCTAGGCTTGGCTACCAATCAATTGCAATCCCTATATGACATTTTAAGGGGAGACACTACTTTAAA
The DNA here is from genome assembly GCF_902635505.1 of Sarcophilus harrisii. Classification (NCBI taxonomy): domain Eukaryota; kingdom Metazoa; phylum Chordata; class Mammalia; order Dasyuromorphia; family Dasyuridae; genus Sarcophilus; species Sarcophilus harrisii. Next base: position 362,119,858 of record NC_045429.1, on the reverse strand, counting down.
TTCACCACGCCAGCTTACAAAAGAAGCTCAAGAGGCTTTGAGAGAAGTTGAACTGGCTTTATCCAATGTGGTTGAAAGAGTCACTCAAAAACCCTTGGAAATATCAGTTTTTGCTATGAAAGAGGCACCCACAACAGTCCTTCATCAAGGAGACAGTGTGATAGAGTGGGTGAACCTCCCGGCACAACCAGACCAAAGCCTTACTCAATACCCAGTGCTTGTGGCTAGAATTTTATTAAAGGCCATTAAGAGAGCAATACAATTATCTGGGACAAGACCTGATAGGATATACACCTTTTATACTAACGCACAAATTAATGTATGCTGTGAGACTATCCCAGAGTGGCAAATTTTATTGGCCACAGCTCCAAATTTTGCACATGGGTCTCCATTAAAGATGACCAGACTATTACATAATCGGCAATAGACTTTTGAGGAGAAGGTTTCTAAGGTTCCTCTTAAAAGTAGCAATGTAACAAATAACATGAAACAACAATGGATTCTGTCAGCAGGGTTATTAAAATCTTATAACTCATAATCAAAAAATTTATAAGAAGATTCTGCCATTCTCTTCTCGTAAAAGTAAGTTTTCTAATTTATTAAAGCAAAATATAATAGGTGATAATAATTTAGTCATATGATTTCAAATTCACCAATTCATGAAAAGTCATTTCATTTATAATCCCTGGTATTTGTTGCCTTCCTTTTTTTAAAATAAAATATTTTATTTTTGTTTATGGAATGAAACAAATATTTCTAAAACAGAGTATGATTTTTAAAAAATTGATTGTATATGAAATTGCAAATCTATTACATACATTTTGCTATTACTTTTAAATACACAAATTATGTAAATTTATTTTTTTCTTCCCTGTCCCAGCTCTTAACTTTAAGATGTCAACCATTAGACACAAATAGGTATATATAGATAATATGTAAAATTATTCTATTCATACTCATATTTATTAGATCTTTTTCTAGAAGTAGATAGCTTCTTTCCTCATTTGTCCTTTATATGTCCATATAATCAACTGGATTATATCTGAAAACAAGTTTCCTTGGGCATTTGTAATAGTTAAAATAATTTATTCATTCAAAGTTGTTCTTAACATGATGTTACTTTTCTTGTATGTGACATTCTTCGAGTTCTTCTCATGTCACTCTCCATCATTTTATGCTTTTATTATTTCTCTAAGGTCTTTGAATTGATCATTTCTTGTAGCATAGTAGTAATTCATAACAATCACATACCACAACTTGTTTAGCCATTCCTCAATTAATGGGCATCTCTTCAATTTTCGGTTCTTTGCCACCACAAAAAAAAGTTACTATTAACATTTTAGAACACATAGGGTTTTCCTCCCCTTTTTTCCTAATCATTTTTTTTGGAAACAAATTTGTTAGTGGTATTGCTGAGTCTTAGGGCATATATAGTTTAAAAACTATTTGAGTATAATTCCAGATTGCTTTCCAAAATGGTTGGATTAGTTCACTATTCCACGAACAATGAATTGGTGTCCCAATTATCCCATATCTCCTCCAATATTTGTCTCTTTTCCCTTTAAAAAATTTAGTCAATCTAGTAGGTTTAAAATGATGTTTCAGGATTGATTTGATTTGTACTATTCTAATAAATAATAATCTATAATTATATGACTATTGATGTGATTTCTTCATTGAAATAAGACTGCTTGTTCATATCTTTTGACCATTTATCAATTGGGAAATGTAATTTTCACATAAGTAGTAGTTTATATAGTGCTTATCACATGCCAGAGATTTTCTTTGTCTTAAAAAGAACTTTAAGAATTCCAAACTTCTATTTGCACAAGTGCTTTTAAATGTTGTTTGACTTTTCAATTAGAATTTGAATTCCTATAATATATATGCAAAAGTATTAACATTTCCTACTGATTAGGAGAGGTGCTTATACTGAATTGAATTCCTATACAAGTCAAGTCCTTTTTTAAGCATTTCATAATCATGTGCTTCTCCCAACAATCCTGGTGCGAATATTTTTTATCCCCTTGTACATACAAAGGCCAATTAAAACTTCTTAACTACTAAAATTATAATGTAGTTTCAAAATGAAGTTTTAAGCCCAATCGATTTTTAGGTTGTAATTACTAGAGACAATTATTTTAGTTATTTTTGAGTTGACTCATATTAAAAATCTATGATGATAATCCCAACACCCTTTACTGCTTCTTTATTTCTTTGAACCACCCAAAAAATCAAATCAATTATTTTAAATTTTCTAAATCACTAATCCTTCAACATACTCATTTAAACCATAGCAAAGAAATAATTCTTTTCATATCAATCAGTTCATTAATATGCATTTGTCAAATTTTCTACTTAACCACTGTCACTTTAAAAATTCATGAATTTTAAAAATAATCATTATTTCAGTTGGATTAGATCTCATTTTTTCCAAAACCAATACATTACTTTTAAACCCTGTGTTCACACTGTGTCAGCACAAATCCCAACTTTCTTAAACTTTCTTCTCAGTCTTCTCTCATCCCTATATGGTTATAAAATCTGTGGAACTATCATCTTTGATTTTATAAAACCCTTTCAAAATTGGATCTTTCTCATTAACTTAGCCAGCACTTTCTTCCTTCTTCTATCTTGTTACTTTCTTCTTACTTGCTTCTACTTGCTTAATTCTTCTAGTCTTTATTTCCCAATTGTACAGACGTAATCATTACTGAATTTTGCTTCAGCCTAAGATTTTATTACCACAAAATCAATCAATTGCAATACGGCACCTCTTTTTTGGTTTCGAAAAAGCTTATAAATGAATAATTCTTTCCTATATCATCAAAGCCTGAGTGTTTTATAAATAATAATCAAATCTACCCAAGTGAAATTTACCAAGGACAATTGCAAAGTTTATAAGGTCCTGCCTAATTCCTCAGTGATTACCTTAGAGAAGGTCATCTGTCTCTTCAAAGGTAACTTCAATTCTAGAAAAAATCATTTATTTAGCTATTTCATGAAGGAATTCACTTGGCAATGACCAATTATTAGCATAGGAACACCAAAAATATTCTGTTAGTCATTTTACAACAAGAAATTATTACCATCTACTTTAATTTTCTTATGATATAAGTTAACAAAATTCATTATTTCACTATTTTAACTTTGAGTTCATGTACCTGAAAAATGGTAATAACTATTAATGGTAATAATTTTTAAATTTCAATTTTCCCAAGAGTTATTAATTACCAAGATTTCAAATTTTAGGACCCACTATTATCATTCAGTTTATACTTTAGGTTTTCAAAATCAACCTATATGGAAAAGTGATAGTGACACTACAATAGTGGGGTATAGTGGTGAGTGTTATATGTTTCTAATCAGTAAATTATACAACTGTACTTTTGGCTGACTTATACTAGAGTACTTAAGTAAATTCTATGATATTTAAATAGACTATGACATCAATTTCACTAATTCCTTGAGAATAAAGCAGATTATTGCTTTTATGATCTATATTAAAATTTATGTCCCTGTTCAAAAATTAGAAATATCTCTTGATTTATATTATAATAATTTCTTGATTAAAAGTATCTGCTTATATTATACTCAAGGGCTAAGGGCATCTCTTCTGCTTCCTTGTCCTAACTTTTTATAATGTTACTAATGATAGTTCTATCAGGATATCATAATGATCTTAATTTCATGTCCACTGATTGCAACACAAGATTTGCTGCATTTTAATTTGCCTGAATAACTGATTTGAATCACTTATCTTTAGTTGTTCCTGATCTCAAACCAAGCCTTTCCTTTTCTAGCAACACTTTGGAATTATCTTCAATCTGAGATTCCCAATCAGAATTTGCTTGGTGCCTCATGTTGGTTGCTTAAAGGTAATAAACAATAGAATGCTAAATGAACTCCAATTCTACCCACTTTTATTCTTTTCTGGTGATCATCTAAAATTTCCTTTATCTGCATTCTATTAACAAAACTTTATTTCTGCAGTAAACACCTGAATTTTAAATATGGTTTTAAAGCATACCTTTATTCTGCACTAAAATTAAAACTAATTTCATAAACTGATACTCCAAAACTTTAAACTTAGAAATTGGCTAACTAAAATTGGTTTGGGTTTAGCAAATGTTTTCCCAGTTCTGAGTTATGGAATCATTTAAACTCATAGAACTTTATTTTAATTTCTTCTGTACTATTTTCCTAAATACTTTTCTGAATCTCTATTTCACTGAATCTCTCATTTCATTATTAATAAAAACAGTTCTTAAAAATCATAATATAGCTTTAAATCAAAGATATACACTGTATGTTAATCCCAGTGGCTTTCTTTTGCAAAATGCTAGTGATTTCATGTGAGATTTATTCCTTTTTTTTTTTTTTTTTTGGTAAATTGAGTATTTTTCATGGTTAAAACTATATTAAAAAGTTTTTTGTTAAAAATGATAAATTGAACTAATGTCATGATCATCATGGAACTATAAAAAATTTCCCCGTTATTAATAAGTTAATCAACTACCATAGGTCAAAATAGTGTAGTCTCCTCTTGTGATTTGTACCTGCTTCATTTCCTCCAGGGCAGAGGAAAACTTGTCAGTGTTGATATAATGACCTAAGAGGTCATTTTAAAATTTCCCTTTTATGGAGCAACTAATCTATGAATTTTTTTTGTTTTAACACATTTTGCATTGCTGGTACCCTAATGGTTCATCAAAATACTTCATAAAGCATCCAAATTATAATTTTATAAATGATAGAATTTAATTATTTTTTCACAAATTTGGTTTCTAATCAGTTTTTGTACTTTTGTTTCAAATTAATTTTTGATTATGTCTTTTATCTCAGCAATTTCCATCATGGTGAGCGTTGGGAACAGAAGAAAAAAGAAATTTGCCCTTTTTTGGAGATTTTTTTTGAAAGTTTACTTTTATATTCTGTTTCTTTTGGTTGATCACACCAAAAAAAAAAAAAAAAAACCAACCAAACAACAACAAAAAAACACCTACCAGCTCTGAGTTAGCACAAAGCATGGAGAGCATAGTATAGACAAAATAGATCTTTGTATAAATGGATCTTTTGTCTAATGTGAAAAAGAGAAATTACAGCTTTCAAGCTGACATTCTTTCTAGTGTTTAAATTTTTTTTTCACTACTTATTTTCTTCTTTATGGATTTCTTTTTTTGCTGAGACAATTGGGGTTAAGTGACTTGCTCAGAGTCACACAGCCAGGAAAGTGTTAAGTGTCTGAAAAGTCAGATTCGAATTCAGATCCTCTTGAATTCAGGGCTGGTGCTCTATCCACTATACCAACTAGCTGCCCCTGGATTTTGTTTTTTCTTTGAAACTTTTAGACAAAAAATAATATCTAATTTTAAAATCCATATAGAAATAAATGTGATTTAACAAAAACTTCCTTTCTATTTTGCACTTCAAGAAAAGTGCCATTCTTCTAGACTTTTTTCTGAAGTATATTCATAAAAAAATCAACTAAAATTTTACAATATTGTAAAGACAAATAATTTAGCAATATCCATAGTTAATTTGTTTTAAATTGGTTTCGGCAGATTATTCAATAAAATTCCATTATTGTCTAAGGGTAGATTAATCAACATTTCTATGCTTGACCAAAACAATTTCCTAAATTCTTTGTATTCTGAAACCAGATCTTACCCATTTTTATAGCTCTGTCCTTGGTCATTCCCTGTTGGACAGGGAATCTACATTCTCCCAGTTATCAAAAACTTGTTCATCAGGGATCTTCTCTGAATGCTTATACTTGATATCATCTCACATGTGGGCATACCCATCCAGGAGTGAGAATTCTCTCAGGAATTTCTTCTATCTCAAGTCTTAAGCAAGTTTTTTCCTATTCAGACACTCAATTAATCAGGGTTTGTTTTTGCAAGTTCTCCATTTCTTCCTATTTTAATCAGGACTTGATCTCTAAAGTCCTAAAACTAGTCAACTAAAGTCCTTTACGAATAAATATTAAACAAAACTTACTTTAGCTTTTCCTATAAAGTGAGTCAGGATTACAAAGTAAAATGTCAAATTATGGTTTTCTGCCCTAGATGAAAGAGAGCCTTCTTTCCTGAATTTCTCTTTCCTTTCATTCTTAAAATGAATCGTCTTCTCAGGTCAGAAGAGAGAGGGATTATTTCCAGTGGTCACCTGCCTTCATAGTTTACCATTGAGGTGGGGAAATCTCTCCCCAGAGTGTCTTGAATTATTTCTCCGTCAAAGTGATGTCAGAGAACTCGAATGAGAAATCATTTCTCCAAGCCCTACTCATCCAAGAATAGATAGTAGAATCCACAAGATGGGTTCCTAGTCCCACTGTGAGCCTCTGCTAGAGTCTCTCTTCAATCAGTTTGAGAGATTGCGCTAAATGACAAAATGATTTAATTACTCCTTGTTAAATGACTTTAAAAGGGAAAAATAAACACCTTGTTTTGTCTTTGACAAAGGAAGTTCTTTTAGCTGTTAGCTAGCTGGCTAAAAATGAGAAACTAGCTGTTTCATTACTTATTAAATTTCCCTAGACTTGTCCATTTAACAAAATATAAGTAAGAAAAATGGAGGAGAAAAATACATTAGCTTATGCTTCAAGAGTTAAAATTGTGTTCATATTTTTATTAAAAATTTATTTAAATGCTACAGAGCTTATAAATCTCCCTTAGCTATAAGCCCCTAAATAAAGGAGTTATCCATAAGTCTTTCTTAATCCAATTGGGAACTTCCTTTAAAAGAAAGAATTTTAGGAGGTACACTAAAACAGGCTCCTCCATCTTAAAACGACTTTCCTCAGGTTCAGAAAATTTGGTTGTGAACAGCAAATTTTGTCTAATGTCCCAAAGCCAGTTTCCATAGAGGAGCCACTGGCAAAAATTCATCTGGATGTGTACTTCATTTCTGGGTTCCTTGTAAGGGCCAGTCTAAAAAGCATGTGTTGGGCAAAGGGAAGGACGTATCCTATCTGAATCATCATAATATGGGGTTCAAATTTATTTAACCTACAATGAAATAAACTGAGGCAGAGAGGCAGAGAGCACTTTATTAAAGGGTCCATGACTTCCTCTAATGAAGTAGATTTTAGGTCCTTTTCATGATCTGGGATGACCTCTTTCACTAGAGCCTTCGTTTTTTGGTGCTTTATACTCAGAAAATACAGGTGAAACAAATAAAAAGACAAAATCTTCTTGGTTGGTAGACCTTGCCCTTGACCCTCCAGAAGGATCTCATAAAATAGTTATTCCCATTCGCTGACAAATGAGCCAATAAACAGACCTTGACAGACTTACCTTGATCTTTCAGGAGGTCCTACTGAGCTGATGAGCAGAACTATGAGCTGGGTTGAAAAACAGTTGTCAAAATGTCCATGTTAGCTGATGGACTGGTAAAAAGGCAGGTCACAGACCATCAAACAAGGTCATTTATTAACTAAATACTCATGGTCACCTTCCCATGTTGGTCAATGGAAAAATGAAGAGGGATGTAAAACCACCAAAAATAGCTGGGAAAGTTTGGATGTCATTGAGTCACTTCCATGCTAGATTTGGTTGCTATAACAAGGAAAAAAATGCCTGGAGCTCCTCTGGTTAGCTTCCTATAATTAAACAAACAAATTTACAATTAGCAGATCATAACTCTATTGGTTAATATACAAAAATTATAATCACTATATCCCTAAGGAATTACATTAATATTGATTAGAATAAAATAAAGGTCTAATCAATCATTTATCACATCCACTCTCTTATATCTAACCTTTCATAAAACAATCATTTCTTCCTTAGAAGCATCTCTAAGACTTATCTACTCCTCTCTATTCTCTGTCTAAATCCAGACTTTTATCACCTCACAAACTTATTACTAGAACATCTGGTTAAGTGATTTTATGCTTTCCTCACTTCCCTACACCAATCCATCTTGTATCAGCTGCCAAACAAATATCGTTAAAGCATTTTTACTGTAAAGTTTCTCCTGATTAAGGACAAACAATAGCTCATTATTTCCTTCTATACAATTTTGTATCCTTCATCTTGGCTCTCAGAGGCCTCTTCAACCTGGCTCTGCCCTTTCCATAAAGCCTTATTTGCTATACCCCTATTTTTTTTCTAATTAAGTCTACCCCATCATTGATCCTTGTATGCCAGTTTGATTCTTGTTTCCATCTTTGCTGATAGTGTTCCCTAATACTTAGAAACTCCTTTCCCTAGTCTTCACCTATAAAAATCTGACATTTCCTCTAATACCCATTTAAAATGCTACTTTCTTCATGTAGCCATTGATATTTTCTATAGTCCAAATTTTTCTCTCCTTCCTCTAAATCTGTAATGTCCCTATGATCAATAGCATGATGTTTAGCACTTAACTGCTCTCTACTGGTGTCATGTCTGGTGATTTTATCTCTTTAGTCATTCCAGTTTTAGAACTGAAAGGTAATTTAGAGTGGTGGGGTAGGAAAAAGGAAAAACAAAAACAAACTTTGATTCAGGAAAAACCTGAGTTCAAGTCTGGCCATATCTGTGTGTTATTTGAGGGCCAAATAAGACAATGATAGCAGTTTAAGAAATTTAATTTGAAAATGAGGAAACCAAAATCCAGAGATGTTTCAGTTGACTTATCTACAATCTCTGATTTTAGACCGTTTATTTTCCTTAGAAACCTCAGGAGGTAGAGATAGTCACCCAGCTACTGAGGACCCTATTCCTCATCTCCTTCTCAGGAGCTATTGCCCAGACAGATAGAAAATGAACTTGTTGGGTTTTGACTTCCCCTAAAGGAAATGAGGCTAAGACAAACACAAGATAAGGGAGGTTGATGTGCATGACAGCAGAAATAAATCAAGCTAGAAAATCAGAAAACTGGCTCTAAAGTTGGAAGGTTTGATGTTGCCAATCTTGGGGAAAAGAGATATGATTTAGGGACTTTACCAAAAGGAGATATCATAAAATCATAATCTGAGTATGTTGTTCATTTATTTTCACTCATATCTGACTCTTTGTAACCCAGTTTAGAATTGTCTTGCTAAAGGTATTGGAATGACTTGACATTTTCTTCTCCAGCTCATTTTACAGATGAGGAACCTGAGACAAACAAGATTAAGTGATTTACCTCAGAATCACACAACTAGTAAGTTTCTAATGCCATATTTGAATTCAGAAAGATGAATCTTCCTTATTCCAGGCCCAGAATTGTATCTAGTGTGCCACTTAACTGTCCTAATCTAGCTTTAGGAAGGCCTATAATTCATTCCCTATTGCAGTATTAAGATACATCAGTTCTATAGAACTCAATTGTTTTCTGACTCTTTTTAGCATCCCTGCTTTAACTACGACTTCCCTGAGAGAGCTTTAGTGCTCCTACTTCACTTACCTCTCTTTGCAATAGCAATAACTACTAACTTCTTGCTTCTATTATTGTGATTTGGAAACCTATTGTGTTTGGTTTATTCCCCATGTTGGGTGGAATTAGATTGGAGATAGGGGTTGGGGAGGTAGCTGATTATAAATTGTAAAATTAGTAAAGGATAAATTTATAGGTAAAGTAAACCCCAATGTCACATTCACAATAATCTTGGACCTTTCATTCATTACTCAACATTTTGCATATACAGACATATTGTGTGTGCACATGTGTGTACATGTATATATATTTTATGTGTATGTACACACAAACACACACATATACACCAATACACATGTAGTATTCATAAGACAATGTCAATAAAGACACAAAGCCTGAAAAAAAGCAGTCCCTGCCTTCAAGAAATTTATATTCTATTGTTCTGAATCCAACACTATCCATGTGAAAAACAATGGAGGAAAATGTACAGCAACTCTTTCTTCACATAATTCTTCATACATAGACCTCTGGCGTAAGGTATTTCTGTTCTCAAAATCATCAGCTAATTCCTATTTGTCTCTGATTCCACTGTTTCACTGTGTGACTGCAGAATTAGTCAGACCTACTCGGTATTGCCCTGTGGCTACTTTGTTTTCCTATGTCACTTGAACTTTAACCAATGAGGAATATCGATAGATATTCTTCTTCAGGGATAATTGGACAATACAGTTTGACATCTGGGAGAGAAGTTACTTTCCAGGTGAATGACTTTCTTACCCAATAGATAGAAAATGATTCCCATTTGGGATTGCTTCAGAGATTGCTGAAATATAATATTTCAATGACAAGTAGTATCTATTTTAAACCATTGGAAAGCATTATGTGTCATGGGAATAAGTTATAAGCCTTTCCAATAAGATCAAGGGGTGAAGAAAGGATGGTCATTAGCACACTATTTTTCATTGTAGTAGTAGAAATGTTAACTTTAGCAATAAGAGAAGAAAAAGAAATAGAAGGAATTAAAAAAGACAAGGAGGAAGTAATACTTTTTGCAGATGATATGATGGTATAGTTAGAGAATCCTAGGGAGTCAACTGAAAAAACTAGTTAAAATAATTAATAATTTGTAGGTACCACCTCACACCTATAAGATTGCTAATATTACAGAAAAGGAAAATGATAAATGTTGGAGATAATGTGAAAAAATAAACACTAATGCATTTTTGGTGAAGTTGTGAACAGATCCAACCATTTGGTGAGCAATTAAGAATTCCTGCCCAAAGGGCTACAAAATACAAATATCCTTTATTCCAGTCTGAATCCCAGCAAAAACAGGTGTTAAAAAAGGGAAAGGGGCACATATGTACAAAAGTATATATAATATCTCTTTTTGTGGAGGTAAAAAAAATGGAAATTGAGGGAATGCCTGAACAAATGGCTGAACAAATTGTGTTATATGAATATAAAGAAATATTACTGTGATATAAGATGAGCAAACAAATTTCAGAAAAACCTGGAAAAACTTATATGAACTGATGTTAAGTGAAGTGAACAGAATCAAAACATTGTATACAGTAACAACATTGTGCAGTGATCAGCTTTGATAGACTTGGCTTTCCTCAACACTTTAAAAATCTAAATCAATTTCAAAAAATTCAGGATGGAAAATGCTATTCACATTCAAAGAAGGAATAAAGTCTGCATTTAGATCAGTGTATACTATTTTCCTTTTTGTTTATTTTTTTTCTTTCTTATGGTTTTTCCCTATTGTTTTGATTTTTCTTTTACAACATGACTAATACGGAAATGTGTTTAATATAATTGTATATGTCCAACTTGAATTAGATGGTGTGGCATCTTGGAAAAGGGAAAAGGATGAGAAGAGAGGTGAGAAAAATGGAAGTCAAAATCTTATAAAAGTTAAAGTTAAAAATATCTATGCATGTGATTAGAAAACAATAATATAGTATTATTTAAAAAAGGAAAATAAATTGATAACAATTTTACAAGATATTATTAAGAAAAATTTCCCCGCAGTCTTAGAACAAGGAAGTAAAATAGAAATAAAAAAAAAAAATCCAGTGATAACCACATAAAAGAGATCTCACTGGGAAAATTTAAATGAATATCATAGCCAAGTTTCAAACCTCCCAGGTTAAAGAGAAAAATATTGCAAGCAACAGGAAAAAAAATTAAATATTTCAGATCAATAATCAAGTTTAAGAAGACCTAGCAGTTTCTACACTGAAGGATTATAGGTCTTGGAACATTTTATTTCATAGAGCAACATAGCAGGAATTATGGAAAGTGTAATGCAGCAAAGTTAAGAATAAACCTGCATGGAAAAGATTGATATTTAATGAATTGAAAGATTTTCAGGAATTTGTAACAAAAAGCACAGAACATAGTGGAAAATTTGACATATAAAATCTAGTAAAAATATAAAGTAAACATTAACAACATTTATTATTAATTGACATTTAATTTGCTATTGAATGTCATTAAGTTATAAAGAATGCAATAAGATAAAATTGTTTCCTTTTTATGTGAAAAAATTACCAGTACTCTCATAACTCAATATTATTTTCGTAGTTTGAAAAAAAAAAACCACTTGGGCTAAGATATATAATGGGGTGATTTTGAAAATTAAAGCTACATAGGGAGAGATAAAATGACTAATTATCTCTACAAATTAATCATAAAAGAAAAATTGATACAGAAGAAAATGTGTGAGGGAGGGCTGCTAGTAGTGCTGGAACTTTATTCTCATCAGAAATGGGTTAATGAGGGAACAACTTAGACATTTAAAAGGATGGAAAATTTTTCTAAATTTAGAAACAAATAAGAAGCCCAGAGGATAGGATACAAGAGGGACTTTTATAAGGGTGATGGATTAAGGATGGGTTTGGGGATTAGGGTATAAGGGAGAAACTCTTAAAAAGATAAATAAATTGAGGTCGAGGGTGAGGGCAGAGGATCAGGGAAGAACAAGGGGTATATTAAGGAGCAGGAAGGCAAGATACAGAGAGGGGTAAGTTAGACAGTGAGGAGGGATAGGGTAAAATAGGCTAAGAAGTATATGACTCATGACTGAGAGAATATATTTTACAGTAATCTATATTGGTGATAGAAAGAAGGCACACAATGCAAATGAATATTCTTGGAAAGGAATATCACCAACAAATGGTATTCAAATTAAGAGATTAGAGTGGGACAGTGAAACACCTTGTCATCAGGGTTAGAAAAGAGAAAACAAAAGGAATGCAGTTGGTGGGAAATGAATAAAAGAAAACAAAAGAGTAACAATTTAAGTCCAATGAAGTAATTTGGAATAGAATTTGGAATAGAATGAGAGAATATATAAATCCTCTACCTTGAGAGAATCTATGAGGAAACAGTAGGATCAACTTTGTGCAAATAAAATTAATCACAGGAAAGATTATTAAATTAAAAGAGAAAAGAGAAAATCTGTTCAGAAGACAAATAAATAAATAAATGAATAAATAAATAAATTATGATCTTAAATGTAAATAAACTCTCCAATAAAATAATGGAAACTAACAGGGTGAATACAATGAAACTCCAAAATTGGTGGGTACAAAAATTAATTTTAAAAACTAAAGATACAGATTAAGTTAAACAGCAAAATAAAATACATTATGCATCAGATTTTCAAATAACTTTCAATGATATCATCAGAAAATAAAATAAGTACAAAAGAAAAAATAGAAAAAAGAAAAATCTGCAGAATCAAGAGAAATAGCCAAAGTAGCTGTTTTAATGCATAAAAATACTATAGATACAGAAATGTCATTCTTATTGAATTTATCTATAACATATTATAATTTTCAAATTATTAATAGAACATAAATAGCAAAAAGGCAAAGATAATGTAGCCATTATTTTGGGAAGTTTTAATACTCCATTCTGAGAACTAGATCAATTTAAAACTCATTTCTTCATTCTGGCTTCCTGGCTTCCTTCAAATCTCATTAAAAGTCTCACCTCCCACAAGTTTTCTCAGTCCTCTTTAATCTTCATACCTTTCATTTCAGATTATCTTTAACTTTCCTTGTATATGTCTTGTTTACAATATATATATATAATTATTTGTATAATCTCTACCCCCATTAGACTATAAAGTCTTTGAAAGCAAGAACAATTTTTTTTTCAATTCTTTGTATCCCCAGAATTTAGCTTAGTGACTAGAACATAATAGACACTAAAAAATAAATGCTTGTGGAATTGACTTGAGAAAGATAAAGAAAAAAAGAAATTACAAACAGGCTATAGGGCAAAGAATACACATATTTCTCAGCTCTACAATCTACATTTTGAAGCTAGTTCTACATTAAGACATAGAAAAAGTATAAATTTCAAACCATAATGTAATAAAATGGTAATTAGTACCAAAATTACCTAACACAATAAGTAATTATAACGTGAATGATGAATTGATCAAAAACAAATTTGATTCAATTCAATAAACATGCAATAAGCAGCTACTATATGCCAGACTCTTTGCTAAGTGCTGGGGATACAAAAAAGAAAGAAAGAAAAAAAAGTCCTTATTTTCAAGGATTATAAACACGTGGAGTTAATCTAATGGAGAAAGATAGCACACAAATTAAACTAAAAGCAAAAGGAGAGGAGAAAAGGAAAAAGCAGGGAGGTGTGATGTTCCATGGAATTAAAATAAAGAAGTAGTGATGGAAAATGGAAGGTTAAACAAAAAATTCAGATCTGAGTTCTATAGTGGACTTACAGGAAAGTTTGGGAAGGAGTTTATTTCTCCACCCTTCAGCCCTCCAGTCAAAGGGGAATAGCAACTGAGAATATACAGTTTTGTGTATAAAAACTGAGTCAATCTACATGGTAATGAGATTTCAGGTAGTAATCAGTTTATCCTGGGAGAGGCAAGATATTCGATGATAGAATTGAAATCAACCACAGCTGCTGATAAAAATGGAGAATTAATCTTAGAAACAATTAAGAATTATGTAACTATAAAGTGATAATCTTATTATACATTAGTCCCCGTAATACAATTTAAGAGTATGGGCCCTAAATGTTCTCCTCTATATTTCTTGTACAGACACTCCTTCTTGTCCTCTCCATGCCTCTGAAGGTTAAGATGAGTTTACTTCTTACCCATTCTTCTTAGAATTTCTAATTTGTTTGAAAGATTAGCTCAAGTACCACTTTATACATTAGTCCTTTATTGATATATATACATCTGCTGGTGCTATTCCATTCCATTATCTTGCATTCATACATTTATTTTTATATACCTTCTTACATACATGCAACTTATCTTGAACTTTGATGTCAGGGTATGTTCACTTTTGTCTTTCTACTGATAGAATCAGGAACAGCTGGGTGATACAATGGATAAAATATTGAACCTGAAATCAGGAAGATTTGAACTAAAATCTTGCCTGAGACCCTCACACTAATAGTGTGACCCTGGGCAAGTCATTTGACCCCATTTGCCCCAGCTTTTTCATCTGCAAATGAGTTGGAGGGGAAAAAATTGGCCTACAAAAATTTTTGGATAAGCTAAAACATTTCTCAAAGGAAAATTATATCTCTAAAATATGTATTAATAAAATAGAAAAAGTGAAAACTGATTAACTGAAAATTAAGAAAACCAAAACAAATACCAAAGAGGAGCTTTTGAAAATGAGAGGAGAAACAAAAATAAATAAATAGATAATAAATAAAATAATTAGAAAATAAAAAGATTGTAGACTACTTTAGGTTTTAATTATTAAGAGCTCGATAAACACCCAAAAAAAGAGAACATTTTTCTATACAAAAAAGAACAACAACAAAGAGTACTGCATATAAAAATTTATAAATAGTGTATTCTTCTGTTGCATACCACTTTTTCAAGCAAATTTCAAATTTAATTATGGGAATTCCAATTCTGCTTGGCTTATCTCCATATTTTTAAGTGATTCACTCATGCTTTTCATTTCTTTTTTTTCTTTTGTTTTCACATTACTATCACTACTCCAATAATCCTCTCATTCTTTCCCCTTTCCCCCCCAAAAAAAACTTACATTATAGCAATTAAATTTAGACACACAAAATATCAACATAATGACAATGTCTGAAAATGTATGTCTCCTTGTACCTCTAGTTCATCATTTCCCTATGAAGAGGTAGAAAGCATGATGCATTATCATTTTTCTGAAGTTGTAATTGGTCACTGTGTGACCAATTTGATAGCTTGCATGACCAAGTTGATAGCTATTTTCCTTTACAATGTTCTAGTCATTGCATAAATTGGTCTGAGCCTTCTCATTTCACCTTGTGAAAGTTTTTACAGGATATTTCAAAAGTATGAGAGCAATTTTAAGCTACTAAAGTTTAACAAATCCAAGTGTCTCTAAATCTGCCCCTTGCATCTTTTCTTAAGAGTATATTACTATTTTATCACACTCATAACACATACAATCATTCCACACTTGTACTTTTTGTACAATTATATTTTACAAATATACATTTTGTTTACAGTTTTTTTCCAACAAGAAGTGCTGTTAAATATTTTATACATGTAGATTTTTTCCTGTTATTTATTTATTGTTGCTTTTATTATTTATTTACATGCATTTATTATTATTTTATTTATATTATTTAATATTTGTTTTACTTATATTTATTTATTATTTTATTTTTAGGGAAAAATCTGCTAGTCACATTTCTAGGCCAAAAGGTATGCACAATTTTGTGACTTTGGGGCAGTATTCCAAACTTCTTTCCAAGAAAATACGATCACTTCATAGAACTACTAACAGTACCTTAATATGTTTGTCATCCAACAGTCTTCTAACAGTTGTCATTTTGGGGACATTTTTGCCAATATGATTCATGTGAAGTAGAAGTATTTAAATATGCATTTCACTTATTAGTGATTTGGAACATTTTTGTCATGTGATTGTTGTTAGCATATTTTTTTTTTTTTTGAAAAATGGCCCGTTTATATTCTTTGGCCATTTATTTTTTGAAAGAATTGCTTTTATTCTAATAAATTTGACTCAGTATCATATCCAGGATATTTCCAAAGTGATATTTTATTTATTTATTTTTTTGTTTTGTGATTTGATTTATCTAAATCTGAGAGTGCAAGATTGAGGTCTCCCACTATTATAGTTTTGCTGTCTATTTCTTCTTGTAACTCTCTTAACTTCTCCTTTAGGAAGGTAGATGCTATACCACTTGGTGCATATATGGTTAATACTGATATTGCTTCATTGTCTATAGTACCCTTTAGCAAGATATAGTTTCCTTCCTTATCTCTTTTAATTAGATCAATTTTTGCTTTTACTTGATCTGAGATAAGGATGGCTACCCCTGCTTTTTTGACTTCACCTGAAGCAAAATAGATTCTGCTCCAGCCTTTTACCTTTACTTGTATATATCTCCCTGGTTTAAATGTGTTTCTTGTAAACAATATATTGTATGGTTCTGACTTTTGATCCAGTCTGCTATCCGCCTCCTCTTTATGGGGGAGCTCATCCCATTCACATTTACAGTTAAGATTACTAATTCTGTTATTTCCTGCCATCCTTATATCCCCGGATTATGCTTTTCTTTTTCTTGCCCTCCTTCCCCACTTCCTTAGTATTAAATTTATTGGTCCCACTTGCATCACCCAGCTCTCCCTCTTTAGCATCCCTCCCGCCTCCCTTTGAATCCCTTTCCCTTTCTTGTACTCTTCCCTTATTACTCTTTTTCCTTTTCACTTTTCCTCTCCCACTTTTTAATGAGGTGAGAGAAGATTATCTGTAAAACAAATGTGTCAATTATTTCCTTTTTGAGCCAACTCTGATGAGAGTAAGATTCGCACAATGTTCCTCCCCCTCTCTAAGTTCCCTCAGATATGATAGGTTTCCTTTGCCTCATTGACGCATGAAGTTTCCCTCTTTTTATCTCCCCTTTCCCCTTTTTCTGACACTATCCCCTTTCCATTTCTACTTCCCTTTTTATGCTATATCAGTAAAATCAAATTATACATGTGATTTTTATATATATTCACAACAGAAATACAGTTCTCAAGAGTTCCTTTTACCTTTTTCTACCTGTCTTGAGTCCTGTTGTTGGAGATCAAATTTTTGGTTTAAGTCTGTTTTTTTCAAAGTGATATTTTAATTGTTAACAATTGCATTAAGAATTTAAGACACTCTGTATATGTATATATGCAGTTAAAACCAAAACAGTTAAAATTAGATATGCATATGAGTATAACTTTGCATATTAATACAAAATAATCCTGGAAAAGAAGGTGAGAGAAAAGTTGTAAAGGGCTTTCAATTCTTTTTTTTTTTTATTAAAGGTTTTTATTTTTCAAAACATATAGGTGGACAATTCTTTTACATTAGCCCTTGCAAGATCTTGTGTTCCAATTTTCCCTCCCTTCCCCCATGCCCTCCTCTAGATGGCAAGTAGTCCAATATATGTTAAACATGGTAGAATTATACGTTAAATTCAATATATGCATACATATTTATATAATTATTGTGCTGCACAAGAAAACTCAAATCAAACCAGTTTAAAAAAAAAAGAAGAAAATGCAAGCAAGCAACAATGAAAAGAATGAAAATGCTATGTTGTGAACCACATTCAGTTCCCACAGTGCTCTCTCTGGTTGCAGATGACTCTCTTCCTCACTGAACAATTGGAATTGATTTGAATCATCTCATTGTTGAAGAGAGCCACATCCATCAGAATTGATCATTGCATAGTCTTGTTGTTGCCACGCATAATGATCTCCTGGTTCTGCTCATTTCACTCAGCATCAGTTCATGTAAGTCTCTCCAGGCCTCTCTGAAACCATCCTGTTGATCATTTCTTACAGAACAATAATATTCCATAACATTCATATACCATAATTTAATGGGCTTTCAAGTCTTAATAAAGGTTTTCATTTGTTGTTAGAGGTATTAGAGAACCAAAAGAATTTATTGAGCAGGAGAGTAACATATTTAGACTTTTGATTTAGAAAAGGAATTTTTGGCAGTTGTGGAGAGGATATATTGGAGAAAGCAGAGGTTTAAGCCAAAGAGAACATTTAGTATATAAATTCAATCATCTAAGTGAGAGATGAGTAGTGTCTGAATTAGGGTAATGTCTGTGTGAGTAGGGAGAAAGGAAGAGATATAACTGGTAAAATTTGGCAACTGATTGAATAAGTGGATTGAAGAAGGATAAGGAATCAAGAATGATTCAGAAGTTGTGAACCTGGGATACTTAAAGAATAATAATGTCATCTTCATTGACAGAGAAGTACTGAAGATGCTAAGACTTTAGAGAAAAGATAATGAGTTGAGGTTTAGCTATTTTGAAATAGATATGCCTACCAATCATCCAGTAGACAATGTTCAATAATCAGTTGGTAATGATGAATTGGAGTTCAGGAGAAAGACTAATATTCTACTGGAGTTAGAGATTAACATTCTACTTTTTTGGTTCTGTATGACATGGAAGTCAATAGTAGTTAAATGAATATGAGCAGATTAAAACATACAATCAATTATGAACTTCAAAGAGAAATTGTAATTAAAGATATCATTGAAGAAATCTGTCTGGTAGAAAAAGAAAATGGACTAGTCACTCGGTGAGGACAAAAAATAAGAGGCAATTGCTCTTAAAGCTCCTCTTGTATCTTTTAGAAGGTGTGAGAACAAAAAAGTCTTCCAAGCTGATGAGTGGTTGGACAACTTATGAAAAGATAAAAGCAAGAGTTCCGCAGGATGAGAAGGCAGAGATTGGTTGTCATATGCCATTGTTGCAGTTAATATTCAAATCAAAGAAGTCACAATTTTCTCTGTATTTAAATACATCCAGGACAGGAATTCTTAATTTGTGTTCTTGAACTTGATATTTTTAATTGACTTACTTTATTTCAGTGTATAATAAAGGTTTGGCATATAAACAGAGTGTCATTATATGGAGGAAGCTAGAAAGCTTAGTACTGGAAGGGCCATAAGTATATGGAATGAAAGGGCTTTGGAGAGACTGTGGAAGACTTTAAATGTTTCTGGTTGGCTAATCTCATAGTTAATGGGAGATTCTTTGATTGCAGAGGCATTCAGAAGTTCTTAGATGTCTCTTGTTTTTACTCACAACAATGAGAAGGATAGTACTGCAAAGGGAGAGACATTGGAGTCTTCTCTACGTTGAGTCTGTGGCTCCAAGGCTTTTTGGCTTCTGTGTTTATTATTTTCTATTATAGGTAAATGGAGTGAATCTTCTGACCTTGTAAGTTAAAAAGATACAGAAAGCATTTGGAATCTTGATCTTCTAGAGTCCAGACTTATAACCAATAAAATATTAATACCCCAAGAAGCAAGAAAAGACTTTCAGGAGTGACCTTGTGGATTCAAGTAATTGGAAGCTGAGAAGACAGCTCCTTTGGCAGTCATACTATATATGGATGTGAATTTGATAATGTATAGGGGAAAATACACAATGACTCAAGTAGAATTTTAGAGTAGCAGAGTTCATAGAAAATAAAGATAAACATGCTTCCAGACTAAGATAGCTTAGGAGGAAATGAGATGAGCAGAACCAGAAGATCATTATACATGGCAACAGTAAGATTATAAGATGATCAGTTCTGATGGATATGGCTCTTGTCAACAGTGAGATGATTCAGACTAGTTCAAATGGTTTTGTGATGAAGAAAGCCATCTGCACCTAGAAAGAGGACAGTGGGAACTGAATGTAGACCACAAGATAGTATTTTCACTCTTTTTGTGATTGTTTGCTTGCATTTGTTTTCTTTCTCATTTTTCCCCTTTTTGATCTGATTTTTCTTGTGCAGCATGAGATTTGTGAAAATATGTACAGAGAAATTGCAGATATTAAACATATATTGGATCCCTTGCTGGCTAGGGGAGGAGGTAGGTGGAAGGGAGGGAAAAAATAGAAAACAGGGTTTTGTAGGCATGAATGTCAAAATTATCCATGTATATATTTTGCAAATGAAAAGCTTTAATTAAAAATAGCTAAGGAGGTAAGAAGGGAAAATGCTGTGAGTCCTGAGTGGAGACTGTTCAGAGTGCATTTAGTGGACTCTGGACCAGTGGAAAGCTTTGGCATTATGATAGTAGTAGACACATTTCATTCCAGAGAAAGTAAAATGTTCAGACAATTTGTCAGAAAGAGATTAGAGGAGACCCTTTGGAGTAGGGTACAGCTGGTGCTAATTGCCAAAGCGATTACTTATGCACAATACGGAGTTGCAGTTACAAGGTGGAGAGGAACTTTGACACTTGTGGCTAAAGTAGAACAGATAATGTAGTCACAGTTACAGAACCAAAAAGAACACTAGTTTTTGAGGCTACAGAGGAATGTATTGGAAACCTTCTTGGGTAAAAAGCAGAGAAAAAACCAGCAGAGTGGTGGCCATACCTCTATCCAGACCATATCATCTTAGAAATATCAAGAATTTGCATATCTCTAGAACTAGCTCCGAAAATACAAAACAAAAACTTTTGAAGGCACAAACAGGGCCTTTCCATCACTAGGTGAATAGAACCAAACCTTAACATAAAGTTCAAAGTTAAGAAACTGTGAATGTAAATGAGCTCATTTATAAAAATAAAAATTGATAGCAGAATGGATTAGAAGTCAGAATCCAACAATATATTGCTTACAAAAACATACTTAAAACAGAAAAGCACATATAAAGAAAGAATAAGGATATGGAATAGAATCTATTATGCTTCAGATGAAGTTAAAAAAAAAAGACAAAGATAACAATTATAATATCTGGCAAAGCAAAAGCAAAAATAAACCTCATCAAATGGTATAATCAGGGAAACTATACTTTGATTAAAAGAATTAAGACAATGAAGAAATATTTTAAAATACAGCAAATTTCTCTGATAAAGACCTCTTTTCTAAAATACATAGGGAACTGAAACAATTTTATGAAAACAGGAGTCATTTTCTAATTGATAAATTGTCAAGGGATGTAAACAAAGAATGTTCAGAAGTAGAAATCAAAACTTTCTATACTCATATGAAAAAGTGCTCTAAATCCCTATTAATTAGAGAAAGGCAAATTAATACAATTCTGAGATATTATTTGACACCCATCAGAAAGGACACGTGTTGTAAGGGATGAGGGGAAAATATACACTAATGAACAGTTGGTGGAGCTGTGTCCAAATATTCTGGAGAACAATTTGAAACCATGTCCAAAAGGCTATAAAACCATGCATACCCTTTAACCCAACAAAATCCCCATTAGACCTATATTCCCAAAGAGATCAAAGAAAAAGGAAAAGAATCTATAGGCATATTTTTTTTAATTTTTAATTTTTAATATTTTATTTTTACCTAGTTATATGTAAAAAAATTAACATTTGTTTTTAAAATTCTGAGTTTCAAATTCTCTCCATTCCTCCCTCCCCATCCTTATATTCCTCATCTAGAAAGCATACATGAAGTCATGCAAAACATTTCCATAAAAGTCAAGTTGTGAAAGAAAACATAGATCCCTTTCCAATGAAAAAATCATAGATTCCACCCCCCCCCCAAAAAAACCTTAATAAAAATAAAATGAAAAATGCTTCCATCTGTATTTGGATACAAATAGTTGCTTTTTTGGTTATGGATAACCATAATATCTTAAGTCCTTCAGAGTTGTCTTGTATCATTGTATTGCTGAAAATAGCAAAATCATTCATAGTTGATCATCTTATATTAATTGCTGTTACTTTGTATACAGTATATTTCACTTTGCATGAACTCATGGAAATCTTTCCAGGTTTTTCTGAAAGTATCTTGCTCATCATTTCTGATATCATTATAGTATTCCATTATAATCACATACCACATTTTTTTTAGTCATTCCCCACTTGCTGGGCATCTCCTCAATTTCCAATTTTTTGACCCCAGAAAAGAACTGTTATATAAATATTTCGTATATATATATAAATATATATATATATATATTATATATAATATATATATATATATATATATATATATATATATATATATAGGATCATTAGCTCTTTTTTCTTTTAAATCTCTTTTGTGATACATGCCTACTACCCTAGTAGTGTTACTATTAGGTTAGTAGTTGCCTTTGGGTGTAGTTCCAAATTGCTTTAGAAAATAGTTGAATCAGTCCATAATTCTAATAACAATCCACTAATGTCTCATTTTACTTCCCACATTCCCTCCGATGTCTGTCATTTTTTTTCTGGCCCATTAGCCAATCTAATAGGTATGAAATAGTACCTCAGAATTGTTTTTAATGTGCTTTTCTCCAATCAAAAGTTAATGAGTATGTTATATGATTATAAATAGCTTGATTACTTCATATGAAAATTTTACAAATTTGTCTGTTTCCTATATGTCTGAAAAATGAGATCTTTATCAGAAAAATTTGCTTCAAGATTCTTTTCACAATTATAATTGCATTTTATTTTCTTTCTCATTTTTTCTGGTTTGATTTGATTTTTTCTTGTCCAGCAAGATAATTACATAAATGTGTATGCATATATTGGATTTAATATATATTTCTACCATATATTGAACTACTTACTATCTAGAGGAGGAGGACAGGGAAGGGGGAGGAAATTGGAATGCAAGGTTTTGCAAGGGATAATGTCAAAGAATGATGCATGCATATGTTTTGAAAAATAAAAAGCTTTAATAAAAGAAAAAAGATTAATAAAACATATTTGGGATAGTTTGGGGAGAATTCAGGAGATTTGTCCTTGCCTTTACCCCTCCCCCATTTTGGCTTTGCTTCTTTGTACAAAAATATTAATACCTACTATTTTTGTGGAGGTAAAGAATTAAAAATTGACTGGATGACCATCAATGGGGGAGTGGTTGAACAAGTTGTGGTAAATGATTGTGATAGAGTATTATTGTGCTATATGCAATGACAAAGGAGGATGGTTTCAAAAAACCCCAAACTATTTGGTGTAGTGGATAGAGCATCAGCCCTGAGGTCAGGAGAGCCTAAGTTCAAATCTGCCCTCAGTTACTTAATACTTCCTAGCTGTGTGACCCTAGGCAAGTCACTTAACGCCAATTGCCTCAGCAGCAAAAAAAAAAGGGGGGGGAGTGATGTCAGCTAGATGGCACAGGGGGATAGAGTGTGCCATCCCTGGAGTCAGAAGGATCTGAGTTCAAATCCAGCCTCAGACACTTAATATTTTCTCCCTGTGTGTGACCCTGGGCAAGTTACTTAACCCCAATTGCCTTGGCAAAACAACAACAATAGCAACTATGTGAAGTAAATACAGGGTGAAGGGAGTAAAATAAGTAGATAATTGTCCATAGTAGCAGCATTATTCTAATGATGATCAACTGTGAAAGCCTTAGTTAAACTGATTCATATAATGATCAGACAATCTGAAAGACTTATGAAAAATGTTATCCACCTCCAGAAAAAGAACTAATGTATTCTGAGTGCAAATTTAAGTATAGTTTGCTCATTTATTTTTCTTACTTTTTTATATGACAAATAGAAATGTTTTTTGTATGATTTTATTTATAACTTATATTGCTTGTTTTCTCAGTGGTTTGGGAAGGGCAGGAGGTAAGAAGAGAATTTGGAACTCATTTTTAAATGTTAAAAACAAAAAAAATTAATATTTTAAAATAAATAAAATTTTTTTGAGGAGTTTGAAGACTTCACTAGATTGCCAAAGAGGTCTATGACACAAAGAACCTAGATTTCTAGAACAACCTAGCACCAATCACAGAAGGCCAGGCAAAGTTGTATCTGTGGGGAGGAAGGGTGGTTCATTTGTATGTAGTCAGAATATTCTCTGTGAATATACATTACATTTCTTCACTGGTTAATTTATCTATTGATTACTGAGCAGGCTACTCTCTATATATAGAATGCGAAATTACTAGACACTCTAAGAATGAGAATGAATAGCCTCCTCCACATTTAGTCCATTCAAATCTGTCACAAACAAATAATGTAAATCATATTGCTTGCTCAATTTCCTAGGGACTTTTCTTTGAATAAACCTTTGTTTCTGTAAAAGACTGGAGCAGGGGAGATTTTCTTCTCAAAAATATAAATTCCTATTCCAAATAGAAATCTGAGATATCATTGTCACTTGCTGTTTAACTACATTTTTGTTTTTCCAAATAGTTGCCTTTTTTGTATGCATGGGGTAATCAACTAGAAAGAGGTATTTCAAAATATTTCTTGTTTGTGAAGTCTTTGTCACTTACCACTGTCTCTGAGTTCTGAGGAACCACTTCTTTGAAGGGAGCTATCTAGTAGAGGAAGTAACAGTTTTATAAGGATATTTTCTTACTTCTCAAAAGTTAGATAGGGGACAGTTGCATTAGATAGATATAAATTGCGTGTTTGTGTTCTATTTATGTTTCCCCTCTTATCTCCACTTAAAAATAATCTCCCTATTTCAGGTCATTGTCACGTCTTGCCTGTCTTACAAGAGCCTCCCAATTTGCCTCCAAGAATCTAGCCTCTCTCTTTTCCAATCCATCCTTTTCACAGATGGTCAGGTTTGAGCATGTTACAACTACTAAAGAAGAATCAGTGGACCCTCTTTATTAAGAATAAAATATAACCTTTTGATTTCCTACTTAAAGCATCTTACAATCTGGCTCCAATTAATTTTTCCAAACTCATCTGACCTAACTTCAAGTTGTGCACTCTATGTTAATCACAAACTAATGTGCTTGCTCTTATTCATTTTAAAGATTTCCTTGCCAATGTTTGTGCCTCATGCTTAGAATTCTTTCCCTTCTCATTTTCACCCTAAAGAATCTTTAACTTCCTTTGAATGACAGTTCTGATTCCATTTTCTATAAAAGAATTTTTATGATCTTGCAAATTGTTAAGTCCCATCAAGAAACTATGTTACCTTTAGGATTAAATATAAAATCTTCTGTTTAGCTTTCGAACTTGGTCCCTTCCTACTTTTCCAGTTTTCTTACAATTTTCCCACCTCCATATGATCTTTATCTAGTGATGATAGCTTCTCTGTGGTTCTTCAAATAATGATACTCTGGGCATTTTCACTCAGGACATAAGATAAGAATATATATTCACTGCCAGTCCTTCATGTTGGAATTCTCTCCTTTCTCTTCTCTGCCTTCTAGTTTTTCTTTATTTTTTCCCCCAGGCTCAGTGAAAGTTCCACTTGCAAGAAGTGGAGCCAAGATGGTGGAATAAAAGCAGGAACTCACCATCTTCTTTCCCAAACCACCCAAATGCCTTTAAATAATGACTCTAAACAAGTTTTAGAGTGTCAGAAAAACCAATAGATGGAATAGAAAATTTTCCAGCATAAGGCAATTTAGAAGCTCAGCAGAAAAAGTCTGTAACACCAACATGGGAGAACAGCATGCAGATTATACCAGCACAGCCCAGGCACTGGTCCCATACCAGTAAACGAAAAATGAATGTAGGCACCTCTATATCAGCATTAATACTCTGGGTCTAGACCTGTCAGCCCAGAGATACCAAAGATTATTTGGAAGGTCAGTAGAAAAGATCTGTGGAACCAAAGTGGGATCTCAGTACACAGTTCCAATGCAGTCTGTACCAAGACAGCCTTAGCCCCAGCATCAGCAAAGCAAGACCTCTGAATCAGTGACAGTACTGGTGGATATTAGACTTCTCAACTCAGAGACACCAAAAAACCCCTCAAAGACCAGTTGTCTGTGGCAACAGGAAGAGTCCAGTTCACAATCTTAGCACAGCCCCAGCACCTGCCCAAGGCCAGTAAAACAGGACTTTGTTGCTTTATCCTACTAGATCTTACAGCTACAGTGGGATGGGAACAATCTTCATTCCAAGGTAGGAAAGACGGTTTATGGTCAGGTCCTGGAAAATTTTTGAAAACAACTGCACAAAATCTCCGAAGCTTGGAACACTACACCCTCCACCCTGTAAACAGACCCTTGCTTTAACAAAGAATTAAAAGCCAAGTAATATGTAAAGAAAATGAACAGACAACAAAAAAGTTTCTGACCACAGAAAGTTACTATAGTGACAAGGGAGATCAAAACACATACTCAGGAGATAACAAAGTCAAAGCTCCTATAGCCAAAGCTTCAAAAAAGAACAAAAATTGGGCTGAGGACATGGAAGAACTCAAAAGGAATTTGGAAAATCAAGTAAGAGAGATAGAGTAAAAGGTAGGAAAATAATTGAGGGTGATTCAAAAGGAAATACAACAACAACAACAACAACAACAACAAAAATACTAATGAGAAGTATGCCATAAAAAGCAAAACTGACCAAATAGTAAAGGACAAACAAAAGCTCACTGAGGAAAATAATTTTTTTTAATTAGAATTGAGCCAATGGAAGCTAATAACTTTATGAGAAATTAAGATGCAATAAAGCAAAACAAAAATGGGAAAAAAATAGCCAACAAATGTGAAATATCTCAGTGGAAAAATAACTAACCTAGAAAATAGACATGTAGACTTCCGGCCAAGATGGCGGAGAGGAGGCACACAGCTGTGTAAGCTCCGCATTTTCTCTCAGAATCCATCTCATTACAAGCCTCTGAATTAATGCCTGACTGAAAAAAAACCCACAAATAGTTACCAAGAGAAGACATCCTTGAGATTCACCAGTAAAGGTCTGTTTTTGCTCCAGGGTGGGACGGTTTTAGATCGCGCACAGTCTGAGGGCAGTGGCAGTAAGAGCTTGGCAGGCAGCTCACAGCCGAGCAGGGGGGTGGGGGGATGATCTCAGCCATCACTGCAGGTAAAAAGAAATCTTGGGAACTATATTTCTGCTGTAAAGATGTATAAAAAATGCATGTCTACTTTGTTCTAGAAATTAGAGGTGGAAAGGACATTGTACCAGAAAAAGGGTAAATGGGGGTACTATATCTCATGAAGAGGCAAAGGAAACCTATTATATCTGAGAGAAAGATGGAGGGAGATGAATGTAGTAGGTATTTTACTGCCATCAGAATTGGCTTTAAGAGAAAAATTTTTAGACATATTCAATTTATGTTGAAACTTCTCCCATCTCATTGAAAAGTGAGAAGGGAAAAGTGAAAAGGGAAGGAATAAGCTAAGCAGAAGAGAATACAGAAACTGTGAGGGAAAGGAATGATAGGGGAGGAACCTTAAGGTGGGGGAGGAGGGATATTGGGGAGGGCTGTGAGAAGCAAGGCCTACAAGTTTAATACTGGGAAGGGAGTAAGGGGGAAAGGGAGAAAAGCATAAAAGGGGTTAACAAGATGGCAAGTCAACAGAATTGATAATTTTTAACCAAAATGGAACTGGGAAACTCCCCCATAAAGAGGAAGGATTAGCAGAATGGATTAAAAGCCAGAATCCTACAATATGTTTTACAGGAAACACACCGAAGAGGGAGAATGAAATAAAGGTAAAAGGTTGAGCAAAACTACTATACTAGGTGAAGTAAAGTAGGGGTAGCCATCCTGATCTCAGATAAAGCAAAAACAAAAATTGATCTAATTGGTAAGGAAGGGTTTAATCTTGCTAAAGAGAGATTAGTAAGAAGCAATATCAATATTAAACATATATGTACCAACTGGTGTAGCATCTAAATTCTTAAAAGAGAAATTAAGAGAGCTGCAAGATGAAATAGATAGCAAAACTATAATAGTGGGAGATCTCAACCTTCATTCTCATAATTAGATAAATCAAATCACAAAATAAATAAGAAAGAAGTCAAAGAGGTAAATAAAATACTAGAAAAGTTAGATATGATAGATCTTTGGAGAAAAGGAAATGGAGACAGAAAGGAGTACACTGTCTTTTCAGTAGTTCATGTAACTATACAAAAATAGACCATATATTAGGACATAAAAACCTTTGAACCAAATGCAGGGAGAAATAAAATACATCCTTTTCATACCAGATACAATAAAATTATACCAAAAAAAAAGGGGAAAGTAGACCAAAAATAATTGAAACTAAATAATCCTTTATTAAAGAATGATTGGTGAAAAAAGTCAGACATAATTAATAATCATCCAAGAAAAACGACAAAAAGGACATCATACCAAAATGTGGGATGCAGCCAAAGTGGTATTAAGGGAAATTTCATATCCTAGACCATTGATAAAATAAGAGAGAGAACGTCAACAAACTTGCAACCAAAATGCTAGAAAAGGAACAAAAAAAACCCCCAGTCAAACGCTAAACTTGAAATTTAAAAAATAAAAGGAGAGATCAATAAAATTGAAAGTAAAAAAACATTGAATTAATTCATAAACAAGAGTTGGTTTCTGAAAACCAACAAAATAGACAAACCCTTTATAAACCTGATTAAAAAGGAAAGAGGAAATGAAATTGTTAGTCTTGAAAATGAAAAGGAGAACTCACCACTAACAAGAGGAAATTAGAGCAATAATTAGGAATTACTTTGCCCAACTTTTATGGCAATAAATTGACAACTTAAATGAAATGGAAGAATACCCAAAAAATATAGCTTGCCCAGATTAACAGAGGAAGTAAATATCCAAAACAGTCCCATCTTAGAAAAGAAAAGAAAAGTATTAACGAACTCCCTAAGAAAAAACCCCCAACCAGATGGATTTATATGTGAATTCTACCAAACGTTTAAAGAACAATGAACCAATGCTATATAAACATTTGAAAATAGGGATTGAAGGATCCCACCAAACCCTTTAGACACAGACATGGTACTGATACCTACACCAGGTATGAAAACAGAGAAAGAAAATTTAGACCAATCTTCCTAATGAATATTGATGTAAAATCTTAAACAAAATATTATCAAGAAGATTACAGAAAATCATCCCCAGGATAAACATATGACCAAGGGATTTATACCAGGAATGCAGAGCTGGTTCAATTTAGAAAACTATTAGCAAATTGACAATCAATGCAAACTAACAAACCATATGATCATCTAATAGATGAAAAAGCATTTATGAAATAAATCCATTCCTAATAAAACACTTGAAAGTATAGGAATAAATGGACTTTTCTTAAAAATAGTCAGGAGCATATATTTAAAAACCATCAGTACATCATATGCAAGGGGAAAACTGGAACCTTTCCCAGTAAATCTGGAGGAAGCAAGGTTGCCCACATCACCATTATTATCCAAATTGATTAGTAACACTAGCCCAGCAATAAGAGTCGAAAAGAGATTAAAGGAATCAGAATAGGCAATGAGGAAACCAAACATCACTCTTTGCAGAAAATGATGGTATACTTAGAGAACCCCAGAGATTCTACTAAAAAGCATTAGAAATAACCAAACTTTAGCAAAGTTGCAGGTTATAAAATAAACCCATAGATCCTCAGCATTTTTATACCTCACCAACAAAATCCAACAGCAAGAGATACAAAGAGAAATTCCATTCAAAATAACTGTCGACAGCATAAAATATTTGGGAATCTATCTACTAAAGGAAAGTCAGGAATTATATGAGCAAAATTACAAAAAACTTTCCGCACAAATAGTCAGACTTAAATAATTGGAAAAATATTAAGTGCTCCTGGATAGGTCGAGTGAATATAATAAAGATGGCAGTACTCCCTAAACTAATCTTTTATTTAGTGCTATACCAATCAGACTTCCAAGAAAATATTTTAATGATCTAGAAAAATAACAAAAAAATCATATGGAATAATAAAGGTCGAGAATCCAAAAGAATTAATGAAAAAAAATCAAAAATGAAGGTCCTAGTGTACCTGATCTAAACCATATTATAAAGCAGAGTCACCAAAACCATTTGGATTCAAAAATAGATTAGTTGATCAGTGGAACAGGTTAGGTTCACAAGACAGAATAGTCAACTAAGCAATCTAGTTTTGACAAACCCAAAGATCCTAACTTTTGGGATAAGAATTCTTATTTGACAAAAACTGCTGGGATAACTGGAAATTAGTATGGAAAATTTGGGCATGGACCCACACTAACACCGTATACCAAGATAAGATCAAATGGGTCCAGATTTAGACATAAAGAATGAGATTATAAATAAATTGGAGGAACATATGATGGTTTATCTCTCAGACTTGTGGAGGAGGAAGAAATTTGTGACTAAAGAAAAACTAGAGACCATTATTGATCACAAAATAGAAAAATTTTGATTAATCAAATTAAAAAATCTTTGTAAAACAAAACTAATGCAAACAAGATTAGAAGGGAAAAAAACTGGGAAACATCTTCACAGTTAAAGGTTCTGATAAACCCATTTCCAAAATATAGAGAGAACTGACTTTAATTTTAAAACCAAGCCATTCCCCAATTGACAAATGGTCAAAGGAAATAAAAGACAATTTCAGATGATGAAATTGAAATTATAACCATTCATATGGAGTGTTCCAAATCATTATTAATCAGAGAAATGCAAATTAAGACAACTCTGAGATACCACTATACACATACCAGATTGGCTAAGATGACAGGAAAAAATAATGATGATTGTTGGAGGGGATGCGGGACAACTGGGACACTGATACATTGTTGGTGGAGTTGTGAACGAATCCAACCATTCTGGAGAGCAATCTGGAATTGTGCCCAAAAAGTTATCAAACTGTGCATACCCTTTGATCCAGCAGTGTTTCTACTGGGCTTATACCCCGGAGAATAAAGAAGGGAAAGGACCAAAATTTTGTGGCAACCTGTTTTTGGTTAGAAACTGAAATTGAATGGATGCCCATCAATTGGAGAATGGTTGGGTAAATTGTGGTATATGAATGTTATGGAATATTATTTTTCTGTAAGAAATGACCAGCAGGATGAATACAGAGAAGCTTGGAGAGACTTATATGAACTGATGCTAAGTGAAATGAGCAGAACCAAGAGATCATTATATACGTCAACAATGATACTGTATGAAGATGTAATCTGATGGAAGTGGATTTCTTTGACAAAGAGACCTAATTCAGATTCAATTAATCAATGATGGACAGAAGCAGCTTCACCCAAAGGAAAAACACTGGGAAATGAATGTAAACTGTTTGCATTTTTGTTTTTCTTCCCGGCTTATTTTTACCTTCTGAATCCAATTCTCCCTGTGCAACAAGAAAACTGTTTGGATCTGCACAAATACATTGTATTTAAGATATATTACGACATATTCAACATATATAGGACTGCTTGCCATTTAGGGGAGGGGGTGGAGGGGGGGAGGAAAAAATTGGAACAGAAGTGAGTGCAAGGGATAATGTTGTAAAAAAATTACCCTGGCATGGGATCTGT
The DNA here is from genome assembly GCF_902635505.1 of Sarcophilus harrisii. NCBI lineage: Eukaryota > Metazoa > Chordata > Mammalia > Dasyuromorphia > Dasyuridae > Sarcophilus > Sarcophilus harrisii. Next base: position 362,088,306 of record NC_045429.1, on the reverse strand, counting down.
CAATAAAAAGTTATTATAATAAAAAAAATTTAAAAAAAGATCAATGACAAACTGGGGGAAAAAAAGAAAATAGATATGTAGAGATAATGTTTTAATTTCTAAATCATTGATCTAGCTTGAAGTCATGATAAAAAAAAAGCCTGGACATTATCTTTCAAAAAAAAATTAACAAGGAAAATTGTCCCGATATTCTAGAAAGAGAGTAAAATAGAAATTGAAAAAATCCATCATTTACTTCCTGAAAGAGATCCCAAAATGAAAACACCCAGGGATATTACAGTCAAATTCCAGAACTCCCAGATCAAGGAAAAAATATTGCAAGTATACAGAAAGAAACAATTCAAATATAGTGAGCTATAGTCTGGAGAACGCTACATTAAGGAGCTTCTACATTAAAGAACTGGAGGCCTTGGAATGTTATATTCAGTAGAGCAATGGAAATACGATTACAATCAAGAATTACTGACCCAGCAAAACTGTATAATTTTTCAAAAGAAAAGGTGGACAGTCAGTGAAATGAAGGATTTTCAAGCATTTATGATGAAAAGATCAGAGCTGAATGGAAATTTTGATTTTCAAATATAAAACTCAGGAGAATCATAAAGAGGTAATCAGGAAAAGATATCAAAGGGTACTTAATAAGTTTTATCTATTTACATTCCTACAGGAGAGGATGATACTTGTAACTCAGAACTTTCTCATTATTATGGCAGTTTGAAGGATCATATTTATACCGAGACAGAAAGCACAGGTGTGTATTGAATATGAAGGGATAATATCTAAAAAATGATGAAATTAAGGTATAAGAGAGGAAGTTACTGAGAGAAAGGGAAAGGGAGAAGTGGAGTGATATAAATCATCTGCCATAAAAAAGAGACAAGAAAAAGCTTTTACAGAAAAGGGGAAGAGGTTCAGCAGAGAGTAAGAAAATCTTACTGTCATCAGAATTGGCTCAAAGAGGAAATAACATTTACATTCAATATGTATATAGAAATCTATCTTACCCTGCAAGAAATTATGAGGGAATGGAATATAAAAAGGGTTAAGAGGGATAAAAGAGAGGGCATAATAGGGGAAGGAATGGTCAATAGCAAAATACTTTTGAAGATGGACAGAGAGAAAAGGAGAGAGAGAATAGAATAAAGGGGGGGAATACAGTTAGCAGTAGTAATTGTAAAAGAATTTTGAAACAAGTTTTTCTAATAAGACCTTATTTTTCAAACATGAAGAGAGCTGAGTTAAATTTATGAAAAAATATTTGCCCCAACTGGCAAATGATCAAATGATGTGGTTTATGCCCAAGGAGCTAGAAATTCATGCATATCCTTTGAGCTAACAATACTACTAATAGGCATGAATCCCAAGAGATTTTTTTTTTAAAAAAAGGAGCTGTATGTACAAAAATATTTGTGGCAGCTCTCTACTTAGGGCAAAAATTTGGAAATTGAGGGGATGTCTATCAATTGAAAAATGACTAAATAAATTGTGCGTGTGGTATGTGATTGTCATGGAATAGTAATGTTCTATGGGAAATGAAGAGCAGGATGCTCTCAGAAAAAAAAAAAACAAACAAACAAACATGGGAAGTCCTCCATGAACTCAAACAAAATGAAATGTACTATATATAAGGTAATAACAATGTACTGGAATGAGTAGCTGGAAATGACTTTGCTATTGTCAACAGTACAATGATCTATGACTACTATGAACGTCTTATGATAAAAAAAATCTTATTCATACCTAGAGAAAATACAAATTGTGTCTGAATATGGATTGAAACATTCTCTCTCTCTCTCTCTCTGTCTCTGTCTCTCTCTCTCTGTCTCTGTATGTGTGTATGTGTGTGTGTGTGTGTCTCTCTCTCTACCTCTGTCTTAACTTTATTTTTCTCAAGGATTTCTTATAGAGATTTATTTTATTTTTTAACACTTTTACCTAGACACATTCAAAGCAAATTTTTTTTACATTTGTTTTTAATTTCTTTTGAGTTCTAGCTTCTCTCCCTTATTTTTACCCACACTTAAAAACCATATATGAAATTAAGTAAAACATTTCTATAAAAGTCAAGCTGTAAAAGAAAAAAAAGAAGAGGTTTGGCAATTGTTTTTTTTTTTTAATTTATTTAATAGCCTTTTGTTTACAGGATATATGCATGGGTAAGTTACCCATGCATATATCCTGTAAACAAAAGGCTATTAAATAAAAAAAGAAAGAAAATATAGATCTCCCACCCTAATGAAAATGAAAACCTGCAAGAAAAATTAAGTTTAAAACAGAGAGAGAAAGAGAGAATGTTTTAACCTGTATTCAGGCACAAAAAGTTCCTTCTTTGAATATAGACAGAATTTTTCATCACAAATAACTTCAGAGTAGTCATGGTTGATTGTAGTAAAACAATTACAACTGGTCATTCCAGAACATTGCTATTACTTTATATACAGTACATTTCACTTTGGGTTCATGAAGGACTTTCTAGAGTTGTTTTTTTTTTTTTTTTTTAGAGCATCCTGTTCATCATTTCCCATAAAACAATAATAGTTCATCACAAATACTTACCACAGTTTATTGAGCCATTTCCCATTTGGTGGGCATCCTCTTGAGACTTTTTGTTAAATTTTTGTTAAAAAAATAAATTTAAAAAATTTTCTTAAATTAAAAATTGTTAAATAAAAACAAATAAAATTTGTTAAATTAAATAAAAAGGGTGGAAGATCTATGTTTTTTTTCCCACAACATGACTTTTTGGGAAATGTTTTGCATAAATTTACATGTAGTTTCTTAATGGGGGTTAGGGGTGGGGATAAGGGACAGAATCTGAAACACAAAAGTTTTAAAAACAAATGTAAAAAATATTTCAAATATAACTAGAAAAATATTAAATACATAATTTAAAAGCAGGAAAAAAATAAAGTTTCATATTACATAAAGTTGCTTCTAGATATCCTTGTCTTACTTGTCTGGTAAACCTCCTTCCTTTGCATTTTTTTCATTATTTCCTTTCATAATGTTAATTTCTTGTTTTTTCTAAATGAATTTTGTCACATTTTTTCTATTTCAGTAAATTAACTTTTTGCTAATTCAATTGGGATGACATTGAATATACAAATCAGTTTGTATAAAATTGTCATTTTTATTATATTGGCCCCTTCCTAACCATGAAAAATCAATCTCTCTCCAATTATTAAAATCTGTTTTTTTGTATAAAAAGTTTTTTTGATTAAGTTTGTTTATATAGTTTCTGTGTTTGTTTTGGCAGGCATTTTAATACTGTATAGAATTATTTTAAATGGGGTATTTTTGAATTCTCTCTTCTTGCAGAGTTTTGTTTATGATATATAGAAATGCTGATGAATTATATGAAATTTGTTTTATATCCTGCTGCTTTTTTAAATTATTGTTTCGACTAACTTTTAGCTGAGTCTCCAAACATACCATGCTATTTTCTGCAAAAAGAGATAGTTCTATCGTCTCATTTTATCACCTCATATCTGATTCCTTCAATTTAATTTTCTTCTTTTATTGCTAGGATTTCCTTTATGATATTGAACAATATTGGTGATTGTGAGTATTTTTGTTTCTCACCTGATCTTTCTGGAAAGGTCTCTAGTTTATTCCCATTACAAATAATGATTGATAATGGTTTTAAATAAATGTCTTTTATTGATGATGTTGATACAAGGAGACTGAGAGGCCATTGCCTAACCTCTCTCCTCTTCCCTCTTGCCTCCAATTTATTTCATTCCTTATCCACAAGGAACATCTGCATCAGCAAAGGCTGCCTTGCAGCTCCTTCAGATGTTATGATTCACAGCTGTAGAGGCTCTCAGAGAATTGACCTGCCCCTTCACCTAGGCATGGTCCTTAATTAATCATCACATAATCTTCTTGTTGCTGTGTACAACGTTTGGTTCTACTCACTTTATTTACCATCAGTTCATGTAAGTCTTTCCAGGCCTTTCTGAAATCATCTGCTGATCATTTCTTATAGAACAATAATGTTCCATAATATTTATATAGCATAACTTATTCAGCCATTCTCCAATTGAGGGGCATCCACTCAATTTCCAGTTTCTTGCCATTACAAAAAAGGTTGCTATAAACATTTTTGCTAATAGGGGTTCTTTTCCCTCCTTTATGATCTCCTTAATATACAGACCCAGTAGAGACACTGCTGGAATAAAAGGTATGCACAGTTCGATTCTAAATTGCTCTCCAGAATATTTGGATAAGTTTCAAATTGCTCTCCAGAGTGACTGGATCATTTCACAACTTCACTAATGAATACATTAGTATCCCAATTTTCCCACACCCCTGCAACATTTATCATTATCTTTTCCTGTCATTTTGGCCAATCTGAGTGGTATGAAATGATACCTTGGACTTGTTTTAATTTGCATTTAAGCCACCAAGAAGAACCAAACCTTTCACAGTTGATTGTCACACATTCTTGCTGTTATTGTGTATGATATATTCCTGATTCTGCTTGTTTCTCTCAGCATCAGTTCATGTAAATCTTTCCAGGCCTTTCCAAAATCAGCTTGTTCATCATTTTTTTATAGAACAATAGTATTCTAGTACTTTCATGTATCACAACTTGTTCAGCTATTCTCCAATTGATGGGCATCTACTCATTTTCCAATTCTTTGCTACCACAAAAGGAGTGGCTACAAACATTTTTACATTGAGGGTCCATTTCCTTCCTTTTTGATTTCCTTGGGATACAGATTTAGTAATAGCACTATTAAGTCAAAGTGTATGCACAGTTTGATAGCCCTTTGGGCATAGTTACAAATTGCTCTCCAGAGTGGTTGGATCATTTCACAACTTTACCAACAATATATTAGTGTCCCAGTTTTCCCACATCCCCGAAACATTTATCATTATCTTTTCCTGTCATTTTAGCCTGAGAGGTTTGAAATAGTACTTCAGAGTGGTACTTATATTTCTCTAATAAATAGCGATTTAGAACATTTTTTTTCATATAACTATAGGTGGTTTTAATTCCATCATCTGGAAATTGTTTATATCATTTGATCATTTATTAATTAGGGAATGCCTTTTATTCTTATAAATTTGACACAGTTCTTTATATATTTTAGAAACGAGGCCAGGGACAGCTAGGTGGCTCAGCATATAGAGCACCAGCCCTGAAGTCAGGAGAACGTGAGTTCAAATTTGGTCTCAGACACTTAACACTTCCTAGCTATGTGTACCTTGGGAAAGTCACTTAACCATAATTGCCTCAGGGAAAAAAAAAGGAATGAGGCCTTTATCAGAAATATTGGCTGTAAAGGTTTGTTTCCCAACTTTGTACTTCCCTTTTAATCTTGTTTCTGTTGGTTTTTGTTCAAAACCTTTTTAATTTAATGCAATCAAAGTTGTCCATTTTGCCTTTCATAATGTTCTCTAATTCTTCTTTGATCATAAATTTCTCTTTTCTCCAAAGATCTGATAGGTAAATTATTCCTTGCTCTCCTAATTTGCATATGGTTTCACGCTTTATGATCAAATCTTGTACCCATTTTGAGCTTATTTTGGTAGGGGGTGTGAGATATAAGTCTATGCTGAGTTCCTGATATATTGTCTAGCTTTCCCAGAAATTTTGTCAAATGGTGAGTTCTTATTTCAGAAACTGGAGTTTGGGAGTTTATCAAATGCAAGATTACTATAGGCCTTGATTATTGTGTCATGTGTATCTAATCCATTCCATTGATCCACCTCTCTCTTTCTTATCCAGGACCAAAAGGTTTTGATGACTGCTACTTTATAATATAGTTTTAGGTTTGGTACTTCTAAGCCACCATCCTTTGCAATTTTTTTTCATTAATTCCCTTAATATTTTTGACCTTTTGTTCTTCCAGATGAATTTTGTTATTTTTTTCTAATTCTATAAAATAATGTTTTGGCAGTTTGGTATGATACTGAACAAGTAGACCAATTTAGTCAGAATTGTATTACCAGGAGTCTTGACTTTTGTCTTGCTACTGGGTTTCAATAATTCTGAAAAAAAACAGTGAAGATGACAAGTTTATTGTTGTCTATTGTACAAATTGGCCCAAAGCAAAAACATTTACTTAGGTGGTATAGTAATAAGAGTAGCTATAAAACATTTGCACTATAAACCTGAGGCATAGTTTCCCACACGTAGAGCATCTGTGGGAAAAGTGGGCACAAATTAATAATATGATAGTAGAGCGGCTCATATGTAAAAGAATACATGTGGCCAAGCCAAATCAGGACTCCAATATTATAAAAATTTGGTGTCATTTCTTTCTTTTCTCGTGAGTCCTCAAAATCCTTCTCTTACCAACAGTATCTCTGCTGGATGGGTTGTATAGGTGAACCCCTTGAGTCTATTTCTCTCTACAGCTCTACTCTTACCTGCCAGGACTAGTTCTCTCTTCAGTCTCTGTAGTTAGGTCTCTTCTCTGCTGCCTAAGGTCTTTTTCCATAAATCTACTTCCTATCTGGAAATGCTATTTCTTTGTTTCAGTATCAGCCTAGAGAGTATATGTCTCTGATCTTGGTCTCAAACTGCTAAACTCTCTGATCTGTTCCCTGCTGTCTATAATGTTTCCTACTGGAAAAATAGCTCTAGTACAAAATGTCATCGTCAGTAGGAAGATAGCAACCCCTAGAGTCCCTAATAGAAAAGCTAAGGCTACATGATTCTCAAAATGTTCTAAGTTCTCCAGGATTTGCCAGGTTTATCTTTTTAAGTGCATATCCATATATCTATATCTATCTGTCTTTCTATCTGTGTATTTAAAATCTTTTTCCACTCAATGACTAGCCCTTCTAATTCCATCAGAAAGTGTCACTGTTGTTTTTCCTTCACTTTTGAAGAACAATGACATTACAAGATGATATTTTGACTCCTGTGTAAATTGGATAAGTGAGCCAGAATTGCAGAAAGTTATTAGCCTCATTCCTCCAGGCATTGAAGTCCAGTAATAAAATAAAAGTCAGAATAACTAGAGATGATTCAATAGCTTCATCAAACTCAAAGTACCCCACAATATTTGCTTTATCTACCTTTATGGCCATTGGAACATATTGTTCTCATCCATTGTTCATTCTGTTCAGGACATCTTCAGATGCTTGAGGTAGACATCTTTCTAACTTATTGAAGGATTTGAGGTCAATTTATTTCCCTTACTCTGATTTAGCGTAACTATTCAACCTGGTTTAGCATATCTGCTGAGAGGAATGTGGCTACTATTCATGCTGAAGCTTCTTGTTAGCTGGGTGGCAACTGAATACCATACCCAAATTAACTAAAAAAAAGGACATGGAGGAAGATGCTATCTGCATCCAGAGGAAAACTGATAAATAGAAATATTTTAGAATGATTTTGCACATATATGCATATTTTTGTTTGTTATAGCCATCTCTAGGATGTGGGGAAGGTAAAAAAAAATAAGTTTTCATGATACCTTTATTATATGTTTTAAAGGACTAGAAATATAGATTAGCAGTTTCATGTGTATTTTTTATTATTATAGTATGTTATAGAAATTTTTGGTTTATTCTATATATATATATATAAAATTAAAGCAAAAGCTGGATGAACTCAAATTTGAAGAACCAGGAAAAATCTTGGGGGATACTCACACTTAACACTATAGTAGCAAACCCTCTGGACTCAGAGCCAGGAATTCTGGGATTGGATCCTGGTACTGCTACTCACCAGTAATGTGACTAAGTAAGGGTGGAGAGACTTTAACTTTCTCTTCCTTAGTTTCTTCATCTGTAGAATGCAAATAATAAGAATAACATTATAGGGGGCGGAGCCAAGATGGCGGAGAAGACACACGCGACTTTCTAAGCTCTTCTCTTACCCTCTTTATCAATATTATATCGAGCCTCAAAAATAGTCTTGACTGCTAAATTCGTAAAGATAAGAAGTAGAACAACTCACCGGCCGAAGAAAATCTGCAGTCTCGCCAAAAAAAGGTTGGTTCCGGGGCCAGGGGGGAGATCAGCGCAGACTGGGAGAGAAATTAGGTTCCGAGGAGAGCCTCAAACCGAAAGTGAAAGCATAGATCTCAGCACAAGCTCACAGCCCCAACCCGCAGTACGGGGCTTTTCCTTGGGGCAGCTGTGATCCTGCATGGCAGGAGGACGAAGCCCGGGTTAGCTTGCAGTCTGCGCAGTGGGGAGCTTGGCTTGGGGCCATAGAGCTTTTCCAGGGCTGATTTGCATCAGGCAGAGACGCTGGGCAGAGTTTGCGGTGGTCTGCGGTCTGTGGTCAGCTGCTAATACTCACAGTCCCACAAGAGGCTCCGGCCTGGGGCAGTGACACTTTCACCCCTTAGTCTCAAGCCAAGGGCAATCGCTAACCCACACAGCCCAACTGGGCAGTTCCATAGCTCAGCCAGTGCTGAATCCACTTCCTGTTGGGGGAAGGGAAGACTCTCACTCAGAGCACTCCCATACCTCATAGCTGGAAATCGGTTTACATCTCTCCCTGCTCTGCAGAGGAAGCTGGTAACCCCCTTGCCTAGGAGGCATAACCTAAAGGCTTTAAAACATGAATAAAAAGATGAAAAGAACGATCGACAGCTTCTATTCAGAAAAAGAGCAGGTCAGCAAACCTGAAGAGACCTCAAACAGCAAAAATGCATCAGACTGTCCTCCTTTACATGATGCTCTCATAGAAGAGACCATTAAAAGTCTCAAAGAGAGTTAGAAGATAAATGGGGAAAGGAAAGAGAAGCCTTACAAGAGAGCAACAACTTCCTGAAATACGAATTGGAAAAGTTAAAAAATTCCCAGGAAGTGCAGGGAAACGAAATTGGTGAATTGGAAAAAATAAAGAACTCGCAAGAAAGTAGGATCTGTGAATTGGAAAAAGAAAATAATTTACTAAAAAAAAAAATTAGTGAAATGGAAAAAAATTCCACAGACCAAAACAATACATTTAAAAACTCAATTGGACATATACAGAAAGAAGTAAAAAAAGCTAATGAAAAAATAATTCTTTAAAAATTAGAACTGAACAAATAGAAACTAATGATTCATTGAGACAGCAAGAATCAGTCAAGCAAAACAAAAAAATGACAAACTGGAAAAAATCATGAATTATTTACTTGCAAAATGACAGACTTGGAAAATAGATCTAGGAGAGATAATCTGAGGATTATTGGACTTCCCAAAAACTATGATGAAAAAAAGAGCCTAGATACTATTTACAAGAAATCATCAAAGAGAACTACCCAGATGTAATACAATCAGAAGGTAAATAGGCATTGAAAGAATTCATCAAACACCTTCTGAAAGAAACCCAAAATAAAACCCCAAGGAATATTGTAAAATTTCAGAACCATCAGATTAAGGAAAAATTTTACAAGCAGCAAAAAAAAAAACATTTAAATACTGAGGTGCCACAATAAGGATCACCCAAGATCTGGCTGCTCACATTAAAGGAAAGAAGGCCCTGGAATATGATATCCCAAAAGGCACAAGAACTTGGGATGCAGCCAAGAATAAACTACCCAGCTAAGCTGAGCATTCTCTTCCAGGGAAGAAGATGGACATTTAATGAAACAAATGAATTCCATTTGTTTCTGAAGAAAAAACCAGAACTAAACAAAAAATTTGATCTCCAACCATAGAACTCAAGAGATGCAGAAAAGGTAAAAATAACTCTTGAGAATTGTATTTCTGTTGTGGATATACAAAAAAGAATACATGTATAATTTGATTGTACTGATATAACATAAAAAAGGGAAGTAGATATAGAAAAGGAATGATGGCAGAATAAGGTGGGAAGGAGGGATAAAAAGAGGGAAACCACATCCCACAAAGAGGCAAAGGAAACTTATCATATCTGAGGGAATTTAGAGAGGGGGAGGAACATTGTGTGAATCTTACTCTCATCAGAGTTGGCTCAAAGAAAAACTAATTGATATTTGTTTTAGAGAAAATTCTCTCTCGCCTCATTAAAAACGGGGAGAGGAAAAGGGAAAAGAAAAAAAGAGTAATAAGGGAAGGAAGGGGGAAAGACTCAAAGGGGGAGGGAGGGATTATAAAGAGGGTAAGCATTGTGATACAAGAGGGGTACATAAGTTTAAAAGGGGGAAAGAGGGTTGGGGAGGCAAGAATAAGTAAAGCATAATCTGGGGTTATTAGGATGGCAGGAAATACAGATTTAGTAATTCTAACTCGTAAATGTGAATGGGATGAACTCCCATAAAGAAGAGGCAGATAGCAGACTGGATCAAAGTCAGAACCCTACAATATGTTGTTTACAAGAAACACATTTAAAGCAGGAGATACATATAGAGTAAAGGTAAAAGGCTGGAGCAAAATCTATTATGCTTCAGGTGAAGTCAAAAAAGCAGGGGTAGCCATCCTTATCTCAGATCAAGCAAAAGTAAAAATTGATCTAATTAAAAGAGATAAGGAAGGAAACTACATCCTGCAAAACGTAGCATAAACAACGAAGCAATATCATTATTAAACATATGCACCAAGTGGTATGGCATCCAACTTCCTAAAGGAGAAGTTAAGAGAGTTGCAAGAAGAAATAGACAACAAAACTGTAATAGTAGGAGATCCTCAACCTTGCACCTTAGAATTAGACAAATCAAACCACAAAACAAATAAGAAAGAAATTAAAGAAGTAAATAGAATATTAGAAAAATTAGGTATGTTGGATCTTTGAGAAAATTGAATGGAGATAGAAAGGAATATACTTTCTTCTCAGCAGTTCATGGAACCTATTCAAAAATTGACCATATATTAGACATAAAGACCTTAAATTAAATGCAAGAAAGCAGAAATAGTAAAGCTTTCTTTCAGATCATGATGCAATAAAAACACATTCAACAAAAAGTTAGGGGAAATAGACCAAAAGTAATTGAAACTAAACAATCTCATCTTAAAGAATGATTGGTGAAGCAGCAAATTATAGATACAATTAATAATTTCACTAAGATAATGACAATGATGAGACGTCATACCAAACTTTGTGGATGCAGCCAAAGTGGTAATAAGAGGGAATTTTATATCCTTAGAGGCTTACTTGAATAAAACAGAGAAAGAAAAGATTAATGAATTGGGCTTAAACTAAAAACTAAAAAGACCAAATTAAAACCCCCAATCAAATACTAAATTGGAAATTCTAAATGAAAAGGAGAAATTAAAAATATTGAAAGTAAAAAAACTATTGAACTAATTAATAAACTAAGAGTTGGTTCTATGAAAAGCCAATAAAATAGATAAGCCTTTGTAAATCTGATTAGAAAAAGGAGGAGGAAAATGAAATTAGTAATCTTAAAATGAAAAAGGGAGAACTTTCCACCAATGAAGAGAAATTAGAGAAATAATAGGAGTTTTTGCTCAACTTTATGCCAATAAATTTGATAACCTAAGTGAAATGGATGACTACCTCAAAATATAGACTTCCCAGACTAACAGAGGAGGAAGTAAATTGTTGAATAGTCCCATTTCAGAAAAAGAAATGGAACAGGCAATTAAACAACTCCCTAAGAAAAAATCCCAGGACCAGATGGATTTATATGAATTTTACCAAACATTTAAAGAACAATTGGCCCAATGCTATATAAATTATTTGATAAAATAGGAATGAAGGAGTCCACCAAATTCCTTCTATGACACAGACATGGTACTGATACTAAACCAGGTAGGCTGAAACAGAGAAAGAAAAATTATAGACCAATCTCCCTAATGAATATTGATGCTAAAATCTTAAATAAGGTATTAGCAAAAGACTACAGAAAATCATCTCCAGGATAATACACTATGATCAAGTAGGATTTATACCAGGAATGCAGGGTTGCTTCAATATTAGGAAAACTATCAATATAATTGGCCATGTTAATAACCAAATTAACGAAAACCATATGATCATCTCAATAGATGCAGAAAAAGCATTTGACAAAATCCAACATCCATTCCTATTAAAACACTTGAGAGTATAGGAATAAATGGACTTTCTAAAATAATCAGCAGCATCTATTTAAAACCATAGTACATCATATGTAATGAGACAAACTGCAACCATTCCCAAAAGATCCGGAGTGAAACAAGGTTGCCCACTATCAAGTATTATTTAATATTGTATTAGAAAGCTAGCTATAGCAATAAGAGCTGAGAAAGAGATTAAAGGAATAAGAATAGGCAATGAGGAAGCCAAATTATCACTTTGCCGATGACATGATGGTATACTTAGAGAACCCGAGATTCTGCTAAAAGTTATTAGAAATAATCCACAACTTTAGCAAAGTTGCTGGTTATAAAAATAAACCCAATAAGTCATCAGCATTCTTATATATCACTAACAAAATCCAACAGTCAGAGTTACAAAGAGAAATTCCATTTAAAGTAACTACTGATAATATAAAATATTTAGGAATCTATCTGCCAAGGGAAAATCAGAAACTTTATGAGCAAAATTACAGACCACTTTTCACACAAATTAAGTCTGATCTAACCAATTGAAAATATTAAATGCTCTTGGATAGGGCGAGCAAATATAATAAAGATGACAATATTACTAAACTAATCTATTTATTTAGGCTATACCAATCAGACTCAAAAAACTATTTTAATGACCTAGAAAAATAACAACAAAGTTCATATGGAAAACAAAGGTCAAGAATTTCAAGGAATTAATGAAAAAATCAAATGATGGTGGCTTAGCTGTACAGATCTAAAACTATATTATAGAGCAGAGTTACCAAAACTATTTGGTATTGGCTAAGGAATAGATTAGTTGATCAGTGGAATAGATTAGGTTCATGGGATAAACAGTCAACAAATATAGCAACCTAGTCTTTGACAACCCAAAGATCCCAGCTTTTGGGATAAGAACTACTGTTTGATAAAAATTGCTGGGCAAATTGGAAACTAATATGGCAGAAACTAGGCATTGATCCATACTTAACGCCGTACACCAAGATAAGGTCAAAATGGGTTCATGACCTAGGCATAAAGAATGAAATTATTAATAAATTAGAGGAACATAGGATAGTTTACCTTCAGACCTGTGGAAGGGGAAGGTTTTTATGACCAAAGCAGAACTAGAGATCATTACTGATCACAAAATAGAAAATTTCGATTATACTAAACTGAAAAGTTTTGTACAAACAAAACTAATGCAGACAAGATTAGAAGGAAGCAATAAACTGGGAAAATATTTTTACAGTCAAAGGTTCTGATAAAGGCCTCATTTAAAATATATAGAGAATTAACTCTAATTTATAAAAAATCAAGCCATTCTCTAATTGAAAATGGTCAAAGGATATGAACAGACAATTCTCAGATGAAGAAATTGAAACTATTTCTAGTCATATGAAAAGATGCTCCAAGTCATTATTAATCAGAGAAATGCAAATTAAGACAACTCTAAGATACTACACACACCTTCAGATTGGCTAAGATGACAGGAAAAAATAATGATGATTGTTGAGGGGATGTGGGAACACTGGGACATTGATTCATTGTTGGTGGAGTTGTGAACGAATCCAACCATTTTGAGAGTAGTTTGAACTATGCTCAAAAGTTATCAAACTGTGTATACCCTTTGATCCAGTAGTTACTACTGGGATTATATCCCAAAGAGATTATAAAGAAGGAAAGGACCTGTATGTGCATCGAATGTTTGTGGCAGCCCTTTTGTAGTGGTAGAAACTGAAACTGAATGGATGTCCATCAGTTGGAGAATGGCTGAACAAATTGTGGTATATGAAAATTATGGAATATTACTGTTCTGTAAGAAATGACCAACAGGATGATTTCAGAAAGGCCTGAGAGACTTACACGAACTGATGCTGAGTGAAATGAGCAGGACCAGGAGATCATTATACTTCAACAAAATACTAGATGATGACTAGTTCTGATGGATCAGGCCATCCTCAGAAACGAGATCAACCAAATCATTTCTAATGGAGCAGTAATGAACTGAACTAGCTATACCCAGAAAAAGAACTCTGGGAGATGACTAAAAACCATTACATTGAATTCTAATCCCTATATTTATGCACACCTGCATCTTGATTTCCTTCACAAGCTAATTGTACAATAATTCAGAGTCTGATTCTTTTTGTACAGCAAAATAATGTTTTGGTCATGTATACTTATTGTGTATCTAAGTTATATTTTAATATATTTAACATCTACTGGTCATCCTGCCATTTAGGGGAGGGGGTGGTGGGGGGGTAAGAGGTGAAAAATTGGAACAAGAGGTTTGGCAATTGTCAATGCTGTAAAGTTACCCATGTATATATCCTGTAAATAAAAGGCTATTAAATTAAAAAAAAAAACGCTAGCTTTAGCAATAAGAGCTGAGAAAGAGATTAAAGGAATAAGAATAGGCAATGAGGAAACCAAATTATCACTCTTTGCCGATGACATGATGGTATACTTAGAGAACCCCAGAGATTCTGCTAAAAAGTTATTAGAAATAATCCACAACTTTAGCAAAGTTGCTGGTTATAAAATAAACCCACATAAGTCTTCAGCATTCTTATATATCACTAACAAAATCCAACAGTCAGAGTTACAAAGAGAAATTCCATTTAAAGTAACTACTGATAATATAAAATATTTAGGAATCTATCTGCCAAGGGAAAATCAGAAACTTTATGAGCAAAATTACAAACCACTTTTCACGCAAATTAAGTCTGATCTAACCAATTGGAAAAATATTAAGTGCCCTTGGATAGGGCGAGCAAATATAATAAAGATGACAATATTACCTAAACTAATCTATTTATTTAGCGCTATACCAATCAGACTCCAAAAACTATTTTAATGACCTAGAAAAAATAACAACAAAGTTCATATGGCAAAACAAAGGTCAAGAATTTCAAGGAATTAATGAAAAAATCAAATGAAGGTGGCTTAGCTGTACCAGATCTAAAATTATATTATAGAGCAGCAGTTACCAAACTATTTGGATTGGCTAAGGAATAGATTAGTTGATCAGTGGAATAGATTAGGTTCAAGGGATAAAACAGTCAACAAATATAGCAACCTAGTCTTTGACAAACCCAAAGATCCCAGCTTTTGGGATAAGAACTTACTGTTTGATAAAAATTGCTGGGCAAATTGGAAACTAATATGGCAGAAACTAGGCATTGATCCATACTTGACGCCGTACACCAAGATAAGGTCAAAATGGGTTCATGACCTAGGCATAAAGAATGAAATTATTAATAAATTAGAGGAACACAGGATAGTTTACCTCTCAGA
This sequence comes from Sarcophilus harrisii, assembly GCF_902635505.1. Lineage (NCBI taxonomy): Eukaryota > Metazoa > Chordata > Mammalia > Dasyuromorphia > Dasyuridae > Sarcophilus > Sarcophilus harrisii. The sequence continues at coordinate 362,073,084 of NC_045429.1, read as the reverse complement.
TCTGGGAAGGGAAGGTCTTTATGACCAAAGCAGAACTAGAGATCATTACTGATCACAAAATAGAAAATTTCTATTATACCAAACTGAAAAGTTTTTGTACAAACAAAACTAATGCAGACAAGATTAGAAGGGAAGCAACAAACTGGGAAAATATTTTTACAGTCAAAGGTTCTGATAAAGGCCTAATTTCCAAAATATATAGAGAATTAACTCTAATTTATAAAAATCAAGCCATTGTCCAATTGAAAATGGTCAAAGGATATGAACAGACAATTCTCAGATGAAGAAATTGAAACTATTTCTAGTCATGTGAAAAGATGCTCCAAGTCATTATTAATCAGAGAAATGCAAATTAAGACAACTCTAAGATACCATCACACACCTGTCGATTGGCTAAGATGACAGGAAAAATAATGATGATTGTTGGAGGGGATGCGGAAAACTGGGACATTGATGCATTGTGTGGAGTTGTGAATGAATCCAACCATTTTGGAGAGTAGTTTGGAACTATGCTCACAAAGTTATCAAACTGTGCATACCTTGATCCAGCAGTGTTACTACTGGGATTATATCCCAAAGAGATTATAAAGAAGGAAAGGGACCTGTATGTGCACTGAATGTTTGTGGCAGCCCTTTTTGTAGTGGCTAGAAACTGGAAACTGAATGGATGTCCATCAGTTGGAGAATGGCTGAATAAATTGTGGTATATGAATATTATGGAAATTACTGTTCTGTAAGAAATGACCAACAGGATGATTTCAGAAAGGCCTGGAGAGACTTACACGAACTGATGCTGAGTGAAATGAGCAGGACCAGGAGATCATTATATACTTCAACAACAATACTATATGATGACCAGTTCTGATGGACCAGGCCATCCTCAGCAACGAGATCAACCAAATCATTTCTAATGGAGCAGTAATGTACTGAACTAGCTATGCCCAGAAAAAGAACTCTGGGAGATGACTAAAAACCATTACATTGAATTCCCAATCCCTATATTTATGCACACCTGCATTTTTGATTTCCTTCACAAGCTAATTGTACAATATTTCAGAGTCTGATTCTTTTTGTACAGCAAAATAACGTTTTGGTCATGTATACTTATTGTGTATCTAATTTATATTTTAATATATTTAACATCTACTGGTCATCCTGCCATCTAGGGGAGGGGGTGGGGCGGTAAGAGGTGAAAAATTGGAACAAGAGGTTTGGCAATTGTTAATGCTGTAAAGTTACCCATGCATATATCCTGTAAATAAAAGGCTATTAAATAAAAAAAAATAACATTATATAGTACATAGGATGGTATAGAAAGTGCTTTGTAAATTGTTGTTGTATGAACATATCTATCTATGCATTGACTCTAGTACTCATTCTTGTGCTCAAGTCACTCAGTCTCCCTTCCCTATATTTATGTTTTCTGTCCTCAGTTTAAAAGTCCCAAGAGATTACATCATGTAGTAAATGGTACCTTGCTTTTTTAGCTAAAAGCCCTGGGTCTGAATTGTATATTTCTGTTACTTATTTCCTACACAGTAAATTATTTTGAGCAATTGAGTGACATAGAAGAGAGCATGCCAGTAAAAAAGGATTATCTTCCTGAGTTCAAATTTCATCTCAGACACTTTCTAGCAATGTGGTACAATGATTTATATGTTGTAAGATTAGCCATTCAGTTAAATTTCTGAAGGGACCAAGCATTAAGATACAATGGACTTGACAGTTATTTTCTGACTACACTGATCTCCTAGATCAAACTTGAATATAGTCCAATCATGAAGTTGGATTCATTGAACACATCACAGAGTATGAACTCTGTGGCCTTCTTCAGTAGGAAACTTCTCCATTTTTAGGCTATTTTACTATGAATATAGTTTGGGCAACAGCACATAGATGCAAGAACTTCCTTTCTGGTGCCCAAATTGAGTAGTATCCTATATAACCAATAGTTAATCCAAAGCTTTTTCATTGCTGTGAAATGAAATGTACAGTTCTTGATTGTCCCATTATAGAGGCAAATGTTTTCCAGCTGCACTCCTGAAACAATTAAGATAGAGTGAAAGGAGAAATACTCATGGACTAGTTGTCCTACTTGGATTTTCTCACTGCCAATTTCTCTCCAAATTGTGGGAGAGAGAAAGAAGTTCCAGTACAACCTGAAGTACACTAGTTTTCCTTCCTTACATTACTTCTGAAGTAATGTGAAAAAAAAAAAGCTGTCAACTCTTAAGACTATTGCTCTCATGAAGTTCTGGATTTCTCTAATTCAATTCAATAAGAATTTATTGAGTGCCAACAATTGAATTAAACTTGTTTTATCCCTACATTGTTGGGAAATTTTCTATATTTTTCCATGACAAATAGCACTAGCTTTAGGTTTTAGATATGTTTATATTTTAACATTTTGAAACATCAAGATTTATTCTGCCAGGTGTCAGTTTATTTGATGTGATAGAAACACAAGCTTCTGTGTACTTTTTCCAATATGTAGTAACAAACACTTTCTTGTTTGGTAATTTTGTCTTACGACAGCAGCCATATAAAAGAAATCAAAGTCATCATACTATGTATCTGGAACTGAGTTAACTTTAACCAAGTTAAAGAATGAGTTAAGAATTGAAAAGCAAAGAACATAAATCTCAGATCTTTCATGCTTTACTGTTCAAAACTTTTCTTCATTCAGTTTCTGGAATTCTCAAATGGTATGTCAATCCCTGATTTCAGCCCACAAAGCACAATATATAAAATGATTTGCTTATCCTCTTTCACAATTTGTATACTGAAGAAGTCTTATCTTTTGTGAGGGCTGCTGTTTTTGTCTATCTTTTTTTGGTTTCGAAGACCTCATATGGCTCCGAGGTAAAGTTTAAACTATTCTCTCCAGATATTTCATTTTTATCATTTATCATTTTTCATTTGTCATAACCTTAGATTTTCAGTCTGCTTAGCAATACAAGGTCATAGAAAAACAGTTAACATGTTCTGGTAGGCTTATTTATTTGTCTATAACTCTTTTTCATAGTGGAATTCCAATAGAACTCTCATCAATATGAAAACCCAAGGACTGTGAGAACAAAAGAAACTCTGGAATATTGAAATTGTTGTAATATTTTGTTTAAAATAGTATTGAAGTCATTACATATAAATATAATGTAACCTAAAATTTTCAGTATGAACAAAATATATATATTTGTTCATATGGTATTTTTGCAAAGCTTCTGTCCTTTAGCAATTTTTCAATAGAAAAGTTTTGGTAAAAACAAAATCCTGAAGCAGGACATTTCTCTGTTTCCACATTCTAAAAGAACAAAATAATTAGTATTAATGAAGCACCAATAATGTTCTAGTCATGTTGCTAAGGACAAAAATATAAAGAAAAAATGGTGTGTTTTCTCAAGAAACTCACAGTTTTATAATATAAAATATTTGAGAATCTACCTGCTAAGAAAAGGTTGGAAATTATATAAACACAAAAGCAAAACACTTTCTGCACAATTAAAGTCAGATCTAAAAAATTGGAAAAAAATCAAGTGTTCATGGATTGGCTGAGCTAATATAATAAAAATGACAATTCTACTTAAATTAATCTATTTATTCAGTGCCATACTAATCAAACTGATAAAAAAAATTACAGAGTTAAAAACATAATAACAAAGTTTATCTGGAAAAACAAAAGATCACAAATTTCAATGAATTAATTGAAAAAATGCAAATAAAGGTGGCCTAGTTGTACCAAACCTAAAATTATATAATAAAGCAGCAATCATCAAAATCATTTGGTACTGGCTAAGAAATAGAGTAGTTGATCAGAGGAATAGGTTAGGTTCACAAGACACCATAGTCAATGACTATAGTAATCTAATGTTTGATAAACCCAAAGATCCCAGCTTCTGGGAAAATAACTCATTATTTGATGAAAATTGCTAGGAAAATTAGAAAGTAGTATGGCAAGTTTCTACAACTCAGTGAGAATGCCCTTTAAAATTAAAGAAGTGGGTATCAGGCACACTCCCCAAAGTAGCCCATGACACCTTATACAACCACACCCCCATGGGATACAGCAGTGACTAACATTGAGCTATAAACTAGGCACTGACCAACACTTAACACTTAACAACCAAGATAAGGTCAAAATGGATTCATGATTTAGACACAAAGAGTGATATTGTAAGTAAATTAGAAGAACAAAGGGTAGTCTATCTCTCAGATCTATGGAGAAGGAAGGAACTTATGAAGAGAGAAGAACTAGAGTACATTATGAAATGCAAAATGGATAATTCTGATTATACTAAGTTAAAAAGTTTTTGTACAAATAAAACCAATGCAGACAAGATTAGAAGGAAAGCAGAAAACTGGGGGGAAATTTTACATCCAAGTGTTCTAATAAAAGCATCATTTCTAAAATATATAGAAAATCAACTCAAATTTATAAGAATACAAGTCATTCTCTAATTTGTAAATGGTCAAAGGATATGAACAGACAATTTTCAGATAAAGAAATTAAAAACATTTCAAGTCACATGAAAAAATGCTCTAAATCACTATTGATCAGAGAAATGGTAATTAAGATGACTCTGAGGTACCACTACACATCTCTCAGATTGGCTAAGATGACAGGAAAAGATAATGATAATTGTTGGAAGGGATATGGGAAAACTGGGACACTAATATATTGTTGGTGGAGTTTTGAAATGATTCAACCACTCTAATGAGCAATTTGGAACTATGTCCAAAAGGCTATTAAACTGTGTACACATTTTGACCTAACAGTGCTATTACTGGGTCTGTATCTCAAGGAAATCATAAAGGAAGGAAAAGGATTCTCATGTTCAAAAATATTTGAAGCAACTCTTTTTGTGGTAGCAAAGAATTGGAAAATGAATAGATAGTTGGAGAATGGCTTAACAAATTGTGATATATCAAGATAATAGAATATTATTGTTTTATAAAAAATTAGGAACAAGCTGATTATAGAAAGGCCTGGAAAGATTTTCATAAACTGATGCTGAGTGAAATGAGTCATAAATACATTGTACACAGTAACAGCAAGAATGTGTGATGATCAAGTTCTTCTCAATGGTTCAGTGATCCAAAGCAATCCCAATAGACTTTGGTCAGAAACTGCCATCTGCAACCAGAGAAAGAATTAAGGAGAATGAATGTAAATCAACCCATGCTATGTTCACTTCTTTTTTTTTTTTTTTTTTTGATTTTTTAAACTCTCTCATGGTTTTTTTTTCTTTTGCTCTGATTTTTCTCTCCCAACAGGATCTATAAAGTACTGTGTATTAAAAATAAATTTATTTAAAGATAAAAAAGATGCCTGATGATGACTTGGGATAGAGTGAATGATCTTAGCATCTTCACTGTGTGACCAAATTCTACAATACCTGCTTCAGTCTCCTTCATGGCCATTGGAATACTTTGATCTCATCCACTCATTCTACCCAGGAAAATCTTCAAATGATTGAGCTATACATATAGACATTCCTCTAACTCATTGATGGGTTTGAGTTGTTTAAGTTATGATCAATTTGATTTAGCCCAGCATTTTAGTTTGAGGAATATGAGATATTCAAAAGAACTAAGTGAGATCCTGACTTGCTGAGTTCTTTTCAGGTTGATTATCTACCTTTTGTGTCCATTTGTCCCTTAACTCTCACCTGTGGCTTCTTGGAGCCACAGGTAGCATACAAAACAATTATACTCTGGTAAAATATTTCTCAGAGATGATTTAGGCCAGTTTCAATGGTCTTGTGATGAAGAGAGCCATTTGTACCCAGAGAAAGGACTATGGGAATTGAGTGGGTATCACAACATAGTATTTTCACTCTTTTGGTTGTTGTTTGTTTGCATTGTGTTTTCTTTCTCATTTTTTTCCATTTTGATCTGATTTTTCTTGCGCAGCATGATAATTGTAGAAATATGTATAAAAGAATTGCATATGTTTTATATATAGTGGATTATTTGCCATCTAGGGGAGGGTGTGGGAGAAAGGGAAAAATTTTGGAATATAAGGTTTTGCAAGGGTGAATGTTGAAAATTATCCATGCATATGTTTTGAAAATAAATAGTTTTAATCAAAAATAAAAAAATCTCAGAAAAAATACTTCATAAAGGAATGGCAGAGCTTAGACATATTACACTTTACTTGCATATTAATAGCTGTTATCTGCCTCTTTCTGTGACAAAGTCAACTAGCTGTCAGGGTGTGGGGTAAAGAACATTTGCTGTTCTTAGGAAACCAGCAGGAAGCTTTTTTTTGTAAAGTCCGTACTCTTCTGGAAAGCTTTCTAGTTGCTTGGTGAGACTCAAATATTACAATTTCAAATGCCTTCCCCAACGCTATGAGCTACAGGCTCAGCAGAATATATGTGACAGTTGTTTTTTTTTTTTTTTTAGAAATCCCAAAAAATAGTTTTCTTCTATGAATGCCCAAGCCTATCATAGCTGGTAGGCCTCAGGATTACATTCACCTTTAAATACATAATTACACAATTTAGCAAAAAGACATCATACTACAAATTTCTCATAGATTTCCGCTTGTTTTAGTGATGGTAAAACCCTTTCTCAACCTAAAAATAATAAAGAAAAGGAAAGGGAATAAGAAAATGAAGCCTTCTTTCTCAGAGGCAAATATTCTCATTAGAGCTTCCAACAGAGAAAGGAGAAATGAGATTTCTGGAAATCAGCCCCTCACCTTCAAATGAAAAGCTAAATTGTATACAGTGAGAATTCCTCCAGATACCTACAATGCATTACTCATTCTAAATGGAAGCCTGGACAAAAATTTTCAAGGGTCCTTACAATATAAAAGTTATCAAAAATCTTCTCAGGGAACCCCCTATCCATAAAGGGGAGGTTTAAATTCATGTCTCACTAGAGACCAGCACGTTTTCAAATGAATTAAGCTCAGAAAAGGCTCAAAGACATATGGCTCCCCAAAAGAGATTAAACCCAAGTCCAAAGGAATATCATTTTAGACAGAGCTTTGCATTTCTGTTGTTTATATTAATTAAGACCACTTAGGCAATTATATGAACCAAAAAAGAAATTCATTTATCAGGGTCTCTTGGCCATCAAGGAAAGCTTAAAGCTTTCATATACTTGTGGTCTTCAATAATCTTAGGGTCTATCTGAACTAGAAGCATCCAAGTGACTCAATGAACTGAACATTGGGCCTAGAGTGAAAAAAAACTGAGTTCAAATCTGGCTTCAAACATTTACTTCCTATGTGACCCTGAACAATTCATTTAACCTCTTTCTAACCCAGTTTTTCTATTGTAAAAAGGAGATTAAAAAACAGTACATTGCAGGAATATTGTTTCTATAATTCTAAAATTACTTCTTCGCTGCAAGGATCAAATAAAATGTTATTTATAAAAAGTTTGTTCTCTTCTCAGATCACAATAATGCAAACAGTCTAGATCTGCTCAAATGTAAATTAATTTTTTTTTAAAAAACCACAAAAACATGAATGACTTCCTACTATGTGATATAGAAATACTGCTAGATGTATAGCATAATAAATTCTATTCTTCTAAGGATCCAGTCTGTTGTAATCATATTGTACACAGTACAACACACTCATGTTACTTGTGTCAGTTTCTATGCACATAATGTATAGGGTAACATAACCACTATCAGTACTTAATCACCCAACCATGCAAAAGTCAGTTTAAATAAACTGTTCTGAAGACAATTTTCAGATGAAGAAATTAAAGCCAAATTTATTCATATGAAAAAATGCTCTAAATCATTATTGACCACAAAAATGCAGATGACTCTAAGGTATCACTATATACCTCTCAGATTGGCTAAAATGATAGGAAAAGTTAAATATTGGAGGTGATGTGTAAAACTTGGACACTAATACATTGTTGGTAGAGTTGTGAATTGATCTAACCATTCTAGAGAGGATTTTGGAACTATACCCAAATGCATACCCTCTGATCCAGCAGCATCTCTAATAGGTCTGCATCCCAAGGAGATCACAAAGGAGAGAAAAGGACCTATGTGTGCAAAAATGTTTGTAATAGCCCTTTTTGTAGTAGCAAGAAATTGGAAATTGAGTAACTGCCCATCAGTTATAAGTTATGGTATATGAATGTTATGGAATATTATTGTTTTATAAGAAATGATCAGCAGGATGATTTCAGAGAGGCCTGGGGAGACTTACATGAACTGATGCCGAGTGAAGTGAGCCTAACCAGTAGAATATTGTACCTAGAAACAGCAAGATTATACAATGATCAATTCTGACGGACATGGCTCTTTTCAACAGCAAGGTGATTCAGGCCAATTCCAATTCTGATGAAGAGATGTACATCCATAGAAAAGACTGGGGCACTGTGTGTGGATCACAACATAGCTTTTTTTGTGTGTTTTATTCTTGTTTATTTACATTTTGCTTTCTTTCTCATTTTTTTCCTTTTTAATCTGATTTTTCTTGTGAGTCATGATAATTGTGGAAATATGCATAGAAGAATTGCATATGTTTAACATATTGGATTACTTGCCATCTAGGGTAAGACTTGGGGGGAAAGAAGAAAAAAAAATTGGAACATAGGGTTTTACAGGGGTGAATGTTGAGAATTATATATGCATATGTTTTGAAAATAAACAGATTTAATTAAAAACAAAAACAAAACTCTACAATTAAAACTGAAATATCAACTGTAAAACAAAAGAAACTTCTGACTAGGAAAAGAAATATCAGAAAACTGTATGGTTATATTCTAACACAAAATCATCTCTAAAATGTCAGCATCCATGAAGGAAAGCCCCAGATGGAGAGTCTTTTCAGTGGGTCTTTGAAAATGTGAAAGAGGATCCAAATGTATTCCACCAAAGACCCCATAATATAGCACTCCATCTGAGCTGCTTTGTCAACTAGATTCTCAAAGGTTTGCAAATTTAGTCTTATGGTTTATTCAGGGAGAAGAGAAAGAAAGCTGTGTTTACTTCCATGTTTCAGAAATACCAGAAATATTATATTCTAAAAAATATATATTGTGAGCCTCTTGTCAGTTAACTCACCTTTAATAGACAGTCAGTACCTATAATTAGATAGGTAAAATAGTGAATAGAGTGTCACTCTAGAGTCTCAGAAAGACTCATCTTTGTAGTTCAAATCTGGTTTCAAACACTTTCCCATAGCTTTTGGGAAAGAGAGAAAAATCCCTTGCCTCATCTTACCATCTGATAGAGGTATAGGAGTCACACTTCACACCTCACCTCCCTACTTCAAACTCCCTGATATCCTCAAATGGAGCAACTATCCCTAGGGTTTGGCCAGCTTAGCTTTTTAAAAGGCCTACAGAAATATGGACAATCTTTTCACACCCAATGGCAAGGTGCCCTTCCAATTCAATCAGAGAACTTCACACTCATGATAGAACTTAGGCAGATATTTTCACTTTGTTAGCATACTAATACCTCCAAAAACTGCACTTGCAATTCAATCAAAGAACTGTTCACACTTTCTAAAGGGATGACAAGCTTAGATATATCTCTAGACTTTGTTAGCATATAACTAACTCTGTTATACTTATTGTGATTACATCAACTATTTATTGTGATTACATCAACTAATTGAGGATAAGGGAAAATAATCCAATCCCACCAACCTCCACTGTATGTATTATTATTTTCAGTTGTAATGTATCTGTTCTTATTTTTACACTCTTTATTCTAACTACATTAAAATATTATCAGTGTCCCTAACTTCTCATTCCATTCCCAATTTCTTTCCTATAAAGGGTCCCTCATGCTCAGAATTTATCCTTTCTTCTTTTATATATCTCATAATCCTTATCTTTTTCAGGGCTTAGTTCAGGTGCCAGGTCCCATGGTACCTCTCAGGTAGATTTTACTCATTTCCTGGCATAAAGTAACTGAAATCCCCTGGTAACCTGTCAGTGTTATCTAGATAACACATTTAGCCATTAGCTGCCAGTAACACTTTGTCTGGAATTATTTCATCAGATTAGAATCTTACTTGGCAGAACCCCAAGCACAGTCAGTAACTAGAAGACTGCATAAGTGCAAAAACATCCCCAAAGTCTAGGACATGGGGTAAGAAAAAGGAGAAAGCAACTGAATCTGGAAAGGACAAGCTCCTTAAATTGAAGTTACAAGAATATTTTCCACAAATCTAAATTGTATGCACAAAGTAAATAAAATAAAGGATAACAAAACCCAGAATGATGTGATCACTGTTATCTATCAAAATACACAAGTATTAAGGTTCAGTAGCTGGAAATAATATTTTTATAGACATGTATAATAATTTCCTTGTTTTCAATTCACTGGTGGTTGCCCCTTTTTTAAAAATCATTTTTTATGTCCTTGAAGGAAAGCAACATGGTATAGTGATTAGATGGTAGACATAGAGTCAGAAATCTTTTGAGTTTAAATCCCACCCTGTCACTTGTTAGGTGAGTAATCATGAACAAATCACCAAATTCAGTTTTCTGAGTCTCAAGCTTTTCCTTTATAAAATATACTGGGAATTATGCCTTCCTCACAGCCTCTCTGGATAATAGTGAGGACCAAACAAGATACATAAAGCAATTTGCAAATCTTAAAGAATTATATAAATGTAGCTAAAATTACTGGATAAAAGGATGGAACAGATCTTCACGTCATTTAGTTTCACTCCCTCATTTAAACAAATGAGGAAACTAAGGCCCTGAGAGAATGTTAATCTGTATGGAAACTTTAAAAGATGGATTTGGAGAGTCATAATTTATTGGTATCCAGAGGAGAAGGTTTTCATATTCTAGATCATCATCCGAGGAAACTCTCTTACACTGAACTGTTCAATTAAGAGTGATATTGGGAAAGTTATTACTGGCAATTGCAAACAAGAGAAGACTCATTTATGACCCATAGGATGATTTCAGAGACGCCTGGAGAGACTTACATGAATTGATGCTAAGTGAAATTAACAGAACTAGGAGATCATTACACAAGGCAACAAACAAGACTATGTGATATTCAATTCTGATGGACATGGCTTTCTTCAACAATGAGATGATTCAAACCAGTTCCAATTGTCTCTGAAGAGAGCCATCTACACCCAGACAGAAGACTATGGGAACTGAGTGTGGAACTACAATATAACATTTTTACTCTTTCTGTTATTGTTTGCTTGCATTTTTATTTTCCTTCTCAGGTTATTTTTTCTTTCTTGATTTGATTTTTCTTGTGCAACAAGATAACTATATAACTATGTATACATATATTGGACTTAACATATATTTTAACATATTTAACATGTATTTGGACTATCTGCTATCTAGGGAAGGGGGTGTGGGCAAGGAGGGGAAAATTTTGAAGCAGAAGGTTTTGCAAGGGTCAATGTTGAAAAATTATCCATGCATATGTTTTGAAAATAAAAAGCTATAATAAAATAATTTTTAAAAAATAAAAATAAATATTTTTTAATAAAATAAATAAGAGAAGGCTCATTGGGAATGGGGAATCATACCAATACCAATGGAAGGACCTTGCTATCCTTCAAGAGTAACCCAGAGGAAAATATGTAGCCACCTTGGCTTTGTGAATGTGGCCTCTTAGTGTACATGTAGGTTGGAAAAATAAATCCAGTGTCTCACTCTATTTTTAATATAAACTTATCAAGTACAAATATAAAGTGAAAACCTTCACTCATGACGAACAACTAATTGGGGAAGGAGATAGAGAGAATGAATGGAAACTGCTAGCAGTAATTATCCCTTTAAGAGTTGTGAAAAGTTTTATGTTCCTGTCTACCATTCTAGTGCTTGTAGTGGGAAAGTAATTTCTGCATAATTTTCTCTTTACTTAAACTCTTTATATTCTTTAATTTTGTCTCCAACAAACTGATTAATCATAGTGATCTATGTTAATTGTTAATTAATTGTAGGGAGGGAGGAGGAAGGTACAATGGAACATACCAGTGGCTAGCTTGGTATATACAGAAATAAAAGGGTTAGAGGATTAAATCCATCTCTAGAATACTAGAGCTTTTTTCACTACATAGGGAATGAGAAATAATTGTGTGATTTCTCTATATTAATGATTTTTAAAAGCTCCTACATATCAAGGATAGACAAACCACCTGATTGGAGATCAAATACCCATAAACTAATGGGATAATTGGCCAGTCAGATTTAGGTGATTAAAACTCATGTGTCTCAGTAAGGCATTCATCTCCAAATTGAAGATTGGAATAGAAATCTGGATCAAGGGGAAAATATGCCTCTTGAGTCACTCAATTGTGAAGAAAGGTATTCCTAAGGGAAAAGAAAACCAGAAAAATGAGTCCTTTGTCTTGTTTTCTTTGTCCATTCTAAGACTCTATACCTTGCCAGATAGTGACACCTGCTGGTTACAGTACCTTATTTAGAAAAAAAAATACCCCCTCCCCCCAATCCTCTAATAAATAATTTTGTTATATTTTACTTTCCTTATCCTTACTATGTCCCTGGAGGATTAATGGAAGCAACATAATACAGTAGGGAGAGGTGGAATACACACAAAAAAGATCCATTTAAAGTTGAGAAGAATGTATTCTAAGAGATTTATTAGCTGTGTGACTGTGAATAGGTTATTTAACCTCTCTGGATCTTAGATGTCTCATCTACAAACAGGGATAATAGACTTATCTCACAAGGATATTTTGGGAAAAGACTTCTGAAAATGTTAAAAACTATATAAATGTGAAGGATATTTCCTTCTTATTGTAAAAGATCAAGCAAGATAATATCTGTAAAATGCTTAGTATATTGCCTGGCAAATCATAGGGACTTAATAAATGCTTATTTCTTTCTTCTCTTCATAACCAAAAAAGGGGAAAAATTGAATTCTTTCAGAGGCCAGTGGAAAGAGTAGAAAAAAACACTCTGAGAAAAGGTTCATTAGCATTCCAATTACGTTGATTTTTTTCACACCTTAGACAAATATCATTTTAGTACTTGTGTGACTTTGGGATACTCATTTAACTCCTCTAGCTTACAGTTTCTTCTTCTGTAAAATAAATAGATTAGACTAGAGAGCCTTTAATATCTTTCAACTAGAAATGTGTTCCCATGAAGCTTCACTTTCTGGGCCTCAGTTTACTAATCTACTAATCTGAAAAACCAGCAGTAGAGCTATATGATCTCTGGGGCCTATTCAGTTCTATCATCTAACAACCTGTTTATTTATAATTCACCATTTAGTACAGGGCAAAGCACTTGACTTTGGTGTTGTGTGTGTGTGTGTGTGTGTGTATGCATATATATAGTAAACACTTTTAATAAGTATTTGTGAATGAATAATAACAATTATAATAACTACAATTTATATAGCACTTTAAAGTTTCCAAATCACTTTGAACACATTATTTCAATTGAGCCTCTCTCATAACAACACTATGAAAAAGGTACTATGGTGATTATAATTCTTATTTTACGGATAAGAAAACTGAAGCTCAGAGAATCATGAATTCTATGAACAGTTATTTGGTCTCTGAGAGGACATATTCACTGAGGTGTCTTATGAAGATGGAAAGTTTTAGGACTAAGTCTATCTTTTTTCATTCTCTTTTGCTGCTCTCCTGCCCTCTTTTAAAATAATATTTAGCATAAACAAATAGCCCATTTTATTAAGTCAGTCAGTGATGATTTGTAGGATTATATTTTTATGAAATGGGAAGACTAACCAATGAAATGTTATGCATGTACGTGGTATGGTATATAGGTGGGTTTGTTATATGTGGAATGTGGAGTATATCTGTGTATGTGTGTATGTGCACACATTAAATAATATGTGCCTTCAGAGCATATATAAGGAACTCTGTTGCCAATCCATATGGAGAATTTTTTGAGCCTGTTTATAGGAATTTGTGATGACATGTGATGAAGCGAGTCTCTATGTTCCCAATGCAAAATATGCACAGGTATTCTGTAACTGCTTAATGCTTGATATTTTAAAAAGTTTTTTAATTGGTTGATGAGATGGAAATGAGAATGCATACAAAATTCGAGCAGAGAAGCTCAACCTCTTTTTTTTAAATTTTAAACTTAAGAAATAAAACAAGCATTTCCATAACATAATTGAATGGGGGGAAAAAAGAGAATTGCACATGAAATTGCAGCTCCATTATGTACAACTTGCTTTTACTGTTAAATACATAATAAAATTATATAATTTTTCCCCCTTCCCTTCCCCTGAACCTCTTTCTTACTGCTGGTAATCAAGGGGACTAAAACTCTAAGCTTCAGAGAGGTATCAGGCCCTTATATCCCCCAAGGCTGCCACATGACCCATAAAAAATGGCATTGCTATGGCTTTTCTCTCTGTTGTATTTGTTCTTCCCTGCTCTTAAGTAAGGAGAATTAGAAATAGAACTACCCTATAACTTCAAAAGGTCAGAGGTTCAGCAGCGGCTATTTAGAATATAGAATTTAGAAATAATTGTGTGATTTTAATATATTTGTATATATTTATATTTGTATATTTTATATATATTTTTATATATTTTGTATATTTTATATATTGTGTATTTTCATATATTAGTGAATCCAGTGAGAAGCTAGTCCTGTTTGACCAGTGCAATAGTAAATCAACCCTGCAATCAAGACAACATGTCTCAGGAATAAGGGAATGACTGGTCCATCAGCTGAGCTATACAGAAACATCTCAGTGATGGGAGTTCAGTTTGCAGCAGTGTCGAGTTTGATTCCACTCTTGACAAGGACTGAGATGGTAAAGGGTAGATGGGAAGCTGGCTTAGAGTGATGTTTGTACTTCTATTCTTGCCATATCTTATTCATAAGTATCCCTTTGCAATAGCTAATTGATGTTAATTAATTACATCATTAAGGAGATATCAGTATTATACTGGGGAAGTATCAATTGTAAATACTAGCTGACATTGGTAAATTATGCGGAACAGTGATTTGTGGTAATTGTCATTGAGAGGAGCCATGTCATAATGGTGGCTCATGGCAATAGCAATAAAAGAACCTCATTATCCCCTTGGGGATAGCCACGAACCCTGAGGAATGGATGTAGCCAACCATACTTTGGGGATCTGACCTGCTAAAGCACTTATGGATTGGGAGAATAGATGCAGAATCTCCCTACATTTATTTAACGTAAGTTGACTGTGTACAAATGCAAAATAAAACAACAGTTTGTCTGTTTCTCCCTAGGCTGCGGTTTGTTTATTGTGACATTTCTAGTTGCATTACAAGATGGAGAGATTCTTGTATGATATATAGGAGCTTTATGGAAGATTAATAGAAACACCAGAATGAGAATGACATAAAAGCAAAGCTGTGTGACCCAGAAGAACTCTGCCAGGACTTCTCCTTGGTATAAAGGGGAAAACAACACATACACACACAAAAAAACCAACAATACATACATACATATATATATATATCACATATCTCATATATTATATACATGTACATATGTATATATACCATGTATATATATACATATCCCACATGTTGTACACATACATACCACCCCATATTATATACACCCCACAAACACATGCCTCACATATTATACACATTCCCCATATACACATATATCACACACATATACACTATTATATATACTACGCTCACACTCACCCATAATACATACACAATATACTTCACACATATATGTACTACAATATACATGTACCCCATATGCTAGCTACATACACACATACCCCAATAGACACATAACCCATACATACACAAATACACCATATACACCAATACACCACACACATACAAAAAATACATATATGTATACACCCTCCACACAGATACATATGTATGCAAACACACACACACACATACACACACACACACACTGAATCTGGTGGATTTTAGCTCACATTCTGGATCTACTTCTTGCTGCCTGTGTGACTGACCTTGGAAAGAACACTACTCTGGGTCTCAGTTTCCTTCTCTAGAAAAGAATCTCTCAGTAATTTGGAACTTTGCTCAAAAAGTTATCACACTGTGCATACCCTTTGACCCAGAAATGTTTCTACTGGGCATATATCCCAAAGAGATAGATCTTAAGGGAGGGAAAGGGACCCACATGTGCAAAAATGTTTCTGGCAGCCCTTCTGGTAGTGGCAAGAAAATGGAAACTGAGTGGATGCCCATCAATTGGAGAATAGCTGAATAAATTATGGGATATGAATGTTATGGAATATTATTGTTGTGTACCCAGCGACCAGCAGGACGATTCCAGAGAGGCCTGGAGAGACTTACATGGACTGATTTTATTTTATTTTATTTATTTATTTTTTTGCCATAAAGGAGTTTATTCCTTTTTTTTTTTAATTAAATAACTTTTTATTGACAGAACCCATGCCAGGGTAATTTTTTTTATAACATTATCCCTTGCACTCACTTCTGTTCCGATTTTTCCCCTCCCTCCCTCCACCCTCTCCCCAAGATGGCAAGCAGTCCTATACATGTTAAATAGATTACAGTAGATTTTGGATACAATGTATGTGTGCAGAACCAAACAGTTTTCTTGTTGCTCAGGGAGAATTGGATTTAGAAGGTATAAATAACCTGGGAAGAATAACAAAAATGCAAGCAGTTTACATTCATTTCCTAGTGTTCTTTCTTTGGGTATAGCTGCTTCTGTCCATCCTTGATCAATTGAAACTAAGTTAGATCTTGTCTTTGTTGAAGAAATCCACTTCCTTCAGAATACATCCTCATACAGTATCATTGTTGAGGTATATAATGATTTCCTGGTTCTGCTCATTTCGCTCAGCATCAGTTCATGTAAGTCTCGCCAATCCTCTCTGTATTCGTCCTGCTGGTCATTTCTAACAGAACAATAATATTCCATAACATTCATATACCACAATTTACTCAACCATTCTCCAATTGATGGGCATCCATTCATTTTCCAGCTTCTGGCCACTACAAACAGGGCTGACACAAACATTTTGGTACATACAGGTCCCTTTCCCTTTTTTAGTATCTCTTTGGGGTATAAGCCCAGTAGAGACACTGCTGGATCAAAGGGTATGCACAGTTTGATAACTTTTTGGGCATAGTTCCAAATTGCTCTACATGGACTGATTTTAAATGAAATGAGCACAATCAGGAGATTATTGTACACAGTAACAGCAATATTATATGATGATCAATTCTTGTGGTCTTTTCTTCTTTTACATAATATGAGATGGTTCTCTGTGGGAGCAGGTTTCTTGGGGAGGCTTTCTGGAGGTAGCCTTAGTTTCATTTCAGAGGAATAATCACCTCAAATACAGCCAGCTGTTAAAATCCAAACATTTATTTCTTATCTCTTTCCAAGCCTGGTTAGCTTTCTTAGAGCCCTCTCTCTCCCCTTGGTTCTAAGAGCTCTTGCAGCTTTGTCCTTTGCTTCTACTCTGATTTCTTAAACCTCCAGCCAGCACAAAAGTGTAAGATGGAATGAATCTGATTCCACCTCGGAGAATGGGCTTGTGGGCTTCCTCCCAGAGTGCTCTGCCAGCTTCAGCTTCTCTTCTTCCAAATAGCTCCAGCCAGCACCAAGGTGAAAGTTGGAATGAATCTGTCTTGTCTCTGAGAGAGGGCTTCTGGTTCTCCCAGAGTGCTCTGTGTCTGGCCCTGAGAGCTTTTTGCTTATATATGCTGTCTAAAGGTGTGAACACAAGCATTGTTTCTAATAGTTCCACTTAGTACCTTGTTTCAGGTTCTGGCCCATAACATCTCCTCTTAGGATCAGATCAATCATACTGAACCATGCTAAATTAGATAATTGTTGTTTCTATCAACTCTAATGAGTTAACACTTTGTAAGGATTCTAACAAATTCTGATGGTTGTGACTGTTTTCAACAATGAGATGATTGAGGCCAGTTCCAATGATCTTGTGATGAAGAGAGCCATCTACACCCAGGGAGAGGACTTTGGGGACTAAGTGTGGATCACAATATAGCATTTTCACTCTTTCTGTTGTTGTTTGTTTGCATTTTGTTTTTTCTCTCATTTTCTTTCTTTTTGATCTGATTTTTCTTGTGCATAATGATAATTGTATAAATATGAATACATATATTGGATTTAACATGTATTTCAACACGTTTAGCATATATTGTATTAATTATCATATAGGGAAGGGCATGGGAGGAATGAAGGGAAAATTTGAAACAGAAGTTTTTGCAAGGGTCAATGTTGAAAAGTTATCCCTGCATATGTTTTGAAAATAAAAAGCTTTAATAAAAAAAGGAAAGAATCTCTTGATGGTCTTCCTGACTATAAACTCTATGATCTACAATCATAAATCAGCCTTCTGGTTTCATAAGAATCTCCCCAAAATTTAGTTAGTATTGAATCAGTTCCTGGGAACATAACTGCCCCCGAGTGAACTAACAAAATTAAGTAATCATAGTGGAAAGAACACTACATTCGTTATCAAAGGGTAAGGGTGTGAATCCTGGCTCTAAAACTTACTGTTTGCTATCTATATGACTTTGTTAGCTAAATCTCCAGATACCAGATTCCATGTCTATAAATTAAGAGATTAGATCATATGATTTCTGAATTTCCAACTCTTAATATGCCATCCTATAAACTGAGATAAGCCCAGCAAAATAGCAACAACCATAGAAGTCCCAGGAATGAACTATCAGCAGGCATTGCCCCTCTTCACCAACTATTAATTAAATACTTATGGTGTTCAGAGATCTGTGCTGGCACAAATTAAGATAACTTAAATGCCCTTGAGGCATTTGCAGTGGTTTTCCTCCCTCCCCAGTCAAACTGCTTCAAATTAAAAAAAAATGGTCTTACACAGAGCAAGTTTAATCTTTCAGGTTCAACTCCAAAAAGGAGTCTTTCTGTCCCTTATGATCCCATCTCTAGAAAAATAAACTTATAATATAATTTATGCCTCAGTTTCCCCAAGTATATGTAATAAATTCTCAAATGTCCATAAAGACTCATTGTAATTCATTAATCTATTCAGACATACATAAAGAATACTAATAGTCCATTAAAATAATCCCCTGAAAGACAAAACCAACTTTAGGAACTGATGAACAAAAATTTCCATTCACAGCAGACCTGAGCTGCCCCAAATTTGGGCAATAACAGGAAGAGAAGACCTCCTGAATTACCTACACAATACAGCTCTCATCTTCTAATATGCTTACTTCTCCAAGAAAGACACCGTGAAGAAAATCTTTTCTCTCTAGCAGGCTGTTGACCAAGTTATAGAACCTAGGAATTCTCAAATGTTCTGTTGCCTACAAACCAAACCTGAAGGCTGAGTTATCCACTCTTAGATTTTCTCTTTTCACACTTCATGTAAGAAAGTGTCTACTTTCCTCTTCCTCAGGAATTCTAATAACACTGCCATATCTTGGTCAGGAAAAGTCCACTCTCAAGAACTGACATGTTCTTAGTAAATGAAATAGAAAGACCTATGGTAACTAATGATGTCAAGTCCAGGAACTCTCTTATCACTCTACCTAGGCAAATACCTGCTGATTCCATGTGTTCCTTTTCAAAAAAATAAAAAATAAAAAACCTAATGTCTTTCTCTGTCTCTTCCCTCCACTTTTTAATTAAAAAGAGAAAAATATTAATATGAATACATAATCAAACAAAATAGTCTTGCATTACTCGTGGCCAAAAATATGTCTCTTCCTGCATCTCATCCTGTTAGGAAGTAGGCAAAATTGTGGTTAGTCGCTTCATTGATGAGATTTTTTGAGTCTTTCAAAATTATTTGTCTTTACAATATTTTTATATCATATAGATTATGGTTCTGCTCATTTTACTCTGTTCAAGGAAATCTTCCTAGGTTTCCATGAAATGTTCCTTTTTGTCATTTTAAAAACATGTTGGTATTCCATTACATTCATATGCCATGCTTTATATTCAGCTATTTCTGAATTGATGAGAATCCTCTGCTTCTAGGTTTGTATAACTACAAAAAGAGCTGCTGTAAGTATTTTTTTTTGTACAAATAGATTCTTTTTCTTTTATCTCTTTGGAGAATAGATTCAATAGTTGTATTTTCATGTACTTTTCCTAAAAGCTGTCAATAACAATTTATGAATGTTCAAGGAGAAATCTTCCATCTTCCTTTTGCTGCTGACTGGAAAAAAAGGAAGTTTTGAAAAGATATTGTCCTCAAGCTGGTCTCACAGTCTACTTTATATAGGCATTGAAGAGAAAGATTTCTTCATATTGACTGTCAACTAACAATAATTATCTTGAAGTTATCCCCCAGTATGAAAAATCAGAGAAGTCCTCTATCTTCCCAGCAATACATCAGCATGCATGCCTCCTCTCCTTTTGGAAGTTGCTCTTCAGAGTTCATATTTTAGTCCTTCCAAATTAAAGTCTTACCCTGCAATCAACTCAAATTGATTGGGATCATAGACTCAAAAATTTCAAGCTGGAGGAGATTTTAAAGGTCATTGAATCCAATCCCTTTATTTTACAAATTAAGAGACAAAAACTCAGAGAAGTGACTTTCAAGAGATCACACAGCCAGAAATTATCTCTGGCAAGATTTCAGTCCAGATCTTCTTAACTCCAAGTCTGCTCTACTCAGAACACTATGCCTCTCTTATATCAACACTATCCTCTTCTATTCCTTTGATCAAATCTACCAAGAATAGTAAAATAGCTGAACCAGAGGAAGACAAAAGTGTGCCATCAACAACTCTGTCAGGAATCAACAGCTCCTCATAGAACACTTCAAAACAACTGTTTGGTTGCATAGACCAAATTGACTTCCTAAGGAAACTGTTGGTTAGTTAATTTGTTCATTTGGAAGGAAAGAAGTAAACAGGACACTAATAACTTTCCAAAGTTAATGTGGCAAATACTATGTTAATTTTCCATTAGCATTAGGGGAAATGGAGAGTCAGTGGTTCTCTCTTGAATTTGGATTATAGCAGCACTTCCTTGGTCTCATTCAGCCTTCTTTTCACTGATTCAAACTTGCTTCTATTCCCTGATTGCGCTCTCTCTCTCTCTCTCTCTCTCTCTCTCTCTCTCTCTCTCTCTCTCTCTCCCCCAACACATTACTTTTCATCTTTTTTAAAGGAGCTAATTTTCCTTTCCTTTAAGTCATTGTTAACTTTTCCTGAGACTCTCATAAACTTCCTCACATTGCTTTTAAGATACAGAGAGTAGAATGGATTTCTCCTAAATTCAAATAAAAGTCATCAGGTCAGCCTTTCACATTGTCAGAATATCCTATGTATTTGAGGAATGCAGGAAATGCAATCAAACCAGTCTCATTCATTTATTTATCTTACACATACTTTTTAAGTGTCCACTTACTATGTTGAGCTCTGGGAGAGATAGGTTCATGGTTTGAATAAAGCAAAGTTATGGGCCACACAAAACTTAGAGACTCCTGGAAGATAAGGCAATGTAATATACGTTCTATGAGAAATTTATCAAAAAGTTTTGAAGTATTTTGGGGAAAAGGAGGATAGGAGGGAGAACATTTGATTTTTGATTATTTGAAAAAAATTTAAAAAATAAAATTTGAAAACAATTCAGAACAAAACATAAGGAAAAACATTATGTGATGACTACATTAAAGAAGTACATAGCCTAGTCCCAGAAAAAGTCTTAGAGTTATATAATTATTTCTGAAGGAGGAAGCATTTAAGTGAAACTTTAAAGAATTTATTAAGTTG
Organism: Sarcophilus harrisii; assembly: GCF_902635505.1. Taxonomy (NCBI): domain Eukaryota; kingdom Metazoa; phylum Chordata; class Mammalia; order Dasyuromorphia; family Dasyuridae; genus Sarcophilus; species Sarcophilus harrisii. Next base: position 362,051,407 of record NC_045429.1, on the reverse strand, counting down.
GAAAAGGAGGCACTTTTTGCCAAAATAAGACACCTTGAGGATAAATTATTTGGAGAAGAGAAAAAGATTCAGAGTAAGAGGTATTTCTGTAAGGCAATCCCAGGAGAAATATAAGAGCACTGGAATATCAGATACCAAACACAAATTGTTCCCACTTTCCAATAGTGATGAAGTCTGAACTTTCCTTGAGCCCTCTCCTTTACCCTACTTTACCCTACTTTTCTGTTTTTAAAAAGTCTACCCAGGAAGAATCCAGGGGAGGAAAGTGTAAGTGGTAGAGTAAGTTATAGCCAAACCTAATCATGTTTTCTAGTTTTGTGTAGCCCCTGTAAGGCAGAGAGGATTTCAAGGGGGAAGTCCCTAAATTGTACAGTAGATATGGTTATGAGGTATGGAGAAATTAGGGGAAGCTGCTGATAATTCTGGAAAATGTCTTTGTTTCATGCATAATACAAATTTGTGCACTAATGGCCCAATCCCTAGAATTTTCTTGACCCTACAAAAAGCACCCAACAATGCAGCTTCTTACTTTACACATATCAAGTTTTCCACTCCATTCTGGTTGTATTTGCCACCATTTAAAATATTTTCTCTATTGAGCAAAAGAGAGAAAAGGAAAAGTCTCGGAACTTGTCTGAATTCACCTAATCTAAAAAACAGAGCAGGAATACCAATGTGTCTCTCTTTGCCCTTTGGGGAGTTATAGGTTATCCTTAATTAGATAAAATTGTTTTAAAATATCCTTTGATATATTAATGTCAGATGTTTTCATTACCTGAGTACCCAGAGGTTAGGAAAGTTACCAGTCACCACCATACTTGGGATGTGAACGAAGCAAATATAAAGTCCTTTTTAGGCATTTAGTGCTCTTTTCAACCTGTCTCCTTGCTACCTTTCCATTCCCCTTCTCAAACTCTGCAATACAGACATACTGGCCAGTTTGCTGTCCTTCATGCACAATACTTCATTTTCCAACTCCACACCTTTGCTTTGGCTGTACCCAATGTCTGGAACACTCTTTCCTCATTTCCACCTTTTAGAATCCTTGGTTACTTCAATAAAGAATTCAAATGCTACTATCTGAAGGAAGTTATTCCGGTCGCCTAGCTGTTAGAGTTTTCTCTTCTTGCTGTTCAGTTGTTCTTTTCCTTGACAAAGATACTGCAGTGGTCTTCCATTTCCTTCTCCAACTCATTTTATAGACAAGAAATTGAGGCAAATAAGGTTAAAAGTGACTTGCTCATAATACACAGCTAGCAAGTATCTGAGACTGGATTTGAATTCATGACCATGACTTTCTGATTCCAAATCCAGTGTTCTATCCACTGTAATACCTAATTGAACTTAATATCAACTCTGTATTGTGTGTGACATTTACATGTAGCCTTTCCCATTCATATGTAAATTTCTTGAGAGCAGAGACTATTCACCTTTCCTTATATTTGCAGGGCTTAGTCCAATGACTGAACTAATAAATGCTAATTAATTGATTCTTTCATCCCTCTCTGCTCTTGACACTGCAAATTTGACTTATCTGGAAGTCTTGTAGAAGACCTTACTCATCTAGATACTGTAGTAATTGTAATCTAATATGGGGTGGTAAGAGGCTGGAGCCAGGTCACTTTATCTTTTCCCTTGACTCTTGTTTTATTTACCTCTAATTTTATCCTTCTTGCTAATTCTTGAAATGAAGGCCTAATAATGTCCTATTAGATTATTATAGAGTAGAAAGCAGTCTTGGAGGTAATTTAGTCCAGTCTCTTGATTTTGGGAACTAAGTCATGAAGAGATAAAATGGCTTGTCCAAGATTACTTAAGCCATGGCTTTGGATCCAGGTCATTTGGTTCCAAATCTATCATTTATGGAAAGCATACTAGATTTGGGTTCATGATCAACCACACTATCAATCCTAGATCCTCAGAAACTTCAGTGAAAGAAAATGACATACTTGAGACAGGGCATTCTTTTCTTAGAGAGAAGAGTATCTACTCTTGTTCTAAAAAAAATTTAAAGCCTAAGGTTCCTAAGTAAGACTAAGGGAAAGGAGGCAGTTATTCCATAAGGTTAACTGCTGAGATATGTTTTCCTTAGGAAAGTCTTTTGCTGATCTATACTTGGGGTAGCTGCTTTATCAAAAGAATTTTTTGGAGTTTGGGATTTTTTAAGCCTCTGGTTTAAGACTAAGGGAGCATGGACAGAAACTATTCTTATGAGGGAGAGAAAAGCACCATAGTCAAGTTCATCAGGAGAATCTAGCAGTTACAGTTACAGAGAAACTCTACTACCACCATGTGCTTAGTGGGGCTATGCCTGTCAGTGGATACTATGTCTCCAGAAGAGTAGCAATTGACATCTCAGCATTCAACAGAGACTACACCTTCAATAGAGCAAATTGCAGTTGGAATGTACCCTGTCAACACTGTGCATTTGATGGGAAGTAGCAAGATACAGAACTGATGGAAACATTACAATCACATCTCTAGAAGACTTCAGTAGCCCTGCAACATTAAAGACATGTTTCTCTGTTCATATGTATACCCTCATCACATATGTTCCCTAAATCCATATTTCTCTATGAATGAACATTTATCACATATATTCTTACATGTTTGCTTCACCACTCACAATTCTCTCTCCTTTCCCCCTTTCCCTCCTCACCAGTGGCTTCTAACCTCCACCTCCCTCAGTCTGTCCTCCCTTTCTTCAGCTTTCCCTCTTAACCTTTTCCCCCTCTGCTTCTGCCCTCATTTTTATTAGCCTCCTCCTTTCTTTTCCCCTTCCCCCTTCTACTTCCCTATGGGGTGAGACAAATTTCTATATCAAACTAAGTATGTATGTTATTCCCTCTGTGAGTCAAAGCAAATGAGATTAAAGTTCAAACAATGTTCGTCCCCCTCCCTTCTTTACCTCAGCTCTAATAGGTCTTTTGTGCCTCTTTATGTGACATAATTTATTTCCATTTTACCTCCTTTTTCCTCTTTCCCCAATATAATTCATTTCCCACCCCTAATTTTTTTTTATATCATCACATTAGTCAATGCTACCTGACATACTTACACCCTCTAAGAATTTCCCTAACAAAGATACAGTTCTCAAGAGTTACGTATGTCATCTTCCCATGTAGGGATGTCTGCACACATTTCTTAAGTTTAACCTACTTTCCCATTGAGGGAAGATATCCAGACAGACAGACAGATAGATAGATAGATAGATGGATGGATAATAGATAAGAGTAGGTCCAATACTTATAAGAATGTTTAATTACTTTTCTTGTAATACTATCATTTCATCAAATGCCTTTTCTTTTAGTTAATTATGATCTCTGGCTAACTATTCAAGGTAAACACTTTTGGCAGAGACTTTTAAATGCAGACCTTCAAATACCTTGTCTGCCCTGCCCTGAATATTGGGGGAAGGAGTCACCCTCTACTTCCACAGATAAGTGTACACTAAATTAGAACATGATCAATGCATATGAGAAATATAAACACAAAGTTATGAGATCATCTTCTTCTGTCCATTGCAGTCAGGAAAGGACTACATCTGATGCTTTCCCAGATATGAAAGGAGGTGGGAGGGAGGAAGCCAAAAATCCTTAAGTAGGCTTCTGTATTCAAGCAGAAGAGACACAGACATGCACACAGCAAATTAGGAACAGACGGCTCAGATCAGCTGAGCGACCAGCCAGAGATGTGATCGATGATTCAGCGCCAACCAAGGAGACCTGTGAAGAGGGGTCTCTCCCCCCTCAGGGATCCTGATATGTCATACTATCCTCTGTGACCCAACTGAAGGACTCAAAAAGGTGTCCATTAACTTTGAAGAGGACACACAGTCCAACAAGGGGATTGGAATACAACAGAATACAACAGAGAATAAGGACGCAAAATGACATTGACAAATTAAACAAAAATGGATCTTTCAAAGCATCTCCAGGGTCAAAGTATAGTCAAAGAGATGAAAGCAGTTCTGTACCCTAGGGGTGCCACATTGTAATGAATGTCAAGTGAAATCGCATAAAGTAACATAGAAATATTATTATTATAATAAGTGTATTTAAAAGCCAAAAGGGTACCTAGCATAGTCCTAGGCTTATGGAAAACACTAAAGGGGCCCTCAGAGAGTTTACAAGAAGCTTAGGCAGGTCCCATATGGGAACATTTCTCTATTCCCATCAATTCACATCTCTCACTTCTTGGAATTCTAGACTGAGGCAAGTGTTTTTAGTTAAAAAGTGATGGGTGACCTCCAATAAAAGGAAAGGATCTCATAGTCTGAGTAAAAAAAAATTTTTTTCTCTCAGAAGACAGAGGAAGCTACAAGGGGTAAACTACTCCTCTGGAGTGAATTCTAGTAAAGTTCCTGTAAGTTCTCTGAAGGTTTCTTGTTCTTTGCTGGATCTCATGTGTCTAAGATATTGGAAGCATCTTATGGGATTAAAAACAGACTTAAAAGTTTACATTAATATAGCAATGAGAAGAAAGTATTTGGGAATTGAAAATGAGCTACAATTTATAATAGAACAAGAAATGAATCATATCCTGATGTGGCCTTTTAGACTTTGAATAACAAATCTCAAGTTGTTAAACATCAGCTTACTTTGTGGAGAAGCACCTCTTCTCTCTCCCTCCCCCACCTCCCTTCAATCTTGTCCACTACTTGAGGAGCTAAGTAGTGCAATAGATACAGTTCTGGACCTGGAATCAGGAAGATCTGAAGTCAAAGCTAACTTCAGACATTACTAGTTGTTTGACTCTGAGAACGTCACTTACCTTTTATTTGCATAAGTTTCCTTAATTGTAAAAGTCAATGTAATAATACTTTGTATGTAATAAATGCTTCTCTTCTCTTTCCTATTTGAAGCTCACTTCTAAAGCCACCTCATCTAAGAAACCTTGTCTGATTCCTTCTCCCTTTCTCACAAACCCTGATGGAGATGATCTTTCTCTTTGGATGTCATGTAGCCTTTTGTTATGTAATTCTTCATAGTCCTATAGAAAGTAAGCAGGAGGACAGAGATAGTTTCATTTTTGTCCCTCTATGGCCAGCCCAGCATAGCCTGGCATAGAGTAGGTAATGAACAAAATGCTGATTGATTGCAGCTCTCTAAACCATTTATGGAAAGTTTCCTATTTTCTCTATCTACTAATGTTTTATTTCCTCTGTAAGGTCCATGACAGGACAAATGATGTCTTCTCTATCTTTTGTATGGCCCATGGCGCCTAAAGTGTGCTTTGCACACAGTAGGAATTCATTTACCTTTTGTTAAATGAATGAGAATAATTTTTTAAATTTACTTTATTTCCTGTTTTTCACAAACATCTAGAACAAACAGCACCAACTGCACAAAAGAAAGAAGAACCAAGCAACCTTCATTTAAGTTGGTGGATTCCAGTCAACTCTCTTACTTTTAAAAGCAATATTGGGAAAGATGTTAGAAGTCAATCAATTGTTGCAGGGAGGGAATCAACTTTTATACATTGTTTACTATGTAACAATAACTGTGCTACACACTTTACAAAACATTTCATTTGATCCTCACAACAACCCTACAAAGTAGGTGCTGTTTTTATTTTCATTTTCCAGTTGAGGATACGAGACAGGGGAAAGTTGAGTGGCTTTCCGGGTGTCAGACAATAACTAAGTGTTTGAAGCTGGATTTGGTCACAGACCTTCTTGATTCCAGGTCCAGTGTCCTATCCACTGTGCCACCTAGTTGCTATTTATTAAGCCTCAGGAGGAGTCTACAATGACAAAAAGTATGAGAAAATTAATTCTTTAAAGAAAGTTAAAAAGGAGTGGGTAGTAGAAGGGTGGGAAAGGCAAGTTAAGCTCTGGAAACTTTTCTCAATCCCTTGATAATGTTAATGCTTCCTCTCTATTGATTATCTCCAATTGACCTCGTGTGTAGGTAGCTCTAGAGTACCGAGCTCCTCTAGAGTATAGAATAAATTTTGCCTTTCTTTGTAATTCCAGTGCTTAGGCACATTGTAGGCACTTTAAAAATGATACTTGACTGATTCAGAGAAAAGAAGGCTGAGACAAGAGACTGGGTGAGTTCACTGACAGACTGCCTGCCTAACCCAGGCTTGCACAAAAAACATCAGGTTTCTATTTCTCCCGATGCCAAGGGGGCAACCTTGACATTGTGTTCCCACATGAAACATCAAAAGTGAGTAGCTTCCTCCCAACTTCCTGCAAAAGGAGCCATTTCCTTAACAAATCAACAGAAGCTGTAACCAAGCAGCAGGACTGAAGTGTTCTAAGTGTGGATAAGGGCCGGGAGAGCATGATGCTTCTTGAGACTTATTGGGCCCTTGGTGATATTCATGCTGTTTTCCTCTCCCTCCTCTTTTTCAGTGAGTCTCCTCTGTCTCTTTAACTTCTCTCCATCTTCCCAAAACCACCTAACACAAACCATACTCACTGGAAATTCTAGCGTCAGGGCTCAGTGGGTGGGTGAGAAGGAAGTAAGAAGAGGAAAATCAAACCATGACAACCCCAAAGGCTGCAATAATCACATTTTAGCTTGAAAATTGCCTAGGAACAAACCGTATGTCAGTGTAGGCCTATGCAAATGATATGCAAATAAAATGCAAATGTGAATGGCCCTTCTAACTATTTTCTACATCTGGCCCTAGCCCTTGGAGAAGCCTCAGGAAGAGTCTGCTTTAAGTTGATGGATTGAGCTTGATGCTTTGCTCCCTCTAACATCCCCTTCCCCTTCTCTGTTCTTTCCTTAATGTAGGGATTAATGGAGGGAGAGGAGATGGGAGAAAAGGGTGAGATACTTAGCACTGTGCTTTGTGTGAAGAAACAGTCTAATAAACATGTTTTTCATTTGTGTTGAGATAGAAAAGATAATAACACTAGTGAGTTACTGAATTTTCCCAGGTGAGTCCTCTGAAGGAGCAAGATGATTCATAGACGTCTTGCTTCAATTCACTGTTAAACAGAAGCTTCACAAAATCATGGTATTACTGTATAGCAAGTTTTTATTTTCTCCAATAGTGCTGGAGTTCCATCCACATCTGTCTTGTTTTATCCATCAGGTCCTGGTCTCACCTTGTCCTGATTTGCTACCTCAGCTCACCCATATCTTTGCTTTGAAGTGCTCCTCTTGTCTCACATCATCCTTTGACCTCAGTTGATCTTTTGGAACCTTTATTGACTTCTTCCTTGGTGTGGTATTCCTCCGGTATCCTATTGTGACTACACCTTCAGTTCCCAGTGCCCTAGTTCCTTGCTCCTGTCTTTGGATTAGCTGAAAATTGATAATGCACATAAAAAGCTTTGCCTTGTTCCAAGGGATCAGAAGGTCCTTCACCTTCCACTGTTTATTGGCATGATGTGACTTATACAATTTTTTCTTTCCTGTTTATTTTCCTTTCTTTTCTTACCATCCTGGCCACATACTCTGGATAATAATAATGCAACAAAAATAATAAAGAGATCTTTTGGAAACAACTATACTGAACTACCATCAGTAAAATGCAAACAGTTTTGCTAGGAAATAAGAGAATTTTTCATAATCTACAACTCTTTCTTAATTCTGTAATAATCAGGGAAATAATGAGACCAGGGCTGATCCAAGAAAAACTGTGATAAGATAAAAGATAAGACACAAATTTGGGGTCATAGACTCATGTCTTTTAGCAGTAGAAGGAACCTCAATTAGTTCAGATAATAGAATAGATGAGGAAACTGAGGCCTGTGATTGAGAGATAATTTATTCAAGGGATACAGTGACTGGAATTAGAGACAAGGTATATTTATTCAAGTACTATACCATATAATCATTTTACTTTTCCTCTCTGTGTCCTCTCAGTGATTCTCTACTACATTCCTTACATGACTCCATCTTTCTCTTGGTCCTCCTGTTATGAAAAATCATGTAATGAATTATGTCATGTTAAGATATATGGAATTCACTTAACTTCTCTCAGCCTCAATTTCTCTGTCTATAAAATGGCCATACTAAGATTACTTGTCTCCTCTACTTTGTAAGCCTTAACATGCTAAGAAAAAATGCATGATGTTTTTATTATCCATAACTGAAAATGTTACCTCTCCAAGGAAGATTTTTTTTTAAGATTGCAAGGAAAGAAAATGCTTAACCCACAATTCTGGTACAATTCTGAGAAATAGTGTTCCCCAAATAAGCGATTATAATAGATATATTTTTGAGTAGGAGGATCAGCCTTCCCTTATCCTTTGGAATCACATCATTTAGATGATTTTCTAATCTACCAGGCCAATCCTGTCTGTGAGACAGATGGCCTGGGGTTAGGAGTTCAGTCTGTGGTCACAAAACAGTACAAAGCTCTAGCCCCACCCCCACTCCCAGGACTTGAGCCCCAATGACCTTGGAGTTATTAACAGCATCAAGATTAGACATCAAGAGGCTAAATGGTATCTGTCCTGCTCCCCTAAGGGAATCCAGAACAACAGTCCTCCTCACCCTTCCCCCACGTCGGTAGAAAGCTTATTCTTTCTCCTTCCCTTCCCTCCCTGCCTTCTATCTTCCTTCTCCTATCTCATTGGCAGTCTCCCACAGTCTATCTTCTTTACAGGTAAGATCCTTCACCCCAGGAAGCAGCAGCTTCTTTCAGCTCCTGTTGGCTGCATCATTCAGTCAGCACAGGGGGTGGAGGGGAGAAGGAGGAGATGCTGCTATCTTCTCTTGCTCTCGATTCCTCAGTTCTATATTTCTTGTAAGTACGGATGAGCTAGCGAGCTCTGCATTGAGGAAATCTAAGAGAAAAATGAGTAGGGCACACAATAGTCTCCCCTCATTTTTTCCAAAGAGACAGAGAAAAGTTATTGCATGAAAACTGATCCCCACTGCCTTCAGTGGTCTACACTCCATAAATTGACTTAAGAAAGGGAATCTGACACAGGGAAAGCCAACAGAAGGAAAGTCAGAAGACCCAGGATCAAGTACTAGCTTTATCACTAACTAACCCCAGGACACTGGATAAGTTATTTATCTTCTCAGAACCTCAGTTATTTCCTCTAAAAATGTGAAATTTAGACCAACTGATCCTTAAAGTCTCCACAATCTACAAAATTAGACAGTATACTCAGAAGCTCTGTCCTTTTATAGCAATGTAGTATAATGAAAAGATAGATTAATCAGAAAATTTGCGTAATTACAGACAGTTCCTAAAACTCTCTGGTCCTCAATTTCCTCATCTATAAGATAGAGACAACAATTCTTGTATGGATGACCTCATGGGGTTGTTGTAAGAAAGCTGCTTTATAAACATTAGGGCCCTAATGTTTTATTTATGAATCTATGGTTTTAAAACTCTGAGATTCCCAAATATATACTGGGCCTGGCAGGGTCAGAGGAGTTGAAAGAGGTCCAGAAACACAATTCTGCTATGAATATTGTCTGGAATTCAAGAAGCATCAGCTTTGAGGGCTATCTGCAAATGACTAAGGCTCTTGGAAATGTCTCCTCTCAAGGGATCAGAGAATGGGAGTGGGTGGGAAGTTGCTGTAATACCAAGTCTCCCAGCACCTTGTTTGGCTATTTTCTGAAAGGCTGTCATTTGCATCCTCACACAGAGTCTGAGTAGCATCTCCCTGAGCTGAACCTCACAGCCTAGCTCCTTCCGTTGCCTTGGTAATAATTCAAGTCTGGCATCATTGGTGCCTAGTGGACTTCAGGCAAATCTGAACTTTTGGTTCTTTTCCAAAGAATAACAAAAAACCGAGTCTTTGGAATCTTTGGATAATTAGGCAGTGTACTATAGCAAGAACACTGGACTTGGAAGCCAAAGTTCCAAGTTCAAGTTGGTGCTTTACCACTTAATTGATTTATACAAATTATTAAGAAACTAAACCTCCATTTTCTCATATGTAAAATAGAAAAGAGAATACTAGCACAATCTACCTCATAGGGTTGTCCCTAGGATTAAGTGAGATAATAGATATACATCTGATGCTTTGACACCTGCAATAGTGTTATACAAAGGTGAATAACAGCAGGGGTGTGGCTCAGTGAAAAAGTGAATTTTGCAAGCTGAATGATCTTGGGCAAGTCTTTTAACTACACTGAGTTTCCATTTCTTTATCTATAAAATGAAAGTGTTGGAGGACCTCTGAGACTCATCCCAACTTTAAGTATATGGTCCTGGTTATCTATAACCTGAAAGCCTGGGGATATCCTAATCTTAGGAAATAGAATATCTTGTATACCCTAATTGGAGTGGGCAGATGCAGTAGACGGAATCTTCCTGAGTTAAATCCAGTCTCAGATACTTGTTGTGTGACCCTGGCCAGGTCACTTAGTCCTCTTTGCTCCAGTTCTCTCATTTATGAAATGAGTTGGAGAAGGAAATGGCAAACCATTCCAGTATCTTTTTCAAGAAAACTCCAAATTGTTTCTTGAAGAGTTAGACTGAGTAACAATTCTAATCACCCAAGCCATCCACATGGGAGAAGAAAGTTGGATAATATAGGTGGTCCTTGATTCCTGCCTTCTCTCCTAAGGATTTCTGTTTATTTTGGTTTTAGATCACTGCTACTGGGTCTCCCTACTCCATCCTCTTTTTTATTTTTTCTAGATTTCATTGAGCTACTGATTAGCTCTTTGACCCTAGCTAAATCGCCCTGACCCTCCTGGACCTCATCTTCTCCATCTGTCAAAGGAGGAAATAAGATTGGACATCCTTCAGATTTCTTACCACCTCTGACATTCTAAAAAGTTCCCTCTCTATTAAGGATCCGGAGCCATCTGTGTGACTCCCTTTCCAGCTCTAAAATTCCATGATTTCAGGAAGTAGAATGGATTCCTTTTCACAAGGTTTTCTTCTTCCCTCCTGTGTGGTTCCTTATGTCCCTTGAAAAATTCTCTTCTGGGAGGAAAGGCTACAGTGACATACTCTAACCACCAGAGGGACCCCAGGTTTCAGCTATGACTTAAGTCATGGTACGGGGTTGTTTAAGCAGTCCAGAGGGTCCCAGGCTTAGTCTAGAGTCTGTGGGGAACTATAAACTGGTCACTAAGGATTCATAAGAATATCAGTTCAAGGCCCCAAGTTGTGTCTATCTGTCTTAACTGAGAACTTAGCTTTGGATTTAGGCATCTGAGTCACAAAATTATAGAAACTTAAAGGACATTTGCTCAAATATTCCACTAAATTCATGGGTTCCTTCTTCAGTTTCTGTTACAAGTTAGTAGCCATGTAGCATTTTTAATGGCTGAAATCTCACTCCTCCATAAGGAGGCCAGTATATTATTAGTAATATTTCATTCTTCCCAGCACATCGCACAATGCTAGACATAGGTGCTAATAAATGTTTGTTAAAATGGAATGAAATTGATTTTTTTTTTAAAAAAATTCTCTTTATATTGAACTAAAATCTGCCTCCCTATAATTTTTACTTGTTTTCCCTTGATCCTGCTACCCATTCTGAAGAGAACTCAGCAGGGTAGCAGAGCACTGGACTTGGAACTGAGGTGTGAACTGACATCTTTCTTTAGTTATTAGCTGTGTGACCCTTTGTAACATCTTCTCTTAGCCTCAGTTTGCTCGTTTTAAAAATAAGGCTAATAATAATACCTGCTTCACAGGGTTGTTATGAGGATAAAAGGAAATGGCATGAAAAGGATTTTGTAAACCTTCCAGTGCTATATAAATGTTACTATCATTTGTCATTTGTTGAGTTTCTACTAAGCACACAGTAATATAGAATAACTTTACTCCCTGTAAAATGAGAGCTCTTTCTGGCAGCTGCCTTGTTTCCTCTGAGACATCTCTTCTCTAGTACCCCAAATGTTTGAAAGAGATGTCTCCAGCTCCTGGCACTGCTTTTAATTTGTTCAGACTTTGGGTAAAGTATTACTTCTCTCTGGGCTTAAGTCATGCTTATACATAAACTGAGAGGATTGACATCTATTTTTCTATTTAGCTACAGCAATTTGCATATAGGAGAGCAGCTCATTTCTCAGGTCCCTCCTAGCTCTAATCATGAAACCATTTCTTATATGATACAGATTCTAGGCCTCTTGCCATCTTAGCCATTTTCTTCTGGATGTTTTCTGCATTACCAAAGCCCTTCTTGATGCAACATCAGGAATTAAACTCTATATTCCAGAAGTGTATACAGGATGGTCACTTCCTATGACTTGGATAATATACTTCTATTAATGCAATATGATACTGCATTATCTAACAACCCTATAACACTAATGCCTAGAACACTACCAAAAACATTAGCTCTTTAAATATATATGTGTATATATATATATATATATATATATAAATATTTTTTTTTTAAAGAATTAAATTTAAGCCTTTACCTATAGCATTGAAATGTTAGAAGACTTTCCCAGTCTCACAAAGGGATTATGTAACAAATTCCAGGAAAGACTCTAATGCAGATCTTCTTGGCTTGGACACCAGCTCTCATTTCATTTCACTATGTTAATTCTAGATTTTCAGAATATCTCACTCTCTTCTCTTTTTGCTTTTAATTCCCCCTCTTCCCTAGTCTTTCTGGAATTCAGCTGGTCAATCATATAAGAACAACTAGTTTTGTCTTAGGCTTAAAGATCTTTGAACTTTAAATGGACAAAGAGACAAGGTTCCTTGTGTCAACTACCAGTGGCAGGCCAGAATACCCGCTTTTACTGCCTCAAGACACTCTGCCCAGACTAGATTATGGAAGTAGATTTAGAACTAGAAAGGTTATCCAGCTCAACCACTTCATTTTTTTTTAATTGCTAAGGAGATTAAGGCATAAGGAAGTTGTCACTTGTATGATTTTTAAACAAGGTAGTAAATGGCAATGGTAGAATTTGAGTTTCATACCCCTAACTCATTATTCTTTCTATTATACCATTTGAAATGAAACTTCTTGGGAAGTTCACTGCTCTCTCCAACTGGACAAACTAACTTCCTATCTCCTGTTTTGAGGGGTGAGAAGAGGAAGGAAAAAGAACTGACTTCCAGGGCTCCTCCTCACCTATTCTTTTTGTTTGTTCCATATGTGTCTACCAGAGGTACCAGGGCATTGCTGGCCGTAGAGATAAATATAGATATTTTATAAAGGCAGAATAGTCTTGAGGAAAGAGGTCTGATCTGGGAGATAGATCTACTGACTTGCTGGGTGACTGAACTAGTCCATGGATACTGATACATCTTATTCTCCCCATCTTGTATACTAAGGATGATTACTCCATTACTATTTGCCTTCTATGGGAAAACATGAGACAATGACTGTACATTGAAAAGAAAGAACATAACCTGCATATGGGAGATTATAACACTTCATTGAGTGTTATCCTCCCATGAAAGTCCATGAGCTGGGTCAGTAGAGAGAGGCCTCCCTCTCCTTCCTTGACAGAAACAGTCACTTTTAACATTCATTCCATTGTTCCAACCTAAAGACATTTGTAGCAGTCTTCCAGAATTAAGATGTCAACCATGTATAAGTACTGGGTTCCTCAGTATCTTGACTTGACGATGGGAACAGAAGATCTTGCCCCCGAAAGAAGAAAGATTCCTAGGATGCCAGAATCTCCAAGTAGGAAGGAATCAGTGGTTCCATAAGTCCAAAGCATTCCTGAAAACAAATCGAATTCCCTCAACAGTATACCTGAAAAATGGTCATTTAACCTTTGCTTGAAGACCTCTAAGGCAGGGTTACCTGCTCCCCCATGAAACAGTCTATTCTACTTTTAGATTGTTTTGTTGAAAGGGTTTCCTAAAATTAAGTCTAAATGTACTTCTTTGTAACTCCTATCTGGCCCTTCTAACCCTGTCCATTGGGTCAAATAAAACAAGCACAATTTCTTTTCCCATATTACAGTTCTTAAACACTTGGAGATAGATAGCTATTATGTCCTCTTTGAATTTTCTCTTTCCCTAGTTCCTGCAATCGATCATCATACAGCTGAATACCATTCATGCTTTGGGTTGTTCTCCTCTAGATACAGTCCAGTTTGTGTTCTTTCTCAAATGTGCCTCATAGTATTCATGGTGTCTGAGCCAAGTAAAGCACAGTAGAACTATTACCTTATTATACCTGGAAGCTATACTGTATAGCTTGTAGATCCAGAAAAGTCTTCATTAGCTGTGGAACTCCTACCACAGAAGCACCTTCTGCCCCTGAAACCCTCTGATTGGAGGCTGATGGATTCCTCCCAGAACTTTCCATTAAGGATAACATCTAGACTAGCCATCTCTTTATTTTCCATCGTGTCACTACATGCTGGGTATCTTCTTCTTCTGCCTTTTATGCATTGTTTTTTTATGTATTCCCCATTAAAATGTAAGATCCTTAAAGGCAGAGGCTTTCTTTTTGGCTTATAGTTGTATTCCCAGATCTTGGCACCTAGTAAGCACTTGCTGTTGATCCTACATTCTCAAAAAAAATCAATGACATCTGTAAGGTGATGTCTAGATTTGTGAGTGAATTGGATTTAACTAAGGCAGAGCTGTGCAAATCCATTACTTACTCTTTCCTAAAACGCTTGTTGACTGTCTGACTAATGCATTGCAAGATCACATTATTTTTCCTACTGTAATCATAATTGACATTTATATAAAGCACTTCACCATTAATAAAGTTATCTTATTAGGTATATTATCTCATTAGATACAATTTTGTTAATATCCCCATTTTACTGATGAAAAGGTAAGTCTCAGGGAAGTAACCTGCCTATGATCACAAAGCTGGTATGTGAGGCAAGATGAGAACCTTATGATTCTAAGTCCATCATATCACATTTAACCTCATAGTATGTGGAATATCATATTATTCTTGGCTATCACATCCCATAGTTAAGGTGTATGGGCCTGTCAGTTCCCCAGGCCTTGCTAAGTAAATTGTTCTCTAGCTATGGTAGTTATTGCTCAGTCATTTTCACTCATAACTGACTCTTTTTGACCCCTTTTATGATTTTCTTGGCAGAGACTAGAGTTGTTTGCCATTTCATTTTATAGATAAGGAAACTGAGGCAAATAGGGTTAAGTAACTTGCTACAAGGTCTCTGAGGACAGTTTTGAACTTAGGAAGATGAATCTTCATGAATCCAACCTCAGCCTCCTTCCACTGCACCACTTACCTGCCTTGTTATCTAGCTATCTCTCTTCCCATTTTGTACTTGGAAAATTAATTTTTGAACCTACTTGCAAGACATAACATTCATCCTTATTAAATTTCATCTTATTTAATCTGATAAATCCAGAATGGCTAGATTAGCTTCTTTTAAGATTTTTTTAAAATATTCTGAATTTGTCATCTAATATGTCTCTTAGCCCCCTGGAAAGAAAAGAAAAGATTATGAAGAATGAATTAACCTATTATTGGTCCAAGAAAATGGTTGGGGACTGAATATCACAGAGATTGATGCTTAAACTCCTAAGTTCTGACATGAACATTTTCCTTCTGGCTTATGTCCCTTAGAAAACTGGGTGTCTACCTGGCCTTGTATATGTAGGGTATCCAAACATCCTGTAAACATGAGAGGAATGGAGGTGAGAAGCCCTGCTGAAAAAAGATAAAAGGTACTGAAGGGCCAAGCAAAGAGAAGACAAGCATTTTTCAGGAGTCTGGATCCATGAGTCTGTTCAGGGAATTGAGTTGCCACAGGGCAGTGACAGAGGTCCGAACAGGATTGAGTAGGGAAATAGAAAATAGGGGTTCATTAAAAGAAAAAAAATAGGTGGTCTCATTTTGCTTGACATGGAGGATTTTCTGTTATTTTTGTTAAGTAGTTGAGGGGGAGATAAAAGAAGTAGCTTAGCAGTGGACCTGAAAGCCAGATTGTTGCAGAAAACTATGATGTGATCAGGGAAGAGAACAAGCATTTATTAAGTGTCCACTATATGTTAGATACTGTGTAAAACATCTAATGAACTCTTATTTGATTCTTCCAATATCCTGGGGGATAGGTGCTACTATTATCCCCATTTTATATTTGAGGAAACTAAGGCAAGCACAATTAAGTGATTTGCCCAGAGTCCCACAGCTAGTAAGTGTCTTAAGGCTAGTAAGAGTATCTTTCTGATTCTAGGTCCAGTAGTTTACACACAGTACATAGGTTTTATAGGTGAGTCTAATCAGAGAAGATAATCTTTATTATTAAGGGAGTAGTCTGAATTTAAGACTGTCCTCTTGAGAACATCGATGTGTAGTTTGCATAAATGTTAGTACCTCTAACTGGGTTCTGAGCCTATAGAGTCCTTTCTCCATTCCCTGAAATCTTAATGGAATTCCTTATGATTATTTCACCTTTAGGCTTTGAAAATAATCTAACTTAACCTTTCCCTAGGCAATCTAAGACCCAGGAAACTATATTGGGGGAAAAAATTGGATCTTCTCAAAATGATGCTTGTAGAATGCATTAAAACTTACCCCAATTTCAGCCATTGTAACACAGACCAGAAGATTTAGAAAACAGTTAAATTCCTCATTTTACAAATCAGAAAATGGAGATTATGAAGTTAAATAGATACCTTGTCATAATCTCCCCAATATCTCTTGCTTCAAATCACCTAAATTAAGGGATACAGGGTCAAGGACTCTGTTTTTATATAAACCTAAGCTCAGAGAGACACCCAGAGGCAATATCCCTTGCTGCCAGCCTTCATGTTTTAAACCCTTTCAGTTGCTGTCTCCCTTAAATCTCCCTTCATATAGTTTTAATATGCTCCTCTTTTCTTGTCAGTATATCTGTAGAATATCTAGGTTCCCTTTTTTTCTACACAGAGATCTTTCAGAGACTTAAGAGTTATGACCCAAGGATATACTCTCCACAATCCAACCTTCTTTTCTCTAGATTCATTTGGCTCCCTCTTTTCGCATTTTCTTTTTGGCCCTGTTTACCAGTGTTTAATATTTCAGGTTGTCTTTGATTTCTTATACTACCTTTTGTTTTTGGTTTTCAGGGGTCTGTGAGATTAAGAGCACACCTCAGAACTCTATATAATACTGCATTTTTCAAACTAGGATGGACTACCAGAGCACTCATCACTTAGTCAATGCATCTTCCCCTACTCCTGAAATACTCTAAGAATTCACAAGACTGTCTTTTGACCCCAGGAAGAGGTTTAAAGAAGGCATTGTCCCTCCCCTTGAGGATTTACTGGTCTGATAGGAAAGCTAAAACCTAGATGCCCAAACACATGGAAACTTCTTATATAAACACAAGACTGTTACTTAATAACAGGAGAAGGTGGAGTTAGTCCGGGAAAGCTTCCTGAAAGAGGCTTGAAGAGTTTTCAAGGATGGCTAAATGAAGGAAGAGGTGAAAGTGAGTGATAGTGGCAGGAACTCTTAGGGGCATCTTGAATTGCAACAATCTAAAGGCCGGGGTAGAGTAGAATTGATTTGTTTCCTATTTCCTCTCTTTTTTATACAATTGAGTTTAAAAACAGATCCTATATTTCCAGCCTGGACATAAAGACGCCAGATATGAACAACTCTGGATAACAGCTCAAGAAGCTCTGCTAATCAAATTTCTCCAGGCTCTTTACTCCCTGACTTTCTCCCCACCAGCTTGCCAAGTATTTATATAAAAAAAAAGGGGAAAAAAAAGATGAACACCAAAGAGCATTTTCAATGAGCTGATGTCTCTCCCCCACCCACCTTTCAAATCACCTGGACTTCGATTAGAGATGGTTTGAAGGGACCCGAACTTGTTAATTAACCTAAACAGTCACATTCCTCATTTGCAAGGTGCATTATTGTTAATTAAAACCCCGATTCTCTCGTTGTTGTGCCCAGACATCGAGCTGGCTGTTGTCAGAATAATTAGATAGCGTGTGATGGTTTTAATGCAAATCCCTGGCAATTAGAGTTGGCAGTAGATTGGAATTGAAATCCCAGCAAAATTCTCAATCAGAAGGATGCAGACAGTGGTGGTGGAGGAGGGGGATTATATGGGAAGGAGGGCTTAGACTAGGATGGGTAATAAAAAGGGAGAGCCCAATCACTCATTTCCCAAAACCTTGCTGACAATCCAAGCCTTATTTAAACATGCATTGAGGGTACAGAGTGGGGTTTGAAATGATAAGGAATAAACTTTGACCTAATGTCCAAAGTTGATCATCATTATTACTTGCATAGATACTATGTTATATTTATTTGTTAATATATGTAAAACAGAAGATAGCTGCAGTGAATTGAGCACAGGCTCTGGAGTCAGAAGGACCAGAGTTCAAATTCAGCCTCGGATCCTTATCAATGGTGTAATTCTGTGCAAAAAAAATTAATTTTTCTTGCCTCAGTTTTCTCATCTGTAAAATGAGCTGGAGAAGGAAAAAGTAACGCAATCCAATATCTTTGCCAAAAACACCCCGAATGAGATCACAAAGAGTCAGACATGACTCGACAATAAATGTCAAACATATTTTACCCTCAAATATATATTTGAATAGCTATGATAGAATCTAAAAGGATTCATTTCAAGTGATGGCCCTCCCAGAAGACTCCTTTCTCCCCAAGTCTTGGACAGTTCTTTTTCTTTTTATATTTTTCTGAGAAAATTTCTCTTTAATCAAAAATCTTGATGACATGACACTGATGACAGTGATCACCTAAAGTCCCTTCAAACTTTAAGAAATTAACCTTTGCAATAGCGATGGTTCACATGTATGCAAGAACTTTAAATGCATTGTTACCTTATCTAATCCTTGTAATAATCCTGAGAGGTAGGTGTTATTGTCGACCTTACCTTATTATTGAGAAAACTGGGATTCAGAGGGGCTAAATGAGTTGTGCAGTATCATGCAGACAGTGAGTATTTAAGGTGTGTTTTTGACCCAGGTCTTCCCAACTGCAAGTCCAATGGCTTATATACCATCTATCTATCTAGGTGAAATTCAGAAAAGTTCCAAGGCAACAACAGAGCTCAGAACTAAGTTTTAGCATTTGTTGGTGCACTGTGGGCTGTATCAATAAATAGTACTATGGTTTTCTAGGGAAAACCCCAAGGAAATCATGGAGAATGACAGCAGGAACAGTGGAGGCTGGACAATAGGACTACCTAAACACAAAACTAATTAATGACAGGAAAATGCAATCCCATAAGCCATGTATTTCACCAACACTACCTCTAGTTTAACTAGGTTGGGCTTTGAATCTGACAGATTGCATTCTAAAATAGGGTTCTACTAAAGAGAGAGAGGCAGGGGCTGAGAGGATGCTGGAGGGAAATGGAAGGGGTTGGGTGGACAGTGATGAAAGTGGGAGAAACTGCAAAGGGATCAAAGAGAGCAGGTAGGGACAATAGGATACAGATGTAGGGAAGGTTGGGGACCTCTTCACAGCTGGAACCCCACCAGTCTCTTGTTTTTTTGAGATATCTTCTCCACCTTTCTTGAGGTCCAGAATGTCTTCCTTGTTTTCTTTGGCCATTTAGTCCCTCCCTTCAATTTATTAACAGAGATTTATATAATCAGAGAATGGTCAAGTTGCTGCTAAGCAACAGAAGATGGGGGGTGGGGGGAGGATTTGGAAATTACACCACTCTCTCCATCCCTCTCTGAACCTGGAATTCTTCAGTCCACCTCTGTCCCTACTCCAGCTTTGAGAGAAATGGCGCTTTTGGGAAGTAAAACCAGGTATAGCATGTCTAAGGAGTGCATTTGGGTCCAACCAGCTGTAGGTTAGAGAATGTCCTGTGCTCACAGTTTTCAGTCTTGTAGAATTCAGTAGAGGAACACCTTGACTTTCTTGCAAAGTGTTTGTTGGTTGGGAGGGCAAAATGAGGAGAGGTTTATTTGGTTTACTAGCTCTGGGTTCCACAGTGCTCCCTCTGTAGGGAAGGGAATTTGGATCTGAAAATTTCTTGTTCTGGGTGTGTGTTCAGATAAGGACAAGAGTCTAGTGGGCCAAAAGTAAGAAAAAAGCTTTAGGATGTAGAAGATTGAAGGAAAAAACAACAACCAAAGAGACTAATCTGTAAAGGATTGGCCCCAGAACTTGGATCTGGGGAAGGAAATTTAGACAATTTCCAGTTAAAGGGTGGGTCATAAACTAGCTTCTACTAGGTCATATACTTTGGAATCCTTCCAGCTTTCCTTCCCTCTCCTCCCCTCCCCTTCCCTGTATCCACTTTCCAGAGAGGGCAAATTGAGGAAATCAGAAGGCAAGAAGTGAAAGGAGATAAAGCATGAGTCATAACCATGTCCCTCCCTCCTAAGAACAGAAAGAAGAATAAGAATTGGGGAAAGAAAGAAGAGAGAATTTGGATTGAGAGGACCAAAATAAAAAATTTTAAATTGACACACAAAAACCTCATTTAGCATGTGTATACACACACACACACACACACACACACACACACACACACTTTTAGGCTTATTTCAGCAAGAAAACAGGCATAATGGTCACCTCTAATGTGGTTTTCAGCTTAAAAATTGCTTCCTAGGAAGGGTCTTTTACCTGGCAGCTCAGGTGGCCTGAGAACTTAACTCAGGAGATCTGTAACCAAATCAGGAACTTTTAGGGTGGAATCAAAGCATTTACTCTAGAAAGAATATGTGGTGGTAGCCTAATAAGGAAGAACTCTTATAGAGTCCCTAATATGCCTTTCTTGCTTCTTGGCAGAAAAAAAAGATGGGAAAGAAAGAAGAGGTAACTGAAAGGAGCAAAAGAAATATGAGAGCTTATTCAAAGGAGAGTAAATGAAATCCAGAGGTTCGTTCCCACCATTCCTCCTCATTATAGCTTCCCCTCTCAATTTCTATTCCCTTGGGGTTCCTTAGACATCTAAATCCTTCCAGTTTCACCTACTGAACTAGTCCCCTTAGGAATTCTGCCCCCCAGTTCCTCTGTTTTAAGTATTAAGACATTGATCCCAGAACTCAGGAGAATCTTTGGGGTCTATCTGTCCTACTTCTGGGCTAGTCTCTATCCTGGAAGCTCATGTGCCATGATGATTTCTCTTCCCCATCCCTCCAGGCATACCTGATTGGTACCATTTGGGGAGACAGGTGCTGGTAAGAGTGTCTAAGGTAGAATTGGGCCCACTATTGTGGCCAAATAAGAAACCATCAGCTTCATAGCAACATAAACTTTAATGTCAGTTGGCAGCAGGGAGAACTGAAGCTTGCCTCCCAGGATGCCCAGATGCCAGGATAAGCTTGGGAGAGGTGAGAGGTCGGGGAAAGGAAGCTCTAGAGTGGGTTGACTGTGGGGGGCCAGGTGACATAGTGGCAAAACAGTGCCAGCAGCAGTGGAGTAACTAGGCAGTGCAATATCCCCAAGATCTTTGCAGAATCTAACAAGAAATCTAGCGTCTGCTGGACAAAGCACGTTTTTATCACTAAGGCATCTGACCTTACCAGGATATCGGACCCCATCACCACTGCATGAAGCCACCAGAACAGGAACCAGACCCACAGGACTTTAGCCCATGGCCCTGACCTTCCACCTCTTATCCTCTGTACTACCCATGCTCCAACCAGGCTCAGGGGAAGAATGAAGAAAATAGCAATGCAGACCACAATATGGATCACACACCAAACCCACACATCTGGGCTGAAGGACAGGGTGCAAACTCCAGTGGTAACATCACTGGCCAGGGCAACAGGCAAGGCCATCAGCAGAGCAAGACCCCACAGAGTCAGTGAGAGCTTGAGGAGCCATCTTTGGGGCAGTTTGGGACCCAGCCAGATGTGCACACACAGCAGCAGAGCCTGGGCAAAAGCAGAGGCATACCAGAGTCCATGCCCCACACTACAGAGGATGATGTCTGGGGTGGGATTCAACCCTGGGGCCAAGATG
This sequence comes from Sarcophilus harrisii, assembly GCF_902635505.1. Taxonomy (NCBI): domain Eukaryota; kingdom Metazoa; phylum Chordata; class Mammalia; order Dasyuromorphia; family Dasyuridae; genus Sarcophilus; species Sarcophilus harrisii. The sequence continues at coordinate 362,029,656 of NC_045429.1, read as the reverse complement.
GGCAAAACAATACTGAAGAGGGTACTGCCCCCAGCCACTTGGGCCAGGATGGCCCGGCCTGGGCATAAGTGCTGGCAGACAAGGGGTTTGAGGAGGACAAAGAGCAATGCCCCACCAGCTAGGATGCCTAAGGCACTAGTAAGGGCAAAAAAGGGCAGTGAGGAGCTGTCTAACAGGAGACAAGAACGACAAGGAGCAGCCAAGTCCAGGTCAGCATCAGTATAGTTGTAAGTGTCATTCCATAGAGCATCCCACTCTTCTTCCAAACCATTGATGGTCAAGTTTTCAGAGATCTGAAGCTTGGATCCTGCCTGGGAAACATAGCACAAGAGGCCACTCAGAGAACCTTTTTATTCCTTCTTCCCACCTATAGTATGTAGAATGAGGGGGTGCGCAGGGAAAAGGGAAGAATAAGGCTGGGAGTGGGGAGGGCTGGGATTAGGAGAGTGATGGAGGTGGGTTAAGTGAGCAATCAAGGGGAAGATGGCAAGAAAATAAGACAGAGGAGGGACCAGTAAGAAAGTCATAATAGAATTAGGAGAGGAACATAAGTTCTAAGGGACTGGGGGCTGACAAAGATTGCATAGAATTAATTACGAGGATGTTCCAGTTCAAAGTCTAGATAAAGAATGAGATATTAATAGGTTATACAGGGCTTTGAGTCTGTGAAGAAGAAAAGGAATAAAGGGAAGGGAGTGATGAGAAGGAAAATGTGGGAAGAGTGTGGAGTGCCTGGGATGAGGGCAAAGTTGAGAATGAGTATTTAAGAAAGGAAAGGTGAGAACAAAAGGACTGAGGACAGCAGAAGGTGAGGGATAAGATGGAAAGGTTCGAGAGGAGAAGGGAGTGAGGCATAAGTGGCTGAGGAGGGAATGATTAGAAAGATTGACGAGAGAAGGAGGTGAAGGTTGTGAAGAAGTAAAAACTAAAAAGGAAAAAGTAAGCAGTTAGGAAGAAAGGGCTGATGAAGGAAGAATGAGAAATAAGGTAAGGAAGGCTGAGCAGGTAAAGAAGCAACGAATGAGCATGGAAAGGATGAGCCAAAATAAGGAGAGGAAAGGAGCGAGAAGAGATGGGAATGGGTTAAATTGAAGTGAGAGAAAGAATAGAATGAGTCTTTGAGTCTTGGCCCACACACTCACCCGATGCAGACAGTTCCCCATGATTCTGGACTGATCTCTGAGCAGACAGGGTGGGCCAGGAACAGAGCTGGCAGTGTTGGTGCCTGAGCCTCCGAGATAAGAGCTAAGAACTAACAAGAAACTTCATGGCCCCAGGGTAGGACTATAGGGTGGAGTCAGGATGGGGTGGGAGTAAGTGGCAGCATCTTCAGGAAGTCTAGTGCTATACCTAGGGCTTCCTGCTTGGGCCAGTATTGACCTGGGATCTTCAATTAAGTCAGGAAAAGGATGGGGGCTGGAAAATGGTAATTCTCCTGAAGGGAGGTGTCAGGGAAAAGAATTTGGGACTTTCCTCCGAGAGAAGATGGGTTTGGACAAGGAAAATACAAAGGCATACTAAGGATTCAGGGAAATAGAAGGGAAAGAACGCCCAGTGATGTCCTCTGTCACTTCAGCACTTTCAGCCTTCTTCTAGGGGAAAATTCCCCCCAAACAAAAAAACAAACAAAACCAGGGAGCACTAAGAGCTCATTTCGAACAAGAGAGATTGCTACCTCTTGTTATGTGGTTAGATGCATGTGATTATATCATCAGGAATGTATATGTGGATTGTGTCGGTTTTCTAGATACCCTTCTGGATATATAGCACTGTGCCCACAGGCAGCTGGGCATGAGGGTGCTTACGTGTGGGTGTGTCCCTGTGTATCAGTGTGAGTGGTATGTGTCACAGAGATGGGTGTCTGAGTGTCTCTTTCTGTCTGTTCAATGTGTGAGTGGGGAGGGATTAGGAAGATGACAGGCCAGAAGGAGGCTATCCTCAGAGGCAATTTTCCATTTTCTTGGGAGTTCATTGGGTTACTTACCCTGGGATGTCTAGTGGGGGAATTTAAGAATTTAAATTTAAATTTTAAATTTAAGGATTAAGGCTAGAGATGAGAGAAACTTTTCCTGTTAGCCTGGCATCCTGGGGTTATGCAGTCTACTATGGAGTGATACAATTTCTAATAAGTAGGCAAATGAATGAGCATGAGAAGCTGCTATTCTTTCCCTGTAGATCCATCACTTCCTAATAAATGTCTTTTCTTTTTGGTTAACCTGTTCAATCGCACATCTTCCTATGGCCTCAGTTTCCTCCATTGTGATTACTGGACCAATTCTTGCAACCACATAAATACCTTTGGTCTCAAGATTGGAGGGGTCTGGGATGTGGATAGTTGGACTCAGTGGTTAAAGAAAGAGTAATAGTTTAAAGACGTTCAGGGTGTGTCCTGGGCTTTTGGCAGGACCCAGTTAAGGTTGCTTAGGTCTTACTCTGAGGTAGGGATGTCCATCTAAGATAGAAAATAGTGACAGTGGAGTGACAAGGTGAATTATGGGAAGGCTATCTTATACTAAAGTAGAGTTAGTGGTGCTGAGGAAAGTTATTATTTTTTTTAATGCAGTTTTTCCACCCAGGTGTTCTACAAATCTCACAATTATAAAAGTCAGCCTAGGGAGTCCTAGCTCATACTAGGTCATCTAGAGGCTGGAGTACAGGACCTGGAGTCAGGAAGATCTGATTTTAAATTCAGCTTCACATACTGACTGGTCAAATCACTTAACCCCAGTTTTCTCCTCAGAAAAACGGGGGTAATGATAATTCCTACCTCAGAAAGTTGTTGTAGGGATCAAAGGAGAAAGTGTGTGTAAAATTCTTTGTAAATCTTGAAGTCCTATATAAATATTACTTACTATTATGAAATGTTAGCTGTGCCGTCATCCCTAGAAAGGATATTTTTTACTCCCTTTCAAAATCTCTCCCAGGACTCCCATACTTGGGGATGGGAAGTTGTGAAGAAGCCACAGTCCCCATTTCCGCTCTGGAGCAGAAGGGACTCAGCAGACATGAGAGAAGACAAGCAGCATAGACCCTTTCTTCTGAAAGTTATTCTATTGCTTTGGGGGGTTATTGTCCTGAGTTCCATCCTTCCCTCTCCTCCCCCCAACCATCTGGGCAGTATGAGCAAAACATGAAACATCCCAGTGACACGTATAATCCAGATATATTGAGGGGTGGCCCCTCTGAGATTAGCACAGGAGAATTAGAAAGGTTATAAAGATACACGATCCCCTCCCATCCCATCCCTTCCCCTCCCACCTCCCTGGACAGACACACACAGCACGACAGGCCCCCCCTCCCCCGCCCCCCCGTACAAATATGGCTTCTGTGTATATGGACAGAGTGGTTCAGCTCGAAAGAGTTAGAGTTGTTTGTCCTGAAAGGGGATGCCAGGGATGGAGAGCCCAGCAGGGCTGGGGTCCCAGCATCCCTTTCTGTTGGAGGGGGATTGGGCCCCTGGTCTGGGTGTGGGGCTGCCTGCTGTGCCCAGCATTGGGAAGATTCAGAAGGGCATTTACCTGAACTGAAGGGAGTACACTTTGGCAGGGAGGGAGAGAGGTGAGTTTCCTTGCCAGGTTGCGAATGCCCCTCCTCCCCACCATTCTTATTGGGGCAGCTGGCACAGGCTGGGAGAAGAATGAGGGGAGTGCCAAAAGGAGTCCCAGGCCTGAGTTGGGGGCAGGCCAGGAGCCCTAAAGCAGTGGGACTGAGCAGGGTGGGATGGGGGGGGGGGGATGAGCAGGCCTTGTCTCCATGGCAACCAGCTCAGGGCCAAGGAGGCAAGATGGATGATGAGAAGAAAGGACGGGGATGCAAGGACAGGAGACCTCATCCCCAACCCTTCTGGCCCATCAACCCACTGAGCAGACTGGGGCGGGGGGGAGCAAGCGAGTGGGTAATGAGGGTGTTAGAAGGTAGGTATCCAGGAGAAGCCTGGGGTGTGCATAGCAAGGACTGTGGCACAGACTTAGTGTCAGGAGGGGGGGAAGGGGATGGGTGTATGTGTGTGTGTGTATGTATGTGTGTGTGTCCTTTGAGGGGGTTTATGGAAAGGGGGAAGATGCTGAATAGAGACCCACCCTGAGATTCCTCTGTTTGAGGCAGATGGGCACTGGGAGGGTGACATGGTTAAGACTAGGATGGGGTATAATCCCAGGGTGAGGTATGTACCCAAACCTCCGAAAGCCCTTTTGTATGCCTTCCCACACTCATCATTTACCCCTGGACCTCCCAAACTCTCTTTGTCTTGGGATCTTGGGCAGGGAACAGCCCCATGCAGTTTAAGATCTTTCTAGGTTTTTTTGTTTGCAAATGCGGTTGTTATATCTGTCTTTCTGCTGGGGGTAAGGGGCTTTGGCATGGGATGGCACAGGAGGGGAGGGCTGGTTGCTTTATAATGCCTTGAAGAGGGTTGCCATGCAACAGTTCTGTGCCTTGGAGAGGAGTTTGGGGCCCCTTTATAGGGGAAAACAGGCTAAGTTTGTCCCCCAAGGCAATTCTTCTTCCACAGCTGACATAAAAGGAAGGCAACTGTATTTGTCCTGCCTTCCTTTCCTGGTTCGCCTTATTTCTTTCTCCCAGTTGTGCCCTGATCCCCTAGCTGTGCTGCTTCTGAAGAAGGGGGAAAGTGGGGGGAGGAGGAGAGGATGTCATATTATATAATCTTGGGAGTTGGTGGGGAGGGTATGGCAAGTCAATCTCAGCTGCTCTTTCACTACAGACTTCTTCCTTTCTTCAGGTCTTAGCTTCCACCTCTGAAGCTTCACTGACTGGACCGTTTTTCTAGTAACTGTTCCAAATTCCCAGCCCCTTTTCTTCACTTTCAGGGGTGGAGTGGGGGTGAAGGGATTGGTGCAAGATAAAGTAGAAAGGCTGGCTTCTCCAGTACCACGATGGCAATGCCCCTGAGAACTCGAAGTTCCCAGAGCTTTCTGCTTCTCACACCTGCCCAGGTGGTTCCAACCTATCTCAGGGGAAAAGCACCCTTACCTGGAGCCCAAGGTAGCATGCCCCGCCTCATTTCTGGAGCTGGCGCTCCTGTCACATTAGATTGGAAAAATTGCTCTTCTCTAGGGGATGGACAGTCCTGCAGAGTGGACCCACCATAATCTCTCCTTTCTTCAGACCTCTCTATTCTTTGCTCCTTTGCTTTTCCTCTCTTAATCCTTCAGTTTCTGCTCTCCCCTACCCAAGGGGCCCCTGCCCCCTCCAGCCTGGACACGGATTTGATTCTGGGATTGTTAAAAATAAAAAATAAACCCAAACGCAGAGAAGCCACAGAAAGGGCCGAGGGCAACCCTCTCTTCCCCTCCCGCCCCACCCCTCCCCATTTCAAACCGAGTACAAAACCTCGCCCAAAGCAGACATTCTGTACAGGGGGGCGGGCTGGGCTGGGGAGCAAGCGGGAGGGGGCGGCCCTGGGGTCGCTCTGTACAAGTCCGGGTTGGTGCCTTGGCCCCGGCAGGCCCTGGGCTGGGCCCCCCCAAGAGGGGGGCGTAACGGACGGGCAGACACCCCTAGATGAAGTACTCCTTCTTGTCATCCCCGCCTGACTGCCCGCCCTCTGCATTGATGATGGCCGTGTCCGCGTCTGGTGCGTCATCTGAGCCTTTGGCCTCATGTGTCAGATACGTCCCTGGACAGAGACAAGGGCTTTCTCTCAGAACCAGTCCCTGGCTTCGGGCACTCACCCTTGCCAGACTTCCCCTTCCCTGTCCTCCACCACAGATTGTGCACTTTCTCCCTCATCCTTTCCAACCTCCCCTATTTTCCCTGCCCAGACATTCCTACCTAGGGTTCCTTTTGGATCTCTTACCTTCAGGACCCCCAATGCTATGGATATTTATGGACTTAAGAGACTTCTTTGGGAGTAAGATAGGTTCACTGTGCTCAAGGGTCCAGTTAAATGCTCATGGGCACTAGGACTCCCATTGATCTGCCTCTACAATCAAGCTACTGGTTACAGGTAACATTTGGGGAAGATGAAATTATAGGGAAAATTGAGAAAACAAATGAAAAGCAAGCAAAGGATACAGAGGCAGGGAGAAAAGAGAAATAGATAAGGCTGCAAGATGAGAGAGGATGAAAAGGAAAGAAAGGGTTAGAGAAGAGAGTGCTAGTCATGGAGGTATATGAAAGGAATTGGGAGGGGGGACAAAAAAATAGGAAGCTTGTGGCTGATTCTGTACAGTAGAACCCTAAAAGTAAGAAAAGCATGGGAACAGCAGCTGGCTGAGTGGGCAGGTTTTGTTTTATTTGGATGATCATCACCAAATTATCAGACGCTATTCTAGGGTTGGCAGGGACAGTGTTGGCAGTGAACAGCTCTTCCCTTGCTCCAAGTCATGGGGGTTCATTAGCCTCAGGTGGTCCTCCTTCTATCCTTACTCCCCTAATCTTGCTTAACCTTCCTCCCTTTGGCTCCCTTGGGTCTGTTCTACCCCCTAACCTTTGTGCCGGATCAGGTAGTGGCCCAGGATGATGAGCAGGATGAGCAGTAGGAAGACGATGAAGGCCACGATTCCCCCAATGACAGCATGGTAGGTGCTAGAAGTTGAGATCACTGGGCTGTGGTCTAAGGGGGGGAGATAACAACATGGTAAGACCTCATCAAAGCTCCCACTGTTCCCTATGAAACCCCTGGGTTGGGTATGATGAGTCCCAGGCAAAAGGCCTGGGTCAAGATTTATGTCAGGAGATTAGGGATTATGTCTTTGCTGTCTGTTTTAGGGCAATGTATCTTGTGTTAGAGGACTGACTTTAGTTAAGGGTCCTGGCTTTGATCATCAAATTTTATTTTTTCTTTTCCTACTGTGTTTCTTCTCTAACTCTTGCTACCCTTGATTATCTTTCTGAAATTTAGGCCTGATTCCTCTAGATGATTTATCCTAACCTAATGACCTATAATTCTAAACTTGCCAGGTAAGGAAAAGGGAGAAAACTGTTGTGGAATGGAAAGAAGACCCTAGAGACAATAAAGAGGGAAAAGGGAGAAAGTACGGGGGCCTCCATAGGAAGGCTGCTGTTACTTTATGATAAGACAAACTTAAAGTCTTGCTCCAGTATGACTGAAATTGAAGGCTCAAGACTCCACACATACCCCTAGATTAGCCAAAGAACTTTTTGGCTGATGGAGCAGTTTTCTCTCTGAAGATCTGGACCTATCCTGAAAAGAGGGGAAACATCTTTTGGGAAGAGATGGCACTATCCTTTCACAGTCACAGATAAAGTACCCAGGCCCAGGACCTAAAGGGGTCTGATATTCCCCCAGACTGAATGTAATCAATAGTAGATTTAGTTTCACCTCAGATCTAACTGGGACAGGCTTTTTATTTTTCTACCTATCAGGGCATCCTGGGAAGATAATATGTCTGCCTTCTGACTCTGGTTTCAATGTTCCTCATATTCTTATGGAGCTAGTGAAGGTAGCAATTGTATTTGAGAATCATAAATTTCTTTGACTGGAAAGGGTCTCAGAGGTCATCTTGTTCACTCTCCTATTTCTGGTCAAGACTCAGACTAATTCAATTCCATAGATAAAGTAGTTTCTACCATTAATGATATTCCAAGAAGGGAAGTGGTATAATCTATTCTACCAGCAGGTTTTAGTGTAGCTGATGAGCCAGATTAAATCAAACAAGATTCATGCTGGCTCTTTGGCAGTTTGTGGGAACTTAGGGTAGATGGGGGAAAGTAATCTTCATGGACCTGGTCACTTTGGGGAGAAAACTTTTAAAGTCCAAGCACTGTCAGAATTGGATTAAGAAGCTTCCTGGGAAGAGAACTCTTTGGATCTCAGTGTATTTTACTGGTTCTTGGGATTATGTAGTAGTCTTATCAGTAATTGTCTTGAGAATTGAGCTGGCCCCGTGGGACTGGAAATCTTGAGACTTTTTGAGGAGAGACAACCTTTAGAATTCAAAGCTCTCCAAGGTAGTGAACATTTCCCAACTCCTCTTACAAATAGTTCAGATGAGGGTCCCTCTAATATCTTGAAAGTACCCTAGATCCTAACACCCCTATCTCTATTCTCATTATCCTTGGGATTTTATTGTTGAAGACGGCTGGATCTGACTACTTGGCAGGACTCCATTGCCATTTAGACCTGTCAGAGAAGGGAAAGTTGCACAGATATGGCAACTCTCCCACGCAGAGACACTCTCTCGGCTTGTTATGCTCCCTGAGACCTGACCTAAGTCAAGAGTCATAGCTTTAAGTCAGAACCTTTAAGAAAAAAGCAGCTATAATCCTATAAAGAGATATAGTTTTTCAGAAGTAACTTTGTGCTTTAAATTGTTATTATTTGTCTCCCATCTCTTTCCTGGATTCAGTTTGTTTGAAGCTTACAAGAAAGGGAAAAGTCCATAACATGTACCCCCTAGTCTAGTAACATGACTGGTCTGAGTAAGTAGCCTTCTGGTATGAGAAGAACTAGAGGCAGTCTAGAGAGCTTCATCCGTGGATTATTGTCCTTCTTGCCAAGGTAAGGATTGCAGTGAGAATGGTTCCACTTTAACCAATACTATTGGGGCCACCATTCATTCCAACAGGCAGATGGGAGGGGGACATTCCTAGCCCCTCCACTCTTCCTTATTATTCCTTACTCTTGAGCTTAACTCCTCAGCACTGACAGCCAACCCAAACTCCTTCCTGTATTCTATTCTCAGACGTATTATTGGAATGGCTAAGAGGAGCTAAAGAGGTGATTAGTTAGGGTAGAAGAAGGCTGGAGATAAGGTAAGCCAATTAAGAAGGGGGGTTGGAGGGTTTGGAATAAGGAGGGCTCACCGCTGACATCAAGGGTGTAGTAAGCTATGTGGCTGCCCATGTTGTTTGAGGCTGTACATTGGTAGATGCCGCTGTCGCTCTTGTTGAGAAATGGAAAGATGAGGGCACTCTCATGGGTCATCAGCAGTGGTGGCTCAATGCCCGTCTTCACCCACTCGTACTGCTGGGGGCTGTGGAGGCAGAGAGATCAGAGGGCTGCAGGGAAGAGGAGGTTGAGGAGCTGTAGGAATAAAAGCCTGGGAGCAGGGGAAGTCAAGTTGTTATAGAGAAGGGGTTCAAAATGCTTGGGGAGATTGGTAACGTGGTGAGGGAATGGCACCTAGTAAGTGCTTGCTCTGTGCCAGGCACTAAGTGCTTTACAAATATTTTCTAATTGATCATAACAACCCAAGGAAGGAAATGGGCTTGGCAGCTTTCAGAGTCTGTGGCAGCTGACAGGGCTGTGAGAGCTACCTAGAGACAGGGAAGCAGTCTCTATGTGAGGAGAGGACCATTCCTTCTGAAAGGAGGAGGAGGTCTCCTGCACATACTCTTGGGTTAGGGTGAGCAGGTGAGATGGGCACTTTCATCACCTACCTCACAGGTAGGTTTGTGAACAAAGAACTTCCTCATTTCAAAGCATTTTAAAATATATACTTGTGCATTATTGTTAGCTTGTATAGTATAGTCCTATAATGGATATAAATGCCATCTAGAAGCATCAGAAACAAAGCCAAAATTGTAGCTTTTGCTCTGCTGTTCTCTCCCTTGTAGACAAAACATGCAGGATGAAGGGATTCATCAAGCAAATTGGTGGACTTTAGGGAGCACTGATGATGCGACCTGTATGTAAATTTGGGGAATAAAGTGGGGACTGAGGTACCAGTTTCTGTTTTTCCTTACACGGGATTGCCATGACCTTCACATTGTAGCATCAATTTCTCGCCTTCTCGGGGATGTTGGGGATATGGCCTAATCATTGCTGTTGGTGTGTCTGTAGAAACACAACATAGGTCAGTCCAAAATTTCACACATCCTCTCTGAGACTCCCTCCCAACCCTTGCCCCAGTTTCCTTTGACATCTTGGTATCTCTCAAAATTTTGACTCCAAAATGCCTGATGTGCCTAATTGAGTCCTTCCCTTCTATATCACATTTTCTATTATATCTAATTCTTCTGTACTGTTCTCCATTTCTGCACTGGTCCTGTCCCACCATTTCTCTCCTCTTGTGCTTATCCATTTTTCCATTGTTTAGATTCTTTGCCTTGCTGTCCTACCCTCTCCCCAGCTCCACTCTTGTCTATGTCTGGGTCTCAAATGTGATCCCTGCTCCACCCTCCCAAACCCAGGACGTACAGAGGACTTCGATCCTCTGAGAGGTGGATCTGTCCATGTCTTGCAGGGACTTATGCTTTACAGAGCATGTGACATCAACTCCATCATCTTCCCGGAAAACCTGGAATTCCACGGAACTGCTCACTGTGAATGTTTTATTGTCATCCTCCTGAACCATGTTTGGTTTCCCTATAGCACAGAAAATGCACATAAACACACATGTGGAGAAAATAGAGTGAGTAGCAACATATACACACACACACACAAATTATATGGGTACCATCATAATTGTGAGCCCTAAACACACAGAAAAATCCAAATAGAGACATATTTAGATGTAGAGGACAAACATACATGATTATACACATTTGTGCATACATAAGCATACAAAATGTCTGTTACCGTCCCTTCTTGCTATTTATATAAGGCTATCACTCACCTGCACTTATACAGACACACCCTGACGTGCACCCCGACAAACATAATATAGTAGAAAGAGAACTCACCCTTGAGCTCCTGATCACCCTTCCTCCAGCTGATCTCTGCAGCAGGCTTGCTCCCTTTCGACAGACAGGTAAGGCGGGCTTTCTCCTTCTCCGGGATTGCAGACACATAGCCAGTGATTTGGGGCTTCTGTGGGATTCCTGCCATAGATTGGTGGGGGTATGGCCAGGATAGGAAGGAGAGGCACTATGAGTCTAGTTCTAGCCCTATCACTCCCTGTCTCTGGGGATCTTACTACTGAAAGGGAATGTGGTGTAATGGAAAGATCAATGAATTAAGAGTCACAGGACCCAGTTCTGCCATTAATTGTGTGTGATTCTAAGCAAAGTCATTTCACTTTATACTTTCTAATAACTTACTACTTCTTGATTTCTGTGATTCCAAGATAGTCTTGGATAAGTTATGTCACACACATGGGCCCACAGAGTCCTCCTTTGAACCCCAGATTATAAATACCAATCTGGGAGTAATGCCATCCATCTAAAGAGTAAGCTATCTATATAGCCTAGTTATCCAATAAGGGAAAGCCAGAGGTTGAAGGACTAAGAAAGTTTGGGAGCCTGCCAGTCTGGCTCAGATAAGGCATGATTTCACAGAATTATTCTCTTTGAAAGATCCAAATTCTTTCTCCCAAAACACTAACATGAATCTCTTACTAGAAAGAACATCTCTGAGCTGAAACCTAAAGAAATGACCTCTAACAGAATAACTCCTAAAAGATGAGAAATCTGGTTTTGGGGGTTTTTGTTTTACCTAGCTCCAGTTATGTTATTAACTAGTTGTATGTTATGGAACAAGTAAATGATTTCTCTGTACCCAATTTCCTCATTTATAAAAGGAAAAGTTTGCACTAAAGAATTCTAAATTCTCTTATTCCTAAAAAAAATAATGTCACTCAAATCTTTGACTCCTGAATAAAAGGTTGAATCTCCATCTTGCCCTGTTTCCCAAATTGGGGAGCATAAAGTAGAGCAGACCCAGGGGAATGTTGGGAAGTATTTTTGCACTGGCAAGTGGAAATGGGTATTATATAGTTAGAACTATAACTAGGAACTCACATGCCCTGGGCAAGTTCAATTACTGTGGAATGATGGAAAGTATAGTCAGCATAGAGGAATACTTGGAAATGGAGAAAATGGTATTAAGATATGGGGAGAGTCATAAGAGATCAAAGTCACCTTGATCTCAGTTGTCTGCAAAAAGACCTGGAAATTCCTCTATGACTTTAAATCCCAGATGGTCTACTCCAGGTTATAGTAATGCCAAAAAAGCAAGCAGTCTATTCCTCACAGAGTTCAGCCCAGGTCCTTGCAATATAACCAACAATCTCCAATCCATTCAACATAATTATTCATATATTGTCTTTCTTCTTTAGCGTATGAGTTCCTTCAGAGAATGGGCCATATTTTTGCCTTTCTTTATATCCTTTGGGCTTACTACAGTATCTGCAATGTAGTAACCCCTTAATAAATACTTGTTGACTGACTAACTAGGAAGGTGATGAGGGATGAGAGATGGAAAATAGAGAGAAATAGTCTTTGGGAGAGAGGTGCTACAATATCACCACCTTAGTGAGTGCCAAGGTTAAATAGGGGCAATCATACCACACAACACAGACTATTGAAGGTCCATGAGACAGTCAACCAGTTAAAAAGCATGTACTAAATACTTGTTGACCAACAGACATAGGCATTTCAGAATGGAGGACTCCTGGAAGTGACAGGACAGACTGTGTCTCTTGGATTTGGTAAAATCTTGGTAAAATATATATCAGAATTTTTCATCACCCAAATGGATAGAAAAATTTTTGAGCCACTGGTCTTGTAATATGAACACTACAATGACAACGAAAACACCTAAATTTTAGTTCCTGTTCCACCATTAAACATCTACATGACTTTGAGTGATTCCTTTAATTGCTGTGCCTTAGTGTACCAGTGTCAAATGGGAATTAATAGAATTTGCCTTAACTATTCCAGAGGGTTGTTGTAAGGATCTAGTGATATAATGTATGTGAAAGTGCTAAACAAACACGACAAAGAAGGAAAGAGGGTGAATGAAGTGCTTGATGTGGCTAAGGAATTGAAGGGGAGAGCCTAAAATCTAGAGGGAATATACACTGGGAAGACTGGGATTTGGGCTCCTCACCAAGCACAGTGACGAGAGACTTGGCAGTGCGCACAGGCATGGTGAAGATGGAGCAGGTATATTCACCCTCATCTGCCAGGGCCACTTTGCTGATACTGATGGTCAATTCGTTGGGGGTCGAGCGCACCAACTGGATCCTATTGTCTCGAAGTGCTAGGGAAAAACAGGACAGTTGGAAATCATATCCTCCACCCATTCCCCATCTCAGATTGTACTCTTAACACTTTTCATTTCTATTTTCCTTTCCTAGTCCTACTTTCTTATCGTTGGCAGAAAGGTGAGGATGGGGAAGGGAAGGTGTTGCCTTTGAACTATTTTTTTTTGAGGAGTCTTCAATTTCCTTTCTAGGATCAAGAGATATATGATGAATTGAAAATTATTTAAGCAAAGATTGAAATTAAAATCAGGTGAGGTCTTGTTCAATTCTGGATTTGTGAGCAGATCTTAGAAAACCAACTTAATCTTTTCCATAGTCTTCTAGAGGGAGGTCACTCTAGAATAATAATAGACTATACATATTGGTTATTTCAGGTCAGATTTGCAATCCTAAAGCTTCTCCAAAATGAGAATAGGTGTTCTTAAAAAAAAGTATTGAATCACTTTTGCTTCAGTCACCAGAAATAGTTTACTCCATTTCTCTTCCCCTCTGATCTCTAAAAATCATGTTCCAACCTGACCTTACTGAAAGGCTGATCTAGAAGATAGTACCTCTCTTCTCCCCAAAGTAGAGAGTCTGCTGAGCAGGGTTTGACCACTGTAGGGATGAGGAATCAGGGTCTTTTACTTGGCACTTGAGTTGCACGGTATCACCAGCCACTACTGTCATATCATATGTCCAGGGCTGACTTTCTGTAGGAAAAAGTAGAATCAGTTTCCTGCATATAACCACTAGTCCTCAACTTTTGGGCTAATATCTAACCCTCTTTCTTCTCTCCTCTCCCTCCAACGGACATCTGCACAGTGTATTTCTTGCCTTCTCTAGAACAATCAATGCAAGAAATTAAGAGTATGGGATAGAAAAACATTTTCTTGTTGAATTTCTCTGTGAGGCAGATATTGAGGAGAAAATGCATGCTGAAAAGATACATTTGTTGAATGTCTGCTGAAAACCTAAATAGAATACAAAAACACAAATTTATATACACAAGTCTGGGCACACCTTATATGTTATATACTTGTTGGACTACCTAACCTGAAAAATACATATCTATCCTATCTATGTCCTCTTCTTCTTCTACTCATATAACCTAGGTAAATGCAGGAACCAAGGGATCTGGGTGGGTTCCATGACTCCAAAAGTCAAAATAAGCAAAGCTAACCATCAAGTTTCCTAGCTCAGGTACAGATACACATAATATTTTAGTTAGCAGATTTGTTAAAACTGTATAATAAAAGAGCAAATCAGAAAAGAAAGTGTTAGTGCATATGCATCTATTTCCCTAATAATGATCCTCTACATTATTCCTAATTGTTTCCTAACACCAGTTTCTTAAAACTAAAATCCTCTTGGTCAATTCTACTCACCATCTTTCTCTCCCAATCTAGCACTCTTAGGAAAGTACTTTTAAAAGTCATAGAAAAGGGTTTCCTCCTACTACAGCAGCAGAATGCATTTCCCATTACCACATTAAAAGAAAGGATGGGTGGAACAGAGACTCGAATTTAAACCTTCCAATTGTCATTTTAAAAGAAAGGGTGCTTAGAGTATCCTTAATCTTAATAGCACTGATTTATCCTCAGTATGATTCCCAATCTTCTAAGCACTAACTTCTTCAAACTGCTGGTTTGGACCTGACTTCCTCTGACTTCCAGGAACTCAAGGACTTTTTTGACTTTTCCTTCTCCACTTTCTATATCTAGGAATCCTTGACCTCATATTACCATAATGACTTTTTTCCATTCCAAACCCCAAAGCATCAACCCCAAAGCATCAACCCCAAAGCATTATCTGCTGAACTGGTCTCATCTTGATCCAGAACAAAGGGGAAGAGAAAAGAGAACAAACATTTATATAGTGCCTATTATATACTAGACACAGTACTAATATCTCATTTGATTTTCACAGCAATATAGATAAGTTATTATCCCCAGATGAGAAAACTGAGGCAAACAGTGTAAGTAATTTACCTAGGGTCACACAGATAATCTGAGGCCAATCTGAACTCCTCTTCTTCATTCCAGGCTTGGGACTTTTGTTACCTTGCTGCCTTAAGATAACAAATTAGTTTAACCCAACATTGCTGTACCTTAAACCCCTTAAGGACTTCTCTTCCCCTTTTTTACATCAACAGTGACCATTTCAGAAATGAGTTGGCTCTATACATTTAACCTCTCACTGATATTACTTCCCCGCTATCTTAGTCATACCAATTATTTTCCCTTCAACCTACACTTGCATTAGAAGCTTTTCCTGATAGAGGGGAAGATACTCAGATATAAGGACTAAGTACACTCTTTTTATCTCCTATATTGTCCAATAACTCATAATTCCAGGCCAAGTTTCTGTCTAGCTCCTTGTGATTTTTATCTTGGACTGTTCTTTATTAGGAATCAAAGAATTTCAATTAGAAGGGAAGTAATTTAGTCCAACATTTTTATTTGACAGATTGTGTAACCAAGTCTCAGAGAGGATGAGATTTCCTTAGCATCTCTCAGGAAGTTAATGGAACTACTAGAATCCAGATCAATTGACCCTGAATTCAAGGTTCTTCCATTAGAACATCATCATCACACACACACACACACACACACACACACACACACAGAGCAACATTGGAACCCCGAGATTTAGATTGTCACATTTTATTGAATGAACTGATTGGGAAGTAATTATAAGCCTCAAATGCACCAAATTTATCATTTCCAAATTACAAGTGCTATTTCCTAGTAATAATGCTCCAACTTTTGAATAATAATTCCTTGATTCTTAATTTCTTTGGAAGACATTTCCCTGGATTGTAACTTTGTGAGATTCAAAACATCCTCAACATATTCTCCCTTGGAATTCTTTCCTTTATAGCAAAGGTGTCAAACATACAGACAGCAGGCGGCCAGCAACACTCTAGAGAACTAGCCGAACTAGATTAAAATGTAATTGGGAAATATTTAACAAAATAAATAAAAATACAATAAAACATAGAAAATATATTTTGAAAATCAATATGAAGCCTGCAGAGATCCTTATGTATGGATTTGTGGCTCCCATTTCTACTTGACTTTGATACCTCTGCTTTAATGGGATGAAAAGCTGGGGATATAGAAACCTCTTCTATTGGAGCAAGTGGAAGAGAAAGAGAGAAAGTGGAGAAGGACAGTAGCATAAATTGGTACTTAGGATGTTCAATATCAGGAAATTGGAGTCCTGGAAAAGGGAAAAAATGGAAAAATGACTCAGAGGGCTGGGACAAAAAGAGTAAAAAGGGGAGGAACAGGAAGGATATTGAGAAATATTGGCATAAGGTAACCTTGAGCAGGATCTGAATATAATTTTACTGACCATGTTCCCGGGTCATTCCAGACTTCAGAGCTAAGAAACTTGGGTAACTGGGACAGGAGTTTCTAGTGCTTTAATCTTCTTGTCACTGAAGGAAAGGGAGAAGAAAATCTCTGCTAGAAATGACTCCTAGACCCACTCTGTGTGTGTGTGAGAAGGAAATCTTTCTATGTAAGAAAGAAAAGACACTTGAATAATAATGGTGAAAATTCTTTAAGATACAAATGAGAGAATCCTTCATGGAATTTTGGAAAGACAAGTAGAGTCCCCTTACAAAATGGTAAGGTGGTAAATTACAAAAGAAGGTTAATTTTTATCATAGACACTTAGATTATAAGAGTTTGAAGGGAACTCAGAAATCACCTAATTCAAAATGAAGCCTTGAATAACTTGCCCAAGGGCATAAAGCTAGTTAGTTGTATAATGGAAACTAGAAACTAATTTTCTTGACTCAAAAATCAAATCTTCCACTTTTATTCATCACTTAAAATAGCAAATCACAGATTCTGGGTTCTGAGGGACCTTAGAAGTCATCTAGATGAGTGTTTCTTAAACTTTTTCCACTTGTGATTTCTTTTTGCCATAGAAATTTTTACATGATCTGGGCATATAGGTATATAAAATAGGTCTACAAATCAAACATTATTGATAATAAATTATAATTTTGCGACTTCCATGTTCAATTATGAGACTCCATTAGAGGTATTGAACCACAGTTTAAGAAGCTGGGATTTAGACCAAACCCTAGTGGAATAAGAATTCTTGACAGCATTCCTGAAAAAGTTATCCAGACTTTGCTTGAAGACTTTCAGTGATGGGTAACTTTTTAACTTCCCATGCAGTTCCACTTTTGCTTATTTCTCATTTTTAGAAAGTTTTATTAATGTCCATCCTAAAATTCAGCATCCATAAGTGGACACAGTTTTCAAGATATGCTCTGATTAGACTCATTGTAGGTATAATCTGATTATAGCATTTATCATTCCGGACATTAATTCAGACTAAGAGCTTTTTATTCACACCATTGACTTATAGTGACTTTGAGTTTTGTTAAATTCCCCACCTCCTAACTCGAGACTGTAATATAGCTTCATCTCCCTTATCTTGTACTTCTGCAACTGATTTTTTAAACCCAGGTATACCTTTATATTTACTTGTGCTACATTTTATTTGTCACAGGCAAGATCTGAACCCAGTTCTTTCTGAATCCAATAATAAAATCTCTATTTAGTACGCTCTGATATCTAATTACCTCCCCCCTTACCTTAAACCCTTTCTTCCAAACCTGTATTTAAATTTTCAGTGTCCCAAGCAATTTTCTAATATTGACAATTCTAGTAGTTATTTAGATATAGATCTTTGTTTGGGGAGAGTTTTCTTATCGGTGATATCCTATACAATAGAATTACAAGTCAGGTCATACATAACATAAATGTGTGTGTGTGTGTGTGTGTGTGTGATTCTGCCAGTTTTCAATTATTTGTTCTTGGTTTTGTTTGGACCAGACCTGAGATTTCATAAAGAATTGCCTCGGCTACTGAGAAGTTGATTCGCTTTGGTTAGTCCACAGTCAGGTACCAGTCAGGGATTAGAATGGAGTTTTTTGGATTCTTTGTGCTCCAGCCTATTAGCGGTCCCTCCCAGCTTCCTATCATCTGCACACCTGGCAAGCATGTCATCTCTCTACCTTCATCTGACTCACTGCTGGAGAGATGAACAATAATGGGTCAACAACAACTATACAGACCCTTGAGGTACTCCAATAGACACCTCTCTCCAAACTGACAGCGATCTTAGATTATCCTTTTAGTAATCTGATAATCTTAGATTATTACCTTTTAAGTAATCTGATAATCTTGTGCCCATTGAGCAGCTAGCTGGTTATTGTAGGTGACTCTTTTTCCTCCTGAAATCTAGTCTTCAAATAGACTCAGGGCGAGGAGGTTAAGGATGGGGAGAGTAAGAAAGAAAGAACCTTTACTTCAGATTCTCGGTCCCTTCAGCCGCTGGTAGCAGCCAATCACATGCAAGGCTTTCAGTGAGATCACCAGTTGCTAGGCAGATTCTGGTAGTCCTGCCTCCTTGAAATCTGCGGTAATGAAACCAATTGGTATTTCCCGCCAAATTCGGCTGCTTGGGTTTAGGGAGGGAGGGTTGAGGTGGGTGAGGAAAAGGAGCAAGAAGAGAAAAAGAGAGATAGAAGAGGGAGGGAGGAAGAGCGGGGAATGTGAGGGGAGGGGAAGATAGTGTGGGAAGAAAGGAGAGCAAGGGACATGATGAGGCAGGAGGAGGAGGGAAGAAGGGAGATACCTGGGAGAGATGCAGAAGGGAATTAAAGAGAATGGGAGAGAAGAAAAGAAAATGGGGAGTGAGAGAGAAAAGGGGAGAGGGGAAGGGAAATGGGGGACATGGAGCTGAAGAGAAAGAAGGGAGGAAATAAAAGAGAAGCAGAAACAATAAGAAATGAGAGAAAAGAAAAGGAAATGGCTGAAGAAGAGTAACAGGAGCAAGGGAGGAAAAAGAAGATGGGCCAGAAAGGGAAGGAATGGAAAAAAAGGAGCAAGAGAGGGTGAAGACAGGGAGGGAAATGGGAAGAGAGAGGGAGGTAAGAGAAAGACAGAGAGTCGGACAAGTAGACAGACAGAAACAGAAAGACATGCAGAGAGACACTCAGTGAGAGAGACAGAGATACACAGAGACAGAAAGAGACAAGAGACAAAACAGAGACAAAGAGAGGAGGAATGGGAGGGCGGGAGGAAAAGAGAAAAAGGGAAGGGGAGAGAGCAAGAGAGAAGATCTGAGGATCTTGGTTTTAGGAAAGGACCTGAGTGATCACTCCCCCTAATAAGAATTTTTGTCCTAAATTATCCTAGGGTTGATCATTTGCCCCATCCTTACAGCCACCAGGGAAAGTACCATATAGAAAAAGGGAACAAAGAATAAATAGGAGAGAACATATCATGGGAGTGGTACAGGATAGAGTAAAAAGGATTCTAGGAGTTAGGGTAATCACAGAAGGAAAATAAGACAGGAAAGAGTCAAGGTTAAGGGGACAGGTGATGAGCAAGAAAGAGGGGAAAAAAGGAATTGATAGGTGAAACCTGAAGCCCTGACTCTTTTCTTGGAACAGAGAAATAAAGGAAGCAGAAAGAAGTTTTGCTAGTATCTGGGTTTGAAATATTTTCCCAATTTTGTATCTTTTAAAGACCTAGTACTGGGACCAGCTGAGGTCTGTCCAAAGGATCAAGATAATATAAGAGAAATATACAGTCATCTTAGCATCTATTTCATATCTTCTAAAGCGTGGAAGGTAAAAGTAATAAATTATCCACTTACCCAGGCACAGTCTGGAAATGATGCCCTAAGGGTTATTTAAGGGCAATATAAATGTGTTGATGGATATAAGAAAGAGAACTGCTTTAAAGGACTTGCTTAGTTTGGGAAATTCTTGATCCCTAGCTCCTTGTTTTGAAGTCTTAGGAAACACAGGCTGCATCCAAGACAACTGTATAAAGATATAGATGGTTGTAACCTTTCAGATAAAGTCCAGATTTCTTAGCTTGACATTGAGGACTCTACAATCTATTGTTAGCCTGCCTTTTTGGCTGTAATCCAATACCCTTCCCAGCTACCCTTTCCCACCAATACTGTATGTTCTAGCCAAGATAAACTGCTTGGTATCCTCTTTTCACAGCCCTTGTTTTCCCAATCTCCATTTGATTGAAATGACTCTCCCTTCACACCCTGACTCCATCCCCACCCTTAACCCCCAGTTCTTCCTGTTGAAATTTTACTGGCTCAGAGTAAATGCTCTCTTCCAGGAAGCTTCCTCTAATCTGACAACCCTCTCCACTTCCAAAGGCTTTGACTGGCATATAAAAAATGCTTGCTGAATTGAATTGTCAGGTTTTCATTTTTAAATAAGCTTATAGAATCATTATATAAAGCAACTAGGTGGTGCAGTAGTACTTGACCTA
Source organism: Sarcophilus harrisii (assembly GCF_902635505.1). NCBI lineage: Eukaryota > Metazoa > Chordata > Mammalia > Dasyuromorphia > Dasyuridae > Sarcophilus > Sarcophilus harrisii. Next base: position 362,009,432 of record NC_045429.1, on the reverse strand, counting down.
AAGTAAGGAAGACCTGAGTTCAAATATGGTCTCAGACAATAATTAACTGTGTGACCCCCACTTAACTCTGGGCTGCATTATCATCATCTGTAAAATGAGCTAGAGAAAGAAATGGCAAACTTCAGGTCTCTTTTCCAAGAATACCCTAAAATAAAGCCACAGAATAAGACACAACTGAAACGACTGAAGAGCAACAGAATTTTTCTCCTCAGTTATCTGACCCTTTGGTTTTACAGATGAGGATAATACTGCCCAGAGAATTTAAGTGACTTTCCTATAGTCTTATAGGTTGTAAGCAGCAAATTGGGATTTGAACTAGTGGTTTTTCTACCATACCAGAAAACTGACCCCACTTCCCATCCCTTTTCTATAATGAAATTATTTGTGTGTTGCTTTCCTTATATTGTGAACTTAAGTACGGAATGATCTGTGCCTTATAATAAAAATTAACTCACAATTATTTATGATAAGGACTATGAAGCACTATCTACACAACAGCCCTATGGGGTAGGCAGTAGAGTGTTACTGGCACTTTTTAACAAACAAGAGAACTAATCTTGAGATGTGAACTGATTTGCTTTTGTACATGAACAAGTTGTGTAACCAGAAACAAGTTAGTCTACCAAGCATTTATTTAAATTCCAAGTGTATTTCAGTTACAACCAGAACTTGAACCCAAGTCTCCAAACATTAAGCTCAGTATTTTTCCACTACACCATCCTACCTTTTTATACTTTGCTGAAGGTTTGATAAATAGTAGGTACTTCATTAAAATTTGCTGAATTAAAAGTCAATAAACAGCAGGGTTTTGTGACTAATTACTATGGTGTACTCTTGGTTTTATGAAATATACACTCGATCACCATTTTTGTGTGGAGTTTGATTATTAAAAGATAATATTTATAAAACTCAGCATAGGGCTTGGCATATAGAAGGTACTATATTAATGCTAGTTATAGTTATTATTATTTCATCAAAGTATGAGATTCCCCATTTAGAAGCTCCCTAGAGGGAGCTACCACTATAATTTTGCAGTCTTTGAAAGTTGCTTTGGGCACTAAAGGGTTACATGGCTTATCCACACTGCAAATATATGCTAAAAGAAGCACTTGGATATATGTTTTCTAGACTCCAAGGTCAGCTTTTTATTCATTTAGCCACACTGTCCTTTACAGCAAACGTTTAATTCCAGACTTGTTTTCTTCAGCATATTTTCCCCTCCCCCGCTTCAGTACTCAAGAAATGGAAATTCATTTTAATATTAATTTAAGCAAGACATAATTAGAAAGGTGAATCTTCATTAAAACAAAAACAAAGCACATAGTGCTTTCTACAGTCAAGTATAAATTAACTTTTGAACTTTATGTAGAATATAGATGGATATCAATGATATCATAATCATCCACAAACATTTATTAAGCATCAGCAATAGGCTAGGATACAGAGTGGACTATTCCTCTTTAATAATCTGGATTTATTCTCTTCTCACTTTCTTTTTTCATCTCACATTTTTCCCTTTACTTGTTTCTTTCCTTTATCTATCTTTTTTCCCCTGCTCATCTGATCTGCCCTCCCTCCCCTTCTCTATGTCTTAACTACTGACTGTCTCCTCCAAATGCCAAGTGAGTAAATAGTGTGTTGATGTGCAGATTCTTAGAAAAACAAGAAAAGTACTGAGTAGTTGTGATGTTTATTGGCTCAGGAGGGGACAGTCTGAGTTTGTTATTAATGTATATTTAGTCTTATAAGTAATCGTGAGATTTATTTTAAGGCAGAATGTTGTTGTTTATCCTTCATTTTTGAAGAGGGCCAGTGATATCATGGATAAGGCCTTGACTCATAGGTGAATTTGATTTAAGTGAAGCAGAATTGCACAAAGTGGTCAGCCTCACTCTCTCTTCCAAAGTCACAAAATAATAGTTAATGGCAAGACAAAGACTGGCATTACCAGTCATGCAGTGAAGAATATGGGGCAGGCAATAGCACAGTTTGCCTCCTATACCTGCAAAATATTTCTTGCTTTTCTTTTCCTAGAAACCACGTTCTGTCTCTGAAGATGAACACACAGACACACACACACTCAAACTCACACAAATTCACCTGACCTTGGCCCAGCTCTTTTGCTCCCAGGTTTGTGCCAATTATCCTGAGTTTTATTCTGAATTAAGAGCATCTCATGTCTCCTGCTACTTGTATTGCCCTCTTCTGGTAGGGGGTGGTATGAACTCTTTATCCCACTATTTGAATCAAATTGTTGAGAATCACAGCATCATTAAGAATTGGAAAGGACCACAAAAAATCCTCCTCTAAAACCTATCCGACAAAGTGACCATCCAACCTTTCTTCCCTTTTCCCCTATGAAAATCTCTAGTGAATAGGAACTTACTGTCTTCTTAGGTTGTAAATCTGCCTCTGTAAATTCCACTCATCCCTCCTAATTCAGCCCTCTGCAGTCAAGCAGAACAAGCTAATCCCTTTTCACTATCATAGCCCTTCCAATACGTGAAGACAGTTATCATGTCCCTACATCTTCTCTTCTTCAGGCTAAACATACTTTTAACTAGTTCTCATATGACATGAACTTGAGGACTTTCACTATTCTCGTCATCTTTCTTGAGATAATCTCCAGATAATCAATGTCCTTTCTAAACAGTGGTGTTCAGAATAATGATCACAATAACACTATTCTTTGCAACTTAGACATAAGACAGTTAAGTGACACAATGCTTAGGATGCCAGGCCTGGCGTTAGGAAGTCTTAAAGGCAAATCTGTTTTCAGATACAAGCTGTGTGATCCTGAGCAGGTCACTTAACCCTGTTTGCTTCAGTTCCCTCATATGGAAAATGAGCTGGGGAAAGGATGGACAAACTATTACAGTATTTTTGTCAAGAAAACCCCAAATAAAGTCATTTAGAGTTATACTGAACAATGATAACCACTTAAACCTTAAAACTAACATTTTCAGAGCACTTTGTCAATATTTCATTTAACTTTCACAACAGTCTTGGAAGACAGGTGTTATTAGTATCCCCATTTTACAGGTGAGAAAACTGAGGTAGACAAAAATGAATTGAGTGTCTGGGGCAGGATTGGAATGCAGAGCTTCCTTATTCTCAGCCTAGATCACCTGGCTGCCTAATATAATATTGTTCTTCTTCCAGTCTTGTCTGACTCCTATTTGGGTTTTTTTTTTTTTTTTTTGCAAAGATATATTGCCATATAAGGAAACAGAGGCAGTGTTAAGTGACTTGCCCAGAATCACACAGCTAATAAGTATGGGAGGCCAAATGTCTTGAAACCCATCACTCTCTGCACTATGGCATCACCTAGTGTCCAGTGCCACCTAGCTGTCACTTGACTAAGGCTGAATAAAGTGAGGTTATTATCTTCCTAATCCTGAGTACTAATCTTAACTTGGTCTATCAGTGCTTTAGCTTTTGTGCCTACCATATCCCAGATGATTCATATTCAGTTTGTAGTTCACTCAGATTCCCAAATCATATCTAGGCAATATGAATATTTAGATGAGCCTCCCTCATCTTATATTTGTGAAAGGGATTTCTAGAACCTAAGCATAATAATTCACACTTTTCTTATTACATTTTATTTTCTCAGATTGAGCTCAATACTTTAACCTGGAGTGGTGGGTAAAGGAGTTCATACTCATTTAGCTACACCTTTGTGTGCACCATTTCCAGGAATCGGGAACAGATCTTGAGCATTAGGTTAATTGGAACACATCCCACTTTTAAATGTCCCTTGAACTAGTAAGGTCCTATCCTCATATGTGCTTGCTGAGATCTAGCCATTCTTAAAAACCCAGCTGAATTACTGCCTCCTTGAGAAAGCTATCTCTGATTTCTGAATAGAAATAATCTTTACCTCATATTTTCTGATAGCATGTTATATTGTCCTATACCTTTTATTATAGTTTAATTTGCAACATATTTATCTTTGTATGCTCATTCACTTGTAAACTCTTTCAAGGTAAGGATTGTTTTTTTTTTGTTCAAATTTCTTCTTTTCTTATCCTAGTTCAACACAATGCAAAGCATAGAAGAGTTAATAAATGTGTGCTGAATAAATAAATACTTCACACATCCTGAAGAACCCTAGAAAGGTAAGGATCCTTAATTAAAGAAGGAACAAAACTCCCAATTTTAAAAATCATCATATTACAGCTAAAACTAAAAGGTTTAATGCTATCTTGTGGTTAGTCTTTTGTTCCCTAGGGGGGCCTCTTAATTACTGGTTTATTTCATTAGGGGTTCTTTCCTTTTTAGGGTTCTTTTAAAAAGCACAGCAGTTCTTATAGTAGCTCCACTGATTTCTTCCTGACTGATTGTTCAGATTAAAGGGTCACAAGGTGGTTGCCAGAGGTGGTAACTAGCATTATGGTCTCTTGAAAATTTTCTGGCATGCTCCTTTAAACCATATAGAAGCACCATCAGGTTTTCATTTAAAGGTAGAGCTAATTGTTTTAGATTTGTTTTAAATATATTTCACCATTTCTGTCCATCTCTTTCTCTCTCCCCCCATAATTTGTCTTTCTATTTCTCCCCCGCTGGAACTGCAGCAGTCACTCAAGGACTTAACCCCACTGCTGATCATCACAGAAGCTTTAACCCATTCTATTTCATACCTAGACTTAATTTGTTTGACACCTCCCTCCCCATTCCTAAGGCTCAGCACTTTGTTGTTAGACAACTAACTTGGCTTTAACTCTATTTAAATTCATAGTCCCAAGGTCAAAGGATCCACCAGTCTCAGCTTTTACCAGTAGCAGGGGGTCGCAATCATGTACTATGTAGTATTGCAATGTGAAAAACTGGGCACATACTGAAGGGCATTGTACCATCATGTGGTAATTTGGTCTACTTTGCCCCATTTTGTAAATGAAGAAACTGAGGTCCAGGAAGATTTAAATGATTCATTCATGATCACATGTGAGCTTCAGAGATAGGACTGAGCTAAGAACATTTAACTTCAAAGCCAGATCTTACTGTTACACCATTTAGAAAGGAACTTTCTCTGTCTCCCTCGCATTCCCTCTGTCTCCTCTTCTCCCACTCTCTTCCTCCCATTTCCTTCTCTGTCTATCTCTTTCCTTCCCTTTCTATCCTGACTTTGTTTCTCTGTGTGTCTCTTTCCTTCTTTCTCTATCTGTGTCTCTGTCTCTCTTTTCTCCTGTCTCTATCTCTATCTGTTTGTTTCTCTTTCTTCATAATCACAGGCTTGCCATGGTAGTGCTTGATTAAATAGCCCCACTTCTACTATTTACTGGAGAGAATCATCTTTACTGAGTAATATTTGATGCTGCTGATGTCAATGATGATGATGATGATGTTGATGGTGATGATGATTCAACATTTCTCAACACCCTATTAACAAAATCTTCTACCTACTTATTATTCCTCACGACTATTCTGACAGGTGGGTGAGCAGCATTATTTTCAAGGAAGAAAGGTGATGGGGGCTGAGGCTGAGAATAGAGAAGAGGCCTTTCTTTTAGATCTGACTCCCCCACTGTGACTTATAGATGTTCTCATTCTCTTTTCTGACCTCAACTTCTTAAGATACTTCTAGATCTCAGGAAGTGAGAAAAAAAATAACATGACAAAATCAGGATTAAGACTGAACCTCAAGTATTTTAATCTTTTGCTTATTTCCTTAATCAAGCTTCTCTTTGCCTTCTGCTGTTCTCCTTGTAAATCTCCTATCAACACCTTTGGGAGATAGGGCCAATCTATTCACTGCCTTATTCTTCAAGCACTGATTGAGGAGATTTTTTGTAGATTGATAAGGATGAGATAATCCTTAGCAGTCATGGTGACCTGAGCTAACTTTAAGGGTGGCAGGTTGGTAAAATGGAAAAGGCATGAGCTTAGGAATCAATCAACTTCAGATTCTGGCTAGATTATATACATCTATCTATCTATCTATCCATCTATCTTCCTAAAATACCTTGAGAAAAATCATTTAATCACTCTAGACTTCCATTTCTTCTTTTGTAAAATGAGGAAACTAAACTGGATGATCTCGAACGTCCTTAACAACTCTGAATCTACGAGCCTATGAACTGTCTGGGCCAGCAGCTTTCCCTGTAGACTAAATGATCTACAGCTACAGCATGGTCAACTGTAGGTATTATCAACATATATTCTTTCATAAATCTTCCCTAGTAGGGCTTCCCTGTCACTCCGATTTGCTAATCTCTTTCCTCCATTTTCAGGTATCTGAGACATTTAGCTCCCCGAATGAAAATCCAGGTCCATATGAAGAGAGAGCCATTTTGCCATCTGGGATATTCTGTCTTTCTACTTGCATTTCCTTCCATTCATGTTTTCTCTTGGGGATATGCTTCTCTTCCCTTATAGGCAGCAGGATCTCCTTATTTCAGCTCAGATGCACTTCAGCTCACACACATTTCAACATAGTCATGCTTCAGTTGTCAGCCTCCCTGACCTAGGATCCCTTCTTTCTGCTCCCCTTTCTAACTGGGATACTAAGGTCTTTCTCCTTCTTATTTCCTCCGCCTTCTTTACACTCTTAAGATGCTCCTTGGTTCACTCTCCCCAAGCTTTGTTTATCATTTTCTCTCTGTCAGGACTCCCTGGGGCCTTCCTCCTCCCTGCTTCTGGGAGTACAGAGGGTATCTATAAAAGTTGGCAAGAAGAGGTAGAGCTTTTCAGTACCTCACAGTCAAAATCTGGGTGTGCTGCTTGCCCTGAACCTGATGTACCACAGAGTCCCATAAGCTTCTAGGTTTATTCAAGGCTTCCTGAGGTCCTGGGCTTTTAACAACCTAGTAAAAACAGACTATCTTAATGATCCCCACCCTCCTCATTCCAGAAACCAGAATTAATTTTAGCTGTAAGAATATAGAACTTTAATCCTTAATTTGAATCTGGAACTGTTCCAGCTTCTCAGAAAGAGGTCCTCCTAACTATTATAAATCTGAATCAGGAAAGGCTCCGGAACTGACTATTCTATACAGGGCCACATCAGATTCCCAGGTTGTCTTAGAATCAGGGCAAGTGAATAGGGAGAGGGAAGGAAATAAGCATTTATATAGCACCTACTATGTGCCAGGCACCCTATTAAGTGGTTTTTTAAAATATTATTTCAATTGATCCTCACAATAACTCTGTAAGGTAGGTACTCCATTATCTACATTTTACACGGGGAAGAAACTGAGGGCAACAGGTAAGTGACTTGCCCAAAGTCATACAGGTATTAAATGTTTGAGACCAAATTTGAACTTAAATCTTCCGGATTTTAAGCTAAACACTCTATTCATTGTGCTACCAGGTATCACTAATATTCATCTAATACTTTAATACTCTTGCATCATATCACCAGGTAGTTACTAGTACACCAAAGACAGAATATTAGAATTTCAGTCTTGTAAGGGGACCTCATAAGCTGGCTGGTCCAATCCCTATCTGATCTGAATCTTTTCTACCACATACCTGATAAGTGATCTTCTAGCTTGAGCTTGGAGCCCCACAGTGAAGAAAGAATTGCTATCTCCTGAAGCAATTCATTCTACTTTTGAATAGATCTAATGGTTAGGATTTTTTTTCAAGTTTCAAATCAAAATCTGCCATGACACAACTTCTTCCTGTTGCTTCTAGTTTTGTCCTTTTGAATATGATCTATATTTCAACCCTACAAATCATCATTTCCCTCTGCCTCTTAGTCTTACTCACCTCTAGCAGGTCTTTGAAAATAAACCTTTTTGTTCCTCTATTGATGAGGTTTCAGAGATCCCTTCTAAACTCAATTTACTCCCCTCTCCTTTTCTGACTCCTGCCCTCCTGCATTCTCTGTAATCATTCTTTAATTCAGTTCAGTTCAACAAATGTTTATAAATTATCAATTTAAATTAGGAGGAAGGGGTTGTGGTGGAATTTTCTCACTGAGTATTCCCTTTGCCAATTTCTTCCCCTCCCCTCCTGTCCTCCAAAAGATTAGCATATTTTTGTTACCTTAGATAAATTTTGGACTCTTGTTGTTTGTTGAGTGATTTTCAATCACTTTCAATTCTTTGTGACCTCATTTGGGGTTTTCTTGGCAAAGATACTGGAGTGGTTTGCCATTCCTTCTCCAGCTCATTTTACAGATGAAGAAATTGAGGTAAATAGGATTAAATGACTTACTCAGGATCACACAAATAATTGCCTGAGGACATATTTAAACTCACGAAGATGACTTTTCCTGATATGAAGCCCAGCACACTCCCTATCCACTGCCTCAAAATTTAGGATTATAAATATAAAATCAGATAGTGGCTGTCCATTCTAAAACTTTACAATCTAGTGTAAGAGATATATACATATTAGATAATACCTGCAAAGAAAAGGTCTACACATATTTCTAGGGGAAATTTGAGGAGGGAAAGATCACTTCTACCTGGGGGTTAATATAAGGGCTTCATGGAGAAAGTAGAAGTTGAGTAGAGGTTTGAAAGAAAGGAAGGACTTCAACAGGTAGAATGGCAGGTGGAATTTATTTCAGGCATCTGAGGACAACATAAAGGCACAGAAAGGAGAAGGCAAAATAAGAATGGGGAGAATGAAATAGTTCAGTTTGATGTGAGCATAGAGTATTTAGAGAGGAGTATTCTGACATAATGTTAAAATGGGTTAGATCCAGATTATGGAGGACTTATGAGTCTATACTTTTTTTCCATAGGCAAATGGAGAATGATTACTTAGACTGTGGTGTGAAGGATGGATCATGGTGGGAAAAACTGGAGGCAGGAAGATAAGAAACCTATTTACAGTAGGCCAAAATGAGAGGTAATCAGAGCCTGGACTGGGGGGGAGTCAGTGGGAGTAAAAAAAAGAGGGAGAATCTTCCAGATATTTAAGGGGGTGGATTTAGCAGGACTGGGCAACTCATTGAGTGTGGGCAGCAAAGTCAAGGTAAGAGTCAAAGATGACTCAGGTTTCAAGCTTGGGAGAATGGTAGAATGAGACAATCATAGATTTAGAGATGAAAGGCATTTTAGAGACCATTCAGTACAAAAACGTACTTACAGATGAGGCCAAAGCTAATCAGATGAATGGAAACAGAATTTGAACCCAAATCCTTTCGTTCCAAGACCATTGTGCTTTTCCATCAATTCCCATCCATGTACAACATAACTTTTCAGGAGAAATAGAGAGGTTAGGGAAAAGATCAGGTTTGCAGGGGAAGATAAGTTCTGTTGTGTACCTTTTGCTTTGGGCCTTTTAGATTTCTAAGTTCATGAAGGGAGTACTTAGTGTGATTCCATCCCAGCTAATCAACACTACCATTTTCTTTGGTAGGCTATGACAAAGAGTGTTATATGGCACTGAAGATCTTTGGTAACTTTGGGAGTTTTCTTCTGAAGATCTCAGCTCCTGCAGAGGAAGAGGCCAGAGAACAAAGATGTCCCTGTATCCTTAGTAACGAGGTTGGGTGAGGAAGAAAGAATTTGTATAGGAGAAGGAAAGACAGACAGACAGAGAGAGGGGAAGAGATAGAGACAAAGAGTCACAAAGAAGTTCAGAGATAGAGGGAAGAGAGAGGGACCAGAAAAAGAGAGCTATTGAGAGAGAGAGAGAGAGAGAGAGAGAGAGAGAAAGAGACAGAAAGAGAGAGAGACAGAGACACAGAGAGAGAGAGACAAGAGGGGGAGAGAGAGAAAAAGAGATAGAGCAGCAAACAGACAGAAAAACAAAAATACAGGGACAGAGAGAGTCAGAAAGAAAGACAAAGACAGAGACGGAGAGACACAGAGAAACAGGCACTCTTTCTAGTTCATCTTTCTCTCTGTCTTTATCTGTTTGTCAGAAAGAGAAAGGGAGAGAGAAAGGCAGAGAGACAGATACATAGAGAGAGAGACAGAGAGAGACAGAGAAACAGAAGTAGAGAAAAAGAAAGAGACAGGCAAAGACAGAGATAGAGGGATAGAGAGGAAAACCAACAGAAGGACAGGCAGGCACAGATAGAGACAAAGACAGACAGAAATAGAGATAAAGGGACAGATAGGACAAGAAAAACACACACACACTGAAAGATAGAGACAGAGAAGCAAACAAATAGAGTTACACAGAAACAGGGACTGGAAGAGAAACAGAAAGAGTCAGAGATACAGAGACAGAGCTAGAGAGCAGACAGAGAAAGGGAGAAAGATAAAAAGGGAACAATTTAGAGAGACTGAGGCAAAAACAGAGAGACAAACATAGAAAGAAAGCAACTGAAAGACAGAGATGGGGATAAAGAGAGATGGGCAGACAGGGAGATAAAACGGCAGACTGAAAAAGAGAAGGAAGGAAGGGAAGGAGAGAGGAGGAGACGGAGAGAGAGCAAGAGAGAATGAGGATAGAGAGACAGAGTCAGAGACAGGGACACAGAGAAAGGATGGGGGGATAGATACTGGACAGATTGTGAAGTGGGAGCTGGATTGGAGCAGAAGGGGTAAAAAGAAGCAGAGAAGAATGTCCTATTCTTGAGAAAGAGAGCTACACAGAGGCAGGAGTGGGCTTGTAGTAGGCTGACAGAGGGGCCTTCTCAGAGCTTGCCTAAGATACAGGGAAGCAGAGACAGGGAGGTGGGTGGCAGAGAAGGAGGTGGGGACAGCTGTTACTTTGATTTTCCATTTAATTAGTGTTCTCAGGGGACTGGATCAGGGAGAGTGTCCTGGACCAGTTCCTCTGAGGGCAGCCACTCCCTAGTAGGCCAGAGCTGGGTGAGGATTTTGCATACTGGACTCAGAGAGATAGGTATATTTCCGCGTTCTTCCACAGAGTGACTCACTTGCCTCAGTTACTTTCTTACAGGCCAGAGCTTTATCACTTCAGCATTCCAAGCTACCGTTTTACCTTCTGAGGTTAAGTTATGGATGATAATAAATGAGCAATGAGAAGAAATGAGCAAGTAAGGGAGTGGGAAGTGCCTCTCTCCTTCTACTTATCTAACTAACGAACATTTCTAAACCTGGGGTCCAATCAGAAGTAGAGCTCATTTCAGACCAGCATCTTAATTCCAGTTTAAGATAAGGCACATGTATTTAGATAAAAATGAATCTAAGTTCTAGACTGGCACCAAAACTAACCCAATGTTTGAGGTTTTCTTTAATAATCCTTTTTCTCTGGTTTTGCTTAATTATTTATAATTAATCACTGTGAGAGCTTGGTTAGATGTCATTACCACCCTCAGATGGGGAATGACATGCAACAAGAGTTCATTGTGGAAGAAGTTTGGATTAGAATACAGGGTCCAGTACAAATCACTAACTGCTTGTGAAGCACCGTTATGCAAAATCTTCAGAATTGCCACCTTTTGGACCCTTTCTGATCTCCATGCACGTCTACTGGTGTTCCAGAGCAGGCATCTTGATATGTAGAGAGGGAAGAGAAGGAAAAATATGGAATGAAAAAAGAATTGGAAAACTTTGAAAAATCAAAGGAATTATACAAGAACAGCTTGTCTTTAAGAATGAAAACACAGACAACAGCAGTTTCACATCAGTTTTCTTCCTTATCTGTCCATATGAAATTGAGGTTTGCACTGAAGAAAATAACCATCTTTGCTACTTCTGATATAAGAACTGTTTTTTCCCTTTCTTCCTTTCCTAAATGATAATTAAATTTTGCAAAAAGATTTTGCATGAGATGCCCCTTAGCATGTATCATGGCTATTCTTATTTGTCTTATCTTCCATTAGACTATAAGCTCCATGAGGGCAAGGTCTATATTCTGTTTAGACTTTATGTATCATCTATCATATTAGTGTGTATTTTTACAAATGTATGTTTAATTGAATTGTATATAGTTTGTTCTTTTCCCATGTCACTTAAATACTCTGTTTCAGGAACCCCACTTTCCTTCCAGGCAAACATCTTTTCTTTCTTACATAGTTTAAAAAGACCAAGGTCTCCTATTACATCTGGGGCCATCTCCAGTTGTCCTTATCTATATCTTGCCATTGGACTCAGATGGCTCTGGAGGAGAAAGTGAGGCTGGTGACTTTGCACAACTTTCCTTCACTTAAATCCAATTAATTTGCAAGTCATGGCATCACCTCCTTGATGTCATGGTCATCTTTGAGAATGAAGGACAAATAACAACAACAACCCTCTTACCAAGTATCCAAATGTTTTCTTATCTAGTCATGTGTTTTGACCCAGATAGAGCCCTCTGCATCCTTACTAAAAAAAAAAAAAAAACCTTTTATCTTAAGAAATTCCATGCATCAAGCATTTATTAAGTGTTTACTATGTGCCACGTCCAGCATTAGGCACTGGAAATTCAGTGGCTCTCACTACATGTTTCTTCTCCTCAATTTATCAGGATTCACAATCTATTCCTCTAAGCCACCAATGTAGGGATTCTTAAAGCTTTTGTGTCATGGACCCTTTTGGCAGTTTGTTTATTTCAGGTTCCTCATCTGTAAAATGAGCTGGAAAAAGAAATGGCAAACCACTTCAGCATCATTGTCAAGAAAATCCCATCTGGGGTCAGGAAGAGTTAGCCGTAACTGAAAACAACTGAACAACAAAAATGGATTTCTATCAAGAATAATGCTTTTAAATGCATAAAATCAAGTACATAAGATTACAAAGAAAACTAATGGTACTGATATGCGGTTACTAAAATATTTTAACATGAAGCAAAACAAAACAATTATCCTCCCTTCCCCTAAGGAAGTTTATAAATCCCAGGTTAAGAATCTCAAATATAAAGGATTATCTCTCCTGCCAATGATCTATTCTATTTGTTTCAGAAAGTGGCCCCTACTTTATGGAAATTGGGATAAAGTTGCTTTTAAGCAGTTATACTGAGTAAATAATGAAAATTTGAGAGGCCCTCACTAATGTTCACATTTGTGTGGGATTATGGAACAAAGGAGGGATATAGTAAACTGTAGGATCTTTTGATTCTATGCAGTACATGCTAGTATCTGTTTCTGTCATATGTAACATTGGTCCCTCACCTAAATACAATGTAGTAAGAAAGATGCTCTAGACCTCCTCAAAAAGTTGAGTATAGTTCTTTGACTGGAGTCAATGCTAGATTGCCTTTGAAGTTCAGAGTTGGTTCAGTCAGAGATTCGCTCATGCTCACTTATATATTGTTTTCCTCTTCTTATAAGTTCCCCCTGTTATGATATGATATGATACTGATATCACGTTAGCATATAAAGGCTCTGGGATCCTAAAGAAAGTAAAAGGGGAAGAATAAAGAATGGTTTTCTTTCGGATCTTGGCACTGAGGACTCCCACTAATGTTTTTATCATTATCTCCAATCATACTTCCTACCCCCCCCCAAAAAAAAATTGAATGGAGATTGAGAAAAACAAAGAACTGATTGGCTCTTCAAGTGAATGGTTAAGGCACTGGCTTCCTTTTCTTCTTTCCCTAGGGCAAAGTGATGTTCCCAACCTTTCTGACCCTGAACTGAAGGTAAATGAGCTAAAGTTAGGGTAATTAGCAATCAATAGACAATTAGTAGGAGCCTGACTGAGGGAGAGAAACATGAGTCCTCAAAAGAGAGAACATTCTGCCCATTCCCCACTAATTTCCCTTCTCCCCTAAACCTCTAGGTTTAGGCAGCAGGTGGATCATAAGAACAGTAAAGAACCCAAAAGAGAAGAAACTACAGATTCAGGGCTAAAAGAACAGATTATAAAATGGAACAATTCAAACAGAAACAAGACTTCCAACCCTGTCTAAAAATATCTAATGCCCTTGAAGGTGTTAGGAAATTTAGGAATGAGTGTAAGGGAGATATCTTTAGCTTTTGCTATAACCTTAAACCTGCGGATCCTCCTTTTGAATACCCAGATCTGTTCCTGCATGAGGGACAGGAATTTTTCCTACTTAAATGAGGAAACTGAAGAATTGGGAATTCCATTCCAGAGATCTGCACTCCAAAGCTAGACCCCGACTAGTGTAAACATTGGCATGAGGAAGGAAAGGAAAAGGTGAAGATTTGGCTGTATGGTTCTGATTAGGTGTGAAGATCCAGTCAGGAGGCAGAGAGCCAAATCCATCTGGCAGTGGTAGAAACTCCAGCTTCCTGCCACATTCAGTGTCATTACATAATCAACCTCCACAATGTCTTTTGCATTGGTCCACTTCCCTCTATTCACATGGCCACTACCCCACTTCAGATACTCATCACTTCTCTTGTGAATATCTGTAATAGTCTCCTAATTGGTCTCTTAGCCCCAACTCTTTCTATTATCCATTCAGCTTCCAAAGTGATATTCATTAAAGCACATCCCTGACAATTTTTTTTTTTTTTGCTCAATAATCCTAGTGGCTCCCTATTACTTTTAGAAACAAATAAAATCATTTAAAGTATCCCATAATCTGGCTCTGATCTATTTTTCTAGATTTATTACACATCTCTTCCTTTTATGCTGTTCCTCATGCACCAAATTCCACCTTTTGTTTCTTTGGCCAGACCGTTCCCCATGCCTAGAATTTCCTTCCTCCTTACCTCTACCTCTGTCTCTTAAATCCATAACTTTTTTCAAAACTCATATTCAAATGTCGTCATCTGAGGATTTTCCTGACCTTGCTAGTTGCTAGTGTCTTGCCTTTAAATTATATTGCATTGATTTTGCATGGATTTTATATATATATATATATACATATATGCATATATATATATATATATATATAATATTCACTCCTCTACAGATTGAATGATAAAACGTGGATATGGATTTAGGAAATATCAATTAGGTTTTATTCAAGAACCTGGCTTAAGGAAATATCAATTAGTTTTTATTCAAGGACCTGGCTTTTGGGGTCATGGTTTTACATTCCAAACCATTTATTTCTGTTCAAGGTGGTTATGAGGGTGAGACCATAAGTCAGGGTACTGATACTTTTCTACCAGGCCTCTAACATATTTCAGTCTTTTACAATGCATTCTGATAATTCTTTATAAGTATCCTTTGGTTTCCTATAAGTTGCATAGAAATATGACAGCCAAAGGATGATAGATATTTGACCAGCCTAACAGGACAGTTGAGAGAACCTCACTGTGATGCTTCAGGTAAGGTTGAATATTGAAGTATGAGAAACTCTCCATTTGGATCTGCATTTGTATATTAGTAGTTACTGCATGCATATGCATGGTGCCATCTGTCTGCTACCCACAGCCCCTGGGCCACATTCATGCTGTCTTGCTTTTAATCCATCTGTGAAGGAACATGAGTAAAAGTTCTAAGGCTGAAGATGGCATGTGTGACAATGGCAGGGATAATGTGATACAATGAAGTCAGAGGATCTGGGTTCGAATCCTGCTTATGTTACTTATTATCTATGAGATATTGGGCAAGTCTTTGTGCCTCACAGAGTCCCAGTTTTTTCATTTCTAAAACAAAGGAATGGAACCAGATGGCATCTAAGATGTCTTCCAGTTTTAAATCTGTGATCCCATGATTATGAAGTAGCTAAGTGGCACAGTGAATAGAATACTGGGCTTGAGTTCAAACCTTGCCTCAGATACTTACTAGCTACGGGCAAGTTAGTTAACTTTGTTTTCATTTCAATTTCCTCAACTTTTATAAGAATAAAAATTGCACCTATCTCCCACACTTGTTGTGAGGATCAAGTGAAGTAATTATCATAATGATTGAAATATTGTAAATACTTAATAAATACTTGTTCCCCCATCCCCCACCTCGGCCTTCTTGCTAGGAACCTGTGGCCTCTTAAGACTTGGAAACTTCCTGCCTTGTTATTTCATTATTCAGTTTTGTCCTCCTTGGACAAGATTTTTTTTAGCTGCCATGAGACTAGATAGATCTGTGTGCCTGGATTTTTTTTTTTCCATCTCAAGAGATTCTATTCTAGCTTTGGGTAGCACTAGGTATAGAGAAATAACTGTATTAGGAGAATGGCAGAACCATGGAGAGCAATAGGGAGAGAATTCCACAAAGGTAGAGGCAGTACCATGGAGAGCTCAGAGCACCACCAGTCTGGGAGCTTAGCTAAGTGGAAAACTTGCTGAGAGGGGCGGCCAGCTGTGCCAGACTGTTAATACTGAGACAACTGACAGCAGGGGCTGTCTCCAGACTCTACACAACACCTATCATTTGATTCAAATCTCCTGAAGTTTCTTGTTTGATCCTATCAAATGCACTCCTGAGATAGTTATATACTCAGATGTGAAGAACCCACCAATAGGCTAATTTAGTTTAAGAGTAGTACATCAATCAGTCAGTCAGTCAGTCAATCAACTAGCATTTCTGAAGCACTATGTGTGAGATATGGTAATAGCACTAGAGATACGAAGAAAGGCAAAAAACAATTAGTCCCTCTTCTCAAGGAGCTCACAATCTAATGAAACGAAACATACAAACAATTTTGTACAAATAATATTGTTAGGGGTCATCAAAGAGAGTGGATGCTGAGATCTTTAGGGAGATGGAAAAGGCTCCCTGTAAAAGATAGGCTCTTAGGTGGGAGGCACAGATGAAGAAAGAAGGGAGTTCCAGGCATGAGGAATAGCCATTGAAAGTGCAGAAAATCAGGAAATGGATTATTTTGTGTGGCAAACAGCAAGGAGGTCTGTCTGAGCCACTGTATCAAAATTTACCTAGAGGATAGGAAGTCTGAAAAAAATGGGAGAGGACTGACCAGATTATGAAGAGTTTTAAAATTCAAACAGAAAAATTTGTATTTGTTCCAAGAGTTTACAGAAAAACACTGGGTTCACTTAATATGGGAATGATATGGTCAGTTCTACACTTTAGAAAGATCTCTTTGACATCTGAGTGGAGGATGGATTGGAGATAGAGATATGGGGCAGCAGGGTACTGTAGCAATGTAGGTATGAGTTGATGAAAGCCTATACAAGAGTGGCAATAGTGTGAGAGGAGAGAAGAATATATATGAAATGTTAGAGAACTGACTGGATTTAACAACCAATTACATATGGAGAGGTGAGAGAAAGAAGTTGAAGGCACCTAGGTTGTGAGACAGAGAGCCTAGGAAGATGATGGCACTGTAGGCAATAATAAGGAAGTTAAGAAAAATGAGAGTTTGGGTAGAAACTCATTCCAAGAGATATGTAGTACTGGAATAATATTCCTCTTTGAGGAGTAAGTTCAAAGACAACCTCTTAGTGACAACACAGAAACATCAGGGTACTTTAGAGTCCTACATTGTGAATCACCATCATAAATATCTCTCAGTATGGGGCCACCATGATGTACTCTGGTAACATACTCAGCATTGCAGTGGATGATCCAGACTGAGGTACTGTAAAATTCATTCAGAGAATAGAGGGAATGGTTGTCTCTCTTTAAGAGGGAACATTGGCCATAGTTGGCGAAAGGCATCATGCCATATGGATATCAATCAGTTGGAGGAAATGGGGAATTTTGCAATGACATGGGATATTTATAATTATTTTACTGATTCCTTTTGGCATACTCTCATCTTCTTGGTTCTTTATTGACTGTTATATTTATCTATGATTATAAAAATTTCCATAAGTCAATATAACCATTCTAGAAATTATTTAAAAAAACATTTTGGAAAGAAATTGGGGGTTTAGGCAAAGAAAGTGCTAAAATAATCATATCCTTTGCCTAAGAAATTCAATCATGAAGTCATTAGAAAAAAGGCTCCATAAATACCAAAATATTTGTAGCAATACTTTTAGTGGTAGCAAAAAAAATGGAAACAAAATAGATAACCAGTGATTGAAGAATAGCTAAACAAATCGTGGTACATGAATATAATGGAATATTACTATACTGTAAGAAACAATGAATATGATGAATATGGAGAAGGATGGACAGATTACATGAACTGATGAAGAGTGAAATAAATAGAGCTAGGGAAACAACATATGCATTGAGTTTATTAATGTAAATGGAAAGGACATCAACCACAAAACAAGTGGAGATGAATGTTGAAAAATTATAAACAATATAGTTAATTCTTGAGAACAGCTATTAAAAAATACTTCTCTCCTGTCTCTTTTCAGAGGTAGTGAGTCAACAGTGTTGGAACATTGCAGGTAATGTCATTTTTTTCTAATGTATTGATTGGTTTTGCTATTTCTTTTGAAACCTTTTTTTTTCTTTAAAGCTTTTGTCATATGGGATGACTCTCTGGCAAATGGAAGGGAAAGAATATGTAAGAATATAGGTGATATAAAAATAAGGATATTAATAAAAATCTATTTTAAAGACCCTATAGAAGCAGATGATTTCCTTAAAACTAGTGTGACACCAATGCTGACATTAAAATAAGTTGTGCTTATTATTTGCTAGAAGTGTTATGAAGAAAAGGCCTGTAGCCAAGAGTTAAACAGGAAGTGACAAATATCAAGAAGATATGAATGGAAAGCATTTTCCAAGCTCTGAGTGTGCCCTTAAGGTTATTAGCAATCAGCATGGACCTGACCCAGCCCAGGGCCTGCATTCAGGGGGTGAAGAAAAATTTGCAACTAGATTATCATCCTTAGAAGAAATTTTTATCGTGGATAAGATGACAGAGGAGGAAGAGTTGAACTGAATTGGAAAATAGTGAAAAAAACATGCTACCAAGCAGAGCTCCAAGTATTTAAATCCTCTTGGCAGGATTGTAAAGATTCTCCCCAGAGTATGGTCAATGGAGGAGGTGACTCCAAGTTTGGCTTCACATTTTCTTCTGGATGTTCTGCTCAGAAGAAGACTAATACTTCATATAGGAACGTATAGAGCAATAGGCCTAAAAAGCAGGTGGAAGTGCACTTGCCTAGTCTGCTGTCTGTCAATGACCAATGCACAAAGACAGGACTTATCTGTAGTCAAAGATTATATGGGAATTGATCTAGTTATATGAAGGTCTTTAAAGAGTTAGCCTTGGTTTTAAGCTTAGAATTTATTTTTTAGAAGGGTTAGGGAGAAAGTCTGAAGGGAGTAACATGCAAAGCACATACATAATTCTTTATCTATTTCCTTTGACCATCAGCCTTGAGGAAATCATGAACGGCAACAATCCTGCTTATCTTCAAGAAGAAATTACATTAGAATTTGCATCACAACTTTTGGCAACATATCTGGCATTCCACAACATGTATACCCAATCCCCTATGGGGCGGTCTTTACCAGGAAGGCTGGTTCTACTGAGACAAACCAGCCCCCCTGATATGAAGAATATTTTTGTTTAATTCTCATCTTTCCTATGGTAAGTAATACATCTCCAGCATCCAATAAGTAGGCAGATCATCCTTCAGGGGCTGTGCCTATGACAAGAGACAGAAACAGGGTGGTGAAGTGCTGCCAAACAGCTCTGTGGGCAGGGCTGGCTGGGTCCACCCTTGCGCACTGGGCATGTTCTCCACACTGGGAACCTGGCCAAAGGGCTGCAGAATGGACAGCAATGGACAGAAGGTCAGCAAGCTGGGAGAAAGGTGGTGCAAGGAGCAGTGCAGCATAAGGCAGAGTTGTTTATTTGAACCCTGAACCAAGTTAACATGAGGCTCTCCATTCTATTCATTTTTTCCCAGATCAGCTCACAGCCTATTAGAGACATCCTAGAGAGAAAGAACTCAGATATAGTGTTGAGCCTGGAGGGCAGCTCCAGAGAAGTGAAGGTAACTTCAGGGGACTGGCAGTGCCAATCCTGCAGTTTTGAAATGGAGGGAAGGAGACAGGTGAAAATCTGAATACCCTAGAAATCCTATAACATTTACACTTAATACCATGGTAAGTTTCAGAAATATCTTGTCATTGCCAATCCCTGCTGAGACTTTCAATCTTTAAAACTACATTCCTGGGGAGCAGTCAAGGCCAAAGAAGCATCAGTCCTTGCATTTTGGTTTCTATGGGGAACACACCTCTTCTATCCCAGTCTACGTGAGGCAGCTTCCCATTTGCCTCTCTTCTACTATTTATCAACAATATTACCAATTCCTTTGGTTATGGAAGTTTATGCAGTTATTGTCAGTTTTATTGTGTGATGCTCATGACATGTAGTGGTGGTAGAGGTGGGCTGAACTTGAACAAGTTAAAGGACTGGAAAATTGGAAGGGGGAATAATAGAAATAATGAGTAAGAGCTGGAAGAATTTAGAGGTTATGTAGTCCAATCTCATTTTATATGAGGAAATTAAGGCCCAGATAGGTTAAAGAAGAATTAAATTATTTAATACAACATTATGGCTGTTTCTAACTATTTTTGAGACTGGGATCTTGGTTGTTTTCCTTAACTCCTCTTCTTCCTCTTCTTCATCCTTCTCTTCCTCCTCCTCCCCATCCTCTTCTTTCTCTTCCTCCTCTTACACCATACACACACACACACACACACACACACTTTATCCACAAAGTAGACATTTAAATTCATGACTTTTCCTCCAAGAACAGTTTTGTCCCACCTCCCTCAAAGTCTCTAGGGAAAAAGTACCAAGTCTCAAAGCATTAACCTGCTATATCCTTGGGACTGTTTGGCTTTTTCTGCTTTATACCAGTTGTTATCCTGGACTTAGCCAGTGTTAGATATTTTATTGTCCTATTGTACTGTATGAAAGGAAGGCAAATTTATAATGAAAAGAACTTCTTTTTTGAGTCTTGTTCCTAAAACAAAACAAAACAAATAAACAAAAAACACCTTGCAGAGTGTCCAGGTATCAAACAGCACATAAAGCTAATCTAGGAGAGGACATTATTTTCCTTGCTCATTATAAAGGTTGAGCAGGTACTGAACTCATTGACAGAACAAGAAAGTGTGATAACAATATAATAGCAATTATAATAAATAGGTAGCATTTATATAGTGCTTTAAATATTTGCGAAGTGCTTTACAAATTTTATCTCATTTCATTTTCACAACAACCCTGCTAGGTTGGTGCTGTTATTTTCCCCTTTTTACAGATGAGAAAACTGAGGTTCAAAGTGGTTAAATAACTTATCCAAGGTTACACCTCTAGTAGGTATCAGAGGCAGAATGTATGAACACAGATGTTCCTAATTCAAAATCCACCTCTATATACTGCTCTAGCAAAAGTGGCTTTCCTCAGTACAAAATAATAGAAAAACAATGACTTAGAGTCCCTTTTACCTCTAAATTTAATTGTAGAACATTTCATACCTTCTCTCTTTCCATTTGCCCCCCTTTCTGATGCCTCAAATACCCCTGTATTAGATGATCCCATACTTAGTCATACCTGGTTGTCTGTCCATACCAGGCCCTTAATAGTAGAATAGGCTAAATAGATGGTGAGCTTGAGGGCTGTTGTTGGTTGACAATTAGAGCTCAGCAAGTAAGAATGTCCTAGACGGCACTTCCAGACGTGGGTTCTCTTGACTGCCCTTTTTTCCTTTCCAAGTTAGATCGAGAGTTGCTAGTGTAGCTCCCCAGAGGAAGGGAAAGAACTGGGAGGGGGTGTCCCCTTATGGGAGGAGTAACTGTTGTCTCCCTGGTAACTGGGGCTTGAGCTGTGTTTGGGGAGGGTTGGGGATAAGAGGGGAGGAACAAGCTAACGAGTCAGGCTGGCGGCGGCTGGGAGGGGATTCCCCGGGGTCCCCGGACAGGGGGAAGCTCCTTCATCAAGATGAAGGCGGGGCTGGAGGAGGGTGTAGGGAGAGGCGGGACTAGAAACAGACCGATTCTCAGTTCTTACATGTTCCCCTGGGCTGTTTTATTTCTTTCTCTTCGTCTACCCCCAACTCCCCCCCCTCACTCACCTCCTCACTGCCCCGCCCTGTGCCCAGCCCCACCGGCCATCCGGAGTCCAGGAGTCGCTTGGACTGTCTCCTCCCCTGCGGTTCCCTCTGCTCTCCGCTGGCATCTGGCCTGGCACAGCGGTACACCCTCCATCCCTGGGCTCCGCTGCGGTCCAATTGCCCTCCCTTCTTCACAATCCTCCCCCCTTCTCCATCCCCATCCCCTCCCGCCATGATAGGGATGGAAGGGAAAGAACGATGCATTCCTTTACTACCTTCTCAGGCCAGCTTCCTTTCAGGGACCCTATACCCCTCAACGCCTCCCTCCCCCATAGGCATCCTTGCGCAACTAGCCCCATCTCCTTATTAACCGTGGCTTTCAGATCGCCTAGCGGTCCTCGCCAAGTTGACCTACATAGCCCTGCCCAGAGCGGGAGGGGCCTTTCCCCACGTATCTTCACCCCTGGATAGCCTCTCCTTCTTCCTCCTCCTCCCCACGGATCCCCTTCCCACTACCTCAGATTCATCTCCCTTCTTATCCTTCCCTCCGTCACCCGAAAGAGATTTGGATCACCAGACTGACAGGACTACTTAAGTTCGGTGGAAAGGAAGGAATCAATGCCATCTCTAACCCAGCGGAGCCCTGGGCTTTTCAGCCATCCCGAGGCTCTCAGATCTTTTACAACCCCTGTTATCTGCGATCCTTTCCTTGTTATGAGTAAGATCTGACCTCTTGTTTGGATTTCCTATAATAGCCTTTGCCTCGTCCAGGTGATGTTTCAATCCTGGGTCCCAAGAGTCCCCCCCCCCCCATCCTTAGCCCCCGTGTTGTTGTTTTGCTTCGTGAAGAAGCTCCCCCTCTTTCCCCCACGCCCCCCTCTACAGCCTCGCCCTGTCCCCCTCCCTTGCCCGCCCGGCAGCGGGGCTGGAGGGGGTGGTGGTAAGCGGCGGTGGTGGTGGTGATGTTTGCATACAGCAGTCCGAGGAATCTTACTGGCCGCTCAGCCCCTACAGATACACATACAGACACACAGACACAACACCCCGACACACGACACACACCCTGGGAGAAAACACTCAGACGGAAATTCACCCCGCCCCCAACACACCCCGACACAGACATACACACAGACACTGACACAGAGACGCAGAACCAGACACCAACACAGACACATACACACACGCACACACATATAGACACAGATACACAAACGGACACCAACACACGCACACAGCAATAGAAGAAACCCAGAAATAGAAACATTTGGCTCTACAGGCAGACATAGATTTTGAAATTAGGGGCACTGGGGATGCACACACTGTTACGCCCCGGGATGCACACACCCAGAGATGCACAGACAGAGATGCCCAGAGACAAGACAAACACAAGGATAACACCATCAGCTGGCTACTTATAACCCTGGGTACCTAACAAAGCCAACAGGCTCTCCACCCCCTCCCTGGGTGCCTCCCCGCCCCTTCCTCCCCCCCACCCCTTGTCGCCCCCTCCCTCACTCACCGTCCTGGGAGAGGTTGGCCCCGCCGGGCGCACAGCAGCAGGCGAGCAGCAGTAGCAGGGGCAGGGCGGTGGGTGCCCCCATCGCGCTTCCCGGCCGGCTCCCTGGCTGGGCGCTGGCGAGCCTGGGTCCCCTGAGGCAGGGGGGAGGGGCGGAGAAAAGGGGGAGGGGGTCCGATGACGGTCTTGGCTGCAAGAGCGTCCCCGAGCCGCAACGGAGCCCGGGGCCGAGGCGGGGACGGGGAGGGAGCCGGCGCTGCTGCAGTCGCGGGGATTAAATAGGGCGCTCGGAGCAGACCATTCGGCTGGCAGCGGAGGGGGGGGGGGGTGACGGGGGGCTGGGCCAGGAGGAAGGGGGGGAGCCGGCTGCCGCATTCCTCACTCCCCCCCGCCTCCTATCCCCCCCACCCCTCCTGCTACCGTGGTGCGTTCCGCCTGCTCCCTCGGGAGCGCAGCCGGCCAGGCTCGGGTGTGGAGCTGAGGGAGGCAGCTGGCTCAGCAGCGGGGCTCGGGGCGCACCCCACGTCGGCCCGAAGAGGCGGGAGGGGATCGGGTGGGGCCCGGGGCCAGCTGGCTAGACCGTGCACTGCAGCCTTGGGCAGGGCGTGCCCAGTGGCCCAGGCTAAGCCGGTTCCAACGTCCTACTCTCTTGTCCAGGTTCTGGAACTGGTGTCTCTGCAGCTTTCGGGGCCCTTTCTACGAGCAATCGGAGTCCTCAGCCTTTTCCCAAAAAGAGTAACTAGCTACCATAGTCCTCTTTCTAACGATAAACAAGTCTCCCTAGATCCTTCCTTTCCAATAGTAAGTGCCCTTAGTAGTCACCAGCCCAGCAACAGTTTACTACCCTTGACAGCCTACCCCCTGGCCAGCAAGCCCCCAAACAATGTTGCCTTATGACAGAAATTACCAACCCTCCCAGAGCAGCTGTACCCTTAACACATCTCTATCCAAGTGTCTTCCCAAATCGTTCTCACTACAGGGGCCCAAGTTCTTCTTAAATCCAATTCCTTCTTCCAATTTCTCCTGTTATAATCTCTCTAGGAAGCCTGTGTCCTTGTGTTTTTCTGGTCTATCTTTGAAGAGATTGTCCATCCTATGCTGACAGAAACCTTTTTATGACACTGGGTGAATTCGCGGATGTTACTAGAAAGGGCTTTCAGAAATCTCCTGTCTCCAGATGGACAAAAACTAAAACAGACCTTGGAAAAGGTAAAAGGGATAGGCAGAAAGAATCTATATACTCATGGCCCAATGGATCTCAAGGGAAGGTTTATAGATTCTTATGATCAGATATCTTAAGGAAAGGTCTTCAGTTTTGAAAAGGCTGCGCTTAGTTCTCTGTGACTATTTAATCTCCAAAGATGAGAAAAAAATATCTAAGTTTTAGTTAACCAGTGTAGATATCAATCTTTGTAGATATCAATCAGCTGGCCCTATCCCCTTACTCTTCAGGTAAATACTCTGAAAACCAGGAAGATCATGATTTGCTAAAGATTACACAACTAGTTAGGTGATTTAACAATGTTCTTTCCCTTATAGTAAAGAATGTAATTTCTCTCTATGACAGTGACAACATTCAATGATTTTGTGAAGATGTGTGAATATCTCAGTAATCTTCTAGTATCTCTGATAGATTTTCTTTGTGTCTCTGTAATTAAGTGCTTTTGGCTCTTATTACCTGTTTTCTCAGGCTATCTGGTCCTTCACTGTCTCTGTGATGTTTATTCTTAAAGCACTGAAAGATATTAGATATTGAGAGGTACTTCCATTGTGTTTCTCTAACTTTGGCATAGTTATTTAATTTCTTATTATTCTTTGTATCTCTGTTCAATCTGTTCAAACTTGAAAGTCCCTTAAAAACCACCTTTGCATGGTTTGGCAGAACTTCCTCCATGGGATTTCTGAGCCACTGATCAGTCTCTAGGTTGATGAGGGTGGCAAGATACCTGGATATGTGTATATACTTACATTTCCATTGACATGGAAGTTCTTGGTGCTTCAAATCCCCCCCACCCCCATTTCTGCCTCTTTTTTTACGGGGATTCTTTGATGGTCAGACATTTCTAAAATTTCTGATATTTGGATGGGTGAGAGGATTCAGCTAAATGAAGGGGAGGGGCTTGTGAGATCAGGTGGGAGGGGCCAGATATGTGGCAGAGGAGGGATTGGACTGCAGTGGATACGGAGAAGAAAAAAGCCGACCTACGTGAAGAAGAATGGGCCAGGCTGGGGTGGAGTCAGCTATAAATTTAGAAGAAGAGTATAAGGAAAAGGGGGTTGTTCTTTCAGGGGGAAGGCATAGAGCTTCATGTGGGGTAGGAACATGACTGCCAAAAGGGGAGGGCCTACCTGGATGAGGAGGCATATTTTAAGTCTTCTAATTTTTGATCTGGCAAAATACTTGGGCACCATCTTTTCTGAACTATGAAAAGGAAAAGGAAGACCAGTCTGTACAAGGGAGGATGTGTAGAAACTGGGTTTGAGGGGGTGAGGGGTGGGGAAGGGGATGTATGTGTGGGGAAAGCATGTAACAACCATTTCCCAGACTCTTGTATTACTAATTAGTTCTTCCATTTGCTGTCGCACCCTTATCTCTGTCTGTCAATTCCCGTATAGTTTGTGCTGGGTCTGCCCTTCTCCAAATTCCTTCCTCCCCCATAATATTAACTGCATAAGAGATTAAGACCATAGGATTTAGAGCTGTAATGGACACTTGGGATCTCCTTTCTTCCCATTTTAAAGGTCAGAGATCTGGGAATTTTGGAGGATCAATAACTTGTAATGATATAGCGAGTGGAAATGCTGAGTTTTGAATTCAGGACTTTGGACTCAGGACTTTCTTTCCAAGTCCCGATGCTGCCTTGAGGGGTTGAGAGAATGAAATTCTGAAAAGGCATCATCCTATTTCCTGCTCTGTTTTCTCTGTCTTTTCCATACATACTCTACTGAAAGATAGATTCATTTAAAGAGCCAATAGAAATTTCTCATGGTACTGCTTATCCTTGGAGCTGAGGGGTAAGGGATAGGTATCTTTGATAGTTATCTTTCCATTGCCTATATTAGAACCAATAGGGAGTATTTCCTATCTGAAGAGGGCTTGTTTCCCATACTCTATTTGTTTATCTTTTTGTTCTCTAAGTTCTGAGATCATTAGAACTAAAAGCTAGAAGTTTCTTTCCTCATTTCCTTCAAGATCCTACCTATACTTTATCACCTTTGATTAGATATTTATGGATTGACCTAGACAAAGAAAGCCAGCTTTTTTTACTCTGCCCATAAAGGTGGCATCCATTTATGGATCTAGTGGATCTATAAGATCTAGTGGAAAGAATACTGAACTTGGAATCAGAAGTCCTGGGTCAGACACTAGTGAATGGGTCTTGGGTAAGTTTTTTATTTTCCTGAAGCTTCAGTTTTTTCATCTGTGAACTGGGGGGAAATAACATTTGTCCTCATCCCACAAGATTTTTGTGAAGGGAGCCTTCTGTTAACTGAAGTGCTATGTTTGATTATTGAATTATTATTCATGCTGAGTCAAATAATCTCTAAGGGCCTTTCCTAGCTCAAACAAACAAACAAACAAACCCTATAATCTGCATACTTTCCAGAGGGGAAATCTAGGGATGGGATCTAGATCAGGCTGTCCTGTGAGACTGCAATACATAGGATGTTACAGTAGGAGAAAGGAAAAGGTAGACTTTGGGCTCTTTGATCCCCCTTATCCACTGAGCACCAGCCAGGATAGCTGGGGGGGGGGTGGAATGTGGTATTGGTGCTGGTTCAATGCCAGTCACTGCTGTGTAGGCGCTGGGCATTCCTTCCCCACGCTGCCCAGCAGGGAGAGGGAGAGATCTTAGGTGGAGTGGGAAGGAATAATAATAATAGCTTTCATTTTTATAACATTTTATAGTTACCAAGTATTACATAAACGATCTCATTTAGTATACACAACAATTTTATGAGGCAGGTAACAAAAGTATTGTCACATTCATCTTAAAAATTGGGAAACGAAGTTCAGAGAGAATGAAATGACTTGCCAGAATATATCTGGAATGGGGTAGAAATAGAATTTGAATCCAGACCTTTTGACTTTAATCTGGCATTCATTGGATAGTGCCATACTAGGGATAATTGATACTTATATTTTGTTTACTTGACAGGGTTGTTGTAATGAAAGTGCTCTGCAAACTTTAAAGCATCATCTGACCATAAACTATTGTTATTATTAAACCCTTATGGTTAGGGGTAATGCCCTTTTCTTATTTATCTACCATCACTCCAATGACCTTTGTTAACTGACTCCCTCAAAGGATAGACATGGGCAGCTGTTCACACACAAAAGGCTTCTTCTGGACATCAAATTCAACTTGCATATTTTATAAGGGCAGAGAGCAAATAAATGCTCTCTTCCCTTACCATAGCCTAAAAGGTTGGTCAGGCCCCAGCTTAGTTCCAGGGGTGTAAGACTAGTCTAGGAGATCCTCAGAAGTTCAGTTCCCTTGACTGTTTATTTATTTATCCATTTGTTTGTTTGTTAATTCATTTCTTCATTTGTTCATTTACTTATTTACTTATTTATTCACCTGCTTGTTTATTTATTTGTTTAGCTATCTATTGATTGATTTATTCATTGATTTATTTTTACAGGAGAAGACCCTAAGGTCTAAAGTGTTGAAGTGTCCTGCTTCGGATCACATGGCTAATAATATTATGGATGGGATTTGATTCCATATTTTCTGAAGTACAGTTCTAGATAGCTTTTACCTAGTATTTTATGTCCACCCTTCTGCCTCTACAACTCCTAAATGAAACAGAATTGAAGTGGTAATGTAAGGACTTTAAGACAAAAAATTAATCCATATGGGACAGCTAGGTGATACAGTGGATAGAATACCAGACCTGAAATCATAAAGACTTACCTTCCAGAGTTCAAATCTGACCTCAGACATTAACTCTGTGATCCTGGGAAATCCTGTTTCCCCAGTTTTCTCACCTGTAAAATGAACTAGAGAAGCAAAAGACAAACTATTCTATCATCTTTGCCAAGAAAATCCCAAATGGGGTCACAAAGAGTGGGACGTGATTGAATAATGGGAACAATAATGGTACATATATACAAAATATAACATTTAGATGTGGGAAGGGACTCTAAGAATCCAGCTCCTTAATTTTACAAATAAGACTTACAAATGTGGTAGCTTACAGAAGATAATTTTCATTCAGAATCATAAGACAAATAAATCTTTTGATTAAAATCATTGGGGGTGGGATGGGGACTGGGCAGCTTTTTGGTGGAGTGGATAGAGCATCAGCCCTGAAGTCAGGAGGAACTGAGTTCAAATTTGACCTCAGACACTTAATACTTCCTAGCTGTGTGACCCTAGGGAAGTCATTTAACCCCAATTGCCTCAGTAAAAAAATAAAAACAACCAAGCAAACAAAATCACTGGGGAGGGGGAATTTGGCACAATAGCCCAGCTGCTTCTCACAGAACAGATATATTCAGATTGATAGTCTGGAATATGATAATGCACAAACATACATATAAATATGCATTCTTATCTGGCTAGAAAACCTACATAATTATTTCCATGCAGTTATAGAAATTGACAGTTACTTAATATACCTATATATGCATGTACACATATGTATGTATATGCGTTTAAATACATAGGCAAATTTATAAACACAAAACCCATGAAGATTTATAAACAGATGTGTATTTTGTTATGTGTTTGTATGTACATGTGTATATATATATATATATATATATATATATATATATATATATATATATATATATATATATATATATACCTCACACATCAACATAGGACACTTCCTACCCCCAAGATATACACATCTTGCATAGATATGATTAGAAAAATAGGGTGACTGATTTTTAAAAGGAATGTGATTTTAAAAAAAATACCTGAATTAACGTATCTTCCTGGGGGAAAGGAGTGTTGTCCTTTTCACAGTCATCATCTTGAAAAATTATATTCTTATTTCAAACATTTCTATTTCTCAGGGAGCATTTAGGAAACTGTTCTAAGAATTGACATTAAAATTTCCATACACTCCTTTAAAATACCCTCCCTGCAAGCAAATCTTCAATCTCTGAAAGTGCATTTCACTTTTTTTTGGAAACAGCCAAAAGAACCAAAAGACATGCCAGGGCATTTGATCTTAGATGTTAAAGGGAGAAAAATACCTAAAGCTTGACATCAGGATACCTATACTTAAATGCCTGATCTTTCATTTAGTATCTCTGAAAAGTCACACCAATCTAACAGAGCTTCTGTTTCCTTGGGCAAACCACAACAGGCCTCAGTTTCTGCATTTATAAAATAAGGATATTTGATTAGATAATCCATCCAGCTTTACATTCTGATTTTAAGTGCTAGTCCATTTTGTTAGGGCAACTAGGTGGCTCAGAGAATAGAGTTTTGGATCTGGCATAAAAAAAAAATTCAAATCTAGTTTCAGATTTTTTCTACCTGTATGACCATAGGCAAATCACTTAACATTGTTTTCCTCAATTTTCCCATCTGTAAAATAAGTTGGAGGAAGAAATGAAAACCACTCCAGTATTTTTGCCAAGAAAACCCCAAATGGAGTCATGAAAATTGGATGCACCTGAGCAGCAACATCATTTTGTGGAAAAGTACAAACACACTCCTGGCCTCACCTTGTGCACCCCAGCACACACATTTGTGAGACTGGATATGGACACATGCATACACATGACTGATGCATACAGGCAAAAACTCATCCTTATGTTATCTGCACATACAGACCACAATATTGAATGAGGGCCCAGAGAGTGCATGTATTGTCTCACATCCTATGGGGAATATAGAGATAACATTCAAAACATAGCTATAGAGCCCGGGCTTATGATACCAAACCCCACAGTAGAGATGAAAGAACACAATGCAGATGTTGCTATGGGATTCAGAAAGACCTCAAACCACATTTCTTGCTTATATCCCCAGCTGGGAATCACATACCTTCTTTTTAGGAGATAAGCCTGACCTTCTGAGAAAGGGATCTGAAGCTGTAGGCCCAAGAGTCAAGGTCCTTAATTTCCCACAACTATCCCCTTTCAGGGGGTTCATAAGGGGCAAGGCCTTTTCTTGTTAGAGCATCCTCCTGTCAGTGGCACCTGTTACCCAGAATATCTCTATGGCAACTGGCAGGGGGGTCAACTCCAGGGCAGGCAGAAGGGGGAAAGGAACAGGGATGTAAGTGAGCATATTTGGTGGGGAACAGACCGGTTGAGGCTTTGGAGGAGAGGGATGAGAAAAGAAAAGAGTGGCAGAGTTCAGAGCCTTGTTTTGGCTTGGGTCTATAGGTTTTGGGTGCTCTCTGCTGGTGCTAGGGAGCATTGTAGGCACAGACCCTGAAGCATCTCACAGTATTAGTGGTTCTCAAAACCAAGACATCTGGACAAGTAGTTCACCTTACCATTTCTTCTGTCCCTAGCTAGACCATATATCATGAAACTCAGAGAAACATGTTCATGAATGAAGCTGTGGTAAAGTGTAAGGAATACTGTCATCAAAAGATCTGGGTTAGAGTTCCTATTTTGACACTTTAAATTCCAAAGAATATTGAATATTAAGTCAGCAACATGAAATAACTATGTTGGATAATGAGAATAAAAAGTGAAAATGAAACAGTTCTTTGTATGAAACAGTTTACATTTTAGAGGACATGAAGAGTGTGATGGAAAGAAAGGTATCTGGTACGTGTGTATAGAGATGTAAATTTAAGATAATTTGAGGTCGAGACCAAGAAGAAGAGAATAAAAAGATTTCATGGAAAATCTTCATGGAAGATTTAAAAAAGATAAGAATTTTGAAGGGGCAATGATGTATAGGGAGTTGATTTGGGGGACAGCTTGGACAAATGTCTAAGAAATGGAATGTTGAGGTTTTTTGGATATTATTTTTGGATAGTATAATTTGTTAGAAAGGTTTTAACCAAAAAGCCTAAATCTGCCTTTACAACTCTTCTCTGGGGCCAAGAAGAACAAGTTCTATTTCTCTTTTTAATGACAAATCCTTTTGATTCAAGATGGTTTTCCTATTGTCACTCTCCATGCCAAAGCTTCTCTTCTTCAGGTTAAATTCACTCAGTTCCTTCACATATTCCTTATATGGCATGCATAACTATATTGCTCCCTCCACTTTGGGGACAGGCTGAAACCAGCTTGTGAGAGAAGGCATTGGAGAGGAGCTTATTGTTAATATTTCAGTGCAAGAATTTATATATTAGAAAATGGCAAAGGCTATTAAACATGGCTTGGCTTATCATTTAGTTGATTATTTAGATTTAATAAAGTGATGGAAAAAATGTCAATAATGCAGATTAAATTTAAACTTTTTTGGAGTTAATATTGTTATACCTTTATCAGCATATTCCTGTTCCAATTTGTCTCTTTGCAGTCACTTCTCAATTCTTTGCCATCTGTGCTTCTGACCTCATATTAAGGCAGCTAGATGGCACAGTGGATACAGTGCCAGGCCTGCAGTCAGGATGACTCATCTTCTGGAGTTCAGATCTGATCTCAGATGCTTACTAGTTATGTGATCCTAGACACTGAACCTTGTTTTCCTCATCTATAAAATGGGCTGGAGAAGAAAATGACAAACTTTTCCAGTATCTTTGCCAAATCTCAAATCGGATCGTAAAGAATCAAATTGAAGAATGATTGAACAGCAATATCAAAAGTCTGACCTCATTTTTTTAACTGAAAGTACTCCTTCCAGAGTTATCATTTAACAAAGCTGATGGCCCTTCTCTCTTATTTTTCTTTCCTTTCCCCCTCATACTTTATTACCACTCCATTTTATTTAATATGGTTGGTCCTTTCCTCCTAAATACTCTTTTTCTTTGTGTTTTTATTACACTGATCTTTATTATCATAGATTTCACCCTCCTTCCCCAACTGCCGATATTTCCAAGACTCTTTCCTGGGTTCTCTTTTCATTTCTTTTAAAAAAAATCTATTTTTGGTCATTTCATGTTCCTCTGTAACTCAGAGATTTATATATCATTCTATGGGTTCTCTCTTGAACTTCTATACTACAATATCCACAACCTATTGTAATTGCAAACTAAATGTCTTAGAGACATCTTAAACTTGACATGCCAAAACCAGAATTCATTGTCTCTATCCTCAAATCCAATCCTCCACCAGACTTCCCTATTTCTATTGCAGGAAGTATCATTCTTCCAATCTCCAAAGCTTATAAATCCAGAATTATCCTCACTCCTTCATTCTACTTAATCATTTGGTTTTCAAATCTTAATGTTTCTGTTGCCACAATATTTCTCTACTTGCAAAGCCACCACCTTGGTTCAAGTTTATAGCACTTCTTTCTCATCTAGACTATTCCAATGGCCTTCCAATTAGGTTCCCTGCCCCAAGGCTTTCCCTATATAGCTTCCCATAACACCCCCACTCAATAAATGTCAGTAGTTCTCTGTCACCTCTTAAGTAAAATATAAACTCCTCTAGTTGCACAGCCTGGCCCCAACCTTTCTTTCCCCTATCATTATGCATTATTCAGCTTCCTGTACTCTATAGATCATTTAAATAGATCTTCCCTCTATTCCCTAACATACAAAACCCCATCTCTTATCCCCATGTTGCTGCCTGACTCCTATGCCTGGAATGCAGGATACCACCCATGAAAACAGGAAATACTTTTAGCAAGCCCATTTAATAAATTATACAGCTTCCAGAGAAGGACAATCAAAAATGATGAAGGCTCTCAAGATTATCAATTAACCAATCAATCAACAAGAATTTTTTAAGCCTCTACTATATGTCAAGTACTGTGCTGGGTTCCAAGGATAGAAAAACAGAAAAAGAAACAATTACTCCTTTCATGAAGCTTATATTCTATTGGGGGGAGACATGATAAACAATCATTAGTGTGTATAGAATGAATATAAACAAAATAAAAATAAGATGGTTACTCTGAGGTAGTTATAGTGAGGATACTAGCAGTTGGTGGAAATCAGGAAAGGTTTTGTTTAGAAGATGGTGCTTGAATTGTGTCTTAAGGAAATAAAGGATTCCATAAGATGGAATTTTAGATGTAAGAAAAACATATAAGCCTTTACTAGGCCATATTCTGTTGGATGTGTAGAATTTGAAATGCCTATGGAAAACATAGTTGGAAATGTTATTGCTGTGCTCAAGAGTGAAAATGGAATAGAATCTGAAGTTCTGTGAATCTCTATTATGCACTGAGATGATAAAAGCACAGAAACTGATGAGTTCACTAAGACAGTATATAGAAGAGGGAGGGAAGAGAACCCAGAACAGGGACTTGGGGTATACCCATAGTTAGGGGAACAGTATATAGGAGTATAGAAGAGTCAGCATAACTTATATAAAGAGCACTTAGTTTGGATACAGGAAGACCATATCAGACAGTTACTATCTAACCCACTGTAAGTTATTTTGAATCTTTGTGGCTTAACATCATTTATAAAATTGGAGGGAGATTGGGCTCAATGGTTTCCAAGGTCCTTACCCAACTCTAAAGTTATGATCCCATGATCCTATGAAGCTAAAAAGAACCAGTGAGACAGGAGAGAAAAGAATTAAGAGAAAGTAGTTTCATGAAATTCAGAGAATATATAAGGCATTTAAGGAGAAAGGATGGTCAGTATAGTCAAAAGCTTTGGAGAAGTCAAGAAGGATGGGGACTGAAAAAAGGCCATAAAATTTGGCAATTAGAGATCATTTCCATCTTTGAGAATGGAAGTTTTATTTGAAAAATGAAATTAAATCCAGAATGAGAGGAGTTGAAAAAGGAAAAGAGACGAATTGGAAGCAATTCTACTTTTTGTAGAAGTTTTGCTTTGAGATGTAGGAATGATATAAAAGGTAGCTTGAGGATATAGGAGGGTAAAAACAAAGTTTTTTTTAAGGATATGTGAGACTTGGGAATGTTTGCCAGCAATAGGGAAAGAACCAGTATATGATATAGATTGTAGATTCAAAACATGGGAGATGATTGCAGGTAGTAGTGATCATTCAAAAGAGACTGGAAATGAGATTGAAGGAACAAGTAGAAATGTTGACCTTGGAGAGGAGAAGAATCATTTCTTCATCAGAGACTTGAGTAAAGGAGAAAAAAATAGAGGAGACATCACAAGTTTTTAAAGATATATAGTAAAGTGAAGGGAGAGCTTATAGAAAATTGCCTCTATTTTCTCAGTAAAGTGTGAGCTGACTTACTTTGCTGAGAGGGAAGGAAGTGGGGTTGGTGTGGGAAGTTTGAGAGAAGAGGTTTGGATTAGTTGATTGGGGAATATGATAGTGAGTCAATAATGTTTATAAAGTACTTCATAAACTTTAAAGTACTACATAAATGTCATATATTATTATTACCATTATAAATAGTAAATGTTTCAATATTTCAGTACTTCAGAGATTAGTAATCTTATTGATGTGGATATTTTCTTTAGTAAAATAGATGGAAATCCCCCCTACTTGAGCAGATCTTAATATTTTTGTGGATGGTTTTTGAGAGTTGCTGGAGCCAAAATATCCATTGCCCTTTGGCCAATCTGATGATGAGCCACTCTTAATTTAGCCAAGCAGGCTTTTGGACAATAAATACCATTTATTATCATCTGGTCTATCAGTTTCATCATTGGAAAATTCTTCCTTAAGTCTCAACAAAGCCACTTGATGCAGTTTAATGTTGTTTCCTCTTGTGCAGCCCTCAGTTGTAATAGAGGACAGCTATTTATCAGCCTCTGTGTAATAATCCTCTAGAGACTTGAAGACTGTCATTAAGTTGCCCCTCAATCTTCTGTTGTTCAGGCAAAACAATCGCAGTTCCTTAACCTTCCTCCAACCTTTTCACCATTTCTGTGGCTCTTCTCTGAACCTTTTCTCTTAGGTGGCTGAGCCCAGAATAGCTCACATTTTTATAGTCATTTACAGTCTATAGAGTACTATACTCACAACAAAACAACACTGAGAAATAGTTAACAGAGTGTTGTTATTTATGTTTATAGATGAGGAAGCCAAGTCTCAGAGAAGTTATGTGGCTTACCAAAGTTTAGTAGTGGATGGTATTAGAACTCAAAACCAGATCTGTTAACTTCAGAACTTTTTCAACCATGCTACTTTGAATCCAGAATAGACCCCGGGAACTAGACATACCAGGGCTCAAACCTGAAGACTATATGCCCAATACGAAGCTAGGTAGCAGACTGAATGGAATATTGGACTTGGAGTCAAGCGAGCCTTAGTTGAAACCAAACTTCATACACTTGGTAGCTGTGTGACTCTGAGCAGGTCACTTAATTTCCGTCTGCCTCACTTTCCTTTTGGATAAGATGGAGATAATAAAAGATTTACTTTCCAAGGTTATGCCGTGAAAATGAAATGAGATAATATTTGTAAAGTGCTTTGCAAATCTTAAAACAGACTCTATAAAAATGAGCTACTATTATTGTTATTGTCTCTTCATATCATTACACCATTATGCCCCATATATAATTTGCTTGTGATTGCTATGATCCTCAAATCCCACCCCCTCCTCCCCTTTCAGGCTTGTCATATCACAGCCTAATACCTTTTTAGAACTTTCTTCTTTTAAGAGTACCACCTGATGCTTGTCCCAAAAGAGCACGATAATTTTGTCAGACATTAAGCCAAAGCTGTGTCTAGACAAGAGTTTATGGTCCTCCCTTCCCCTACTGATGTTTGATGTTGCCTTCCCCATGGTCAAGTTATAGATAAGTTTTTAGGGCTTTTGATGATCCTTTTCTAAAGAACTATATCTAGCTTCAGTGCCTGACTATGAAGGTTTATTGATTATGTACCATGTCCTGAAGTGCACTTCCTGTGTCTATTTACAGCTTAAAAACAGTTCTGTACCTACATAAGGATTCTATCCCTGCTAATCTTCTGGATGGCTTGTGGAGCCTAGCTCTGTGCCCATTTATAAGATGTCAGGATATCTCTACAGACCAAGATTTTCTGTCCCATTGTTCCTTTTTGTCAATATCTACCACACTTCATACCTTCTCAGTTCTTTACTACCTGTGCCACCAGCAGGGGCAGAAACCGTTCTCTGCTGCCCCCATGTGGTCACTCTCAACCCATCCTCACTCCTGATGCTCTGCTCCCCCAATGTGGCCACTATATCGTAATGCAATCTATTTCCAGACTAGGTTGGTGGCAGTCCCCCCCACCCCCACCCCACCCCTCCCTGCTTCTTCATTCTTGGATTTTGTAGATTCACAGTAGGTATAAAGTCTGTGAGAAATCAGTAGTCCATCTCTTACCTTATCCCAAGCCTGATGATAGAAAAACCTATCCTTCTTTTCTTATGTTGCATTTTTCTCTGAAGGAGGACCAGATATTTAGAGCTGGGAGAGAGACCTTAGAGGTCATATAGCTCAAACCCTTCACTTTACAAATGAGGAAACTGAGGTTCTGCAAGTTAAGAAACCTGAATAGTATCATCCAGGTAGGAAGTAGCAGAGTTGGAATTTAAACCTACTATTCTCTAACTCCAAATTCAGCACTCTTTCCTATGTACCACTCAGTCTTTTTTCATCAAGATTAAATAATTCCAATATCTCTAACCTTTCTTCAAAGGTCTTATTTTCTTACATTCATCATCATCTGTCAGACTTGTTATTGAAGTGATTTCTCACTGAGTGGAAAGTTGTATTATCTAGATGACCTCTAAATTCCCATCTGACTCTAAATTCTATGCTTTCTGGGTCTTTCCCCAAATTCTTCCTGCCTCACTGAGGTTGGAAGGCCTAGCATTAGGTCCTCCCCCCCTTTTACCTAGACAAAGACAGACCTCCTCCTATAATGGGAACCATATCTCCATCAGTTTATAGGGCATGATTCTACATTGTGGCTTTAAATAATTCTTCCTCCTCCAGCGGACACTTGGCCTTGTGCCCAAGATATAATCACAGAACCATAGACTCTCAGAGTTGGAAGAGGCAAACTAGTCAGAAGAAGTCATCTAGCTCAATACATCTCTGAATGAGAAATCCCTTTGTCAGAGCTCCAACAGATGATCATTTATCTACCTTTTGCCTAAAGACCCCCTAGAAAAGGCAGAAACCGCTGCTTTTAGTGACATTCTTTTCCACTTTTGGATAGCTCCCAAAGGAAGATTGTGTGGCTTTTGCTCATGGACAAGGAATATTTTTTTCTTCCCTACTCAAACTCTGGCAGAAGAGGGAAAACTGGCATGAACTACAGTAGGAAAATGTAAAATTTATTTGTGGGTTATTTTGACTTCCTATCTGATGACAGACATAAAGAAAACAGATATACAAAGGAGAAGATAGCTGAAGGCAAGGTTAACTATCTATATACTTTATAATCATAAAGGCAATGATATTGTCATCATCATCATCATCATTATCATTATCATCATCAACAGCAGCAGCAGCAGCAGCAACAATAGCAATAGCAATACTATTTGAGCACTCACTGCAGTGAGTTCTAGTTTTATAGTGAGTATTAGGCACTGTTCTAAGCTCCAAGGATACAAAGATATGCAAGGCATGATCTCCTTCTGTAAGGACCTCATATTCTAATGGGGAAAACAATGTGCAAATAATCTTATAAATACAAGATGTATTTTAGAATATAAATAGGAAATAATATCAGAGTGAAGTCTTTTTTTAATTTCTTTTTTTCCTTGTCAAATAATTAGAGTTAATTGATTTTCCCACGATCACACAAACTGAGTTGGATTAAGTTCCTGGGATAGGATTTGAATTTAGGTCCTCCTGACTCCAAGGCATGAGCTTTATCCAAAGTGCCATTTAGCTGCCCTTGTGAAGTTGTTAGGAGTGGGAGAAAGCAAAGGGGAGATGGAAAGTTATCTTGTAGAATGGAAGATTTAGACTGATTCTTGAAGGAGGCTAAGGAAACCAGGAATCAGAAGTGAAGAGGGGAAAAATTCAAGGAATGGATGACAACCATTTAAAAGGCAGGAGTCGGAATGTCATGTGCAAGAAACAGTCCCTGGATCATAAGCTACGTGGAGGTGAGTGAAATAAAAACAAAACAAAACTAACAAAAAATCTGGAAAGGTTGGAAGGGTCCAGGCTGTGAAGGGATTTTATATTTGATAGTGGACATAACAGGGAGTCATTGAAGTTGAATGAGTAAGGGTAGGAAGATCACTTTGGTACCTGAGGGGAGATTGGACAGAAAAATGACTTAAGGTAAAAGACCAACTAGAAGGATATATATAAGAGGTTACTGAAGAAGGCCTCCACCAATGATGGCTGTACATGTAAAGAGAAGGGGACATAAGTAATGTTGTAAAGGTAGAAACAGTAAGGCATAGAAACAGATTGGCTGTCTGGTGAATATGAATGAAGAGTTAAGAATGACACTGATGATGCAAGCCTGAATGAAGGGAAGGATGGTGGTGCTGTGTGATTAAAAAAGATGAAAGTGGGGAAAGTTTGGGAGGAAGGAAAATTATTTCTATTTTATTCATGTTGAGTTTGAGATACGTATGGGACATCCTGTTTGTGATATCCAATAGGCAATCGGTGATAAGATAGTAGAAGTCAAAACAGAGTGCAGGATAGGTAGGAGTACATGGGACAGTGGGATTTAAGAAATGACAGTCAGTGAAGGTTTTGGCAAAAAGAAAGGGCAAGAAATATGCCATTTCTGGTGATGACTGGGGAATGCTTTATACAAGGTTTGGAGGCAAGAATGAGAAGGGTAGGCAACACAATAGGGTTTTGAGTATGGGAAAAATATCAATAAAAG
The DNA here is from genome assembly GCF_902635505.1 of Sarcophilus harrisii. Taxonomy (NCBI): domain Eukaryota; kingdom Metazoa; phylum Chordata; class Mammalia; order Dasyuromorphia; family Dasyuridae; genus Sarcophilus; species Sarcophilus harrisii. The sequence goes on along the minus strand of NC_045429.1, from coordinate 361,970,447 downwards.
AATAAGTCACTGAAGTTTAGACTTTAAGAAAGCTCATCCCTAATACTATAATTGCTGTTTTAAAAGTACTTATCCTTCTTTTGTCCTTTTGATAGACACAATGTCCCACTATCATGCTACTGTACACTGGCTCTACAGCTTGTGTCTCTTCACCTGACTCTCAGCTTCAGCTGTTTCCTCTAAAAGTGTGCCATCTTTAGGCCACTGCACTTCTGCTTTTTCTGCCTTTCTATTCTTCTATTCTGACCCCTCTTCAGGTTCTGAATATGTCCTTTAAGACAGATAGACTTTTGGGCAGTTGGACTAAACTTGTATATGGACAAATTATAGCACCAATAATAGTCATGTATATTTTTACAAGGGTTTTGTTTTTATTCTATTCATTGGGCCAGTAAGGGAGAAAACAAAGTGCTTGTTAAAGAGAAATAAGTAATAAAAATAAGAGCTAGCATTTGTATGGTTCTTTAAAGTTTACAAAATATTTTATTTTTAAAAAATATTTTATTTTAAATTTATGGAGTAAAACAAACATTTACATAAAACAATACAATAAGAAAGATGATGGCACATGAAACTGCAAATCTACTATGTACAAGTTGATATTCTTTTCAAACATACTTTTCTTCCCTATTCTCCCCCATCATGGCCACCATTAGTTGCAAATAGGTACACATGTACACCCAAATACACACATGTATATGTGTATATATTTATATCTGTATACATCTTTATATGTAAAATTATTATATATATATATCAGTTTTTTTCTGGATGCAAATAACATCTTTCTTCATAATGTCTTTTATATTTAATTTGGATACATATAATAATCAAAATAACTTATTTACTCAAAGTCATTTTTAAAACAACATCGCTGTTACTGTATACAATGTTCTCTTGGTTCTGCTCATTTTGTAGTAAGATCAGATATGAAACAAGGGTACTTATTGTTACCAATATAATTCAACATTGTTTTGGAAATCCTAGCAATAGTAAGAAGAAAATAGAAATAGAAAGAATCAGAATATGGATTAAGGTAACAAAACATTCTCTCTGTCTCTGTCTCTCTTGTCTTTATGTGTGTGTACCTCCCTATTTCTGTCTCTCTCTTCTTAACAAAGTACTTTAAGTAGGTTATTTTTTTGTCCTCACAAAAGCCTTGTGAGGGTGCTATTATTATCCCTACTTTACAGATGGTAAGACCGAGTTAAATGACTTGCCCTTAAACACAAGGTAAGTGTTTGGAATAGGATTTGAAGTCCGAGTTTCCTAACTCAGAGCCTAGTCCACTGTACCACCAAACTGCTTCTTCCCTTTCTAAAAGATTGACCCTTCCTTGGCTACAGATAGATTGTTCATCTCTAGGATTTATAGACTAATTCTATATAAAGACAGATTGACTCTGTTTAAAAACAAAGTGACGCTGGGTAGGGAAAACACAGCCTTTTGTTTGGAATGACTGACACTTGTGTAAGGGCAGATTGACCTTGCATAAAGACAGAGTGATCCCTTTCCCTGAGTGCCTCCTATAATGCTTGCTTTATTTACTCTTTTCAACCATCTCAGGACATCAGATAAAATAGAAACTTGGCTTAAGGTGATAAAGATGGTAAAGAAAGTCACATTTGCAGAATTGTCCATTTTAAGTAAGTTCCTAACTTTCCAACCCCATGGTTTCTGGCCCTTTAAGGCCTGGGGGTGGGGGTGAGGTGGGGGGAACCCACTGTGGATCAGTGAAGATTAAAGAGCCAGGTTACCAGCCTGTCCCCATGGTAACTTGATGCCATGGGGACTGCTTGGGCCCCATGTGGGGCCTCTTGTTCCTGCAGCCAGGGGAACACAAAGTCCCAGCTGAAGAAAAATACAAGGAAGTGAAGTGAGAAGTAAAGTTAGAAAAAGTATAGGCTGTCCAGTAGATGAGCTGAAGGAAGGACTAGACCAGAACCATGGAAATAAATGAAGCAAGGGAAAGAAGATTCTAGACAACAAGTGTTACAGGAACAGGGAAAAAAGGGGGGTCCAGAGAACAAGGGAAAATGGTGAGTGAAATAGACAAGGTGATGCTCTTAAAGCTTTTTTTTTCCCTTTTAGGTGGAGGCAAAAGGAAATCAACTGCCCTAAGGAATTGGAAATTAATGAGAAACTATATGAAGGATTGAAAGGGCCTAAGGGAGGAGAGGACTTTTAGGGTCTAGATTGCTTAGATATCCAAGGGGATGATGACTGAAGGGACAAGGACAGAAAAAATAGTAGGGGTTGGTAGTCTGTGGATATTGGGAACCAAGAAGGAAAATTGGATAGATTCCAATTTCCAAGGAATTGGGAATAGATAGGAATAGGGTCTAAGATCGTTGTAGACCAAGAAGGGTAGAAAATAGATGGGGAATTAGGGCTGAACAAGCTCCAGAATAGTTTGAAGAATATAAAGGAGAGAAAAAATGAAAGAAGATAAGAGCAGAAGAGAAAAGGACTTTGGGGGTATAATTATACTGATCAAGGGAGATGGAAATTTAGGAGGAAGCAAAGAAATAAAGAGACAGATAGAGGGAGAAAAAGTAACAAGATAGGACTGAAGATCTATAAATGAATGCATCAAAAGGGATGTGTGTTATATTTAGGAGCTGTAGTTTAGAGGGGCCCAGATCTCTGATGACAGAAAGAGAAGGACTGAGAGGAACAGGTATGAATTAGGAGATTGAAGATAGAATGTGATTTTGCTGTTTGTGGACCTGATGATACTGGGAAAAAGTTTTCTTCCAGATTACTTCATAGAACTGTGGGAATTGACAGTGAACTTCACTTTCCTTCTGGAGCCATTTTTAATTTTAGAAGGTCAGGTTCTCATTCTACAATTGAAGTTAATCCAGCCTACTCCTTAAGGAAATTCTCAGAGGACTGAGGTGAGAGCTGTTAGCAATCCACTGTGGGAAACTATGGGTAGCTTTTACAGGGAGAGAAATGATTTGAGTTGGAGATTGCATCCTTTCTTCTTCTTTCAAAGCTGGAGGGGTTATACCAAACTACCCCAAGGACAACAGACATTTTGGGCTCCATTGGGTTTATACTTGTCCCAGGAGGTTCAGTTCTTCAGCCCATGGCTGATGGATCTGGGTATGCTTGCAGGGAGGTTTGGGGACAGCTAAAAAGAATCAAGTAGGACTGAAATAAATCTAAAGTGACTTCTAGAGGAGAGGGAAGGTCAAGGTACCATTAACTATATATCAGTTGTAGGATAAAGTATATTCAGTTGATTTATCCTTTCCCATTCTGTCAGTTTCTTCTCAGCTCCTGCTCATTAATAAACCAATATATCTGGTGGAGCATGTCCTGAACATTGATGGGACTCATAGTCATGGTGTTCGTTGAGTAGTCAAATGAAGGCATTGTTTTGTTTTCTGTTTGCCTACAAAAAACTTATTGGGAATTAGGGTACATATTTGAAGCATTATTTTATGGAAGATCAATTAGTCATACCATGGTTGGTACCAGAGGGCAGATGTAAGCTCAATGCATAGGAATGTGCCTCAGAAGGGTTTCATACTTTGGGTAAGATTTGGTCTAGACAACATTTAATGTCCCTTCAAATCTAGAATTATATTATATCATTATATCTTTATAGAGAAAATTGAGATATGTCAAGTAGATAGTATATCAGTGAATTTGGAATTGATTATGTAACTAAACTCTCACAGATTGTTGTTAACCTGGAGTGGCTTGGTAATATTCTTGGTAATATACTATATAACATTTTACTTAAAAAGTTGAATGAAGGCAATGACATGCTAATTAGTAAACCAACAGACAGTTATTAAGCTCTTTCGATATATTGGACTCTATGTTAAATGCTAGAAATGCAAGCAAAGGTAAAAACATTGGCCATGTCCTGAAGAAGCTCACATTCTAATCAAATTTGCAGGTGATGTACAACTAAAGAGATCATTACTATTATGAATATTGTGAGGTTCAAATGAAATAATAGATGAAACTCATTTTGTAAACCTTAAAATGCAATATAAATGGCAGCTGCTATTATTATTATCCTATAGTAATGACTTCATTCCCTGAATTTTCTATGACCCTCATGTTCAAACAACATTTATAGAATAATAGAGGAGTATGCTGGTTAATTATGAACAGTCAGTCTTGGAGAAATAATGTAGACATACTTTTAAATTTAGCTTGTTTGATTAATATCTCTTAAGTCTATACAAAAAACAAAATAATAAATCAAGCACTGATTTATAGCAGCTATAAGTTTGGGGGTATAAATGCTTATATTCAGTATTTAACAATTGGCTTTTGCAAACTGGTTATAGCTGACTCTAGCATACCCCTTGTTAACATATTGTATGACACTGAAAAAGACCTTGAGAGGTTAGAATTGTGGGCCATATCTACTGTAATAAGATGAAATTTAAAAGAATAAATATAAAGGTTATAGCTGGATTCAGGAAAAAAATAGACAAACAACTTCGTAAGAAGAGGATGAGAGGAGGTCCAGCTAGATATATAGTTAAGGTAAAAAATGATATGGGAATTTCAGTGGACTACTGGCCCAATTTGAGCAGTATGACAACCAAAACAACAAAACTGACAGGAGTGTCTGAAATGAAAGAGGTGATAATTCTGCCAAAACACTTTCTTGACCAGACCCCTTCTTGGGTATTATGTCTGTTTTGGATGCCACACTTTAGGAGATACATTTACAGACTGGGACAAATCCAGTGAACAGAGAACAGAATGTTAAGAAGATTGAAGACCATCTGATATGGAGGTCATAGGAACCAAGAAAGGTAAGTCAGAAGTATAGGTTGGAGAGGACTGGGAGTATGAGAATTATCTTCATATATTTGAAGAACTGTCAGATTTATTTGTTGTGTCCTTAAAAAAAACCCCAACCCTTTCTTCTGGCTAAGTTTTATGACCAAGGGTTTCACAGGAGCCTTATACTCAACTTATAGTAATATATAAGTATTATATTATATACTTATATATTATATATTATATATGGAGCCTTATACTATATATATAGCCCTGGGATGAGAAAACTGGACATCATTTGGGAAAGGTAGACCATGGGACACTCCAACTACTGAGATTATTGACATCCCTGAGATATGGGGGGAGGGAGGGGTCTCTGTCAGAATATAATTCCTTTCTCCAGGCAACAACAAGGCAAAAATCAGCAAACAGAAGCTACAGAGAAGTCATTTTGTATTTGATATGTAAAAGTTTTCTAACAAATATGGCACTCTTAAAGTAAGAATGGAATGCCTTAGAATATTGTGATTTACTCTTTGCTGGACATCTTCCAATGGAAGCTAGATGACAACTTGTCAGAAATATACAGAATGTTTCTTTTTAGCATAGGCTGGATTAGATGACCCCAGAGTGGGAAGTTATTATATTGTCTCAGATATATGAAAGCTATATGGTATAATGGGAAAGGCACTGGATTGGTTGTCAATGGACCTGAATCCACATCCTGTCTTTGATACTCACTACTTTTCTGACATTTGGAAGAAAAAGAAGAAAAAAAAAGTACAGTTTATTAGGTACCTATTATGTGTCAGACCCTTTGTTAAGCAATTTACAAATATTTTATTTAATCCTGGAAGTAAGGTGTTATTACTTCCACTTTAGAGTTTAGGAAATTGAAACAGAGATTAAGTGACTTATTCTGGTAACATAGCAGTAAGCATCTAAAGCTGTATTTGAACTCAGGTCTTCCAGATCCAAGACTCAGTTTTCTATCTATTGTGTCATCTAGTTGCATTAAGTAAGTCATTTCACTTTTATGTTCATATTTTTTTAATTGAAGGTTTTTATTTTCAAAACATATGCAAGAATAATTTTTTGACACTAACTCTTGCAAAACCTTGTATTCTGATTTTTTCCCCTTCCCCTCACTCCCTGCCGTAGATGGCAAGTAATCCAATATATGTTAAATACAGTAAAATATATGTTAAATCCAATATAAGCACAGATTTATACATTGCACAAGAAAAATCAAATCAAAAAGGAAAAAAAAATGAGAAAGGAAAAAAGGAAGAAATGAGAAAGAAAATAAAATTCAAGCAAACCACAGGTGAAAATATGTTGTGATCCACCCTCAGTTCCCACAGTTTTCTCTTTGAGTGTAGATGACTCTCATCATCACAAGATCTTTGGAACTGACCTGAATCATCTCATTGTTGAAAAGAGCCACATCCATCAGGATTGATTATCACATAATCTTGTTGTTGCCATATACAATGATGTCCTGATTCTGCTCTTTTCACTTAGCATTAGTTCATGTAAGTTTCTCCAGGCCTCTCTGAAATCATCGTGCTGATCATTTCTTATAGAACAACAATATTCCATAACATTCATATACAATAACTTATTTAGCCATTCTTCAACTGATGGGCATCTACTCAGTTTCCAGTTTCTTGCTACTATAAAAAGGGTTGCCATAAACATTTTTGCACATGTGGGTCCCTGTCTCTCCTTTAAGATCTCTTTGGGATATAAATGCAGTAGAAACACTGGATCAAAAGGTATGCACAGTTTGATAACCCTTTGGGCCTAGTTCCAAATTGCTTTCCAGAATGGCTGGATCCATTCACAATTTCATCAACAATTTATTAGTGTCCTAGTTTTCCCATATCCCCTCCAACATTCATCATTATCTTTTCCTGTCATTTTATGCAATCTGAGAAATATGTAGTAATACCTCAGAGTTGTTCTAATTTGCATTTCTCTGATCAGTAATGATTTGGAGCACCTTTTCATATGACTACAAATAGTTTCAGTTTCTTTATCTGAAAATTGTCTTCATATGATTTGAATTGCAGAATGGCTTGAATTCTATTTTTTTAAATAGCTTTTTATTTATAAGTTATATGTATGGGTAATTTTACAGCATTAACAATTGCCAAACCTTTTGTTCCAATTTTTCCCCTCTTTCTCCCCACCCCTTCCCCTAGATGGCAGGATGACCAGTAGATGCTAAATATGTTAAAGTATAAATTAGATACACAATAAGTATACATGTTCAAACCGTTATTTTGCTGTACAAAAAGAATCGGACTCTGAAATATTGTACAATTAGCCTGTGAAGGAAATCCAAATTGCAGGCAGGCAAAAATATAGGGATTGGGAATTCAGTGTAATGGTTTTTAGTCATCTCCCAGAGTTCTTTTGCTGGGTATAGCTGGTTCAGTTCATTACTGCTCCATTAGAACTGATTTGGTTCATCTCATTGCTGAAGATGGCCAGGTCCATCAGAATTGATCATCATATAGTATTGTTGTTAAAGTATATAATGATCTCCTGGTCCTGCTCATTTCACTCAGCATCATTTCATGTAAGTCTCTCCAGGCCTTTCTGGAATCATCCTGCTGATCATTTCTTACAGAACAATAATATTCCATAATATTCATATACCACAATTTATTCAGCCATTCTCCAATTGATGGGCATCTACTCAGTTTCCAGTTTCTGGCCACTACAAAAAAGGCTGCCACAAACATTCGTGAACATACAGATCCCTTTCCCTTCTTTATGATCTCTTTGGGATATAAGCCCAGTAGTAACACTGTTGGATCAAAGGGTATGCACAGTTTGATAACTTTTTGAGCATAGTTCCAAATTGCTCTCCAGAATGGATGGATGTATTTACAATTCCACCAACGATGTATTAGTTTCCCAGTTTTCCCGCATCCCCTCCAACATTCTGCATTATCTTTCCCTGTCATTCTAGCCAGTCTGACAGGTGTGTAGTGGTATCTCAGAGTTGTCTTAATTTGCATTTCTCTGATTAATAATGACTTGGAGCATCTTTTCATATGGCTAGAAATAGTTTCAATTTCTTTGTCTGAGAATTGTCTGTTCATATCCTTTGGCCATTTTTCAATTAGAGAATGGCTTGATGTCTTATAAATTAAAGTCAATTCTCTATATATTTTGTAAATGAGTCCTTTATCAGAACCTTTGACTGTAAAAATATTTTCCCAGTTTATTGCTTCCCTTCTAATCTTGTCTGCATTAGTTTTGTTTGTATAAAAACTTTTCAACTTGATATAATCAAAATTTTCTATTTTGTGATCAGTAATGATCTCTAGTTCTTCTTTGGTCATAAATTCCTTCCTCTTCCACAGGTCTGAGAGGTAAACTATCCTGTGTTCCTCTAATTTATTTATAATCTCATTCTTTATGTCTAGGTCATGAACCCATTTTGACCTTATCTTGGTGTACAGTGTTAATGGCTTGAATTCTTATAAATTTGAGTCAATTATATATTTTAGAAATGAGGCCTTTATTAAAATCCTTGAATGTAAAAATGTTTTCCCAGTTTATTGCTTTCATTCTAGACTTGTCTGCATTAGTTTTATTTGTACAAAAACTTTTTAATTTAATATGATCAAAATTATCTTTTTTTTGTGTTCAGTAATGAACTCTAGTTCTTCTTTGGTCACAAATTCCTTCCTTTTCCACATATCTGAAAGGTAAGCTATCTTATGTTCTTCTGATTTGCTTATAATATCACTCTTTATGTATAAATCACAAAACTGTTTTGACCTTCTCTTGATTTATGGTGTTAGGTGAGGTTTAATGCCTAGTTTCTGCTTTACGAGTTTCCAATTTTCCCACAGTTTTTGTCAAATAGTGAGTTCTTGTCCTAAAGGTTGAGGTCATTGAATTTGTCAAACTCTAGATTGCTATAGTCATTGATTATTTTGTCCTGTAAACCTAACCTACTCCACTGATTGACTACTCTATTTCTCAGCCAGTACCAAATGGTTTTAATGCCTGCTGTTTTATAATATAGTTTTAGGTCTGGCACAGTTAGGGCATCTTCATTTGCATTTTTTCATTAATCCCCTTGAAATTCTTGACCTTTTATTCTTCCACGTGAACTTTGTTATTATTTTTTTCTAGATCTGTAAAGTTACTTCTTAGGAATTTGATTGGTATGGCACTAAATAAGTAGATTAATTTTGATAGTATTGTCATTTTTATTACATTTGCTCAGCCTACCCATGAGCACTTGACATTTTTTCCAACTGATTAGATCCAACTATTTGTGTGGAAAGTGTTTTGTAGTTGTGTTTATATAATCCTTGACTTTGCCTTGACAGATAGACTCCCAAATATTTTATATTGTCAATAGTTATTTTAAATGGAATTTCTCTTGATATATTTTGCTGCTGGACTTAGTTGGTAATATATAAAAATGCTGATGATTTTTGTGGATTTATTTTGTATTCTGCAACTTTGCTAAAATTGTGAATTGTTTCTAGTAGTTTTTTAGTTGATTCTCTAGGGTCCTCTAAGTATGCCATTATATTACCTTCAAAGAGTGATAATTTGGTTTCCTCATTACCTAGTCTAATTTCTTTAATCTCTTTTTCTTCTCTTATTGTCAAAGCTAACATTTCTAATACAATATTGAATAATAATGGTGATAGTGGACAACATTGTTTCATCCCTGATCTTCTTGGGAATAGTTTTAGTTTGTCCCCATAACATATGATGCTTGCTGATGGTTTTAAATAGATGCTACTGATCATTTTAAGGAAAATTCCATTGTTCTCTTACTCTTTAGTGTTTTTTTTAAATAGGAATGGGTGTTGGATTTTATCAAATCCTTTTTCTGTATCTATTGAGATAATCATAAGATTTTTGTCAGTTGGGTTACTTACATTTTCAATTACTCTAACAGTTTTCCTAATATTGAACTAGCCCTAAATTCCTGATATAAATCCTATTTGGTCATGATATACCTAATTTTCTTCAAGTATAAAGTGAGAGGATTGTATTACATTATCGAAGATACTTTCTAGTTCTGAATTTTTGATCTTATAATTTGGAGTGATCCAAAAATGTGCAACTATCACTTTTCTTTGTTTTTAGGGGACGGGAAAGGGAAGGGGATAGGCAACCCTATTCCCTGTTATGTAAAGGACCTTAGACAGAGGGAAAAAGAGAATTGAACAAGAAGAATTTATTAAATGCCAATTATGTGTCAGGTACTAGGTTACGTATTGGAGATATAAAAACAAAGAATGAACTATTCTCAAAAAACTTACATTCTAATGAGAGATGGTTAGAAAAAGGAATATAGATATGTGTTTATATATATATATATGTACACATATATATGTAGCCTATATATATATATATATATATATAGCCTCAATGACAAAATAACCTGTAAAATACTTTATACTTTTTGCCATTATGCTGGCAGATAGTTGCAGTGACTTAAGCAGCTAAAAATTATACCTTGTGTCCTGTCACTTTGGAGTTGGCACATTAGATACACAGTCCAACAATTAAAGGGCAGTAAGGTGGCACAGTGGATGCACTGATGGGCTTGGAATCAAGAAGACCAGAGTCCAAATCGTGTCTTAGACAATTACTAAGTTTATGATCCTGGGCACAAGTCACTTAATCGCTGCTTGTCTCTATTGTAAAATGGAGAAAGTAATAGCAACCACCTCATAGGGTTGTTGTAAGGATCAAATGAGATATATTTGTAAAGTCTTTATCATAGTGCTTGACACATAGTAAGTGCTTTGTATACAGCATTTATACACATATTTTTACATGTGTGTATGTAGATATATATGCATGTATATAAAACATATACTCACACATATATACATACATCCACATACATAGCATAAACTTATTCCTTCTTCTACTATATATAAGAGGAGAAACTGATGGAAAGGTCTCAGATGGAATGTTGAGTGGAACAGATTATAGCAGAAAGGGACTTTTATGTGTTAAAGAAAGGAACTGGGGAAGAAAATGGGTCATGCTATGAGGGGATGGGTAGCAGAATTCCATGCCAGGTGACACAGTTACATCCAAGAGAATAGGGAAGGTATTGTCAAGTCCAGTTATTGCTAACCTTGTCACACATAGCACTGTACCCAAGACCTCAGGGAGCTTATAGCACAGGAGAGCCCTCTAGGGATATGTGGAACAACTTCATGCTACACAATCCCTTGGTTGCATTACTTTGCTACAAAGCAATCTTACCTGAGTTATTCCATTTCTCTTTCCAAAACACATGCAGATCTACTACTGCAGCATGATAAACTGTCCTAAAAACAAACAAAAAAAAATCCTCAGGTTTTCTTTGCTTTTATATATTGCCTAAAGATAACCTTGGAGTGAATAGAAGATCTATGCCTTCTTGATTTTACAGATAAATTGTCCAGTCTCCTTTCTTGTATTAACTGTGAGATATGAAGAGGTAGACACTGAGAGCTAGTAGGATTGATTTTTCTCATTTAGAGGTACTATACGAGGTGCTGGGATTTTGGTTTCCTTATGATAGCAATAGGTTTTGTGAAGTTGTGGGACCTGGAAGTTACTGAGTATGGAAAGAAAGAAATGGGAGATGAGGGCTTGTTCCTTCCTTCTAGCTTATTGATATAACTCATGGGATAAATAAGATTTCTGAGAGTCATGAGATGGATTCTAATCTTGGCTGTGAATGTGGCTTTGGGCAAACCACTACATTTTTTGGCCTAAATTCCCTTATATGTAAGATGAGAAAAGTAGACTAGATAATCTTAAATGTCCCTTCTATTTCTGTGATTCTTTTTTTTTTCAATAGAAAAACACATCCTACTTTCTGTAAACAATCCTTGCCTCAGATACTGGGATTTTAAAAATTAACTTGAAGAGCTAGGTCATACGGACTTTGGATTTTTAATGAGACTAGAAATAAAGATGGATTCTAATTGTTTTTGTCTCTGTGACCAAACGCAGGTTTTGTTTTCACTTCTCAGATGTGGTCAGATGCACACCAAATTAAAGAATGAGTGACTCCCATCAGTTTGCTTATGAGTGAAATATACATATTATATTATGTCATGTTATAGTATATCACATTTACATCAGATTATATCATTTTTATGTTATTTCACATTTCTATCTGGGATAATGGCTGTTCAGAGGAGTATCTATTTAGTTTGCTTAGTTTCCCAAACATCATAATGCTATTGTAGGGAGAGATTTTTTGCATAGAGGCATTAGAAAGGCACCTCCTTGTGGAATATGGGCATGTCTACTGGTGTTTTACTAAACATAGGAAACTCAAGATAACTGATTGCCTGGACTTAGAGGTGTCAACTTTCATTGAAGGATCCTCCCCTTCCCTGTGGTATATAAATAAGCTTTGAGATCAAATTCTGTGTCTCACTATCTGTGTATATGTATTTCTTTCTTTCTCTCTGTCTATATGTCTATTCCTATCAGATGCAGCATAGTACATATGTATTATGATCGGAAAATAATCTAGGTCCCATGACTTTTAGAAGAAGCTTTTGTAATTTTTACATGAGCATTTTATTTTATATACGAGCAAATTAAAATAAAGAGAAGTTAAGTAATTTACTAGGATCTGATTCTATATAAATATGTAGTAGACCTGCATTTGCACATAACTTGAATAATAGTTCAGGGGCAGTCTTTGTGAATCTCAACTTCTTTGTGAAGGAGAGATTTTTAATTCCCTACATGTTATGATTTCAGAATTTTGCTTTTTTTTTTTTTTTTTAGCAAGAGAAAAACTTGTTTGAAAGTACCAATTTTAAGAGTTGTTTTATGTATAACCCCAAGTTTAAGAGTTTCCAAATTTGAGAATCTGGGAATCAGACCTTTGAGAAAGAAAAGGGATTTTTTGATTCTACTTGGCTTTTGGAAGAGGTAATTTCTGCCCAGTAGTCTATTTGACAAGTGTAGTTAGGGAGTTACATGGACAGGTGATAAGTGTGATGGGAAAGGAAATAGTTGTTCTTCCAAATGTATTTACTTTCTAGATATAATGTAAATTAAAGGTGTGAAACATGACACCCTCAGTGGCTCCTGGAGAGAATTTAAAATGTAGTTGGGAAATATTTAACAAACTAATAAAAATGCAATAAAATATAGATGACATTACATTTTAAAACTAAGTCAACATGCAGCCATAAGGATACTTATGTATGAATAAGTGACCTCTATTTCTATCTGAGTTAGAAGCCACTGATCTAAACCATAAAATGGTACTAGAAACCTTGAGAGATGTGGTAGGCTTTGGCCATGCTCTGTTTTAACCTCCAATAAGTGCTCACGTACAATTAGATCCAAGACAAGCCACAATTTCTTTCCAGAGTCTTGATGGTCTTTAAGGTCCCTTCCAAATTTAAATCTCTGCTTTCATGAAAACACCATTTTGGGGCATATTAGTTTGGGGCAACTATATCTCAAGTTTATTGAGATATATCAACTTTTCTGATTAGTTAATGTGATTAAAGACTCTTATTGTATTTTTTCCCTCAGAAGTCAAAATGAGAAACATTAAACGAGGGTTAACCCAATTTGGATTTTTTTAAGAGAGTAAGGGGAAGGTATAATTAATTTGCTAAAGATGACTTCTAGTTAACAGAAGCAATATTATTTTAGTAATATTAGTTATTTGTCAGTGGCATTTGTAAGACATTTAAAAGGGAAAACATTCCTGAAACTATGACTCTAGAAAGAACTGAGTTTGAATCTGGTCCATTCTGTTTCATAGCTCTGTGACTCTGGACAAGTCATTTAATTTTTCTGAGGTTTTTTTTTTCATATATAAATAGAAATAAAATATATCATCACTAACCTTACTTATTCTTACAAAAAAAGTATATCACATCTAAATGTAAACATGCCACAAGGTATCCTGTCCTCATCTAAGACTATGGCTTCACATAGACCAGGTACAATTCTCAGATCTAATTCTGAGAGAGTATTTTTTTTCTTTTCTTCTGCTTTTTGTCTGTACTCCAAAAATATTTCCTGTGACATTCATATAACTCACATTTATGTTATCTAAAATGTGGGTAAAAAGGAATCCCCATAATCTACATAAGAATGCAAGATACTAAATGTATATCAGGTATAGGAAAACTTTTATTTCACTACACAAAAATGAGTAGAAGACAAAAAGAACAGGTCCCATAAAAATAAAACATTCAGAAATATTATCAACTGCTCCTACAAGGCAATTGATTTTGAGATTGTCATCATAGACACCTAGTGATTCCTTCCCCTCCCCCATAGAATCTTACATAGTCTTTCTGAATTAAGCCTGAGATGAGATTTGAGTCAGTCTTTCTGATTCCAATTCTAGCAACTAATTCACTAAAGCAGGCTGCCTCTCTAATGTTATTCTAACCTAGAATACCACTAGCCTGAAAGAGGCTCCCAGATTACCAGTCACAAAGGACATAGGTCAGAATATAGGGAATCAGTATATATTAATGTTCAGTTATTTTGTTCAAATAGGACTCTTTGTGACCTCTTTTGGTGTTTACTTGACAAAGATACTGGATTGGTTTGCCATTTCCTTCTGTAGATCATTTGACAGATAAGGACATTGAGGCAAACAGGTCTTTTTGACTGACCAAGGTCTTATAGCTAGTATTAATATCTGAGGCCAGATTTGAACTCAGAAAGAGAATGTTCCTGCCTCAGGCTTATCTCTCTATCTAGTATACCACCTATATGTAGGCATATATTAAAAACAGAAAAACCAATTAGGATGTTACTATTATAGTCTTGGTGAGAAGAAATGAGCTGTCCAAGAGGAGCTGCAGAACATGGTGGAACATACAAAAATGTGATATTTAAAGGCTTGAGTTTTAATTTAATTTCTATTTATTACCTGTGTGATACTGGGAAAGGGAGAAAAAACATTTTTATAACAACTGCCCTGTGCCAAGCTACAGCAGCTAGATGATACAGGAAATAGAATGGGAAGCCTGGAGTCAGGAAGATTCTTCTTCCTCAGTTCAAATCTGACTTCAGACATTTACTTGCTATGTGACTCTGGGCAAATGATTTAACCCTATTTGCCTCAATTTCCTTATATGTAAAATAAGCTGGAGAAGGAAATGGCAAACCACTGAAATATCTTTGCCAAGAAAACTCTCCAAAAGGGGATCAGGAAGAGTCAGACATAACTGAAAAACTAAAGAATAAACAACAACAATGTGCCATCACTATGCTAAGTATTTATTTTTATTTAAATAAAAAAAATCTAAGTACTTTATAAATATCTCATGTGATCCTCACAAGTCTTCAAGTTAGGTGCTATGATTACCCCCATTTTAAGTGATTTGCTTAGCAACATATAGGGAGTAAATATCTGAGGCCAAATTCAAACTATTGTGGTCCTGATTTCAGACCCAACATTTTATCTATTTTACTCCATTGGGTAAATTGCTTAATTCCTTTAGGTCTCAGTTTTTTTTTTTCAACTGAAAAAAAAAAAAGGATTAGCTAGATTATCAATAAGGGCCATTTTTAGATTGACATTTATGATCTTATCACCACTCTTCACCCTGATTTTCTCATCTTTAAAGCTGTATTAATAATACTCATATTCTTAATAATCAATATGAAGCTGTCAAGAGGATCAAAGGAGATAACATACATAAAATGTTTTGTGAATGTTGTGCTATATAAATGTGTTCTCTTATTATTATCTCTATTGTAATAATCAACTACTTCAATGAATTAAGAAGTACTTATCAAATAGATGTTATTCAGGAATGCCCAATTCTTCAGGACCCTATTGGGGATTTTCTGTGCAAAGATATGAGAGTAGTTTACCATTTCCCTGTCTTACTCTTTTTACATAGGGGGAAATAGGCTTAAAAGAATCACCATAATCTTGCAGCCACTAAAAACCTGAGTCTGGATTTGAACTAAGGAAGAACAGGTTTTCTGATTATAAGTCAGGTACTCTATCCACTGAGCCACCTGGCTGACCTAGGTAATCTTCTCAGATATTATACTAAGCCCTAGGCATGCTAATATAAAAGAAGAGATATGTCTTGCTCTTTAAAGAATGTATGCTTTGATAGAAGAACAACACATAAAAGCAATGGGCAGTGAATAGAGATTCTTACAACTAGAGATAGAAGGATATGGATTGCATGTGAGTGGTGGTAAGGACATAGCAAGGTAGTTGAATGGAACACTGATAGGACATGAAGGTAATATTTTTTTTTTTTTTGCTGAGGCATTTGGGGTTAAGTGACTTGCCCAGGGTCACACAGCTAGGGAGTGTTAAGTGTCTGAGGTCAAATTTGAACTCAGGTCCTCCTGACTTCAGGACTGGTGCTCTATTGACACTTTTGAGTATGGCTTGAATCCATACCTAAGACTTGAAGGCCCCTAGCTTAGGGTGGTCTAAGCCGCAGTGAAGTACAAGGGCATAAAGAAACCTCAGCAAAACAGAAAATAGTCTCAATATAGTCTCTGCCCTTTTATTTCATCTAATTTGTGTGTAGTGGGTATAGGGAAGCTTGAATAAAAGCCTTTGCGTCAAATGCATCATTTTGGCAACTGGGTTTTTCTGATTAAGAGGAGATTGCCTGGCATAGTGGGAAGAACATTATATTTGGGAATCAGGAGGTCAGGATTAAAGTTTTGGCTTTGCGGCTAAGTTAGGAAAGTGATTTCATCTCCCTAGGCCTCAGTTTTCTTATCTATAGAGTGAGAAACTAACTTATCTCCAAAGATTTCTTCTGGCACACTCTCATTCCATAATTTTGTAATTCTGTGAAATCAGCTTAAAGTGAAGCAGTAGTGAATTAAATTTCATATAAGGAGGAACTTATCGAACACGAGGGTAACAGTATTGGAAATAATAACCAAGAAAAATTGTAAAATAGTATTTCTCGTGGAAACTTGAAATGTAGTAGAACTCTGTCTGATTGGATAAGGGAAGATTTCACCAAGAATTAAAAGATAATTCAAGATGATCTTTCAGCAAACCTTCTAGCCCTGGAAGTTTTCCTCAAGAAGAGGAAATATCCTATTCCCTGGATTTTGCTGTAATTTTTCTCTCTATTAGAAGGGAGCATGGTGCAAACCATGAGAGAATTTGCGGAAGGTAACGTAGGTACGGTTTAGGTTATGGCTGCCTAGGGAAGATAGGGGAAAATTGGCACAAATGTCGGAAATTTCCTACTCTCATCCCTAGCTGTGTCCCTAAGTGAGGGGTCTGGTTATCTTGTCCTCTCAGATCTTTTCCCTTCCTAGATTCTGAGAGGTCTCTCTAGCACCTCCCATCTGCATTTCATTAATCTGGCCCCCGCCTTTTCCGCTCCCACTGCTTAGCAAAAGGGGTGACTCGTTTCCCTGCTAGATAAATACAGGGTTTGAGATCAGCTCTGGACCAGTGACCTCTCTGTTGCTCAGAATACAGCTTTCTCTGCTGATTTTTGCTGCCCCTCACTCAGCATCTGTACTGAGGCAGCCTCTTTGTCTCTGGGATCAGTTCTTCAAAGCTTCCAAGCTTTGCTCAGCCTTTCTCTGAACAGAGCAAGATTGGGTTAAAGCGATACAGAGTGAGGATGGAGATAGACATGGCTTCTGTTTTCCCGCTTTCACTGTTAGGGCTGGAGTTATAATGCTTAATTTGCATGAGAATGGAGAGACCCTTTCTGTATCCTTCCTTGGGCACGGAGAGGAAAAGAGAGACTCCAGCTCTTTCTCCATTAGGGGTGCTGGGTCAAAGGAAAAAGATCACTCTCAGATCCTTTCCATCTCCTACAGACCCAGGGACCTGCTGTATTGAGAGAAGCTTTGATGGAGCCGGCTTGTGGATCCCTGCTCCGGATTTTCCAGCTGTCCCTGTCCCTTGCTCAGAGCGCAGGATGCTGAGATGGCTCGGTGATGCAGAAGGTATGTGCTTTTTCAGTTCTGGTGCTGATGCTGTATGTGTGGTGAGGTCTCTGTGGCGCAATGGACGAGCGCGCTGGACTTCTAATCCAGAGGTTCCGGGTTCGAGTCCCGGCAGAGATGGTCGCCCTACTGGTATTCCTTTTATTTTATGTGCTGTCACGCCAGGATGATAATTATATTTATCTCTCCCTGGAGGGTTTGGGGAGAGAGAAAAAGCCCCCTTCCCCCTTTGTTCTCCCCTCCATCTCCATCCTTCCTCTGCTCTCCAGCCTTCCCTCCTCCCCACCAACATGCATTGTTTGGGGGCTCATTCATAGGCTGCTTGGTCTGCTTGGCACTGCCTTTGAATCCTTTGTCTCAGGGTTGATTTCCAGCTGGGACGATCTCTACAAAGTGAGCTCTACAAATCCCCATGATACCAGACCACCAAGCAGTTTTTAGAGACTCTGGAGCCATTGCTGCTCCCTCCTCCTACCTTTGAAAGTGCAAAAGGGGGAAAAATGCAGATTGAGAGACAACTGGAAAAATGTTCAATGGTCTCAGTCTCGCTTTTTTGTCCAATTTCAGTGGATTCAAGATGGGGAGAGTGCAGTTTAGAAGATTATTTTCTCACTCCTTTTGTTAAGGTATTCTTTTCTGATCTTTGGGGCTCATAGCATTCTGCCAAAATTCCACTTCCTTGAAAGAACAAGATGAATAGGAATCACAGCTTTTGTATTAGTAGAATAAACCAGAGCAAAATAGTTCATCACTGACTGCAAATTAGGTGAGTGGATTAGCTGAGATTGCCTCTTGGTAACTAGAGGTCTTGGACCAATGCTTATGTATCTTTCCTCAAAAATAAGTTATGATCCTCCTTATTTATAATATAGGTCACAAGAGGCTAATCTTACATAAGGTTTACTGGGATTTCCCATTTTTAAAAAAAGACTCTTGTTTTCACCATTTCACCCATCTTACATTTTATTCTTCCCTTTTTCTTTTGCTTTCTTCTTCACCTTTCTCAGTGAGTGAGCTGCACTCAGGCATGTTTGGAGTGTGGTCAGATCAGGATATTTCTTGGGTTTCTATTTTGGGATGATTTGGCCCTTTCTCTGCCGCACTGCCTTGCATATCGCTACTTCTGACCAATTAGGTTGTAAAAGAGTCGATCCCACCAGGAACTGACCTCCACCTTGGTTGAACCCAGGAAATATGAGAAAACACAAGTTCTCCTTCGGCAGCTTGGGGAAAGTCAGCATCACTACCACAGAGAGCTCTGCATAGGCTGGATGGTGTCAAACAAAGTGTTCATATTGGTTCCATGGACTTGTCTCCGCGAAAACCTTGGGGGGTTTCTTTGTGTGTGTGGATAAGGACTAAAAATCATAGCATGGAGTCTGAACCCAGAGGCTGGGAGATCCCTGAAAGTGTATTGTGGGGTCCTTATCTTCAGGGGATTCCCAGTGACTCTAGAAATTAAAACTGAAATGGGATTCTTGAGTCTTTTTGGAATAACAGGACTCCCAGAGCTGTTCCAGAGTGGCTTAGAACTCCCTGGGGGAACTTAATCATGTTCTCTTGAAGCTTTTCTGAGATTTTTCTTTCTTTCTTGGAGTTTTACAAATGTTAACCATTTTCTTTCAGTCCAGTTCCACTGCATATAAGACTTTTGAGGTTCCTTGATTTGTACTAGAAGCATTCTTGGAGCCTGACAAGTCTGTCATATCATTGATTCAGCTCTTTCTTAAGGACACTGCTTCAAGGGAAAAATGATCTGGGTGTTTTTATTTTTTTTTTGAGGGGGGAAAGAAGAGGTGAAAAAGGGAAGGGATATGGAGAAATTTTATTCATCAATCAAGTCTAAATTTTGCTCCTTCTCCATGTAGCTAAGCATCATGTTCTGTTCCAGCTCTCTCAGGAAAATAACTGAATGAAAATGAGAAGACTGTCCCGGATCCCCCCACTCCAAATTGCTGAAGGTCAGAAAGATGTTATCTTCTAATCAGATCCTGGGTAAGCTTCAACCTGCTCAAGTACTGAAACAGCCTCTTAAATCTGAGAACTGGATTGGGGGCAAAATTTGTGCAGGAATTTGCTCAGCTGTTGCATCTGATTAATGTACTTCAATCAACTCCCCAGTTATCTGGGATCCTAAGTCAACCAGGGTTTAAATCCACAGATAATTCTCAAGCCGTATTTTATCCAATCATTTTCACCATTTTCTCAGCTTACTTTCTCCTCAGAATTTCAAAATGATTGATTTAATCTCTCCTAGTTTCCTGTGGCAGTATATGTGGACTAGGTGCTAAAGAATAATAGAATCATCAAAATGTGGGGAGCAGGAAGAAGAGAGAACCTGGAAAATTGGTTTTCAGATCCCTGAGAACTGTTCCTGATTAATTTTATATTGACTTGTACTGCCTAATAAAAATAATAATGACACATTTATTTACCCATTTCCTTAAGGTTTACCAAAAGCTTTCTCTTCTAGCTATTAGCTATTTCTTCTCTAGAAGTATGCTTAGATGTCACCTACTCCAGGAAGGTAGAAGTTTTTTGTGAGCTTTGCAAAAACAAATCAAAACAAAACAAAAAACCCAAATCTTCTAAAGAAATATTATCTTACTCTGGAATTCTCATAAGGATTTGAGAGAGGATATACCAAAAATATGAAGCAAGGCTATGAGACATATTTTCCATTTTGATTAAAATTCTTCATGGTTAGGTTTCTTTTATGTTCTGGATATAGGTAGGAAGAAGGGCAGGGGGAATGGGGATATAGTAGATTTTTTTGGAATAGGTGAAACAGGAGATACTTTGCCTCAATTGCTGCCTAGTCAATCACTGAATGGGTGCCACCTCAGTGAAACTGAGACCTATTGAAAAGCTTAGCCTAAAAAGACTGAGGCATCCCACTTCATCCAGGATCATTTCTAGTCATCCTGATCTATATCTGGTCACTGGATCCAGATGTTTTTGGAGGGGAAAGTGAGGCAGGTAACCTTGCACGGTCCTTCCTCACGTAAATCCAATTGATTTGCATGTTATGGCATCATCACCTCTCTGATGTCATGGTTTTCTTCAAGAACAAAGGGCAAAAGTAAACAATAAAACATACTTACTGGTATGGCTGGTTTACTTTCCTTGGGGAAAAAGTCCTCAGAAACTGAGATGCTTTATCAGCCTTCCATACCAATCACTGATTCTGGTATAATCCAATCTAGTTAGGAAATTCTTTTTTTTTTTAAATGTTATTATAGCTTTTTATTTACAAGTTATATGCATGGGTAATTTTACAGCAATGACAATTGCCAAACTTTTCTATGTAATGGTTCATAGTCATCTCCCAGAGCTCTTTCGCTGGGTGTAGCTGGTTGAATTCATTACTGCTC
Organism: Sarcophilus harrisii; assembly: GCF_902635505.1. Lineage (NCBI taxonomy): Eukaryota > Metazoa > Chordata > Mammalia > Dasyuromorphia > Dasyuridae > Sarcophilus > Sarcophilus harrisii. The sequence goes on along the minus strand of NC_045429.1, from coordinate 361,949,352 downwards.
TATTGGAACTGATTTGGTTCATCTCATTGCTGGAAATGGCCATGTCCATCAGAATTGATCATCATATAGTATTGTTGTTGAAGTATATAATGATTTCCTGGTCCTGCTCATTTCACTCAGCATCATTTCATGTAAGTCTCTTCTGGCCTTTCGGAAATCATCCTGCTGGTCATTTCTTACCGAACAATAATATTCCATAATATTCATATACCACAATTTATTCAGCCATTTGATGAGCATCCACTCAGTTTGCAGTTTCTGTCTACTACAAAGAGGGTTGCCACAAGCCTTTGTGCACATACAGATCCCTTTCCCGTCTTTATGATCTCTTTGGGATATAAGCCCAGTAGAAACACTGCTGGATCAAAGGGTATGCACAGTTTGATAACTTTTTGAGCATAGTTAATTGTTCTCCAGAATGGATGGATGTATTTACAATTCCACTAACAATGTATTAGTGTCCCTGTTTTTCCCCTCCAACATTCCGCATTATCTTTCCCTGCATTCTAGCCAATCTGACAGGTGTGTAGTGGTATCTCAGAGTTGTCTTAATTTGCATTTCTCTGATTAATAATGACTTGGAGCATCTTTTCATATGGCTAGAAAATAGTTTCAATTTCTTTGTCTGTTCATATCCTTTGACCATTTATCAATTGGAGAATTGCTTGATTTCTTATCAATTAGAGTCAATTCTCTATATATTTTGGAAATGAGTCCTTTATCAGAACCTTTGATTGTAAAAAATGTTTTCCCAGTTTATTGCTTCCCTTCAAATCTTGTCTGCATTAGTTCTGTTTGTACAAAAACTTTTCAATTTGATATAATCAAATTTTTCTATTTTGTGATCAATAATGCTCTCTAGTTCTTCTTTGGTCATAAATTCCTTCCATTTCCACAGGTCTGAGAGGTAAACTATCCTATACTCATCCAATTTAGTGTTTTGTAGTTTTGCTCATAAAGTTTCTGATTTTCCCTTGGCAGATAGATTGCTAAATATTTTATACTATCAGTAGTTACTTTAAATGGAATTTCTCTTTGTAACTCTGTTGGATTTTGTTAGTGATATATAAGAATGCTGATGACTTATGTGGGTTTATTTTGTATCCTGCTAGTTAGGAAATTCTTAAAGACTATTCTAAATTCCTCCCACTTCATTTTGTTTGTTGGACTCAGTTGAATCTCTCTTCTTTTTATGGAAGGAAAAAGCTTTTGATGTCCTTTAAAAGTACCTACTATGTACCTCATTGGTTACTGGGAACACATTGGATGGCAGCCAAGTTTGTCCTGTGCATTACTATCCACTGGAGGCTGTGTATTCCCACTAAAACGCACAGAACTCAAAACTTGACTAGATCTTAGAGAGCACCCAACTTTCTTTTATTTGAAAGAAGATAATATGTATAAAATGCACAGAGTCGGGCAAATAGTAAGTAGTTAAATATTGAGTCATTTTACCTTCCTCCCTTTCTCCCATCCTTATTTCTTCCCATTCTCCCATTCTCCCTTCCTTCTTTCCTTGAATAGGAAGACAAAGACTCAGATTTACCCACTCAATATTGACTACAAAATAAATTCTTATGGGCCATCAAGAGTGAAATTTTCTGGCTTAAAAATAGCACCTCATTTTCTTTCCTAAACATTCCCTGAACCCCTCTCTCCACATTCATATGACCTTGTATTTTAAGCCTTTGCATAATCAGTAACATTAGAATCGACTATATAATATGGGAGACCACTGGCACAGGACTGCCCAATGAAGTGTGCCCTCATCAGAGAAGGTTCTGTGCTTTATGAGCAAAATAGAATTGAATTAGCCCAAAGCAAACACAAAATAAGAAAAAAATTCGAGAAGCTACCCCAAACGTGCATATAGACTAATTGTGTCCAACCTGTGGCAGAGCATTCTGAGTTCATATTGGTCTGAACAACCACAGTTGGATACACTGTAACTAGATTCTAACATAATGATGTCATTTTGGTCCTCTTTGAAAACAAAGAACAATTGTTTTTATCTTTGTTTCATGGAATTCTTAGTTTCTTTCAAAACACCTTAGGTGCCATGAGACTTTGATGATCACCTAAATTCCTAATGCTCTCTGCCTCTTGAGATTACTTTGTATTGCCCTATATATACTTTGTACTTAGATGTGTCCATGTTGTATTCTATTCTCCCCACCTCAGTATCCTTAAAGACAAGCATTGCCTCATTTTTACTTTTGTACTCCTAACCTTTAGCACTATGCTTTATGAATTGTAGGTCCTTAAAAATGATTATCAAATTAAATTGAGCACCTTTTTTTTAAAGTATTATTTAAGAGGGCCCTTTAGGTTCTGGCAGCTGCTTATCTTAATTCTCTCTAGTTCCATGTCTGCTATAGATTCATAGAGGATGGAATTAAGGAAAGAACTATGTATATGCCTAAATTTCTTCCCTTCCAACCCCAAATTTCCAAGTCTTATATGCTTAAATACTAACTCTGGAAACATTCAAGAAGTGACAGAGGCAACATGCCATTTATGATTTGCACTCTCATACCACAGGAGGCTCACTAGGACTCCTAACAACAATGGAGATACACATTATTTTACTTTCTCCTTTAGAGTCATCAATAGTAGTAAAGAGTTGGGAGTCCATTTGTCCTGCCATAATTTGATGTAGATGTCAAATAATTGGGTTTTTTTTGTTCTTTTGTTTTGTTTTTTTACTTAAGGTTTGGATAACTTCTTTGGGACTTATTTGGAAGCTAAGATGCAATGATCTGGGGATATTACCATAGTGGTCACATATCCTTGGGAAAGTGCCTAAAGGATAGTGGACTTCTGGGAGAAAAGTCAAATGTCTAAGACAGCTCACAGAGTGGTAATGACCAAGTGTTCTTACTTACTATGCTTGTGATCTTGAGAACCATGAATAGCAAATGAAGAATGAGGACAGATGGCTACTCTGCTGTTCCCTTTGGCTCAGAGCTGTGAACAAGGTTGTTTTCTCAGGCTTTGAGGCAAGGATCACTGAGCAGCCACTTCTTGACAAAGAAAGAGATGCAGGCTTCTTAGACAAGGAGACATTCTGGTTTAGGAAAGGAAGAGAGGAATCCTGGGAGGATTGAATTAGACAAAAGACCAAAGCCTTTGGAAGTGAGTGGAGGCAGGAGGCCAAGACTAGGTTGCTGGGGCTTTCTTGGCCAGGATTCTTCTAGAAGTACATCAGCTATGGCCCTAGCTCAGCCCCAAACCCAAGGTAGGCACACCATGGGAAATCACTAAATTAATTAATTCATACAAGCATGCATACATAACACAAATTAAATATCTACAGTGTTCAGAGCACTGTGTTAAGTGATAAGAAAGATGCAAAGTTTAGTTAAGACAGACCAGGTGATATTTTTTTGGAAAGGAACAGTATCAGGAATAAGATAAATAGCAGATAATCCCAAATCAGTTTTATTTGTTTTGAGAATGTGTTGTATGATTTCTTCCCCTCCCCTCAGAGATTTCTCTCTCTAATTATGTTTTGCTTAGGCTAATATTGAAATGAGTTTGCATTCCCTGAGTACACACACCCACGGATGGTGCAGAGAGGTGGCCTAGATACATACTTGGCAGCTGAGGGGGTAAATCAACCTGGGATCATGCATTTGCTATGGATAATCCAAATGGACTAGTGAGACTCATTGCAGAAAAGATAATAGTTTCCATTGTACTGACTACAGTATATGGAGTTCCCTTGAATGATAGTGGGTGTGCTCTCATCCTCCATAGCTTAAAGTTTACTTCATTTCCTATGACACATTCATATATAAACAATTCCCTTCTCAGCCTGCCTTCATCTTACCTCTTAATAGTCTCTGCCTCCATCCTCATATTATTCCTTATCTTAGCAACTCAGTGCCAGTTTTTTTTTAGCTCTTTATTTCTGAGAACTCATCCTCTTTTCATAATCCACTTCAGGGATTTCTTACCTGGGACTGGATGAACTTGATTTAAAAAAAAAGATACCTTGATAACCATATTTCAATATATTTCAATAATTATATTTCATTAGGTTTCCTTTATAATCCTTGATCTTTATTTTGTGCTTTTAAAAACACTATTCTGAGAAGAGGTTAATTCACCAGACAGCCAAAGAGGTAGATGATTCAGAATCTAGATCATGATGTAGCCCCTATCCAAACCTACATCTGCCACTATTTATTAGCCCTCTCTTAATCTCAGATCTGTCCTTACCATGGCCTGACCATAACTGTTCCTAGCAGTTAAGTCCTATGACACGCAGCCATGCATTCAGCAATATCTTCCTCCATTCCTGAAAATACTTTCTGCTTAGTGTCATCTTGGACTTTTAGAATGTCACAATCAAAAGCAAGTGTATCATCTAGATCCTGGCTTCTTAAATTTGTGACTCTCAACCCTATATGGGATCACATAACTGAATGTGGAGGTCATGAAATTACGATTTATTATCAGTAAGTCTTTGATTTGTATACCTATTTTATATACTTATATACCTGGAGTCACCTAAAAATTTTTCAGATGACAAGAGGTCATGAGTGAAAAAAGTATAAGAAGTCCTGATTTAGATCATCAACAATCCAATACCTTCTTTCTAGAGATGAGTACACTGAGGTACATTGAATAGAAGTGATTCACCCAAAGTAAAAGTTATACTGTTCTCACTTTAGTCTTCGAATTCTTAATGGTGTGTGTGTGTGTGTGTATTTGTGTGTGTGTGTGTGTGAGATGGATTTCTGGCATTCAAGTGAAGTTTGTGGACTTCTCAGAATAATGAAATAAAATGCAAAAGATTATTGTTTGAATTGTTGTAAACAATATGAATTAAAAAAACCACAAGCTCATGGTCCCCAAATCAAGAAACCTACTTTTGCCCATTTCATGCCAAGGTGAATTATCTTTTGGTTTATATTTTCTTCCTTCTTGTACTTGTAATTTCCATTTTGTCATACTCATATTCTACCTCATCTTTTTAGTCTAACATGACCATCTCCCAACTGAAGGAGCATATCTCTACATCCCTTTTTGGGCAGCTAGGTACACCAGGGCATAAAGAATCAGGAAGACTCACTTATTTTCCTGAGTTCAAATATGACCTCAAACACTTACTAGCATGTGGCCCTGAACAAGTCACAACTCTGTTTGCTTTAGTTTTCTCATCTTTAAAATGGACAGGAGAAGGAAATGACAAACCATCCCAGGTTTCTATAAGAAAACTTTCAAATGGCATCATGAAGAGTTGAACATGATTGCAACAACTGAGCAACAAAGTAAGATCCCTTTTCAGTGTCAATTTTGGGACTCTATGCCACCCCTCTAAGATCCAACAGTGCACTGATAAAGTCTTAATTCCTCGGGGCAGCTAGGTGGTGCAGTGGATAGAGCATCAGTTCTGAAGTCAGGAGGACCCGAGTTCAAATGTGGCTCTCAGACTCTTAACACTTTCTAGCTATGTGACCCTGGGCAAGTTACTTAATCCCAATTGCCTTGGGGGAAAAAGATCTTAATTCTTCTTTGCATGTTCTATTCCATAAAAACATTTATCACAGTGTGATATAATGACAAACATTTTGAATTTGGAGTTAGGAAGCTTGGGTTTGAATTCTGACTTTGATACCTACTGCTTGCTATGTGATTATGGGAACAAGACATTTAGGCTCTCTGAGCCTCAATTTCCTTATTTATAAATAGAAATAATTATACTTGTATTACATACATCATAGGATTGATATGCAGAAAGTGTTTCGTAAACCTAAAAGCATTATATAAATGAGTTATTTCCTCATGGTATAAGAAGCTGAAGCAAAAAAGAAAGACAAATAACTAAAAGGATACATTTTAGTCTTGACACTTTATGCTCATGGCAAACCATACCTCTATGTATAGGACCCCTTGGATATCTTAATCTGCTGTTTCCACATCTGACTAACTTTCAGTGAGAAATTCTTAACTTTAATATTTGCTAATGACAATTAGCAAATTTTTCTAGTAACAATGGCTAAAGAGATATATACAGGGTAGGCTCTGTTCTAATTTAGCTGACACGATAAACTAATATAGTCCATAGATTCCCACATGTAAATATCCACACAGACTCATACATTTCATGCTTTATTTCTATTTCTTGTTTTTCTGATCTTATTTTCCATTCTTCCATGTGATAGAATGATATGGCATGGGATGGCAAAAAGTGTTTTAGAAAATGGAGAGTAGAGTTCAGATCTTGACTCAGACATGTACTAGTATTATCTGAATCTAGGGGAAGGGTATGAAGGAAATTCACATTTATATAGTGCCTACTCTGTGCCAGATTTTTGCTAAATCTTTTACAAATATTTCATTTGAACCATATACATATCTGATATATTTATCAGGTAACATTGTGTATTATGGCTAAGTCACTTAAATTCTCAAACCCTTAATTTCTTTATGTATAAAATGAGAATAACATCTATATTTCTTGATTCTATGGGTTGTTGGGAAAGCACTTTGCAAATATTGAAGCACTATTTATCTATTTATCTCTTAGGGAAAAGTAATAGCCAAAGAGTGATTTGTGAGAAGTAAGAGGTTATATTCTACCCTTTTCCTAATCCTCTGTGGGGATTTGGAAGGCTTTCTGAATGAGAAATATGGAAGGAAGGTCTTGGCAGAATAGACAAAGAAATCTGAGGAGAGGTAGATTTCTTAACCATCCATTTCCCAAATAAAATCACATTCAATTACCTCTGTCTTTATTTCCCTGGTCAGTAATGGTCTCCATCTCCCCCCTACCCAACCCACCCCCACCTTAACTTGGACCTTGTGCAGTTCTTTATTTTGTACTCCTCTAAAGCATTTCTCACGCAGTGGTGTTTATGCTTATTTATATAGATATTGTACTTATGGTAGGCAGGACAGATGGGAAGAGGCCTTGGAACTCAGAGCATAGAGGATGGTAGCCAAAAATCAAATGTGCTTTTAAGCTGCATTAAAAGAGGCATGGTGCCCAGAACAAGGAAGGTAGTAGTCCGGTCATACTTTGTCCTCATCTGACCAAACATTTTATCTTGTGTTCAATTCTGGGAAGCACAGTTTCACGATACTGATAAACTAGAGAATTTAAAGACGAGGGTGATTAGGTTAGTGAGGGGATTGGAGATTGTGCAATATGAAGGCTGGTTTATAAAACTGCATATAGATAAGACTTAAAGAGGTCACAACAACTGTCTTCAAGAACTTGAAGGGATACACTGGGACAGAGGAATCAGACTTATTTTTGGTGCCAGATGAAGTAAGATTGATGGGTGGAAGCTGCACAAAGGTAAATTTCAGCTTGACATAACAGTGTAAAATGTTTCCTCAAACTGCTATCAATAACAACTCTTCCCTTGAAGTTTTTAAATGAAAAGTGGTGAATTACTTGTATGGGATGTAGCAAAGGAGATTTCCATTTAAGTACAGATCAGATATCTTTGTTTCCTACAGTTAATATTTTTGCTTCCTTCTTACTCTGAGTATCTGTGAACTCATGAATTTGGTATGATGGAAGTCCTAGGAGTCTGAGTTAGGAAAGGCAAAGATGAAAGAAATTTAATAGAGGCCAAGCACTTTGGACTAGTGCTCCAAAGGGACAACCTTCTCCTAGAGTTTAAAGAAATCAGTGGTTTTAAAAATGAGGTCTAAACACCTCTACCCAGTGTCCCCAATTTAATCTATAACATAGTGTCAATGTTTGTAGTTCTGATTTTGTTGATGTTATTAATTTTTTTGTAAAAGTTTATAAAAATCAGATGTCACTTTCTTATGTCCTGCTGAAAACAGTACCAGTCTTCCCATTACAGTGGAGGGTTTGTTTTTTACTTTTTAAAACAGTGTAGCTGAGAGGTGTTGGGGGTATTTCAAGGGGGAGAAGCAGTTGGCTTAGAATCAGTCATTTAATTCATAGGTTGTTGCTGTGTGTCCTTTGTTCTTGAAGATGAAATGACTTCAGGGAAGTGATATCATGACATGCAAATGAGTGGAATTTAAGTGAGAGTGGGGTGTGCAAAGTCACCAACCTCACTTTCTCCTTCAGTCATTTGCTTCCAGTTGTCAGATAGAGATAAGGGCAACTAGAGATGGTCCAGAATGCAGTGGGAAAAGTGGCCTTTTTAAGCTAAGGTCTTCAGTAGGTCTCAGTTTGACTGAGGCAACACCCATTCAATGACTAAGTTAGTTAAGAATTGAGGTAGAGAATGGCTTCTTTTATCTAATAAAAAAAAAATCCAGTCTAGAAACACTCAAGGATTTCTGATTAAACAGAAATATTTTCTATGTAAATTTATTCTGGATCCACCAGGGTCTAAATAATAAAATTGTCACAAGGAAGGCACCCTATAAAACTTAAAATACTATGTACATAGAAATTATGATTTTAGGTTGTCCACTAACCCAAACTGTTTTTAGTACTTTCTCTCTTCAAGTGAGAATCTCTATTTTATCTGAAAGCTTGCCTCCGATTCCCAAGTCTCTCTTGCATTCATTTCCAAATCCCATCCACCAAAGTTTAAGACATTAATTGATACATTTTAGTTGGGAAGCAAAACAAATATTAGAGTTTGGAGCAAGGCTCCAGGAATCTGAATCTTCCAGAAGGAGGTCATTATAGAAATCCTGATCCCACTCTAGTCATGTCCAAGCCTGAAATGCCAGGTTTGCTACTCTATGAGTTTGGACAGATCCTTATCTGTGAAGAAATGTCATTCTAAGTTTTTTGTTTGGTGCATTTTTCTCAAATGGATTGCTGTTCTTCTTGTGCCATCTAGTACGTGGGACTGCCTACGGGCATTCTCTTGGATTTCTGTACAGAATCTGAGACATGAAAACTGAAGGATGACTGTAGACAATGAGCAGCTCTTGGGACAAGGATGAAAGTTTCTATAGGTAACATATCCCTTTGACATTACAACTTATAAGATGGTTTCTTCACAACAACTTAATGATATGTGTCTGTTTCCTCATCTATAAAATGTGATACTGTAACAGTACCTTCCTCACTGGGTGATTGTGTGGCTCAAAAGAGATAATGTCTGTGAAGTGTTTTGCAAACCTCAAAGCATTATATAAACATCAACTATTATTGTTATTAAACTTAAATAAAGGGTGATCAGGTTGATGAGAGGAATGGACACCATGTAGCATGAGGATTGGTTAACAAAACTACAGGTGTTTAGCTTGCAGAAGACTTTCTCCTCCTTCATTTCAGAAAAGAAAAATGATATTTGAAAACTTGAAAATTTTTTGTGATGAAAAATTTTCATTTTATCTTCTGTTATCTTCTTTATTGTTTTGTTATTTGGTCACAATTCATAGATTCTGTAGATTTGAAAGGTAAATTCTTCTTTGCTTCTCAAGTTTGTTCATGATGTTACCTATTATATCTGTAATGTGTCCATCTGGAACTTACATTGACTATGCTATAATAAATGAAATATTTCCAAGAAACTTGGGAAGATTTATATGAACTGATACAGAAGAAAATGGAAAGAACTAAGAGGATTATTTATACAATAACAACATCGAGAGAATCAATAACTTTAAAAGATTTAATAGCTCTGCACAAGACAATGACCAACCACACTTCCATAATACTCATGTTGAAGGATGCCACCTACCTACTGAGACATGATAGACTTAAGATACAGAATGAGACATACATGTTTGGACATGACTAAAGGGTAAATTTATTTTGCTTGACTGCATATTTGTGACAAGGCATTACCTCTCCCCTGCTTTTTTCCCTTTTTAATGGGGAGGGTAGAGAAGATGGAAGGCAGAGAAAATAAATGTTTGTAAATTTTAAAAAATTAATTAAAAGAAAACTTGACATTAAAAGTGATGTAACTTATCCAAATCACAGAATTAAGTACTGGAGGCAGGATCACGCTGGAACCCTACCCCATGTTTTTCATTCAGATTGTTATTTTTAAAGTTTTGAATTCTTAGGTTTGTAGCTGTTGAATCTGATACCATCACAAAACTCCAGTTGACAGAGAGGAGACAATATCAGGACTATCAATTTGTTCTCCAGCTATCTTTCTAATTTTTTTAGCCTTGATGACCTAGAAGGAAAAAGAGAAAAATGTCCATCTGTTGAGTGTCAAAAGATTAACATTTTAAATCAGAAGATTGTGTTTCTAATCTGACTCTAATCCTTTATACCTGAAAGGTCTTTGGCAAGACACCTAATATCTCTGTACTTCTATCTCTCCATTTGTAAAATGATGGAGTTGGACCTCTAAGATTACTCCCAAATCTAAATCCATAGTTTGAGACACAGGTAGTGCTAAGCCCCCATCTTTCTTTTCTGGTGCTTTTTTTAAACATCTTTTTTGTGGTTGTTGTTGTTTTGCCTATTTGAATATCTCACTATCCTTTTATTTCTCTTCCCTGATTGGAGGCCTGGAATAATATATCATACTATTTAGTTTTGATATACATGAAGAGAGGTTCCCTTAAAAGGAACAAGGGGACATGAAGGGACAAACAGAGGAAATTGGTAGAACTAATGCTGAGATTTTGAAGAAAGAGTTCTTAATTGAATCATTAAAATTGAGAGAAAGGAAAGCAGGACCTCATCTGGTCATAAGCTTTGCAATGGATCTAACCATCCTAAGACTTACAGCTGGAAGAATGCTAAATGTTCTGTGGATCAAAGACAGAAAAAAAAAACCTCAGATGTCATTTTATTTAGCTCTCCCACTATAGGAGATGAAAAAACAGGCTCAAGGAAGTTCAATCTGTTAGTCAGTTACTGCTTATTAAATACTAGGCACAATGCCAATGTAGAAAGGCAAAGCATATTCTAACAGAGGACATGACTTGCATAAATTGTGTAACTAGCATATACAGTCTAAGTGGAAGGTAGTCTCGGAAGGAGGACTTAGTAGTATATATATGTGTGTATAAAGGAAAGGGTGGGGAAAGTTTCCTGTAGAAAATGGGATTTGTGATGAATCTCACAAAAAGCTAAGAAAGCCAAGAGAGAGAGAGAGAGAGAATAATCCAGGTATGGAAAATAGCCAGTAAGGGAACAGAATCAAGAGATGGAATATTCCACAAGAAAAAAACAGTAAGAAGGATCATGATGCTGGATTGTGGATGAAAATGTAAAAAGAATGGAAAGCTAGAACAAACTCAGGCTGTAAAGGAATTAAAAACAAAGCAGAGAATTCTATTAGATCTTGGAAGTAATAGAGAACCACTGAGACTTCTTAATGGGTTGGGGATACGACATTAACAAACTTACATTTTAGGAAAATTGCTTTGCCATTTGTGGAACAGATAGATTAGCTCACCCGGCAGGGGTCCTCAAACTTTTTAAATAGGGGGCCAGTTCACTGTCCCTCAGACTGTTGGAGGGTTGGACTATAGTAAAAACAAAAACTTTGTTTGTGGGCCTTTAAATAAAGAAACTTCATAGCCCTGGGTGAGGGGAATAATCGTCCTCAGCTGCCACATCTGGCCTGCGGGCCGTAGTTTGAGGACCCCTGGCAGAGGAAGGAGAGACAAAGTAGGGAAGCTGTTGAAATTGTTAGGCGGCTACTGAAATAATTTAGGTAAAAGGTGATGTGGGTCTATACAAGGAAAGTGTGAATGGAGAGAGGACATACACTAGATTTGCTGTAGAGCTAGATAGAAACAAGACTTGGCAAAAGATTAGATATGTAGGGTGAGTGCAAATGAAAAGTTAAGTATGATACTTAGGTTGCAAGGGAAGATGGTGGTGCCTTCAACAGTAATTGGAAAGATGCGAAGAAGGGAAAAGATGAGTTCTATTTTGGGACATGTTGTTTGAGATGTCTAAGGAATATCTAGTTTGAGGTACCAAAGAAGTGACTGGCAAATTATAACTTAAGCTAAGAAAAGAGAGTTGGATATCTAATTCTAAGAATTTTCTGCATAGAGACAAAGCTATTAGATTTAGCAGAAAGGTCACTTTTAACTAAAGAGAACAATTTCATGTGGTTTTTATTAAATGACTTTATATTTATTTCTTATTCAGTGCATGATAATTTCTAAAGTGAAATCATACTGGAGATTCTGCATTAGGATTTCAGGGAGTTTTTGTTAACTTTTTTGCTATTAACTAAAAATCCAGATTCCTGAATGCTTATTATTGAATGGGAAGAAAGGAAGTAGAGGCAGATAATATAGGTAGCTTCCTCAAAGAATTTAGTTATGAAGAAGATAAGAGATATAGGACAACTGTGGAATTAAGTGAAGGGTGTTTCTGTTTTTTTTTGTTGATGGGTACTATGGGATTAGGTAGTGAGAAATTTAAGGTTAGGGACAGAGTAGGATGATGAAGGAATAATCTTCTCTAGAAGTTGAGAGGGTGAGGTAGAGGGAAATGCCATGGGAAGCTTGAGAAAGGATGAAAAGTTTTAGCCTAGATGATAGGCTAGATAATAGATAGGATAGAAAAGTATAGCGATTGGGAAAGTTTAAAAGGAAATGCTGTAGTGAGTGCCCACTTGAGATCATTTAAAATGAATTTGCAATATGAACAATTTGTATGTTTTTATGATTTTCAGAAGCATATGAATATGACTAAAGGGGGCAGATAGTGGGGATAATCCAAGGTTTAGTTTTGGTAAGATATTACCATTAATAAAGCATAAAACAATGGATTTACATGTTAAGGATAGTATAGAGTTGGACTGATTCATCATGGGGCAAAAATAGGAAAGGGAAAAGTGCATAGCCAAAGAAGAGATGATGGCTTGAGATAGAACTGAAGGGCAGAGGGATTAGAGATCACAGTAAGAATAAAAATCAGGGTTGGGAGTCACAAGACAGAGGGAAAGATGAAATGAAAAAGATTGTGATCAGATAAAGGAATTTTAGAGTTCATGAATATTGAAGTAGCCAGATAGCTACATCAAGAGTATTACTATATGTGTATTATTGATGTAGAGTACAGAAAAGTCATGAAATTGAGTACATTGACAAAATGGAATCTTTCTATCTCTCTATCTCTTTATCTCTCTATCCCCCAGTTATCAGGGCAGATAAAGTAGGGAAATTAACCATGAGTTAGATAACTAGCTTTCACTAAGGGAAGAAAGAAAATATTCTGAGGGTTGATAGATAACAATAACTAGAATCATGCTTTCATGATAAATTTGTATTGCAGAAATGGAAAGGTTACTAAGTGTTGCTAGTAGGGGAAAAGTCTGGAAATGGCATTAGGAAGTGAAAGTATTTGTGATTCCTTTCTCATGACTACTGAGTCAGGGGATATGAGTGAAAGTGTAATTGGAAAAGGTAGCCAGGGATGCAACACCTACATGTTGGGAGATGGGAGGGAGACAGGTCTTAGAAAATAGATAGAAGGAGAAAGAAAAGTTTAAGATGAAAACTAGTTTCAAAGTTATAAAACATATTCCAGAGAGCACAGAGGAAGGAATAGATAAGTGGAGTAGAATTTAATGGGGTTAGGTTGAGGGATATGGGAATTAGGAAATTGGTTTTTGGGGTTAGTAAAAGAGGTTTATGCAACAACCAGAAATTCAAAAATTACTGGAATTGGGGAGAATATGAGGAAGTGAAGGCATGTTAACCAGCTAAGAATGAGTTTAAACACTGAATTGTAACAGGAGAGGGACTTGTTGAGGGAGGGAGGAGATTGTACTGTTTAATGTCCTTCCTTGAAGTCCCACATTGTGGCAAGTGGTGAGAGGCTTAGGAAGGTGGCCTCACAATAGGCAGGAGCAGAATAAATTATGATCTGGGTTTTCTGGTCAAGAACTGGTAGCTTAAAGTAGATCTGGTTTTGGAATGTCTTCTGGGGCCCTGGAAAAGCTAGATGTGGTAACTGACATAGAACTACTAGGAAATCTCTGAATCAGAGTCCAGAAATAAATGACATGGATGGGGGCTTAAGTAGGTTTTCCTGAGAAAGATGCTGTCAGAGTGATAATTTCAAGATTACATAAGTAATAAGTGTTAGAGGCAGGATTTGAACCCAGGTTTTCTATATTGTCAGTGCTCTTATCATTGTAATATCATACTTCCCATACTATCATTCTACAAATGAGGAAAACAGGACCCAGAGAAATCAAATCACTTTGCTAAAGGTCATAACATGCATTAAGTAACAGAGCTGGGATTTGAACCCAGATTTTCTCACTTCTGATCCTATACTATTTTTCTGAGTGTCCAGAATGCTTATGTATCTTATTAATGTTCATAGAGGTTTATAGCTTAGTTTCTTTAAATAGAGGAATAAGGACATACAGGAAGAACTCTCTCTCTCTCTCTCTCTCTCTCTCTCTCTCTCTCTCTCTCTGTGTGTGTGTGTGTGTGTGTGTGTGTGTGTGTGTGTGTAAGAGAGAGAGAGAGGTGGGATAGAAGGGAAGGGAAGGGGAAGGGGGAGGGGAGAACAAAATAGAAGGAAAAGAGAGGAAAGGAGGGAGAAAGAGAAGAGAAGGGAAATGGAGAGGAAGGAGGAGGGGAGGAGGAAGCAGAAGGGGTAGGGATAAGAGAGATGAAGGAGGGAGAAGAGAGAAGAAAGAGGAGAGAGAGATTGATTATATCACTGCCCACAACCTCTTTCAAGTATGGACAGAATTTCGCCAACACTCTACATCTTATTACAGTAGGATAGAAGACATTCCTAAGAGTCATTGCTTAGAACAGGACACCATCTGCTGGATAGATTGTCTAATAACACCAATTTAATTTTTTTCCAAAGCAAATACATTTCTAACCCTCTTGGAAAGTATATGTCCTCCCACATAGCTCCTACCTGGATGCAGCTATGAGTTACAGATTTCAGTTGCATTTCATCCCCAAAACTGTTATACTCAAAGCAGGTAAGCCGAAGTTTGTCTCCTTTCTCACTCTTTATTTTGGCCCATTTGCCAAATACCACCACTTTAATATTTCCTGTGTTGTCCTTCACTTCAAAGAATGTACAATTCTCTTTCTCGGTTTTCTGCAAAAGAAAATCAACATTCCATCTTGCTTAATATCATTTTTATATTACGGTCATCACATTGGGAGGGGGTAGGCATAGGAGGGGAAATTCGAAAGTGAATGTCTACTTACTTGAAAGGGTACAAAGTACATACAGATTGATGATTTCAGGTACAGAAAGTAAATACAGAATTCAGTTTTGTCTAGCTTAAAATACATTTTAGAGACACTTAGTTCCAAATTCTTCTGCTTGATCTGCCAAGTCCATATCTCACCCCCACCCCCCCCCCCCCCCAAAAAAAACTTCTTTTTCCCTGTCAACCTTCTCAGGTTTTTCTCTAGTTCCTTGACATTTTCCCAAGTCTTCTGGTCACAGGTCACCAATATCTGATATTATAAAAAAAATATAGGTCCTGTCCTGAGTCAAGCAGAATATCATTCTAAATCTGGTTCAAATAAGACTGATTCAGCAGAGTCTTTCTAACAAGTACTTAATAATAACTCCATTCTGTTTTATTCAATTACAAATATTTAATGTCTTGTTAAATATTTTTGAGCTTAAACTTTTTGAGCTTCAGTTTCTTCATCTGTAAAATGACAATAATAGTCCCAATTGTTATGAGTGTCAAATGAAATAATGTTTGTTAGATAACTAAAATTAATTAAAGACCCTTTAATTAATTTAAAAAAATGGGCCAGGCATAGCGCTAAGCACTGAGGACACAAGGAACACACAGTCTATTACAGGAAACAACATGCAAACATTTATATGGAAATAATATGTAGACAAGATAAATTGGAGATGATCAATAGAAGGAAGGCACTGGTATTAAGGGGGATTTGAGAAAGGCTTCTTGGAGAAGAAGGAATTTTAGTTGGACCCTGAAGAACCAGTCTAGACAGTAAGTAAAGAATAGGGGGGGAAGGTCCAGACACTGAGGTCAGCCAGTGAAAAATACCTAAAATAGGGAAATCTAGCATGGTGTCTTTGAGAAATAGCATTCTGTGTCATAGAAAGTATGTGAGTAGGGGTAGGTGGGATGGAAGGTGTAAGAAAATTGAATAGATAGAAGAGAGTCAGATTATAAAGTCTTTGAAAGTCAAATGAAAGTTGGTTGTTTGTTTTGGTGAGGCAGTTACCCAGAGTTACATAGTTACTAAGTATTAAGTGTCTCAGGTTGGATTTGAACTTAGATTCTCCTGACTCTTGTGCTCTATCTATCTATCTATCAAACCCCATTTGAACTGAGAAGAAGATACATTAGAGACAGGGAGACCAAACAGAAGGTATTTTAATACTCCAGGTAGGAGGTGATGAGGGTATGGACTAGGCCAGTGGCAGTGGCAGTGGCAGAGGAGAGAAGTAGGCAGTATATGAGAAATGTAATAAAGGTAGAATTGACAGGATTTAGTAACAGATTGAATATGGAGAGTGAATATGGTGGTGCTTTCAAAAAATGATAGGAAAATTAAGAATATAGGAGATAATGGGTTCAGCTTTGCCCATGTTGATTTTAAGATGTCTATGTGACATCCACTTTGAGATGTCTAGTGGGCAGTTGGAAGTATGAGACTGTACATTAGAAGAGAGGCTACAAAGCATTTTATGATCTTTTATAGCAGAGACCTCATACATATAGGACCCATAATACTCTTAGTGTAGCCTGAACCAGATTAAATATCACAGGGAAATATTTAACAAAAGAAATAAAAATATAATAGAATATAGATGATGTTAATATATAATCATCCCAAGTCAGTATAATCCAAGTCAAGGATTTTTATGTGTGATTTAGTAACACCTATTTCTATTTGAGATTGATACCATTGTTTTAAAGTGCTACAGAAGTGTTAATCAATATCGTTATTATTAATAGTAATTGTAGTTAATTCTGCTAAGTGACAGCTCCTTCTGTCACTCTCCTCCACAAGATCTCACCCTTTCTTCCTCTTCCTGTATTGGAGGGTTTTTTTTAAATTCTTTATTTATCTGGGCCATGTGCTTTTCAGTACAATCATCCTAGTTGTTTGCTTAATCCACCAACCATCAATATTTAACAATATCTATGAGCACAGTTATTTTACACACAAAGTTAGCATGCTGTCTATAGAGGTATCCTGGAAGACAAACATAATTGAGTATGGCTAAGTATATTGATGTGTGTGTGTGTGTGTGTGTGTGTGTGTGTGTGTGTGTGAATTTTCTTTATTACCTACTAGTATTTAAGAAAAAGAAATTTAAAAATTGAACTACTTCAAAAGTAACATGGGATGCTCCTACAAGTAGTGGATTTAACTTCACTAAAGGTCTTTAAGAAATTACCAGTAGTTGAGAAGGAAAAGTTTTAGATAGGGGTAGACTAGATACCCTTTGAGGTCCCTTCTAAATTTAAAATACTGTGATTCTATGACAGTTAGAAGTTGTTGGCAATTAGCAGTATGTAAGAGATGGAGTTGAGTGTGAAGACCAATCCAATAATTAGTCATGTGATTCTGAGAATGTATACTTTTTGTGTTTACTTTCTTTCTGTATTTATTGTCTGCAAGATGCAAGGCTTGGATTAAATGATTTTTTTTTTTTTTACAAAAAGACAAAAAAGGAAAATAAAACCCAAAACAAAACAAAACATTGTCACGTGCCCAGCAGAATATCAGGAAGGATTCAAAATATATATAACAATAAATTTCCATTTCAAGAAAACATATATTATATTATAGAAAGAAATTATATTCTTGAGTATCCATCTTTTCTTTCCTTCCTTGCAGGTTATTCTTTTTGTTCTCTGCTGCATACTTTTTACTTTCTTATTTTTTTCCCCTCTTTTACTTCGCTCACTGCTTCCCCCAAGTAGGCTACAGTTAAGTATAAATATATTTATATATACATATATATATACATATACATATATGTATACACAAACATACACACATATATAGACACACACACATTCATACCCACCCACAGACCCAGCTACATGTACATATATCTATATACACACATACACAGGCCTACACACATACATGCCCAGATATAATCAGATACATATACATAGAAACACACACATACATATATATATGATTTACATATAATGTCTTTGAGATCATTGATTACTAGACCTACATTTTTTCTAATTCCACTTCTGATTCTTGTTATAATAAATAGTTCTGTATATCTCTTATTTCCTATCTCTGCTAACTTTTCTATTGGATTAAATAATTTTTAAGGTCCTTTTCAGTTCAAAACTTATGCAGTTCCTAACCAATTTTAAGGTCTTCTATTAAATAAGTCCAAGGAGATCACAACTTTATATAGGTTTAGAACTATTGATGATTTGCCCAGCTAACTATTGAATCTAGTCTGATTCTGGGAAAGAGCCTTTTATCTGTTTCTTGTCCTAGCTTTTATAGTTAGTACATGCAGAGATATTGGCTTAGAGACCATTATTCAAAGTGAAATAAAAATCATTTGATATTGATAAGGCTGGGCACACAGATATAAAAATCATCTAAAAAGTGTGAACTTAGTGAGTGAAAGGTGAGTGTATTTACTCCTTTGCCAGCTAGATCACAGTGGGTAGAAATACTTCTCTCAAATCACAAGATGATGAGGTTTCCCAATGTATCTCTTTTGTAATAATTTGTATAGAAATTTCTTGGGATAGAAGAGATGCTTTTATATAATCTAGTAAAAATTGGCCTTCTCTATTCCTCACTTATAATGCTCTCTCTCCCCTCTACCTGCCTTTCTGCTGATTGTTTCGCATGCTAGGAATAAATTTCTTTCTCATTTCTGCCTTATAAGACACAAATGAAGTACTACCTTCTAAGTGAAAGGTTTCCTGATTCCCTTAAGTGTCAGTGTCCTCCCTACCAAACTATCTTTCATTTTATTGATTTTATAATTTTTTGAGTATTTATTTTCTTTATATTTATTTTATGTGCATTAATACTCAACTCTCTCAGTGTAAACTCCTGGTTAAAGTAAATGTTTCACTTGTTACATTTGTATCCCAGCACCCAATATAATACTTGGTAACAGCAGGCATTCAATAAATATTTGCTGATTCATTGATTGATTGATCCTAAACTATCTTAAGCAGACCTTCAAGTCTGTCCTTGCAGGTTTGCAGGGACTGCCACCAAAGGTTTACATAGGAATATGGGCTGACTATAATGGTATATCCAATTCATGCTTTATGTGTACCTGTGGGAGCACCACGACTTAAAGTTTACTCAGTTGGCAATGCATTTTTTTAAGGAGTCTTGTATTTTGGCTTGAAGTTTATAGAACAAATTTTTCCCCCTCTCTTTAAAACAGTGTGAACTTACCTTATGGATCTCATAAACACCATCCACATAGCTTCCTGGTTTTAGTGTTTTAAGCATTTGGAGCTTTGTGGTTTTAGCCGCTTTTCTGATGATGTTTTTGGGTACTATGATTTCTTTGTTAGTAGTCATATCTTCTACCCTGGAACATTTATTTATTTCTAGGAAACCTCTGTTCCAATAAGCTTTTGAGATTTCGATGACCTTATTTTTCTTGAATTGTTCCTTGACATTCATGTTGAGAACCTTTACCCGGATAAATTCATGCTCATTTGCCACAATGGCATGAAACATCTCTTTCTTTCCTTTTTGGGTATCATACTCAAATGTCTCCTTCACTTTGAGAACCATTACTACCATGGGCATTGTCTGGAGACCATCTTCTCTTTCAGCTTCTGGTTTTGTTTTCTGATTAGGGTGAAAGAAATCAGAGTAAAAAGATGAACAATCAAATATTTTGATTTCGTTAAATATTTAAAAAAAACCAGTATTCATATAACATGAGATAATTGGAATGAGATTATGTGAAATAGGAAAGATTAAGGGATCAGAATTATTTACCTTCAATGCCAAGATTGCTAGATGTGTGCATGTGTGTGTGTGTGCGTATGATAAATATGACATCACTGCCAAGTAGATGTCATAATCACTTGAAAATATGGACAGACAATGCTATATAGTTTATTATTCTCTTTAATCCTGAGTATGGAGGACAGAAAAAAAGTTTTCCTTCACTTATCTTCATCTCATCACTCCCCTTCATGTGAAAAATCATGTTTATTGAAAGAAATGGAGACAAGCTATCACCTGATGACGGAAATGACAAGAGGGGCTGAGGTTGTCTGTTTTTCTCCATCTTGTCTCATTGGGCATGACATGTCCTTTGGACTAGAATAGACTTAATTCAGCACTTTAAGGATCTGGGATTTCCTTGAGGTAATTATTCTCTTTGCTAACAGAGATCACTTTTTTTTTTTTTTTTTTTTTTTTTGCATTTCAGTAGATGGCCTTAGTTTTCTAAGAAGAAAAAAATATTATCATCTGTCATTGAATTTTTCTGAGCTGAATAGGCAATTCCTTGGAAAATAGATAATAATTTGTGGATCTGTGCTCCAAAATTTCTTTTTGGAAAGAACCTACTAGAATTCATTACTTTCTCAGGAGTGAGAAACCCCATAATTGAGCAGATATTAAAAGCAAATTGAGTAGCCAATTTCATATCAGAAGCACCTATGTTCAAATTCCTTCATTTCCTAGTTGTGTGGTCATGGGTAAGTAATTTAACCATTGTGAGCCTCAGTTTCCTTTCTGTAAAATGGATTAATATTTTTAGAATTTCTCCTATGGAGTTATGAAAATTCAATGAGACAATGTAAGTAAATAACTTGAACTTTAAATTGCCATATAAATATCCATCATTATTCATGGAGCTCTTTGAGATTTGTAAACGGTTTTAAGTTCATTATATTGTTTGAGGCATTGGTGTGGTATTGTTGGATGTGTTGAATATGGACAAAGCAACTCCTGTAGTGTGGCTGATTGATTATTGAACATATAGAGAGGTATAGGATTACCCTATTTACTATGAGAACCTCATCAAGAACTGAAATAGTTAGCCACCTTTGAAAAATTTAGAAGAAAGTAACATGTTAAACCCAGAAACCTGTATAAGAAATACAATATATGCAAATCTGCTTTTCAGAGCTCTCTCTAGGACATTGTGCATTGAGACTATTGTCCCAGAAGATCAGGATTTGATCCTCTTCCCTCTTCCAGTACTTCAAAAATTTGAGCAGTTTTGCAGGGAAGGGGCAGGTCAGATAAAACCATGATAGCAGTTCCATTCTCTTGTGCTGAGAAAAGACTGAGGCTCCCATGGGTGCAACCATTTTACATTAAGGTCCTGTCACTCAGGGGTTGTCTAATATGGGTCCTAAGACAGCTGTTTTCCTTTCAGAAGAATAAAAGTAAGCTTGCACCTCTTTCAGAGGCGGACCATCAAATAGAATGAGAAAGTAGGAATAACTCTGGCTTGCTCTTTAGCATAAAAGGCACTTGACTTCCTCTGAACTTTGCCTTTGATCTGCCTTTTCTTCTAGTGTTAACTATCTATTTTAACCTAGACCTGAAATAGATCTCTTGTCCTCAAGATAATTTGCTTATCTGAGTCCTTCCACCCATTGATTATTTTATAAGAACAAATTCTTTGAGGAGGGCTGGAGGATGAACTACTGAACTCCCAAAGCTTTCCTTTATAAGAAGGCTGGACATGGACTTTCCCTGCTACCTTTCCTTCTTAGCTTGTTTTGAATTTCAAGGGAAATGAAGGACTGAGACCAGATTCCCTAGATTTCTCCCTCTCTCCCCTCATTCCCCACTCCCTCAATCTCAGCTTCCTTTTGTCTGCTGCTATCTTCCCCCTTTAGATTCTAAGTTCCTTGAGGGCAGGATTTATCTTTTTCTTAATTTTTTCTCCAGCACTTAGTATAGGGTCTGGCCTATGATAAGTGTTTAATTTATGTCTATTGAGTTGAATTAAATTTTCTCCAATGTTTCATACTGTTTTATGTCTGGTAATTTGATATTAGCCTTTTATCTTACCTCGAGTAGAATAATGTAATTTTAGTAAAGCATTGAACAAGTTCTTTCATGCTGTTCTCAAGGAGAAGATAGAGATGAAGGCAAAAACTTCCTAATAAGTTATCCCTATGTGGAAACAGCTGTGCCAGTGAATTCTTTTTCATTAGAGGACTTTAAACAAAATTTGTATTTTTCCCACAGGCATGGGATCACAGATTTAGGTCACTTGGAAATTCCCACTATTTAAAAAATGATGAACCCGAGAACCATTTAGGTGACTTATTCAGGTCCTAAGAGTTGAGGGCAGGGATTGGGTAATATGGCCTCTAAGATCCATTCATTCAATCTCTGAACATCTTGTGGTTTTGTGAAGTTAAAATGAATGTGAGAGACAGGGAGCTGAAATAAGTATTTATTAAGTAGCTATTATGTTCCAGGTATTGTGCTAAATATTTTTTCAAAAAATTTCATTTGATTCTCACAAAAACTCAGATCTTTTTGACCCCAGGTCTGGCATGAAGGTCAACATAATGGGGCAATATTTCTTGAAAGAGAGAAAAATCTACCAAAAAAAATAACTTTGATTTGAGATACTGTGCTTAGAGAAATCTAGACCCTCAGGTCTCAGGGTCTTGGAAATCATTGATCTCTCAGTGAATCATACTCACCAAAGCATTTCCACCATTGTCAAGGCTTTTTACCTTCTGCACACATATGACCAATGTGTTGATTTGTTCTGTTAAACCATATTTATCTCTTATAAAGAAGGGTTCTATTTTGATGAAATGTTAGTGGAAAGATATAGAGATTAAAAAAAAAGATAAGAGTATCAACAAGAATCAAAGTCAAGTTCCCTAGCCTCTAGTTTACAGACTCTATTTTCTCTTCATAAGAACTTGGGAAATTTCCCTTTTCCAGTCCTGTAGTATCTTTCCATTTCTCCTTAAAATATCTTTGTAATCATATCTAGAAGTTTTTTTTTTTTTTCAGTAGCCTGAATACATAATTTTTCTGACTCTGGTAAGACCATCTCTTCAAAGGCAGCTATCTTCTGGTGTATTTTGATTTTCATCTCTCTTAGTCATTTCAGTTCAGGTATCTATACTGGTGTGTTTTGATTTTCATCTCATAGGATTGGGTTATGCTTTTTTACTTGCTTTTTTCCTTCATATACTTCTTTTGGAGAAAAAAATCTCTTGGTCAGTGAGTTGGCTATGTATGTATATTATTGTCTAGAAAAATTTCCCCTTTCCTTTTCAATTCAATTAAATTCAACATGTATTTTAAGTATCTAACATGGGCAAAGCATTGTGTTATATTTTAAACTTTTGCCAAAAAATCCAAATAATTTTGTTTATCAAATATTATCACTTTAACCAATTATTCATTTCCCAAATTTGC